>NC_133538.1:357716766-359130516 GCF_048544455.1 Silene latifolia
TAAAATGAGTACAACAGAGCTTTGTTCATATCCTAACAACCATACTATGCCCTAAACTCCGAAAAAAGTAAAACTGGAATTGGAAAACCCAAAAAAAATATGGAGAGATTGAGAATAAAACAGTATGTTACATATGAATGAACAAAAAAAAAAACAAAAAATTACCATTGTTATCTTCTACAATCTTCTTATCAGCCATTATCTAATGAGAATATTAGGAAAATATGTAAAGATTGTGTAAGTGCGATGTTTTTTTGATGCTAAATACCGAGATAATGAGAAAAATAGAATGATTTGGTTGAGGTTTGGTTTGGTTTGAAATTGAGAGAAAAATATGGAGAGATAAGGAAGTGTAAGAAGGAAGGAATGAAAAAAGTGAAAGTTTAATACTCTGGTTATTGGTTTTACACAAACTGACGCATCACTCATTTGGCTCAGGGAAGAACAATTCCAACCTCTCTCCTCATATAATCTTTTTTTTTTGGGGGGGACCCTAATGACCCTATTTTCCCTCTTAATCTCAACCATTGATCTCTTTCATCTAAGGGCCCTTATAAGGATTTAAGGACTCAAAACATATGAATGACTCAATTGAATCCCTCTCTCTCTCTCTCTCTCTCTCTCTCTCTCTCTCTCTATCTATCTATATATATATATATATATATATATAGGCGCGGGATCTTGTGAGTTTGGTTCTTATGGTGAGTTTGTACTCACAAATCTCAGCCATTAGATCACCACAAATAAACGTATGAGATTGGATCTACTAATAATAATAAAAAAAAAGCACGCTACCTCTGCTTTCCTAAAGACAATTTTACGTCCCTAATTTCTCAATTCCTAAGCCCATCTCAAACCTGACGACATCTCCTCTACTATTATCACCAACACCCATGTATTTCCTCATATTTAATGGCTCTGATTTACTATATTCATTTGATTACGCTGTTTTCTTATTGATTTTAACTTCCGTCACACCAGTTTTTGCTCAGTATTCACATCGACTGCACTATCTTCGATTGGTGTTGAAACTGATTACACTGCTTTTGGATTGGTTTAACTTCGATTACAATGATTTTCAGTCAGTTTGAGGACTTAGGTTTGCTTCTGTTGTCACAAGATAGCTCTGGAAATGAAATTGATGCTGATACATCAGGTATTTTATTTTTATTTTATTGTGTGCTAATTGATTTTGGAGTAGTATTTAAGTCGTGAATTGAATACTCGATCTTGACTTATATTCCTATTTAATTGATGGCTGTGTTTATTGTTTGGGATTGTCGATTGCAGATGAAGGTTATTCATCGAACGGAGATGGTGGCCGCTCGTGAAGGATGCAGATTGAAGAAGATTGGTGGTCTGACGCCGCTACTCGACTGTGACTTTTGCGGTGGCTTGCAGCTGCTTGAACGGAGGAGAAGCAATGGTGGTGTGGGATGACCGATCTGGTTTATTCCTTTTGTATTTTTATTACACGAAAAGAAATGATAAATTCTAGTGATATAAAGAAGGGGGAGAGGGTTAATTAAGCACCAATAGTAGAGTTTATGAGTTAATTAAGCACCAATAGTAGAGTTTATGAGTTAATTAAGCACCAATAGTAGAGTAACATAAAAAATTAACCATAGTCCGCCCTTTTGATTTTTGAAAAAGTTACATATTCTAGGAGTATGGTGGAGTAAATCTTGATATGTACTTTTCTTGTCTCTTGGTGTGCACTTTTATTCCATTTTCTCCCTTAAAATATTAGGTTTCCCGTATCTTAAGAGGGAAAAATAAATGCAATTCTTAGAGTGAATCAAGTGATATAACTGAACGGTATAGAGAGAAAATCCCGCTTCTCTCTACCTTTCCTAATTCTTAACAAATCAAACTTAATAACCGATTATCACCGCCTGGTTTGTTAGTTTAGTTGGTAATATGGCCGTACGGAGGCCGAAATCCGGCGGCCTTTAATCTTCCCATGCTTTTAATTATTTCTCAGGTTTTCTCTTATATTTCATCCTACTTTGATCTTAGTTTAATCGTCTATGTTTTTCCTCATTGTTTGTGAGTTGATGTCGGGCTTCCCCATGGTTTTATAAGATTTTCAATCTTCTTTATATTTGTTGTTCATAAGATCCAGGTTATAATTTGTGGCTTTCTTAAATGGATTATCAATTCTTGCTTTTAATCTTTGTGATTTGTTTGTGGTGGATGATTATCGTGTCGATGATGATGACCTTGCTAAATTTGTTTTGGAATTGGGGGTACCATCCATCTCTAATGTACATTTGGTGAAAGATAAGGGTAACTCTCTTTTCAAGGAAGGGAATTTCGTTTTGGCTGCTAGTCACTACACTCAAGCCCTTAAACTCGTATGTTTCCTTGTCTTTCCACCTGGACATGACCAGCCCATTGCCACTTCCCTCTGCCTCTCCCTTGTCTTAAATTTAGCAGTTTCTGAGTTAAAGTTATCTCGGTATAATCGGGTTTGCTGTTACTACACTTTTGTCTTATCTTTTGATCCGACCAATGTTAAGGCCTTGTATCGTAGAGGCCTGGCTTTTAAGAATTTAAATCGTCTCAACGAGGCTCTTGACGACTTTGAACGTGCTGTGAAATTTGAACCACATAAAAACAATGTTAATCGAGAACTCCATTATGTGGCAGGCCTTTTAATGTTTAGTGGTAAAAAGAAACAAGTCGCCTATCCTTTTAACCCTTTGGGCTCAGACAAAAAAGGTAAGCAACCTTTGCTACCTGATGATTTGGTTGGTAAGTTTGATATCCCTGTTGACTTGGATGAAGCTGATGAAGCGTGTTGTAGTATAGTCCCTTTAGTTACCGAAGATGTTTCTCCTACTTATGCTACAATTTCAACTAGTTCTGCTATTACTACTGATTCAGTAAGCCCTAAGGCGACTGGTTGTGACCTTATTATGGACTCCGAAAACTTAATTTTTGTCACTGGTTCCGACATTGTATTGGATTCAGAAAGTCGTAATGCGGCTTATCCGGCTTTGCCAGCTAAGGATGAGTGGAGCCCCTCCAATAATTTCACCTCATGACCTGCAAAATACTCCTTCTCCAACAAAAAACATCTTAAAAATGATTTGCATTTGTCGTCCCAAGATTATGAGAATTTGTTAATCGAGAGGAATATCCTTTTTTTTTTTCATCCAAGATCTTTGTCATCCTTGAGGGTTCGTCCCCTCACCTCTACAAACTCTATTTCGATGGAAACTCCCTATGAAGATATTTCAAGGGAAGCAGCAGTTCCCATTCCCGATCCTTCACATGAAGAGCGCCATCAGCATACGTATTTGGGGTCTGAGCATGATAAGTTGGGTCATGATGAGGCTGTTTTGCATATTGTCAAAAAGAAACGGCTTTCCTCTGATTCTTCTCTAGTTAACAAGATTTCCATGGTTCAGTTTGAATTTGTTGTAGTCAAAGAGAGCTTAAGCACGAAGTGTTGTCGCAAGGTGAAGCATTCCATTCGTCGGGATCGAATGGTTAGGTCTGATGCTAATTCGAGTAAGAGATCAGCGGTTTCTATTGACATTTTACCTTTTTTTTTGCAGGTACAGAGATGATGCTAATGCAGTTAAAAGGTCTAAAAGAAAGGAAGCCGACTTTCTCCAGTTTGAGGACTATTATCATCCACCCTTTAAGAAATGTCGTCTTTCAGTTTCAGTTATTTTCGCTTGTAATTTTAGCTCGGTTAGTTCGATTTGCAGTAGTTTAGGGGTATCTAATTCCCATATGTTTGTATTGTAATATGTTTTGCTGTAATCGAATAATATGTAAGCTCCTTTTTATGATATGTATAAAATAGTACACGTTTGTCTAAAAAAAAGGGAAAAATAAACTACGTGACTTAAATAAATAGGTGAAATACAGAGAAAGAGAGGGTTCGATAAGAGGAGGAGAAGTGAGCAATGGTAACGCTAGTGTGTCACGCTATTCAAAAAGTTGCGAGTGCTATCCAGTCTCCAGTCTGTGATCATTGTCTTGGGGAATTACAAGATTTTACCAAGCATAAGAGCATGTACAATAAATATTATGTTTTCATTCTCTTATTTTTTCCATACTCCCACTATTTTTATGACACTTCAACTTATTTTTTATTTACCTTATTTTTCATTTTCACCTTCCTCTTCCTTAAATCTCCTCTTATTATCTACTATAGTAGAGAGAATCCTCTTAAATTATTATTCTTATTTAAATAATCTCCAAATTTAGTAAATAAATAAATTATTAGCCACATAACAAATAATGGTTGGTTAGAGGACACAAGAGCCAAGAGTAGCTTTCCTATAAAATTAGAGGAGGAAGCCAACTTCCTCTTACTAAGAGGATGCATAATAGAGATCCCACAATAGAGAGGACCTCCTCTTTGAAGAAAGAGAGTGCTAAGAGGAGGGTCAATCCTCTTTATTGTACATGATCTAAATAAATGAAGAAGCTCATGATTAATGACATGAAGATAGCCATCAAGGGAGTTCAAATAACATGTATAAGTATAATCATTGATATTATGGAATGAAGTCAATTTCTATGTCTCGAGATCACGGTTATTCTTTCTACGCTTAAATTCACCAACTAAGAACATTGTGAAGTAAGAAGTCAACTAGGGATGAAAGAAAAGCTAGTATACTAGTACTAAAGCAAGGTATTTGGAGGGCAACGTTTTTGTCTTTTGTCGAAAAATGTAGCATTAGCAATAGAGTAATACCACAATAACACTATAGTAATAATAGAGTAACACTGCAATAACACCGCAATAAGATAACAATAACATCGGAGTAACAACACAATAACATCGGAGTAACACCGGAGTAACAACATAATAATACCTGAGTAACACGTGGAACAACAAGTTGTAACCAAAAAAAGAGAATAACACTGGAATAACAGGTGGTAACACAAAATAAAATAAAATAAAGATAACATAATAAGAAAATTAGAGAAGCATGAGAACATAAGAATAATACTGTGAGCACAAACTCACCATAAGAAATCAAACTCACAAGATTCCAAGTATATATATATATATATATATATATATATATAGAGAGAGAGAGAGAGAGAGAGAGATCGGATTTGGTGATTTTGGTTCTTATGGTGAGTTGTGAGTTTGGAAAATCTCAGCCACTAGATTATATTAGAGATGGATGGTCAAGATCTAATCTTACATGTCATATAAAATCATTGTCATTTACTTATTTTCTCTTTTTTTCTAGTGTTACTCTTTTTTTTTTTTTTTTAAAAAAAAAAAATTTATCTCCTTTTGTACCTCGTGTTATTATGCTTTTTTTTTACAACTTTGATTTTTTTTTTCTCTTATGTTTTTCTCTAATTTTCTCATTATGTTACCTTTTTTTCTTTTTCTTTTTGTACCAAATTTTTTTTTCCTTGAATTTTTTTTACTCTTATTTTTTTAACTCGTGTTATTATGCTGTTATTGTGCTTTTTTTACTTTGATTTTTTTTATGACTTTGATTTTTTTTCTCTTTTTTTTTACCACATGTATTGTTCTTCCGCTGTTATTGTGATGTTATTCTGCTGTTACTTTGTTTTTTTTTTTTACGACTTTGATTTTTTTTTTCTTTTTTTTTTACCACGTGTTATCATGTCTTTGTTATTCTACTTGTTATTCTCAATATTTATTGTGATGTTATTCCAGTGTCACTTTGATTTTTTTACTACTTTGATTTTTTTTTACTACTTTGATTTTTTTACTCTTTTTTTTACTGCATGTTATTGTGCTGTTATTGTGTTGTTATTCCGGTGCCACTTTTATTTTTTTTACGACCTTGATTATTTTTTCTTTTTTTTTACCACGTGTTATTGTGTTGTTATTCTACTGTTATTCCGCTGTTATTGTGATGTTATTTTGCTGTTACTTTGATTTTTTTTATGACTTTGATTTTTTTTTTACCACGTGTTATTGTCTGTTATTCTACTGTTATTCTACTGTTATTGTGATGTTATTCCGGTGTCACTTTGATTTTTTTACTACTTTGATTTTTTTACTCTTTTTTTTACCGCATGTTATTGTGCTGTTATTCTGGTATTATTGTGATGTTATTCCGGTGCCACTTTGATTTTTTTTTTACGACTTTGATTTTTTTTCTTTTTTTTTACCACGTGTTATTGTGCTGTTATTCTTATTCTGGTGTTATTGTGATGTTATTCCGGTGTCACTTTGATTATTTTTACTACTTTTGATTTTTACTTTTTCCTACCACATGTTATTGTACTGTTATTTTGGTGTTATTGTTATTCTGGTGTTATTGTGATGTTATTCCGATGTCATTTTGATTTTTTTACTACTTTCATTTAACACATGTTATTGTGCTGTTATTCTGGTGTTATTGTTATTCTGGTGTTATTGTGATGTTAATTCGGTGTCACTTTGATTTTTTTTACTACTTTGATTTTTTCTCTCTTTTTTTTTACTACGTGTTATTGTGCTATTATTCTGGTGATATTGTTATTCTGGTGTTATTGTGACGTTATTCCGATGTCACTTTGATTTTTTTTACTTTTTTTCCCGTGTTATTACGCTGTTATTGTAGTGTTATTTTGGTGTTATTGTAGTATTATTGTGGTGTTACTTTGATGTTTTTGTAGTGCTATTTTGGTGTTATTCTCATGGTTCTCTAATTTTCGCAAAAGGCAAATATAAGAGAAATGAGAGTCAAAGTGAAAGAAAAAGTATACCTTATTCCTTAAGTGACACGATGTGTTTTCATCTTGTATATCTCTTGGATATAAATTGTAGAGTCAAAGTGAAAGAAAAAGTTGAATAATCATTATGATCACTAGAAAAGCTCTCCCTGAATGATTATTTCATTTGGTGTTGACCAATCATCGCTTTACCTTTTATAGCTTAAAAATCTTGATTATAATTGGTACTGGGGATAGCTTTATCTATACTGTGGTGTATGGCTCCAATTCTGATATTGAAAGACAGAGGCTTTGGACTCAGCTCAAGCATACAAAAGATCATACTGATAAGGCCTGGTGCCTCTGTGGTGACTTTAACTCCCTCCTTAATTTTAATGAAAGGTTGGGGAGTGAGGTTCTTTGGTCTGAGATTAGAGATTTTAGGCAGTGTGTGGAATATTGTGGAGTGACTGATATTCAAGCTCATGGTTCTTACTTTACCTGGAACAACAAGCACTCTCCTTCTTCTCGTGTGTTTTCTAGAATTGACAGATGTCTCATCAATATTGATTGGACTTTCCTTTATCCTGACAGTACTGCTTTCTTCATGAATGAAGGTATTTTTGATCACCGCCTCGCATCCGCTCAACGTAGATCTACTGAAATTACTAGAAGACCCTCTTTTAAATACTTCAACATGTGGAGCTTGGACCCTTCTTTCACAAATATCATTAAGCGGAATGGGAAAAGTCTATTGCATAGGGTCAAGATGTTCCAAGTTGTGACAAAACTCAAGGCTTTAAAACAGCCCCTCAAATCTTTGAACAAAAACAAGTTCTCTGACATTGAAAAGAGTGCTGAGATTGCTAAACTCTTGCTTGATGACCTTCAGTCTCAGATGCATAATAACCCTCATGATCAACAAATCCTTAATGCTGAACGGGAAGCTGCTGCTTCTTATAGACATCTGAGTCAAGCTGCTGCTAGCTTTTTACACCAGAAAGCCAAAGTGGAATGGAATCTGGGGGGTGATGAGAACTCCAGGTTCTTTCATAGAATAATTAAAGCTCGCCAGATCCATAATAAGGTCTTTCAAATAGCTGATGCTTCTGGTATCATGCATCAAGATGCTCATGCTATTGAGCAAGCCTTCTTGGACTATTACTCTCATCTTCTGGGCTCCTCTAGTGCCTCTGCAAAAGTTCACAAGCCTACTGTCAGAACTGGCACTTGCATCACTGAGGCTCATACCAATACCCTGCTGCAGCCTGTTACTAATGCTGAAATTAAGGCTTGCATTTTCTCTATTCCTGCTGCTAAAAGTCCAGGTCCTGATGGTTACACTAGTCAGTTTTTCAAAGACTCTTGGGAGATTATTGGTGATGATGTGTGCTCTGCTATCCATGACTTTTTCCTCACTGGTAAGATGCTTAAGCAGCTTAACACTACTAGCATTACTTTGATCCCTAAAGTTGCTAACCCTAAGAGTGTCCTAGGATTCAGACCCATAGCTTGCTGCAACACCCTCTATAAGTGTATTGCCAAGCTTCTTTGCAACAGACTGGGTAAAATTCTACCTGACATTGTGAATGTAAGTCAAGGAGGGTTTGTGAAGGGTAGGAACATTGTGGAAAATGTTCTCATCTGCCAAGACATTGTGAGATTATATAAGAGAAAGGCTGCTTCTCCTCGTTGTCTACTCAAGATTGACTTGAAGAAAGCCTATGATAGTGTTGAATGGGATTTTTTGCATCAAATGCTTAAGGCTTTAAATTTCCCTTTGAAATTTATCACTTGGATTATGGTATGTGTAACTTCTCCCTCATATTCCTTATCCTTAAATGGTAATTCTTTTGGTTTCTTCCATGGCAAGAGAGGGCTTAGACAAGGGGATCCTCTTTCCCCCCTCCTCTTCACCATCTGCATGGAATATTTATCCAGAATTCTTAGTGTGGTTGGGCATCAGGACAACTTCAGATTCCACCCTATGTGTTCACACTTGAAATTGAACCACCTGCTCTTTGCTGATGACTTGCTTTTGTTCTGCAAAGGCAATGACACTTCTATCATGTGGATTCTTAGAGCTTTCTCCACGTTTTCAGCTGCTTCTGGTTTGCATCTTAACAAGGACAAAACTGAAATATATTTTAATGGTGTCAGGCCTCAGATCAAAACTGACATTCTCCAAATATCAGGGTTTAAGGAAGGTGCTCTTCCATTCAAATACTTAGGAATTCCTATCTCTTCCAAGAAGTTAACTAAGAATGAAGGGAGGAAATTACTTGATAGGATCACTGCTAGGATTAGGTCTTGGGGGGCTAAGCATTTATCCTATGCTGGCAGGCTTACCTTAGTCACTTCTGTCCTCCACACCTTGCATTCTTATTGGGCCTCTATTTTCCTTATTCCTAATTGTATCATGAATTGAATTGATAGCATGTGCATGAATTATCTTTGGGGGGGTTCTGACTCCTATATGCATCCCCCTGCTGTTAATTGGGATCAATGTTGTTCCCCTAAAGAAGAAGGTGGTTTAGGTATTAAAAATGCCAAAGTTTGGAACATGGCCATGCTTGGCAAGTATGTTTGGTGGGTTGCATCCAAGAAAGATCATTTATGGGTTAAATGGTTTAATCATGTCTACTTGAAGGGTACTCACTGGACTCACTATTCTCCTCCTCAAGATTGTAGTTGGTCCTGGAAAAAAATTGCTCATATCATGGCTAAGATGAAGACTGCTTATTTCTCGATTTATGGTTGGCTTCTCGCCGATGCTTACACTATCGTGAGATGGATACAATTGGGTGAGACAGACAGAGTAACCCTTGTATTTCTTGGTGGAAGATATGTTGGAATGGTATGAATGTTCCTAGAACTTCCTTCATCTACTGGGCAGCTAACCTGGGCAGATTGCTTACTAGGGATAGACTGGCTCGTATGGGAGGAGGTCCTGATATGTTGTGTTACCTTTGTCAGAATGCTACTGAAAGTCACTCTCATCTGTTTTTTGATTGTCCTTTTAGTAGCCAATGTGTGTTTCTATTACAAGCTAAGCTCCAGGTGAACTTCAACCCTCTGCTATTACTCTATTGGAATGTAAGGGGAAGAAGGATTAGCATTCTCAGAAGAAGGATCATTTGTGCTTGTCATGTTCATCTAACCTATCTGATTTGGCAAGTACGTAACAAAACTAGACTTATGTAGCATGTGATTCATCCTAAAGTCGTGGCCTCTCAAGCAGTTCAGGGAGTTTTGTCTCGGTTTTGGGACAGGAATGTATCAGCTATTCCCAGTGCTGATGATGTTTGGATTAGAAGTTTGAATTAGGAGTTATTCATTGAATTAAAATTGATTCCTTTTGTGATCATGGGCAATCTGTTGCCATGACTTAGTTGTCCTCTTATTTTTTAACTTCAAACTTGGATGATGTAATTTTTTGTTGATATATATATACTTACACTTTCCCAAAAAAAAGAAAACCCAAGAAAAGCCAAGTTCCCAAACTAGCGCCAAAAACATTATCCAGCTGCATTCGACTATCAAAGGCTTATGTGTATGATGATGTTGAGGGAATTCTACTGTATGCGGTCTTCCTCTATCCTCATTTTATAAAACAGTTCATGTGTAGCAAAATGGAGTCATGACAAGTCTGATGCTTAAGTAAACTCACTGTTAATACAACTTCTGCGTCCTTAGAGGTTCCTACGATCAGCCATTAACAGACTCGTACATTATTGACAGGTTGATGAGCTAATGGGAGACATGGAGAGGGCGACTTCCTCATACTCAGAAGTTGTACGCCTGTTAATCTTCCTTCTTGTTGAAGCACCATCGTTAATACTAAATCCTCCTTTCTCTCTTACTAACTCGGATCGCTTTAGGCTTCGAAACTACATTAACATATTAAATGATAGGCAAGGTATTTCAAGGTCTCGAGGTCAATTGTCTTTAAGCCTAAGTAGTCATGCCCAATTGAGCTTGTGAGAATATTATTACTCGAGCCTAATTCTGCTGCCAAACCCGTCACCTGCATCACCCAGGTGAGACCACCATGGGGCTACTCCTTGCTCCTCCTAATTAACATCACCCACTCTTTCTTATCCCAGCTCATAACGACAACCACCATCGAGTAACCCATTACTCGTCTCTCCTGCTCATTTTCGCCAGAGCACGTAGCTCGAATCCTAAATCGAGTGCGAAACAGACCCGCATCCACCAGCAGCAGCGGCACCAACATCCCTCACTCACCTCCACAGCCACCACTTTCGTCCTCCTCATCCACTCGTTCTTCGCCATCAACAAATGCATATTCTTTGCTTCTTTCACCCTTTCTTAATGCCGCTTCTAATTTCTTTACCAGGATCATTTCTTATTCTTACCATCTGTAACTTTCAAGTTAAATGGAATAATAATCAGCTCTGAAAATTACTTGTTCTTGATTTACATTAGTTTTCAAACCTCAAGGTGTATCTTTGTAAATATCAATATTTTTCCAACCAAATTTGAGTTGCAAAGTGAAGAGAGATTCAGTAACACTGAATCCATTTCTTGCAAATACACAGTGCCCTGTTCTTAATCATATACAATATGTGCATAAATCTGGCATATATTTTTGAGTACTATACTACGACAGGAGAACTATTACACCGTGCCGGAGTGATTATTCACGGATTCACCTCCCCATGATCATCATCATCCAAATGAAATGAATCCCGACAAAGTGTAACACTCAAATCACCATCATCATTCACATTAGCGACACCAAAACTTTCCTCATCATCAGAACCCACATTCATCCCCAATAAAACATTATCAATCCCTTCAACCTCAACCTCGTCATCCATATCTCGACCCAGAACTGCCTCGGCCAGCCGTCTTGCACCACCGCATGCAGCAATCAGACCCGACTCCTCTGCCTCCTCCTTGAGTTCGCACCTATAACCTGGAAAAACCAGTCACAAAACGACCATTAAAGCCGCCAACAGCAGGAGTTCACCACCGAAATTGGTGAAATTGAGATGATAACAATGGTACGGCACCAAAATCAAGCACGGAAATAGTGAAATTGAGACAAAATCGATGTTATGGTAACTCTTTTACGGAAATTTCTAGGTTTTAATCGTAGTGATTTTGGGATTTTTTTAGTTTAGAGGGAGGATTTATGAGTTTTAATCGATGTTCAGGATGGGTGTCCGTGGTGTCGTCGATTGTTTTTTTTTTTAATTAGATTTAATCTCAGCCATCTATTTCTTTTTATCTAATGGCTGAGATTTGTGAGTACACAAACTCACAACTCACCGTAAGAACCAAACTCACGAGATCCCGCCTATATATATATATATATATATATATATATATATATATATATATATATATATATATATATATATATATATATATATATAGGAGTTCTAGTAAGTCTTTTGCATCTTGTAAGTCCCTAAGTCATTCTAAGGACAACAGGATGAAGGGAATGGAGGGATGAGATTACATCTCAGTGAAGGGCCACAAATTAATCTCCCTAATCTCCCTCCCTAATCCTTCATAACTCCTTCCTCATTCTAATCTCTCTCTCCTTACTCACTTCCTCACTAATCATTCTCTCTCATTTTTCTTACTCCCTCATTCTTTCTCATTTTCCCTCTCATTCTCTCTCATTTTTTCTCTCATTCTCTCAAAACAAAACAAATCAAAACAAACAAAAACAAAAAAAGACCCCGACCACCGACACCACTGCACGCCTCCCTGCCCCACCCTTGGCCTCCACAACCAAAACCGCCGCACCTCCTCTCCTCTTCTGCTGCGCCGTCACCCGCCGACTTAACCACCACGCATTATCCTCTTGTTCTCTTCTCCCTCATTCACCAAACCCGTCCTCCCTCCTCCTCTACTCCACTGGTCGTACTCACTTGGAGGTTTAGTTTTCGGTTACTTGTCGTTAAGAGCACCTAGACCAAAACAATATTTATAACTTCACAAACAACTCTACAATTAGTAAAGAGGCAAGTAAAGGTCGGATCCCAAGGGACGGGTATTGAAGTAAGATTCTCAATTGTAAGTAGCGGTGTCTAGGGGTGTCACAATTTGGGGTTGAAGTAGAAGATCACTAAACTAAAAAGCAATGAAAGTAAACAAGCAAGATGATTAAAAAAGGATGTAAACAATTGATAAAAGGCACTGGGTGTCATGGGGTCATAAGGGATTCATGGGAATTGATCATACAAACATATTCTCAAATTATAAGCAAGCAATTATTGTTGTGATGGATCGAGTTGGTTTATATCTTACAATCCTAGGATGGTTTGGGTCCCGGAGTCGAATCGATTAGATTGTACAACACCTACAAGTCGACTTAATCCTCCCTACTCAACTATATGCATGGTCTAACGAGACTCGAGTTGGTTTATGTCTTACAAGTCTCATTGAAAAGGTAAGTGATGGGTAAAAAATGCAAGGATTCATAGGCTCGCATTTCATCAAACATAACATGTGCATAAGTTGAGATCACAACAAGCAAGCAAATAAACTATGAAAACATATTAAATTAAGCATGAATCATTCCCCATGTTGATCTCCCCTAATTACCCATTAACCCTAGTTAAGGAAACTACTCACTCATTATCAAGTTTAGCATGTTAACAAGGTTGTCAATCACATTAACAAAGCAAGACATGATGAATAAATGAAGATGATTAACAATAATTAAAAAGGGATTAAGAGAATTATACCTACTAATGATTCCAATAATAAAGCAAAGAATAATAGAAGTACTTGATGATTGATTGGAAGGTTGTCAATCTCCCAATAATAACCCAAATAATCTTCAATTACCCAAAATAAAAGATGAACAAGAGAGAGATTAAGGAAATGAGATTTGTATTAATACTTGATTAAAAGTTGATTACAAGATTAAGAAGAGATTAGAATGATATAAACTACACTAGAGATTGATAAGAAGAACATGATTATCTAATTAGACTAATGGGGTATTTATAGTGGGGATTAGGTACACAAATTAGGGTTTACTAAGGGTTTAAATGACAATTAAGTCCTTGAGGAATCGCTCCTCTAAGAAAATATGCAAGTCTTCTTTTTGTCGGTCTTTCCGAGATATGCGCATCCTTCATAGAACAAGGAGAAAATGGAAAGTTGCCGTAACACAATCCGAGCGTCCAAGGCACGGGACGAGCGGATTGTGGCCTCGTTGGACGAGCGGATTGTGTGGCTGGACGGGCGGATTGTGGCGTTTTTGGACGGGCGTCCCGAGGGCAATCCGCTCGGATTCTGGGTCAGCCTCTTCCTTTCTTCTTTTCTTCCTCCTTCTTTCAACAATCCTCGGGGATCTTGTCGGAGATGCAAGGATATTTTCTCATCATTGCCCAACTACTATAATATGTACAAAGGCCTTTTAGTCTTGTCTTCTCTTTGATGCTTGGTCATTGAATTCAATCAATTAAGCTCTATTTTGCCATGAAAATGCAAGGTTTGCACTCGTTTCCTACCAAGGGAAAAAACCTCAAAGAATATGCAAAACAAAGGACTAAAGACAATAAATGACCTAAATATGCACTAAAAAGCATGGGAACAAGGCTAATTCGGGGACAAAATATGCTCAAATAATGGTTCCATCAAATATCCCCAAACCGAACCTTTGCTCATCCCGAGTAAAGAGGTGACAAAAAATAGGACCGTTATTTAAACTAACCTAATAGCATAGCCGATATGAGACAATTAGCGGGTCTCACTCTGCCCCTTCAACTCACAACAAGACAACCATGAGGTAGGATGCCTTCTTGCAAGGCAAGGTGCGTCTTGCCAAAATGGCGACACATCCAAACATTAAGCACACAAAATCAAGTAATGGATGCATCTACAAAAGAATAGCCACTTTCCTCATCTAAGTGGCGGAAATTATCTATAAGGGAAGCAATTCAAGGGTACACACTCCTTCATAGATGCAATTTCTTCAAACTACTAAGCCTCGAAGGATACCAATAAATCACCTCCAAGTTGTGTCAAGCTAGGGTACCTTTGTCCTCAATCGTTAAATGCTTTTGTCAAGAGTAGACTGCTTATGGCGTTAGAAACACTGGAGGATCGCCGGGATTCCCCTCTTGCCTAGACAAGAAGAAGGGTCGTCCCCGCTCTACCATGCACAAAAGTGGATACGGTGGATAAAGGGATCGATAGAATTTGAGTTTCATTTTGGGAGTTTGCTTTTGTTTTTTCCCCCCAATTTCTTGTGGCATATAACATATGAGAACACTTTCTTTTGCCATTTCTTTTGATTTTTGGCATTTCAACACTTGACAACTTTTCAAATTTTTGTATTTTTCTTTTGAACTTTTTCAAAGTCACCTCAATTAGTAAGAAGGGTGCCTTATATTTGAAGCATAGGAGTTTTCATTTTTGTTACTCCTCTTTTCTTTTGATGCATTTTGCAAACTTTTTCTTTTCTTTTCTTTTCTTGAACTCAAATTTTTGAACAATTTCTTTTTGTGCCCATTCCCTTTGATGACAAAATGTGGTAGAACATGGATGAATGATGGTTTCATGGTTTCAAGGGTCACCTTGGAATAAACGGTAGCCAAGGAGTTATCACACCACAAGGTACTCTTGACTAGGATTTAATCCATGGATCAAAAGATACTAGAATGACACAGCCTAGGGTGTTTTACAAGTATTCTAACAAGTAAAGTCTTAAGAAGAAAACGCATCTACTAGGGCCTATATACACTTGTCAAGTTTCCCAAGTAGACGGTTTCACAAAATTTTTCTAACATGCAAACTACATGCCATGATGCAACTATCATATATACATCATAATGCATATGATTCTATCAACTAATATGCCAAATAATCTATATGCAAGTCCTAAATTCACATTGTTTATACCGCATCCATCAAAATAAAGCCAGATAGTCATTAACATAGCGAGGAAAAAGGAGATTGGAAAGATCATACCATGCGGTCTTCAATATCCTTATGTCTCGGATGTGGCGTAGTCGATCAATGAGAACAAGGATAGAAAAACATAATATATACAAAAAATATATACAAGACTACACTACAAAGGAAATGAACATGTTTTTGGATTTTTCAATTTTTCAAATTTTTTTGATTTTTTTGATTTTTTGATTTTTTTGGATTTTTGAATAAAAGTCAAGTTAGTATTTCCCATCCCCACACTAGTATGAGAATTGTCCTCAATGGCCAATATGATAGGAAATTATGCAAGTATGATGCATGATTTCTAAATTAAATGCAAGCTATACAAGGCTAGTTCCTAATATTGTATGTGGATGACATACTACTTATTGGAAATGACATTCCTATGTTGTCTTCCGTCAAGGAGTGGCTAGGAAATCATTTCCAAATGAAGGATTTAGAAGAAACACAACGCATATTAGGTATTCGGATCTATAAAGATAGACCCAAAAGGATATTGGCATTAAGTCAAGAATCTTATGTTTATAATATTCTTCGACGCTTCAGCATAGACCAATCCAAAAGAGGCTTGGTTCCTATGGTTAATGGGACCATATTGAGCAAGTCTCATTCACCCACCGAACCCAAAGATGTTGAACGCATGAAGTTGATCCCTTATGCTTCCGCCGTTGGATCAATCATGTATGCCATGATATGCACTCATCCAGATGTCTCGTATGCTTTGAGCATGACGAGTAGATATCAAGGAAATACAGGTGAGAGTCACTGGATTGCCGTCAATAATATCCTTAAGTACTTGTGAAGGACTAAGGATTCTGTCTTAATGTTTGGAGGTGACTCCGAGCTCTGTGTTAAGGGTTACATATACTCCAGTTTTCAAACAGATAGAGATGACATGAAATCACAAGCTGGATTTGTTTTCATGCTCAATGGTGGTGCCGTAAGCTGGAGAAGCTTCAAGGAAGCTGTGACTGTGGATTCTACAATGGAGGCTGAGTACATAGCAGCATCAGAAGCTGCCAAGGAAGCTATGTGGATCAAACAATTCTTGGAAGGGCTAAAAGTAGTACCTACCACCAATGATCCCATTACTCTCTATTGTGACAAAAATAGGACAATCTTTCAAGCTAAAGAGCCCAAGTCTAGTAATAGATCTAGACATGTACTTAGAAAATTCCATGTAATTAGAGATTTCATTGAAAGGAAGGAAATTGCGATTTTTAAGGTTGGGACGGATGATAACATTGCTGATCCGCTCACCAAGCCTTTATCGCAGGCTAAACATGATGGACATGTTGTGTCCATGGGACTTAAACGCATGCCAGTTTTATGTTAGATTTTGATATGAAATAAAAGAGTTGTTTTATTTGTTCATATGCATAATCACATTTGTCTTTTAGTTTTTCATTACTATGTCATATTCAAATGGGTTGTAATAACAAGATTGAACCCATTAAAGTGAACTAAATTGACATAGTAATAGCCCATAGTCACTTGTATGAGGTGACGTCTCGAAGTGACTAGAGTGTGATATGATTGATGACAAGTTCAAGTGCCATAGTCATAAGAGATGACTAGTCGATCACATAGGCAGACGGTTTGGAACACTTTATCGGGCCTAATGACCGCTTATGGAGTTCTGGCAAATTATATGGCCTGGTCGTGGCAAGAGCTACTATAGTATTCTAATTAGTCGATTCTTTTGACTAAAGACTGTTCGCTCAAGGTGGCACAGTTTCAGAGTAACTTTGATTTATGTTCCTACGACCTTCGTAAATGGGGTTAAAAGGGCTTATTTTGGGTTATGATGAATTGTGGCTAGTCGAAGGGAATATTGCGATATGAATTGTCCACCCCTTGTCAGGGTTATAACAATATCTCAGGGCCACTCGAGGAGTAATGAACTGGAAATGCGTGGCCACGCTCGGAAGGTGTCTATGGTAGATAATTCAGGCCAATCAGTTGTTCCCCAGATCGAGGAAACCACTCTCGATATGATCACTTGCAAGTACGACCTAAAAGATACCTTGCATTGAGTAGGAGATAGTAATAGGACAAAAGAATTGGTGACGCACACTTGTCGAGGACAAGTGGGAGATTGTTGGAGTGTCCCTGACAATAATGCGATCACATTGTTGGTCATTTTGAGATCACATATTTAAATCTCATATTAAGAATACATGAGAGAAAGTAATACTTCTTAGTCAACTGGTCCACACATATCGGTAATGATTGGCTGACTAGAGTTTGACATTACTGTCGTACGACGGTGGTGACCAGTTGATCACCTAAGGTCATACCTATAGGGTAATGCTCTTAATTGATTATTTAATTAATCGTATGACGATACGGGTTAATTAAATTCCTTAAAATCGACGAGTGATTTTGTGAGTAAAATTACGTGTCTTATTGTAATTTGATTTAATAAGATTCGGTCTAAGTAATCGAATTGTTTTATTACTTAGATTAATTTATTGTTTAAGAAACGATTAAAAATAGGATGAATAATTTATTATTAATACAAGTTGTTGTAGTTTATAATTATATGACTCATTTTGGTACAAGTAATTATGAATTACTAATTATTTTTGTATGTGACATATTTAATTATATGATGATTTTTAATATGTTAAAAATACATTATAATGTAACATGTCAGGTAACATGTCACATATGTCACAATTGACAAATGACAAAAATAAAATGGACCTCCCTTTTATGGGTAATAATCGGTTTTATGGAGGAAGTATTAGGTTTGTGTTGTCAAATTCATTTATTCAAAAGAAACACAATGATGACCTATTTCATAGTCATGCAAACCTATTATTCTTGGGAAGAAAATATGCTCATGCATTGGCTCCTTTCCTCCCATGCTACCCGATTTCCCAAAGAGAAAAACAAGAGTTTTTCTATTATATTTTTATTCATTTTATAAGTTGTAAAAAGATACATGTTATATTTTTACTAGTGGTTCCTTTTACTCTTGACCGAATTTTTTCAAGAGCAAAATACAAATTATTTTGTGTCTATTTTTAAGGTAGTTTTTATTAATACTAGTCTCATATTAATTTAAACTATTAAGGGTATTATCTTGGTACAATTCTTGGGGAGAGATTCTACACTTGAATCTTGTTCATCCATAAGGAAAGCTCAAGAACTAGCTAAGGTAGGTGACCTGATTAGTGCCCATATATCCGAATATCATATGTAAGGAACCGATTTTCTCCTTACTCTTGTATTTGTTTTGCATGCATAAGATCTTGAATAAATTTTATGACTAAATTAATTATTCACATTTTCAATATGTAAACAAATGAGATTAATGAATCCTAACACCTTCTTCCCATACGTTATCTCAATATCTTTCACTTTCTCATACACTTCATGACCATTCAAAATCTGAGGACTCCCACGTTGCTCAGGACACCCATTAAACGCCTTCTGAAGCTTACGATAATGATGATCAGGGGCATAACCATCGACGATTTCCCCTGTACACATGTTTGCGAGAATGCTTTAAATATTCTGATTCAACATCCCCCCCACACAATGGGCAAGCCTCTTTCCCATGTACAGTAAGTCCAGAAAGATCGTCGTACTCTGGAAAGTCAGTTATTGTACACAATAACACGACTCTCAAATTGAAACTTTCCTTCTTATAACCATCAAACACTGGTATCCCTCTTTCCCACAGAATCTTCAGATCATCTAGAAGTGGTTCCAAATATACATCTATGTCATTTCCAGGTTGTCGAAGGCTAGATATTAACAAAGACAACATCAGATACTTCCTTTTCATGCAAACACATGGGGGCAAATTATAGATGGCCAACACAAATGGCCAAGTACTGTGTTGGGTACTCATGTTTCCAT
The DNA here is from genome assembly GCF_048544455.1 of Silene latifolia. Taxonomy (NCBI): domain Eukaryota; kingdom Viridiplantae; phylum Streptophyta; class Magnoliopsida; order Caryophyllales; family Caryophyllaceae; genus Silene; species Silene latifolia. The sequence goes on from NC_133538.1 coordinate 357,736,246, forward strand.
GAGGGTTCATTCCATCTGTGGAGAGCGCTAGACACAAGTTCCTTGCTTCTTTGGCGAAGTTAGGATATTTAGCGACAAACTCTTTCCACTGTTGACCATCCGCTGGGTGTCTTAACTTTCCATCTTCAATCCTTCCACTATTATGCCAAGTCAACATTCTTGCATCTTATTCATTCCAATATCCTTATGAATCTTGGTATTATTGGAAAATACCACAACACCTTAGCTGGGATCCCTTCCTTAGTCTTATAACGCTATACAGAGCAGCGCGGACAATATGATAATTTCTCATAATCTTTACGGTACAATATGCAGTCATTGGGACAAGCATGTATTATATCATATTCCATGCCCAATTCTCTAATCATTTTTTTTAGCCTCATATGTCCGACTCGGAAGAACATTACCATCAGGAAGCATGTCACATAGCAAAGCTAGAAGATTCGTAAAACTCTTATCACTCCACCCATTTTTCCCCTTCAAGTTATATAACTTTACCACCACAGACAATTTGGTATACTTCTTACAACCAGTAAATAAAGGCATTTCAGATTGACTCAACTTCTCAATTAAATCATCGGCATTTATTTCCCCATCACCGGTAACTTCAAAATCATCGAATCCATCATCTTCAGCAAACTTCTCACCTAAAACAACTTCAGGTGTAGGTGAACGATTGTTTGCACATACATCATATCCCTCATCCTTTATATCTAAACTAGCAGATTCAGGTGTATGATTATTTACCTCTACATCAGATTCCCCATCCTCATCCTCTAATTCTCCATGAAAAATCCAACGCCTATAATCTCTACTGAAAGTATTCTTTTCTAAGTGTATTTTGACATCTGGGATAGGCAAAATCCTAATATTACCACATCTATTACAAGGGCAGGGTATTGATGAGTGGAGATGAAAATTTTCACTAATGAAATTGTAAAATTCAGCAATTCCATCATTATAAATGGGATCACCAATTTCACCATCAATCATCCAAGTACGACCAATATATGAGCCAGGAGCTATGAAAATGAAATTACCTTTTTTAAGCTATAAAGATTGATGACGGCAAAGATGACTTGTTCACCATCAGTCATTCTATTATTAATACCTTTAAAATTTCAGTTATTTTTAGAGTTGCATAATCTAAGATGGTTCTTATAAGAACCGTTATAATTGTGCATTCATGCATGAGGTGAATAATGGTCAAACAATCAATAATAATAGGGCATGCATTGGTAAACTAAAATCACAAACTTTTCAGTTTTCACAGTGGATCTGTTTTTACAACGGCGTTAAGAAACACCGTTGTTAATTGGTGTAATATGACAACGTCTTTAAAATAACCGTGGTTGATCTTATTATGACAACGGCTTTAAAATATGACAATTGCTTTAAAATAACTTATCAGTTTTCACAGTGGATCTTATTATGCCGTTTCCATTCATTTTTATTATTATAAGTAGAAAGTTGGTCATTATAACATTTTATTTGGTGGATTGCATTTGAGTGTAAGGACTTAATTAAAACGTAACAAATAACATAAATTATTAAAATTTAATTCAAATAATCACCATAATCAAAATACAACTCATAATGTCAGATAATAATTAAAGACTTAATTAGAATCTGATGAAGTATTAGGATAGTCTTCATGCCCAATTTCGGCATAGATTAAGTCGTAGATCGACTCTTCATCATCAGCGGGCAGCGCAGGTGGAATGGCCTCTTTCTCCCATGACATAGGCACGGTGGCAGGAATGTGATTCCTCCTATAATGTGTTAGCAGATGATGATCAACATGGGTCGCAACCCATAGATAAGGGCCCTTTTGCTTAGCTTCCGATTATAAGTCCTCTTTGCCCGCAAATCTAGCCCCTAATGTTCTAGCCTGACGAAACTATCATGGCAGTTGTCTTTGTCAAACTCGATAAAAGCGAAGCCTACAAAACCTTGCTTGTTTGTAGACACAGGGTACACTTTTTTAACCGCAGTGAAACCGGAGTCATGAAGCATTTGCATCAACCACCCAAAATTAGGATTTAAACCCTTTCCATTCCCATCATAACGAACCGGGAGATTATGGAGAATGCAAGTAAAAGGCTGTGCGTAATGATAACATGATTGTAGCTCCGATACACCAACCATAGTCGGGGTTATGTGGATACCCGGGTTGGTAGTAGTTTTGGGGGTTGATCCGCATTTTCCCAAATAGGGCTAGAAGCGCGGCTTGGTTGCTTTGGGAGGTGGTCTGAAGGGTCCTTAATTGGGATTGATTGTAGAGAGCCATACAGTGGGTTTGGATGGAGAGGTCTCGAGTCTTCCGGATCATGTCATTGTTCTCCACAACCATGTCCCAAGTCTCCTCATATCGGGCTTGGTTGGCCCGGGAGATCTCAAGAGCCTCGTAAGAATACTCATAGGCTTCTCTAGTGTTGTTGTACATCTCATCCCATTGAGTTTGGAAAGCCGGGGTGCCAAAAACGTTTTACTTGGGTTGGTGTGGTTGGTCAATTGTTCTTGATTGTGTTGTTGTAGGGAGTAGTTTGTATATGAGGGGGAGGGTTTTTGGTGAGGGGATTGATGGGGTTGGATGGGAGGTGTGGGTTGGCAGGGCCCTCGGCTTGTTCCATTGCCGGAAGTGGAGGCCCCGGCATTGTAATCCACGACTTGGTTAATTTGTACCCCTTCTTCCTCTCCCTCAGCATCCTCCAGGTCGAAGCACTCACTATCTCCGTAGTCCCATCCCCCGCCCATATTGGCATAAGTCTTCGTGTTCCAATGGCCACCTACCTTCACAAACTCCCCGGTCTTCCTAGGCATCCCGTAATTAACGTGGTCGGATAGGGTCACCCAAGCGGGATTGGGTAGTCGGATGGCTCGGGTCGAGGTAATCTCATATAAAGCAATGTGGTCATCAATTAAGAGCCATCTCAAGTAAGCATTATCCAACCATTTATCTTGGGGACACAGGTTGAAGTATGAGGTATTGTACCCTAGAGATCGTGCAAGTATTGAAATAACACCCCCACAAGCGATGTTACGGGATGTTTGGTACCAATGCCTTGGAAAAATCTTGCCATGACCTTCAGGAGGTTTAAGGTGCCTGCGCGGTTGGTGACCGCATCTTCAATCTTGTGAACGCTTAAGGCACTGCACACGTGGTGGGTTTCAGTAGTCGAAAAAAAAGACTTCTCAAGAATTCGGCCAAAGTATCGGGGAATGGGGTTCCTTATAGATTGGTTCTTTTCTTTCCCCCTATTGAAGGCTCTTCGCCGGGAAATCAGCCTCTAAAACCGGGAACGAATTTGTTGACACTCTTTATTTTGGCCCGGACGGTACCCACCATGTGGGTTGTAAGGCAACCCGAGATGCTAACTGAATTGTTCAAGTGTGAACCGATGTGAATTTCTAAATAATTGAAATTTAACAATTGGAGGGTCCGATTTAAGATTCAACTTAAAGGTGGTGAAAAATTCACTAGTTAAGGCCGGGTAGGTATCATCCGCGACATTAAAAAAGAAAGAAATTCCAATTCTTTGACACGACTCGGTTACATCATCTCTAATGCCAAGCCGTGTCAAGGTGGGTTTACAAGATCACTGATACAGTCGTTTATGTACCAAAAATAAATACCTAAATATAACTAACATAAGCTAGTTATAAGTAGGGTCGATCTCCACATGGAGGCAAGTTATCTATCTGAATGTCCGTCTATCTATGTCACAATTGGGGGGTTTTAAGTTGGTTTTCTAAGCTACAAAATATTTAAGGGAAGAGAAATAAAGGAGAGAGCAGTAAAGTGGGAAAATGCGATAAGAATGATCAAATAAAACAGAGTATGTCAGGATTTTGGTTCACCATGGCAGTTTATCGGCTCAGTTGCATATTGCCTAGACAATCTACTGTAAGAAGGATAAGGGAAAGGTCCTTCCGGTCCACTTTCTATCCTAGATTTCCACTAACTTAACTTCCGTCCTCGTTAGGGTAGTCTACTGTTCATAGCAGGTCTATTTATTCCAAACTTCCAATCCAGGAGTAAAGTTAACCAGATTAATGTAATTTAGAAGCATGCATTCAACTATATTGGTGTTACAGTTATATTGCTATGGGGACAGATTCTCACATGTAAATCGTCTAGCCTATTCGCTATATCATCACAATCCTACCATGGATTCCCTAATCCCAACATGAAAGAATTTAGCTACTCATATTACTAATGCTGTCAATAATAATAATAATGAATAAACTAATTGAAGGCATGATGAAATAACAATAGAAATGCATAATCTAAATTAGGGCAGAATAATTAAGACAATAAAACAAGGATTAAAGTAAGGAAATAATGAGATTAAGATTAAAAGCAGAAGAGAGATTACAATCTCAAGCGATTCCGGCGTAAAGATCAAATCCACTAAACAAAAGTTTTAAGGGAAGAAAGTTACAGTAGAAAGTGTATATAAGAGAAGTATTAAAAGTTAAAAGAAGAAGTGTCTATTAACCTAATTACGACTCCCTTATATACGGAACTGAAAATTAACAAAACTAAACCTATCACGGGATAAAAATCCCGAGTATAATAGCTAAATACTCGATCGAGGACTTTTATATCACTTGATCGAACAAATCCAAGCTAAAACCTCTCGATCGAGTACTTTAGGTACTCGATCAAACACTTATCAAAAAGGCACTTTCGATCGAGTAGTAAAAGGAGTCGATCGAACACTATAGTACTCGATCGAGTACTTTCCAGCGCACAATTCCTGCTTCGCGCACTGAACATCAAACGGCTGCCATTTCTTCGTTACTTGGGCAAACATGGCGCTTCCGGTAGTGTTGGAAAGCTCAGAGGACAAGATTTTATCTCCAATTGGAATCCCATGAAAATTAGTTGTATAACTCGAGATATGACTCTTCAAATTAGGCACTAGTAATTTGAAGTTCTTCCTTTGCTCGCCTAGCTATCTTACTTCTTTGCGCATCATAATTAGTAGTTTCCAAGCTCCGACTCAACTCATCTCCTAAATGCATGCATTAGGCTTGATTACGCTCCTTTCTGGTTCATACCTGCAAATAATACCAGACAAACCAAAGTAGACTATTCGGGGAACATTTGTAGCCAAACACCACACAAAATGCATTGAAATGCGTGCAAATAAAGTACATAATACTTATACAAAATGCACGCATCAAATCTCCCCAAACCAAACCTTTGCTTGTCCCCAAGCAAATTAAATGCAAACTAAAGGAACGGATATGAAAAATCAGAGCTAGCTATAACCTGTCTACTTGAACCAATTTAATGCAAACAAAAATCAACAGTCATAGGCACAACAGTCAATATGCAAACGAGTTATAAGATGTCCATAAATAAAGCTGACCTATTGACCTTGCAAGACCAACAAAATCAAACTCTTACGGATCATTCTTCTCTTATGAAGGAAAGGATGAATATGTATGTAAGAAAGAAAGAGAATACAGTCACTCACCTAAACTGCGACCTACATAACATGCATGCAACAAAAATGATAGACGATTCAAGTAATATACATACATTCCAACCAACAATGTCCGTCAAAGCGGAGGGCTTACAAATAGTATGGGAAAGTGAGGCTATAGGTGAGAAAAGGCAAAACAGATTATGGAAATGTGGAGGTAAATCGTCAAGCTAGTTCCTAAACAAGACCATATAGGACCATCCGAATCTCAATTGACTGAAAATAAAGCACAAGTGACCTTTATTGGCACACAACTCAGTAACCAAATACACTATCTCCTCAAAAATATATGAATAAGAACAGAGGAGTGAGACGGTCACAAAATTCCCTTTTTTAATACCGTCTTAATTATACAAACAATCCAAATCAAATTTTTTCTAACTTTTCTTTCTTTTTCTTCCTCCTGCCTTACGTGAATTCATCTCTTTTCATTTTTTTTCTTTCATTCACGTTTTTCTTTTTTTTTTTCTTTTTCTTTTTCATGTTTCTTTTTTTCATTTTCTTCCTTTCCCATTCCTCTACCAGCTCCAACAATACACACGGGCCAAACTCGCAAATGGATTAACGTACCACAAAAGATACACTAGACTAGCTTGACTGGGCAGACTTAGTTTTGGATTTAGCTAATGCGTCAAAAAGGCTAAATTTAGCTTAAGTGGAGCTAAATAAGTGAAAAATGTAGAAAGGGAAAATTTGCAAGCACCTCCCTGCATGTGACACCGACCACAAACCCGAATGTATGCAATTGACAAGAAATCGAATATCATAAATGTGCAAAAAGATGAACATGCTATGCAAGGAGTACTACTCTCAATTCCTATGTAAACCGGTCATGAATTTCACCAGTTATAAGGCTCTAAATCTCAGAAATTATAGAGTAGGTTGCCAATTTATCAGGTCAAGTCTACACAGTCAGCTAAATTTGAACAAAAACTCGTAAATATGCGTAAGACTCAACTAATAACTGTCAATAGAGTGCAAGGCTCAAGTAAAAATGACAAGTTACAGTGCAGTATCATCACGGAAATATACCGTTCCGACTCAACCTATATGCAAAAACAAACGTGAATATTTTATTAATTTTTAAATTATTTTTTTAATTTTTATGGGATTTTGATTTTTATAGAAATAAACAAGCAATGCATACAGAAATTAAATGTGATAACATAAATGCAAATAAAAACACGATGCAGACACAAATATGGATGCATAACCTCCTCATTGTACCTAAAACGGGGAAAGGAAATGCAAACAAAAAAGGAGAGAGAGTGTAGATGCGGAAAACTTACAAGATAACGCGAAGTAGGGACCTCCCCAAACCAGCCAGCAACATGGGAGGTCGCTAAAAGCTCTATAGCAGTGCCAAAGGATACAAATCAAGACAGCAAAACTCGATCGAAAAGATATAGCGCTCGATCGAGGAGCAGGAGCTGCGGAAATGGTCGATCGAAAGGAATGAAACCACTCGTTCGAGTGGTATCTGCAGACCACAAATGGCGACAAAAACCAAGTCTAAAATTGTTTACAATCTATGTTTTGTAAACCAATTATTAAGCACACAACAAAATTAAAAATGTTTGAAAAAACAACTAGAAAGAAATTTAAATTCCGGGTTGCCTCCCGGACAGCGGTAGTTTCAGATAGGTCCCAGCTCGACCTTCTTCTTATCATCCACCGACAGAAATTAATGGCCCACGACAAGGCTTTTGACTGAATGAGGTTCCCTCAGCATCCAACAGCTTGACTTTAGGCCTCCATACCATCGTATCAACAGGAGAACAACAACTTATCGCAGCGTATTGGCCTCCACTTTTGGCCCTCTTACGCGCTTTTTTCTTGTACGGCCTAGCCTCATCCATTCCCCCGCCTGGGTCATCAATCCACACTGTTCTAGTCTCCAAAGTCAACGTATGATGCCCAGCTTCTTGGTCCGTCAACCCATCAATACCTGCAGAAGAAGTAACAAAGGAATTAACCTTAATTGAATAATCATCGTCCGAAATAAATTTAGACGACCATTTACAATTATCAGCAAAGAAATTACTCGATCGAGCACTTAAGTAACTCGATTGAGGCATATTTTCAACAATTTTACTCGATCGAGCAACTTGTGTCACTCGATCGAAGGCTATATTTTCCTCATTGCTCGATCGAGAGCTTTCATCCTCTCGATCGAGTACTTCCTTAGGCATTTCAGTCGATCGATTAGAGTAAGGCTCTCGATCGAGTGTGTGAACAGTGGTAGGCGAGACTGCTTTGTATCCTTCCTCTTGAACAGTGTTTGCAACATTAGTAGGCAGAACCGGCCCTTCGCAGAGAGTCTCAGTCCGGCGTGGACAACAAAGGCGGTCTCGACGAAATTTGATACGGTCTCGGGCCACCTAGAAATTTGCTCGGCCAATACTTGAGCCAACTGAGCTTGAAGTGACTTGATAGTGGCGTCTTTAGTTTGCATAACTTCTTACACTTGAAGTGCAAGTGTCTTTATTATAGACGTCAACTCAGCAATTTCTTCTTTCTGCTTATTAGGAGGAGGAGTTTGTTGTGACGGCGGGCAAACAAATGGAGACTCTTGATAGCCTTTTTGCTGAAATGGATGTGGCGGCACATATGCAGAAGAATGACTAGCTTGTCTACGCCGCCTAAATGCAGAGGCTACATCATCGTTCGCAAGACAAATGACAGCTTCGTGCCCCACAGTACCACATCTCTTACAATGGACCACCTGTTGTGCCGTAGTACGGAGCTGAGGTGAACCACTCTAAGACTGTCTACTCTCCAGCTTGCCAGATCTTGCATTCTGAGCTTCAAACTGTGCTATAATTTAGGAGACACTAGACATCTTGGTAGAAGGGTCAAAGTTACTCAAGCCTTCCCTTTGACGATCTTTCTCCTGGAATCCTATCTAGGTAGGACCTGTAGGACCTATCAAAACAACACTTAAAGTAAAAAGATGAGAACTGCCTCAAGGAAAAAATCCCTTGAGGCGGAAGAAAGACGAAAATAAACAGATAAATAGGCCAATTGCCTCCCCGGCAACGGCGCCAAAATTTGATACGGTCATTTCTGTACCAAAAATAAATACCTAAATATAACTAACAGAAGCTAGTGATAAGTAGGGTCGATCTCCACAGGGAGGCAAGTTATCTCTCTGAAAATCCGTCTATCTAAGTCACAATTGGGGGCTTTTAAGTTGGTTTTCTAAGCTACAAAAGATTTAAGGGAAGAGAAATAAAGGAGAGAGCATTAAAGTGATAAAATGCGATAAGAATGATCAAATAAAAGAGAGTATGTCAAAATTTCGGTTCACCATGGCAGTTTATCAGCTCAGTTGCAAATTTCCTATACAATCTACTGTAAGAAGGATAAGGGAAAGGTCCTTCCGCTCCACTTTCTATCCTATATTTCAACTAACTTAACTTCCGTCCTCGTTAGGGTAGTCTACTGTTCATAGCAGGTCTATTTATTCCAATCTTCCGATCCAAGAGTAATGTTAACCAGATTAATGTAATTTAGAAGTATCCATTCAACTAAATTGGTGTTACAGTTATATTGCTATGGGGACAGATTCTCACATGTAAATCGTCTAGCCTATTTGCTACCGTCACAATCCTACAATGGATTCCCTAATCCTAACATGATAGAATTTAGCTACTCATATTACTAATGTTGTCAATAATAATAATAATGAATAAACTAATTGAAGGCATGATGAAATAACAATATTAATGCATAAACTAAATTAGGGCAGAATAATTAAGACAATAAAACAAGGATTAAAGCAAGAAAATAATGAGATTAAGATTAAAAGGAGTAGAGAGATTACAATCTCAAGCGATTCCGGCGTAAAGATCAAATCCACAAACAAAAGTTTTAAGGGAAGAAAGTTACAGTAGAAAGTGTGTATAAGAGAAGTATTAAAAGGTAAAATAAAAAGTGTCTATTAACCTAATTACGACTCCCTTATATAGGGAAGTGAAAATTAACAAAACTAAACCAATCATGGGATAAAAATCCCGAGTATAATAGCTAAAAACTCGATCGAGGACTTTTATATCACTCGATCGAGAAATCCAAGCTAAAACCTCTCGATCGAGTACCTTAGGTACTCGATCGAACACTTATCAAAAAGGCACTTTCGATCGAGTAGAAAAAGGAGTCGATCGAACACTATAGCACTCGATCGAGTACTTTTCAGCGCACAATTCCTGCTTCGCGCACTAAACTTCAAACGGCTGCCATTTCTTCGTTACTTGGACAAAAAGGGCGTTTCCGGTTGAGTTGGAAATCTAAGAGGACAAGATTTCATCTCTAATTAGAATCACATGAAATTCTGTTGTAGAACTCGAGATATGGCTCTTCAAAGTAGGCACTAGTAATTTGAAGTTCTTCCTTTGCTCGCCTTGCTATCTTACTTCTTTGTGCATCAGAATTAGTAGTTTCCAAGCTCCGACTCAACTCATCTCCTAAATGCATGCATAGGGACATGTTTTAGCCTTGATTACACTCCTTTCCGGTTCATACCTGCAAATAATACCAGATAAACCAAAGTAGACTATTCGGGGAACATTTGTAGCCAAACACCACACAAAATGCATTGAAATGCGTGCAAATGAAGTACAAAATACTTATACAAAATGCACGCATCACCCACCGAGTAGTCTCATAATTCATATCCAAAAACATCACAAAACTATTAAGGTACTCTCTACTACTAAAGGCTATTCCGATTTGACTATGGACAAAAGGAAGAGTGGGATTGGAGTGGCTTACCATTGCGGTGGAGGGAGAAGCGGTGTTTTGGGTCGATCTGGGTCGATCTGGGTCTCTTGGATGCCATTGTTGTCCTTTCCTTGCTTGCCCCAAATTTGAGTTGAGGAAACCTTGTAGTATTTTGAGAGAATACCCAATTTGTTGAATAAAGTGCCCCACAACAACTTATTTGTACCCTTGAAGTAATGGTGAAAAATTTGGTATGTTGAAACAAAAATTAAACACCAAGATCTTGGAGGAAATGAAGATTAGATGAGTTAAATGCTAATATTTTTGTGATCTGGCGAATAAATGGTGGTGTTTGAGGAGATTAAAGGAAGGTTTTTGTTTGAGTTTTAATGGTGTTTTGGTATTTAGAGAGAGAGAGAGAGAGAGAGAGAGAGAGAGAGAGAGAGAGAGAGAGAGAGAGAGAGAGTGTTTATGTGAAATGAGTGGAGTCAAATGAGTTGGTGAGTGATAAGGTAAGATTTCCGGTAGAATAAAGTCACCGGGTGAAATGAGTTTTGTGCCCAATTGCCTTCATTTTGAAGAAGGCAAGATTTCTTCCTTCAACAAGCAACTCCACCCCTCTCTCGGAACTCATTTCAACGCCGTCAACACTCATTTCCTTTGATTAAAGTATCACCCAAATATTAAGCATCTTTCTCCTCAGATTGAATCAAGTTCCATCCTTCCATTTTGTGTCACATCACCATTTCCATTGTTTCTCAAACATTACCCGGCTTCAACTCTAACTCAACACTTACGCATAAATCACAAAAACACTATACCTACATAAAATCGAAGGGAGGCAATCCAATTAACAACTAATCTAACTAACAACGATATTTAAATGACGGAATTGAAATTGCGGTATGTAAAGGACAAGGAAAGGAATAATTACAAGTTGTTGGTTGTTGAGAAACTCCACCAAACCTAAGCTTGCTTAGGATGAGAACTATTCATCCCCCAAGAGAGGGGGTTCTTCAAGTTCCATTTCACCTTGAGTGTATATTTGATGACCCTCATAGAAGTACTTCACTCGTTGTCCATTGACTTTGAAACATTCACCTTTCTTGTTCTTTAACTCGAATGAACCATATGGGTAAATGGTTACCACTTTAAAAGGTCCCGACCACCTAGACTTTAATTTTCTGGGAAACAATTGGAATCTTGAATTGAATAGGGGGAATTTGTCCCCCATACTTATCTCCTTCCTCATGATTTTGGAAACATGCCATTTCTTGGTTCTCTCCTTATAAAGCTTGACATTCTCATATGCGTCCATTCTAAACTCATCGAGCTCATTTAGTTGAAGAAACCGCTTGTTACCCGCAATGTCCATGTCATAATTGAGCTCCTTCAAAGCCCATCTTGCACGATGCTCCAATTCAAGAGGAAGATGGCACAACTTACCAGAAATAAACCGATAGGGAGTGGTGCCTATCAGGGTTTTTTAAGTGGTTCTCAATACCCAAAGTACATAATGAAGCTTAGCACTCCAATCCTTTCGTGATTCGTTTACCACAAGCTCAAAATGGCCTTAATTTGTTAGTTCGACACTTCCAGTTGCATATTTGTTTGGGGGTGGTAGGCAAGAGCAACCTTGTGTCAAACACCATACTTCTTAAGCAAGGCATAGATGGTGCGATTGATGAAATGTGATCCACCATCACTTATAACGGCTCTAGGCTTTCCAAAGAGTGGAAAGATATAATCCTTGAAAAGTTTGGTAATAACTCTTGAATCATTGGTGGGTGCGGCAATAGCTTCAATCCATTTGGACACATAATTCACCGCAACCAATATATATTGGTTGCCAAAGGAAAATGGAAATGGTCCCATAAAATACATACCCCATACATCAAATAGTTCCACCTCTATAATTTTGTTAAGAGGCATCTCATCTCTTCTTCCGATATTTCCTCTTCTTTGACAAGAGTCACAAGAATGCACAAAGGCATAGGCATCCTTGAACAAAGATGGCCGATAAAATCCACAATGGAGAACTCTAGCTTGAGTCCTTGAAGTGGATAGATGGCCTCCATAAGTTTTTGCATGGCAAGATTGGAGGATTGCTTTACCTTCTTTATGTGTCACACATCTCATATAGATCCCATCATTGCACATTCTATATAGAAATGGGTCTTTCCACACTTATCTCCTTGCTTCATATTTCAACTTCTTCCTAGCATGGCTATCAAATTCTTCTGGAATAAAGCTAGAACACAAGTAGTTTGCAATGTCCGCATACCAAGGGTTGGAATTCATAATAGCCAAAATGGTGTCATCGGGTAGCCATTCATTTATGGGCATCCCATCATCAATATGCCCTCTTGCCTCTTGTGTCAACCTAGATAAATGGTCGGCAACGACATTTTCAGCACCCGCTTTATCCTTGATGGTTATGTCAAAATATTCTAGCAATATCACCTAACGTATCAACCATTGTTTAGAGTCCTTCTTTATCATGAGGTGTTTGAGAGCAGTGTGATCCGTGTAGATGATCATCTTAGAGAAAAGAAGGTAAGGTCGAAATTTTTCAAAGGCATACACCACCGCCAACATCTCCTTTTCCGTGGTGGTGTAGTGGCATTGAGTGCTATCCAAGGTCTTGCCCACATAAGCTATGACATTAAGCTTCTTATCTTGTCTTTGACCTAAAACTGCCCCTAGTGCAAAGTCGCTCGCATCACACATTAGTTCAAAGGGGAGGTCCCAATTTGGTGGTTGCATAATTGGAGTCGTCACTAAAGCTTGCTTGAGCCTACAAAAACTCTTATGACAAGAATCATCAAATTCAAAGGGAGTGTCTTTAGCAAGAAGTGAGGTGAGGGGTTTAGCAATATTTGCAAAATCTTTTATAAATCTCTTATAAAACCCGCATGACTACAGAAACTCCTCATACCCTTAACATTGGTGAGTGGGGGAAGTTTCTCAATCACCTCAACTTTGGCCTTGTCCACTTGGATCCCTCTTTTAGAAATGACATGACCAAGAACTCCTCCCTCTTTCACTATAAAGTGGCATTTTTCCCAATTCAACCTGAGGTTGTATTGGATGGAAGTTTGGAGCACTTGGGAGAGGTTCTTCAAACAATCATCAAAGGAGGTGCCATGGACACTAAAGTCGTCCATAAAAACCTCTATGGACTTCTCAATATAGTCCGAAAAGATTGACATCATAGCTCCTTGAAATGTTCTCGGAGCATTGCAAAGTCCAAATGACATTCTCCTATATGCGAAGACACCATAAGGACAAGTGCAATTATTTTTTGCTTGGTGATCCGAATGAACATGAATTTTTAAAAACCCTGAATTACCGTCAAGAAAGCAAAAATACTCAGGATTTACCAATATATGAGCATTTGGTCAATGAAAGATAAGGGAAAGTGATCTTTGATTGAGGCGTAATTTATTTTTCGGTAATCAATGCACATTCTCTATCCCGTAACCGGCTGGGTGGAGGTGAGTTCACCATCCTTATTCTCAACCACTTTCATACTACCCTTTTTAGGGACAATTTGAACCAGGCTTACCCAATCGCTTCCCGAGATAGAGTATATGATTCCGGCCTCAAGCAATTTATCAACTTCCTTCCTTACCACCTCCTTCAACTTCTCATTCAATCTCCTCATAGGTTGAGTGGAGGGGGTGTATCCATCCTATAGCGTAACGCGATGCAAACACACTCTAGGATCGATACCCATAAGATCGTCAATGCTACACTTTAGCATTGCTAATAACGGGGAAGGTCTTTGCATCGTTAAGAAAAGCATATTCAAGGGGAAGGGGGGGGAAGGGTTTAGGGTCTACCTTTAGAGGGTTCTTACCCTCATCTTCGCATGAAAGCGGTGGTAGAGCTTCATAATCTTCTTCTTTATCTTCCCCCGAGCATTCATCTCTTGTTTCTCAAATCACATCTTCTAGAATGACAACCGAATAAGCACTCTCAAACATTGGCTTAGACATAACCCCCGTTAGAGAGAATTCAACCACATTTCATCCCATATTGAAGGAAAGCTTTCCATTCTTCACATAAATCATTACCCCTCCGGTTGCCATGAATGGTCTACCCAGAATAACTTGACTTGTTGGTCTTCCAAAATACTTCCTCCGTTTTTATATGATGTACCCATTTGTTGAATATATGAGTGGAGTATTTTAATAAAATGGGTACATCATATGAGAATGGAGGAAGTATCTAATACCATAATGTCCGCCGGTTATAGAAATTCCCCACTTTTACCGGGACATCTTCAAGAACTCCCTTAGGATATTGTACCGATCGATTCACAAGTTACAATTTCATAGAATTGGGAATTATTTCTTGAAGATCAAGATTCTTGGTAATGGGAAGAGTTAGGATGCAAACCCTTACACCAAAATCGCACAAAGCTCTTTCAATGTTCACATTGCCTACTATACACGGGATTGAAAAGCTATCCGGGTCTTGTAATGTCTTAGGCATGTGATTAAGAAATACTGCACTACATTATAACGTCAAGGAAACTAACCCATCTCCTCGAATTCCTCTTTTCTTTTTCAACACATCTTTGTGAAATTTGGTATAGAGTGGCATTTGTATCACTTCCTCGGTGAAAGGCAATGAAACTTCAAGTTTCTTCATCATATCCAAGAACTTAGATAATTTCTTCTCTTCGTTCATTACTCTACACCTATTAGGAAAAGGTATTGGAGGGACGAACAGAAGCCTTTTTAGAAGGCGAGGCTTGCTTGGTGTCATCAATCTTTTTGGCTTCCTTTTCTTTCTATTTGCTACCACTTTGTTAACCTCAATTTCTTACAAGACAAAGTTTTCATCTTCTATGGGTTGCTTACATACTTTCCCTTTCTTGGAGTTCTCACCTCTACTTGTTGGTGATGAAGGTGGGCTCTCAACTCCTCTTCTCATAGCATCCCTTTTCCTCTTTGAATCATAGTCATAATCCTTATAAGGGTCTTCCAATTCTTCCCTACTCCTCAAGGCGACCACACGAGCTTGTTGGTGATGAGGTGGTCCGTCCTTAGGGTGGGAGCCTTGTATTGCTAAAGATTGTGATCCCCTTGGAGGATTAGAAGCTCCTTGGTCAGAGTTAGCCATGTAAGAATCAAGTGTTCTTTGGTGAGCTTGGATATTAGAAATGTCGGACCTTAGAAGCTTGAATTGTTGCTTCGCATTGGCTTCTCTTTGCAATGCCTTGGCCTCCATGTTTTTCGACATTTGTTCAATAGAATCATTTGGGTTTGGGGGTTCAATGAGGAGATGGGTTGAAATTGAGGTTGTTGAGCTTGAAAGTTTTGTTGTGGTTGGTAATTCGGGTTTTGTTGGTAGTTTTGTTAAGGTTGGAAGTTTTGGTTGTTTTGGTTGTTGTTCTTTTGGTGTGGTGGGACATAAGATAAGTTCCCTTGTTGTTAAAATCTCCGAAACTCGGAACCTTGGCCTTGATTATGATTATACGATCTAGAATGGTCGGGTTTGGGCAGAGGGTATTGTGGGGCTTGGTATTTCGGGTCCAAAGGTTGACCCTCATATGAAAGCCTTGGGTCTTGGTTGAGGAAAGCCTGGTACAAGGTCTCTTGATGTTGATAAGAGTATCTTGGTTGTTGGCCTTGCACATCATAATATTCTTGTGGGTATTGGTAATCTTGTTGGAAAGATGAACACGTCATACACATGACTAACACCACCACAATTGTCACATATTGGTTGTTGGATGTAATTTCTTGGAGGAGAAATTGGCTCTTGCACATAGTGCACCCTAGAGTGACTTGGTCTCTCCTCTTGAACTTGGCGAACTTGGGCTTTGCTCTTGTCCAAGCTTAAGTTGTCGAACTTCTGTAACACCTTTGTTTTAGCACGATTTTCTCTGGAAGGATCTGACTTATTTATTAAGTGATAAGGGCATCTAGTTCTATAAATTAGGAATAAAAATTTAAACGAAAAATAGATGGAAATTAGATATAAATAATGTTGTTGTATTTCTTTGGTAGGCTGATTACAAGTTTGGTGTGTAAACTTAAATGCTTAGAGAAAAATAGGAAGAAAACTTTATATCAATAATGAATAATTAGCCTCCCTTTACAATTGCTAGACAATGCTATTTATACTCTTCAAATACTAACGTTGGATGCTGCTCAACGTTCTTCTTGGCCGTTGGCAGCTGCTAGCTGAAAAATAGGGCACATTCCCTATTAATCCGCTTGACTTAGTCTTCCTCAATAAACATTGCCTTGTTCTCTTTTGCACGATCTGGTACGTGAGAATAAAATGTTCTTGGAGTTGGCCTTGGTATTAGATGAAAATAGGACATGAGTATTTTCCTTTTATATAGCCATTATGTTGCTTGATAATTCAGTCCGGCCTACTTAGGAACTCTGCCAGGCCATTCCATGCTTTCCTTCCTTACCACCAGGTCTTTCTTCCAAGGCATAGTAGTGTACCTACCCTGTAATATTCTTTACATGTCAAACAATAGTCAGATTTGTCCGGACCATGGTTGGCCCAGTCAGCCTAATTATGCTAGGCTAGACTAAGGTCGGTCTGGGCTAATTTGGGCTTAACAATTGCCCCTTGACATTTAATCTATGCTGGATCCGGCCAGGGGTGAGATTTCAATTTACCGGGTTTAAAAATAAAAAGAATCATAGTTATTTAATGACTCTTAGACTTCTAGTGACCGTTAAACACTGCAACGGCTAGCTTGGTGATGTCATGCTGACAGTTTTGCAATTTCTAGGGTTTTTAAACCATTGTACCACTCCTATAAATACATTGTTGAGGATGAGTTCAACATTTACCAAAATTATTCTACCTTATTGGCTATATTCTCTCTAAGGATTCTTCCCTAATTTCTCAAAAATAAACCGTAATTTATTTCCTGCAACTCTTCATAGAACTTCTCCAATTTCCATAAACACATTTATTTCAAGAAATATTAAAGAATATGGGAGACAAAAAACGTCCTGCTTCTCAGAAGGCTGCGGCTGGTTCTGATCCTACAGAAACTCATGAAGAGGAGGTATTTGAGATTGATCCTCCTGCTTGTGCTATAGCTTTCAAGTACCAAGATTCTATTTTTTCTGCTCTCCGGTCACTTGAGTCTACTTTTTCTGAAGAGAACCTGTTAAAAACAAATTATGATAGAATTTTGAGAGAGAAAAAGGTGATCCCTGATTCAGCTGAGGTCTGGACTCCTGAATCTTGTCCTGTTAGGGCCAATTGGACGTCACCAGGCTGGTTTTGTATCTATGAATGGACATTCAAGGCTGGTGTAAGTTGTCTTTTACTCCTTTAATGATTGATACCATCCGGGCCATGGAAGTATCTCCATTCCAGATTATGCCAATGGTTTGGAAACTTGTCCATTCTATTGAGAATTTATGTGCCAAGCATAATTTTATAATTACTATCAATGATATCAAGGCAGTGATCTGAAAAATCATTCTACTGGTCGTTTTAATTTACAGATTAGATCTAACATGTCTCCATTAATCACCAACCTGGATTCGGGTGATGATAAAGGTTGGGCGAAAACTTACCTGTTTGTCCGGACTGAGAGTCTGGGTCTGGCCTGGACTATTTAAGATATCCTCCCTTGGAGAGTGGTAAGTTTCCTGCACTTCTTGATTTATACATATTTTATTTTGCACATATTTAAAGTATTTAAATTTTATCTGAGTGTTTGGGGATGTTTGCAGCTCCTGATTGGAATTTTGATCCTCTTGATGAGGAGTCTATCGCGAGGATAGAGGCTTTCCCGGCTCTTCCTGAAGAAGAGAGGACTTGGCCCGGTAGTTTGGGTAGAGATTTATTGCCCCAGTATATGAGGCCTAAGCTAAGTGTTATTAAGGCGCCTAAAGGCAAGCTTACCTCTTATGCTCTTTCCTGTACGTCCTCTTTGTATTCTTATGCTGATGATTTTCTTTATCCTATTCGTTTCCTATCGTTTATAGGTGTTTCTTTTGTCTATCCAGTATATAGATCTTGTTCTAGATTGACTAGCTTTAGTGCTGCTGATTTGAAGGCTGGGGTTGCCAAAATTTCTGAGTAGTCTAGGAGCCAGGAGGCTACTAGTAGTGGAACTGATAAGACTCTCAACATTCTAGTCTCTAATGCTCAAGTTCATAAAGAGACGCCTCATCTTGTGTCTCCCGAAGTCGTCTAGGCGGCCAAAAGGAGAAAAGAGGCTGTTATTACTGAAGAGGCAGAGGAAGTGGAGGAACCTATTCAGGCCCAGCCGATTAGGAGCATCAGGGGAGTGTCTGCTCAGTTTGGCGATATGGAAGCTGCCTGGGCACAGATAAATGATTTTTCTGCCAACATGAGTAGTCAGCTGTTATCTGGTGATGTTGTTGAGTCTTCTACCAAGGTTGTGGCTCTCATGTCCTCTCTTTTGGCGAATGCTGCTGCTCTTACCTCCCAAGCCAAAGAGGTTGGTTATAAAGGAGTTTTTTTTGTATTGACTTTTGTTTTAGGTTTGGTCAATAAGTTTAACTTTTTCCTCTTCAGGGTTTAGATGCTGGGTTGATTAGTGCTTGCCAGCTTAAGGATGCCCGGGCCAAGATTAGCGGCTTGGAGGAGAAGTTGGACAAGGTTAACAACGAGTTGCATTTGTCCAGGGGTAATGAGTCAGTACTTCAGTCCCAGCTTGGATCAGCCAGGGAGGCGTCTAAGGCTGCTCAGGCTTGTGAGGTGCCAGCAAAATGATACGTCTGTCGTGTACCTATCAAAAATAAATTAACTAAACTAACTATATAGCTAGGGAAGTCAGGTCGATCTCCTCAGGGAGGCAAGATATCTGTAGAAGTCCGTCTATTTGGTCACAAATGGGGGGGGTATTTAAATTGGTTTTCTAAACTAAAAGGTTGAAAGGAAAGAGAAGCAGAGATAAGAGCAATAAAGGCAAGAAAATAGAATTAAACTATCAGATAGAGAAGGGACATGTCAGGATTTCGGTTCACTACGGTTGTCTAGTGACTCAACTGTAAACAACTTAGACAAATTAATGCGAGACGGATATGGAAAGGTCCTTCTGGTCCACTTTCTACCCTAAACTTCTACTAACTTAATTTCCGTCCTCGTCAAAGTAGTCTACTGTTCATAGCAGGCCTATTTAGTCCAATCTTCCAATCCAGGATTAAATTTAGCTAGATTAAAGGGTTACTCAGAAGCGTGCACTCAACTAAGTCGGTAAAATATAGTTAAATTGCTATGGTGACAGAATCTCACAATTAATTCATCTAACCTATTTACTACATCGTCACATTTCTACCGTAGATCCCCTAACCCCAACATGAAATAGATTTAGCTACTCATATCGTTATTAATATTATCAAAACTAACAACAAACGATGAACTAACAATAAACATAATGAAATAATAAATAAAGTGCATAAAAGAGAATTAGGGCAGAAAGTAAATGAAGCAAAACAAGTAATTAAAGCAAATGAAATAGAGATTATTATTAAGAAAGGAGAAAGATATTACAATCGTGAGAATCCAGCGTAAAGAACGACAAAATCCAAGCGAATTAACCCCGAAAGCAAAGTTGCAGTAAAGGATGAAATTGATAGATGAAAAACTGAAATACAGTATCGATGATAATAGAAATGGTGATCCTAATGACCTAGTAACGTAATGCTTAAATAGAAAATAAACTAAGTCCAAAAGGTAAAACAAGCTTACGGGCTAATTAAAGCCCACGCCAGCAGAAACCACTCGATCGAGCAAAACACCAGAAAATCTACTCGATCGAGTAGATTAGTTACTCGATCGAGTAACCTCTCTTTTCAGCACCTCTTGATCGAGTAATTAACTACTCGATCGATCAACTGAGGCAATAAAAACCGCTCGATCGAGTAACAAAACCACTCGATCGAGACTTCTTCCTTCAAATCAGCCTAAACTCGTCACCGACTGCCTCGTAAACCGTGCCTTCACGCATTCCAATGCAGTATCTCACTCTGGAAAATCTCGTCTCCTCAAAATGCATGCAAAAAGGACGAAAAATGGTACGATTCCACTACTTTCGCGTTCATTTCTACAAAACGGACAAAACGAACCAAAGTAGCCAATTCGGGGCATAATACTATATAAACAGTACAAAAATGCATGGAAATACGTGCTAAAATAGGCTAAAAAGACTATACAATATGCACGTATCTCAAAATTGCTGAGAAGGCGGTTAGGAAAGAGCTCGAAGTTATAAGAGGGGAGCTTGAAGCTATAAAAAGAGAGTTGGTTGCTGAGAAACAGGCTATGCAGGATCAGTTGAAGAAAAATGAAGATCTTGGTGCTGAAAAGGAGTTGGTGGAGGCACGGCTTGCTGATGCTGCCCAATATTTCTTTGGTAAAGGTCGGGTTGATTCTATGAGAGATCCTGAGTCTAATAGGGCTAGGTGGGACTCGGATCGGGACGAGACAGCTTTGGATACCAAATATCCTGACTTGGCCAACTTGGGGCAGGAAGAGGAAGTGAATTATCCTCCTTCTAAGGAAAGTCTGCTGATCAGGAAATGGTGGAGGGCTGTGGATCAGTTTCTGATTCGAAACCCGTTTAGATCTCTGTTTTTGGTTTGACCCATCCCGGGGGTATGTCCCTGGGATGAATATTTACTACTCTTGAATATTTTGGTAAGTAGGTCCCATCCAGAGGGGAAGTCCCTGGATTGAATATTTTGGTGGTTGATTAACTATGTCTGATTGACTTTTAAATAATTAGTATTTTGCTTTCTGGTATTTGTGTTTTGTGTTTTTGAGATGTGTTTGAGTAAGGTGTTCTTGTAGTGTTTGTATTTATACTCGATTAGGCCAGTTAGTCTACTGGATCAAGCCAGGTTCTTCGCGCTGGATCTGGCCAGGCTCTTATGCTGGATCTGGCCAGGCTTTTGTGGTATGGGTGGGGTATTTGCCTGTCTGGAGGGCTTACAACCCATGCCTGTCTGGAGGGCTTATGACCCATTTATGACAAGAGAATTAGGGAGAGTATTCCCTAGCCTTTTTACTCAGACTCAGCTTAGTATTTTAAGGCTTGTTTTGAGGATTTTGCAACTGAAAGTTGGGTGTTTTTTGCATATGAGTAGTGTGTATGCTAGTGGAGTGGCCCTCAATCTTGAAAATTTGTTTAAGTAAAGTGTGAACTAGATCAATGCACTGTGTAAGTAAAAAAGTATTCAAGATTCTATTTGGTAAAAGAAAAAGGAGAGAATTTCATATTAACAAATAATCAGGCGTATAACAAGAAGAAACATGTAGGATATTTATTCATATAATGGCAAGTATCATACATGTAATTGCATATCAGGCCAGGCAAAAAGGTAAAGTAAAGGTTTTTAGCTGGGCTGAGGAGTGCATTTTATATGTGAAATAATTTTAAGTGTGCAACATTACAGGCTCTGGGGATCATCTCGCCATCCAGGGTTTGTAGCTTGTAGGCGCCCTGACCGACGATTGAGTCGATCAGGTAGGGACCTTCCGAGGTTGGAGCCAGTTTGCCTGCGTTTTTCTCTTTAGTATTTTGGAAAACTATTCTGAGAACAAGGTCTCCTATTCTGAATACTCTGGCCTTGACATTCTTATTGTAACTTTTGGCCACTGTTTGCTGGTAGGCTGCTAATCTAATGTTGGTTGCATCTCTTAATTCTTCTGTTAAGTCCAGATTGTCCTCCATCAGGGGACCGTTGTCCGCTACTGTGTTCAGGCTACATCTGGCTGATGGAATATCAATCTCTGCTGGGATCACTGCTTCACATCCATAGAACAGGGAGTACGGGGTTTGGCCTGTAGCTATTTTAGGCGTAGTCCGGTCAGCCCAGAGGACCAAGGGGAGTTCTTCAGCCCATCTGCCTTTTCTTCTTTTTAGCTTTTTCTTCAGGCAACTAATTATTACTTTGTTGCTGGATTCTGCCTGCCCGTTGGCTTTTGGATAGCCTGATGTGGATGTTACCAGGTTAATATTCCATTGTGCGCAGAAAGCCACTGTTTTTTTCCCACGAACTGTGTGCCATTGTCACACACTATTTCTGAAGGTATCCCATATCTACATATGATGTTGTGTTCGATGAATGATATGACATCCTTCTCTTTGACTTGCCTGTATGAATCTGCTTCTATCCATTTGGAGAAGTAGTCAGTCATTGCTAGCATGAAGACTTTATGTCCATGTGCTTGAGGTAATTTGCCTACTATATCCATGCCCCATTTCATGAACGGCCAGGGGGCAGAGATTGAATGTAGTTCCTCAGACGGTTGATGGATGTATGGTCGATGAATTTGTCAGGCTTTACATTAAGAACTGAATTCCAGGCAGTCGGCCCTCAGTGTAGGCCAAAAGTAGCCTGTCCTGAGTACCTTGCTTGCTAGACTTCTGCCACCTTTATGGTTACCACAGTGTCCTTCATGGATTTCTGATAGTATCTGTTCAGCTTCTTGTGGTTCCAGGCATCTAAGGTATGGTCCAGCCTACGATTTCTTAAAAAGCACATTGTTAATGATGGTGTATGAAGCAGCTTTGATCTTAAGTGCTCTGACATCTTGTTTGTTTAAGGGTAGAATTCCCTGTTGGAGCCAATCGTAATAGGGTTTTGTCCATGAGTTAGCAACATATATTGGAAAGGTTTCATCTTGTTTATTTATTACAGGTTCCAATAAATGTATGATGGGGATCTTATCAAAATCAGGGGGACTGAAATTAGATCCTAGGCCGGCTAGGGCATCGGCATGGGTATTCAAGTCCCTGCGTATTTGATCAATAGTAAAATTACGAAATTTACATTTTAAATTTTGGACAACTTCTAAATAAAGCATCATTTTTTAGTCCTTTGAGGTATAAACTCCATTTACTTGATTTGAAATGAGAAGGGAATCAGTACGTACCTTTAGATTTTGTACACCAAGGTCAATACATACCTTTAACCCAGCTATTAGGGCTTCATATTCAGCTTCATTTTTGATGGCTTCAAATGCACAACTTATAGCCTGTACTATCTTATCCCCTAGTGGCGATTTTAGTACTACGCCCAGACCAGTGCCCCTCATATTGGCTGCACCATCGACAAATAAGGTCCATTCTAGGTTTGTCTGGTCATTGGTCAGTCTGTTTACTTCTTTTATTTGGTCAGGTTCAAGGGAGGGTCTGAAATCAGCAACAAAATCTGCTAATGCTTGTGACTTAATGTTATCCTGGGTTCAAAGGTTATGTTGTAAGTGCTGAGCTGGACTGACCATTTTCACATTCGTCCGGACAGTTCTGGTTTTCTAAGTACAGATATAATAGGGAGGTTGGTCCTGACTATTAAAGGATGGCTTTCAAAATAGGGTCTTAATTTAGTACAACTCATAATTAAAGCTAAAACATATTTTTCAAGTAGACCATACCTCATTTCCGCATCTAGTAGGCTTTTACTTACGTAATAGATAGGGTGTTGTTGTCCGTCCATCTCTTTGACCAGGACTGCACTGACCGCAGTCTCAGTGACTGACAGGTATACCGTCAAGGGTTCATCTTTTGACTGGCTTGGCCAGCAAAGGTGGAGAAGATAGATACGCTTTGAGGTCTTCAAAGGCTGACTGGAGGTCAGGAGTCCACTAGAAGTCTTTTTTTTTTTCCTGAGCAGGTTGTAAAATGATTTGCACCTCTCTGATGATCTTGAAATGAACCTGTTCAGGGCGGCTACTCTTCCTATGAATTTTTGTATATCCTTGATAGTTTTTGGTTGTTCCAGCTCCAGGACAGCTTTGATCTTTTCAGGACTAGCTTCTATTCCTCTCTTTATTACCATATAGCCCAAGAACTTGCCTGTTGAGACTCCGAAATGGCACTTTTGTGGATTTAGCTTCATGTTGAATTTTTCCAGTATTTGGAATGCTACTTCCAGGTCTTTGATGTGGTCTTATGTTTTTTTTGATTTGACCACCATGTCATCAATGTAGACTTCCATGGTGTCTCCAATTTGATCTTTGAACATCATGTTGACTAACCTTTGATAAGTTGCCCATGCATTTTTTAATCCAAAAGGCATGGCAGTATAGCAATATACTCCTCTTTCAGTAATGAAGACCGTACTTTTTTGGTTTGAGGGATGTATCTTTATTTGATTGAATCCACTTGAAGCATCCATAAATGTTAACATCTCGTGGCCTGCGGTGGCATCTACCATTGCATAAATATGCGGCAAGGGAAATGGATCCTTTGGGCAGGCCTTGTTCAGGTCGGTGTAGTCCACGCAGACTCTCCATTTGCCATTCTTCTTTTGGACAACTACCACATTGGCTATCCAGTTATGGTACAATACTTCCCTGATCATTCCCATGTCCAATAGCTTGTCGACTTCTTGGTTGATGATTTCATTTCTTTCTGCAGCAAATTTTCTTCTTTTTTGCTGTACAGGCTTAAATGATTTGTCAATATTTAACTTATGAGTTAAAATATCATCATCTATACCAGTCATGTCAAAATGTGACCAAGCAAAACAAGACATCTTAGTTTTGAGAAAGCTGACCAAATTGGGCCTGACTAAGTCAGGAGCGACGGATCCCACGAGTACCTTCCTGTCAGGGTATTCTTGGTCTAGAGTGACCTCTCCTGTTTCCATCTGTGATTGGGCTATATATTCATTCCTGACAGGGGACTTTAGTTGCTATGCAAGGGACTTACCGGACTTTTAAGGTTTCAAAGCCTGAGTGTAACATTCCTGAGCTGCTTTCTGTTCTTCCCTGATGGTGGTTATCCCACATTCAGTCGGTATCTTTACACATTGGTGATATGTTGATGGGATGGCTTTGACGTTGTGGATCCATGGTCTGCCTAGAATTACGTTGTATGAGGATAGACAATCCATTACTCTGAATCTTTCATAGGAATCTACGCCTTCTACGTAAGTTGGCAAGTTAATTTCTCCAGGGTGTTCTTTGTTTCTATGCTGAACCGAACCAGGACACTGGACTTCTTGATGATTTTTTCTTCATCTATTTTCATGGCTTTAAGGACGTCCATCATCACTAAGTTGATTGAGCTGCCTCCGTCTATCAGGATTCTTGACACCTTAGCTGTACCCATTTGCATAGTAATCACCAGGCTATCATGGTGCAGGTCTGATACTCCCTGCAAGTCTGAGTCATCAAAGGTAACAACGGGTAATAATTTAGATCTTGAAGGGAGTTGAAGTTTGGACTCCCTGGCAACTATCTTAGCGGCTGAACTGGTCAAGCCACATATTTCTGAGCCTCCATTTATGAATTTGACTTCGTAGATGGGGGGAGGAGGAGGAGGATCCCTGCTGTTTCCCGGATCTCTTTTGCCTGCTCCTTCATCGTTGCCTCTGGGCTGTTGGATTAGATCTTTCAGATAGCCTCTCTTTAGGAGGTAAGCCACCTGTTTCCTCAGCTGAATGCACTCTTCTGTGGTATGTCCAATGTCTTGGTGAAAGTCACACCATCTTGAAGGATGTTTCCTGGGTTGTCCGATTTCTTGGGCCATCTAACTGTGTCTCCCAGGTTTTCCTTGACTGAAAGCTTCTACTGCTGTTTCCTCGTCACCTCTTGGGATGGCCACCTTCTCTTTGACAAATCTGGCCAGGAATTCTTTTAGGGGCTCGTCTGGAAGCTGCTTTACTCTGAACAGGTTGCTGGGTCTCTTAGCCATGTCCCTGCTGCTTGCGAACTGCTGGTTAAAGGCATTAACCAAGTCTGCGAAGTTCTTGATACTTCCATTTGGGAGGTTGATGAACCACTGCAATGCTGCTCTGGTTAAGGTAGTGCCAAAGCCTTTACACATGCAAACCTGCCTGAGTTCGATGGGTATTCAGGCTGCTAACATTTTCTGCTTGAATATAGCAACATGCTTTTGTGAGTCAGAGGTCCCATCATAAGTTCTCATAGATTGAACGGTGAATTTTTTGGGGAGATCAATCTTTGCAATTTCATCTACAAAGGGTGAGTCAGGAAAGCTATCAATTTCCACTTCGGCTACAGGATCTGGCACTCCGGGTATATTCTATATCTTGCTGTGGAGTTTCTGGATTTCCTGGAGCATGGCCTTCATTATTGCTACCTCAGTCTTGCTTAAGCCATTTTCAGGGGTGGTGTGTTGATCAGAGGAGGCATCTTTCTCCGGGGTTCCAAAACTAGAGAAATCTATTTGTCTGATGATAGATGAAAACGGAGTTCCTGGCTCAAATCTGGTTTTGGAGCCGAAAGACTGATTCTCCAATTTCTTTTTCAGGCTGGACTCTGATTCTTTGAGCCTAGTGATATCGGCCTCTGCCTGGGCTGCTTTTTCTTGTATTGTTTCCAATTCCTTGATTTTAGCCAAGGCAGCGGCTAATTGTTGTTCTGGGGTCAGTTGCACCATTTTCTCGTGTGAATATTAAATGGAAGATGATAAAGATATTTTTTTAGGATTAATGAACTAGATGCCCCACGGTGGGCGCAAATTGTTTTAGCAAGATTGTCCCTGGAAGGATCCGGCTTAATTATTAAGTGATAAGGGTATCTAGTTCTATAAATTAGGAATAAAAATATATACGAAAGATAGATGGAAATTAGATATAAATAATGTTGTTGTATTTCTTTGGTAGGCTGATTACAAGTTTGGTGTGTAAACTTAAATGCTTAGAGAAAAATAGGAAGAAAACTGTATATCGATAATGAATACTTAGTCTCCCTTTACAATTGATAGGCAATGCTATTTATACTCTTAAAATACTAACGTTGGATGCTGCTCAACGTTCCTTTTGGCCTTTGGCAGCTGCGAGCTGAAAAATAGGGCACATTCCCTATTAATCCGCTTGACTTAGTCTTCCTCAACAAACATTGGCTTGTTCTCTTTTGCACGATCTGGTACATGAGAATAAAATGTTCTTTGAGTTGGACTTGGTCTTTCATGAAAATAGGACATGAGTATTTTCCTTTTATATAGCCATTATGTTGCTTGATAATTCAGTCCGGCCTGCTTAGGAACTCTGCCAGGTCATTCCATGCTTTCCTTCCTTACCATCAGGTCTTTCTTCCAAGGTTTAGTAGTGTACCTACCCTGTAATATTCTTTACCTGTCAAACAATAGTCAGATTTGTCCGGACCTTGGTTGCCCCAGTCAGCCTAATTATGCCAGGTTAAACTAAGGTCGGTCCAGGCTAATTTGGGCTTAACAACCCCCATACACCAAGGTGCCCTACCATGATCACCTAGCGCATGAGAATGCTACCATCTCGGTTACCCAAGGCATAGTAATCAAAAGTGACCATCAATAAACATAATTATGTATAGAGTTTAAAGTGATCACATCAAAAGCAACTGTAAAACAAGATACAACTGTTCCAAAACCAAAATCCTACTAAAGTAACAAATGTTATGATAAAACAACGGAAGACTACGACTCTGACACGTGGTGACTCCATCCCCAGCTAATCCCATGCGCATCTAAGATATACCTGCTAAACAACTGCTCACCATCCCCAAATGGATCACCACAGTTTTTAAAATATTTAACGGAGTCAGTTACTGCATAAACAATATAAGACAATACAACAGACAGTTACACAAACACAATCCTCCAACACCGTCAAATCACCAATCATCTGACCACATACTAAAGTGTGTAGCCCTGCCAGAATATCCATCGCAACAGATATTCCACACCGCCAGTGGGGGACCGCAGCCGTTCCCACCTAAGCCTCGCTCATCTCCTTCGAGCGAATAACCCATGTTCCTTAATGTACGTGCACATCCCCCTTGTGACGGGAACCACAAGGGGAGAATCAAGGGCGTGAAGCCACTCCCGCAAGTGACTCTGCTCAGCCGAAGGCGCACCTCGCGAACCAAAGATAAACAACAACCAACCACAATACCAATGTAAACAATGACAAAAACCAATTACGATATAATCAGCATGCCAATCAACCAAACAACCATCATATAACATTTATACAATAACTGAGTAGGGAAATCCTAACTGAAATGAAATCACCAATTATCAAACACAAGAAGCGGATCAAAAGTCTTCCTTTACGAAATCACCTCCTATAATCAAATAACCATATAATTAGAATCTATAACATCAACAATCCTAATAACCCCCAAATCCCCCAATTAGGGTTTAAAAAATATTAACGAATTGACATAAAAATAGTACAAGGATCTTGCCCACAATACGATGATCACAATGGTATAAAGAACTCAGAAATCCGAAAACCCTAGCCCTGTGATTTGATAGCAATGCGAGAAGAGAAACTGATGTCGTTTGTTTTCTTTTTTAAAAAGTTTAGAAATAAGGTTAAAAGTAAAAAGAACTGGCGGAAATACTTTATATATATATATATATATATATATATATATGTATACATATATGTATACATATATGTATACATATATGTATATATATATATATATATATATATCAAACTCGGCCGAAAACTCGTATAACCCGACATACTCGATCAAGTAACTAAGGTACTCGATCGAGTACCGCCTACTCAATCGAGGTTCCCCTACTCGATCGAGTACCCATCAGGTAGAACGTACTTCAGAATGCAAAACTTACTTACTTGACAGAGTAAGCCCTACTCGATAGAGTACCCAACAACTCATAAATCTGAGGTATTACAGTCTTCCCTCCTTAAAAATGAACTTCGTCCCCGAAGTTCAAATCCATATAGGGAAAAAAACTTACTAAATCAACTATAACAAAACGACACAATTAAAACTCAAAAATAAAACTCAAACACAACTCATTATGACTCAAAACAAACACTAAACTCACATAAAACCGTACCAAAACCTTATGCGATCATCTCCTACCCCGCTAAAAGAAACATGGTTACGTCCCCGTAACCACACATACCTGATCAAAAATAGACGGTTAGCATTCCTTCATAGCTTCCTCCGCCTCCGAAGTTGCTTCCTCAATGTTGTAATCGGACCATAAAACCAGTAGCAACACTGTCTCCCCAGTTTTATTTTTGCGAACCTTGCGATCTAGGATCTCTTTTGGCACTTTAAGGTAAGACAAGGATTCATTCAACTCAATGTTCTCAACCTCTAGCACATGATAAGGGTCACTCACATAATTCCGTAGTTGAGACACATGAAACACATTGTGTACCCGATCTAAAGCTGGCGGCAAAGCTAACTGATAAGCAACCTCTCCTACACGATCCAAAATCTCATAAGGGACAATGAACTTTTGGCTTAGCTTCCCTTTCTAGCCAAATTACATCACCCCACGCATAGGTGACACTTTCAAAAGAACCTTGTCCCCAACTTGGAACTCAATGTCCTAACGATGTAAGTCTGCATAACTCTTTTGTCGATCTTGTGCTGCTTTCATCTTTTGCCGAATCAACTTCACATGATCAACCATATCCTGTACCATCTGTGGACCTAAAATCACAGCCTCACCGCTATCATCCCAGCAAATCGGACTCTTGCGTCTCCTCCCATACAAAGCCTCAAACGGAGCCATCCCAATACTCGTATGATAGTTGTTGCTGTAAGAAAACTCAATCAGATCCAACCTATTTTCCCAGCTACCACCAAAATCCATCATACAAGCCCTCAACATGTCTTCCAAGTTCTTTATTGTTCTCTCTGTCTACCCATATATCACAGGATGAAATGATGTACTCATATTTAAGGTAGTCCCCATCAATTCCTGCAGCTCTTGCCAAAACCGAGAAATGAACCTCGCATCTCAATCTGACGCAATGTCCTTTAGTATTCCATGTAACCTCACTACATGCTTCCTGTAGCCATTTGCCAACTGCACCTTACTCCACGTATCTTTCATGGGAATAAAATAAGCTAACTTTTTCAACCGATCAACGATCACCCATATCATGTTATTCCCTAACTGACTCCTCGGTAACCCCACAATGAAATCCATCGAGATAGATTCCCATTTCTACTCAGGTACCTCAAGAGACTAAATCTTACCTTGCGGTATTCGCTGTTCCCCCTTGCCTCTCTGGCAAGTCAAACATCTAGCCACAAACTCAACTATCACCCTCTTCATCCTGGTCCACCAATACATGTTCTTAAGATCCCTATAAAGCTTGTCACCACTTGGATGCACTGAATACGGTGTTTAATAAGCCTCTGTCATGATTATATTTTTCGACTCCTCATCCTTAAGTACACACCATCTCCCATCAAACCGAACACTCCCATCAGAATGAATAGAGAACCGAGACACTGTCCCTTTTTCTACTCCAACTCTCCACTCCTGAATCTTGGGATCAAGAGCCTGTTTCCTGTGAATATCATCATAAAGATCCGGCTGAACTATCAAATCTCCCCTAGCATCCCCCTTCTAGATCACATGTATACCCATCTTTGTCGCTTCATCTTCCAGCCTCATCAGTAACATAGTTGTGCATAGAGAATGCACACTCTTCCTGCTCAACGTGTTGGCCACCACATTAGCCTTCCCTTCATGGTATATAATATCCATGTCATAGTCTCCTATGAGCTCCATCTACCTCCTATGTCTCATGTTCAACTCCTTCTGAGTAAAGATGTACTTTAGACTCTTGTGATCAGAAAACACCTTAAAGGTCGCCCCATAAAAATAGTGTCTCCATATCTTGAGACCAAACACAACTGCACCCAACTCTACATCATGCGTCGGATAGTTCTCCTTATAAGACATCAATTGCCTAAAAGCATAGGCAATGACTTTCCCGTTTTGTATCAACACACAACCCAACCCATTCTTCGAAGCATCTGTATACACCTCGAAGTTCTCACTCCCTTCAGGTAAAGCTAAGACTGGAGCTGTGGTAAAACGCTCCTTTAATGTTTGGAACGCCATCTCACAACTTTTATCCCAACGAAACCTGTTCTCTTTCCTCATCAACGCTATCATAGGTCTGGCAATCTTGGAAAAGTCTTTCACGAACCGTTAATAGTACCCTACCAAACCCAAGAAACTCTTGATCTTGGCCACATTCTTTGGTGCCTTCCAGTTAGACACTGCCTCAATCTTGCAAGGATCCATAGCTACACCCTCTTTAGAGATCACATGGCCCAGAAAAGCCACTTTAACTAACCAGAACTCACACTTAGACAACTTAGCATACAATTGGTTGTCATGGAGAGTTTGCAACACCAATCATAACTGCTTCTCATGCTCCTCCTTAGTCTTGGAATAGACTAAGATGTCATCTATAAACACCACCACAAACTGATCCAAGTACTGGCAGAAAACCCGGTTCATCAGATCCATAAACACTGCTGGCATATTAGTCAACCTAAACGGCATCACCACATACTCATAGTGACCATACCACGATCGAAAAGTTGTCTTTGGTATGTCTTCATCCCAAATCCTCACCTGATGGTACTCTGACCTTAGATCAATCTTCGAAAAGACACCTAGTCCACTCAACTGATCAAATAGATCATTTATCCTCGGTAAAGGATACCTGTTCTTCACGGTAACATGGTTCAGCTCTCTGTAGTTAATACACAGCCTCAAACTCCCATCTTTCTTCTTCACAAACAAGACTGGTGTACCCCATGGCGATACACTAGGTCTAATGTATCCCTTGTCCACCAAGTCATTCAACTGTTTCTTTAGCACCTCTTACTCCTTAGGATCCATACGGTGCGGGGCCATAGAGATCGGTCTCGTCCATGGTTTCAACTACACACTAAAATCGATCTCTCTCTATGGTGGTAAACCTGGTATCTCATCTGGAAAAACATCTGGAAACTCTCCCACCACTGGTATCTCAACAGCTGTCGGTTCTACCATATCATACTAGTATCTTTCACATGGCATAGAATCAACGGACACCCCTTCCTTAAGTAAGACTTTAATGTCACCGCTGCAATCACTTTGACTTTGGGTTTGATAAAAAACACATGATAAGACACACTAGCCCCCTTAAGACCTCTCAAAGAAACTTTCTTATGGTGACAGTCTATTCTAGCCTTATACATACCCAACCAGTCCATCCCGACTATCATCTCAAAACCATCCATAGGAAACTCCAACAAGTTAGCCGGAAGATCAACTTGCCCAATAGCCATGGACACCCCTCTATACAGTTTCCCACAAGACATTGACTCCCCAGACGGTATAAAAACCTCTTCTTTTATAGACTTAAACTCTCACAAACCCATAGACCTAGCATGACTTGACGATACAAATGAGTATAATACCCCCGAATAAAAAAAAAACAAAGGTAGAAACGTTGTTAACAAGAAAAGTACCGGTGATCATGTGTGCATCATCCTCAGCAGCTTGCTTTTCCATCATAAACCGTTTGCCACTACTCTTTTGTCCACCCAATTGCACTGTACTAGCTGATGTAGAAGGCTTGGCAGCTGACACCTGATTGGTATTAGCCGCCGGTTTCTGATAAGAATTACTGCCATTGCGGTTGAACCCACCGTTGTTGTTACTCAGCCCTCCTTGGTTGTTCCATGACCCAGCTGGCCGATTTCTAGCATAGCTCTGTGTCGGTCCCTATGAAAAGCTCCCCTGAGACTGTCTCTAAAAGCCTCTCCCCACTGCACTAGTACACTCATACCTCTTGTGACCCATACCACCACAGCTGAAATACGAGATACCCCAGCTGCTGCTATTACCACGACCACGCCCATAAGAAGATCCTCCACTAAAGCCCGACCCATAAGAATAAGCCCTTGCCTGATTGTGGTTACCGCTCTTATAACTAGATTGGGCACCACCATCGCTCTCAACCTTCCTCTTCTCCGAGCCCTTTTCTTCATTTTCAATGTTCATTTCGACCAACCTCTCAGCGCGTCCAGCCCTCTTATAAGCCTCCTTCACATCGGTAAGAGTCCCCACCGGTAGCTTCTCTATAATCTGATAAGTCAACTCTTTCTCAAATCGAAGTGCTAAATTCTCCTTATTTAGTCGCATATCCTCATCATATCTTACCTTTTCGTGGAACTTATGATAGTACTCTGTCACCGTTGATGCGTGCATTTTATATATGGATTTTACCCTATATTTACACGAATTTATGTGTTATTTATGTGGCGACGAGCTATAAATGCCCCGGAATAGTCTACTTTGGTCTATCTTGTATTAATTGCAGGAATGAGCCGGAAGGAGCATAATCGAGCCTAAACTTGTCCCGTTTGCATACATTTTGGAGAAAGGAGAATCGGAGTCCGGATATTGTTGCCTAAGGATGCGTGAAGTGGTCTCGGAAGATGTTTTGAGTTGATATACAATGATACAATGCTGTTATGCTCGATCGACTAAGATTGGTTGTCAAAACCGGTCGATCGAGTAACTAGGATGTTGAAGACCTTCGATCTAGTGCTTTAATATGCTCGATCGAGAGGGGTGCTTTCTGTGTTCCTCGATTGAGCATTCATTGTACTCGATGGAGATGTTTGCCATTTACTGTCTTCGATCGAGTAGTTTGATTCTACTCAATTGAGAGGTTTCAGCTTTTACGCAATCTTTTAATTTATCTTTTGGGATATTTTGGATCTATCTTAGATTAAAAAGGGGAGGACGGCAGTCATCTCGTCTCTCTCTCTCTCTCTCTCTCTCTCTCTCTCTCTCTCTCTCTCTCTCATCTCCTCTCTTAGCACTTTACTACTTAGACCTAAATTCTCGATTGCTTGGAACTCTCTGTATTGGTATCTCTGATCTCTAATTTTATTTATTATTATTGCAACTATAATTCTTGTTCTATTCATCTCCTTTCTCTTTCGTTCTTTCTCCTGTTTTGTTAAGCAATTTATCACCATGTTCAATTTATTTGTTTCGTTTATGGTTATTGATTCCTTAATGACTATGCATAGCTAATTCTTCTATGCTAGGAAATAGGGGAGCCATGGTAATTAGGAAGATTATGAATAGGTGATTAGGGTTTGGCATAATTTGGGTCTATGTTGTTAATCATTTCATTTAATAGTGATTAGTTGCTTGAGTCGACGCATTTAGCTAATTGATTTGGTACACCTTGACCTAGATCGAGAGATTAGAAGGGGTAGGACTTGCAATGAACATTAGGGCATTCTAATGACGGTAAAAGCTAAGTTAGTAATGTTTTAGGGCGAATAGCGGACCGAGAGGACCTTTTCATTACCCTGCAGACCGAGTTTATGCTGACCTAAGACCCTATATTGGACTCCTAGAAAACCATGGTGAACCGACTATCCTAGATATTTCTCCCTATTTGTCAATTTCCTTAAAATTTAGTCCTTGCTTCCTCTCTGCTCTCTTCCTTTATATCTTCGTAGTTTAAAACTTTAGATAACTCATTTCTACACCTTCCGCCAACCACCCAGTGATGATTGGGCCACATGTTTGGTACACGGGACGATTTATGATAGTTCGTAAGTTTATTGTCAGGTGATAGCTCAAACACTCAAGCCTACCCCTTGGTCGTCATCTACACACCAATACGGTCGTTTTGACAGTAATTAGAGTTCATTTGGAATCCGTGTCAAAAACCGCTTCATTTTCTAAGAAACCGTTTAAAATGTCGAGTCGGAATGTTCTAGAATATTCTAGATATTTATTCCCAATCAAATTTTATATCTTTTGGTAAAATATCTTCCGTATATTATAGTTTACGGAATAAGGAAGTATAGATATACCGCAATTCCATAACAGAAACGCGGAAATCTTTCTTCCGGAGGAGGAAACATCTGGAGAAATGACGCAGCAGATGTTGCGCCTCTTGGAAGAATCGCGGCAGCTGCTACGCCTCTTCTCCAGCCCTTTTTGGCTGTTTATGTAATATTTCCGTGATTTCTTTCTAAAGTTTGTGTCATTTCAAAACTCTTTCACATATTTTGGTATAAATAGAGACCTCCGATCTCCATATTTTTCACGCGAGTTTC
The DNA here is from genome assembly GCF_048544455.1 of Silene latifolia. Taxonomy (NCBI): domain Eukaryota; kingdom Viridiplantae; phylum Streptophyta; class Magnoliopsida; order Caryophyllales; family Caryophyllaceae; genus Silene; species Silene latifolia. The sequence continues at coordinate 357,771,330 of NC_133538.1, forward strand.
CGCCCTTCACTTCTCCCTTTGCATTCTAGACCTTGCTCTAAGCTTTTAACGCCTACGTGCTTGATCAATCGAACACGTAAGCTCAGATCATTATGAGTACTAGTCACGTTGCATAGACCGACCAATTTGACCACTACACATCAATCAATCAATTAATTTAAAATCCTCTAACGAGGCCACTTTCTACATACATTCGAGTCGAGCAATCACTAACGTTAACTTAGTCAATCTCATTTCGTCGAACATGTAAGTCTGAGGGTGTAAATTCCACTTTATTTTATTTCTTTACTTTTGTACCAATTAATGTAAGGTTTACGTCAAAAGTACATTTAAAACTGATTTTAAAATCCCTTCTGTCAAACCGTTTTTACACAGCGTTGGAGATCAGACATCAAAAAGAAACACAGCATATGCTGCGACTCTTCAAAGAGGCGCAACATATGCTGCGCCTCTTCCAGAGGGTGCTTGTTGCTCCTGCTCTTCTTCTTCTTCCTCGAGTTTCCATTGTTCTATCCTTTTCGTCTTATTTTCTTATTTTCTTTCATCTTTCAGTACATAAACTTCTTTTAGTAATTCCCATTTGATCATAATGTTTTATTTAGACTTAAATCCCTTATAATTCGATATTTGCGGGTTTTCGTCACTAAATCGAACCCGGATTTTAGGAACTCGATTTGTTCGTATCAAGTTTCTGGGATTCGTATTTTGTACATACTTTTCATATTCTGTTCTCTTTTGTTTTCCAACCGTCTTAAACCCAAGTTTAGCAAATTAATTAATTCCGACACCGTAAGTAAAATCTAACTTGTTTTAATTCGTTTTAATCTGTTTTTATCGCTTTTATGACGGTTCCAGATGTATACAACCTGCTAAATCACTTTTACTCGAGTTCCCAATCAATAAATTGATCTTAAAATTACCAATGAACATTAACAGACCGCGGTTCTGACTTCACAGACAGAGCCCAACTCAAGAACAGACGCAGGAGGAGCTGCGCGTCTTCTAGAGGACGCAGCAGATGATGCGCCTGTTCTGAGGTGGTTTCTGTCCCTGAACTCTTTCTCGCTTAGACGCATCTTCTAATTACGTGTTTAATTAACTAATAATCATAGTATCGCCCGTAATCTGACCTATTTTATTACTTTAATTTCTAACCTTTTATTTTCCCTCTATTTTCATCTTCGAAATTCCGTTTTAAGTGTATTTTTGACGTAAATCAGATGAGAGTTGTAATTATTGTAATTTAATTGTTATTTAATTATTGTAATTCATTTATTCATTGTTATGTATGTTTGCACATGTAATCAATTCTAATTCTCAATTTCGACATAATTTGTTCGCTAAATTATTTGTTCACCGACATAGTTAATTCTCATGCTAGGATTATTCTGTGGATGTTGCATTGCATGCATATAATCGACAACATATCAAATATAAATAACTTCCCTAATCATTAGCAGAGGTAACCATCGAGGCGGGCGGGATTAGGTGTTCAGTAAGAACTTCCTAATATGTACCCTCACCCCTTACTCAAGATCTCTGTGAACATACGTGTTCATTGGCATCACGAGAGTCATTCTAGACATAGAATGCTAAGGGTAACGAGTTCTTAGTGTTCATGTCACTACTTTGTGTCTGGACATGACACGGGGTATTCGAACGGTTCCAATTTTCTATAAAAATTGGTGGCGACTCCACAAATGCAGGCTTATTTAACCTTTCACCGGTTTCAATGCCTCACAAATCAGTAATGGCCCATGACGTGCTTTGGCTAACAAAAGTTCCGTGGGAGAAGTGCCACCGCCTCAAATACACAACGCGCGGTAACGCTCGGCGTGGGTGGCCCATGTCCACAATTTGGCGACTCCGCTGGGGATGATACACTTACGTGTTACCCAGGGTGAAACTTGAACAAGGTTAGGGAATATTTTATACGAGGCAATTGTTGATTTTCATTACTAGACTTTCTTAGGTCGTTTTATTCGGCCTTCCTAGGCTTAACCCAACCCATTCGACCAATTTTCCCTTCTGGATGGTCCAAATTCTTATCTGGGCCTAAGTATGGATAGCGATCGACGTCAACCATACCGTGGTACATACTCATGTTTGTATCAAGGGCTATCACTACTCGAGGGAATGTACTAGGAACCGACCTTACTCATGTTCGGCACAGACCTCTCCAGACACCAAGGTTTGATTGCTTGGTATGGAAACCCACCTTTTTAAGCCAAAACCCTTTAAATGCACTCAGCATACTGTCATAATGCCCATATGTTTGTTTGTATCACATACGTGATCACTATTTTGTAAACAAAACTATGACGAAATTTTGTAAAATAAAATCCTTTCAAAATGTAAACACTTTAGAAATGGCCTAAAATAGCGCAAAATAAGCCGAAACTCTGTCCAAATGTCGAGTCAAAATTCGGGCCTCAAACCCATTTCAAACTTCACTTCGAGTCAGCACTCCTACAGCTACACTACAGTTGTCTAGGACCAACATTTTAAAATTTTTACTTTTCAAAACACACTTGACACAGTGGCACACACCCACTTCACGAGTCAAGTCTTTTCTTGAGTAAGTGTGCAAAAATGGTCGATCATATTTTGATTCGTCGTCAATTACACTACATGATGCATGAGTTTTTGTTATGGCGGAGAGTGTAATTTAGATTACCTCCCGATGCGTATGCATGCACTTCCCCAAACCAATATAGACATTATTTCTAATGTCTTAAATTTCGGGGTAGTTCATGCACACGAAATGCAATGCCTGAAACAATAAATTGTCATTTTGGATTTTTCATGTGGGAACAATAAAAAGAACACCTTAATGGAGCCAAGGTGTTAGTCCTCCGTGTTGCTAGGAATCTTCAAGACTATGATCAAGATAAAATAAAAGGAAACAAAAGAAGTAGACAAACCATAAGAGTGTAGGAGCTTCCAAGGTTTGCTAATCCTCCATCATATCGTCATTGTCATCATTTTCCTCCGTATATGTTGAATCATTTCCACTCTCATCTTCACTTCCACTTCCTTAATCTTGCTCACTTTCTTCATCATCTTCATTAGCCTCTTCTTCTTCATCTAACTCTTCATCAACACCCTCATCATCAACAACCTCATCATCGACATTCTCCTCTCCACCCGGTCTTTCACCACTAGATGTGCTTGGAAAAAAAATCTCCCTATTCGCCCAACTAGGCAAAGGACGTGATGGATCAAGTAGTCCTTGCCTAGCTAAATGAAGGAGGGGTGGATATTGGGCCAAGTATGCATCTACTCGATCATCATAAGCTTGTTTGTGCATTTCTCTCATGAGTAGAGTCATGTAATCATTTCCTACTTCAACATCTTTGGGTTTGAACTCTTGATATTTGAATGGGTAGGGTGGTGTGACAATGGAGGAGGAGGGCTCTTCAATCTCGTCCCTTTGTTGACGGATAATGTACTCGGCTTCCTTAGAGAGTGGAAGAAGGTAATTTGTTCGGTGAACACTTAATCGGCAAATCTTTGAAGGCAAAGTGAAGGATCTAGCATCATTGGTTAGACACCCATAGTTGGTGTCAAGAGAATCATACTTGACCCACTTAAACTTGTTAATCATGGCGTCCATATCATGAGATGGCCCCCTTTGATCGCCACATAGGTGTTATATTTGTTGAAATTTGGGCCAAAGTGTTTGGCCAAGAGAGTAACTAGACCTCCATTTACAATATGAGCGATGCCTTCCTTACCACAATCGACATTAAGACATCTTTCCATCAAAAGTCATAGAGCATTGTATGGCTTAGTGAATTCCCTTCCTATATTCAAGGCCGACTCAAGTAGAACACAATCGAGCTTGGTAAAATGATTAGTGCCTTTTCTTGCTATTATAGTATTCCCGATGACCTTGTTCCACACTCTAATGCCCGGATGGTGGACTAATAGAGCACGACAAGCATGAAAGCTCATAAATTTCTTCCCGGAAATTGCCTCCTAAAGAGAAGCGGGGTCATACTTTTCGGGCATCTTGTGATACTATGGTGTATCACTAAGGCCTAATATCTTATTCAAAACATCAAAAGTGATGCGCCTATTCACATTTGCAAGACGAAACTCGATGTATTCTCTAGTCTATACCTTAGTCACTTTCAATGAACTTATGAATTCCAAGGTAAGGGAGGGGTATGTCAATTCTCTCATGGTAAACAATTTACCCAATCCCATGGCTTCAAAGAAAGCTTTTGTTTATTCAAGGACACCCAATTTGTTCAAGGCATCTTCACAAATGAATTTGGTGGGGAAAATGGCTTTCTTAGCATACTTGGCAAATGTATCCCTATGGGAGTCGGAACTGAAAATTACCTCCGGATAGTTGGATAATTGAGCGATTTCCGGAGTTGTTGATGTTGTAGCTTCCAAGGGAGGATCTTGTTGTTGAACTTCCAAGTTTGCATTAGAAACCACCATAGCCATTGAAGCTTTCTTTGCTTGAAGAGTTTGTTGCCTTTTTGAAAGTGTCTTTGCTTTGAATGCCTTTGTTGCTCCTTTTGTTCTTGCCATTATTGATTACACCAATAAAAGATTGAAAATCTTCAATTTCTAATTATGCCCAAATCGATTTAAGATGAAAGGATGTTGCTTTGTATTTAAAAAAAAAAAAAATCGACTCAAAGGTTGAAGATTTTGGTGTTTGAATCAATTGATGTTGCAAAGGGAGTGATTAATTCTTATTGTGAGGAAGTTTTGATTTGTTTTTGTTGAATTTGGTTGAGGAAATCTTGTTTTTGGTGATGGAGAGGATGAGGGTTTTGGGGTTTATGTGTAGTGTTTGAATGTTTGAATGAATTAAATGAATGTGGGAAGGGGGTTTAAAACACCCGAAAAATTCAAAACAGCTGGGGAAAGACGAGCGGATTCCCGTCGGGACGCTCGGATTCTGCTCAAATGGGCTTCAGGAAAAATCGCCTAAAGGCGAGCGTCTTCTAGAGAAGACGAGCGGATTCTTCAATGTAGGAAGAGCGGCTTTCCTCAAAGACGAGCGGATTTTGTTACAGGAACTTTGCTTAATATGCACTGGAAGAAAGACGAGCTGATTTCTTCAAGGACGAGCGTCCAGAATCAGACGAGCGTCTTCTCAGCTTGGACGCTCAAATTCTGTTACAGGAACTTTGCTTAATGTGCACTGGCAGAAAGACGAGCAGATTTCTGCAAGGACGAGCGTCCAGAATCAGACGAGCGTCTTCTCAGCTTGGACGCTCAGATTCTGTTACAGACCAGATTTTTGATTTTTGCAGCTCATTTAGACGGGCGGATTCCTCCTCAGACGCTCGGATTCCTGCAAGACGAGCGGATTACCCTTTAAGCCGCTCGGATTCTTCTTGGACAACACGGATTCAGGTCCATCCGTGCACTGCATAACCCGTTTCATTTCCATTCTTCAAATCACGTGTTCTACATTGTAGGGGCACTACAAAGGCATAAATAGCCTAAGCAATTGCTATCCCCACACTAAGTTAAAGCATTACACATCAATAAAATCTTTAGTCCCTCCCTCACTTCTCTCAAAAATGATGAATATCTTGATCAAGGCACAAAAATCCAAAAAATGACAAAAATGCAATGTAAGAGTTAAAATGCAAGTTAGGGAGTTAGAATATTTACAAATGGTGGTTTGGAGAGGACTCCACCAAACTCTCATCCTTAGTGAGATGTTATGGGGGCATGTTCAAGGTGTTGATGATGTTACCCAACACCTTGAAGAAGTAGTCGAAAGCTTGTTCATTGTCATGATAGAGATCCTCAATAGATCTTTGCACCCGTTCTCCTTTATGATGCTCCTGATCGATAGCGTTGACAATATAGGGATTAAAAATCCCTTCAAACTCATCATCCCAAAGACCGCAAAATTCGTCTACTTGATCATTAAAAATCTCTTGAGTTGATAGAGACAACTCTCCTCCTTTCTTGATTTGGCCAATGAGGCCATCCTCTTCACTTGTCATGGGTGAGCTTTTCAAGCTCTCTTTGTTGCTATTCTCTTGTTTTTTTGATGGAGCATCATCAACTTTCTTTTTCCATTGGAATTCCGACTTCTTCCTTGAAGGAAAAGTAGATCAATATACTTGACATATTCATATATGTTTAAATTTAATTTGTCATAAAATTAATTAATGATCTTATGCATGCAAAATATAATCAGAATAAGAGAAGAATCTTCCATCCTTACATTGGATTTTCGGTTTTTAGGGCACAAGAGAGATCTCCTTCTCTCTTGTTCTTGAGCTTTCCTTTTGGATGAACAAAGACCCAAGTGTAGGATCTCTCCCAAGGAATTATACCCAAAGCACACTCTTAATTAAAATCAATATTATAAATACTAGTACAATATTAATTTTGTAAGAAAAATTGACCCAAAATTATTTTGGTTTTTGTCTCCTAAAACCGGGTAGGAGAAGGAGGAAGGAGGGAAAATATTTTTATCTCTCTAAAAATATTTTGATGAGATGAAATGAATGAATGAACAACCACAAAACATTTTGTGTATATGGTAAAAAAATAAGAGGAAAAACCAAGTGGTTTTTGCCTCTCTAAAACCGGGTGGAAGAAGGGGCAAAAGGGAGCCAATGCATGCTCTAGTTGCTCTTCACAATGAGTAATAGGTATGCATGGCTAGTTTAGTAGGTAATCATGGTGCTTACCACTAACTAAATCAACTTAATATTTGCCTAATCCTTCTTCATATTTTAGGCACATTGGGATAATACGGACTCCTTATTATCTTTGTCAAAATGTCAATTTTGTCTTATGTCACATGTCATATGTTGCATAAATTTGTTGTGCATTTTTAACAAATTAAAAATCAACGTATTATTAAAAATACGTCACATACAAAAATCGTCTTAGTAATTCATAATTACTTGTACCAAAATATTTTACCAATTATAAATCACAACAATTTGTATTTATAATAATTCATTCAAATTTAATTGTTTCCTTAAACAATAATTTCATCTGATTAATGATACAATTCGATTACTCAGACCGTATCTCATTTTAATCAATTTTAATGAGATACGTAAATATTACTTCCAAAATCGTCCGTCAATTTTAATTAAATTAATTGACTCGTAACGTTATACGATCAATTAATTGATCAATTAAGAGTGTTGCCCTATAGGTATGACCTAGGGGATCAACTGATCACCATCGTCGCACGACAGTAATGTCAAACTCTAGTCAGCCAATCATTACCGATATATGTTGATCAGTTGACAGTAAATATTAATTCCCAATTGTATTCTTTATAATGAGATTTAAATATGTGATCACCATGATCAACAGTTGTGACCGCATTATTGTCGGAGGACACATATTCCAACAATCTCCCACTTGTCCTCGACAAGTGTGCGTCACCAATTCTCTTGTCCTATTACTATCTCCCACTCAATGCAAGGTGTCTTTCAGGTCGTACTTGCAAGTGATCATATCGAGAGTGGTTTCCTCGATCTGGAGAATAACTGATTGACCGGATTTATCCACCATGGATACATTCCGAGCATGGCCACGCATTTCCAGTTCATTACTCCTTGAGTGGCCCTTAGATATTGTTATAACCCTGACTAGGGATGGACAATTCTTATCGCACTCATTCCCTTCAACTAGCCACAGCCATCATAACGCAAAATATGCCCATTTGACCCCATTTACGAAGGTCGTAGTAACACAAATCAAAGTTAATCTGAAACTGTGCCATCTTAGGCGAATAGTCTTTAGTCAAAAGAATCGACTCATTTGAATACTATAGCAGCTCTCGCCACGACCAGGCTATATAAATTTGCCAGAACTCTATAAGCGGTCATTAGGCCCGACAAAATGTTCCTAACAGTTTGCCTATGTGATCGACTAGTCATCTCACATGACTCTATGGCACTTGAAATTGCCATCAATCGCATCACACTCTAGTCACTTCGAGACGTCACCTCATACAAGTGACTATGGGCAAACACTATGTTAATCCGTGTTCACTTTAATGGGGTTCAATTGTCACTACAACCCGTTTGGATGTAACAATGTATAAATTAAAGATAAAAGACAAATGTGATTATGAACATGAACAAAAACAACATTTTTATTTCATTTCAAAATCTAACATAGACTTGGTACACGCTTAAGTCCCATGGACGTCACATGTCCATCATGTTTAGCCTGCGATAAAGGCTTGGTGAGCGGATCGGCTATGTTGTCATCCGTCCCAACCTTACAAATCGCAATTTCCTTTCCTTCAATGAAATCTCTTATTAAATGATATTTTCTAAGTACATGTCTAGATCTATTACAAGACTTCGGCTCCTTAGCTTGGAAGATTGTCCCACTATTATCACAATAGAGAGTGATGGGATCATTGGCGGTAGGTACTACTCTTAGACCTTCCGTGAATTGCCTGATCCACACAGATTCCTTAGCAGCTTCTGCTGCTGCAATGTACTCAGCCTCCGTTGTAGAATCCGCGGTTACAGCTTCCTTGAAGCTTCTGCAGCTTATGGCACCACCATTGAGCATGAAAACAAAACCAGCTTGTGATTTCATGTCATCTCTATCTGTTTGAAAATTTGACTCCGTGTATCCATTAACACACAGCTCAGCGTCTCCTCCAAACACTAGGATAGAATCCTTAGTTCTTCTCAAGTACTTAAGGATATTCTTGACGGCTATCCAGTGACTCTCACCTGGATTTCCTTGATATCTACTCGTCATGCTCAAGGCATACGAGACATCAGGGCGTGTGCATATCATGGCGTACATGATTGATCCAACAGCGGAAGCATAAGGGATCATCTTCATGTGTTCAACATCATGGGGTTCGGAGGGAGATTGAGTCTTGCTCAATATCGTCCCGGTTACCATAGGTACCAATCCCCTTTTGGATTTGTCCATGCTGAACCGTCGAAGAAACTTATCAACATAAGACTCTTGACTTAGTGCCAATATCCTCTTGGATCTATCTCTATGGATCCGGATACTTAATATGCGTTGTGCTTCTCCTAAATCCTTCATTTGGAAGTGGTTACCTAACCACTTCTTAACAGAAGACAACATTGGAATATCATTTCCAATGAGTAGTATGTCATCGACATACAAGATTAGGAACACAACATTGCTCCCACTGAATTTCATGTATAAACATGGTTCCTCAACACTTCGAGTGAAACCATTCTCTTTTATCACATGATTAAATCGATGATTCCAACTTCTAGATGCTTGCTTAAGACCATAAATGGATCTCTTTAGCTTGCACACTTTGTTAGGATTTTTAGAATCAACAAAACCTTCGGGTTGTATCATGTATACCTCCTCTTCTAAATGCCCATTTAGAATAGCGGTTTTGACATCCATTTGCCATATTTCATAATCATGAAATGCGGCAATCGCTAACAAAATCCGTATGGATCTTAGCATGGCTACGGGGGCGAAGGTCTCATCATAATGGCGACCTTGGACTTGGGTAAATCCTTTTGCAACTAGCCTAGCTTTGTAGACATCGTCATGTCCTTCTATGCCATTCTTGACTTTGAATATCCATTTGCATTGAAGAGGTCTTGCCCCTTTAGGCAAATATACCAAGTCCCAAACTTGGTTTTCATGCATAGAATCCATTTCGGACTTCATGGCTTCAAGCCATAAGGAGGAATTTGGACTAGAGATTGCGGTCTTGTAGGTAGCGGGCTCGTCACTTTCTATAAGCAACACATCAAGTGTTCCATCTTCTTCGATAAGTCCCACATATCGATCGGGATGACGAGAAACACGGCCCGTTCTTCTAAGAGGAGGAGGAATAACCGTATTAGACAACGAAGGAACTTCTTCTTGCGTCTCTGGCTCGGTTTGTGGCTCTTGAACTTCAAGTTCAAAATTTCTCCCACTCTGTCTCTTAGAAATAAATTCTCTTTCTAAGAAGACAGCCTCGCAAGACACAAACACTTTGTTATCTTGAGGTTTGTAGAAGTAGTATCCTCGAGAAGTCGAGGGGTAACCTACAAAGATGCATTTTTCGGATCTTGGGGCAAGCTTGTTGTCGTTCTTAGTGTTGACGTAAGCATCACATCCCCAAATCTTCATATAGGATATTGGGGATCCTTCCCGTCCACATCTCACATGGAGTCTTTTCGGTGGACTTTGTGGGACTATTGTTCAAAGATCGAATTGCGGTTTGAATCGCAAATCCCCAAAACGAGTTCGGTAACTCGGTTTGACTCATCATGGATCGAACCATATCAAGTAGGATTCGATTCCTCCTTTCGGCAACACAATTGAGTTGTGGTGTTCCGGGTGGAGTAAGTTGTGATATGATACCACAACCTTTCAAGTGTGAATCAAATTCAAGGCTAAGATATTCTCCACCACGATCGGATCGTAGTGCCTTAATCCTTTTGTTCAATTGGTTCTCTACTTCGTTTTGAAATTCTTTGAATTTCTCAAACGCTTCACTTTTATGCTTCATTAAATAGACATACCCGTGTCTACTCAAGTCGTCGATGAAGGTTATAAAGTAGTCATAATTACCACGAGCGGTGATACTCATTGGTCCACATACATCGGTGTGTATGAGTCCCAATAGTTCACTAGCTCGTGTCCCTTTACCACTAAAAGGATTACGAGTCATTTTGCCAAGTAGGCAATATTCGCATGTACCATATGATTGATAATCAAATGGTGTAATCACATTAGTCGAAATTAATCTTTTGATGCGATTCTCGTTTATGTGACCTAATCGACAATGCCAAATGAACGCTTCACTTGGGTCACTTGATTTGAGTTTCTTTGATTGAATGTTATAGATATCATTAGTCGGATTTGAGGTCTCTAAAATGTAAATGCCATTGATAAAAGAAGCTTGGCCTATAACCAAATCATTCCTTGAAATCGTACAACGATTGTTCTTAATGGCAAAACAAAAACCGTCCATGTCTAGCATGGCGATTGAAATAATGTTTTTAGAGAGCGTAGGCACATAAAAACAATTATCTAAATACAACTCAAATCCGTTAGGCAAAGCTAAAACATCAGTTCCTTTGGATTCGGCCGCTACCCGAGCTCCATTTCCAAGGCGTAGATCCACATCTCCTTTGCTAAGCCTCATCACGTCTCTTAAACCCTGTAAATGATTAAAAAGGTGAGAACCACAACCGGTATCTAGTACCCATGTCGTAGTGGAAGTATAATTTATATCAATAACATAAATTTCCTTAGGAATTTTACCTTTTGGAGTGATGATTCCTTTCCTTATATTTCGCAAATATACGGGACAATTCCTAAGCCAATGTCCCATGCCATAGCAATAATGGCACTCATCATTAACTTGCTTGAAGTTTTTGATTTTCTTTCCCTTATTCTTGAACTTTTTGCCCTTTGAAGCAAGAGCTTGATTGCTTGAGCTCCCACTAGCTTTGGCATCTTTATCTTCCAGAGACAAAGATCCTACAAATTGTATGAGGTAGTCTTCCTCAGACGGGCTCACACGAGATCTAGTAGTAGTAGGTGGTTTAGAAGAAGTGATGAAGTTAAGGTTTCCATCCGAACCTATCCCAAAATGAAGTTCTCTAGAAGTGTCGAAATCATTGTTGGAGCAAACATCGTCAAAAACATTGTGGTATGACTCAATAGTTATCGGTGCGGTAGCGTCTGATGGATTCATTGTAATGCACTACAAGTATGGAGGAAAGGAAATATTAACATTTGTCTTTTAAATCATACTTGTAAATAAATTAACAAGATATGAACATTTATATAGTGACCTCTACCCAACTATAATAAATGATTCCAAGACCCAAATTCATATCGACTTAGGCACGGTAGGGCCGATTCATCCTTTATCAATATAACTCAGTGGATTAACGTTTAATCGATTCTACTTTTAGAACTCTTGGTCGATAAAATTACTCTAATGTTTATCTTTAGCCCGGAACACATGCGACTACGGTCACGAATACTTCCGTTGAGCTCAATCCAAATTTCGAATAAATGTGTCCATGATCCAAATCCACATCAACTCGGGCACGGTAGGGCCGATTCATCCCATATCAACATGAATTCGGTGGATAAGACATTTATCACCCACTACCCCTACGTGACAAGTTTTGTACCTCGGTAGGGCCGAGTGCACTCCCTCGCGAAATAGGTTTTCATGGTTTCTACTATTTGGTAAGGCTATGTCTCAATTGATTATTTTAGCGAGAGGTCATGTCAAATTATTATCTATCAGGTTTTAAGTGAACTAAAGCGGTGAACTACGATAATTGTAATTGACACGGTCGATAAACTCGATTAGATATGGATGCATGTTTTAGTTATGGCGATTTAGCGATGCATGTGAAATATAAATAAAATACAAAGCAGAAAAATAAATCCTAGTATGGCCTTCCTAAAATGGAAAAACTATTTAACTATTAAAAATTCGGAAACCAACTCCATTGGTCCCTTGAACTTCGGTTGTGGCACGCATCTCGAGGTAACACCGTCTTTATGTATCGCCATCTTGAAGAAATCCGTCTTTGGGAACTCCGAAATGAATAAAATTACATAATAAATTACATAATTTCCTATTATACATTTGTAACTAAAATAAAATAAATCTATTAAATTACAAAACGGTGATACGAGATCACAATAAAATTACAACCGAATCGATATTCCCATACATTTCGGGAAATACCAATTAAAAACTAAGGCCATACTAAGTAAAAATTACATAATTAAAAAATTACATAAATTAAAATTATGACAATCATAAAGAAAATGCAGCATTATAATATATATGAACTTGCCCAATTTTATGCTAAATCGCCTTTAATTAGCCAATATCGTATATTACTCTGTTTTTACGGATTTGCGTGATTTCAACATTTTATAATCACAAAATTACATAAATTCATATTTATGCATAAGTTAATTACCCTAACCTCTTAGGACTCAAAATTTAGTCTTCACTAATTGTTTGACCATAATTAACTCATACTTCTAAAATTTGTTCATTAATGGACTTAAAATTATAAAAATAAGCTATAAACTTCAAATAAATCACAAAAATTTCAAATAAATTCAAAATTTGAAATTTAAACTCATGAACATTCTGGAAAAAAACCATGACACTCATAGTTATCAAAAACTTAGGTTAAAAATTTTGAATTTTATCCGGAAAAACAATGTTGCGGTTTATCGGTTTTAACTAAAATAATCATAAAAACATGAGAAAAATTATATTCACCAACTTTTCAATTTTAGATCTGAAAAAGAAAATAAAATGCAACATTGGACGTTTTTCCTTAGTCATAGAGTATGTTTTATCAATATTTCACTAATAAAGTCACTTTTCATGCTATTTTTCTTCAAGAATCCATAAATCATGCAAAAAGACTTCACTATAGCCTATTATTTTACACACATCTTGTAAAATTGCATGTGACAACATAATAAATTTATATGACCAGATTCGAAATTTATCTCATATTAACATATTTTTCACCTAAATCCGAATTTAATAATGAAAAATCTATTTTTCGAGCATAAGAAGTCCAAAAATTATGAAAATTTACAGGTTATCTCAAAATAATATATGTGACAACATATCCAAAAATCACTGGAAAATTCGAAGTTTAGCTAATTTTAGTCCGAAAATGACATTTTTACTCATAAAATCATATTTTAATGCCATTATTGTATAATATGAACAATAAAAATCCGTAAATTAACCAAAATATCCTAAAAACATTTTAGGACCAGAAATTTTAACATGCATAAATTAATTTCGTGATATATCATAATAACACAAATTATACAAGTTTTATATGTTAATCTTTATAACTCGGAAAAACTTTTAACCGATTTGCATGCAAACAACCATGGCTCTTGATACCGATTGAAGGAAAAGTAGATCAATATACTTGACATATTCATATATGTTTAAATTTAATTTGTCATAAAATTAATTAATGATCTTATGCATGCAAACTATAATCAAAATAAGAGAAGAATCTTCCATCCTTACATTGGATTTTCGGTTTTTAGGGCACAAGAGAGATCTCCTTCTCTCTTGTTCTTGAGCTTTATTTTTGGATGAACAAAGACCCAAGTGTAGGATCTCTCCCAAGGAATTATACCCAAAGCACACTCTTAATTAAAATCAATATTATAAATACTAGTACAATATTAATTTTGTAAGAAAAATTGACCCAAAATAATTTTGGTTTTTGTCTCCTAAAACCGGGTAGGAGAAGGAGGAAGGAAGGAAAATATTTTTATCTCTCTAAAAATATTTTGATGAGATGAAATGAATGAATGAACAACCACAAAACATTTTGTGTATATGGTAAAAAAATAAGAGGAAAAACCAAGTGGTTTTTGCCTCTCTAAAACCGGGTAGAAGAAGGGGCAAAAGGGAGCCAATGCATGCTCTAGTTGCTCTTCACAATGAGTAATAGGTATGCATGGCTAGTTTAGTAGGTAATCATGGTGCTTACCACTAACTAAATCAACTTAATATTTGCCTAATCCTTCTTCATCTTTTCGGCACATTGGGATAATATGGACTCCATATTATCTTTGTCAAAATGTCAATTTTGTCTTATGTCACATGTCATATGTTTCATAAATTTGTTGTGCATTTTTAACATATTAAAAATCAACATATTATTAAAAATACATCACATACAAAAATCGTCTTAGTAATTCATAATTACTTGTACCAAAATATTTTACCAATTATAAATCACAACAATTTGTATTTATAATAATTCATTCAAATTTAATTGTTTCCTTAAACAATAATTTCATCTGAGTAATGATACAATTCGATTACTCAGACCGTATCTCATTTTAATCAATTTTAATGAGATACGTAAATATTACTTCCAAAATCGTCCGTCAATTTTAATTAAATTAATTGACTCGTAACGTTATACGATCAATTAATTGATCAATTAAGAGTGTTGCCCTATAGGTATGCCCTAGGGGATCAACTGATCACCATCGTCGCACGACAGTAATGTCAAACTCTAGTCAGCCAATCATTACCGATATATGTTGATCAGTTGACAGTAAATATTACTTCCCAGTTGTATTCTTTATAATGAGATTTAAATATGTGATCACCATGATCAACAGTTGTGACCGCATTATTGTCGGAGGACACATATTCCAACATTCCTCTCATCCTTCCGACTATAATGATCAACGATAAAACATGGTTCATGTAAACGGGGAGCTCTCATGGTCTTGTCAAGATTGAAAGTTATGCTCTCATCGCCCACTTCTAGAGTAAGCTCTCCATGTTTCACATCTATCACCGCACCCGCGGTGTGCAAGAAAGGTCTACCTAGAATGATTGGAATATTGGAGTCTTCTTCCATGTCAACAATGACAAAGTCCACCGAGATTAAAAATTTCCAAACTCTTACGGGAACATCTTCCCATATCCCTAGTGGTGTCTTCGTCGATCTATCGGCCATTTGGAGTGTGATGTTGGTACATTTAAGCTCTCCCATCCCTAACCTTTTACTCACCGAATACGGCATAACAATCACACTAGCCCCTAGATCACATAAGGCTTTGTTGATCGTGGTGTCGCCAATGGTACACGGTATTGAGAAGCTTCCCGGATCTTTAAGTTTCGGAGGTGAACTCCCTTGAAGGATTGCACTACTCACCTTAGTGAAGGCGATAGGTTCAAGCTTCCGGATCGACTTATTTTTCGTAAGGATGTCCTTCATGTACTTTGCATAGGCCGGCACGTGATTGATTAATTCCGTGAAAGGAATTGAGACTTTCAAATTCTTCACAATTTCCATAAATTTTCAAGTTGGTTATCAAATTTGGGCTTAGCTTGACGACTTGGAAAAGGAAGTCTAATCACAATGGGTTCCTTCTCCTTGGTCTTGTCTTCAATTTTCTTTGATAATTCTTCTTTTGATGGTTCACCATCTTTGGAGTTTTGCACAACTTCTTCTTTGTCACTAGCTTCCACAACTTCATCCTCAACTTGCTTCTTCGGTCCTTCATATCTCGTACCACTCCTCAAGTGAATGGCACAAACCGTTTCATTCCTTGGGGGATTACTTTGAGGTGGTAATTGCCCCTTTTGTCTTTGAGGACTTGAGGATGCTAGTTGAGTCAATTGGGTTTCCAACATTTTGGTGTGAGATAGGATGTTGTCGATGGTGATGTCCTTTGCTTGATTATCCTTTTGCATTTGAGTGAAAAACTCTTGTTGATTCTTTTGCATTTGGAGGACCGCTTTTTGAACATCAAAACCTTGGTCATTTTGTTGATTGTATGGAGTTTGATTTTTGTAACCTTGGTTTTGGTTGTAAAAGGGTCTTTGATTTTGGTTTCTCATAGGAGGTGGGGTGTATGTTGGTTGAGGGTTTTGAACATTTTGGCTTTTGTATGAGAGATTTGGGTGGAATTTGGTGTTTTCATTGTAATAATTGGAATAAGGGGTACCACTCTTGTATGCTTGAAAAGCATTCACTTGTTCATTTGTTCCCCTACATTCACTTTGGTCATGTCCCAAAGTTCCATAATTATCACATATCCCACTTGGGATTGATGAAGACGCCGTCATTGCATTAACATGTTGCTTTGGTGATTTTGAGGCTTTTTCAAGTCTAGCCATAGCTTTTTCGAATTTCAAATTGATGGTATCAATGCGAGCACTAAGTTGAGCACCCAATTGAGTAATAGAGTCCACTTCATGCTTTCCTCCTCTAGTAGCCTTGCGAGGTCTACTATATTGTGAATTATGGACCGCCATTTCCTCAATCTTGTTCCAAGTTTGATTATCGTCAACTTCGGTGAACATACCATTTGATCCCATGTTGAGAATGTTTCTTGAGTCTTCATAAAGACCATTCCAAAATTTTTGAACCAAGAACCATTCGCTAAGTCCATGATGAGGACATGAGCAACAAATTCCCTTGAACCGCTCCCAAGCTTCATACAAAGATTCTTTATCTCTTTTCTTAAAACCCGTACTTTGAGCTCTTAGCACGTTAGTCTTTTCCGGTGGGTAGAACTTTTTGTAGAAAGCCAGAGCCAATTTCTTCCAAGAGTCAATTCCGAGAGTAGCCTTATCAAGGCCTTTCAACCATTGTTTTGCGGTGCCAATTAGAGAAAAAGGGAAAAAGATCCATCGAATTTGGTCGTGAGTTACACCGGTTTGTGAAATCACATCACAATAGTCACAAAAAGTTTTCATGTGAGAGTGAGGGTCTTCACTAGGCATCCCCCCAAATTGGCTTCTTTCGACTAATTGGATAAATGCGGATTTGGTAATGAAGTTTCCGGTTAAGTATTGTGGTGTGGGAGTACCATTGGGTAGGTTCTCCTCGGTTGGTATGGAATGTGATGAAAATTTAGGCATTGTGGGTTGATTTTGTGTTGGATTTTATGTTGGGTTCTCCTCACCTTCTCTTGGAAAAGGGTTGACGAACTCAATAGTATTTGGTTGAATATCTACAACCTCACCAATACCTCTCAAAGTTCCTCTAGCAAGTCTTCTATTGTTTGTCAAAGTTCATTCAATTTCGTGATCAAAGGGTAACAAGTTACCTTGTGATCTTCTAGAGATGCAAAATATCAAACAACTCGAAAATAATTAGAACAAACCTTGAGGAGTTTTACTTCTCCGAGGCAAAGAAAGACACAACTAATAACAATCTAAGAAAATATAAATCAATTTAACACCGTCCCCGGCAACGGCGCCATTTTTGGTCGTACTCACTTGGAGGTTTAGTTTTCGGTTACTTGTCGTCAAGAGAACCTAGACCAAAAAAATATTTATAACTTCACAAACAACTCTACAATTAGTAAAGAGGCAAGTAAAGGTTGGATCCCAAGGGACGGGTATTGAAGTATGATTTTCAATTGTAAGTAGCGGTGTCTAGGGGTGTCACAATTTAGGGTTGAAGTAGAAGATCACTAGACTAAAAAGCAATGAAAGTAAACAAGCAAAATGATTAAAAAGGGATGTAAACAATTGATAAAAGGCACTAGGGTGTCATGGGGTCATAAGGGATTCATGGGAATTGATCATACAAACATATTCTCAAATTATAAGCAAGCAATTATTGTTGTGATGGATCGAGTTGGTTTATATCTTACAATCCTAGGAAGGTTTGGGTCCCGGAGCCGAATCGATTAGATTGTACAACACCTACAAGTCGACTTAATCCTCCCTACTCAACTATATACATGGTCTAATGAGACTCGAGTTGGTTTATGTCTTACAGGTCTCATTGAAAAGGTAAGTGATGGGTAAAAAAATGCAAGGATTCATAGGCTCGCATTTCATCAAACATAACATGTGCATAAGTTGACACCACAACAAGCAAGCAAATAAACTATGAAAACATATTAAATTAAGCATGAATCATTCCCCATGTTGAACTCCCTTAATTACCCATTAACCCTAGTTAAGGAAACTACTCACTCATTATCAAGTTTAGCATGTTAACAAGGTTATCAATCACATTAACAAAGCAAGACATGATGAATAAATGAAGATGATTAACAATAATTAAAAAGGGATTAAGAGAATTATACCTACTAATGATTCCAATAATAAAGCAAAGAATAATAGAAGTACCTGATGATTGATTGGAAGGTTGTAAATCTCTCAATAATAATCTTCAATTACCCAAAATAAAAGATGAACAAGAGAGAGATTAAGGATATGAGATTTGTTTTAGGACTTGATTAAAAGCTGATTACAAGATTAAGAAGAGATTAGAATGATATAAACTATACTAGAGATTGATAAGAAGAACATGATTATCTAATTAGACTAATGGGGTATTTATAGTGGGGATTAGGTACACAAATTGGGGTTTACTAAGGGCTTAAATGACGATTAAGTCCTTGAGGAATCTCTTCTCTCAGAAAATATGCGAGTCTCCTTTTTGCCGGTCTTTCTGAGATATGCGCATCCTTCATAGAACAAGGAGAAAATGGAAAGTTTCTGTAACACAATCCGAGCGTCCAAGGCACGGGACGAGCGGATTGTGGCCTCGTTGGACGAGTGGATTGTCTGGCTAGACGGGCGGATTGTGGCGTTTTTGGACGGGCGTCCCTCTGGCAAAGACGCTCGGATTCCTGGTCTTGGACGGGCGTCCCGAGGGCAATCCGCTCGGATTCTGGGTCAACCTCTTCCTTTCTTCTTTTCTTCCTCCTTCTTCCAACAATCCTCGGGGATCTTGTCGGATATGCAAGGATATTTTCTCATCATTACCCAACTACTATAATATGTACAAAGGCCTTCTAGTCTTGTCTTCTCTTTGATGCTTGGTCATTGAATTCAATATATTTAGCTCTACTTTGCCATGAAAATGCAAGGTTTGCACTCCTTTACTACCAAGGGAACAAAACCTCAAAGAATATGCAAAACAAAGAACTAAAGACAATAAATGACCTAAATATGCACTAAAAAGCATGGGAACAAGGCTAATTCGGGGACAAAATATGCTCAAATAATGGTTACATCATCCACCTTCGCCAAATCCGGCCACCACCACCCATTACCTCCACCACTATCCTCGGCGGCCTCCACGACAACCTCTGCCGCCTCCCTCCTCCTCTCCCCTCTGCCGCAGCAGCCTCCTCTTCTCCTCATTTCTTTTTTTTAGATCTCGGGCGGAGAGTGTGGTGGTGCTTTTTTGGGTGACGTTTGTGGGTTGTTTGTGTTGTGGTGGTTGTCGGATGGTGGTGTCGTAGAGGTGGTTGTGGTGGTTTGGTGGTCGTTGGTGTTGTTATTGTTGTCGATATAGTTGTTGGCGTCGTTTTTATTTTCAAATCTGGTTTTTTTACTTTTTTTTCGTATTTCAAATATCGTCTTGTTTTATATTTTTTTTCATATTTCGTATGGTAAATATCGTCTTGTTTTATTTTTTCTCATTATGTGTAGTTGTTGTCGTAGATTTAGTATAGTTGTTGTCGTAGATTTTTGATTTTAGTCTTAGATCTCGTCTTATTATTTATTTTCTTAAATCTCGTCTTGTTATATATTTTTTTAAGATCTAATGATTTTTCGGATCTAAATTCATCTAATTATTTAACTTTTCAAATATATTTGTGAATACGACTAAAGTTGCACATTATGTGTAACTTCAATGACATTTTGTGCAACTTCATTGCCCATTATGTGCAACTTTATTACACATTATGTTTAATTTCAATGGCATCATGTGTAACTTTATTACACATCATGTGCAACTTTAATACACATTATGTGTAACTTCGATGACATTATGTGCAACTTCAATGCCCATTATGTGTAGCATCAGATTTTGAATTTTAAATCCTGTTTTTTTATTGCCATTTTTTATTTTTATTTTTAAATCGTCTTTTTATATATTTTACGGTGGTCTTATGTGCAACTCCAATGGCTATATGTGCAACTTCAATCTCGTCTTCTTATTGTGTTTGTTTCAAATCTGAATTTAAATTTGGACAAAAGTTACACGATTTTGGACTAAAGTTACACGATTTTGGACTAAAGTTAAACAATTTTGGACTAAAGTAAAAAAAAAGGACTCTTACTGTAGGACAAATTATATAAACTTGTCATACAATTAAATAAATTCCAGTTAATTGTGGACTAAAGTTACACAAATTTGGACTAAGGTTACACAATTTTGGATAAAAGTTATACAAAAAGAACTTAAAATAAAGTAGGACTGAAATTATATAAACTTGCCTTAAAAATAAATAAATTCCAATTAATTTATCCAAAAGAACTAAAGTTACATAAATTTGGCTCAATTTACACTCGTAAAACACTAAAATTACACTGTAAAAATAATAAAATGTCATAAACTTGTCCTAAAATTACAAAAAGTCAAAAAAATATTCATCAAAATCACTTTTTAGTATAAAGTTGCACTATTTTGGATTAAAGTTACACTCGTAAAACACTGAAGTTACACTCTAAAAAATACTTAAATGTCGTAAACTTGTCTTAAAATTACAAAAAGTCAAAAAATATAAGTCAAAATCACTTTTTAGAATAAAATTGCACTATTTTGGATTAAAGTACACTCATAAAACACTGAAGTTACACTCTAAAAAATACTGAAATGTCGTAAACTTGTCATAAAATTACAAAAACTGAAAAAAATATCCGTCAAAATAACTTTTTTGTTTAAAGTTACACTATTTTGGATTAAAGTTACACTCGTAAAACACTGAAGTTACACTCTAAAAAATACTGAAATGTCGTAAACTTGTCTTAAAATTACAAAAAGTCAAAAAAAAAATACTCCTCAAAATCAGTTTTTAGAATAAAGTTGCACTATTTTGGATTAAAGTACACTCGTAAAACACTGAAATTACACTCCAAAAAATAACTTAAATGTCGTAAGCTTGTCTTAAACTTACAAAAAGTCAAAAAAATATATGTCAAAGTCCAGTTTTTGTTTAAAGTTACACGATTTAGTATTAAAGTTACACCAGTAAAACACTGAAGTCATACTCGTAAAAAAGTTATACTATTTCGGATTGAAGTTGCACTTATAAAAGTGTCATAAACTTTTTATTAATTAGGGTGGATTAGTGAAGGAGGAGAAAGTGTGTTAAATTAGGCCCTTAAACACTTTTTTGGGGTTTATCTTAGTAATCCATCTTCAACATCCAAGGCTCATAGAAGGACTTCTGGACTCAAAGTATATATATATATATATATATATATATATATATATATATATATATATATATATATATATATATATATATATATATATATATATATATATATATATATATATATATATATATGGGTTGAGATCCTATGAGAACCCTCTTCCCATGAGAACCGTGAGAACCTCAGGTTTAGAACTTTTGTATCAAAAGTACAACAAAATTATACTAAAGATTCAGATCCTTTTTACCAATGGTACATGGGTTTATTCTGCCCTCTTCGTGCCAATGGACTTGTCTAAAACCGTTTTAAACAAATATTTATGATAAATTTGAGATTTTGAGTCATCTTCACATAAATCATTTTGGAAGAGCGAAAGTATCTAACAGTAGAAATGATATGACTCCTATTTGCGCACATTTAGTCCCCTACTTGAACCTATTTTGCATATTATTACAGCGTCTCATAACTATTTTACCCGTCAAATGCTTCCTATTTCTCTTTCCTACGGCTTTGTGTTTGATTTTTAGGAAAGGAGACAATTAGGCAGAAAATTCCCGTCTTGAGCCTATTCGGAAGGACATTGACGATCTTGGTTGAATGGGTATTGAAGGAAAGGCAAGAACTAAAGACCAACATTGCAAGAATAAGAAGTTTGCAAAGGGAAGGATTCTGAAGAGGAATCCGAGCGTCCAAGGAGCTAAGACGCTTGTCCAAGGAGCCCGCAATCCAAGCGTCCTAACTTCTCAGCCGCTCGTCCCTCTATGCAACAATCCGCGCGTCCTACCTCTTGGACGAGCGGATCGTGGCGTCTTTAGCAAAAATGCCCATCTCTCCGAAATACTTGCGATTCCCTGTTTGTAGATTAGAATAGATTAGTCTTTAATCTGCAGCTCAACCCGCTCGGGTGAAGCTCAAGTAGAGCGAGTTACCGCTCAACCCGCTCGGGTAAATCTCAATCCGCTCGGGTTGAAGCTCAGGTTGCACGTTTTTCTCTCCGGACGAGCGGATTCCTTTACATGACCAAACGTGCTGCAGGCTAGGACGTACATATCTACTTAGGAGTTGCTATATGATCTGCGCATGTCCCCCGGGATTTGCAAAGCTCTATTCAACAATTAAGAATTTTATTTACTAATCTACCCTTGCTTAACCTAATGATGTACCACTATATATACTCCATTTGTAATAATCAAGAGGGCAAGCTTCCTTAGATTAGATTAAACCTTTATTAGGAGTAGATTAGAATAGATTAGTCTTTAATCTTTCCACAAATTACACATTAATCTTTCCTCAATAATTTCTCATACAATCTTAGATTTAGCTTGGTACTTGAAAAATTCATGGGTTTGTATTGGGGAATTGACAACTCTCCACCATTAATAAAAGGGTTTCTTCTATTGTTCTTCCGTTTCCATTGTTCAATTCATGTTGTTTACATTTGGAACTCTTGGGTATGTATTTGAAGATTAAGTGACAAGTCTTCATCTTTATTTATATTAATCTTTACTCTCCAAGTTGGTAATACTCTTAATCCCTTTTTATTTACTTGTTAATCTCTTGTTTATTGTCTTGCTTAATCATCATGTTCACTTGTGTTTTGATGTTTGACACCATTGCTAGCATAATAATCATGATGAGTAGTGAGTAGTCTCTTAACTAGGATTAGTGGGGGATTAGGGGAGTTAATCATGGGATATATTTATGCTTAATGAGTTCATATGAATGCTTACTTATTGTTCTTCAACTTATGCACATCTCATGTTTGATGAAATGCTAGACTATGAAACCTTGCATTTTTTATCCATCTCTTATCTTTTCAATGAGGCTTGTAAGATATAAACCAACTCAAGCCTTATTAGACCATGCATAGAGTTGAATAGGGATAACCCAAGTTGACTTGTAGGTGTTGTAAAGACTTAACCGACTCGGATCCGAGACGTAACTTTCCCTAGAATTTGGTTTATCATGCATGTAGTTTAATAGGAAGAATTAAGTTAACTTGTAGGTGTTGTAAAGTCACAAATAACTCGGCTCCGAGACCCAAATCTTCTTATGAATTATATGACATGAACTAACTTAATTCCAACAATAATAAATTGCTTGCATCTATATAACTCATTTATGCTATCTTACCATGATTCCCTTATGACCCCATGACATCCTGTAGATACCCGTATCCGTCGATATTGGAATTTATAGAGAACCCGACAAACACCCGATGATGATAGGACACATGTATTCATTAGTTGTCATTGTCATTATCTGGAACTCGTTTTACGATGTAGAATGGGCGTCGTCGATGAAATATTTTATTAATTTAAATGATATTTAAATTAAATGTTTTTTTTAAAGTGAATTCATTTTATTGTTTTAATTTGAATTTATTTTCTTAAATTTATTTTATTGAAAATAAAATATATTTTTTGATTTGAAAAATCATTCTTTAGTTATTTGATTTGAAAAATCAATTTATATCGTTTATAAACTGTATTTGAAGAACTCGATTTTTTACGATGGTTTTATACGTGATTTTTGAGCTTGTTTTCTACTTGATTTGGGCTCGATTTTCGACGCACTTTCGGCCCAATTCCCTCTCCTCCAATCCGTGTTCAAATACCAGCCAAAACCCACCACAAAACCCTGGCTTAGCCCTCCCAAATCACGTCCCAAACAGCCCAACACCACCTTCGCTGCTCTGTTTTGCAACCCCAAATCCGACACCAAAACTGCCCCGTATTCGACTCCAATGCGACCCATATCTCACCTCCCACCTAGCCCACATATCAAGCTATAATTACAAGCCCTTTCCCATGCAACCCACGTCAAAACTCCTTCACAAACCTCACGCAACAAGCAGCCCCCCTGTTTTCGTTCTCCAAACCCGAGCCCAATCAAACACTTCCAAACCCGCTCCAAACGGCTACCAAACCCGTGCCCATGACCACCCATCCACACCTGACTATTCTAAACATATTACCATGCCTTGCCCACCAAGAAACACCCTTCAAAAACCCTACACGAGCTCATGAAAGCTGCTGGACAGCAGCAGCGAAACAAAGCAGCCCGACTGCTTGTTGCTCTATTTTACCCTACTTTAACTCCCTATAAATACCTCCCCTCTGCCATACTTTCATTCCTCTAAGTTCTCCATACATACTACCGTCACTCACAAGCATTAAACTCCAGAAACAAAGCCTAATTGCCTCTCAAAACCCTCGACAAAACCGAGACATCCAAACTGAAACACTTTGTGTCTCTCTCGAAATACCATTCGTTCTCCCTTCAAATCTCCATTAAATTCGAGTTTCTTGTTCTTAATTAACCACATAACATCCATCTACATCTTAGACAAAGATTCACGAGCCAAATTGACCTTGAGAGTACACGAATCCTCTCGAAAAACAGAGTGTCATACACTCTGTTTTCGCGGCTTTTGCTGTCTGTCCAGTTCTGTTTGTGCTCGTTTTTCGTGCCCAATAACTCAGAACGAGCGTGGTTTGTTTTAATATCTTTGTTCTACTCTCTTTCTAGTTTTCAAAACATCTTTTAAATCTAATTTTCACCGTGAAACGAGTGAGAAATTGCAGTTTGAAAGTTGATGTCCAGATTTGCAAAAAAACGTGTTGTTGCTTTGTTCCATCGTCGACGACGGCCTCTCGAGATAAAATCTACGATCGATTACGACCCAAGACGGTGTCAACGATACATGTAGGTTGAGGGTGCATCAAATCCTCCTCTTCTCCTTTTTATTTCGTTCTTTTTTATGTTTGTTTTTTGTTGTTAGTTTTACGTTGTTTATCGTTTGACATCGTTAACTATGAAACTAGTTTAGTCCGAGTATGAGTTAAAGTACCACCATGAACACCCGTGTTGACTTGAGATGGGAAAGAAATCCGCCACATCGGTCGGTCGTATCCCCCGTCTCATTTACATATCCTCGTGTTCAAGGTA
Organism: Silene latifolia; assembly: GCF_048544455.1. Classification (NCBI taxonomy): domain Eukaryota; kingdom Viridiplantae; phylum Streptophyta; class Magnoliopsida; order Caryophyllales; family Caryophyllaceae; genus Silene; species Silene latifolia. The sequence goes on from NC_133538.1 coordinate 357,796,954, forward strand.
GGGCATTAATAAAACGAATCCTAACTTCGTTCCTCGCTTTTGACCCCTTGCTTGTTTCCTAACTCGTTTCGCAATCATTTGATCTAACTAATGAACCTAACCTAGGATCTAGGGTGGACGTGGCTTGGCCGTGAGGGTGGCCGTGCCTTTTGTCGTTCTTGCTTCGTTTTTTTTAATATCATTTGTTCTTTGTTGTTTTGTAGCTTGTAATTTATAGTTTGTTCATCGAGTTGTAATTTTCAAGTTTGTTTTACTTTTATCGAGTCAAAAATTCTTCAAAAACCTTAGTCTTATTTGGTTAGATAGTTGTGCTCCAATTCATGTAGGAGCGTAGTAAATCGCATGTTGTTTAAAGCAACATGGCTCGACTTATGCTAATGCATGCTTTGGTGTGTGACCCAATGTCTAATTCGATAAGATTAAGCGAAAGCACGCATTATGAGGAGTGACCCAAGGCCGTGAGTTATGTAAACCGTGGGCCACCCCTTTGTGCACGTTTTCCTAGGCCGAATGGCCATGTGTCGTGTATGGTGTCGTATATAGCAATTGTATTTAGATCGAGTTGTATCTCTAAATTCTCGTTGTGTCGGCATGAAATGCCTGGGTTGTAATAGGGTAAATCCCAACGGCTCCCCCATTCCCCTTAAGCCTTGTTTGCTTTGTATGTTGTTAGATCAATCAACCCACATGCTAAATTACAACTTTGACAAAGTTAGATTAGTTGCATCTAAATCGACATGAAAACTTCACATGTTAGGGTTTTAAAACGATGTTTGCATATCATATATCGTAGTAGCTACGACCTTGTTTGAAATCCGATACTTGACTTAGTAGAGGCCGTTATCGACGGACGGGGTTAGGTGTCCTTATGGGCTTCCTAACACGTACCCTCACCCCTTACTCAAGATCTATGGTTTGTGGATCCGTCTAAATACCATTGGATTACGAGAGTCATTCTAATCGAGTGATATAGGGTACAAGTCTTTATCTTTAATCACTCGTAGTCGATTGGCTTTATGCTTTTCGATGAAAGGTGTAAAGTTGACTTGAACGGTTCCAAGTTCCCAAAAAACTTGGTGGCGACTCTAATTTTTCTTAATTCGATTCAAAGGAACCTCGAGTCGATTATGCCTAGTCTGGATCCCGCGGACGCAGTTCCCGTGGGCGTTGTCCACACATCCTAGTATCCTTTATTATTTGTTTACATCTTCATTTTTTTTATTGCTTGTTTTACTTTATCGCTTCCATTAGTGTAGAATCATCAAACCCAAATCAATTGTGACAACCCTGAGCATAACTACGATTAGATTGAACAATTTGAATACCCCCGTCCCGTAGATCGACCCCGACTTGCTTGCTATGCTAATAGTTGGGTATAAATGTGTTTGAGGGCGTACAATGACAGGCTCGTCAAAACTGTCCAGGATACACTACACCCCTTACTCGGCCGAGTAGGCCATACTCGGCCGAGTAGGCCATACTCGGCCGAGTACAAGCTTAGGAAATCCGTAGTATTACAGTCTTCCCTCCTTAAAAATAACTTCGTCACCGAAATTCACACTATACACACAAAACAAGACCAACAAGCTCCCAACACAACCAACCAAACGACCCAAACATAGCTAAACTAACACAAAGCATCACAGAACATCACTAAACCGACTCAGACTAACTCAAAAACAAACATGCGACCATCTCCTACCCCCCTAAAAAGACAACGGTTACGTCCCCGTAACCAAACATACCTGATCAAAAAGGATGGGAAAACGCTCTCGCATAGCCTCCTCGGGTTCCCATGTGGCCTCTTCTACATTTTGATTAGACCAAAGCACCTTGAGTAAGACGGTCTGACCATTCCTTGTCGTGCGTACTTTGCGGTCTAAGATCTCTTTAGGAACCTTGGCAGAAGATAAGTTCTCATCAAATTCAATGTTCTCAACCTCAAGCACATGTGACGGGTTGCTCACATACTTCCGGAGCTGTGAAACATGGAACACGTTGTGGACTCGATCCAAAGCTGGTGGTAAAGCTAACTTGTTAGAGACCTTACCTGCACGATCCAAAATCTCATATGGACCGATAAACATCTGGCTTAACTTACCCGTCTTTCTAAACCTCATCACTCCTCACATTGGTGACACTTTCAAAAGGACTTTGTCACCCACTGCGAACTCAATGACCCTGCGGTGCAAATCAGCACAACTTTTCTGGCGATCCTGAGCTGCTTTCATCTTTTGACGAATTAGCCGAACTTGTTCAACCATATCCTGCACCATCTATGGTCCTAACACCACTGCCTCTGCACTCACATCCCAACAAACTAGACTCTGGCACTTCCTGCCATATAAAGCCTCGAAAGCTGCCATCCCGATACTAGTATGGTAGCTGTTGTTATACGAGAACTCGATCAAATCCAGCCTGTCCTCCCAACTTCCACCGAACTCCATGGCACAAGCTTTCAACATATCCTCCAAGGTCTTGATAGTCCTCTCAGTCTGACCATCTATTACAGGATGAAAAGCTGTGCTCATCTTTAAGGTCGTACCCATCAATTCCTGCAACTCTTGCCAAAAATTCGATATAAACCTCGTATCTCGATCCGACACTATATCCTTAGGTATAACATGTAACCGGACCACATGTTTCCTGTAACTCAAAGCTAGATGTATCTTAGTCCAGGTATCTTTCATTGGAACAAAGTGAGCTGACTTTGTTAACTGATCGACGATCACCTAAATCATATTGTTACCTTGCTGTGTCCTTGGCAACCCCACGATAAAGTCCATAGAGATCGACTCCCACTTCCACTCAGGTACCTCTTGGACTGGGGGTACATTTCTGCAATGAAATGTTCCACCTAGCATAAAATGCTTCTGTTTTATTTCCTTGTGGTCTCTGCTGAATCTTACCCTGTGGTCTCCGCTGCTCTCCCTTGACCCTCTGGCATGTCAAACATCTAGCCACGAACTCAGCCACATCCCTCTTCATATTAGGCCACCAAAAAGTTTTCTTGAGGTCTCTATAAATTTTGTCACCTCCCGGGTGAACCGAATAAGGAATGCAATGAGCCTCTGATAGATTACTCTCCACAAGTCTGCATTATCAGGAACGCACCATCTCCCATCAAAAAGAACACTCCCATCTGTGTGGATAGCAAACTTGGAAACTGTGCCACTCTCTACTCTCGACCTCCACTCTTGGATCTTAGGATCAAGCTCTAGTTCTCTCTTGATATTCTCATACAAATCTAGCTCGATCATCAAATCCCCGATGGTATCCCCTTTCCGAATCATATGGATCCCCATCATGGACATCTCATCCCTCAGCTTCAGCAAAGATATAGTTGTACATACTGAATGAACACTCTTCCTACTCAAAGCATCTGCAACAACGTTAGCCTTACCCTCGTGATAGATGATCTCCATGTCATAATCCCCGATTAGCTCCATCCATCGACTCTATCGTATGTTAAGCTCTCTCTAAGTGTAGATATATTTCAGACTCTTATGCTCTGAAAACACCTTAAAGGTTGCCCCTTAGAGATAGTGACTTCAAATCTTAAGAGCAATGACAACTGCACCCAGTTCCAAATCATGAGTAGGATAGTTCTCCTCATATGGCTTCAGCTACGTCGACGCATAAGCTATAACCTTCCCATTCTGCATCAGGACACATCCCAAACCATTCTTTGATGCATCAGTATATACTTCAAAGTTCTCGCAACCCTCTGTTAACGCTAGGATAGGAGTTGTGGTCAAATGCTCCTTTAAGGTCTGGAACGTCGTCTCACAACTCTCATCCCATCGAAAACTGGTCTCTTTCCTCATCGAAGCGGTCATAGGTCGTTCTATCGTAGAAAAGTCCATCACGAACCTTCTGTAGTAACCAGCTAGCCCCAAGAAACTCCGAATCTCAGCAACATTCTTCGGTGATTCCCACTTGGTCACTGCCTCAATCTTGCTAGGATCCATGGACACACCCTTTTTGGATAACACATGACCCAGAAAAGCCACTTCCTCCTACCAAAACTCACACTTGGATAGCTTGGCATAAAGTTTATTGTCTCGCAAGGCCTGCAAAACTAACCTCAAGTGCTCCTCATGCTCTTCCTTAGTCTTATAGTTGACTAAGATGTCATCAATGTAGACGACCACAAACCTGTCCAAGAACAGACTAAAAACCCGGTTCATCAGATCCATGAACGCTGCTGGTGCATTCGTCAAACCAAAAGGCATCACTACATATTCATAGTGACCATAACGGGACCGGAAAGCTTGACACGGCTGTCGCAATCCTATGTAAAATAAACCAAACGGCTCAACTAATAAATATAGTAGAGGTAAGTCGGGTATCGTACTCCACAGGGAGGCTATTGTATCTACCTGCTATCTAAGTCTGTCACGGAAACAATTGGGTGTTTTGATTTGTTTTCTATTCAACTAAATGAGATTAAGGCAAGAGAAATAGGGCAATAAGAATAAAGAGAAATGAGTTGTGATCAAATAAAGAGAGGAAATGCTAGGATGTCTGTTAACTATGGTAACTAGTCAATTCAGTCATAAATAGCTCAGTCGGTCTAATGTGAGAAGGGTAAAGGAAAGGTCTTCTCGGTCCACTTTCTGCCCTAAAATACAACTAACTTAGCTCTCGCCCTCATTAGTGTAGTCTTACTGTTCATAACGGGTCTATTCATTCCAATGGATCGATCTAGGTCTGAATTTAACCAAATTAACTGATTTAGAAGCGTGCACTCAACTAAACGATTACAATTATATTATTATAAAACAGTTCTCACAATCATACCAACTAATCTATTTACAACATCATCTATTCACTACCATGGCTCCCCTAATCCTAACATAGAGGGATTTAGCTACTCATGCTTATGATGAAACTAATAACAATGATAGATGAAATAGCAAAAGACATGATATAAAGATAAAGAGAATGTAATTGCATAAACTAATAACAACAATTAATAAAAACAGTAATTAAAAGACTAGTAATTAAGGATGCAAAAGATGAAATTAAATTAAGTATATAAAGAGTAGAGAAAGATTACAAAACTCGAGATCCGGCAAATGAACAAGGCAACGTAGCAAAAGGAGAGAAGAAAATCTAAGCAGTAATTAAGTTTCAGAGATTAAAGAGTGATTAAGAGATTAAGAGATGTTTAAAACCTAATTACGTCTTCCCTTATATAGGGAACATATTTATTAACATAACTAAACTATTAAATAAGTCTACGCGAAATAAAAATCTCGTGTAAAATAGAAATCCACTTGATCGAGGAACTTCAAACACCTCGATCGAGCAAATCTCTAGCCAAATCCTTCGATCGAATAGAAAGCATGTTCGATCGAGGACCTTCAAATCAGCATACTTCGATCAAGTTCAACAGGGACTCGATCGACCATCTTGGACCACCATACTCACTCGATCGAACAGAAAGACTAGGAAAAGTCTTCGATCGAGTGCTCGGCTACTGAAACAGCTCGTTTTCATCATTGGTTAGTTTCCGAGACTCCTTCACACTTCCCGAGGCATAGTACTTCTGCTCAGAACCTTCCATCTCCGTAAATGCATGCTAAAGGGACTAGAAAAGGCATGATTCCACTACTTTCGGGTCCGTTCCTACAATTAAGACAAACCAAACCAAAGTAGCCTATTCGGGGCATTTTGCAATACAAAACTACGAGCATGAAATGGAAATGTGTGCAAAAGAGGCCAAAAAGGATTGTATAAAATGCATGTATCAAATCTCCCCAAACCGCACCTTTACTCGTCCTCGAGTAAACTAAATGCAAACTAATGGAATGGAAACGAAAGCTTAGAGCTAACTATAAGTTGTCCACTTAAACCAATTTAATGCAAACAAAACTGACACGTACAGCACAACAGTCAACTGCAAATGAGTTGTAGGATGTTTGTAAATAAGATGAATTGTCGACCTTGCAAGACCTTTAAAAATGGACTCTCACGGGTCACTCTTCTCTGATGAAACAAAGGGTAAGTATATAAATATAAGAGAAGAAGAGAAATAGCCACTCACCTAGAATACGACCCACATAGACATGCATGCAGCTAGTATGATAGACAATTCTAACTACCAAGCATACATTCTAACCAACAAGGTCCGTCATAGCCGAGGGCTTACAAAAGATATGGGAAAGTGTGGCGATAGGAAAAGAAAAGACAAAACAGTAATGGGATTGTGAGGTAATAGTCAAGCTAGCTACCTAACGAAACCATACTAAACATATCCGATTCTCAACCATCTCAAGATTAAGCACAAGTTCCTCATGTTTTGGCACAAAACTTACTAACCAAACAACAACAAATCATAAAATATCGATAAGGCATAGGAGCAAAAAACTGCCACAAACAAGCCTTTTTTTTCTCTTTTTCACACAGTTTTTTCTTTTTTTTTCTTTTTTTTTCTCATTTTCCTGTCCACGTTTTTCTCTTCTTTTTTTCATGTTTTCGATTCTTTTTTTTTTCAACTAAACAACATAGAACGAACCAAACTCGGCACAATGAACTATATACTGCAAAACACACTAAACTAGCTTGACAGGCAGGCTAAATTTGGATGTAGTTATGGGCCAAAAGGCTAATTTGGCTAATGTAGAGCTAAATGAGTAAAAACGAAAGAAAGGGGAAAATTGTAAGCACCTCCCTGCATGTGACACCAACCTCTAACCCGAATGTATGTAGGAAAAAAGTAATCGAATTTCATAAATGTGCAAAATAACAAAACATGCTATGCAAGGAGTATACTACTCTCAATTCCTACATAAACTGGTCATAAATGACACCATCTATATGGCTCTAAAACTAAAGAAATTTTTAAGTAGGTTGCCAAATTTATCAGCTCAAGTCTATTTGATCAGCTGTATTTTTAACATTAACTCGTAGAATATGCAAATGACAAAGCTAATAAAATGACAGTTTGTTGCAGGGCTTAAGTGCAATGACAAGTTATAATGCAATATCATCATTGAAATCTACCATTCCGACTCGACCTAAGTGCAAAAATAAACGTGAGATATTTTGAAATTTTTCGAAAATTTTGATTTTTATGGATTTTTCATTATTTTTTTTAAATTAAAATAGAGTGCAAGCAGAAATAAAGTAAACGTGAATGCAAAACAAATGCAAATGCAGAGTCAAAGGATGCAATACCCTCCCCAAACCAAAACGGACAACGCCCTCGTTGTCCTCCAGCATACACCAGCAGAATAAATGCGGAAATGGGAAAATTACAACCAATATAAACAAATGAAATAAATGAAATAAAAGGAGAAGAAAAAGAAATAAAAGCAGAAAATACTTACAATATATACGAACTTCCCCAAACCAGCCATAAAACTGGGGAAGTGAGTACACCAGAAGCTACTCGTTAGCATCCTCCTGCTCATCAACCACCGTGTATGTGGGGTCACTCTTCTCCTCTCCTCTCCTCTCCTCTCCTCCTCTGGCGACCTCCAGTAGCGAGGTCAGTTCTGACCCTCTCCTCCCTCTCAGTTGTGTCCTTCTCCCCGTCGGGAACCGGACGCCCTCTCCGCATGTAGTACTCAAATAGAGGGAACAAGGCATGTGCTTGATCCCGCTCTATACGAGCCACTCTACTTCACATCTCAAGAAGCAAAGCGTCACGGCGCCCTTGGTCTATGACCTCTGGCGCCACAAAAGAAGTAGGAGCAACAAAATTAGCCGCCAAAACCGGCTGGGGGACAGAAGGTGTAGGTGTAGGGGTCGGGGTAGGCGTAGGCGTGGACGTCTGCCTAGCCTGAGTCTAAGTCGGTGTAGACCCCTCACCGGCCTCCCCAACAGCAGTGGGAGGCCTCTTCCGCTTCTTAGAAGCGGGAGGATCAAGAGTAAGGAGGTAAGAAGGTGGAGGTGGAGGCAACCTACCCGACACAGAAGTCAAGGGTAAAAGACAAGGCAGGTCGGGTGAAGGTAAGATCACGGACATGGAACCACAAATCTTCCAAGTCCGTTGGTCCTTTGCTAACCAAAACATGGCCAATATTGTTAACATTGTTAGGCTCGTGGCGCCCAAATATCGTCTCTCTTAAGAGATGTAAGAAGTAACGGGCTGGGGGAAGATGGACGTGAGCAACACGTCTCGAGTCAAAGGAAGTCTACGGAAGGGTGGGCTAAAGTAAAGCCAGGACGGAGCTTGCTATGAGGCTCCTGAGGACCGTCACTAGTCAAACCTAACCGCCTCCCAAACTTAGCTAAGGTCCAGGTGAAGGTCGAGTTAAACAGTCTAAAAGAAACACGGGTACTCCCTTCTTGGAGCTGGTGTCCTCCACAAATTAGTGTGATAACATTTGTAAATCTCTTACAGGTTCACAAGGGTATACTTCGTATATTTAATCAGTTGATTAACGTTTACCTAATAACGGTTGGCTTGCTAGAAAGTTTGACGTTATTATCATACAGATGGCGGTGATCAACTGGTCCCTAAAGGTCACACCTATAGGACGTATTTGAGAAATGTGGTTATAGAAATATAATTACATTGATGCCCAAAATGACTAAAAAGTTAGTCAATGTGTTGATGAGATAATTATTTAATGAAAATTAAATAATATTAAGTTGAGACGAATTAATCAGAAATTAAGTAAATTAAATATAATAAGTTATATTTAATTAAATATATATAAGGTTAGTTTGGACGAATTAATCTGTTAATTCGTAATTAAATATAATCAGTTGTATTTAATATCAACAAGTTGAATGTGTCATAGTGGTAAGAGTGAGGGTACACAAGCCAAGAGGTCATGGGTTCGATCCTCACTAGATGATAATTTAACACACTTTATATATTTTTGGAAAGACCAAAATAAGGAGAATTTTGCTCCATAATTCAGTCTGATGGCCGAAAATTAGGGAAGTAATTTTCTTTCCTAATTGATTCCAGATTTCGGTCTATATAAAAAGAAAGGTAGAGAATTATTTCTACCCTAATGCTTTTTCTTGACCTTGCCTCCTCTTTCTCATCACAAGAACACAAAGACAATTAAATTTTACAGAAAATTTTAGATTGATTTCTAGCATAATCAAAGGGCATATCTCAGATCGTCTTGGGTGCAACTAATAGGCGAATATCAATTTTGATATTGTTCTTAGGCCATATTTGCTAGGACCAAAGGTTATTTTTGAATCCTTTACTCTTGTTTATGTATTTTATTTTATGACCTTAGATCATCTTTGTTAAATCGTTATAATCCTTCATGTTAAAGGGAAGTATACAGATTACTTCCCACAAGTGGTATCAGAGCACTAGGCTACGATTTTAATCTTGATGATTTTCATAAAAATTGTATGTAAACAATAACCTGATTTTCGAAAAAATTAGGGTTTCGTTTTTTTTTTTCCGGCTAAAAAAAAAAAAAAAATTTTTTTTTTTTTTTTGGCCGAGTTTTTTATCTTTCGGCCTGTTTTTTTCTTCTTTCGTTTTTCCTTTTGTTTGATGATTTATATCCAATTTCTTTAGATCATATCATTGTTTTAATCGGTTAAAATTATCATATGAGAATTGGTAGATTTTGATTTAATGCAGATTAAGTTAAAATAAATATAGTTTCATCATGTCATTGATACAATAACTTATTTTTGCTATATAGTTTTAGCATATAAGATTAATCATGATTGTTAATTCATTTGCTAAACCATGTTCTATTAGCAACTATAAACTTTGTTCTTCATCAATTTTTGTATTAGGGCTTTTTGCCGCAAAAGGAAAATAATTTTGATGGCTCAATTTTTTTTAGGTATGCCGTGGAAAAAAAAAACGTTTTTAGGTTATTTTTTTTTCTCTATTACCGAATCAGAAAAAAAAAAAAAGAAGGAAAGTTTTTTTTTCCGAAAAAAATTATGGAAGTTTTTTTTTTCTTAATTGCCGAATAAAAAAAGGGGAAGGGGCTGTTTTTTTTTTTATGATCGGTAGTGTAGTAGTTAAAAAAAAAAAAAAAAATTGTTTATTTTTTTTCAAATTAACCAATTTTAATTGGTTTTTGTTTATTTTTTATTTTTGGCCAATTAGTTATTGTGAATCGGTTCACAATTTAAAGATACCGAGTTATTTTAAAGCGGTTTAAAATTTTGACGGATACAATTCATATTACAAGTTTAATATGGATTGAAATGAAATTAATATGATTAAATTGCGGAATTGTCACTTAATTTATTTTAAATAGGTGGTTTGGATAAATTAATCAACATAATTAATGTATTGTATTATGTATGTTTAATTTATTTTAGTTGATGCTTTTAATTATGTTGAATGAATCGAATGAATGAGTTTTATTTACGTATTTAATTTTGCAATCGGTTGTAATTTGTAATACTTAGTGTGGCCTTAGTCAATTATGTTTTCGTAATGAAGGAAACATGATTTTTATGTAATTATGAGATCTCGAATCTCCTTTATTTTAGTTTTGGGTTTTGAAATTAGAATGTAATTTCAATTATCAATTATGTAATTTTATTTATTGTAATTTCAAAGAAGACTAAAGATGAAGATTCAAGCTCACTCCCGCTACATGGATCAAGATGGAACATCAAGACAAGCTTCTCGGGTCAAAGGATGGATTCCAAACTTGTATTTATTGTTCATTTTGATAGGATAGGCCACACTAGGACTTTTACTGTTTTTTTTTTACGTTTTTCAATTTATTGCTTTTATTCACTTGCTAGTAATTGCATCATATTCCACCTAAAACCAAACCACCTACTACTAAAATGCATGAATATTGACTCATATAGTTCTATGTTAGTTTTCATGGACATGTAGATGTCACAATCTATAAGCCATCACTTTAGCTTAAATCATTCTCGCATGCTAGATTATAGTTCACTTAAAATGAATTAAAAATAGTTGATGGGATCTTCCTCTAAAACGGAAATTGAGATTAGTCTTTATAAGGGCAAACATCTATGAGTCCCTTCTTCGTCGGTAGGCCTAATATGACCCCTTCTACGTCGGGTAAGTAGTTGTGTTGACTTAGTTTATCTCAACATCATAGTCCCAAGAGTTTCTCGTGATTATGATGGACTAAAGATAGAATTTACAGAAATTTATCGACCAAGAATTCTAACGGTAGAATTAGCTAAAAGGTTAGCTTATCAATTTGCAGAGAATTGAGTCTTGGGGTCATTTATATAATTCTTGAGGGAGGTCAATTGTATAAATGTTTTGAGTCTTCGCGTTATGACATTAGTTCATTAGACTTAAAATCAAAACGATGCACATGCTTATTATTTTATTCTTCTTTCGCAGTGTAGAACACGTTTATTATCAATAATCTTGTTACAACAAATGGCTGGAAATAACGCAATCCCAATGCCTAGTGCCACACTAGATCGTTAAATCCGGATAAAAATGTTTATGGACCAAATGAATCAGTCCACTCGACTGAAGAATGATGGGTCCAATTTTGCGGACTGGGAGGCGGCACTACGGAATGCTGCCATTGCTAACGGTAAGCTCAGGTATTTAACTGAGCCAATACCGGTCAACCCAGGCCCAAATGCAGGAGCCAACGAGTCACTCGCTTATAGTGATTTCGTTATGGAAGCGGGTGCGATAACGAAAGTACTCATCTTTGCAATGGAAACCAATTTGCAGAGACGCTTCATTGCCTAAGGTGCAAACAAGATTTTCACCACGCTCACTAATGAGTTCTCAAAGGCACCGAGAATCATCACATATGAGCATACCTGTCGCTTCTTTGATGCGAAACTCCAGAAGGGCCAACCGGTTAGCCCACACATTCTTCACATCATTGAGAATGTCGAGAAACTGGAGTCACTGAATTGTAGAATCAGTGAGAGCATTGTCATTGACCGAATGCTTCATTCTCTTCACAATGGTTTTGCCCTTTTCAGGGCGAACTACTACATGAATGACTTGAAAAATAGTCCTCATGAGCTACACTCCTTCTCGTACAGACCGAGAAGAATATGAAATTGAGTGGGAGCATGAAGCAGGATGTTCTCACGATTCACAACAAGAGTAAAGGTAAGGGCAAGGCTCATGGCGACCTAACTGTAGGTAAGCCAAAGTTTAAGAAGCCAGGAAACGGTAAGAGTGCGCCTGGTGAGACTAGTGGCTCACAGGGCAAGACAAAGAGCAAGGGCGGTGACATAGAGTGCCACCATTGTCACAAGACTGGACATTGGAGGAGGAACTGTCCCGTCTACCGTGAGGACATCAAGGCAGGCCGCGTCGTTCCTATTGGTATGTCATCTTAAATTCATATGATTGAGATTAACCATACAAGTTCCGGAACTTGGGTACTAGATACTGGTTGTGGTTCTCATCTGTGTAATCATTTGCAGGGCCTAAAGAACATCATACCTCTCGAAAAAGGTGATGTGGACCTACGAGTCGGGAATGGAGCACGAGTAGCTGCTGCCTCGAAGGGAACATATGTAATCCAACTCCCTAGTGGTTTTGAGTTATCTTTAAATAACTGTTACTATGTACCCAGTTTATCTAAGAAAATTATTTCTGTTTCCGTACTTGATAAAGGCGGTTTTACATTTTCAATAAAGGATAATAGTTGTATTTTCTCTTTTAATGAAATGATTTATGGCAAAGCAGTTTCCATGAATGGAATTTATATCTTAGATCAAACCACGGAAGTATTACACATGAATAATAAGAAATTAAAGGTTGGTGACAAAGATCAAACCTATCTATGGCATTGTCGAATGGGACATATAAATGAGAAACGCGTAAAGAAACTCGTCGATAATGGGACTATTCCCTCATTCGGATTTTCTGCATATGGCACGTGTGAATCATGTCTCATTGGCAAGATGACTCGAATTTCCTTCAAAGGTGTTGGAATGCGCGCTAGTGACCTATTAGGACTCATACATACGGACGTATGTGGACCTATGTCAATTACCGCTAGAGATGGCTATAGATATTTTATCACTTTCACGGACGATTTGAGTAGATACGGATATGTCTACTTAATGAAGCATAAAAGTGAGTCCTTTGAGAAATTCAAGGAATACCATAATAGGGTACAGAACCAACTGGGTAGAAAGATTAAAGCACTCCGTTCAGATCGGGGTGGCGAGTATCTTTCAAATGAGTTTGATCAACACCTGAAAGACTGTGGAATCATTTTGCAGTTAACTCCACCTGGAACACCTCAATTGAATGGTGTGTCTGAATGGAGAAATCGAACCTTACTTGATATGGTTCGATCCATGATGAGTCACACCGTAGTGCCTGATTCATTATGGGGTTATGCTCTTTTGTCAGCTGCTCTTATACTTAACCGAAGTCCGTCTAAAGCTGTCGACAAGACTCCATATGAGATGTGGAAGGGAACGGTACCTAACTTGTCCTTTATTCGGGTTTGGGGCTGCGAGGCTTATGTCAAGTGGAGACACGAGAATAAGCTCGGCCCGCGATCGGTCAAGACATACTTTATAGGTTATCCAAAAGGTACATTTGGTCATTACTTCTACTCGCCTACCGAACATCGAGTTTTTCTTGCGGCTAGTGCGACGTTCTTAGAGAAAGAATTTCTCGAGAACAAAACGAGTAATAGAACCATCGAGCTGTCGGAGATTCCAGAACCAACAACCGAGGAACAGATGGAGGAAGCTGTACCTCCAACTGATGATACGGTTTATATTCCTGAGGAACCTAGGAGGTCGGCTAGAGACTCTCATCCTCCGGACAGATACATTGGTATGGTCGAGGAGAATGACGTTTTACTTCTAGAAAGTAATGAACCCGCAACCTATAAAGGTGCTATGGCATGTTCCGACTCAAAGCTATGGCTCGAAGCCATGCAATCCGAGATGGACTCTATGTATGAGAATAACGTATGGGATCTAGTTGATTTACCTAATAAGGTAAAACCTCTACAGTGCAAATGGCTTTACAAAATAAAGCGTTCTGTAGACGCGCAACCAGATATCTATAAGGCACGACTTGTGGCAAAAGGTTTCACTCAAGTGCAAGGATTGCATTATGATGAGATTTTTGCACCTGTAGTCATGCTACGTTCCATTCGGATAATCTTAGCGATTGCCGCATTTCATGATTATGAAATTTGGCAAATGGATGTGAAAACCGCCTTCTTAAACGGTTATTTGGAGGAAGAGTTGTACATGGTGCAACCCGAAGGTTTCATAGATCCTAAACATCCTAAGAAAGTATGTAAGCTTAAGCGTTCCATTTATGGACTTAAGCAAGCTTCTCGGAGTTGGAATCATCGTTTCGACCAAGTGATAAAGGAGTACGGTTTCACTCGATCGGTCGAGGAACCATGCTTATATATCAAGTCGAGTGGGAGCAAGATTATGTTCTTGATATTGTATGTCAATGACATACTCTTGATTGGGAATGACATTCCTCTCCTTTCTTCGGTTAAAGAATGGTTAAAGAACCATTTCCAGATGAAAGATCTGGGTGAGGCACAGCGCATTTTGGGAATCCGTATCTACAGAGATAGATCACGACGGACGTTATCACTTAGTCAGGAGTCTTATTTGGATAAGGTTCTTGAGAGGTTCAGTATGACCAACTCCAAGAAGGGGAACCTTCCTAGGACGACTGGGATGCAGTTGAGCAAGTCTCAGTCACCCACGACGCCTGAAGGGATTGAACGCATGAGTCGTGTTCCTTATGCTTCAGCAATAGGATCGATCATGAATGCCATGATATGCACACGTCCAGACGTGGCATATGCATTGAGTATGACGAGTCGGTACCAAAAGACTCCAGGTGAAACACACTGGATAGCTGTTAAAAACATCCTCAAGTACCTACGGAGGACTAAGGATTGGGTATTGACTTATGGAGGAGATACTAAGCTATGCGCAATCGATTCTGTGAGAGGCTAGCTTCCAAACGGACCGAGATGATTAGAAATCTCATTCTAGATTCGTTCTTACTCTTAATGGTGCTTTGGGGTCACCGGAATAGTTCCAAACAGGAAGTTGTAGCAGATTCTACTACTGAGCCATAGAAATATGATAAGCAAGGAGGGCACGTTTTCTCCATGAGAATTAAACGTGTACCTGAGTTATAGTAGTTGATTATGAATTCGATACGTTATCTTTTTCATATACTATAATTTCATCGTTTTATATATAATATTTTGTTTTTCATGTGGATTGTACTGACAACATTGAACGCCACAAAGTGAACTGAATTACATTATATTTTTTTTGGTCCGTAATCGCCAATGTGAGCTGATAACTCCGGCTATTATATTGTGCAGTCGATTGATGGTGGGTTCAACGAGCCATAAGTTAAACGGTTGACTAATCGATCACAGATACGAGATTATGACGATACCTCGTAGGACAACTTTTTGTGACAACGTAATGAAGTCCTAAATGTTTAAAAACATTCGGTGCCAGGTCATGGATAGGACATCCATTGTGTTCCTAGAGTCGATTCTTTTGACTATCAACTGTCTCTTGAGATTAAGGCGCTTTTGGGTGACTTTGGTTTCTTTCTCACGGTCTCCGTAATCTTTGGGCTAAGTAGATTTTTTCTGGGTCATTTCATCTTTGTGCTTACATCTGCAAGATTTGAGTTGAGGAAAATATCCATCCCTTATCAGGTATAGTTATTTCTCAGGGCCACTCGAGGAGTTGTAACTGAAATGCATGGCCATGCTCGAATGTTGATTCGTTTATCAGTTAAGTTACTCTCTAGTCGGGAAAACTACTCTTGATATTGATCGCTTATAAAATACGACCTTTGTGAATTCGGATTTGCAAATTGTTTTACATTGAGTGGGAGAAATTTTAAAGGATATGAGAATAGTTTATCGCACATACACTTGTGAGGACAAGTGGGAGTTTGTTGGAGCTGGTGTCCTCCACAAATTAGTGTGATAACATTTGTAAATCTCTTACAGGTTCACAAGGGTATACTTTGTATATTTAATCAGTTGATTAACGTTTACCTAATAACGGTTGGCTTGCTAGAAAGTTTGACGTTATTATCATACAGATGGCGGTGATCAACTGGTCCCTAAAGGTCACACCTATAGGACGTATTTGAGAAATGTGGTTATAGAAATATAATTACATTGATGCCCAAAATGACTAAAAAGTTAGTCAATGTGTTGATGAGCTAATTATTTAATGAAAATTAAATAATATTAAGTTGAGACAATTAATCAGAAATTCGTAAATTAAATATAATAAGTTATATTTAATTAAATATATATAAGGTTAGTTTGGACGAATTAATCTGTTAATTCGTAATTAAATATAATCAGTTGTATTTAATATCAACAAGTTGAATGTGTCATAGTGGTAATAGTGAGGGTACAAAAGCCAAGAGGTCATGGGTTCGATCCTCACTGGATGACAATTTAACACACTTTATATATTTTTGGAAAGACCAAAATAAGGAGAATTTTGCTCCATAATTCGGTCTGATGGCCGAAAATTAGGGAAGTAATTTTCTTTCCTAATTGATTCCAGATTTCCGTCTATATAAAAAGAAAGGTAGAGAATTATTTCTACCCTAATGCTTTTTCTTGACCTTGCCTCCTCTTTCTCATCACAAGAACACAAAGACAATTAAATTTTACAGAAAATTTTAGATTGATTTCTAGCATAATCAAAGGGCATATCTCAGATCGTCTTGGGTGCAACTAATAGGCGAATATCAATTTTGATATTGTTCTTAGGCCATATTTGCTAGGACCAAAGGTTATTTCTGAATCCTTTACTCTTGTTTATGTATTTTATTTTATGACCTTAGATCATCTTTGTTAAATCGTTATAATCCTTCATGTTAAAGGGAAGTATACAGATTATTTCCCACATCCCTGGGTCAGTCTTATAAGCAGCGGGTGAAAAGGTGAAATAGCTAAAAAATTCTAAGGTCACTTGTTCATAAGTTAGCTCTCTCATAGAGGTCAAACCCGAAATCCCAGTCCCGTTTCATAACTCAGCCACGGGTTCGTAAATCCCCAATTTTTCCAATGCAGGCCGACACAAAAAATGTGTAGAAGTAACATCACAGTCCATCAATTGCATAAATCGAGTACGATGAAGCGGGTTAATGAAACGTACTTATGAAAACTCAGGAAGAGAATCCAGTTAAGTGTCGGCAGTGAACCTGGTGGCCGCACGTGCAGCAGGACCCGCTTCCCTCCCCCCTCGTGAACCTGAAGCAGAAGCAGCAGCAAGCACAACAGCAGCGAGCCTAGGAGCTCGGACAGAAGAGGATCTCTGTACAGCAAGGGTAGAGGATGTAACTGTGACAACCGGTGTCGACACAACAGTGGTCGACACCGTGATAGGGACAGGCGCGACAGTAGTAACAGTAGGGCCAGTAACAGTAGCAGTGGTGGTGAAAGTGGTGGTGGTGACGGTGGTGGCAACAGAGACCACTGTCTCAGTAATAGACGGAATAGTAGAAGAACAAGAGGCAGAAACAGTGCTAATATCCATCCTATTAATCACAAGACAAGTTCTAAAACCAAAAGGCAATTAGGACAACCGATTCTTCCCCCAATTTCCCAAACTCGAAAACTCTAATTTCGAATTTGAAGAACAAAAACACAATTAAACAGTAAAGATTGGAGAAAAGAACTTACTTGTGACGATTACCCAACAGAAATTGCAATCAAACCAACAAAAAGCACAAATCAATCAAGCTAAATCCCGATTTTTCGCAAAGCCCTAACCCCGTAAATAACTTCAATCTAGTCAAAATTTCAAGGGGCAAATAGAGGGGATTGGTTTAATTGATGTTAAGGATTTAAAATGGGTAATTAATTTGTTAGATTCGGGAAGAAACGAGGGATTTGGGGTTGCTTAAGGGGTTTATCGCAAAAGAAAGGAAGAATAAGGGTTAAAGAAATGAAGTAAAATAGGAAAAAGAATACTCCCATGCATATTTATCAGCTGGTGTTACTCGATCGAGTGATTTGAGACCACTCGATTGAGAGCTTTCCTCGCCTTTTTACTCGATCGAGACCTTTGAAGCTGCTCGATCAAATGTTCCCTCCTTTTCCTTGGATTCTACTCAATCGAGAACATTGAGTTGTTCGATTGAGTACTTTGGCTCTTCAATTCTGCTCGATCAAGTACAGGACAACTCGATCGAGAATCCCTGAAATATGAACATTCGATCGAGTACATTAGACCACTCGATCAAACACTTTACCTAGGCAATTTGCTCGATCGAAAATGAAAAAGGTCCGATCGGTAGCTTTTCCTTTGGCACGCATCCCAATGATCAACTATCTTCCCCAACCCTGCATTAAAAACACAGAAAATACTTCCCGAAAATACCCAATTCACAGCAGCAGTCTATATTCGGTCTTACAATAATTAAAACTAATTAATCTACGCTAATGTCTAAAAGCAACCGAAGTGTCTAACAAAATCCAAATTACAAATTGTTTTTACGACGGGACAGCTCCCCGTTTATCTTCCGAAACACTTCAATAGCCCAAAAGAGGGCTTCTGACTGGAGGAGGTCCCTTCAGCATCGCGGACCGTCATTCTTGATCTCCATGAACTTGAACTGGTTGAAGAAGAGTAGTTTGCGTCCACATACGCCTTCACTTTCTTCTTTTCTTTGTTTTGGCCTTTGTCTTTGGCCCCATTCCCATCAGTGAGCTTGAATTTCATTGTACCTTTATCAACGGGATCTCCAATGTCTACTCCGCATATACCTGTAACAACAGAAACGACAGAGTGGTCCTCTATATTGCTCTCAGTCTGAGGCGGAGGTATTAAAATCGCAGCACATGATTCAATATTATCAATTGGAGGATTCGTGTCATAGTCAGTAGAGGGTAGTGCGTTGTAAGGCTGGACCTGCATAGGAGCCCTGCGAACGCTAGACTGATAAAAAGTCAACTCTTCATCGCCCACCTGAAAGGTTAGAGTCTTTCCCCAGCATCTATTATTGTGCAATCGGTAAATAAAAATGGTCGTCCTAAAATAATAGGAGTGTAAGAGTCTTCGGGGATGTCCAAGACTACAAAATCAACGGGAATAAAGAACTTCCCGATCCTAACAGGTATGTCATCTAAGACACCCAAAGGCCGTGATAGAGTACGGTCGGCCATCTGCACAGTCATATTAGTATAATGAAATTTAGTCAAACCGAGTCGCTTAGCGAGAGACAGCGATAAGACACTCACACTAACTCCCAAACCACATAATGCATTGTCAATTAAATGGGTCCCTATATGATATGGAATAGAGAAGCTACCCGGTTCAGATAAATTAGGTGGAGTCTTATTTTGAATTAGGGCAGAGCCCTCTTCGGTTAAAGCCACCGTCTCGTAATCATTAATGTGCCCCTTACGTGTTAAAATTTCTTTCATAAATTTCATATAAGAGGGTACCTAGGTTAGCAGCTCGGTGAAGAGAACATTGACGTGAAGGCTCTTCAATATTTCAGCAAATTTACCGAACTGTTGCTCGGCTTTCTTGTTTTGCCATCGCCTCGGGAATAGGATCGTGATCGGAATAGCTAGTCCTTCATTTCTTTTTGCCAAAGAATTATCGTAATCAGCATCAGGTTTACTCGATTAAGTATCAATTCCTCTTGATCGAGTAACATTCTCAGCAACTTCACTCGATCGAGCATTTTCAGTCACTCGATCGAGATTGCCCTTTTCAACAGTGCTCGATCGAGCAAGATCACCATTCGATCGAGTAACTTCCACAGAAATTACTCTCGATCGACCTCCAGATATCAAACGATGTAGTACTTTTCTTGGATTTAGCAATATTTCGCCAGATGACGACTGTTTCTGCACAGGAACTTCAACTTCCGGGTCTGATTTATCATTTTCAGTCGGCATTTTGGGTCCCTTATAAGAAAGACCACTCCTCAAATTTATCAAATTTACCGTCTCGTGATGTTTCTTATCAGGTTGGGACGGTAAATGACCCGGTTGCCTCGAAGCTTGATTGGTAGCGAGTTGAGCTATTTCTGATTCGAGTGACTTAATAGAGGCATCATTTTGTTGGTCACTGTTCTGCAATTGGATAGTCAATGACTGTATCATTGATTTCAACTCAACTACATCACTTACGCCACTAGAAGAGGCACCTTGTTGCGGCGGTGGGAAAGATGGAGGCTTTTGAAAGCCTTGTTGAGCTTTATGGGGTGGTACATAAGCTTGTTGTTGCTGTGGTGGAGGCGTCGGATTTAAAACATTTTGACTTGTCCAACTCAAGTTAGGATGGACTCCACCTTGATTGTTGTAATAGGAGCCTCCTTGCCTGAAGTGTTGAAAGGCAAAAACTTGCTCCTTCTCAGCTAGACAATCCACAGCAGTGTGACCGTCATTACCACCACATCTCTCACATGAAACGGTTTCTTTCCTAGTCAACAAGTGAACCGTCTATCGTTCTCCCGTAGCCTACAACTCAAGTTTATCAAATCTGGCATTCATTTCTTCCAGCTGAGCCACAAGTGCACTATCAACACTAGAAACCGTTCTAATGCCACCTCTTGGGTTCCCATATTCAGCACAATGGGTGGCCATCTCTTCAATGATTCCCCAAACTTTGTCATCATCAATATTCTTCTGGAATCGACCGTTGGCTGCAGCATCCAATATGGCACGGTGGTCATCATACAACCCATCATAGAACTGGTTGCACAAAAACAACTGATTGAAACCGTGATGAGGGACGGACCAAACCAGCTTTTTGAACCTTCCCCACACCTCATACAAGTTCTCGTCTGGATTTTGCTTGAAACTTGTAATCTTTCCCCTCAATTGATTAGTTCTCTGCAGAGGAAAGTACATTTTGTAAAAAGCCAGGGCCAGGGTGTCCCAGTTGGTAATCCTAGCTGCAGTCCTATCAAAATTGGTGAGCCACTCTCGGGCTCCATCAGTAAGAGGGAAAGGAAATAGAACCTCCTTAATCTTGTCTTGCGTCACTCCCTTAGTAGCGGGAATGGTAGAACAGTAGTCTTTAAAGACCTCCATGTGCTTTCGTGGATCCTCACCAGCTACTTCACGATATAGATTTCTTTCAACCAAATTAATATAAGATGGTCGAATATCGAATGTATTCCCATCTTCAGTTGCAAGGTTAAAACCTTTGGGAATAGAGTCAGTTGTAGGCTCGGAATGGCTCGCAATGTTAGGCACCTTTACAGATTTGGCTGCAGAAATAAAAGTGTCTTCTTTAAAAGACTGGTCTTCTGGAAATAGAAAGTGTTCATGATCAGGTTCAAAAGTACTCAAGGATTCCTTTTGACGATTCTTTCTCAGCAAATTTTGTCTATAGTGAAAAGTACGCTCCGGTTCAGGATCAGCTGGTACTAATTCTGACCTGTTGGACCTGGGCATAAACAAAACTAGAGAAAATAAATAAGAACTGTCTCAAGGAATTAAAAATTCCTTGAGACTGAGATAAATGAAAAGAAGCAGGTAAATAGCTAGGCTAATTGCCTCCCCGGTAACGGCGCCAAAATTTGACACGGCTGTCGCAACCCTATCAAAAATAAACCAACCGGCTCAACTAATAAATATAGTAGAGGTAAGTCGGGTATCGTACTCCACAGGGAGGCTATTGTATCTAACTGCTATATAAGTCTGTCACGGTAACAATTGGGTGTTTTGATTTACTTTCTAATCAACTAAATGAGGTTAAGGCAAGAGAAATAGGGCAATAAGAATAAAGAGAAATGTGTTGTGATCAAATAAAGAGAGGAAATGCTAGGATGTTGGTTCACCATGGTAACTAGTCAATTCAGTCATAAATAGCTCAATCGGTCTAATGTGAGAATGGTAAAGGAAAGGTCCTCGCGGTCCACTTTCTGCTCTAAAATACAACTAACTTAACTCTCGCCCTCATTAGTGTAGTCTTACTGTTCATAACAGGTCTATTCATTCTAATCTCTCGATCTAGGTCTGAATTTAACCAAATTAACAGATTTAGAAGCGTGCACTCAACTAAACGATTACAATTATATTGTTATAAAACAGTTCTCACAATAATACCAACTAATCTATTTACAACATCATCTATTCACTACCATGGCTCCCCTAATCCAAACATATAGGGAATTAGCTACTCATGCTTATGATGAAACTAATAACAATGATAGATGAAATAGCAAGAGACATGATATAAAGATTAAGAGATGTTTAAAACCTAATTACGTCTTCCCTTATATAGGGAAGATCTTTATTAACATAACAAAAATATTAAATAAGTGTACACGAAATAAAAATCCCGTGTAAAATAGAAATCCACTCGATCGAGGAACTTCAAACACCTCGATCGAGCAAATCTCCAGCCAAATCGTTCGATCGAACAGAAAGCACGTTCGATCGAGGACCTTCACATCAGCATACTTCGATCAAGTTCAACAGGGACTCGATCGACCATTTTGGACCACCATACTCACTCGATCGAATAGAAAGGCTAGAAAAAGTCTTCGATCGAGTGCTCAGCTACTGAAAGAGCTCATTTGCATCATGGGTTAGCTTCCGAGACTCTTTCACGCTTTCCGAGGCATATATAGTACTGCTCAGAACCTTCCATCTCCATAAATGCATGCAAAAGGGACTAGAAAAGGCATGATTCCAATACTTTCTAGTCCGTTCCTGCAATTAAGACAAACCAAACCAAAGTAGCCTATTTAGGGGCATTTTGCAATATAAAACTACGAGAATGATATGGAAATGCGTGCATAAGAGGTAAAAAAGGACTATATAAAATGCACGTATCAAATCTCCCTAAACCGGACCTTTACTCGTCCTCGAGTAAACTAAATGCAAGCTAATGGAATGGAAACGAAAAATCAGAGCTAACTATAAGTTGTCCCATTAAACCAAATTAATGCCAACAAAACTGACACGTACAACCACAACAGTCAAGTGCAAACAAGTTATATGATGTTTGTAAATAAGCTGAACTGTGGACCTTGTAAGACTTTTAAAAATGGACTCTCACGGGTCACTCTTCTCTCATGAAGCAAAGGGTAAGTATATAAATGTAAGAGAAGAAGAGAAATAGCCACTCACCTAGACTACGACCCACATAGACATGCATGCAGCTAATATGATAGACAATTCCAACTACCAAACATACATTCCAACCAACAAGGTCCGTCACAGCCGAGGGCTTACAAAAGATATGGGAAAATGAGGCGATGGGAAAAGAAAAGGCAAAACAGTAATGGGATTGTGAGGTAATAGTCAAGCTAGCTACCTAACGAAACCATACTAAACATATCCGATTCTCAACCATATGAAGATTAAGCACAAGTGCCTCTTGTTTTGGCACAAAACTAACTAACCAAACAAAACCTCCTCATAAAATATAGATAAGGCATAGGAGCAAAAAACCGTCATAAACAAACCTTTTTTTTTCTTTTTTCACTCGATTTTTTCTATTTTTATTTCCTTTTTCATTTTCCTGTCCAAGTTTTTCCCCTTTTTTTTCATTTTTTCAATTCTTTTTTTTTTCAACAAACCTCCTTTTTCTCTTTTCTACCAACTCCAAAACAACATAGAATGAACCAAACTCGGCACAATGAACTATATACCGCAAAACACACTAAACTAGCTTGATAGGCAGGCTAAATTTGGATGTAGTTAAGGGTCAAAAAGGCTAATTTGGCTAATGTGGAGCTAAATGGGTAAAATGAAAGAAAGGGGAAAATTGTAAGCACCTCCCTGCATGTGACACCAACCACTAACCCGAATGTATGTAGGCAAAAAGTAATCGAATTTCATAAATGTGCAAAATAATGAAACATGCTATGCAAGGAGTATACTACTCTCAATTCCTACATGAACTGGTCATAAATGACACCAGCTATATGGCTCTAAAACTCAGAAATTTTATGTAGGTTGCCAAATTTATCAGGTCAAGTCTATTTGATCAGCTGTATTTTTAACATTAACTCGTAGATTAAGCAAATGACAAAGCTAATAAAATGACAGTTTGTTGCAGGGCTTAAGTGAAAAGACAAGTTATAGTGCAATATCATCATTGACATCTACCGTTCTTACTCGGCCTAAGTGTAAAAATAAGCGTGAGTTAAATTTGACACGGTTGTCGTAACCCTATCAAAGATAAACCAACCGGCACAACTAATAAATATAGTAGAGGTAAGTCGGATATCGTACTCCACAAGGAAGCTATTGTATCTACCTGTTATCTAAGTCTTTCATGGTAACAATTGGGTTTTTTGATTTGTTTTCTAATCAACTAAATGAGATTAAGGCAAGAGAAATAGGGCAATAAGAATAAAGAGAAATTAGATGTGATCAAATAAAGAGAGGAAATGCTAGGATGTCGGTTCACCATGGTAACTAGTCAATTCAGTCATAAATAGCTCAGTCGGTCTAATGTGAGAAGGGTAAAGGAAAGGTCCTCTCGGTCCACTTTCTGCCCTAAAATACAACAAACTTAGCTCTCGCCCTCATTAGTGTAGTCTTACTGTTCATAGCAGGTCTATTCATTCCAATCTCTCGATTTAGGTCTTAATTTAACTAAATTAACTGATTTAGAAGTGTGCACTCAACTAAACGATTACAATTATATTTTTATAAAACAGTTCTCGCAATAATACCAACTAATCTATTTACAACATCATCTATTCACTACCATGTCTCCCCTAATCCAAACATAGAGGGAATTAGCTACTCATGCTTATGATGAAACTAATAACAATGATAGATGAAATAACAAGAGACATGATATAAAGATTAAGAGAATGAAATTGCATAAACTAATAACAAAAATTAATTAAAGCAGTAATCAAAAGACTAGTAATTAAGGATGCAAAAGATGGAATTAAATTAAGTATATAAAGAGTAGAGAAAGATTAAAAAACTCGAGATGTGGCAAATGAACAAGGCAACGTAGCAAAAGGAGAGAAGAAAATCTAAGTAGTAATTAAGTTTCTGAGGTTAAAGAGTGATTTAGAGATTAGGAGATGTTTAAAACCTAATTACGTCTTCCCTTATATAGGGAAGATATTTATTAACATAACTAAACTATTAAATAAGTTTACACGAAATAAAAATCCCGTGTAAAATAGAATCCACTCGATCGTGGTACTTCAAACACCTCGATCGAGCAAATCTCCAGCCAAATCCTTCGATCGAACAGAAAGCACGTTCGATCGAGGACCTTTAAATCAGCATACTTCGATCAAGTTCAACACGGACTCGATCGACCATCTTGGACCACCATACTCATTCGATCGAACAGAAAGACTAGGAAAAGTCTTTGATCGAGTGCTCAGCTACTGAAACAGCTCGTTTTCAACATTGGTTAGCTTCCGAGACTCCTTCACGCTTCCCGAGGCATAGTACTTCTGCTCAGAGCCTTCCATCTCCATAAATGCATGCTAAAGGGACTAGAAAAGGCATAATTCCACTACTTTCGAGTCCGTTCCTGCAATTAAGACAAACCAAACCAAAGTAGCCTATTCTGGGCATTTTGCAATGCTAATTTACGAGAATGATATGGAAATGCGTGCTTAAGAGGCCAAAAATGACTATATAATATGCACGTATCAAAGCTGTCTTGGGAATATCCTCATCTGCTATCCTCAACTGGTGATAACCTGACCTCAGATCGATCTGGGAGAACATCCCTGCGCCACTCAGCTGGTCAAACAAATCATCAATCCTAGGCAAAGGATACTTGTTCTTCACCGTGACACAATTCAGCTCCCTATAGTCGATGCATAGCCTCATGCTCCCATCTTTCTTCTTCACAAACAACACTGGTGCTCCCCATGGTGACACACTAGGCCGGATATACCCCTTTGTCTAACAGATCATGTAACTGTTTCTTCAACTCTTCCATTGCTTTAGGTGTCATACGGTATGGTGCTTTAGATATAGGACTTGTTCCCGGTTTAAGCTCCACATTGAAGTCAATATCTCTCTTTGGTGGTAACCCCGGTATCTCATCTAGAAAGACATCACTAAACTCTCCCATCACATGTATATCAGAAGTTGTCAGTTGTTCCACGCGTTGATCTCTCACTTGGCAAAGAATCAAGGGACACTTTTTCCGCAAACATGACTTTAGTGTCATTACCGCGATGAACTTACACTTAGGCCTCACCACAAACCCCTTATAAGACATTCTTATACCCTTAGGACCCTTTAAAAACACTTTATTTTGTCGACAATCTATCTTAGCATCATACTTACACAACCAATCCATCTCGACGATGACCTCAAACCCATCCATAGGAAACTCTAGCAAGTTGACCGGTAAGTCTACCCCTGGTCGGACTAAAATCTTTTCGGTAACTTGTCGTTAGGAGCACCTAGACCAAAACACAATTTATAGCTTCACAAAAAACTCTACAATTATTAAAGAGGCAAGTAAAGGTCGGATCCCAAGGGACGGGAATTGAGATGAGATTTCTATTGCAACTAGCGGTGTCTTACGGGTGTCACAATTTGGGTTGATGTAGAAGGTCACTAAACTAAATAGAAATGAAAGTAAACAAGCAAGATGAATTAAAAAGGGTTGTAAACAATTGAATGCACTAGGGTATCATGGGGTCATAGGGGATTCATGGGAATTCATCATACAAATATTTTCTCAAATTATAAGCAAGCAATTATTGTTGTGATGGATTGAGTTGGGTTATATCTTACAATCCTAGGAAAGTTTGGGTCCCGCAGCCGAATCGATTAGATTGTACAACACCGACAAGTCGACTTAGTCTTCCCTACTCAACAACATGCATGGTCTAATGAGACTCGAGTTTGTTTATGTCTTACAAGTCTCATTGAAAACATAGGTGATGGGTAAAAAATGCAAGGATTCATAGGCTCGCATTTCATCAAACATAACATGTGCATGAGTTGAGATCATAACATGCAAGCAAATAAACCATGAAAGCATATTAATTTAAGCATGAATCATTCCCCATGTTGGTTTCCCCTAATTACCCATTAACCCTAGCTATGGAACTACTCACTCATTATCATGTTGAACATGCTAGCAAGGTTGTCAATCATACCAGCAAAGTGAAACATGATGAATAAATGAAAGTAATTAGCAATAATTAAAAAGGGATTAAGAGAATTATACCTACTAATGATTCCAATAATAAAGCAAAGAATAAAAGAAGTACTTGATGCTTGATTAAGAGGTTGTCAATCTCCCAATAATAACCCAAATAATCTTCAATTACCCAAAATAAAGGATGAACAAAAGAGAGATTAAGGAAATAAAACTTGTATTAAAACTTGATTAATTGTTGATTCCAAAATTAAAGAGAGATTTGATTGATAATAACTATACTATAGATTGCTAAGAAGAACATGCTCTTCTAATTAGACTAATGGGGTATTTATAGTGGGGATTAGGTGTAGGAATTAGGGTTAACTAAGGGCTTAAATGACGATTAAGTCCCTACTTAAGGAAACGCCGGTATTTTTGGAAGGATGGGCATCTTTCTTGAAGCTTGAAGAAACAAAGTTGTGCTGCCTTGGAATCCGTGCGTCTTAGGCTCGGGACGGCCGGATTCGAGAGTCTCTGCCCGGGCGTCTTCTGGAGTTGCTGCCCGGGCGTCTTGGAGTGAAGACGCACGGATTGTGAAGGTGGAGGACGGGCGTCTTCAGGACAATCCGCACGAATTGCTGGACAGTCACATTTCTTCTTCTTTTCTTCCCATTTCTTCATAAAATCCTTGGGGATTTCCTCGGGGATGCAAGGATCTTTTCTCATCATTGCCCATCTACTATAGTATGTATAAAGGCCTTCTAATCTTGTCTCTCCTTGATGCTTGGTCATTGAATTCAATCAATTTAGTCTCGTTTTGCCATGAAAATGCAAGGTTTGCACTCCTTTCCTACCAAGGACACAAAACTCAAAAAATATGCAAATCAAAGAACTAAAGACAATAAATGACCCAAATATGCACTAAAAAGCATGTGAACAAGGCTAATTCGGGGACTAAATATGCTCTAATTATGGTCACATCAAATATCCCCAAACCGAACCTTTGCTCATCTCGAGTAAAGAGGTGACAAAGACTAGGACCATTATTTAAACTAACCTAATAACATAGCCGATATGTGACAATTAGCGGGTCTCACTCCGCCCCTTCAACTCACAACAAGACAACCATGAGGTAGGATGCCTTCTTGCAAGGCAAGGTGGGTCTTGCCAAAATGGCGACACATCCAAACATTAAGCACATAAAAACAAATAATGGATGCATCTACAAAAGAATAGCCACTTTCCTGATCTAAGTGGCGGAAATTATCTACAAGAGAAGCAATTCAAGGGTACACACTCCTTCATAGATGCAATTTCTTCAAACTACTAAGCCTAGAAGGATACCAATAAATCACCTCCAAGTTGTGTCAAGCTAGGGTACCTTTGTCCTCAATCGTTAAATGCTTTTGTCAAGAGTAGACTCCCTATGGTGTTAGAAACACTGGAGGATCGCGGAATTCCCCCTCTTGCCTAGACAAGAAGAAGGGTCATCCCCTCTCTACCATGCACAAAAATGGATACGGTGGATAAAGGGATCAATAGATATTTGAGTTTCACTTTGGGAGTTTGCTTTCATTTTTGTTTTTCCCCCCAATTTCATGTGGCTTATAACATTTTAGAACACTTTCTTTTGCCATTTCTTTTTGATTTTTGGCATTTCAACACTTGACAACTTTCAACTTTTCTTTTCATTTCTTTTGAACATTTTCAAAGTCACCCCGTATGTAGTGAGGGTGGCTTATATTTGAAGCTTTAGGAGTTCTATTTTTGCTCCTCTTTTCATTTGATGCATTTTTTACAAACTTTCTTTCACTTTTCATTTCATTGAACTCAAATTGATTTCTTTTTGTGCACATTCCCTTTGATGAAAAAAAATGTGGTAGAACATGGATGATGGATGCATGGTTTCAAGGGTCACCTTGGAATAAATGGTAGCCAAGGAGTTATCACACCACAAGGTACTCTTGACTAGGCCTTAAACCATGGGTCAAAGGATACTAGCATGACACATCCTAGGGTGTTTTACAAGTATTCTAACAAGCAAAGTCTTAAGAAGAAAAAGCATCTACTAGGGCCTATATACACTTGTCAAGCTTCCCAAGTAGACGGTTTCAAAAAATTTTTCTAACATGCAACTACATGCCATGATGCAACTAACATATAAATATCCTAATGCAAATGATTCTACCAACTAATATGACATGTAAACTAACTGCAAGTCCTAAGTTCACATTGTTATACCGCATCAAACAAAATAAAAGCCACATAGTCATTAACATAAAGAGGAAAAAGGAGATTGGGAAGATCATACCATGCGGTCTTCAATATCCTCATGTCTCGGATGTGGCGTAGTCGATCAATGTGAACAAGGGTAAAACAAACACAATATATACAATAATATATACACGACTACACTACAAGGAAATGAACATGTTTTTGGTTTTTCAATTTTTCAAATTTTTATGGTTTTTTGAAATTTTCAATTTTTTTGATTTTTGAATAGAAGTTAAGTTAGAATTCCCCATCCCCACACTTATATGGGCATTGTCCTCAATGGCTAAAATGATGGAAAATCATGCAAGCATGATGCATGAATTCTACACTAAATGCAAGCTACACTAATCTACACTACATGATGCATGGTTTTTGTTTATGACGGACAGGATAATTTAGATTACCTCCCGTTGTGTATGTATGTACTTCCCTAAACCGAGTTAGACATTATTGCTAATGTCCTAAGGTTGGGTGTAGTTCATGCACACACGATGCAATGCATGAAACTAAATTTGTCATTTTGGATTTTCAAAAGTGGGAACAATAAAATAAGAACACCTCAATGGGGCCGAGGTGTTAGTCCTCTATGTTTCTAGGACTACTTCAATCATGATCAAGATAAATAAATAAAACAAAGAGAGAAATAGACAAACCTCAAGAGGGTAGGAGCCTCCAAAGCTTGCTAATCTTCCATCATATCATCACTATCATTATCTTCCTCAATAGAAGTGGACTCATCACCACTTCCCTCTTCACTTTCTTGTTCACTTTGTTCAACATCCTCTTCTTCTTCTTAACTAGCCTCTTCATCAATGCTATCATCAACCGCATCACCGACAACCTCATCGTCACCCGGAATCTCACCCCTAGATGCACTCGGAAAGAAGACTTCCATATCCGCCCAACTAGGCAAAGGACATGAAGGATCAAGGAGTCCTTGCCTAGCTAAATGAAGGAGAGGTGGATATTGGGCTAAGTAAGCATCTTCCCGATCTTTAAAAGCTTGCTTGTGCATCTCTTGCATAAGAAGAGTAATATAATCTTTGCTTGCTTCAACACCTTCGGGTTTGAACTCTTGGTACTTGAAAGGATAGGGTGGTGTGACAATGGAAGAGGAGGGCATTTCAATTTCATTCCTTTGTTGTCGGATAATGTATTCGGCCTCTTTTGAGAGGGGAAGGAGATAGTTGGTCCGATAGACACTTAAACGACAAATCTTCAAAGGCAAATTAAAAGATCTAGCCTCACTAGTGAGCCACCCATACTTGGTGTCAAGAGGGTTATGAGAGACCCACTTGTATTTGTTTATCATAGTATCCAAATCAATGAGATGACCACCCTTTTTCGCCACATACTTGCTATCCTTGTTGAAGTTTGGATCAAAGTATTTAGACAAAAGAGTGACTAGACCTCCATTCACAATAACGGTAGTGCCTTGCTTCCCACAATCAACATTTAGCCATCTATCCACCAAAAGCCTTAGAGAGTTGAAAGGCTTGGTGAATTCCCTTCCAATGTTTAAGGCCGACTAAAGAAGAACAAAATCGAGCTTGGTAAAGTGGTTGGTGTCTTTTCTTTCAATGATGGTGTTCCCTATGACCTTGTGCCATACTCTAATGCCTGGATGGTGGACTAATAGAGCGCGACTAGCATGATAGTTCTCAAATTTCCTTCCGGAAATCGCCTCCCAAAGAGGAGCGGGGTCATACTTGCCAACATTCTTGAAATAACTAGGTGAATCATCAAGACCCAAAGCTTTACTCATTTCTTCAAAGGAGATGTGCCTACTAACATTAGCTAGGCGGAACTCAATGTTTTCCATGGTCTCTACCTTTGTAACTTTCAAAGAACTCAAGAATTCTAAGGTAAGGGAGGGGTATGTTAATTCTTTTGTTGTAAACAATTTTTCCAACCCCATGGCTTTAAAGAAGGCTCTAGTTTGCTCAAGGACACCCAACTTATCTAAGGCATCTTCACAAATAAACTTGGTGGATAGAAAGGATTTTCTAGCAAACTTGGCAAAAGTTTCCCTATGGGATTTGGAAATGAAAATTACCTCCGGATAGTTCGAAAGTTGAGCAATTTCCGGAGTAGTAGATGTTGTTGCTTCCAAGGGAGGTTGTTCTTGTTGCACTTCCAAGTTTGAGCTAGCTACCACCATAGCCAATGAGGCTTTCTTTGCTTGAAGACTCTTTTGTCTTGTTGAGAGTGCCTTTGCCTTTAGTGCCTTTGTTGCTCCTTTTCTCCTTGCCATTGATGCTTGAACCAAGAAAAGAGTGAAAATCTTCAATTTCCAAGTGTACCCAAATCGATTTTAAGGTGAAAGGCTTTGCCTTTATAAATTCAAAAATCGACTCAAAGGTTGAAGATTTGTGCTTGGTTTGACTTTTGTTGAAAGAGGAGTGATTAATTTTTGTTAGAAGGATGTTTTGATTTGATTTTGATGAATGTGGTTGAGGAAATCTTGTTTTTGTGATGGAGAGGATGAGGGTTTTGAATTTTGGGGTTTATAGGTAGTGTTTTGAATGAAGGAATAAAGAAATGAATGTGGGAGGGGGTTTATAAAAGACCCGAAAATTTTGAAATGCAGGGGGAAGACGGGCGGCTTTCCTTCGGGACGCCCGGATTCTGTCTGTTCTGGGGTTGGGAAATCCTCGCCTAAAGACGGGCGTCTTTGAGCAAAGACGCTCAGATTGTTCAGCTGCGGGACGGGCGTCTTTCAGTGAAGACGGGCGGATACCTTTCAAGGGATTTTTCTTGTTTTTCTCAGCCAAAAAGACGGGCGTCTTTCTGAGGACGGGCGGATTCTTTTGCAGGACTCCCGGATTCGTTAACAGTCCCAAAATTTCAAAAATTCAGCTCATGAAGGAGGCGGATTCGGACCAAGACGCCCGGGTTGCCTGATGACGGGCGGGTTCTCTTGAAAACACTCGGATTCTGCCCCTTTTACCCGGATTCAGTTCCATCCGTGTACTTGCATATCCCGTGTCATTTTTTATTCTTCAAAATCTCGTGTTCTTCATTGTGGGGGCACTACTAAAGCATGGATAGCCTAGGCAATTGCTATCCCCACACTAAACTAAAGCACTACACATCAATTGAAATCATTAGTCCCTCCCTTACTTCTCTCAAAAATGATAATTACCTTGATCAAGGCACAAAAATCCAAAAATGGCAAAAATGTAATATAAGAATTAAAATGCGAGTTAGGGGGTTAGAAATATTTACAAATGGTGGTTTAGGGAGGACTCCACCAAACTCTCATCCTTAGTGAGATGTCATGGGGGCATGTCCAAGGTGTTGTTGATGTTGCTCAACACCTTGAAGAAGTAATCAAAAGCTTGTTCATTGTCATGATAAAGATCTTCAATAGATCATTGCCCTTGTTGTCGGTCTTAATCGATAGCATTACCAATATAGGGATTGAAAATCCCTTTAAATTCATCGTCCCAAAGACCACACACTTCATCTACTTGATCACTAAAGATCTCTTGAGTTGATAGAGACAACTCTCCCATTTTCTAGTCTTGGCCAATGAGGCCATCTTCTTCATTGCTTGACTTTGGTGAGCTTTTTAAGCTCTCTTTGTTACAATTCACTTGCTCTTTGAATGGATCATCTTCAATTTTCTGCTTCCATTGGAGTTCCTACTTCTTCCTATCATCCTTCCGGCTATAATGATCAATCATAAAACATGGTTCATGCAAACGGGGAGCTCTCATGGTCTTGTCAAGATTGAAAGTTATACTCTCATCTCCCACTTCTAGAGTGAGCTCACCATGTTTCACATCAATCACCGCACCCGCGGTGTGTAAGAAAGGTCTTCCTAGAATGATTGGAATGTTGGAATCTTCTTCCATATCAACAATGACAAAGTCCACCGGGATGAAAAATTTCCCAATTCGTACGGGAACATCTTCCCATATCCCTAATGGTGTCTTCGTCGATCTATCGGCTATTTGGAGTGTGATATTGGTGCTTTTAAGCTCTCCCATCCCTAACCTTTTACTCACCGAGTACGGCATAACACTCACACTAGCCCCTAGATCACGTAAGGCTTTGTTGATCGTGGTGTCGCCAATGGTACACGGTATTGAGAAGCTTCCCGGATCCTTGAGTTTTGGAGGTGAACTCCCTTGAAGTATTGCACTACTCACCTTAGTGAAGGTGATAGTCTCAAGCTTCCGGATCGACTTCTTCTTTGTGAGGATGTCTTTCGTGTATTTCGCATAGGCCGGCACGTGATTGATTAATTCCGTGAAAGGAATTGAGACTTCCAAATTCTTCACAATTTCCATAAATTTTCCAAGTTGGTCATCAAATTTGGGCTTGGCTTGACGACTTGGAAAAGGAAGTCTAATCACAATGGGCTCCTTCTCCTTGACTTTGTCTTCATTTTTCTTTGAAATTTCTTCTTTTGATGGTTCTCCATCCTTGGAGTTTTGCACAATTTCTTCCTTGTCACTAGCTTCCACAACTTCATCCTCAACTTGCTTCTTCGGTGCTTCATACCTTGTACCACTTCTCAAGTGAATGGCACTAACCGTTTCATGTCTTGGGGGATTACTTTGAGGTGGTAATTGCCCTTTTTGTCTTTGTGAGCTTGAAGATGCTAGTTGAGTCAATTGGGTTTCCAACATTTTGGTGTGAGCTAGGATATTGTTGATGGTGGTTTCCTTTGCTTGACTATCCTTTTGCATTTGAGTGAAAAACTCTTGTTGATTCTTTTGCATTTAAAGGACCGCTTTTTGAACATCAAAACCTTGGTCATTTTGTTCATTGTATGGAGATTGATTTTGGTAACCTTGGTTTTGGTTGTAAAAGGGTCTTTGATTTTGGTTTCTCATGGGAGGTGGGGTGTATGTTGTTTGAGGGTTTTGAACATTTTGGCTTTTGTATGAGAGATTTGGATAGAATTTGGTGTTTTCATTGTAATAGTTGGAATAAGGGGTA
This sequence comes from Silene latifolia, assembly GCF_048544455.1. NCBI lineage: Eukaryota > Viridiplantae > Streptophyta > Magnoliopsida > Caryophyllales > Caryophyllaceae > Silene > Silene latifolia. The sequence continues at coordinate 357,831,178 of NC_133538.1, forward strand.
CCACTCTTGTATGCTTGGAAAGCATTTACTTGTTCATTTGTTCTTCTACATTCACTTGGGTCATGTCCCAAAGTTCCACAATTCTCACATATCCCACTTGGGACTGATGAAGATGCCGTCATGGCATTAACATGATGCTTTGGTGATTTTGAGGCTTCTTCAAGTCTAGCCAGAGCCTTTTCAAACTTCAAATTGATGGTATCAATGTGAGCACTAAGTTGAGCACCCAATTGAGTAACGGAGTCATGCTTTCCTCCTCTAGTAGCCTTGTGAGGTCTACTATATTGGGATTTATGGACCGCCATTTCCTCAATTTTGTTCCAAGTTTGATTGTCATCAACTTCGGTGAACATTCCATTTGATCCCATGTTGAGAATGTCCCTTGAATATTCATATAGACCGTTCCAAAATTGTTATACCAAGAACCACTCGCTAAGTCCATGGTGAGGACATGAGCGACAAATTCCTTTGAACCGCTCCCAAGCTTCATACAAAGATTCTTCATCCCTTTGCTTAAAACCCGTAATTTGAGCTCTTAGCATGTTAGTCTTTTCCGGTGGATAGAACATTTTGTAGAAAGCTAGAGCCAACTTCTTCCAAGAATAAATTCCGAGAGTGGCCTTATCAAGTCCCTTCAACCATTGTTTCGCGGTGCCAATTAGAGAAAAAGGAAATAAGACCCATCGAATTTGGTCTTGAGTTACACCGGTTTGAGAAATCGCATCACAGTAGTCACAAAAGGACTCCATATGAGAGTGAGGGTCTTCACTAGGCATCCCCCCAAATTGGTTTCTTTCGACTAATTGGATAAATGCGGATTTGGCAATAAAATTTCCGGTTAGATGTTGTGGTGTGGGAGTACCATTGGGTAAATTCTCCTCGGTGGGTACGGAATGTGATGAAAACTTAGGCATTGTGGGTTGATTTTGTGTTGTATTTTGTGTTGGGTTATCCTCACCTTCTCTTGCAAAAGAGTTGATGAACTCAATAGTTGGTTGAATGCCTACAACCTCACCAATACCTCTCAAATTTCTCCTAGCAAGTCTTCTATTGGTTGTCAAAGTTCTTTCAACTTCACGATCAAAAGGTAACAAATCACCTTGTGACCTTCTAGACATGCAAAATATCAAACAACTCAAAAATAATTAGAACAAACCTTGAGGAGTTTTACTTCCCCAAGGCAAAGAAAGACACAACTAATAAAAATATAAGAAAATCTAAATCAAGTTAACACCGTCCCCGGCAACGGCGCCATTTTTGGTCGGACTAAAATCTTTTCGGTAACTTGTCGTTAGGAGCACCTAGACCAAAACACAATTTATAGCTTCACAAACAACTCTACAATTAGTAAAGAGGCAAGTAAAGGTCGGATCCCAAGGGACGGGAATTGAGATGAGATTTCTATTGCAACTAGCGGTGTGTTAGGGGTGTCACAATTTGGGTTAATGTAGAAGGTCACTAAACTAAATAGCAATAAAAGTAAACAAGCAAGATGAATTAAAAAGGGTTGTAAACAATTGATAAAATGCACTAGGGTATCATGGGGTCATAGGGGATTCATGGGAATTGATCATACAAACATGTTCTCAAATTATAAGCAAGCAATTATTGTTGTGATGGATTGAGTTGGGTTATATCTTACAATCCTAGGAAAGTTTGGGTCCCGGAGCCGAATCGATTAGATTGTACAACACCTACAAGTCGATTTAGTCTTCCCTACTCAACAACATGCATGGTCTAATGAGACTCGAGTTGGTTTATGTCTTACAAGTCTCATTGAAAAGATAGGTGATGGGTAAAAAATGCAAGGATTCATAGGCTCGCATTTCATCAAACATAACATGTGCATGAGTTAAGATCATAACAAGCAAGCAAATAAACAATGAAAGCATATTAATTTAAGCATGAATCATTCCCCATGTTGGTTTCCCCTAATTACCCATTAACCCTAGCTATGGAACTACTCACTCATTATCATGTTGAACATGCTAGCAAGGTTGCCAATCATACCAACAAAGTGAAACATGATGAATAAATGAAAGTAATTAGCAATAATTAAAAAGGGATTAAGAGAATTATACCTACTAATGATTCCAATAATAAAGCAAAGAATAAAAGAAGTACTTGATGCTTGATTGAGAGGTTGTCAATCTCCCAATAATAACCCAAATAATCTTCAATTACCCAAAATAAAGGATGAACAAAAGAGAGATTAAGGAAATAAAACTTGTATTAAAACTTGATTAATTGTTGATTCCAAAATTAAAGAGAGATTTGATTGATATTAACTATACTATAGATTGCTAAGAAGAACATGCTCTTCTAATTAGACTAATGGGGTATTTATAGTGGGGATTAGGTGTAGGAATTAGGGTTAACTAAGGGCTTAAATGACGATTAAGTCCCTACTTAAGGAAACGCCGGTATTTTTGGAAGGATGGGCATCTTTCTTGAACCTTGAAGAAACGAAGTTGTGCTGCCTTGGAATCCGTGCGTCTTAGGCTCGGGACAGCCGGATTCGAGAGTCTCTGCCCGGGCATCTTCTGGGGTTGCTGCCCGGGCGTCTTGGAGTGAAGACGCACGGATTGTGAAGGTGGAGGACGGGCGTCTTCAGGACAATTCGCACGGATTGCTGGACAGTCACATTTCTTCTTCTTTTCTTCCCTTTTCTTCATAAAATCCTTGGGGATTTCCTCGGGGATGCAAGGATCTTTTCTCATCATTGCCCATCTACTATAGTATGTACAAAGGCCTTCTAATCTTGTCTCTCCTTGATGCTTGGTCATTGAATTCAATCAATTTAGTCTCGTTTTGCCATCAAAATGCAAGGTTTGCACTCCTTTCCTACCAAGGACACAAAATCTCAAAGAATATGCAAAACAAAGAACTAAAGACAATAAATGACCCAAATATGCACTAAAAAGCATGGGAACAAGGCTAATTCGGGGACTAAATATGCTCTAATTATGGTCACATCAACCCCTCCAACCAACATGGACACATCCCTATACAACTTGACACATGACACCGACTCCCCATAAGGTATAAACACATCATCTTTTATAAGCTCAAACTCCCCCAAACCCATATACAAAGCATGGCCTCTAGACACAAAAGAGTGTGTTGCTCCAGAGTCAAACAAAACAAAAGACGGTGTATTATGAACAAGAAAGGTACCGGTAACTACATGAGCATCATTCTCAGCTTCCTGCTTGCCCATCATGAAGAGCTTCCCGCTGCTTTTGTGACCTCCACCCTGGACCGAGGTGTTAGAAGTACTCGGCTTAGCTGCCGAGTTCTGAGGCGTACTGTTGTTCGGGCGCTGATAAGATCCTCCATTATTGCAGTTGAAGCCGCCATTATTGTTCTGCCCTCCACGGTTACCCCACGACCTAGATAGCCTGTTGCTAGCAAAACTCTGACTCTGACCCTTTGAGAAACTTCCTTGATAAGCTCCCGAGGCTCCTCCAGCTCTGGTACTAGTATAGTCATACCTCTTGTGGCCTAATCCCCCACAGTTGAAGCAAGTAAGATTGGAGTTATCACTAACACTCCGTCCCACCCCTACCCTATGGTCGCGATCCTCCAAAGAACCCAGCTCCTCCAGAAAAAGCCCTTGACTGGCCAAAGTTGCCCTTCTTGTGGCCCGACTGGTTGCTACTCCCACTCTCTACTTTCCTCTTCTCAGTAGCGGTTCTCTCCATAGCTTTCTTGGATAGGTCCACTAACCTCTCCACTTGCCCAGCCCTCAAGTACATATCCTTCAGATAAGTGATAACCCCAGCTGGTAACCTGTTCATGATCTTGGGTGCCAATCCCCTCTCGAAACGGAGAGCTAAACCACGCTGCCCTAGCTGCATGTCCTCAGCATAACGTGACAACTCAAGGAACCGGTGATAGTACTCTATGACCGTCATATCATCAGTCATGGTAAAGGACTCGAACTCGGATCTCATCTTCTTACGGATGTGTTCCCGCACAAACTGTTCCCTCATAGCGCTCTTCAAACCCGACCATGGTATAGCACCGAGCCCCTCATCCTTGTAGTAAGCTTTGGCATCTTCTTTTACATTCTGCCACCACACTGCAGCCTCACCCCTCAGGTAGTACACTACCTACTCAACAGATACCTCCAGCGGACACTTCACCACTTCAAGGAGACTCTCTATCTCACGGTGCCAGTTATCGAGCAGCTTAGGTTCCCCGGTGCCCTCATAAGTTGATGGGTTGAAGCGGGCGATGATAGTGCTCAGGTGGGTAGCATCCACCGGTTTCTCAGCCGCCTTACCCATATTCTTAAGAGCTTCAAGGAGTGCATCCTGCTGCTCGATCATACAAGCTACCTCATTTGTGGTCATCTCGGATGCTTGAACATACACAGCAGACCTTTTTGGCGGCATTTTGAGCTGGTAAGAAGTAAGGAAATGTAAGCACAAAGCGTACGACTCAAAATAAACATGACCTTCCGCCGAAGAAGCACTCGGCCGAGTATGGTGAGATACTCGGTCGAGTATGGATTACTCGGTCGAGTATCACTAATACTCGGTCGAGTAGTCCACTCCAGTAGCCAACGTCAGAAACACAGAAAACATACTCGGTCGAGTATGTATGATACTCGGTCGAGTATGCTCTACTCGGTTGAGTATGATCTACTAATCGGTCGAGTAGTCACAACCAGAAGCTACTGCTTCGTACACCTCAAACAACACTCAGTCGAGTGCCTGGTTACTCTGCCGAGTACCCCCTACTCGATCGAGTACCCGACCTGCTCGGCCGAGTCATGCCAAAAACGAGTTACTACTACCATAAACATACTTTACATATGCTTTTCTACCAAGCTATATACGATATGTCACTACCCTTTTTGAAAGCCACATTATAAACACTTAACATCCCAACATACTCCATGCACAAGATTCAAGTTACAAGTACCACACACACACATGACTCGACATACAAGAGTTTTCCCCCATGTGACCAGCTTGAGATTGTAAGGGCCTTAATGTGACTTTGGGATGTCTCCCAAGTCTTTGCGGTAGCTCCAAACAACTCTCCCCGGGTTCATTTTATTTAGACTCCCTAAGTTCATTGGGTTCATTAGTTTTATGTGCCAGAATCGTCGCTCTGATACCACTTTGTGACACCCCCACATACCAAGGTACCTTACCAGGACCACCCTAGTATGAGAGACCGTCACCATCTCGGTTGCCCGAGGTCAGCATATCAAAGTTAAAAATCCAAACACAATTATTAAAGTATAAATGATTAAAGTTTACATGTTCTCCAAAACCAAAACCAAAGTACAACTGTGAAAGTTAACAACTAGAAATTAAAGCTAAGTCTCTTGACGGCGGAAGCTAGACACGAGTGATGACTCCCCATGACTGCCCCATAGCTAGAGAACTTCATCACCTGTTACAATCTGGTCACCATCCCCGAATGGATCACCACGGATTTTATAAAACAACAACGGGGTCAGTTACTGAATAATAAAAGTAAGACAAGTACAAAAGGCAACCATCTGATCATCATCCACCTCCAAACTCCCGATTTCACATAGTAACCGACTACACACCGAGGTGTGTACCCCTGCCAGATTACCCATCGCAACAGGTAATCCTCGCCGCCAGTGGGGGACCGCAGCCAATCCCCACCCAAGCCCCGCTCATCAACGAGCGATAACCTTGTTCATTAATGTGCACATCCCTTTCTGTGGAGGGTTCCACAGAGGGCAAAACTAGGGCGTGAAGCCACTCCCACAAGTGACTCCCCTCAACAACCATCACCACAACCATACCAACACCAACGCTCCAACAATGATCAGCAGAGAATCAATCGTACATATACAACACAATCTCAAATTAATTAAACAGGAACTGAGTAGGGAAACCCTACTTTAGAACAACTGCAAAGAGACATAAGCAAGGCAATCTAGAAAAGCTCCTCTACGAATTATTCACCTATCAACAATCACAAAAACTCCAATTACCACATGCATCACCCTTTTCCCCCAATTCATAAATCATAGCAAACCCTAAAAGATAATCAAAGAACTAATGAAAATCAAGGTCTTACCGACACCGATGATAGAATGAAAGATGAACAAACTTGCTAACAATCACGCACTAGGGAGAGATTTGGATAGGATTTGAGCGTCGTTGAAATGTTTAGGTTTTGTAAAAAGTGATTAGACACTGATTAACGCGTTTTATATAACTCTAATTATCTCTAAATTAAACCGCGGAAATAACACCCGTCAGACCGGATACTCGGTCGAGTATAGAGTATCCTCGGCCGAGTACCGTCTACTCGGTCAAGTATTCCACATAATCGGCCGAGTATTCCTGGGAAATAAACTGTCTAGGATACACTACAGCCCTTACTCGGCCGAGTAGGCCATATTCGGCCAAGTACAAGCTTAGGAAATCCGTAGTATTACAGCCTGAATTTCATTTGACCTTTTATTCCACTGCAGAGCTAAATGAGGCATTTCGGGGGGTTCCAGGTGAGGATTTTGGAACTCGTGATATGGGAGGCCCTTCAAAACCAGCGTTCCTGCGGCTGGTGGTGAAATATATGTCCCCCGGAGTAATCTGGACCACCACCGCTTCTTATTTTATTCAAGTAAGCACATGCAGTGCATGGATGTGGTCCTTGAGAATCTTGGTTGTACCATTAATTGTGGGGTACCCATGCCCGATCAGGACTTTATTATGGCAGATCTGCAGCGCAATAAAAATTTATTCAGCACTGTTTTTAGTGTGAGGAAAGATGTCCTAGAATACGTTTTTAACAGATCATAATCTTTTTTAAAAGGGTGATTCTATTAACTTCGATGTCAAACATAGTAATACTGGGAGCGTTCTGGAGCAGTCTATAAGTCGATGTATACATTTTTGCCTAATAAAGGGTTTTTTTGTAGGGAACAATTGGCAGTATTTACCGACTTTTTTCGTGTCACGGGAAGACATGTTAACCCTCGAACCTGGATAGGAAGTTATGTCTTATGTTATTGATTGTTGGTGCTTACTAATCAATACAACGATGTATGACCAAACTGTAACAGTTGCATCCTCTCGGTTTTTCTTTGGGCTTAGTCACACCGTACGTGTCCTATCCTCACTCAATTCCATTTGTATAGTTTTCACTTTAATTGTAACGTAAGTGTGTAACTTTAATAGCACTGCCCTTCGTTTGAACAGAGTGATGCCCTGGATATTTGGAACGCCAAGAAGAAGGGAATAGTTCTTGACAGAAGAGATGACATCTGGTCTGGGTGGGATGCTTAGATTCAATCCTGTGTGTCTCTATTTCAACTTCATTTTGATATGGTAAGTGTAAATGTGATCATATGGAAAGTGTAAATGTGATTAAATAGAAAGTGTAAATGAGATCATATGGAAAGTGTAAATGTGATTAAATAGAAAGTGTAAATGTGATCATATGGAAACTGTAAATATGATTAAATAGAAAGTGTAAATGTGACTAAAGAGTAAGTGTAAATGTTATCATATGGAAAGTGTAAATGTTCTGGAAAGTGTAAAGGTGATTAAATAGAAAGTGTAAATGTGATTAAATAGAAAATGTAAATGTGATGATATGGATAGTGTAAATGTTATAATATGGAAAGTGTAATTGTGATGATATAGATAGTGTAAATGTGATCACATGCAAAGTCTAAATGTGATTAAATAGAAAGTGTAAATGTGATTAAATAGAATGTGTAAATGTGATGATATGAATAGTGTAAATGTTATATTATTAAAAGTGTAAATGTGATGATATGGAAAGTGTAAATGTGATGATAGAGATAATGTAAATGTGATCATATGCAAAGTGTAAATGTGAAATATTGTGAAGTGTAACTGTTATAGCTTTGTTCTCATATACTCCAGGTCTTCATCCCGATTTAAACTGGCAATAATGATCATTACCGTTGTGCTTGCATAAACTTCGCATCTGAGCAGATAGAGTATCTGGACAACCGTTCTTACGATGATGATTTTGAAAAGCTTCCATATTTTGGAATTGCGCGTCTTGCGGTAATAACAATAAACAGTATTCATAAATTAACTTTAGTGTATATGTATTCTGGAAATGTAAATGTTGTATTTAAATTGACTATTTTTTTTTTACCTTTACAGTGTGATCTAATGGACAAGTTTCTGGAGTCTAAAGGGATTGCCAAAGGTTCAAAGTCGGCGGGTTTAATTTTGTCAATGTAGAATTTAAATGGCAAGGTACGGGTTATTCGAGGTTTGACTGCGGAATTTACATGATGATATACATGTTGCTTTTCTGTGGGAAACCTTTTTTACTGCGCCGTAGGGTGAGGGACATTATTAACCTCATCCGGGCTGAAGTTGTCTCGATCCTTGTCCTGAGTGACCTTAATAAAGTGAGGGAAGACGTGCGGCAAAGTATATCCCAATTCAAGGAAACGCATGCTCATGTTCTGAATTCGGGCTCGAATGCTGCTCAGAACCAGAATATGGACGATGAGGAAGATATTACTTACATTAAGCGGCCCCATATCTCAAACCCACCCCATAACCATGAATAAGGAAGCCCCGTGGTCATACCTGTAGTCATACCTGTGGAAGGGAGCCCTGTGGTCATACCTCCACCCGTGCAGTCTTTAGGAAGCCAACCCATGTCAGCCGTGAGGAGCCACCCTCGGGGCGGGGGGATGGTCTGGGATGCTCACTCGGTTGTGGGGCTGCTGGTACTCAAACTCTTGTTGTCTCCACCTTCTTACGGAACAATCAAGCTTTGGTCAGGGTGTATGATCGTATCGAAAGCATGCGGTGGACTATTGCTTCTTAGATGACCACAACTTTGAAAATACATTAGTATCTCTCAAATTGTTAAAACGTGTTCAATTAATTACGATATTGTATTTTTAATCAAATTCTATATTTAATTGATTACTATACGTGGGTTTCACTGCAGCGAATCAATATCTTGGTTCAGTAGGCATGCTGCGCTATGCCGGTCAGACATCATGTCCATGCTTCCTGAGGTTGTTATGTCGCCAGTTGTGATTGAGTCCTGGGCTATGTTGCTAAACCACATGGAGTAGGCTGAATACTTACTTCCATGGATGGCCTTCTTTAGGTTACGTCATATGGTAGCCCCCCCCCCCCCCAAGCCTAAAAGTCATACATTAATTTCCTGGTTATTATGTAGTCTCAGTCACTTCTGTGAATAGGAGTGAATCATGCAGTTGTTGGATATACCTGAACCAGGTTCACAGTCTAATACCATTAATGATCGGTTGTACCTAATTTGCGATACCTTCATCCGGGACTGTGATAAAACTTTCAACTTGAATGCTGATTTTATCTTCACACCTGTCAACATTGGTGGGCACTTTTAATGCGTATGTCTAAATTTCAGAGCGCAGACGGTCGATCTCCTTGACTACCAACCTCATCCCAATTGGGACCAGTCTTAAATGTGCAAAGTTACTCGTCTAGTTGTAAGTCTGATGCCAATAAATCACATTCGAATAGGATGAACAATATATTGTTTATTTAATTTTACGTGCTTTTATTGCAGGCATCAGCTATGAGCGATTATTTAGATGCCAGAACCGTCGAAAGGGGATACCACATTACTAGATTTAAGATTCAGCAAATCCCGTTCAGGCGGCAAATACCCCTTCCTAACATAACAGAATCTGGGATATTCTGTATGATGTATATGCTGATGTATGAGGGTGAACCATTTGAGCATCCAGACTAGGAGAGGAAGAGGAATCGACGGTACTTGGTAGTCGAGTTGGTGGCGACCCTTGTACTAGCTGACATAAATATCAACAGAGACATTCTTATGGCGAAGGTGAACAAGTTTATAGCTTGAAAAGATGAATTATGGGGGAAGTTACAAAACAAGCTCAAAGTGAAGAATGGTTTGGGGAAAAAATAAACCATTTATGGACATGTTATCGTTTTTGTTTTTTTTTGTGGTAACAAACTATTCGTATTTTGGTGTAAATGTTGAAGCCAATGTCTGTAATGTTATCGGTCTTTTGTGGACATGTCAATCAGTTGTTATGATAATTTACAATCAATTGAAATTGATTTTTAGTTTCATTTAGATGAAAGTGTTATTGAAAGCATAAATGTGGTCAGATAGGAAGTGTAAATGTGATTAATTGGGAAGTATGAATGATATAACTCTGGAAGTGTAAATCTGTCATACATATGAAAGTGTTATTGAATGTGTGAGGAAAGGTTAGATGTGATTACATCGTAAGTATAAATGTGACGATATTCAAAGTCTAAATGTGTCATTCACATGAAAGTTTCATTTAAAGTTAAATGTGGTCAGATGGGAAGGTGTAAATGTGATGAAATGGGAAGTATAAATGTTATCACACTAAAAGTGTAAATGTGTCATTCACATAAAAGTTTCATTGAAAGTTAAATTTGGTCAGATGGGAAAGTTTAAATGTGATGAAATGGGAAGTGTAAATGTGATGAAATGGGAAGTGTAATGTGATGAAATGGGAAGTGTAAATGTTATCACACTGAAAGTGTAAATGTGACATTCACATGAAAATTTCATTGAAAGTTAAATGTGTTCATATGGGAAAGTGTAAATGTGATAAAATGGGAAGTGTAAATGTTATCACACTGAAAGTGTAAATGTGTCATTCACATGAAAGTTTCATTGAAAGTTAAATGTGGTCAGATAGGAAAGTGTAAATGTGATGAAATGGGAAGTGTAAATGTTAGCACATTGAAAGTGTAATTGTGTCATACACATGAAAGTTTCATTGAATGTGTAAGGAAGGGTTAGATTTGATTTAATCATAAGTATAAATGTTACTTCAAATAACATTGTCAATTCAAATATGTTCATGCAACACAATGTTTGGAAATCCAATAAAATAGAGACATTTTGGTCTTATGACAGTGTAACTCTGACGCTTTCACTGGGTAACTTTGTTACTCAAAGTTACACCAACAGTAGTTGAAAGTGACGCTGCCATGAGACCAATTCCTAATCCCTCATTCCAGTGATAGCACATCAAAGTTTAAAGTTACACATTCAAAATATAAAAACTGCATTATCACTGTTGTGACTTCTATTGTTCTTGTGATTCCAGCTCTTCCTCCTCCGCTCTTTCATCTTCTTCTTGGTCAGACGACCCCTCGCACAATGGTGTGTGTTCTGAAAAGGGGTTAGGGCAGTTCCACTTGTCGTGATTTGTCATTCTCTTGCAATTCTTACACTTGCGTTTGGGTTTTCTAGCCAAGGCCAGTGCTTTTGCTTTGGTTGACAACATTCTTTTACCGCTACCTTTGTTTTTTGAATTCTTAGGTGGGATAATCGTCACCACCTCACTGGCCGTACAATGCAAAATTTTCTCCATTTGTTGATTTTTATTCAACACGTCCCCTAACGATGATAGATTATCCTTAAATCCCCTAATTATAGCGGAAAAGCTTTCAACATCAGTCACACCTTTGCCTTGAAGGACACTACAAAGAAAAGGTTCCATAGCGACGGAAAACTCCGTCGCAAATATGCCAATCCCGTCGCGAAAACAGAACTTGCGACGAAATTGCGACGGATTTATTCCGTCGCTTTATTTCGTCGCAAAATTTAGTTTTGCGACGGGAATTTCGTTGCACAGGAAAATCTGCGACGGATCAAAGCGTCGCAGAAAACCGTCGCAAAAGATGGACTTGCGACGGAATTTTCGTCGCAGTTCACTGTTCATGGGAGGCCACGTAGGCACAGTAGTCAACCATAAAGTCAATATTTGCGACGGAAATTCCGTTGCAGAACACTGTTCATACAGGCCACGTGGGCACAGTAGTCAACCATAAAGTCAATATTTGCGATGGAAATTCCGTCGCAGAACACTGTTCATGTAAGGCCACGTGTCCCCAAAGTCAACTAGAAAGTCAACATTTGCGACGGAAAATCCGTCGCAGGGCAGAATGAACCAGGGGGTTTACAGCGCTTTTCCAGCTCCCCCATTGCTTTGGAACCAATTACATATACTCCCGGTTTCCTACAAACATACAAAAAATCCAGCAATTGATAAATTCACAACTCGTTCAAGACGAGATTTCCAAACAACGTCTTCGCATTAACTTAAAATAAAAGGTTTACAACCGTTTAGTACAATAATTGTTCAACAAAGAAAGCTAAATAAGTCCATAAACTATGGGGTAGGAGTGATAACTACTAATCAACTAACAACTACTAATCAATACACGGGAGTAGGAGTAGGCCTAGCGTGAGATACACCTCCGGGGTTACAAGTTTGAGTGGTAAAACCTTGTTGGCTCAAGAACTCCTCTATTGCCGCAAGCCTTTGAGATTTTTCGGCCTCGACTTGCTTAAGTCGGGCATTCTCTTTTGCGACTCTACCAACAAAACCCGGAGTATGGGGAGTAGAAAAGAGGTTACCAGTCGAGCGGCGGTGGTGCTCCCAAATTTGTGGTGCTGCATTTCCCGCGCCAAGTACTCTACCTTTCTTATCAAATCCTCCATGTTCTTCAATATAAATCTCATTATCATCGATGTTCTCGACCCCTTGAATCTGAAGCTGAGTTTTCTTTGAGATGATTTTACCCTATATCAATAAAAAAACAAAAGATTAGATACCATCTACTAAATAATCATGATTGAAAAAATGAGTTAAAAAATAAATAATTATAGTAACTTACGAAGAGTTGACCAGTTTTTTTGGATAACCATCCTTTTGTGCTATGCTTCTTTGTCTTCTCCAACAACTGCAAAGCGTACGGAATTTTTCCTTTCCCATATTTATCAACCTACAATTTTGATACTTGTTAAATATAATTACTAACTTTAAATAAAGTTAAAGAAAAAAAAAAGGTAATAAATTAAAAAAGGAAGTGAAGAAATTACCATTGAGTCCATATATTGCAATGTGTTTTTTCGACCCATTAGGTGAGTACCCAACGCCTTCCCTTTCTCGTCACTTCCCGACCTACGGTTGGCCGAATTCTGCTCCGATCTTCCCGTGAAACTAGGATCTTCAAGTGGTCTATTCTTCAATTGACGGTGCAACTCAACACTAATCCAATCCGGCTTTTCATGCTCTTCCTTATGATAAGCTCGATAAATCATATGTCTTTGAAACGGTCTTCATGGCATCTTCCCAAGCCTTCTTAACCCTTGCCTTGTCGCGGGGATCGTAACTAACACGCCACTATTCAATAAACAATAAAGTTAGAAAATAAACTTCATTGTAAATAAATATAAAATAAATGAATAAAATACCTAATATTAAATTAAATGACAATTGCTAATACCTCAAACCAATTCCACCAATCCTTCTTTAGAGTAGATGACGCCGATTTCCAATTAGGAGCATGTTCTTTGTAGTTGCATCCAATATTATTCGATATCAAGTTCACAACGGATTCATCACTATACCTGAAAAAAAAATGACAATATAATAAATATATATTTATATATATATATATATATATATATATATATATATATATATATATATATATATATATATATCGTTATAAAAATAATTAATTACGAAAAAATAACATACTTACCAAACGCCATCTTGCTCAAGAGAATCGAGATGAATTTTGTCAATCGGCACATTTTGTTGTTCTTGTTGATGAGTCACCGTATTTCTTCATTCTCGTTTTCATGTCCTTGGTTTCCTGCATTACTATTACTACCATGTCTTTGTCTCCTCGACGCCATAGAAACCAACTAAATTCTTCAACATTGTTAGAAATCAAATAATAGCAACAAAATAAAATATTAAATAATAGCAACAAAGTAAGAAATTGGCAAAGTAAGAAATCAAATAATCAAATAATAGCAACAAAATAAGAAATTGGCAAAGTAATAAATCAAATAATCAAATAATAGCAACAAAATAAGAAATTGGCAAAGTAAGAAATCAAATAATCAAATAATAGCAACCAAATAAGAAATTGGCAAAGTAAGAAATCAAATAATCAAATAATAGCAACAAAGTAAGAAATTGGCAAAGTAAGAAATCAAATAATCAAATAATAGCAACCAAATAAGAAATTGGCAAAGTAAGAAATCAAAAGTAAGATTGAATAAAAAGTAAGATTGAATGAAAACAAACTAGATTTCATTAAATTAAGCCATACGGCATCTACAACTAATAGTACCAACAAAGTAATAAGATTGAAAGAAAGGGTACAAAACATCTACAACTAATATAAATCCTAGTCATCATCATCATCATCATCATCACTTAAATTAGTGTTTTCCTTGCGTTCAAAAAGCGAATCTAAAAAATCCTCATCATCATCTTCTTCTAAATACTTCTTCAAAGCCTCATCTCCTAACTCTTCCTCATCTTCCTCCTCATGCATATCATCATTCTGTACTTGCATTTCATCTCCTTGCATTTTTTCTTGTTCCTCCTCTACATTTTCATTCTCATCTTCCATTTCAATTATTGCCAATGTTGTATCACCATTATTAACATCTTCTTGAAAGATAGATTCATCAGTAGGAGCATCAACTTGTGATCTTGCCTTTATTTTAAATAATGCTGACCACTGATCTTTATCTCTTTTGATATTTGGATAAGGAGCATAGCAAACTTGTTCCACTTGATATGCTAACACAAATGGGTCATATTTTGGAAATTTTTTGCTCCGATTAACATCCACAAGTTTATATTCCTTATGTACTTGCATTCCTCTTTCTGAGTTATCTATCCAATTACATTTGAATAAAATAACGTTGTAAGGGTTTTTCTCCAAAGATAAGACAACTCAACAACTTCATTTAGGGTTCCATAGTAGTCAGCTCCTTCAGTCGAACTCACACACACTCCATTGTTAATTGTCGACTTTTCCAAATCTTTCCCATCTATGAAAGCTCGAAATTTGTATCCATTGATGGAATAACGCTTCCATGTTATTACTTTTCTTGAAGGTCCATTTGCTAAGGCAACTACAACTGGATATTTTAAATTATTTACCTAGAATTAATGATAATGAACCAATTATTTACCAAATAATAATATAATTTAAATAAGCATTATAGAATATATATATTATTTACTTACTTGACCTCTATGCCAGTCAGGGAATTTTGTTTCAAATTTGTTCCAAATATCCTCGGCCATAGAAACCTCAGGATATTCTCTTTTGATGTAATCCTCAAATAACCTATTCAAAAATGCCGAATTAAGTTTTGAATTAATTTTTGCATGTTTTACTTGAAACAACATTTAAAATTAAAATTTTTTTCACCTACCTTTCCATACGTTTCAACTCATCAGAATCACAATTAGATAAAACATAGAGGTGCGCACGTTCATATTCGTTATCTTCCAAAAATCTTTCACGACATTTTCCAGAAGTAGTGCCCTCATGATCTCGAAATAGCTCGGGCAAGGTAGAATACTTCGCCTTTTTCTGACCTATATCAAGGTCTTTTGCCTTTGTGTCTATATGATCTTCAAAGTAAAAAGAACAAAAATTTGCTACTTCTTCAAGCAAATATGCGTTGCATAATGACCCTTGAACACGAGCTTTATTTCCAATTTTTTTTCAAATGATTCAAGAACCTACAAAAAAATTGGTTAAGAATGAATGAAATTAAGTAATAACCTTAAAAGGCTTCGTAAAAGATATTGATATTACCTCTCAAAAGGATACATCCACCTATATTGCACAGGACCACCCACTTTCACTTCATATGGCAAATGAATTGGCAGATGTTCCATTGAGTTAAAAAATGAAGGTGGAAGTATTTTTTCCAATTTGCAGATTATCTCGACAATATTTTTCTTGAGACTTGTTATTTTTTCAATTTGTACTGATGAAGTGCACAAGTCTCTGAAAAATTGACTAATCACAGTTATGGCATTCCACTCATTTTTAGGGAGAAGGTGCCTTAAAGCAACCGGCAGTAAACGCTCCATAAACACATGACTTTAATGGCTTTTCAAGCCATGTAGCTTTAACTCATTCATATCGACACATCTTCTCAAATCTGAAGCATAGTCGTCTGGAAACTTTAAGTTACATATCCAATCACACAACACTTTCTTCTGCTCTTTTTTCAAAATGACTGAATCCACCTTTCGCGACCTTGAACAAAGTTGTAACATGTCTTTTGTGCATTTGGGTTCAAGGTTATCTTGTCTTTTCTATCCATCACCGTGTGAATTAGTTGTTCGAAAAAAATTTTCTCAATATGCATGACATCAAGGTTATGTCGAATTAGTAGTGTGCTCCAATATGGAAGCTCCCAAAAAATACTTTGTTTCCACCACCCAATTCGTTTCGCTTTAACCATTCTCAATTCATGGTCAGATGCATCCACGATTTTTGGTAAATCTTTCACACATTGCCACACTTGTTCGCCCGATAACCTCGTTCCAAAGAACATCGTTTCTATTCTTCCTTTTCGAAAGTGGACCTTATCCTTGCGAAAAGTATGATCTGTGTCTAAATATTGTCTATGACAATCAAACCAACTCCATTTTCTCGCTATCTTTGAAGCCAAGTCGATTTAGTCTCTTTTTTCGTACAACATGGACATGCATTCTCACCAGCAGTTGACCAACCAGATAACATGCCATAAGCAGGAAAGTCGTTGATCGTCCATAGGAGTGCGGCTCTTAAGTCGAAGTTTTGTTTCCTAGGCACGTCATATGTAAACAATCCCGTGTCCCACAATTGCTTTAACTCGTGAATTAGAGGCTGTAAATAGACGTCAAGGTTTTGTTTGGGACTCTTTAGTCCATGAATAGTTAATGTTAAGAACATAAATTGTCTTTTCATGCATAGCCATGGTGGTAAATTGTAAGGTGTAAGCATCACCGGCCAGCTTGAATACAAGTTCCCGAATGGCCCAAAAGCCGAGAAACCATCGGTGCAAAGTCCAAGTCTAACATTCTGAGGCTCAGATGCAAAAGAAGGATGAAGAGGATCAAAATGTTTCCACGCCTCACTGTCACTTGGATGAGATATTGTCCTACTAACTCGGGGGTTTTCATAATGCCAACGCATTTGTTGCGCGAGGTTTTTTGTGGCATAAATTCGTTGTAAACGTGGCCCAATTGGGAAATAATTTAAGAAATTTTCGGGGACCCTTTTGCCATTTGCATTCTTTGCACTTTTGTACCTAGCTCTACCACATTTTCTACACATGTCAAGAAGAGCGTCGTCCATCCAAAAAAGCATACATCCATTAAAACATGCATCTATCTTTTCATGAGGAAGTTGAAGAGCTTTGAGAACATTTTTGGTTTCATAAAAGTTACGCATCAAAATATGATCTTGAGGAAGAAGGTCTCCCATGAGTGACCTGAAACCATATACACATTTAAGGGCTAAGTTGAATTCACATTTCAGAGTGACAAGCCTTGCAGCCGACTGTAGCAATGAGAGTCAACATCCCTCGTAGACAGTTTGCTCGGCACGTTTTAACATTTGAAAAAAGGCTAATACATTGGGATTTGGAGATTCATCAACCACCTCGGCATTAAGAGCTTCTTCCCTAATTTGATCAATGCTATCGCGCAACGCATCCTCTACCATATTCCTATAAGGATTGTCAGAGGGCATTGCCATTTCCTCTTCCTCAATGGGAAATTTCTCTCCGTGACACACCCAATCATAATAGTTGTCACAAAAACCCTTTAGACCACGGTGTTTTCGTACTTCTTGTTCAACTAAAAACTTTTTATTTTTGCACTTACTACATGGACACCTAATTTCTTCATTTCTAATGAATTCGTCTTGTTGCTTAACATAATCAATGAATTTATTAACCCCTATTACGAATTTCTTCCTTAATTTTTTATTGGAATCCAACCTTTCATACATCCAGTTTCGTTTTAATCTCTTCATTGCAAATCTACATCTATATTAGTAAATAAAAATTATTAATAAAAATGGTAAGAGCATTCATAAACCCATCTTTGAATCTTTCATACAACAACAACAACAACAACAACAACAACAACAACCACAACCTGCAAAAAAATACTTTAAGTATTGGGGTCCTTATCTCTCCAACCTAAACCCATCTTTGAATCTTTCATACCATTAGTAAATACCCAATTTTTTTTCTTGATTGTAAAGAGACAAAAATTCGGCAGCACTTCCTTACAGTTCTCCAAATACATTATTTAGAATGAATTTTCACTCTACATATGTATTCGGAGAACAATAAAGTAAATGTCAACCAAATTTTGTCTCATAACAATCAAGAAAAAAATTGAGTATTTACCACCTAAGTGGCATAAAAGATTCAAAGACAGTCCCAAAACGGGGACTATTCAAGAATTACACCAAATGTGTAATCCCTAAACGGGTACTAGGTCAAAAATATATTAACAATCACAACACAAGCATAAGATGAATTAATATTTGTAAAAAAAATACACATGACACAAATGTACACAACTTATCAAAACAAACTTAATAATTACTAATAAACCTTATAAAACCAAGCAAAATTAGAGTAAGCATCCTAAAATTGGTTTAAACATCATAAATTGGCTTTTAACTAAACTAAATTAACTACCCTAATAATCCAAAATATCCTAATTGTCTTTTAATTAAACTAAATCATTTTAATAATCCTAAACTTAATTAAACTAAGCATTATAAAATTGATTTAAATATCCTAAATTGGCTTTTAACTAAATTAAACTACCCTAATAATCCTAAACATTCTAAATTGAATATTAATTAAACTAATTTATTTTAACAATCCTAAACTTAATTAAACTAAGTATTATAAAATTGATTTAAACATCCTAAATTGGCTTTTAACTAAATTTCACTATCCTAATAATACTAAACATTCTAAATTGGCTTTCAACTAAACTAAACAATCCTAAACATCCTAAATTGGCTTTCAACTAAACTAAACAATCCTAATAATATTAAGCATCCTAAACTAATCATAATTAATCAAAACAATAACCATAAACCCTAATTAATCAAAATAGTAAAATAAATTAAACAAACCTTATATTAATTAAGAGAAGGAGACAAGGGGAGGGAGCGGCGGTGGTAGGCAGCAATCGGCGGCGGCGGCGGCGGCAACACGGTGGCGGCAGAAAAAAAGGGAAAGGGGAAACGAGAAGAAAGGGGAAAGAAGAAGAAAGGGGAAAAGGGAAAGGAGAAATGAGTAATAGGAGGAGTGATTTGGGGAGTAGGGTGGTGGTAGGAGCGGTGGTGGTGGGATCGAGGGAGACGGGTTTTAGGGAATTTTTGGGTAAATAATTGAAGAGTGATAATGAAGGAGAAGGATTCCGCTACTACCCGTATAAAGAAAGCCTGCGACGGACTTTCTGTCGCAAAAATAAAATAATAATAAATCCTGCGACGGAATTTTCGCCGCAGGCATAAAATAATATTATTTTTCCAGCGTGTTAAGAGTTGTACAGGTGGACACTAAAAAATGTCTGCGACGGAAATTCCGTCGCAGGAAAAGTATTATTTTAATGCAGCGACAAAATTTCCGTCGCAGGATTTATTATTATTTTAATATAGCGACGGAAATTCCGTCGCAGACCTTCCCGCCATGTCAGAAAATTTGGCGGTCTGGGAAAATAGGCTGCAACGGAAAGTCCGTCGCAGGATCCTTCGCAGGTTTAAATTTGCTACGGGTTAATATTCCGTCGCAACGTGTCCGTCGCATCGAAACGTTTTTTTTTGTAGTGGGAGCCCTACGGTCTGATGAACCTCTGACCACATTATTGACATTGCAATTTGTTTTCCATCTATGATTTCCATGTTGTCTGTCCCTTCACCATTACAATTGAACATCCTTAATCGAAGACACTCTTTCGTCCATCTTTTTACAACATAATCGTCTGGTATAGTCTTCATCCCATTTGCTGAAAAAATCCATATTATATGGTGGCATAGGATGTCAGTTCTTTCAAACATTATACAACTACAGCTTGTTTTACGTGTGCCTGAGTCATCAGTAAAGGCTATCATGTAAGTGTGAATGTTACAAATAGTGTAAGTGTAAATGTGTTTGTATTGAAGTATATGTAAAATGTAAGTGAAAATGTCATTACATGTAAATGTCTAATGTAAATGTAAATGTAAATGACAGCAAGTAATTAGTAATCCTTAATTACCTGGACTGTATGCAACTTCAAAATTCTTTCCCCTCGACGAATTTTTGACAGTAGTTACCTCTAGCTCGTCTCTCTGAGTGAAACCTCCGATTCTACATGTATCAATTGAGTATATGGCCTCTTCCTTGAAGGTGTTGAAAGTTGAATAGGTGTACACCTTTACACCATGACTCTCTAACGCCGTATGTGTTGATGTCTTCGGGGACGAGTGCTTATCATTGTTGTCAAGCTGCTTTTGTGTATGTCTTTGTTGGTCCATAGCACTCTCAAAACGTGTCCAAAACTCAACCAATGTTCCAGACTTATGCTCAAACCTCTTAAAAAAGCTATTTTTGCTCTCTGATGTTTGAGTCGTCCCCATAACAGACGCTATCTGTAAGTCTCTGCAATGTGCCATCACCCACTATCCCCTTAAAGCATACGTGTCCGCAAACCAATAATTGGCACCAAGACCATGTGCTTCAATAATTTGCTCCCAGATAGCATCAAATTCTGCCGCTTCAAGCTCCTCGTCCCATATAATTTCATTAAGTTTCCCCATGAAGTCAGAATAATCACTCCTAGACACACCAAACTTACTGGGCACTTTAATCATAATATGCCACATACAAAACTGATGTCGCGCTGTCTTGAAAACAAGAGGGAAATATTTGATAATACCCGGGTCCTGATCTGTAATTATGTATTTGGGTTCCTTCCCCCCCCCCCCCCCCATTGCATGTAAAAACCAGTTGAAAACCCAATTAAATGACTCATAATCTTTCCTTACAATTAGAGCCCCACAGAACGTCACTGATCGTCTATGGTGATCCACACCGGTGAACGGTGTGAAAACCATAGAATACTTATTTATGGAGTAAGTTGGGTGGAATGACACTGCATCACCAAATATCTTGTAGTTCTCTCAGGCAGTACTGTCCGCCCATATAGGCCTACGTAGGCTGACATTATCATCAATATCGTAGTCAAAGTAGAAACCTATTCTTGTTTCAGTCATTTCCTTAAAATGGCCTACGAACAACTGACCATCACGTTCATGAATGAAACATTTAACATCCCTATGGAAGTTCTTAAAATCATTTAAACTTGCTCCAATGTTTTTGAAACCATTCACGTGTTCTTTGCAGATTTTGTAGGTCCTTGTTGCTCCTATCTTCAGCTCTTAATTAATAACATATATGACATATATAACAAGAATGGATTTATTGAATTAGTATTGACAATGATGATATATTACTAACCCTTGAGTTCAAAACGATTATCATCTTGTGATAATCTATTATGTTGCACGACAATTTCTGGAACTCTCTGTCCTTATGTGAGATAAGCTCGTGATTGTGACCCTCGTGGAATTGGTCAATTAATAGAACACCATTATTCATATATAGTCTTATCCTCGCTTTACACCCCACTCTAGTGACTCTGGTCTTCCTCTGTGAATTCTCTCCAATTAGTCCGTCACTATGTTCTTTATTAGGCGCCTTGTGAGCGAAACCTTCTCGATTGCAAACAACAAGCTTTGACTTTATCTCTCCCCCACGCCACTTTTTCATTGCGTATCTACGCACATCAAACCCACAAGCAATAGCGTATATCTTATAAAATGTTAATGCGTCCTCAATCCCCTCAAACTCTTGCCTGATGTACGGTGTAAACCTCTTTTCAGCCTCCTTGCACAATTCCTGCCTGTCAGGCTGCACTCCATTTTTGTTAAGTGAATCTGTAAATAGGACATGTCAAAACAGTTCACAGAGTGTAAATGTTAAATGCAAGTGCAAGCGTAAATATTTTAAGATATGAAGTGTAAGTGTAAATGTCATCAGATATGAAGTGTAAGTGTGGATGTTTTAAAACAATCCATTTATCTGAGAGTGTAAATGTAAAGAGAAGTAAAGTGTAAATGTCTAATGGAAGTGTAAATGTTTTCAGATACGAAGTGTAAGTGTGAATGTTTTTAAAAAATCCATTTATCTGAGAGTGTAAATGTAAAGAGAAGGAAAGTGTAAATGTCAAATGCAAGTGTAAATGTTTTCAGATATGAAGTATAAGTCTGAATATTTTTAAACAATCCATTTATCTGAGAGTGTAAATGTAAAGAGAAGCAAAGTGTAAATGTCAGATGCAAGTGTAAATGTTTTCAGATATGAAGTGTAAGTGTGATTGCTGGCAGAAGTGGAAGTGTAAATGTCATCAGATATGAAGTGTAAGTGTGAATGTTGAGTACAAGTATTAGTGTAAGCGTAGATGTGTAAGTGTAAATGTCAAAGGTAAGTGTAAATGTCCCAGATATGATGTGTAAGTGTGATCGTGGAAGTGTAAATGTCCAAAAATGGAAATGTAAATGTAAATCTCCCAAAGTCTAAGTGTAAATGTCATCAGAATATATTATAAGTGTGATGTTCTAAAAGTGTAAATGAGCAATATCAGTGTAAATGTCAATAGATTTGAAGTATAAATGTGATGGTCTGGCAACAATTATTAATTTTTTAAATACTTCATTAACAATGTAAATGTAAATGTAAATCTCCCAAAGTCTAAGTGTAAATGTCATCAGAAATATAGTATAAGTGTGATGTTCTAAAAGTGTAAATGAGAAATATCAGTGTAAATGTCAAAAGATGTGAAGTATAAATGTGATGGTCTGGCAACAATTATTAATTTTTTAAATACTTCATTAACAATGTAAGTGTAAATGATGTCAGATTTGAATTTTGATTGTGATGGCCTTTAATTTGCATAGTCTAATACGTACAATTTTGATTATGAAAAATAATCAGAAGTGAAAACTAGAACAATCAAAATTAAGTTTCATATAAAAACTCAAAACTGAAACAATGAGACCTCATTTTCATACGTTGTCAGAACTGAAACAATGAGACAGTGTAAATGTAAATGTTAAGATAAGGACAGTGTAAATGTGATGGTCTGAAAGTGTAAATGTAAACGTTGTCAGATAAGGACAATCAAAATTAAGTTTCATATGAAAACTCGATACTCAAAACTGAAATCTAATCTTCATTCAAAACTCAGCATAAAATTTCAAATGTGCAACAGTGATATTATTTGTACAATCTTAAAATATTATTTGTACGATCTCAAAACACATAACAAACATTAAACGGAAAATATTATTTCTACAATCTTCATATGAAAATGGTGAATGTAAACTATAAATCAAATTCAAGTGTCAGTGTAAATATAAATGTTAAGATAAGCACATTGTAAATGTGATGGTCTAAAAGTGTAAATGTGATGGTCTGAAAGTGTAAGTGTAAATGTTGTCAGAACTGAAACTTGCATAGTCTAATACGTTGAAAACTAGAACAATCAAAATTCAGTTTCATATCAAAACTCGATACTCAAAACTGAAATCTAATCTTCATTTAAAACTCTGAACAAATTTCAAAAGTATAACTGTGAATTATTCTTTCAAAAGTAATGATAAGCTACATTCAATTGAAAATATGAAAAGGGTGACTGAAAACAATAAATAAAATGAAGAAATACCATGACATGCATATTATACATTCAACTCAAAATATAAAAATGGTGACTGAAAACAATAAATAAAATGAAGAAATACCATTGATGCCATCTATTATCTGCATGTCTGCGATGAGTTACAGGTATTAGAGAGAATTGTAGCTGAATTTTGAGCATGGAATAGAGAAACTCAGGTTTAGAGAGAAGAATAGTAGATAGAAGGTGGATGAAGAAGTGTGTCAAGAAAGGAATTAGGTTGGTTTTAATAGATAGTACACAGAGGATATATAAATTATCACATTAGTCCATTACTTGGGAAGAACAATAATAAGACAAAGTGTGCCTCTTTTCTATCTAAGCTTTTCCCTTTTTTTTCACCTACATTTTCTAAACAGTCTCAACCTTAGATGTTGTCAATCTAAAGGTTCTTATAAGGACTTAAGGACTCAAAATATGCAATGGACTCATAAGAACTCCTCTCTCTCTCTCTCTCTCTCTCTCTCTCTCTCTCTCTCTCTCTATATATATATATATATATATATATATATATATATATATATATATATATAGGAGTCGGGTGTGAACTGAAATACGGTGCAAACCATACAAACTACCCCAGATACACATGGTATTACTATTAGATACACATGGTATTACTACTGGATACATGTGTATCTAGTAGTTATACGAAGTGTTTCTAGTAGTTATAGGAAATGTATCTAGGGTGGTATTTTGTGTATCCACTGCCGCCACCATCACCACTGCCCCCACAACCAGCACCGCAGCGGCCACCACAACAACCATGCACTATTGACAAACACCATACCGCCACCACTCACAACCACAAATGACGCATTCATCACTTCACTAATAGGACACACCACCAGACCACCACCACGACTGACCCCACATCACCGCCAACCCCTACGACCACCACTGACCCCACATCAAGTTACTCCGACGAACTTTCCCCACTCTATAGCCTCCCTGCTCGTTCTTCTCTTCCTGTTTCGTCACCTACCCCCATCAAACCTACCACCGCACCACCAGTTCTCGCCGGCGACAACCGATAACACGTCAACGACATCACCAGCAAACCGGACCACCATAGCTCGGTCACGCGCCTGAATGACCACCGCAAATCTCATTTTTTTTATAAACACTGTGATTAAATCATAGATCTACGAAAAACTAAGACGAATTTCAACAAATTAATCACACTAATGACATTGTTGAAAGATTTCGAATCAAATTGAGCTTATAATGACTGAAAATTCCCTTAATTGTAGTGGTGGTGGCAGTGCCGCAAGCAGGTCGGCGACGAAGGAGATGATGCACAGACGAAAGGGTGCAAGAGGGAAAACAATTATATGAAGGGAAGAGAGAGAATAGGGAGGATCGCCGACAAGGGATCGGGCCGGTCGTCTCTGCCAGTGTCAGGTGGCTGGCGTTTGTTGGTAGTTGACTGAGGTGAGATAGTGGATAAAGAAAGTTGGGTTTGGGGATTCATAGCAACGACAGTTGTATTAGTTAATTTTGTTTGACTTCTACCGTTGATTTGTTTAATCTATCAGTAGTCAAATTAGTTGGTAAGTTCGTATGAAAGTGTTAGTTCATACAGGATCCTATATATATATATATATAAAATAAGGATCAATTGAGTCCTTCCATTTTTGTTGAGTCCATAAGTCCTCTTTAGAGCCATTAGATAAGGGAGATGGATGGTTGAGATTAAAACCCAAAAATGGTGATTAATTAACTAATTTAACACTCTCTCACTCAACCTTCACTAATCCACCTAATTAAAAACTAATTTACTATATATAATTTCTTTTTCTCACTCACTTCTCTCTTATCTCACACAATATCATTCCTCTCTTCTCTCTAAAAAAGAAAAATAATACTCTCCTCTCTCCCTTTCTCACTAACACCGACAACCACCACTTTTCCAATAGCCTCATTCCCTCCACCACTCATAACCACCAATCCTCTCTTGTTTGGATCTGCCGCCCTCCTCTGTTCGTCGCCCACAACCACCACGAAAATAGCCAACCATCATAACCACCCTCCCCAACACCAGTTCTACAAGCACAAACAACATAAAACAAAAAAAAGCTCAAAAAGTCAGATCTACAACCCCTGACACTACCACCACCACGACGCACCCCACCTCCACGCACCTCATTCACCACCTTCCTTCACCCACAACCTTTTCTTCGGATCTGTCACGGAGCCCACCACCACCCTAGCGCTAGCCATCCTCTTCACGCCACCGCCGTCGCCCTAGCACTACTCTCCACGACAACCACTACCACCTCATATGTTGCCTCACGTCTCTTACCTCACCACCTTCCCCCGCTTCCCCTGCCAACACAGACCCACGCCACATAGGTGCCGCCTCCTGCTACTGCCCCCTCCCTCCTCTCCTCCTATGCCACGGCTGCCGCCTCCTCTTCTCATTTTTCTTTTTTTTTTTCAAAATTGAGGAAAAGGTGGTTGTTATTGTGGTTGAGTTTCCCTTTTTCCAATCTTCACTCAATCATTTCGGTATTATTGGGTCATTGAACTTCCATGTTCATCCGCTTTGAAGTAATTTTCTTTCTTAATTAGGGTTTTGTGGGTGTTCCTTTTTTTTTCCTTTTTTAATTGGTTAATTTTTTTGACTATGTTTTATTAATTTATCCTGCTTTGTAAATTGTTATCCATATTATGTTATTCAAATTAGTAGCCAAATTAACTTAGATGTTTGTCACTGTGTTATTCATAAATGTTGTTGTGAGGTTGTTTTCTCACATTTCATTCAATTTTTTGCACAGTTGAATTTCATTATTGCGAAATTCCTTGAATGAGTAGCATAATTTCTAACATTAAATTCTTAATTTTATTAGTTTTACAATATGTGACTGTAATGCATTATTTTTGTGTTACTGTATTATTTTTATACTCTTATTTTGTGAAAGCTTAAATATTTTGAATACCTGCAAGTGTAACTTTGATATTGTGAATACTTAAATATTCTTCTTTTAAAGAGGCTAATGCTCATGTACTAACGAAGACATTGAATGGTAAAGAAGAAAGCCCTGAAGTAGTAACACCCTTGCCTGCAGTTAAGAGTCGCGAGGAAAGTGTAGATACCTGGTATCTGCATCTTCAAAAAAACACCCGATGATCGGATTACAACGTGTTTTGATATGCGTGCGTGGATTGGTTATACATGAGATGGTTTAATACATTACTCGAGAAGGTTTAGTGCATTACTCGTATATGAAAAATAATTTCAAAAATGGTTTTCTAACATCATTTTCATTAAAACAACACTTTTTAGGATTAAAACCGACTTCGGACCCAAAACTGACTCAGAAACACGGAATCTGAGTCAACCTGAGTGAACCTGAGTTAACCTGAGTCTCGAACATCTAAAATAATTCCATGAATAATTTTATCATGCCATTTGCATTAAAATGACAGTAATTAGAGTCAAAACCGACACCGGGCCAAAAACCGACTCAAAATTCAAATCCCCACTCAACACGAATCAAACCCGAGTCAAGCACAAAATACCCACCCCAAATAACACCTAAATATCACTCAACAACCATCTTACATGACATCATAGTGAACACCACAAATCAAACCAACCAGACATTTGATAGAGCAAAGGCCACGTCCAAATTGAAAAGGACAAGACATCCCATTGGGGCACTAGGTCGTTCGCGCCTCTTTAGGCTTCCTCCTTAGCCTCCAAGCAAACTCAACCGATCTACCATCCTACATTCCTCTATAAATAACCCCCCCCCCCCCCCCCCATTTACAACTACGCGAGTGTTCTGCCCCTTCACCTCTCCCATAAACTTCTAGACCTCTCGACTTACTAAGTCAAAAAATTGATACGTATTTTCGACCTACCAATCGAAAACACAAGCCTTACACATTTTGTTTGCTACCGTCGTCGTGCATTCGACCGACCCATTCAACCAACTCAACATTAATCAACATATTTTCAAAACAAAATCCTAATTTAAGGCACTTTTTTGAACATATACTAATGTATGAGGGTGTCCCTTTTGATCATCTAGGCCTGCAGAAGAAGGTGAACCGCCGTTATTTGGTAGTCGAGTTGGCGGCGACCCTTGTACTAGCTAACATTAATGTCAAGCGTCATTGTTTTTTTTTTTTGGAAAAGGTCGACACTTTTATTGCTGGAAAAGAAAAATTACGGGAAGATCCACAAAGGAGGCACAAAATTAAGCAGCTATTAGCAAAAAAAAAAAGTAAATCATAATTCAGTGCTAATTGGGGACAATGTTATTGGTAAATCTCTATAAAGTTCCAACTGATAATGAATGTAATCATGTCCCTCTGTACCTTATGGTATCAAACTTTTGTGTTCAATCTGACATCTGTAACTTATGTATCAAACTCGTGTTATCAAACTGGTATCAAATAGAATTTTATTATCAAACAATTCCAAATGTTGTATTCAAACTTTCAAGTTATCAAGGAGAATTTTGTTATCAAATTGTAAGTTATTAAATTTCAAGTATTAAGTGTTATGAAACAATTCAAACCTATTAAAGTGTAACTTTGATGTTTTAGCAGTGTAACTTTTAAGTGTTGTCATTGTAACATTTAATTTAAAGTTACACTGTTAAAACTTCAAAGTTACTGTTAAAGAATATCAAGTTACACTCAAAATTAATCAAGAGTTACTGTTTAACCCTTTCACATTACAACGTTTCAATGTAACTTCAATTCAAAACATCAATGTTAATAAGTCCCAAACATCAGTGTTTTGAAAGTGTAACTTTGACGTTTTGCCAGTGTAACTTTCATGTTTGGACAGTGTAACCTTAAATTTAATGTTACACTATCAAAACTTCAAAGTTATAGTCAACGTTCATCAAAGTTACACATTCAAAACATAAGCAAAAAAGGGCATAAATGTTACATCAAAGTTCAACTTTGAAAACACAAGGGTGAAAGTGGCACCTTCCCAAAAAATAAAAAAACACTGTGACAACTTCAAAGTTATGCTTTCAGAACTTTGAGTGTTCGTCTTGTACCTCCTCTTCCTCCGTTTCTGGTTCCTCCTCTTCCACCATTTCTAACGATTCCTTGGACGATGGTGGGTGGTCTGCAAAGGGGTTTGGGCAGTTTCTCTTATCGTGATTTGCCATTTGGTTAAAACTCTTACACATGCGTTTGGGTTTATGACAATGACTTTTGTTTTATACGACAGCAATATTTTACCGCTACCCTTGTTCTTCAAATTTTTAGGTGGCAATATCTTTACCTCCTCACTAGCTTTACAACCCAGTATCTTCTCCATTGTTGCTTTCTATTCAATGCCTCCCCTAAGGGGAATAATTGTCTATAAACTCCCTAATTAAAGTGGAGAAGCTCTCAACATCAGCCTTACTTCTGCCACGAAGGACACTAACAGTCTGATAAAATTCCGACCATATTGCCGACATCGCTATTTGTATTCCATCAATGATATCAATGTCCTTCGTCCCTTCACCATTACAATCGAACATACTGAAGCGAATTTTATCTTTCGTCTATCTTTTTGTAATATAATAATCTGGTATAGACTTCACACCGTTCGATGAATATATCCATATTATATGCCTGCATAGCATGCCGATTCTTTCAAACATGCTACAATTGTAGCTTGCTTACAATGTACCTGGGTCAAAAGCAGACGATATTTTAAAGTTTATCTGTAACTTTAACTTGCAAGATCTGTAACATCAGTACATAACAAGTGTAAGTCCATTAACACACATTTAAAGTACAGAACAAAGGTATATTAAGTAACTTACATTTAATAATTGTGTATTTACGTTATAACATCGATTCATTTACCTGGGGTGTAATTAACGTCAAAATTATTTCCCCTTTGTGCATCTTTTACGGTTGTCACTTCTAGTTCACCTCGCTCTTCGAAGCCCCCTCCTCTACATGTATCTATTGAGTAGTGGACCTCTTCTTGGAAGTTGTTGAACACTGTATGGGTGTAAACTTTTGCCCCATGTTTCTCAAAACCAGATGCATCGATGCCTTTGGGGACTAGTGTTTATTATCGTTGTCAAGCTTCTTCAGCGTATGTCTTTATTAGTCAATAGCGCTCCCAAAGCGCATCCAAAATTCAACCAACGTACCTGATTTATATATGCTCAAACCTCTTAAAAAAAATATTTTCGCTCTGTGATCTTTGCCTTGTCCTCATAAGAGACCTCATCCTCAGATCTATGCAATGTGCCATCACCCATTGTTTCCTTATAGCGTATGTGTCTGCAAACCAATCATTGTCACCAATTTCATACTTTTCAACCAATTCTGCTCAGTGAGAATCCAATTCTGCTGCTTCAAGACCTTTGTCCCAAACTCCTAATTATTGACAAATAATGCAGATAACTAACCCTTGGGTTATAAAGGATTATCATTTTATGATAATCAGTTATGTTGCGAGATAACTTTTGAAATTCCTTATCCCTAACTGAGATAAGCTCGTGATTGTGACCCTCGTGAATCCTGTCACTTAATAATAGACCATTTTTCATAAATAACCTAATCAAACCCTTGCCACTTATTCGTTGTGTACCTCCGCACATCAAACGCACATGCAAGTGCTTATATCTTATAAAATGTAACCACCTCCTCGATTTCCAAAAACTTCTGGCCGACGTATGGCGTAAACTTGTTTTCAACTTCCCTACACAATTCCTCCTCGTTGCGCTTCTTCCTTACTTTGTCATTAAAATTATAAATATCAGAGTTACACATGTATAGAACCAAAGTTACACTTCTATAAGTATAGAATCAAAATTATAAATATCAAAATTACACACTCAAAGTCAAGCTTAGTATTAAAGTTACACTTTTATAACATGAAAGTTACACTTTCAAAGTTACACCTGTTTAATATCAAAGTTACACTTTTATTACATAAAAGTTACACATGCATAGTATCAAAGTAACACGTTCAAAGTGACAGTGTCCTTATATCTTATCAAAGATATATATATATATATATATATATATATATATATATATATATATATATATATATATATATATATATATATATATATATATATATATACATATATATATTACAACGAAATTACGATTCCATAAGATCAAAGTTACACTTTTAGATTTTCAACTTCCCTACACAATTCCTCCTCGTTGCGCTTCTTCCCTACTTTGTCATCAAATTTATAACTATCAAAGTTACACATGCATAGAAACAAAGTTACACTTCTATTAGGTAAAAGTTACACTCTCAAAGTTACACAAGTATAAGATAAAAGTTACACTTCCATAAGATCAAAGTTACGCTCTCAAAGTTACACAAGCATATAGTATCAAAGTTACACTTTCAAATTTACAAAGTGTCCTTAGATATTATCAAAGTTATATATATATATATATATATATATATATATATATATATATATATATATATATATATATATATATATATATATATATATATATATATATATATATATAGAGGTAGGATCCGGTGAGTCCACCTAAATATTTGAGTCCATAAAACAATATCACGCATTAGACAAAACAATATAACGATTTTTTTCGAATTTTTTTTTCGAGAAGTTTTATTTTTTTTTTAGTGTAAGCTGTGATAAAGTTTAGATTAACGTGTGATATGGTAAGCTGTGATATTGTTTAGCATAACGTGTGATATTATATTACAAAACAATATCACGATTTTTTTTTTCGAATTTATTTTTTTGGAATTTTTCTTTTTATTAGTGTAAGTTGTGATATTGTTTAGTATAACGTGTGATATTGTAAGCTGTGATATTGTTTAACATAATGAGTGATATTGTATTACAAAACAATATCACGGATTTTTTTTTGGTAGTTTAAGCTGTGATATTGTTTAATATAACGTTTGATATTGTATCATGGACTCAAAAAGATAGGGTGGACTCATGTGATCCTAATTCTATATATATATATATATATATATATATATATATGTATATATATATATATATATGTATATATATATATATATATATATGTATATATATATATATATATGTATATATATATATATATATATATATATATATATATATATATATATATATATATATATATATATATATAGAGTTAGGTTCTTGTGAGTTTTGGTTCTTATGGTGAGTTGTGAGTTTGGAAAATCTCAACCACTATATTATATTAGAGATGAATGGCCAAGATCTAATCTTACTTGTCATATAAAATCACAGTCATTTACTTATTTTCTCTTTTTTCTAGCGCTATTTTTTTTTTACTTTAATTTTTTTATCTCTTTTTTTTTTACCTCGTGTTATTCTGTTTTTTTTTTACAACTTTGATTTTTTTTCTCTCTTATGTTTTTCTCTAATTTTCTCATTATGTTACTTTTTTTTTTTCTTTTTGTACCAGATTTTTTTTTACTTGAATTTTTTTTAATCTTTTTTTTTACCTCGTGTTATTATGCTGTTATTGTGCTTTTTTTTACGACTTTGATTTTTGTTCTCTTTTTTTTTACCACATGTTATTGTGCTGTTATTGTTATTCCGCTGTTATTGTGATGTTATTCTGCTGTTACTTTGATTTTTTTTACGACTTTGATTTTTTTTTACTTTTTTTTAGCAAGTGTTATTGTGCTGTTATTCTACTGTTATTCTGCTGTTATTGTGATGTTATTCCGGTGTCACTTTGATTTTTTTTTCTTTTATTTTTACCACGTGTTATTCTGCTGTTATTGTGATGTTATTCCGTTGTCACTTTGATTTTTTTTACTACTTTGATTTTTTTTACTCTTTTTTTTACCGCATGTTGTTGTGCTGTTATTCTGGTGTTATTGTGACATTATTCCGGTGCCACTTTGATTTTTTTTACGACTTTAAATTTTTTTCTTTTTTTTAGCACGTGTTATTGTGCTGTTATTTTACTGTTATTCTGTAGTTATTGTGATGTTATTCCGGTATCACTTTGATTTTTTTTACTACTTTGATTTTTTTTCTCTTTTTCACTACGTGTTATTGTGCTGTTATTCTGGTGGTATTGTTATTCTGGTGTTATTGTAATATTATTCTGGTGTTATTGTGAGTAATGTGTCCCTGTGTTCAACATCTGAAGCCTTCACCAGCTCTGATGTTAAATTTACTATATTACACCATTAATTACAGTATATATAATCTTAGTTGACTGCCAAACCATCATAGACATTTGTTTACCATTTTCGACACTTTGAGATATACAATTTGAAAGGAAAAGAACAAAGTTAGACGCAATATTGAATAGAAGAGTTAGTTAATAGAGACGAATGCATCGACAACGAGGGAGGGCCCCCTTATTACTACTTTTGCTACACCAAATTCAGTTCACAGTTCTAATACTCATAAAGGCTTGATGACAAAATATGATCATTTAAAGCTGAGCTTACCAAATAGAGATGATCCCGAGCTCAAGAAGGCTTCTACTGTAAACTCTTTGCGCCCGTTTTTTATTTGTTAGTCATAATTATGATGGTTTTTCATCAGTTGTTATTTTTATGTTTTATAGTTATATTTGTTATCACAAATTTCAATTTTAATTTAAATTTTTAAAAAAGGGATCTGAAATGCCTAGACTTATTGTTGGGGTTGAAGGTTGTGAGCGAAAAATGTATGTAGAAAGCGAAGAAGTCATTCATGAACTACTAGTTCCTCTCATAATTGCATCATAAAAATCAAAAGAAGAAAATCATGTTTGAATATCATAGATTACGCTTCAAAGCATGTACAGTAGAATCTAGTCTGTGTCATTAACTACTTAGCACAGTATGTACATCCTAATTAGTACGTACGTAATTCCTACAAAATTCAATTCATTCATCATCTTACTTGATGTATTAGGTAGCCCACTTTGATGCAGTATTTCCTTGTTATGGTCATCCAGTATGAGAACCCCAGATGTCTATTATGCATCCGAGCATGACGCGTAATCTACTCCCACCGCCGCAAAAATTTACCGCCCAATTCAACCAAACACTAACTAAATCTAAATACAGTATATAACAAGTTCCTCCATCATACTGACAATGCACCCTTTATATCCTTCTCTTTAATACTCCATTTTTCCCAATCATAAAAAGGCAAACAAATGTTTGGATTGGAGAAATCACAAATTCACGGGTGAGAATGAATGTAACCACCTCTATCACGAATTACAAAGTGAATGCCAAAGTTATTTCAAAGGATAGACCCCAGACAGGCAACCAGAGAAAAGTGTGTTACCAAGGCCTGCTACTGCTGGATGAGAAGGCATGTTTGTTTATTTTACATGTTTCTGTTACTCTGCAGTCCCACACTATAACACACTTATAAACATAACTAACACCTTGTGTCGTTAACTAGAAAGCTATGATAGTTTAGATGCAGTTTAATGTTCATCGCGACCAATCGTCATCGTCGCACAACAGCGGCGCACGTCTCCGACGAGCTCACTAATCAGCCACCAACCTGCAATTCCGAGTCCACTTCACCAATTTCATCTCAGACAACCACCATCACCTGTGCGTTCGCTAACCGTCGTCAAATTACGACTGAAATCAGGCGAAATCCATCGTGTCAATCTCATTTCCAGCAGACCCAATTGCCATACATCGATTCGACTCCACCGCCACCAATTCGACTACTACTGACCCTTGTCTCACATCGTCAATCACAACCTCAACACCGACTATCGAGCCAAGTCATGGTCAAAAGCGAGGCTCAATGGAGTAAACTGAAGGGCATAAATAAATACAGGTGCGAGATTGAAGGGACGAAGAGAAACCAGTAAAGGTTGCAAACCTAATTTATAATTGGATGATCGATTAAGGCATCATTTTTTAACTTCGAAAACGGTAATAGAATTGATTTAGGGAGATTTCAAAGACTTAACTTGATCCATGATTGTTCTGTGTTGATTAATTTGCAGAATATTTAACGTTTGTGATTTGCAAATTTGGGGTTTTCTTGTTGAGAAGTACGAGATTGAAAGTTACAGAGAGGGAAAGAGTCGGTGTCTATTTCGGGAGCGAAGTTGTTTTTAGATAACGTAGGTGAGATAAAATCTAGATCATTGATCTTGGTTTAATCTAATGATCCAAATTTGTAAGCACAAAACTCACAACTCGCCATAAGAACCAAACTCACAAGATCCCGCCTCTCTCTCTCTCTCTCTCTATCTATCTATCTATCTATCTATCTATCAATCTATCTATCTATCTATCTATCTATATATATATATCAGAATTACAGTTATTCAATAAGATCAAAGTTACACTTTAAAAGTTACACATGCAAAATATCTTATCAAAGTTACATATATATAATAGAATTACAGTTCCATAAGATCAAAGTTACACATGCAAAATATCAAAGTTACACAGGCAAAATATCTTATCAAAGTTACATATACATAACATAATTACAATTTCATAAAATCAAAGTTACACTTTCAAAGTTACACATGCAAAATATCAAAGTTAAAATGCCATAACATCTAAGTTACACTACCATAATTCCATAAATTACACTTTCCAATTTACAGATTCATAGTATTAAAGGTTACACTGCCATAACACAGAAGTTACACTTCCATAATTCCAAAATTACACTTTCAAATTTACTCTAACATGATATTAAAGTTACACTTCCTTGATATCAAAGTTACGCTTTCATGATTCCAAATTTACACTTCGATAATATCATAGTGTAACTTTCGAATTACACTTCGTTAATATTTTACACTATTAAGGTCACAATATTTTACAACTTCATCAAAGAAACTATTACGCTATTATAACCAATATTTGAAAATTCCAACTTCATTACTTATATAATAAAACAGTTGCGATCAAAATAAAGTAAGTAAAATGAGTACAACAGAGCTTTGTTCATATCCTAACAACCAAACTATGCCCTAAACTCCGAAAAAAGTAAAACTGGAATTGGAAAACCCAAAAAAAAATATGGAGAGATTGAGAATAAAACAGTATGTTACATATGAATGAACAAAAAAAAAACATAAAATTACCATTGTTGTCTTCTACAATCTTCTTGTCAGCCATTATCTAATGAGAATATTAGGAAAATATGTAAAGATTGTGTAAGTGCGATGTTTTTTTGATGCTAAATACCGAGATAATGAGAAAAATAGAATGATTTGGTTGAGGTTTGGTTTGAAATTGAGAGGAAAATATGGAGAGATGAGGAAGTGTAAGAAGGAAGGAATGGGAAAAGTGAAAGTTTAATACTCTGGTTATTGGTTTTACACAAACTGACGCATCACTCATTTGGCTCAGGCAAGAACAATTCCAACCTCTCTCCTCATATAATCTTTTTTTTGGGACCCTAATGACTCTATTTTCCCTCTTAATCTCAACCATTGATCTCCTTCATCTAAGGGCCCTTATAAGGATTTAAGGACTCAAAACATATGAATGACTCCGTTGAACCCCCCTCTCTCTCTCTCTCTCTCTCTCTCTCTCTCTCTCTCTCTGTCTCTCTCTCTCTCTCTATCTATATATATATATATATATATATATATATATATATATATATATATAGAGAGAGAGAGAGAGAGAGAGAGAGGTGGGATCCGGTGAGTCCACCTAAATATTTGAGTCCATGAGTTCATAAAACAATATCACGCACTATACAAAACAATATCACGAATTTTTTTTTTTCAAATTTTTTTTTTTCAAAATAAAATTTTTTTTTCGAAAATTTTTTTTTTCGATTTTTTTTTTTCGAAAAATTTTTTTTCAAATT
Source organism: Silene latifolia (assembly GCF_048544455.1). Taxonomy (NCBI): domain Eukaryota; kingdom Viridiplantae; phylum Streptophyta; class Magnoliopsida; order Caryophyllales; family Caryophyllaceae; genus Silene; species Silene latifolia. The sequence goes on from NC_133538.1 coordinate 357,867,598, forward strand.
TTTTTTTTCGAATATTTTTTTTAACAATTTTTTTTTTCGTGTAAGCTGTGATATTGTATAGTATAACGTGTGATATTGTTTAGCATAACTTGTGATATTGTATTACAAAACAATATCAAGAAATTTTTTTTTTCAAAATTTTTTTTTCGAATTTTTTTCTTTTTTTGAAATTTTTTTTTAACAATTTTTTTTTCATGAAAACTGTGATATTGTTTAGTACATCGTGTGATATTATTTAGCATAACGTGTGATATTGTATTACAAAACAATATCACGATTTTTTTTTCAATTTGTTTTTTTCAAAAAGTTTTTTTTTCTAGTTGTGATATTGTTTAGTATAACGTGTGATACTGTAAGCTGTGATATTATTTAATATAACGTGTGATATTATATCATGGACTCACGGACTCAAAAAGATAGGGTGGACTCATGTAATCCTAATTCTATGTATGTATATATATATATATATATATATAGAGGCAAGTTCTAATGAGTCCACCTAAAATGGTGAGTCCACTAAGTCCTAATCCTAGCCATTGATCTCTAAAATTGATGGTTGAGATTTTACAATTTTAAGATGAAAACTTTAATGTTTTATAACTGAAACTTTAATTTATTAGTTTAACTTTAATTCTTTACAATTATAAGTTTAACTTTTATGAATGAAATTTTAATGCTAAAAATTAAAACTTTAATTTTTTTGGCCAATTTATAATATTAAAATTTGAATTTATTTAATTTTACAGATTTATAAATATAACTTTAATGTTTTACGAATGAAACTTTAATGCTAAAAGTTGAAACTTTAATTTTTTTAACTAATTTTTAATATTAAACTTTGAATTTATTTATTTTTACAGATTTATAAATATAACTTTAATGTTTTAGGAATGAAACTTTAATACTAAAAATTGAAACTTTAATTTTTTTAACTAATTTTTAATATAAATATTTAAATTTATTTATTTTTACAGATTTATAAATATAACTTTAATGTTTTACGAATGAAACTTTAATGCTAAAAATTGAAACTTTAATTTTTTTTAAAACAATTTCTAATTTAAAAATTTCAATTTTTTTAATTTTATTGATTTATAAATGTAACTTTAATGTTTTACGACTGAAACTTTAATTCTAAAAATTGAAACTTTAATTTTTTTAAACAATTTCTAATATAAAAATTTTAATTTTTTTAATTTTACTGATTTATAAATGTACAGAAAAACTTTAATGCTAAAATTGAAACTTTAATTTTTTTATACCATTTTGATATAATAAATTGAATTTATCTAATATTTATTTAATTTCACTAATTTATAAAACGTAACTTTATTGTTTTAAAAGTGAAACTTTAATGTTAAAATTTGCAACTTTAATTTTTTAGGCCATTTTATATAAGAATTTGCATTTATCTGATAATGTAATTTTAATGGTTACTTCAACTTTAGTCCTTGTTTATGAAACTTTATGTCCTTACGAGTGTAACTTTTATCTCTTTGACATTGTAACTTAAATTTAGTATGGTGATTTTTAATATACTGAGTATTAATTTGAATTTAAGTTAGTCCTATAAAAGTGAAATTTTAATCGATGTCACCGTAACTTTAATACTTTAAAGGTGTAACTTTAATCCGTATCCGTGTAACTTTAGTCTTAAGCCGCCGCCAACTAATAACAAAAATCACCACCACCACCAACCACCATGACGTCCCCCCTGCACGACCACCACCACGCCCCACCAGATCGGGGAAAAAAACCACCAGATCTCAAAAAAAAAAAAAAAAAAAAAAAAAAGGAAATGTGAAGGCAAGGCAACGACATCACCACCACCATCCCACAAATGACCCACCATCAACAACAACCAACATAGATCTGAAAAAAAAAAGAAAAAAAAAAGAGAAAGGAGAGAGGCGGCAGCCACCAACCGCCCCCAACCACATACTCACCACGACACCATCAACAATCACTACCAAACGCCAACCAAATCTTTAAAAAAAAAAAAAATATAAGGAGAAGAAGACGGCAGAAAAAGACGAAGGGTGAAGCAAGGAAAATAAGAAGAAGAAAGGGAAGAGAAGAGGACGATAGAGGCGGCAGAAAAAGACGTTTTGGCAGAAAAAAATGAAGCAAAAAAAAATTAACGGACGGTGGCAGAGAAGAGGACGACGGCGGCGGCAGCGGAGGAAGGCGGGAGATCTGAAGCAAAAGAAAAAATTAAAGGACGGGAGAGGAGAGGAGAGGAGGTGCGGGGGTGTAGTGGTGGAGGGTGGCGGCAGAAATGGTGTAGGTTGGTGGCTGTGGAGTTGGAGAGAGAAAGTGGGGAGAAAGAGAGAGAAGTGAGAAATGTGTTTGTGAGGCAGTGAAATGAAAAATTTAGGGTTTTGTTGTGTTTTATATAGGCCTCCTATTTTGAGATTTAATCTTACCCCTTGATTTTGTAATAATCTAATGGCTAGAATTAGGACTCATGGACTCACCTAAAGAAGGTGGACTCATTTGATCCTAATTCTATATATATATATATATATATATATATATATATATATATATATATATAGGCGCGGGATCTCGTGAGTTTGGTTCTTATGGTGAGTTTGTACTCACAAATCTCAGCCATTAGATCACCACAAATAAACGTATGAGATTGGATCTAATAATAATAATAAAAAAAAAGAACGTTACCTCTGCTTTCCTAAAGACAATTTTGCGTCCCCAATTTCTCAATTCCTAAACCCATCGCATACCTGACGACATCTCCTCTACTATTATCAACAACACCCATGTATTTCCTCATATTTAATGGCTCTGATTTACTATATTCATTTGATTACGCTGTTTTCTTATTGATTTTAACTTCCGTCACACCAGTTTTTGCTCAGTATTCACATCGACTGCACTATCTTCGATTGGTGTTGAAACTGATTACACTGCTTTTGGATTGGTTTAACTTCGATTACAATGATTTTCAGTCAGTTTGAGGACTTAGGTTTGCTTCTCTTGTCACAAGATAGCTCTGGAAATGAAATTGATGCTGATACATCAGGTATTTTATTTTTATTTTATTGTATGTTAATTGATTTTGGAGTAGTATTTAAGTCGTGAATTGAATACTCGGTCTTGACTTATATTCCTATTTAATTGATGGCTGTGTTTATTGCTCGGGATTGTCGATTGCAGATGAAGGTTATTCATCGAACGGAGATGGTGGCCGCTCGTGAAGGATGCAGATTGAAGAAGATTGGTGGTCTGACGCCGCTACTCGATTGTGACTTTTGCGGTGGCTTGCAGCTGCTTGAACGGAGGAGAAGCAATGGTGGTGTGGGATGGCCGATTTGGTTTATTCCTTTTGTATTTTTATTGCACGAAAAGAAATAATAAATTCTAGTGATATAAAGAAGGGGGAGAGGGTTAATTAAGCACCAATAGTAGAGTTTATGAGTTAATTAAGCACCAATAGTAGAGTGATATAAACAATTAACCATAGTCCACCCTTTTGATTTTTGAAAAAGTTGCATATTCTAGGATATAGTGGAGTAAATCTTGATATGTACTTTGCTTGTCTCTTGGTGTGCACTTTTATTTCATTTTCTCCCTTAAAATATCAGGTTTCCCGTATCCTAGGAGGGAAAAATAAATGCAATTCTTAGAGTGAATCAAGTGAGATAACTGAACGGTAGAGAGAGAAAATCCCCCTTCTCTCTACCTTTCCTAATTCTTAATAAATCAAACTTAATCACCAATTATCACCGCCTGGTTTGTTAGTTTAGTTGGTAATATAGTCGTACAGAGGTCGAAATCCGGCGGCCTTTAATCTTCCCATGCTTTTAATTATTTCTTCAGGTTTTCTCTTATATTTCATCCTACTTTGATCTTAGTTTAATCGTCTATGTTTTTCCTCTTTGTTTGTGAGTTGATGTCGGGCGTCCCCTGGGTTTTATAAAATTTTCAATCTTCTTTATATTTGTTGTTCATAAGATCCAGGTTATAATTTGTGGCTTTCTTAAATGGATTATTAATTCTTGCGTTTTAATCTTTGTGATTTGTTTGTGGTGGACGAATATGGTGTCGATGATGATGACCTCGCTAAATTTGTTTTGGAATTGGGGTACCATCCAACTCTAATGTCCATTTAGTGAAAGATAGGGGTAACTCCCTTTTCAAGGAAGGGAATTTCGTTTTGGCTGCTAGTCACTACACTCAAGCCCTTAAACTCGTATGTTTCCTTGGCTTTCCACTTGGACATGACCAGCCCATTGCCAATTCCCTCTGCCTCTCCCTTGTCTTAAATTTAGCAGTTTGTGAGTTGAAGTTATCTCGGTATAATCGGGTTTGCTGTTACTGCACTTTTATCTTATCTTTTGATCCGACCAATGTTAAGGCTCTGTATCGTAGAGGCCTGGCTTTTAAGAATTTGAATCGTCTCAACGAGGCTCTTGACGACTTTGAACGTGATGTGAAATTTGAACCACATAACAACAGTGTTAATCGAGAACTCCATTATGTGGCAGGCCTTTTAATGTTTAGTGGTAAAAAGAAACAAGTCGCCTGTCCTTTTAACCCTTTGGGCTCAGACAAAAAAGGTAAGCAACCTTTGCTACCTGATGATTTGGTTGGTAAGTTTGATATCCCTGTTGACTTGGATGAAGCTGATGAAGCGTGTTGTAGTATAGTCCCTTTAGTTACCGAAGATGTTTCTCCTACTTATGCTGCAATTTCAACTAGTTCTGCCATTATTACTGATTCAGTAAGCCCTAAGGCGACTGTTTGTGACCTTATTATGGGCTCCGAAAACTTAATTTTTGTCACTGGTTTCGACATTGTATTGGATTCAGAAAGTCGTAATGCGGCTTATCCGAATTTTCCAGCTAAGGATGAGTGGAATCCCTCCAATAATTTTACCTCATGACCTGAAAAATACTCCTTCTCCAACAAAAAACATCTTAAAAATGATTTGCATTTGTCGTCCCAAGATTATGAGAATTTGTTACTCGAGAGGAATATCCTTTTTTTTTTCATCCAAGATCTTTGTCATCCTTGAGGGTTCGTCCCCTCACCTCTACAAACTCTATTTCGATGGAAACTCCCCATGAAGATATTTAAAGGGAAGCAGCAGTTCCCATTCCCGATCCTTCACATGAAGAGCGCCATCAGCATACGTATTTGGGGTCTGATCATGATAAGTTGGGTCATGATGAGGTTGTTTTGCATATTGTCAAAAAGAAACGGCTTTCGTCTGATTCTTCTCTAGTTAGCAAGATTTCCATGGTTCAGTTTGAATTTGTTGTAGTCAAAGAGAGCTCAAGCACGAAGTGTTGTCGCAAGGTGGAGCATTCCATTCGTCGGGATCGAATGGTTAGGTCTGATGCTAATTCGAGGAAGAGATCAGCGGTTTCTGTTGACATTTTACCTTTTTTTTTGCAGGTACAGAGATGATGCTAATGCAGTTAAAAGGGCTAAAAGAAAGGAAGCCGACTTTCTCCAGTTTGAGGACTATTATCATCCACCCTTTAAGAAATGTCGTCTTTCAGTTTCAGTTATTTTCGCTTGTAATTTTAGCTCGGTTAGTTCGATTTGCAGTAGTTTAGGCGTATCTAATTCCCTTATGTTTGTATTGTAATATGTTTTGCTGTAATCGAATAATATGTAAGCTCCTTTTTATGATCTGTATAAAATAGTACACGTTTGTCTAAAAAAAGGGAAAAATAAACTACGTGACTTAAATAAATAGGTGAAATACAGAGAAAGAGAGGGTTCGATAAGAGGAGGAGAAGTGAGCAATGGTAACGCTAATGTGTCACGCTATTCAAAAAGTTGCGAGTGATATCCAGTCTCCAGTCTGTGATCATTGTCTTGGGGAATTACAAGATTTTACAAAGCATAAGAGCATGTACAATAAATATTATGTTTTCATTCTCTTATTTTTTCCATACTCCCACTATTTGTATGACACTTCAATTTATTTTTTATTTACCTTATTTTTCATTTTCACCTTCCTCTTCCTTAAATCTACTCTTATTATCTACTATAGCAGAGAGAATCCTCTTAAATTATTATTCTTATTTAAATAATCTCCAAATTTAGTAAATAAATAAATTATTAGCCACATAACAAATAATGGTTGGTTAGAGGACACAAGAGCCAAGAGTAGCTTTCCTATAAAATTAGAGGAAGAAGCCAACTTCCTCTTACTAAGAGGATGCATAATAGAGATCCCACAATAGAGAGGACCTCCTCTTAGAAGGAAGAGAGTGCTAAGAGGAGGGTCAGTCCTCTTTATTGTACATGCTCTAAAGAAATGAAGAAGCTCATGATTAATGACATGAAGATAGCCATCAAGGGAGTTCAAATAACATGTATAAGTATAATCATTGATATTATGGAATGAAGTCAATTTCTATGTCTCGATATCACGGTTATTCTTTCTACGCTTAAATTCACCAACTAAGAACATTGTGAAGTAAGAAGTCAACTAGGGATGAAAGAAACGCTAGTATACTAGGACTAAAGCAAGGTATTTGGAGGGCAAAGGTTTTGTCTTTTGTCGAAAAATGTAGCATTAGCAATAGAGTAATACCACAATAACACTACAATAACAATAGAGTAACACTACAATAACACCGCAATAACATAACAATAACATCGGAGTAACAACACAATAACATCGGAGTAACAACACAATAACATCGGAGTAACACCGGAGTAACAACATAATAATACCTGAGTAACACCTGGAACAACAAGTTGTAACCAAACAAAAAGAGAATAACACTGGAATAACAGGTGGTAACACAAAATAAAATAAAATAAAGATAACATAATAAGAAAATTAGAGAAGCATGAGAACATAAGAATAACACTGGAATAATACTGTGAGCACAAACTCACCATAAGAAATCAAACTCACAAGATTCCAAATATATATATATATATATATATATATATATATATATATATATATATATATATATATATATATATATATATATATATATATATATATATATATAGAGAGAGATTGGATTTGGTGATTTTGGTTCTTATGGTGAGTTGTGAGTTGGGGGAATCTCAGCCACTAGATTATATTAGAGATGAGTGGCCAAGATCAAATCTTACATGTCATATAAAACCATTGTCATTTACTTATTTTCTCTTTTTTCTAATGTTACTTTTTTTTTTACTTTAATTTTTTTTCTCTTTTTTTTTATCTCGTGTTATTATGTTTTTTTTTTTTACCACTTTGATTTTTCTTTAATTTACTCATTATGTTACCTTTTTTTCTTTTTTTTTGTACCAGATTTTTTTTTACTTGAAATTTTTTTTACTCTTATTTTTTTTACCTCGTGTTATTATGCTATTATTGTGCTTTTTTTTTACCTGGATTTTTTTACGACTTTGATTTTTTTCTCTTTTTTTTTTACCACATGTTATTGTTATTCCGCTGTTATTGTGATGTTATTCTGCTGTTACTTTGATTTTTTTTACGATTTTGATTTTTTTTTCTCTTTTTTTTTTACCATATGTTATTGTCTTTGTTATTGTTATTCCGTTTGTTATTGTGATGTTATTCTCACATTCTTGTGAATTTTTTTACGACTTTGATTTTTTTTTTACCACGTGTTATTGTGCTGTTATTCTACTGTTATTCTGCTGTTATTGTGATGTTATTCCGGTGTCACTTTGATTTTTTTACTATTTTGATTTTTTTTTATTACTTTGATTTTTTTCTCTTTTTTTACCTCATGTTATTGTGCTGTTATTCTGGTGTTATTGTGATGTTATTCCGGTGTCACTTTGATTTTTTTTACGACTTTGATTTTTTTTTTACCACGTGTTATTGTGTTGTTATTCTACTGTTATTCTGCTGTTATTGTGATGTTATTATGCTGTTACTTTGATTTTTTTTTGCGACTTTGATTTTTTTTTCTTTTTTTTTACCACGTGTTATTGTGTTGTTATTCTACTGTTATTCTGCTGTTATTGTGATGTTATTCCGGTGTTACTTTGATTTTTTTACTCTTTTTTTTACCGCATGTTATTGTGTTGTTATTCTGGTGTTATTGTAATGTTATTCCTGCTCAATAAATGACAAAAGACACCAAGTCAATGTTTTTTGCGTTTAATTTTGTAGGCTTGGACCGTAAAGGATCATTGTTTGTACAAATCAGTAGTATCATTATTAACAAGGTGAGTCCATTTAGTCCTACCCCTCCTACCAAAGTTCTTAACCTGCATATTCTTGGGCAAAATACTTTCATTAAGCTTATCATCCCCAGACCCAGTGGGCGCCCAGAAATCCCGCCAATAAATCGCATCATCAGGATCACTCTGAAAGTATGCACCCTTATGACGATACGTCTGCAGAAACTTCCATTTCTTCTTAGGCGCACAACTCCGTCCTGACTTCGTCTTCTTTCTTTCCTCTTCCGTCATATTCCTAACCTTCTCAATCTCCTCCTTCTCCTTCATCTTAATCTTAGGATCTCGATCACGCTTTATCCTCGCTATCTCTCTCGCTTTCCAGCTCTCGTATACCTCCGCCTCGTTCGCCCCATCATCTGTATCCACATCCCCTACATCTGCCTCCTTCTCAATTAAACTTTTCTGTATGTCATAATCGTCTCGTATCATCTCCACCACAATCTGCTTCGTCGCGCGCTTCCTCTTCCCAAGCTTCCACACCTCCGCCTCATCTAATGCCCGCATCTACATCTCCGTACCGGAGTCAAGCTAGTCACCACGACCGCCAGCAACAGACGGCACGACCACCACCATTTTCGAACTCGGAATCGAAACCAAGCCTAATTATTAAAATAAAAATCATAATATGTGAATTCAGAGAAGCGTTTTTGGAAGACTTTTTAAACAGAGGAGAAAAACTCGTCGATTTCAGACTGCAACGGCATCATCAATCGATTAATCTGGACTCTTGATTTCCTCTCCGAATGATTTAAACTGTCGATTTCTGCTTCTTCATCTCAACACTCCTACAAATTCCCGAGATAAATCAAATACCATCGACATTAACAACGATTACTAACAACACGAAAACCTGAACTACTACCATCATCACCGTCAATCACACAATCTACACTGTTAATCAAACATTACTCACTGCCGTGAGCAACCTGGAACTTACGTTTGGCCGCCAAACACCACCATCGACCACCACGCACCATTGTTCTCCTGTTTTCAAATTAATTAGGAATTCATTAATGAATTAAATCGAAAAATACCAGAAGGAAACGGCGGGGAAAAGAATGGCGGAGAAATCAAGAGGAAAATCATAATCATGATCATTATTAGTAGGTGACGATATAATTCCGAAACGCGAAGCAAACATTAATCGCATTTGATGCAGATTTATTGCTGGGATTATCATCAAATTGATTGTGATTAGGATCTTGATCTTAATTATTGTTGTTGGTCATCGTGAGCTTAGATATTTTTCTTTATTTTAATAGCATAAGTTGTGTTTGCAGAGTTTCGTTTGATCTGGCGATATTTTTATCGACTGTGTTTATGAGATTAAATCTCAGCCCTTGAATTTTCTTTTTGAATGGTTGGGATTTTCCAAACTCACAACTCACCGTAAGAACCAAACTCACGAGATCCCGCCTCTATATATATATATATATATATATATATATATATATATATATATATATATATATATATATATATATATATATATATATATATAGGAGTTCTAGTAAGTCTTTTGCATCTTTCAAGTCCCTAAGTCATTCTAAGGACAACAAGATGAAGGGAATGGAGGGATGAGATTACATCTCAATGAAGGGCCACAAATTAATCTCCCTAATCTCCCTCCCTAATCCTTCATAACTCCTTCCTCATTCTAATCTCTCTCTCCTTACTCACTTCCTCACTAATCATTCTCTCTCATTTTTCTTACTCCCACATTCTTTCTCATTTTCCCTCTTATTCTCTCTCATTTTTTCTCTCATTCTCTCAAAACAAAACAAATCAAAACAAACAAAAACAAAAAAAAACCCCGACCACTGACACCACCGCACGCCTCCCTGCCTCACCTTTGGCCTCCACAACCAAAACCGCCACACCTCATCTCCTCTTCTGCTGCGCCGTCACACGCCGACTCAACCACCATGCACCATCCTCTTGTTCTCCTCTCCTTCCTTCACCAAACCCGTCCTCCCTCCTCCTCTAATCCACTGGTCGTACTCACTTAGAGGTTTAGTTTTCGGTTACTTGTCGTTAAGAGCACCTAGACCAAAACAATATTTATAACTTCACAAACAACTCTACAATTAGTAAAGAGGCAAGTAAAGGTCGGATTCCAAGGGACGGGTATTGAAGTAAGATTTTCAATTGTAAGTAGCGGTGTCTAGGGGTGTCACAATTCGGGGTTGAAGTAGAAGATCACTAAACTAGAAAAGAAATGAATGTAAACAAGCAAGATGATTAAAAAGGGATGTAAACAATTGACAAAAGGCACTGGGGTGTCATGGGGTCATAGGGGATTCATGGGAATTGATCATACAAACATATTCTCAAATTATAAGCAAGCAATTATTATCTTGATGGATCGAGTTGGTTTATATCTTACAATCCTAGGAAGGTTTGGGTCCCGGAGCCGAATCGATTAGATTGTACAACACCTACAAGTATACTTAATCCTCCCTACTCAACTATATGCATGGTCTAATGAGACTCGAGTTGGTTTATGTCTTACAAGTCTCATTGAAAAGGTAAGTGATGGGTAAAAAATGCAAGGATTCATAGGCTCGCATTTCATCAAACATAACATGTGCATAAGTTGAGATCACAACAAGCAAGCAAATAAACTATGAAAACATATTAAATTAAGCATGAATCATTCCCCATGTTGATCTCCCCTAATTACCCATTAACCGTAGTTAAGGAAACTACTCACTCATTATCAAGTTTAGCATGTTAACAAGGTTGTCAATCACATTAACAAAGCAGGACATAATGAATAAATGATGATTAAGTCCTTGAGGAATCGCTCCTCTCAGAAAATATGCGAGTATCCTTTTTGCCGGTCTTTCCGAGATATGCGCATCCTTCATAGAACAAGGAGAAAATGGAAAGTTGCTGTAACACAATCTGAGCGTCCAAGGCACGGGACGAGCAGATTGTGGCCTCGTTGGACGAGCGGATTGTCTGGCTGGATGGGCGGATTGTGGCGTTTTTGAACGGGCGTCCCTCTGGCAAAGACGCTCGGATTTCTGGTCTTGGACGGGCGTCCCGAGGGCAATCCGCTCGGATTCTGGGTCAGCCACTTCCTTTCTTCTTTTCTTCCTCCTTCTTCCAACAATCCTCGGGGATCTTGTCGGAGATGCAAGGATCTTTTCTCATCATTGCCCAACTACTATAATATGTACAAAGGCCTTCTAGTCTTGTCTTCTCTTTGATGCTTGGTCATTGAATTCAATCAATTTAGCTCTATTTTGCCATGAAAATGCAAGGTTTGCACTCCTTTCCTACCAAGGGAACAAAACCTCAAAGAATATGCAAAACAAAAGACTAAAGACAATAAATAACCTAAATATGCACTAAAAAGCATGGGAACAAGGCTAATTCGGGGACAAAATATGCTCAAATAATGGTTACATCAAATATGCCCGAACGGAACCTTTGCTCGTCCCGAGTAAAGAGGTGACAAAAACTAGGACCGTTATTTAAACTAACCTAATAGAATAGCCGATATGAGACAATTAGCGGGTCTCACTCCGCCCCTTCAACTCACAACAAGACAACTATGAGGTAGGATGCCTTCTTGCAAGGCAAGGTGGGTCTTGCCAAAATGGCGACACATCCAAAGATTAAGCACACAAAATCAAGTAATGGATGCATCTACAAAAGAATAGCCACTTTCCTCATCTAAGTGGCGGAAATTATCTACAAGGGAAGCAATTCAAGGGTACACACTTCTTCATAGATGCAATTTCTTCAAACTACTAAGCCTAGAAGGATACCAATAAATCACCTCCAAGTTGTGTCAAGCTAGGGTACCTTTGTCCTCAATCGTTAAATGCTTTTGTCAAGAGTATACTCCCTATGGTGTTAGAAACACTGGAGGATCGCGGAATTCCCCTTCTTGCCTAGACAAGAAGAAGAGTCGTCCCCTCTCTACCATGCACAAAAATGGATACGATGGATAAAGGGATCGATAGCATTTGAGTTTCATTTGGGAGTTTTCTTTTGTTTTCCCCCCAATTTCTTGTGGCATATAACATTTGAGAACACTTTCTTTTGCCATTTTTTTTGATTTTTGGCATTTCAACACTTGACAACTTTTCAACTTTTTGCATTTTTCTTTTGAACTTTTTCAAAGTCACCCCAATTAGTAATGAGGGTGCCTTATATTTGAAGCATAGGAGTTTTTATTTTTGTTACTCCTCTTTTCTTTTGATGCATTTTGCAAACTTTTTCTTTTCTTTTCTTTTCTTGAACTCAAATTTTTGAACAATTTCTTTTTGTGCCCATTCCCTTTGATGACAAAATGTGGCAGAACATGGACGAATGATGGTTGCATTGTTTCAAGGGTCACCTTGGAATAAACGGTGGCCAAGGAGTTATCACACCACAAGGTACTCTTGACTAGGCCTTAATCCATGGGTCAAAGGATACTAGCATGACACATCCTAGGCTGTTTTACAAGTATTCTAACAAGCAAAGTCTTAAGAAGAAAAAGCATCTACTAGGGCCTATATACACTTGTCAAGTTTCTCAAGTAGACGGTTTCACAAAATTTTTCTAACATGCAAACTACATGCCATGATGCAACTATCATATATACATCCTAATGCATATGATTCTATCAACTAATATGCCAAATAATCTATATGCAAGTCCTAAATTCACATTGTTTATACCGCATCCATCAAAATAAAGCCACATAGTCATTAACATAGAGAGGAAAAAGGAGATTGGAAAGATCATACCATGCGGTCTTCAATATCCTCATGTCTCGGATGTGGCATAGTCGATCAAGTGAAGAAGAATAGACAAATATAATATATACAAACAATATATACAAGACTACACTATAAAGGAAATGAACATGTTTTTGGATTTTTCAATTTTTCAAATTTTTTGGATTTTTCGAAATTTTTTGATTTTTTTGGATTTTTCAATAAAATTCAAGTTAGAATTTCCCATCCCCACACTAGTATGGGCATTGTCCTCAATGGCCAATATGATAGGAAATTATGCAAGTATGATGCATGATTTCTAAATTAAATGCAAGCTATACTAGGCTACACTACATGATGCACATGTTTTTGTTATGGCGGAGAGTGTAATTTAGATTACCTCCCGATGCGTATGCATGTACTTCCCCAAACCAAAATATACATTATTTCTAATGTCTTAAATTTCGAGGTAGTTCATGCACACGAAATGCAATGCATGAAACAATAAATTGTAATTTTGGATTTTTCATGTGGGAACAATAAAAAGAATACCTTAATGGAGCCAAGGTGTTAGTCCTCCATGTAGCTAGGACTCTTCAAGACTATGATCAAAATAAAATAAAACAAAACAAAAGAAGTAGACTAACCATAAGAGTGTAGGAGCCTCCAAGGTTTGCTAATCCTCCATCATATCATCATTGTCATCATTTTCCTCCATAGATGTGGAATCATTTCCACTCTCATCTTCACTTCCACTTCCTTGATCTTGCTCACTTTTTTCATCATCTTCATTAGCCTCTTTTTCTTCATCTACCTCTTCATCAACACCCTCATCATCAACAACCTCATCATTGACATTCTCTTCTCCACCCGGTCTTTCCCCACTAGATGTGCTTGGAAAGAAAACCTCCCTATCCGCCCAACTAGGCAAAGGACATGATGGATCAAGTAGTACTTGCCTAGCTAAATGAAGGAGAGGTGGATATTAGGCCATGTATGCATCTACTCGATCATTATAAGCTTGTTTGTACATTTCTCTCATGAGTAGAGTCATGTAATTATTTCCTACTTCAACATCTTTGGGTTTGAACTCTTGATATTTGAATGGGTAGGGTGGTGTGACAATGGAGGAGGAGGGCTCTTCAATCTCGTCCCTTTGTTGAAGGATGATGTACTCGGCTTCCTTGGAGAGTGGAAGAAGGTAGTTTGTTCGGTGAACACTCAATCGACAAATCTTTGACGGGAAAGTGAAGGATTTAGCATCATTGGTTAGCCACCCATAGTTGGTGTCAAGAGAATCATGCTTGACCCACTTAAACTTGTTAATCATGGCGTCCATATCAATGAAATGGCCCCCTTTGATCGCCACATAGGTGTTATCTTTGTTGAAATTTGGGTCAAAGTGCTTGGCCTAGAGAGTAAATAGACCTCCATTTACAATATGAGCGGTGCCTTCCTTACCACAATCGACATTAAGCCATCTTTCCATCAAAAGTCTTAGAGCATTGTATGGCTTAGTGAATTCCCTTCCTATATTCAAAGCCGACTCAAGTAGAACACAATCGAGTTTGGTAAAATGATTAGTGCCTTTTCTTGCTATTATAGTATTCCCGATGACCTTGTGCCACACTCTAATACCCGGATGGTGGACTAATAGAGCATGACAAGCATGAAAGCTCACAAATTTCTTCCTGGAAATTGCCTCCCAAAGAGGAGCGGGGTCATACTTTTCGGGCATCTTGTGATAATATGGTGTATCACTAAGGCCTAATATCTTACTCAAAACATCAAAAGTGATTCGCCTATTCACATTTGCAAGACGAAACTCGATGTATTCTCTGGTCTCTACCTTAGTCACTTTCAATGAACTTATGAATTCCAAGGTAAGGGAGGGGTATGTCAATTCTCTCATGGTAAAAAATTTTCCCAATCTCATGGCTTCAAAGAAAGCTTTTGTTTGTTCAAGGACCCCCAATTTGTTCAAGGCATCTTCATAAATGAATTTGGTGGGCAAAATGGCTTTCTTAGCATACTTGGCAAATGTATCCCTATGGGAGTCGTAAATGAATATTACCTCCGGATAGTTGGATAATTGAGCGATTTCCGGAGCTGGTGATGTTGTAGCTTCCAAGGGAGGATCTTGTTGTTGAACTTCCAAGTTTGCATTAGAAACCACCATAGCCATTGAAGCTTTCTTTGCTTGAAGAGTTTGTTGCCTTTTTGAAAGTGTCTTTGCTTTGAGTGCCTTTGTTGCTCCTTTTGTTCTTGCCATTGTTGATTACACCAAGAAAATATTGAAAATCTTCAATTCGATTTAAGATGAAAGGATGTTGCTTTGTATTTCAAAAAAAAATTGACTCAAAGGTTGAAGATTTTGGTGTTTGAATCAATTGATGTTGCAAAAGGAGTGATTAATTCTTGTTGTGAGGAAGTTTTGATTTGTTTTTGTTGAATTTGGTTGAGGAAATATTGTTTTTGGTGATGGAGAGGATGAGGGTTTTGGGGTTTATGTGTAGTATTTGAATGTTTGAATGAATGAAATGAATGTGGGAAGGGGGTTTAAAACACCCGAAAAATTCAAAACAGTAGGGAAAAGACGAGCGGATTCCCGTCGGGAAGCTCGGATTATGCTCAAATGGGCTTCAGAAAAACTCGCCTTAAGACGAGCATCTTCCAGAGAAGATGAGCGGATTCTGCAATATAAGACGAGCGGCTTTCCTCAAAGACGAGCGGATTCTGTTACAGGAACTTTGCTTAATGTGCATTGGCAGAAAGACGAGCGGATTTCTGCAAGGACGAGCGTCCAGAATCAGACGAGCGTCTTCTCAGCTTGGACGCTCAGATTCTGTTACATGAACTTTTCTTAATGTGCACTGGCAGAAAGACGAGCGGATTTCTGCAAGGACGAGCGTCCAGAATCAGACGAGCGTCTTCTCAGCTTGGACGCTCGAATTCTGTTATAGACCATATTTTTGCTCCTCAGACGCTCGGATTCTTGCAAGACGAGCGGATTAACCTTTAAGCTGCTCAGATTCTTCTTGGACAACACGGATTCAGGTCCATTCGTGCACTACATTACCCGTTTCATTTCCATTCTTCAAATCCCGTGTTCTATATTGTAGGGGCACTACAAAGGCATAAATAGCCTAAGCAATTGCTATCTCCACACTAAGTTAAAGCACTACACATCAATAAAATCATTAGTCCCTCCCTCACTTCTCTCAAAAATGATGAATATCTTGATCAAGGCACAAAAATCCAAAAAATGACAAAAATGCAATGTAAGTTAAAATGCAAGTTAAGGAGTTAGAATATTTACAAATGGTGGTTTGGAGAGGACTCTACCAAACCCTCATCCTTAGTCAGATGTTATGGGGGCATGTTCAAGGTGTTGTTGATGTTACCCAACTCCTTGAAGAAGTAGTCGAAAGCTTGTTCATTGTCATGATAGAGATCCTCAATAGATCTTTGCACCCGTTGTCCTTCATGATGGTCTTGATCGATAGCGTTACCAATATGGGGATTGAAAATCCCTTCAAACTCATCATCCCAAAGACCGCAAACTTCGTCTACTTGATCATTAAAAATCTCTTGAATTGATAGAGACAACTCTCCTCCTTTCTTGATTTGGCCAATGAGGCCATCCTCTTCACTTGTCATGGGTGAGCTTTTCAAGCTCTCTTTGTTGCTATTCTCTTGCTCTTTTGATGGAGCATCATCAACTTTCTTTTTCCATTGAAATTCCGACTTCTTCCTCTCATCCTTCCGGCTATAATGATCAACCATAAAACATGGTTCATGCAAACCGGGAGCTCTCATGGTCTTGTCAAGATTGAAAGTTATGCTCTCATCGCGCACTTCTAGAGTAAGCTCTCCATGTTTCACATCTATCACCACACCCGCGGTGTGCAAGAAAGGTCTACCTAGAATGATTGGAATATTGGAGTCTTCTTCCATGTCAACAATGAAAAAGTCCACCGGGATGAAAAATTTCCCAACTCTTACGGGAACATCTTCCCATATCCCTAGTGGTGTCTTCGTCGATCTATCGGCCATTTGGAGTGTGATGTTGGTACATTTAAGCTCTCCCGTCCCTAACCTTTTACTCACCGAATACGGCATAACACTCACACTAGCCCCTAGATCACATAAGGCTTTGTTGATCGTGGTGTCGCCAATGGTACACGGTATTGAGAAGCTTCCCGGATCTTTAAGTTTCGGAGGTTAACTCCCTTGAAGGATTGCACTACTCACCTTAGTGAAGGCGATAGTTTCAAGCTTCCGGATCGACTTCTTGTTCGTAAAGATGTCCTTCATGTACTTTGCATAGGCCGGCACGTGATTGATTAATTCCGTGAAAGGAATCGAGACTTCCAAATTCTTCACAATTTTCATAAATTTTCCAAGTTGGTCATCAAATTTGGGCTTAGCTTGACGACTTGGAAAAGCAAGTCTAATCACAATGGGTTCCTTCTCCTTGGTCTTGTCTTCACTTTTCTTTGAAAATTATTCTTTTGATGGTTCTCCATCTTTGGAGTTTTACACAACTTCTTCTTTGTCACTAGCATCCACAACTTCATCCTCAACTTGCTTCTACGGTCCTTCATATCTCGTACCACTCCTCAAGTGAATGGCACTAACCGTTTCATGCCTTGGGGGATTACTTTGAGGTGGTAATTGCCCCTTTTGTCTTTGAGGACTTGAGGATACTAGTTGAGTCAATTAGGTTTCCAACATTTTGGTGTGAGATAGGATGTTGGCGATGGTGATGTCCTTTGCTTGACTATCCTTTTGCATTTGAGTAAAAAACTCTTGTTGATTCTTTTGCATTTGGACGACCGCTTTTTGAACATCAAAACCTTGGTCATTTTGTTGATTGTATGGAGTTTGGTTTTGGTAACCTTGGTTTTGGTTGTAAAAGGGTCTTTGATTATGGTTTCTCATGGGAGGTGGGGTGTATGTTGGTTGAGGGTTTTGAACATTTTGGCTTTTGTATGAGAGATTTGGGTGGAATTTGGTGTTTTCATTAAAATAATTGGAATAAGGGGTACCACTCTTGTATGCTTGAAAAGCATTCACTTTTTCATTTGTTCCCCTACATTCACTTTGGTCATGTCCCAAAGTTCCACAATTCTCACATATCCCACTTGGGATTGATGAAGACGCCGTCATGGCATTAACATGTTGCTTTGGTTATTTTGAGGCTTCTTCAAGTCTAGCCATAGCTTTTTAGAACTACAAATTGATGGTATCAATGTGAACACTAAGTTGAGCACCCAATTGAGTAATAGAGTCCACTTCATGCTTTCCTCCTCTAATAGCTTTGCGAGGTCTACTATATTGTGAATTATGGACCGCCATTTCCTCAATCTTGTTCCAAGTTTGATTATCGTCAACTTCGGTGAACATACCATTTGATCCCCATGTTGAGAATGTTTCTTGAGTCTTCATAAAGACCATTCCAAAATTGTTGAACCAAGAACCATTCGCTAAGTCCATGATGAGGACATGAGCGACAAATTCCCTTGAACCGCTCCCAAGCTTCATACAAAGATTCTTCATCTCTTTGCTTAAAACCCGTAATTTGAGCTCTTAGCATGTTAGTCTTTTCCGGTGGGTAGAACTTTTTGTAGAAAGCCAGAGCCAATTTCTTCCAAGAGAATTCCGAGAGTAGGCTTATCAAGGCCTTTCAACCATTGTTTTGCGGTGCCAATTAGAGAAAAAGGGAATAAGACCCATCGAATTTGGTCTTGAGTTACACCGGTTTGTGAAATCGCATCACAATAGTCACAAAAAGTTTCCATGTGAGAGTGAGGGTCTTCACTAGGCATCCCCCCAAATTGGCTTCTTTCGACTAATTGGATAAATGCGGATTTGGCAATGAAGTTTCCGGTTAAGTGTTGTGGTGTGGGAGTACCATTGGGTAGGTTCTCCTCGGTTGGTACGGAATGTGATGAAAATTTAGGCATTGTGGGTTGATTTTGTGTTGGATTTTGTGTTGGGTTCTCCTCACCTTCTCTTGCAAAATGGTTTACGAAATCAATAGTATTTGGTTGAATATCTACAACCTCTCCAATACCTCTCAAAGTTCCTCTAGCAAGTCTTCTATTGTTTGTCAAAGTTCTTTCAACTTCGTGATCAAAGGGTAACAAGTTACCTTGTGATCTTCTAGACATGCAAAATATCAAACAACTCGAAAATAATTAGAACAAACCTTGAGGAGTTTTACTTCCCCAAGGCAAAGAAAGACACAACTAATAACAATCTAAGAAAATCTAAATCAAGTTAACACCGTCCCCGGCAACGGCGCCATTTTTGGTCGTACTCACTTGGAGGTTTAGTTTTTTGTTACTTGTCGTTAAGAGCACCTAGACCAAAACAATATTTGTAACTTCCCAAACACCTCTACAATTAGTAAAGCGGCAAGTAAAGGTCGGATCCCAAGGGACGGTTATTGAAGTAAGATTTTCCATTGTAAGTAGCGGTGTCTAGGGGTGTCACAATTCGGGGTTGAAGTAGAAGATCACTAAACTAAAAAGCAATGAAAGTAAACAAGCAAGATGATTAAAAAGGGATGTAAACAATTGATAAAAGGCACTAGGGTGTCATGGGGTCATAGGGGATTCATGGGAATTGATCATACAAACATATTCTCAAATTATAAGCAAGCAATTATTGTCTTGATGGATCGAGTTTGTTTATATCTTACAATCCTAGGAAGGTTTGGGTCCCGGAGCCGAATCGATTAGATTGTACAACACCTACAAGTATACTTAATCCTCCCTACTCAACTATATGCATGGTCTAATGAGACTCGAGTTGGTTTATGTCTTACAAGTCTCATTGAAAAGGTAAGTGATGGGTAAAAAATGCAAGGATTCATAGGCTCGCCTTTCATCAAACAAAACATGTGCATAAGTTGAGATCACAACAAGCAAGCAAATAAACTATGAAAACATATTAAATTAAGCATGAATCATTCCCCATGTTGATCTCCCCTAATTACCCATTAATCCTAGTTAAGGAAACTACTCACTCATTATCAAGTTTAGCATGGTAACAAGGTTGTCAATCACATTAACAAAGCAAGACATGATGAATAAATGAAGATGATTAACAATAATTAAAAAGGGATTAAGAGAATTATACCTACTAATGATTCCAATAATAAAGCAAAGAATAATAGAAGTACTTGATGATTGATTGGAAGGTTGTCAATCTCCCAATAATAACCCAAATAATCTTCAATTACCCTAAATAAAAGATGAACAAGAGAGAGATTAAGGAAATGAGATTTGTATTAAGACTTGATTAAAATTTGATTACAAGATTAAGAAGAGATTAGAATGATTTAAACTACACTAGAGATTGATAAGAAGAACATGATTATCTAATTAGACTAATGGGGTATTTATAGTGGGGATTAGGTACACAAATTAGGGTTTACTAAGGGCTTAAATGACGATTAAGTACTTGAGGAATCGCTCCTCTCAGAAAATATGTGAGTCTCCTTTTTGCCGGTCTTTCCGAGATATGCGCATACTTCATAGAACAAGGATAAAATCGAATGTTGTTGTAACACAATCCGAGCGTCCAAGGCACGGGACGAACGGATTGTGGCCTCGTTGAACGAGCGGATTGTCTGGCTGGACGGGCGGATTGTGGCGTTTTTGGACGGGCGTCTCTCTGGCAAAGACGCTCGAATTCCTAGTCTTGGACAGGCGTCTCGAGGGCAATTCGCTCGGATTCTGGGTCAGCCTCTTCCTTTCTTCTTTTCTTCCTCCTTCTTCCAACAATCCTCGGGGATCTTGTCGGAGATGCAAGGATCTTTTCTCATCATTGCCCAACTACTATAATATGTACAAAGGCCTTCTAGTCTTGTCTTCACTTTGATGCTTGGTCATTGAATTCAATCAATTTAGCTCTATTTTGCCATGAAAATGCAAGGTTTGCACTCCTTTCCTACCAAGGGAACAAAACCTCAAAGAATATGCAAAACAAAGGACTAAAGATAATAAATGACTTAAAAAGCATGGGAACAAGGCTAATTCGGGGACAAAATATGCTCAAATAATGGTTACATCATCCACCTTCGCCAAATCCGGCCACCACCCCCCATTACCTCCACCACTACCCTCGGCGGCCTCCACGACAACCTATGTCGCCTCCCTCCTCCTCTCCCCTCTGCCGGGGCAGCCTCCTCTTCTCCTCATTTCTTTTTTTTAGATCTCGGGCGGAGAGTGTGGTGGTGCTTCTTTGGGTGACGTTTGTGGGTTGTTTGTGTTGTGGTGGTTGTCGGCTGGTGGTGTCGTAGAGGTGGTTGTGGTGGTTTGGTGGTCGTTGGTGTTGTTATTGTTGTTGAGATAGTTGTTGGCGTCCTTTTTATTTTCAAATCTGGTTTTTTTTACTTTTTTTCGTATTTCAAATATCGTCTTGTTTTATATTTTTTTTCATATTTCGTATGGTAAATATCGTCTTGTTTTATTTTTTCTCATTATGTGTAGTTGTTGTCGTAGATTTAGTATAGTTGTTGTCGTAGATTTTTTATTTTAGTCTTAGATCTCGTCTTATTATTTATTTTCTTAAATCTCGTCTTGTTGTTTATTTTATTAAGATCTAATGATTTTTCAGATCTAAATTCGTCTAATTATTTAACTTTTCAAATATATTTGTGAATACGACTAAAGTTGCACATTATGTGTAACTTCAATGACATTTTGTGCAACTTCATTGCCCATTATGTGCAACTTTATTACACATTATGTTTAATTTCAATGGCATTATGTGTAACTTTATTACACATTATGTGCAACTTTAATACACATTATGTGTAACTTCAATGACATTATGTGCAACTTCAATGCCCATTATGTGTAGCATCAGATTTTGAATTTTAAATCCCGTTTTTTTATTGCCATTTTTTGTTTTTTTTTTTTAAATCGTTTTTTATATATTTTGCGGTGGTCTTATGTGCAACTCCAATGGCTATATGTGCAACTTCAATCTCGTTTTCTTATTGTGTTGGTTTCAAATCTGAATTTAAATTTGGACAAAAGTTACACGATTTTGGACTTAAGTTACACGATTTTGGACTAAAGTTATACAATTTTGGACTAAAGTAAAAAAAAGGACTCTTACTGTAGGACAAATTATATAAACTTCTCTTAAAATTAAATAAATTCCAGTTAATTGTGGACTAAAGTTACACAAATTTCGACTAAAGTTACACAATTTTGGATAAAAGTTATACAAAAAGAACTTAAAATAAAGTAGGACTGAAATTATATAAACTTCTCTTAAAAATAAATAAATTCCAATTAATTTATCCAAAAGGACTAAAGTTACATAAATTTGGCTCAATTTACACTCGTAAAACACTAAAATTACACTCTAAAAATAATAAAATGTCATAAACTTGTCCTAAAATTACAAAAAGTCAAAAAAATATTCATCAAAATCACTTTTTAGTATAAAGTTGCACTATTTTGGATTAAAGTTACACTCGTAAAACACTGAAGTTATACTCTAAAAAATACTTAAATGTCGTAAACTTGTCTTAAAATTACAAAAAAAGTCAAAAAATATAAGTCAAAATCACTTTTTGGAATAAAATTGCACTATTTTGGATTAAAGTACACTCATAAAACACTGAAGTTACACTTTAAAAAATACTGAAATATCGTAAACTTGTCTTAAAATTACAAAAACTGAAAAAAATATCCGTCAAAATAACTTTTTTGTTTAAAGTTACACTATTTTGGATTAAAGTTACACTCGTAAAACACTGAAATTACACTCTAAAAAATACTGAAATGTCGTAAACTTGTCTTAAAATTACAAAAAGTCAAAAAAAATATTCCTCAAAATCACTTTTTAGAATAAAGTTGCACTATTTTGGATTAAAGTACACTCGTAAAACACTGAAATTACACTCCAAAAAATAACTGAAATGTCGTAAACTTGTCTTAAAATTACAAAAAGTCAAAAAAATATATGTCAAAGTCCAGTTTTTGTTTAAAGTTACATGATTTAGTATTAAAGTTACACCAGTAAAACACTGAAGTCATACTCGTAAAAAAGTCATACTATTTAGGATTGAAGTTGCACTTATAAAAGTGTCATAAACTTTTTATTAATTAGGGTGGATTAGTGAAGGAGGAGAAAGTGTGTTAAATTAGGCCCTTAAACACTTTTTTGGGGTTTATCTTAGTCATCCATCTTCAACATCCAAGGCTCATAAAAGGACTTCTGGACTCAAAGTATATATATATATATATATATATATATATATATATATATATATATATATATATATATATATATATATATATATATATATATATATATATATATATATGTATATATATATATATGTATATATACATATACATATATATATACATATATTTATATATACATATATATATACATATATATATATATATATACATATATATATATATATATATATACATATATACATATATATACATATATATATCAAAAGTACAACAAATTTATACTAAAGATTCAGAACCTTTGTACCAATGGTACATGGGTTTATTCTGCCCTCTTCGTGCCAATGGACTTGTGTAAAACCGTTTTAAACAAATATTTATGATAAATTTGAGATTTTGAGTCATCTTCACATAAATCAGTTTGGAAGAGCGAAAGTATCTAACAGTAGAAATGATATGACTCCTATTTGCGCACATTTAGTCCCCTACTTGAACCTATTTTGCATATTATTATAGCGTCTCATCTATTTTACCCGTCAAATGCTTCCTATTTTGCTTTCCTATTGCTTTGTGTTTGATTTGTAGGAAAGGAGACAATTAGGCGGAAAATTCCCGTCTCTTGAGCCTATTCGGAAGGACATTGACGATCTTGGTTGAACGGGTATTGAAGGAAGGTCAAGAACTAAATATCAACATTGCAAGAATAAGAAGTTTGCAAAGGGAAGGATTCTGAAGAGGAATCTGAGCGTCCAAGGAGCTAAGACGCTCGTCCAAGGAGCCCGCAATCCAAGCCTCCCAACTTCTCAACCGCTCGTCCCTCCATGCAACAATCCGAGCGTCCTACCTCTTGGACGAGCGGATCGTGGCGTCTTCAGCAAAGATGCCCATCTCTCCGAAATACTTGCGATTCCCTGTTTAGAACTTAGGATTGTTAATTACTAGTTTAGCCTTAGTTAACCTAAGGAGGCACTACTATAAATACCCCATTTTGATGATAATCAAGGGGGGCTTCCACATTAGAAAATCTTCTTAGATTAGATTAGGAGTAGACTAGAATAGATTACTCTTTAATCTTTCCACAAATCACATATTAATCTCTCCTTAATTATTGTTCAAGTTTGTTACTTTTGGGTAATTGAAGATTATTGGGTTATTATTGGAGGATTGACAACCCTTCATCAATCAATCAAGTTCTCTTATTTTATTATTTGCTTTATTATTTGCATCATCTCAAGTTTGGTATAATTCCTTTACTCTTTACTCTTTATTGTTTATTTCCTTAAGCTCTTATCATATTTATACTTGTTAATATGATTGACAACCTTGTTGACATGTTTCCTATGATAATGAGTGAGTAGTCTCTTAACTAGGGTTAGTGGGTAATTAGGGGAAACCAACATGGGGGATGATTCATGCTTAATCTAATATGTTTTCATAATTTATTTGCTTGCTTGTTGTGATGTCAACTTATGCACATGTTATGTTTGATGAAATGCCAAGCCTATGAATCCTTGCATTTACAACCATGTCTTATCTATTCAACTTGACTTGTAAGATATAACCCAAGTCGAGTCTTGTTAGAACATGCATAGAAGTGATTAGAGGGAAAGTAAGTCGACTTGTAGGTGTTGTACAATCTAATCGATTCGGCTTCGGGACCCAACTCTTGCTAAGAGCCGTAAGACATAAACCAACTCGGTTCCTCTACAATATTAATTGCTTGCAACTTTGTGAACATGTTTGTATGATCAATTCTCATGAATCCCCCATGAACCCATGATATCCTAGTGCTTTTAATCATTTGTTTACATCCTTCCTTTTATTGCTTGTTTTACTTTATTGTTTGCAATAGTCTAGAACACAACTACAAACCCAAATCAACTGTGACACTAGCATAAATTGAGATAGATAGACTTAGAACCCAAAGCACACCATCCTATGGATCGACCTCGACTTAATTGGGTTTTGATTGGGTGTACAACGACACGCTCACGACCAAAAAATGGCGCCGTTGCCGGGAACGGTGTTATGTGATTAAGTTCTTACTTGTTTGTCTATTTTGATTTTGCTTTAACCTTGAGGAACTTGTTCCTCGAGGATTGTTCTTACCGTTTTTGTGTAGTTTCCATGCTTGTAGTTGTTTCCTTTTCTTAGCTATGATGGCTCAAGACTTGACATATGGAGTATGTAGTGGATCTTTTGATTATGACTATGGGTATGGGGAGTTTGAGAAGAAAGTCAACACAGACCTACCTTATTATTCATACAATGTAAATCCTAACTACTACCCCAATTTTTCCCACCAAAATCACCACATACAATATCCACAACAACCACCCACACAATACCCACTTTATAATGAATTTCAATTGCCACAATACAACCACTTTCACACATGCCCACAACAAGATGATGAACCCATTCAAAATGTGATTCTCCAAATGATGGGAGATCAACAAAACTTCTTCAAATAAATGCTAGAGGAGAGCCAAAAGAGGGACAATGTTCTTCAAGGCATTGTTACCCAAGGTGAGGAATTGGAGATTCAAATTGCCCAAATGAAAGAATCCCAAGCAATCACTCCCCACCATTCTTTGGACATTGATCATGAATGTGAATTTCAAGTAGTAACCTTTGACATGGAAAATAAAGAGTGGGAAGAGCCAACCTCCTTGAGCTCTTGTGAGTATGAAAGTGTGGTATTTGATGAAGAAGACATGAGGTTGAGTAAGCCAAATACTCTTAGCCTTTGTGAGTATGAGGGTGTGTCTTTTGATGTGAACTTTGAGATGTTGGAGAAAGAATTGCATGAAACACCCATTTATGATTCATATGAAGATAGCGATGATGACAAGACCATAAAAGAGGCCTACGAAGAATACGTGTCTTATAAGGACCTTTGGAATAGGGGAGAGGAATGGACTTGTGATATCACCTTGCTTGAGGAGCCTATCCTTGAGATATTTGAGATATCCTATCATGAAGATGAATGTCCCTTCCCTATTTCCCATGAAGACTACTTGGCATACACCATAGAGCCAATGATTGTTGGAGATGATATGGTGGACCTTCTTCAAAAGGTCAAAGCATCATACAAAGGATATTTGATAGAAAAGCTCAAAAAAAAACTTGCACATGAAGCTACTTGTGGAAATTTGGCACCCACAATGTCAACTTCTATGGAACTCGATCATCAAGGTTATGAGGATTATCCTTCTACTCTTGAGGGATTGAATAATCAAAATGCTATCATCACCAAAATTGAAGAAAGAGGTGGTGAGTGGAAGTTTCCGAACAACCATGAACCATACTTCTTACCTTATAATGACAAGAATCATGGGCTAATTGGTTTGAATCATCGTGAATATTCAAGTGCCAAGAAGAGAAAGAAAACAAGAATGAATGACAAATTCCCTTGGCCAAGTTTCGTCATGAAGTTAAGCAAACCATACTTATGCTTATTTGGAGCTTGTTCACAAGCTTTCGATCTCCTTCTAAGAGTCTTGAGCTCTATGGACAAGAATCTCTACAATTTGAACTAGTTTGGTGGAGTCCTATCTCAAACCACCATTTTCAAGATATTTCTAGGACCTTTACCTTGTATAATATTGTACATTTTCGCATTTTTATTTACAATTTCTTACATGAGAGTAGTGAGAGAGAGTTTTCTAACATTCTTATTGAGCAAAATTTCAGAGAAAGATAAGGAGGAATAGCAAATAGGTGTAAGGGTACGATCTTGTAAAAGAAAAGAAATAAAAGTCTGAAGAGCAGCGGAAGACACTCGTCCCGAGGCCTGGACGCTCGTCCTCAGCTTCCCTCCATGTGGTGTTCAGTTCTGACACAAAATCTGAGCGGATTGTTGCCCAAGACGCTCGTCCTGAGAAAGACGCCCTTATTCTAAGTTGGACACTCGTCCTGTAGGATACCTGAAGAAAATTTTGGGACTGAACTAGAATCCGAGCGGATTCTGAAGAAGATGCTCGTCCAATTTCAGCTGCTCGTCCCAGAAACAATACGCTCGTCTTTTGTTCCTCACAGAAGAAGCAGGATCCCTGTAAGGAAATCCAAGCGGATTTTTCATTCGACGCTCGGACCACCTGAAGAAGACGCTCGGATACCTGCGTTTTCCTTGGATTATCCGCCTAGGCCCGACCCAAAGCCGCTCGTCCCACCCCTCTTTTCTATAAAAATACCCCCACCATCCCTCATTTCCTCATCTTATTTAAACAAAATCCACTCATCTTCATCTTTAAACACTCCCTTCTCAACAAAAAAAAACCAAACCCTAACTTTCCCAAATCAAAAATGATGAACCTCAAGGGAAAAGCTAAGAAGCTTGTTGAAGCCGCTACCAAGAAACGCAAGGGCTCATCTTCTTCATCCCGCTCGGGTGAAGCTCAAGTAGAGCGAGTTACAGCTCAACCCGCTCGGGTCAATCTCAATCCGCTCGGGTTGAAGCTCAGGCTGCGCGTTTTTCTCTCCGGACGAGCGGATTCCTTTACATGACAAAACGTGATGCAGGCTAGGACGCACATATCTTCTTAGGAGTTGGTACATGATCCGTGCAAGTCCCTCGGGATTTGTAAAGCTCTAGTCAACAATTAAGAATTTTATTTACTAATCTACCCTTGCTTAACCTAATGATGTAACACTATATATACTCCATTTGTAATAATCAAGAGGGCAAGCTTCCTTAGATTAGATTAAGCCTTCATTAGGAGTAGATTAGAATAGATTAGTCTTTAATCTTTCCACAAATTACACATTAATCTTTCCTCAATAATTTCTCATACAATCTTAGATTTAGCTTGGTACTTGAATAATTCTTGGGTTTGTATTGGGGAATTGACCACTCTCCACCATTAATCAAAGGGTTTCTTCTATTGTTCTTCCGTTTCCTTTGTTCAATTCAAGTGTTTACATTTGGATCTCTTGGGTATGTATGATGCGTGTCTATAATATGATGTTTTACATCTTTATTTCCACGCATTTTATGTCTATTATATGTAGTTTATTCTACTATTTCTCCTATTTCTGTCTACTCTCGTATTTTTATGTAATATTGCAGATTATTGCGAAAATGAGCAGAAAATGAACCAAATCTTAACCCCGAAAGCTAAGCTTAGGAAGGACATGAATATTTGACTCGGACTTGAAGTTTAGAATACATTTCAAGGCCTGAAAGGTATATTTGCGTGAGTTTTAGAAGCGGATTGCCAGCTACAGTGGTCTATAGACTGACCTACATGGTCTATAGACCGTCAGAATGCTTCTCGACATTGCAGGCTGCTTCAGATGGCTATATCTCGAGTTCTAGAGCAGTTAATCGAGTGATTCTAATTGGAGGTGAAAGCCTATCCTCTTAGCTTTCCAACGCCGCGTAGAACGCCTGATTTGACCAAGTAACGAAGAAATGGCAGCTGTTTTAAGATCGGTGCGCGCTGCAGAATCGTCGAATGCAGTGCATGCAATACGCTTGGTCGATCGACTGGTCCAAGTGGTCGATCGACCACTCCACGAGTCTGACGAGAATTTAAAGACGAGATTTAGAAGCCCATTGTATATTAGGTTTAGGAATAAGAAGTTGCGTGATATTCCTATATAACGTAGCTTAGTTTTCAGAATATGCATCCAGTTTTCATCTAGCTTTTATTCAGTTCTTTATCAATTTTAGAATATCAAATAATTAGGGTTCGGAATATTGTTTGGGATTCAATACAATTTTCGTTCGTGCATTCGATCTTTCCTTCACAATTCCTCTTCACGGTACCTTTCTGTTCTTATATTCAGTTCATTACTTTGTTCATTTGTAGTATAGAATTGCTAGAGTAGTAATCCCAAAAGCCAATTATCGTTTATTGTTATTTGCTTATTTAATTATTTCAAGCATGAATACAGTAGTTTTAATCGTTAATCTTATTATTTTTTTTGTCGTAGTCATGAGTAGCTAAATACCCTATGCTGAGGGAAGAGTGACCCGAGAGAGTCCGAATGTATGAGTCTTGCAAGGTCGAACGCCCGAATTAAATCCATGATATGCATAAATTTGTTCACTTGATTTAAGCTTTGCAGTAGTTGACTATGTGCATTAAACGGTTTGGCATTGATTTGTAGCTAGCTCTGAGATATACTCCTTTCCATTTAGTTTTTATATGGGTCATAGTGCTTGCTTGGGGACAAGCAAGGTTTGGTTTGGGGAGATTTGATACGTGCATATTCTATACACTTTATCTGTGGTTTTGGCACGTATTTCCATGCATAATTGTTAGCTTAAGGCTAGTAGTTCTCCCGAAACGGTTTACTTTGAATTTTCTATGATTTATTGTAGGAATGAATGGAAGTAAGCTAAATCAAGCCTAATTCGTCCTCCGGAGGCAACTTCAAGGAAGCCCAGAAGAAGGAGATTCAGATTCACCCACCTTGGGATGCGTGCAAAAGAGTGAAGAGCTGATTTGAAGGAGCAAAAAAAGCCACTGCACAAAGATTTACGGTCGATCGACCATTCCCACCCGATCGATCGATCGGCCGTTGAAATCAAGCGAGAAGCTCATTGCTCATTCAAGATTTACCGATCGATCGACCATGCTGACCGGTCGATCGACCCGATCTTGAGTGAGAATTATTTCTTCGTGTTAGACTTTTAAAAGCCCAACTTGTAATTAACTTTTGGCATCTTTTTATCAGTAGAACGCAGCAATTATTAGGTTATGCCTTTCATTATTGAAGAACTCAGTTTTTAGATCTAGCCTTGCTGACGAAAACCCTCGATTTCGATACTTTGTTCTTGAATTCAATTAGTAAGTTTTTATGCAATTCCTTTCTTCTTTTAATTCTTGTTATTTCAATTCTTGTTTTATCAATTTAATTCCAGAAATTCATTTCTTGTCCTTTGTCTTTTATTTAAATTCAATCATGTCAATATTGTTCTTTGTTATCAATTTAGCAATTGTTTTAGTTTTAGTCATGCGTAGCTAATTGTTTTGATTGGGAATGAGGTGAACCATGGCATAAATTTGGATTGTTTGTTAGCATGAATTCTTCCGTTTCGGTTTTGTCGTCTGTTGATATGTCTTTTTGCTAGATTGAAAGATTAGTAATTATAACTATCATTAGATTGGAATTTCTCTTGAGTGAAAGCTTTGAGAAATTTCGGGGAATTAGAAGACCGCAAGGTTAATTTGAGCATAGATCGAAAGGCTTGCTTATACCCCCTGAGACCGTATTATAGGATTTCTGTTACCTTATTGTCCTGACCATTGCCATGGTGAACCGAATTTCCCGATCCCTTTTTTATCTTGTTGAGAAATTTCATTTTAGCATTTAGTCAATTTAGTCAACCAATCTCAAAACCCCCCAATTAATTGTTACTTTTATAGACTGAAAAATAGCAAACAAAATCAACCTTGTCTCTCTGTGGTTCGACCCTTACTATCACTAGCTATAGTTTTAGTTTGGAATTATAAATTTAATTTTGATACAAAACGACGGTATCAAATTTTGGCGCCGTTGTCGGGGAGGCAGCGCTGGTTTTAGTTGTTTTTATTTTAGTCTGTCTTTAGCCTCAAGGGATTTATTCCTTGAGGCAGTTCTCATCTTTTTCCTTTAGTTTTGTTTTTATAGGTCTTTCAGGTCCTATCTAAGCAGGATTTTGGAAGGAGAACATCAAAGGGAAGGCTTGAGTACCTTTGATTATTCCACCAAGATGTCAAACGTCTCCAGAATTGTAGCACAATTTGAAGCTCGAGAATGCAAAATCGACAAGTTTGGAGAGTAGACAGTCGCGGAAAGCAAGTGTAGAGATGAGTACTGTTGCGGCACTTGAGGCTTCTGTTAATGCTCAATCTGAAAAGCTTGAGGTGGCACAATTGAAGCAAGAAAATTTAGAGCAGAATGCTTCGGTTCATGGCACCAATGAGATTGCGGAGTTGAGAACGGCAGTCCAAGCTCTTATGGCTCATATGGTAAAAATTGAAAGCCAAATAGCAATCTTAGCGGCCAATCAGCAAGGAAAGGATTCGGGAAATATGGAGAAGCTTATTAAAATTTCTAATGCGGAAAGAGATCACGTTTTAAGTGCTCATGGTCGATCGACCAACACCACTGGTCGACCGACCAGTATACCTGAGCAGAACGCAAATCCGTCAATTAATTTGCATGACACCACAGCTAATGGTAATATGACGAGGGTTATGAACATGCGCAAGTTCGATGTTGTTGATTTGCGTGATACTTCAGCCCGAATTATTGACGGGTCGTTCATTTCAAGAGCTATGAAGTCATTTCCGAGAGTTGATAAGGACAAGGTCCTTAATTCAAAGGATGTTTCAGGGAAGGAAGTAGAAGAGCGGGCCAAGTTGTCGATAAAGCCTCCATTTCCTGAGCGGCTCCAGAAATCGGAAGATAAGGTACACTATCGACTGCATATTGATAATGTCCCATTTTTTATTCCTACCCTTATTACTGCTCTAACACCTCCGCCCCAGATTGGGAGCAAGATGGAGGAAGATTTTCTTTGCCGCTTTGACTTTCGGGAGAGCCGGTTTGGGGAAGAAAGAGCCACCGATTTTCCAGCTTTGAAGAAGTCGAGCGAGGCATGGAGTATGATCTGGAGTTCGATGAGCCGGACGATACTAGAGCATGGAGGGCTAGAGCTGCTGACGATCCATTGAGTTGCCTAGATGACGGAGATGGGTGGTCTCCATCTGCTGAGATTAGTATTGCTGAGGCGACTGCATCTAGTCAAAGGCCATGGTCGGAGTTATCCCGCAATTTTCACGGATAAACATTTTATTGCTTGAGTTTTTAAGACAATTTATCGCATTTAAGACTTTTTACTGCTTTTGGTTTGCGCGAGACTTCGCATTTTATATTCGTTTGCTTAGGATTTTTAAAAGACCTTTAGACTATTACTTTGGGTTTTGCGCAATTTTTGGGCGCGTTATTATGTGTATTTGCATGTTTATAGACCATATTAGCTCAATTTATTGAGCTAATTCGAAGAAATCAGAACTTACAGCAGGATTTTCGATCGATCGACCGCCTACTTGGTCGATCGATCGATCGCTACGATTCTGAGAGCTTGTTCGTGTCAACTTGGTCGATCGACCGCTGCTATAGTCGATCGACCGCCTTTACGCCTTGTACTGTTTTCGATCATTCCCCTCTTTTTTGTGTTTGGTCGATTTGCGGAGTTGAGGAGTCTTTTCTCCACTTTATTCTCCGATTAATTTCTGCTTTCTTCCGTTTTCTCATTTTTGCACATAATTTTGCGTTTAATAAATTGTATTCTCGAAATTACGCGCGGTACTTTTCTGTCTTTTCAGGTACTTATTAGTAGCACTGCTGGCTACTGAAACCTCCTAGCTCACGCTGATTTGGGGAGGTTTCCTTTTTGCTGCGCTTAAAGTCTTGTAAGTTTCCGAGTCCCAATTTCATGTCTTATTTAGTTTCTTATCGCAAAATCCCAATTTCCTTTGCTTATTTATACACATGATTTCGCACAATGAGGGCATTGTATGATTTGGTTTGGGGAAGGGTTTTACGTTGCATTTCATTCTGTTTTGCATTCACGTTTATATTTTTGTCTTACATTGTTTTTTATTTTCCATATATACAAAATTTCAAAAAAAATAAATTAGAAAATTTTCAAAAATTCAAAAATTACACGTTTAATTTTGCATGTTAGGTTGAGTCAGATTGGAGTATTCATTACTGATAGTTGTCATTTGCTTAAACCTTGCATTTTATCACATCTTTTAGCAAGAGTTTTTGCAATATCTCGAATTTCGTTTCAAAATTTGTTGAACAATTAGACTTGACTTGAAATTTTGGCAAACTACAAAACTTTCTGAGGAATTAGAGCCTTATAAACTGGTGTCATTCATGACCAGTTTCATTTAGGTTTATGAGTAGTTACTCCCTGCATATCGTGTAACATCAATTTGCACAAGTATGAAATTTAATTTCTTTTTGCCTGCATACATTCGGGTTAGTGGTTGGTATTGCATGTTTGGAGAATACTTGCGAAAGTCCCTTTTATTCATTTTACCCATTAGCTTCACATTAGCTAAAAATTGCCAGTTGACCCTTTAGCTACAATCCATAAACTAAGCCTACCCTTTGCTGAGCTAGTTTAGTAGTTTTAGTGGTATTCGTTGTATTGTATCAATTTTGGCTCGATTTACACTCTATGAAGTTGGTAATGAATGAAGGAGGAAAGAAAAAGAAAAATGAGAAAAAAGTTGAAAAATAGTGACTGCCGGAAAAATAAAAATGAAAACAAAAAAAGAAAACAAAAGAAAAAGAAACGGCAAAGAAAAAAAAAAGAGAAAGAGTTTACTCCTATGTTTGCTTTATATTTTATGAGGAGTGTTATTTGGATTAGTGAAGTGTTTGCCTAATTCATTAAGGCATTTGAGCTTATTTCATTGAGTTAGAAGTGGATGTATTTATTCGGTTTGTTAGGATGCTAGCTTGGCTATTTCCCTCTCATTCTCATATTGTTTTGCCTCTTCTTACCCATAGCCTCACTTATCCAAATCTTTGCAAGTATTCGGCATGTGATGGACCCTGAATGGTTGGAATGTATGTGCACGGTAGCTAGAATTACTTATCATACAATATTGCATGCATGATCATGTTGGTTGAGTCTAGGTGAGCGACTTTTGTCTCTTTCTCTCTTACATATAAATTGCTTACCATTTGCTTTGTTGAGAGAAGAGTGACCCGGGAGAGTCCAATCTTGAAAGTCTTGCAAGGTCAAACGTTCAACATCTTTTCGAAATATGCATAAATTCGTTTGCATGACTTTGAGCTATTAGTAGTTGATTCATATGCATTAAATTGGTTTAAGTAGACGATTTTCAGTTTATCCATGTTTTCCTCCTTTCTATCTAGATTTAGTTTTGCATTTAGTTTGCTTGGGGACAAGCAAAGGTTTGGTTTGGGGAAGTTTGATGCGTGTCTATAATATGATGTTTTACATCTTTATTTCCACGCATTTTATGTCTATTATATGTAGTTTATTCTACTATTTCTCCTATTTCTGTCTACTCTCGTATTTTTATGTAATATTGCAGATTATTGCGGAAATGAGCAGAAAATGAACCAAATCTTGACCCCGAAAGGTAAGCTTAGGAAGGACATGAATATTTGACTCGGACTTGAAGTTTAGAATGCATTTCAAGGCCTGAAAGGTATATTTGCGTGAGTTTTAGAAGCGGATTGCCAGCTACAGTGGTCTATAGACTGACCTACATGGTCTATAGACCGTCAGAATACTTCTCGACATTGCAGGCTGCTTCATATGGCTATATCTCGAGTTCTAGAGCAGATAATCGAGTGATTCCAATTGGAGGTGAAATCCTATCCTCTTAGCTTTCCAACGCCGCGTAGAACGCCTGATTTGACCAACTAACGAAGAAATGGCAGCTGTTTTAAGATCAGTGCGCGCTGCAGGAATCGTCAGAATGCAATTCTGTACAGCGCTATTGGTCGATCGACTGGTCCAAGTGGTCGATCGACCACTCCACGAGTCTGACGAGAATTTAAAGACGAGATTTAGAAGCCCATTGTATATTAGGTTTAGGAATAAGAAGTTGCGTGATATTCCTATATAACGTAGCTTAGTTTTCAGAATATGCATCCAGTTTTCATCTAGCTTTTATTCAGTTCTTTATCAATTTTAGAATATCAAATAATTAGGGTTCGGAATATTGTTTGGGATTCAATACAATTTTCGTTCGTGCATTCGATCTTTCCTTCACAATTCCTCTTCACGGTACCTTTCTGTTCTTATATTCAGTTTCATTACTTTGTTCATTTGTAGTATAGAATTGCTAGAGTAGTAATCCCAAAAGCCAATTATCGTTTATTGTTATTTGCTTATTTAATTATTTCAAGCATGAATACAGTAGTTTTAATCGTTAATCTTATTATTGTTTTTGTCGTAGTCATGAGTAGCTAAATACCCTATGCTAGGAATTAGGGAATCCATGGCGTCATGAGTTGATTTTATTAAGTCTAGGTTGAACCCGTACCGGTCTTATTTACTACTGTGAGATTTTACCCCTTTGCTAGATTGAGAAATTAGCGGAGTTAGATTTCTTACAAAGTATTTGGAAAGACTATAGAGCGAAAGTAATTTAGTTTCTTTCTAGGGTGGAAAAGAGACCGAGAGGCTTAATTTGAATAGGGACTTAGACGACCTATTTGACATCCTGAGACGGTATTGGACAGACCTTGACTTTACTAGACTGACCCTTAAGCCATGGTGAACCAAAATTCCTAGCTACCTTTTTATTGTCTATTTTAAACTTCATTTAATTTTCAGTAATTAGTTTACAATCAACCAATCAAACCCCCCCAAATTTCCTAGACTAAAATTAAGACAACTATAACTCCCTACCTCCTTGTGGTTCGACCCTTACTATCACTATCTATAGTTTTAGTTTGGATTATAAATTTAATTTTGATACAAAACGACGGTATCAATGTATTTGAAGATTAAGTGACAAGTCTTCATCTTTATTCAAGGATTCATCTTTATTTATATTAACCTTTACTCTCCAAGTTGGTAATACTCTTAATCCCTTTTTATTTACTTGTTAATCTCTTGTTTATTGTCTTGCTTAATCATCATGTTCACTTGTGTTGTGATGTTTGACACCATTGCTAGCATAATAATCATGATGAGTAGTGAGTAGTCTCTTAACTAGGATTAATGAGGGATTAGGAGAGTTAATCATGGGATAGATTTATGCTTAATGAGTTCATATGAATGTTTACTTATTGTTCTTCAACTTATGCACATCTCATGTTTGATGAAATGCTAGACTATGAAACCTTGCATTTTTTACCCATCTCTTATATTTTCAATGAGGCTTTTAAGATATAAACCAACTCAAGCCTTATTAGACCATGTATAGAGTTGAATAGGGATAACCCAAGTCGACTTGTAGGTGTTGTAAAGTCTTAACCGACTCGGATCCGAGACGTAAGTTTCCCTAGGATTTGGTTTATCATGCATGTAGTTTAATAGGAAGAATTAAGTTGACTTGTAGGTGTTGTAAAGTCGCAAATAACTCGGCTCCGAGACCCAAATTTTCTTATGAATTATATGACATGAACTAACTTAATTCCAACAATAATAAATTGCTTGCATCTATATAACTCATTTATCCTATCTTACCATGATTCCCTTATGACCCATGGCATCCTAGTATCCTAGTATCCTTTATTATTTGTTTACATCTTCATTTGCTTTATTGCTTGTTTTACTTTATCGCTTCCATTAGTTTAGAATCATCAAACCCAAATCAATTGTGACAACCCTTACCACAACTACGATTAGATTGAACAATTTGAATACCTCCGTCCCGTGGATCGACCCCGACTTGCTTGCTATGCTAATAGTTGGGTATAAATGTGTTTGAGGGCGTACAACGACAGGCTCATCAAAACTGTCCAGGATACACTACACCCCTTACTCGACTGAGTAGGCCATACTCGGGCGAGTACAAGCTTAGGAAATCCTTAGTATTACAGTCTTCCCTCCTTAAAAATAACTTCGTCACCGAAATTCACACTATACACACAAAACAAGACCAACAAGCTCCCAACACAACCAACCAAACGACCCAAACATAGCTAAACTAACACAAAGCATCACAGAACATCGCTAAACCGACTCAGACTAACTCAAAAACAAACATGCGACCATCTCCTACCCCCCTAAAAAGACAACGGTTACGTCCCCGTAACCAAACATACCTAGTCAAAAAGGGTGGGAAAACGCTCTCGCATAGCCTCCTCGGATTCCCATGTGGCCTCTTCCACATTTTTATTAAACCAAAGCACCTTGAGTAAGACGGACTCACCATTCCTTATCTTGCGTACTTTGCGATCTAAGATCTCTTTACGAACCTCGGCAGAAGATAAGTTCTCATCAAGTTCAATGTTCTCAACCTCAAGCATATGTGACGGGTCGCTCACATACCGATACTAGTATGGTAGCTATTGTTATACGAGAACTCGATCAAATCCAGCCTGTCCTCCCAACTTCCACCGAACTCCATGTCACAAGCTTTCAACATGTCCTCTAAGGTCTTGATAGTCCTCTCAGTCTGACCATCTATTACAGGATGAAAAGCTGTGCTCGTCTTTAAGGTCGTACCCATCAATTCCTGCAACTCTTGCCAAAATTTCGATATAAACCTCGTATCTCGATCCGACACTATATCCTTAGGTATACCATGTAACCGGACCACATGTTTCCTATAACTCAAAGCTAGATGTATCTTAGTCCAGGTATCCTTCATTGGAACGAAGTGAGCTGACTTTGTTAACCGATCGACGATCACCTAAATTATATTGTTACCTTGCTGTGTCCTTGGCAACCCCACGATAAAGTCCATAGAGATCGACTCCCACTTACACTCAGGTACCTCTTGGACTGGGGTAGATTTATGCAATGAAATGTTCCACCTAGCACAAAATGCTTCTGTTTTATTTTCTTGTGGTCTCTGCTGAATCTTACCCTGTGGTCTCCGCTGCTCACCCTTGACACTCTGGCATGTCAAACATCTAGCCATGAACTCAGCCACATCCCTCTTCATATTAGGCCACCAAAAAGTTTTCTTGAGGTCTTTATAAAGCTTGTCACCTCCCGGGTGAACCGAATAAGGAATGCAATGAGCCTCTAACATGATTACTCTCCTCAAGTCTGCATCATCAGGAACGCACCATCTCCCATCAAAACGAACACTCCCATCTGTGTGGATAGCAAACCTGGAAACTGTGCCACTCTCTACTCTCGACCTCTACTCTTGGATCTTAGGATCAAGCTCTTGTTCTCTCTTGAAATTCTCATACAAATCTAGCTCGATCGTCAAATCCCCGATGGTATCTGAAGCAAAACAAATCACATTGGGCATGTTTGTACCCGGTTTTGGTCACTTGACCGAAATAGGGTCCAAGTAAGAAATCCATCTAAGAAATAAGGAGCTTTTCGGCCTAGAAAGTCACCTATGAAGAGTCATCCCCTTTACGAATCATATGGATCCTCATCTTGGACATGTCATCCCTCAGCTTCAGAAAAGACATAGCTGTACACAGTGAATGAACACTCTTCCTACTCAAAGCATCTGCAACAACGTTAGCCTTACCCTCGTGATAGATGATCTCCATGTCATAATCCCCGATCAGCTCCATCCATCGGATCTGTCGCATGTTAAGCTCTCTCTAAGTGTAGATATATTTTAGACTCTTATGCTCTGAAAACACCTTAAAGGTTGCCCCGTAGAGATAGTGTCTTCAAATCTTAAGAGAAAAGACAACTGCACCCAGTTCCAAATCATGAGTAGGATAGTTCTCCTCATATGGCTTCAGCTGCGTCGACGCATAAGCTATAACCTTCCCATTCTGCATCATGACACATCCCAAACCATTCTTTGATACATCAGTATATACTTCATGTTAGAAATCATTAATCTCATTAATTTAACATATTCATATATGAAAAGATTTATTTAGTCATAAAATAAAAGCTAGATCTTATGCATGCAAACATAAATAAGATAAGAGAAGAAATCATCGATCTTACTATATGATTTCGGATTAATGGGCACCAACAAATTCACCTATTTGTTAGTTCTTGAGCTTTCCTTAAAATGGATGAACAAAAGGTCCAAATAAGAACCTCTCCCAAATGTGAATACCCAAGGAAATCTCTTAATAACTAATATTATTTTGTACTAGAAATAATATAAGTCTTACTATAAAATTGACACAAAAATAATATTTTGTACTCTTGTATATTTCGGCCAAGAGAGGAGAGATAAGTGAGGTTTTTATTTCTCTAAAATTTCTTCACAAGATAGAGAATTAATTTTCTTACACTAGAAAAATTAGTTGAAGTGGTGAATAATTGTAGAGGAAAAACCTCTTAGCATCACCCTAGAAAACCGGTTGGAGAAGGGAGGGAGGGGGGGTATTTTAAGCCCAATGCATGCAAAAGTTTCTCTTCTCAAAAGCTATAGGGTTGCATGGCTACTAGTTAGCTTTTATCATTGTGTTTTCCAGTTAAAACAATTAACACAATTTAAACCTTATAATCCCTCCATAATTTCGGCACATGTGACATAAAATGGGAGGTCCATTTTATTTTGTCATTTGTCAATTGTAACATATGTGACATGTTACTTGACATGTGAAATTGTAATGTATTTTTAACATATTAAAAATCAACATACTCATAAAATATGTCATATACAATATCGACTAGTAATTCGTAATTACTTGTACCAAAATGGTTTATCAAATTATAAATTACAACGTCTTGTATTTATAATAAATTATTCACTTAATTTCAATTTCAATTGTTTCGTAAACAATAATTTTATCTAAGTAATAAAATAATTCGATTATTTAGACCGTATCCAATTTAATCGAATTATAATAAGATACGTTAATCTTACTCACAAATCAACCGTCAATTTTAAGTAATTTAATTAATTAGTATCGGCATACGATTAATTAAATAATCAATTAAGAGTATTTCCCTATAGATATGACCTAAGGGGATCAACTGATCACCACCGTCGCACGACAGTAATGTCAAACTCTAGTCAGCCAATCATTACCGATATGTGTGGACCAGTTGACTGTAAAATATTACATCCCACATGTATTCTTAAAATGAGATTTAAACATGTGATCATCATGATCGACAGTTGTGATCGCATTATTGTCGGAGGACACATATTCCAACAATCTCCCACTTGTCCTAGACAAGTGTGCGTCACCAATTCTCTTGTCCTATTACTATCTCCCACTCAATGCAAGGTGTCTTTCAGATCGTACTTGCAAGTGATCATATCGAGAGTGGTTTCCTCGATCTGTAGAATAACTGATTGACCGGAGTTATCTACCATAGATACCTTCCGATCGTGGCCACACATTTCCAGTTCATTTCTCCTCGAGTGGCCCTGAGATATTGTTTTAACCCTGACAAGGGGGTGGACAATTCCTATCGCACTATTCCCTTCGACTAGCCACAACCATCATAACCCAAAATATGCCCATTTGACCCCATTTACGAAGGTCGTAGTAACATAAATCAAAGTTAATCTGAAACTGTGCCACCTTGGGCGAATAGTCTTTAGTCAAAAGAATCGACTCATTAGAATACTATAGTAGCTCTCGCCACGACCAGGCTATATAAATTTGCCAGAACTCTATAAGCGGTCATAAGGCCCGACAAAGTGTTCCTAACAGTCTGCCTATGTGATCGACTAGTCATCTCACATGACTCTACGGCACTTAAACTTGCAATCAATCGCATCACACTCTAGTCACTTCGAGACGTCACCTCATACAAGTGACTATGGGCGAATACCATGTTAATCTGGGTTCACTTTAACGGGGTTCAATATTGTATCTACAGCCCGTTTGGATGTAACAAAGTATAAAAGGAGTTTTTAGATTTAAAAAATCGAACGACAAATGTGATTATCACATATGAATAGTCAATACCTGATTACTACTTCATATTTTTATAATCCATTTTAATCTTATATGTAGTTGATCATCTCAATGCAATTGAAACGACATATGACATGACTCGTCATGTTAAGCCTATGAGAAGGCTTTGGTTAGTAGGTTTTATCAACTTCTTGTACCTTACTCAACCTTACTACATACTCGTTTTCCTTTGTAATGTATACATTTGCATTACAAAACTTTCTGAGTACATGTCTAGATCCAATCTAGACATAAGCTCTCTAGCCTTAGAATAGCTCCCACTGTTTTCACAGTGTGCGGGATCCATCCTCTTGCACATCTCATGAGTGCAAGTGTACTCAATTTCCGTTGTAAATATCTCTCATTGTTCTTTATTGCCTAGAACGATTCTAGCAAATCTATTTCTTAAATAACATAGCCACAATGGTTCCTTAACCATCTTCACGTGTTTTGAATATGGTTTTGTCTGAAAGCTTTCGCAATCTCAATTGTCAATTGTCATTTGTGTAACACCCTTACATAAAATTGCATCAAAAACACTTTGCTTTACATCCTTAATGCTTCTGCAAGCACTTAAGGGTAATCAATATGGCTACTTGGTAACTATTACTTAAATTCGATTTTGAAACAATTCATCATACTCAAAGTATATGAAGTGTTATACATCATTTCCTATTTAATTGATTCGAAGAACGAAGCAAATGGAATCAATCAAATATGTTCAACTTGATTGAACTAGTCATGAATCTTATCAACATAAGACTTCTTATTTGACGCTAATATCATGTGGATTTATCTCCATAAATCTGAATATTAAAGATGTATTATATTTCTCCAAGTCTTAAATCATTCCCAATGATCAATATGTCATCCACATATAAGACTAATTAAAATTTCCGTAACTCCCACTAAACTCCATGTATAAACACAACTTCTTAACCTATTGAGAAAAGTTTTATAATATGATCAAAACATTGATTCCAACTCATTGATGTCCTACTTAAGACCCTCTCTTAAGTTTCACATTATCTTAGGATGGCAAGAATCTACAAAACTCAAGACATGTATTGAATACATTCCTTCTAATTGAAGAAGTGGGTTTTAGATTTACTTGCTATATATATATCATCATAATGAAACACAATCCCTAAGAAGATCCAAATAAACTTAAGCATTTCAAC
Source organism: Silene latifolia (assembly GCF_048544455.1). Taxonomy (NCBI): domain Eukaryota; kingdom Viridiplantae; phylum Streptophyta; class Magnoliopsida; order Caryophyllales; family Caryophyllaceae; genus Silene; species Silene latifolia. The sequence continues at coordinate 357,909,457 of NC_133538.1, forward strand.
TAGTGCAAAACCCTTTGCCACCAATCAAGCTTTGATATCTAACAATTCACTTGGAATTTATTTCGGATTTTCATGGCTCTAAGCCTTGTATTGAGTTGTGACTTAAACACTCTCATGTAAGTCATATGTTCATTACTTTCCAGAAGTAATCAACTTGAATCAAACAATTTCTTTGTTAGGATGGCAAGAATTTACAAAACTCAAGACATCTATTGAATACATTCCTTCTAATTGAAGAAGTGGGTTTTAGATTTACTTGCTATATATATATCATCATAATGAAACACAATCCCTAAGAAGATCCAAATAGACTTAAGCATTTCAACTAGTGCAAAACCCTTTGCCACCAATCAAGCTTTGATATCTAACAATTCACTTGGAATTTATTTCGGATTTTCATGGCTCTAAGCCTTGTATTGAGTTGTGACTTAAACACTCTCATATAAGTCATATGTTCATTACTTTCCAGAAGTAATCAACTTGAATCAAACAATTTCTTTGTAAGTTGCAAGCTCTTTACTTTCTAAAAGTAACACTAATTCATCATCTTCAACAAGTGATGACTTTAACTTCCTAGGTTTTGAAGAAACAACGTCTTACACAAAACGTCTCATGTAGCCAAGAAAGACCAATTTCTTGCGACATAACATTCTTTGTGGCTCTTGAAAAATTTCTCCCACTCTGTCTTCTGGAAATAAACTTGTATTCTAGAAAGACAGCTTCACGAGCCACAAACCCGTTGTACTCGTGATTATCGGAAGGAAAAATGAGCATTTGTTTCTTTTGAAAACTTACAAACATGGTACCCTACCATTTCATATCTCATATGATTCGTTTAGATTTAGTGGAAAAACACCGTAGACAAAATGATAATATCCCCAAAATAAGATCAAGTAACTCAAAGTAACTTGATTGAAGTCCAAACCATATCGAATAGCGTTTGAATTCTTTATCCAACCACACATTATCCCATAATGCGTGCTAAGAGAGATTAATTTGTGATACCATATCACATTTTCTTTGGCTTATATCAAAGTCTTCACTTTGATAATCACATCACGACTAAATCGTGATTCTTTGAACTTTTTGAACTTTTTCAAAGATTTCTCTATTTACCTTATTAAGTGAACACATTAGCGTCAACTTAAATCGTTGGTAAAATAAAATGATCAACCTATTTTGGATCAATGATTTACAACTTCGATCTCCTTTTCAACCAAAAGGCACGAGACATCTTGCTTTGAATACAAGATACGCATATACCATAAGATTAACAATCTAATGGTTCCAAGAGTACTCGATAACTCTTTGCGTTCATCATTCCAGAATTTAAAGTTTAATCTTTGGTTACCAATTTGAGTCTTGTATCATCTACATGATGTATCATTCTAGTTTGGTTTAGAATATATTCACCTTGATAATGGGCTAGCCATACATCAAATCGTGGTGTATAAGGTCACAAAAATGAAACCTCTTTTGTATCTTAACAAGATTATATTCTTATTTAGAGTTTATGCACTTAATAGTCATAATTAAGTACAACTATAAACCCTAAACTATATTGATTACACAATGACTCTATCTCTCGACATTATTTAATGCTAGTCGTCATATTATAATCATCTTATGTATCGAATACAATGATGAAAACCGCCACTGGTTTCTAATATTGACAAAGTAGTACTAGGAAAATTTAATCAAATAAACATTTAAAGAAGAAGGTCTCATTAGATGTCCCACAACTAACTTGCCGATTCTTCAATAATTTGGGGTAGTTTCCTTTCTAGCGTCCAACAATTAAGACAATGGAAACTTTATCGGCCGGGATTGATAGGTTTAGTATCGTTATTCTCAATAACTTTACTTTTAACATTACCTTGTATCAATTCCATTCTAATTTTACTTCTTTAAACCTCACCCTTTTCTTAACGGTTTAAGAGAATGCTCCCACTAATTTCAATGAGTCTTTGCTAAGAGAAGCAAAATTGAAATTCATGAAGACTACTCTTCATTTGTTTGTTTAGTCTTAAAACTTTCATTGAAGTGGTTGCGGTATTTTGGTCAATTTTGATTTCAAACAAATTTAGTTACCAAAATGATGTAACGTTTCAAAGTACTTAACTCAATTAAGCATATGAGAAACAATTCATTGTAAGTAGATATGTTAGTCAAAAATCAAAAACCCTTTTGGTCACTAATAACTTTTATCTATACTCTTCACAAGAGATCCTTACAATGAATAATACGAGGTTTTTAGAAGAAAAAATCAAATTTTGTCTTTGGTTACGATGTTTTAATGGAGATTTGAATTAAAATCGAAATGATATCGTATATGAATTGTGGTAAAGAAATAGAACAATATGATAACGGAATAGTGGAAAACTTAACATTTATCGTTTTATTAATACTTGTAAATAACAAGTAAAGCATTTACATAGTGACCTCTACCGAACTATGATAAATGATTCCAAGATCCAGATTCATATTAACTTGGGCATCGGTAAAGCCGAATACAACCCTCATCAATATAACTCGGTGGATTAACTCTTTAATCGATTCTACTTTTAGATCTCTTGGTCGATAAAATTACATTAATATTTATCTTTAGCCCGAAACACATTCGGCAACCGTCGAGAATACTTTCGTTGAGTTCAACCCAAATTTCGAATAAATGTGTCCATGATCCAAATTTACATCAACTTGGGCATCGGTAAAGCCGAATACAACCCTTATCTTTATAAATTCGTTAGGTAGACATTTATCACCCACTTCCCCTACGTAACAAGGTTTGTACACCGGTAGGGCCGAGTGCACTCCCTCATGAAATAGGTTTTCATGGTTTCTACTTTTTGGTAAGGCTATGTCTCAATAGTTTATTTTAGCGAGAGGTCATGTCAACTTATTATCTATCACGTTTTAAGTGAACTAAAGCGGTGAACTACGATAATTGTAATTGACACGGTCAATTTACTCGATTTAATGATAATGCATGTTTTGTTATGGCAATTTAGCGATGCATGCAACATATAAATAAAATGCAAAGCATAAAAATAAAATCCTAGTATGGCCTTCCTAAAATAGTAAATCTAATAAACTATTAAAAATTCGGAAACCAGCTCCTTTGGTCCCTTGAGCTTCGGTCTTGGCACGCATTTCAAGGCAATACTTTCTTTGATGGATCGCCTTCTTGAGTGGCACCGTCTTCAAGGAACTCCGGAATAAATAAATTACGAAATGAATTACATAATTTCCTATTATAAATCTGTAATAAAAATAAAAATAAATCTATTAAATTACAAAATGGTGATACGAGATCACAAAAATTACAACCGAATCGATATTCCCATGCATTTCGGGTAATATCAATTAAAACTAAGGCCATACTAAGTAAAATTACATAATTCAAAAATTACATAAAATTAAGATATGACAATCATAAATAAAATTCAGCATTATAATATGTATGAACATGCTAGATTTTATGCTAAATTGCCTTTAAAGAGCCAATATCGTATATTAATCGGTTTTTACGGATTTGCGTGATTTAACCTTTTAAAATCACAATAATTACATAAATTCATATTTATGTACAAGTTAATTACCCTAACTATCTTAGGACTCAAAATTAGTCTCCACTAACATTTTGACAATAATTAAACTTGTTTTCTTAATATTGTTCATAAATGGACCTAAAATACAAAATTATGCCATAAACTTCAAATTAAATTATAAAAATTTTAAATAAATTCGAAATTTGAAATTTAAACTCATAAACATTCTGGAAAAATACCATGACACTCATAATGTTTAAAACTTAGGTTAAAAATTTCGAAAATTTATCGTGAAAAACAATGTTGCATTTTATCGATTTTAACAATTATGACCATAAAAATATGAGAAAAATTATTTTTATCAACTTTTCACTTTTAGATCTGAAATATATGATAAAATGCAACATGTGACGTTTTTCCTTAAGTCATGAAGTATGTTTTAGCATTATTACTAATTTTAGTCACTATTTATGTGATTTTTCATCAAAAATTCATAAATCATGCATAAAGACTTCATTATAGCCAAATATTTTACACAGATCTTGTAAAATTGCATGTGACAACATACTAAATTTCCATGACCAAATTCGAAATATTACTCATATTAACCTATTTAGCCATTTAAATTCGATTTTAAATTGAAAAATCCATATTTCGATCAAAACAACTCATTTTATCATGAAAATTTACAGTCCATAAGTAGATAATATATGTGAAAACATATCCAAAACCCACTAAAAAATTCAAAATTTAGCTATTTTTCGTCCAAAAATGATATTTTTATCATAAAAATCACTTTTTAATGCCAATATTAACAATAAAATCCATAAATAAACCAAAATGTCCTAAAAAAATCACTTAGGATCAGAAACTTTTAACATGCAAGGTTATTTTTAGGTTTATCTTCATAAAACCAAATTAGTTAGTTTTGTATGTTAATCATATAACTCGGAAAAACTATAAACCGACTTGCATGCAAACAACCTAAGACTCATGATACCGCTTGTTAGAAATCATTAATCTCATTAATTTAACATATTCATATATGAAAAGATGTATTTAGTCATAAAATAAAAGCTAGATCTTATGCATGCAAACATAAATAAGATAAGAGAAGAAATCATCAATCTTACTATATGATTTCGGATTAATGGGCACCAACAAATTCACCTATTTGTTAGTTCTTGAGCTTTCCTTAAAATGGATGAACAAAAGGTCTAAATTAGAACCTCTCCCAAATGTGAATACCCAAGAAAATCTCTTAATAACTAATATTTTTTTGTACTAGAAATAATATAAGTCTTACTATAAAATTGACACACAAAAAATATTTTGTACTCTTGTATATTTCGGCCAAGAGAGGAGTGATAAGTGAGGTTTTTATTTCTCTAAAATTTCTTCACAAGATAGAGAATTAATTTTCTTACTGATGTGACCATAATTTAAGCACATTTAGTTCCCGAATTAGCCTTGTTTTCATGCTTTTTAGTGCATATTTGGGTCATTTATTGTCCTTAATTCTTTGTTTTGCATATTCTTTGAGGTTTTGTGTCCTTGGTAGGAAAGGAGTGCAAACCTTGCATTTTCATGGCAAAATGAGGCTAAATTGATTTAATTCAATGACCAAGCATCAAGGAGAGACAAGATTAGAAGGCCTTTGTACATACTATAGTAGATGGGTAATGATGAGAAAAGATCCTTGTATCCCCGAGGAAATCCTCAAGGATTCTATAAAGAAAAAAGGAAGAAAGGAAGAAGGAACGAAACTGTTTGACAATCCGTGCGGATTGCCCTGAAGACGCCCGTCCATCTCCCATAATCCGAGCGTCTTCCTCCACAAGAAGCCCGTCCAAAACCACCCAAATCCGCCCGTCTTCCCCCTCTGGACGCCCGTCCAGAAGAACCCAAATCTGCCCTTCCCGTGTCAAAGACGCCCGGATTCCAAGACAGTCTTTTCGTCTTCTACAAGCTTCAAGAAAGGATGCGCATCTTTTTCTAAGACCGGCGAAAAAGAGACCGGAGTCTCCCTAGAGACCGACGATTCCTCAAAGACTTAATCGTCATTTAAGCCCTTAGTAAACCCTAATTTATGTAACTAATTCCACTATAAATACCCCATTAGTCTAATTAGAAGAGCATGTTCTTCTTAGCAATCTTTAGAGTAGTTAATATCAATCAAATCTCTCTTTAATCTTGTAATCAACATTTAACCAAGTTTTAATACAAGTTTTATTTCCTTAGTCTCTCTCTTGCTCATCCTTTGTTTTGGGTAATTGAAGATTATTTGGGTTATTATTGGGAGATTGACAACCTTCCAATCAAGCATCAAGTACTTCTATTATTCAGCGATGTCTTCGTCACTCTCACCAACCTCGTTCAAGCACCGTCGTGGCTCGCCATCGTTAACATCGCTTTTCAAGCACCGTCGTACTCGCTGTCATTAACCTTCCCCCTTCTTCATTTGTGAGAGGTATTTAATTTACACTAATTATTTGTAATTTTTCGTTTTTAAATCACGAATTATATAAGTTTTTATTTATATTTAGTAATTACTAGATTTTGTGCCCGTACGTTGTACGGGTTATAATATTGATTCGTTTCTAATTGTATCTTCGCAATTGAGAAGCTATATTTACTTTCTTAACATTACAAATACATTGAAATATTTTTTTTAAAGAATATGAGTATATACAAATAAATTAACATTTTTTTTATGATTTGCGTATAAAAGTTATAATCGTCATGCACGAGTAACTAAATAGCGTTCTGTTTGTAAGTGAGCTTGTACAAATGTAGTTTTTTTTGCATCTGGAAAATTTAAGTTTTTCTTCGTAGAATAAATATTTAATGAGTTAAAAGAAGGTCTTGACTAATTCAATACTAATACTCATATATTATACGGAGTATGTTATATGTTATCTTTGAAGAATAATTATAAATTATTATTATTTTAAATATTTTAAATTACAAAAATAATTGAAAAATCAAGTTTATATATTTTATTAAATTAATATAATTTTTATAAATTCTTCACTATAAGTATGGTAAGTAATATTAATTATAATATTATTATTATTATTGAATATGATTGCTTTTGACAAATAAAATATACCATACCAATCTATATTTTGACATGTATTCTGATTCTACCTCGACCCGTGACGGCGTGACCCGTATAAGCCCACCCATATTTAGTCTGACCCGTATTCGAGTTTAACATGTATGAACCGCCTCACCAACCGACCCATCCAACCCGTTTGAGTGGTCTAGCAAACCTCACCAGCCGACCCATCCAGCCCGTTTGAGTGGTCTAGCAAACCTTGCCTCAAAGTCGTGTGGTAATTATCTAAATTTTGTAGTCTGATCCGTATTCGAATTTCACAAATTCTCATTGATGGCAGCCATATTTGGTCTTCAGCTGAAGACGGGCCAAATGTCGCCATTTTAACTACAAAATGTTACCATTTTAATGACAAACTATTATAGCTTTAAAAATTATTTACCTTAAAATGGTTACATTTTCATCTTAAATGGGTGACATTTTACCCGTCTTCAGCTGAAGACCAAATATGTCTGCCATCAGCAAGACTTGCTGTTCGAATTTAACATGTATGAATTGCCTAAAATTGCAGTAATAATAAGACAAACAAACTCAATTGTTACAGTGGTGTGCATTCTGCAATAACAATGGCAAATAATTTCCATTTCAACAAAACGATGACCAAACACCTTTGCCTTGAAACATACGACGCATACTACACTAACCCATCTGCTCCTCCTTCTTCCTTCGGCCTTGAACCACTCAAAGAGGTCTCTCTCTTCTTCATTCTCCCATTTACGCATTATTTCCGTCTTAACATTAATACGGGTCAAATAATCCCCACTTTACTCAATACGCATTCTATTTCTTGCTTGATCAATTCTCGTCTATTCTATTTAACCCGTTTTAAATTTAAGACTGATATTTAATGACTATGTCCAAAATAGATATTGACCGATTGAAAAATCGGCTAAAGATGGTAAATAGAGTAATTCGAAAGAATTACTATGTTTTGGGGGACGGGAAAATGTAAGTAAAAGATTTATTTACTGGTGATGCAGGGGACGAAAAATAAAATTATTAGAGAAATAACATCAGAGATATAAAAAAGAAAGTATAAAAATAACTTCTTTGAATTAACCAAACAGCCTGAAATATTCAATTGTAAAATTGTCAACATAGCGGTGTATATGCATGTACATTGCGCATCAAGCTAATTATATTACTTATGCACCTATGTCTGCGTGTATATTACACATCTTTGGTCTGTCATTGATGTCTTATGGGTATTGAAAATGTGCTTTTCGGTTTATGTAATGTATCGTTTGGTTGGAGATGAACTCTTTTCATTTCAGTAATGTTGCATCGCTTTAAAATTTTGTTGGAGATTGTTAATTCACCTTTGATGAACTTCCTATCAGATCATATACCTTTTTTGAGGGTAATATGCAGTTAGCTATTGGCCAGTATTTATTATCCTCCTCGACTGAACTATCTTCTTAGTTTCTTGTTCATATGTTTTTCTTGTAAGATGAAAAGTGACGTCTTTTACTGATTGTTCTTCCTTGCTGCGGTTTAGTTCACGAGATTGGAAGGCAAAGTTGAAGCTTCCACCACAAGATAGCAACAGTATATAAACAATAGTTCGTCCCTGATAATTTCTTGTTGTTCACCCAATCGCTTGTAATTTGTCCCTCATCAATTTCTTGTTGTTCGATGCAAAACTTATTGATCCGGAAACAATAATGACAACAAATTGCAAATCACCTCATAAATTCTTGAACTCAAATTTCTCGCCGTCTGAATCCAAATACATGCCACCAGAAGTACTGACTCAAATATCCTTGAATCTTAAATATAGCCGTCTTAACTGCGACAAGGATAAAAAACTTTTAGTCCTTAAAGAACTCGGTCAGCAATAGAGAAAAGAGGTGCTCTTTGACAGTTGTTCAGGCAAACACTCTTGAAAAAACCGGTCGTATATTTAAGAAAACGGGTGCACATGCGGTGGTGCAACGATGTGGTTTGCTATTAGTGGTGCAACGATGTGGTCCTCTTCACCAGAAAGAATTGAGATTGACGTTGCACATGCAATTAAAAACAAAGTTGTATATATATATGTGTATGATTCTTTGGTGATTTATCTTAGTTAGGATTCAATCTTAGTTAGGATTCAAAAATAAAACTCAATCTTTATCTTTTTTTGTAATTTACTATATCTTTTATTTGATTAGTTGATTAGCTCAAAATAATTATCTTCAGCTGAGTTTATTATTAAAAATAAAAATCAATAATTATCTTCAACTGAGTTTATTATTAAAAATAAAAATCGTGTTTTAAAAAAGTTGGAGTCTCTAGAATTGCCTGAAAAAAGCCTCTTTTATATATATACTAGATTTAATGCCCGTGCAATGCACGGGCCACTTGGTAGAATTTTTTTTTTAATTCAACTTTGAGAAAGACTTATTAACAATAATAAAAAAAATACCTTATAAAACAGTCTTATAGCTAAAGAATGACGAAAATAATTACTTATCACACGGTCCATGATATAGTTACTGTAATTAGTAACATGCATTTTTGTAAGCGTAAACCCAACTTAATTACCGTGATTAATATGCATTAAGGTTTCTTCTTATCGTCTACAAAAGCAAAATATGTTGGACTTGCGTAGTATTTTGGCCATGCTGTAATATTCTAATTTTTAGTTAATATGTACAATAGAAAATTAAACTGATATATTACTTACTATATAGATGTATACAAATTTCCGTATAAGACGATCTTATAAATAAACTTTGTAAAAGAGATCTATTAATAATATCATTTTTGTTCTAATAATGGATTATGTTATTGTTATTAATATATCCGTTTTAAGCAACCTTTATGTCAAGTGTCAACAACCTCTATTTAGACAAACTTACGAACAAATAACCGGTCGGAGTAATAACTTTTGTCCTACGTTTCATTGTAACATTATTTTTCCAATCAGAACAAAATGCCTAATCTATTCCTTAATTCCTACCCAATCCTTGTTCAGCTCGAACCCTATGGAAATCTCATCATCTCCAACCCTCGTTTTTCCTCTGATCCGCCTCCTTTGACAGGTCTTCACAGTTTCGTCTTCCCTATTTGCAAAGTCAATTTTTAGCTCTTTATTAACACAACGAACCTATGGATGAGGAAAGTTATAAAAAAGTAATTGTATATGGAGTTGTTGTACCACTTCACGAATAAAGAAATGGTAAGTATTACAAATCCGTTATCGTTCAAATGTTTCAATGACCTATAATTTGCATATTAGAACAAAATTTAAACGTGCCCTAGATAACACATTTAGCAACGTCACGAAGTTTGTAATAATACATGCAATGGGAAAATAATAGTGAAAATTGTTAATTACCACCTAGTATTTACCGTATTTTACAAATTACCACCTTGTATTTCGTTTATTACTAATATCCACCTATATTAGACGGTATATATCCCATCTACCACCGTATTTCATTCCCGATCATCATTCAAATAACTTCTCGACTCATTAAGTGAATAAACCGCAAAAAGACCAAAACACCCTTAATATTATTCACTCCAAAAACTCACTGCCATCTAATTAAGAGAGAAACCAAAATCAAACACTCTAAGGGGTCGTTTGGTTCAAAGTATTGGAATGGTATGGAATGGATTGTGATACTATAGTGGTATGGAGTTAGAACCCCATACTTGCTCATGAGTGTTTGGTTCGACCTTTGAATGGATATAGAGGTAGTAATAATATGGAATGGAGTTAGAAACTTGAGTAGAAACATGGGTATGAGATTCCAAGGGGTTGGAATGGAGTTAGAATTCATTGGGTATCTAACTCCATTCCAAAAACCTCCAACCAAACACTAGAATGGATTGAATCCATTCCAATCCATTCCAAAAGCTCCAACCAAACACCCCCTAAATCCACAACTACAATCAAAATCAAATTATTTTTTTGCAGAATCAAGATCCAACAACCAAAATTGTAAGGACCTTTATCTGTAAAGAGAATCACATACGTTCATCATCATTCATCAATCTTATTCAATCTCCATGAGGAATTAATATGTTGTTGTTATTACTCTATCCACATTATATAACATGATAATTATCCTCTTTCTTCCTCTTGTGCACCCATACATCATCCCTCCCACCATCTCCTCACCACCGCCACCTCTTCACAACTTTTTCCCCATCAGTGTCTGACCACCACCCTCCGCACTGCTAGAGCTACCGTCTTATGGCACCACCAGATTTTGCCACATTTCTCACCATGACCTCCAACTTCTCGCTACCATTACCCAAACCCACAAATTTGCGGTGCTATTAGTTGGGTTTATCTTTAAATTAAAGACATTTCTTAGGGTTCTTTCAATTTTGTTTATGATTTTGGGGGTTTTGTGTTACAAATCTCAGCTCATTTCTTTGGTTTTTCTTTTCTTTTTGGAGGATAAAAGTAATGGTTAAGGAGATGGTGGGCTTGGGTTGATATTGCAACGGGTGGTAGTGAGATGGTGGTTAGGTGGTGGTGAGTAGATGGTGGGAAATGTGGTGAGGTAGCGCTTGCGAGGGATGCTCTGAGTTTGTTGGTGGTGGTGGGGTAAGAACATTCCGGCAATTTGATGATGATGATGATGATGATGATGGAGATGATGAATTATTGGGGTGTTGTGATGAATGGCGTGGTTAAACTTTTAGTGTTTAGGTGGGGGTAGTACGGTGTGTTTTGAGTGAACTAAAGTAAGGGTATTATAGTCATTATTTAGTTTATTAACTTAACGAGTCGGGACTTACGTAAAATGATGAGCCGAAAATGATATACGGTGGTAGATGGGATATATACCGTGTAATGTAGGTGGTTATTAGTAATAAACGAAATACAAGGTGGTAGTTTGTAAAATACGGTAAATATGAGGTGGTAATTTACAATTTTCTCAAAATAATATCACAGATTTAATACACTCCGTAATAGAGTATATTAATGAATGAAGTACGACACATTAATACATTGTACTTGTGGTGTGCATTGTGCTTTCCATCGATATGGATCAAGTTCCGCGTTCCGTATTCCGTCCCTTTCGAGTTGTTGTTGGTCTAGTAATGGACTCCTGCGCTAAGAGCCTAAGAGTATTTTAATTTGGTCGGTCATTAGGGATGTCGAATAACTATCGCCTCCATGTCACGTTGTTTGATTCCCTGCTTGAAAATAAAATAAAGGAAAAGTAATAAAATAATGATTGCCTACTGCAAAATGAAAACCATAGCTATAATTTAACACAAACTCACAAAATTAAGTTCACTGTTGTTAACCGGCTTGTAACACAAACAAAAATTAAGCGCTTCTCGTATCATGTCACTGGCTTACTGCCATCTTTGTCCTATCAACATAACAAATAACAATAACAAAATCATAGTAAAATCATTCCATTCAACATTTTATGTTAGTGTAACATTAAAGTAGTACTATTTAATTTAAAAAAAGTACTATATGTCTATATTTGAAACTACACAATACCATACGTTATAAGAAACGTTTATATATACAAATTGAACTTGTGTCATACTCAAATACAATCTACTCCCTCCTATTCTATATTTTCTTCCCTATTTCCTTATTCGGTTATTCAAGTTTTCTTCCCTATTTCCTTTTTTTGGATGATTGGTGTGGTCCAAATTCAATGACATGTGGGGTAGTGTGTTTTGTGTGGTCCAAATTCACATTGTTATTTCTTGTGTAAAAATGAAAGGGGAAGAAAATATATAATAAGAGGGAGTATTTTATTGTTGATCAGATTCTTGTCTTCTTGTATTAGTAAATTGTGACACGTTTTTATTAATCTAAAGAACTAACATATAGGAGTATTATGTATATATACAAAAATAAAAAGCTGATCTCTTGATCTATGTTAGAAGTATCGCTGGGATATTATCATATTGCTATAAAAGATGAACGAATTAAGTAGGGCAAATTGATCATCCACTTACAATTGATTAATATATAGCAGCTCTATAAACCATGGTTGTTGACATCTTCATAGTTCATCCTATCATTATAAAATAAAAAAAAATTATTAGTAAAAATATCGTAATCAACATCTTGTATATGTAATATAAAACTGTATAGCTTGAGACTAATAAGCAGGAAAGACTAAAAACATTGTTATTGAGGAAATCTACACGATGAGTTGCATAATTGCATTTATATATAGTATAGACATTGTGTCCTACTCAAATATATAGTCTAAGTTACTTATTAAGAATAAATTGTTCATCTATTTTTATTAAATAAAACTACCTATTCTACGTACTGTAGCCAAACTCTTTCGTTTGATTATACAAACTCTATCATTTGGTTTTATAGAAACTACCTACTCTACGTATTGTTGTTGAGGTAAGATTCAAATATTATCCTTTAAATTACAAATTTACAAAATAATTTAAATTGAATAAATTTATTATAAGTAGTTCATAAAAGTTGGAGACTCTGAAATCGCTCGAAAAAAGCTTCCTTTAATAATATAGATACATGATTGATTGATTGCCTTATTGGTGTTTGATTATGGTTATGGTAAACGATTGTGGTTCAATTCATAAATTAGTGTTAAACTGAGTTATTTATAGTTTAGGGTTTGAGGATAATTGGGATTTTATATATGCCATAAAGGCAGGTTCTCAACCTTCGACAATGGCTTCCTTCGACAATCTCCTCCTGTTCTCCAATTGTATTTCTCCATTAGACCATTATTCCTCTCTTTCATTTTCAATTAAACTCTAATTTCCCATTTCTCAGTTCATTGTTTGCGATTTTGTAAGTCTACTTTATCCCCTTTCATGCCATTTCGAGAATCCTGTTCTTTTAATTTTCTTAGCTGGTTTATCTAACTTCTATTTTACTATCTTAGTGGATGTGTTGTGTGGTTAGCAGTTGTTTTGCGGGTCAATTACCCAATTTATCGACATATGTTTAGTTTACTCCTCATTGTGTAAGTTCTATTTAGCTTTCTTAGTTTTACTGAATCAATTACAAATTATAGACTTTCTAGTGAAAATTAGAGGGAATAAATCAAAAATTATGAAATGGGTTTGAATTGATTAAAAAGAGGTGATATTTTTAGCTGAAAATTGAAGGGAGCAAATCAAATGCTATGAAATGGGTTTCAATTAATTCAAAAGACGAGATTTTGAAATACGAATTAGAGGGAGACAGTCAAAAACTAAGAAATGGGTTTGAATTGATCTAAAATGAGAATTAGAAGGAGAAAATCAGAAACTATAACATGCGTTCGCTTGGCTAGCTGGGATGCCCGTTGTCATAGCTTCTAATTCCTGGGGAATATCAGTGAGCTTCATCAGCATAATTTGTCTGCCAAAAGTTGGAAATGCAGCTGGACATGCTGGAGCCATTATTTTCGCTTTTAAAAAAAGTTGGCCTAAACATACTGTGTTTTCATTTGTAAGGGGATCAATTGATATGTTGAATTTTTCAAGTAGGTTCCAAGAGGCGAAAATCTGTCTTTTGCTGATGAATGCTTCATCAAGTATGAGGAGACAGGGTCAAAGAAGCGAATAATGTTGCATTTGTGTTTGTTGCTGGTGGGTTTGATGAACATTCAGGATACAATGGAATCAAGGTGATTAATATTTCATTATTTATGGTGTACCCTTCCCTTTTCCCTCACCAATCATTAAATGAAAACTAAAAAAATACGAAATTTACTAGGTTTGAATTTCCCAATTACAAATATTATCAAATACCTTAAATTGTGTTGCTGGGTTAGACATAAGTCAGAATTTGCTTGAAGTTTTGACACAATTGTTAGGGTGTGAATTCTAGCTATCTTTCTCTCTACATTACGAAAGGGGTGTCGGAAACGTGTCGTTCTTTCTTTTGTGCCCTTATCTCAAATATTTCTTCTACTTTTTTCATCTCTTGTTTTATTTTTGGGATATCATGTGATATATTGGCCTCTTTGTCTGACAAGGGACTTGTTAATTATTATGAGCTCCTGAAACTATTGTTTACTACGGGAGTTCCAATTGAGTTTGCCTTAAGTGACATTTTTAGATGAAGAGAGCTATATTTAGCACATTTGGATCATTGTATTGATCTTCGTTGACATATTGCAGGTACTACTACTGGAACATGCTTCTAGCATAGCTATAAATAGAGTATGCTGGCATTTCTAGAAGCTAGTTGTAGCCTGGCGACATGTCTAACTGTTAGTGTATACATTATGGCCTCTCGCAAACGTTGTCAAGCACCGTCGCGGCCCAATCGGTAACGTCGTTCAAGCGCTATCATCGCTTCCTTTGTTTTACTGATGAGTGATGACCTCCTCAGATTCTCCATTTGTGAAAGGTAATTACTCGAATTATATGCAAATTTTTTTGTTATACTATTTTTTGTTTATATTTTATAATTATTGTTGTTTGATGATAGGTACAGTAAAAGATTGTAATTTGTGTTCATAAACTAGTATTAAAATAAGTCATTTATAGTTTCGGGTTTGTATGAAATTGGGATTTTAGGTCACAATCCGAATTAGAAGTCGACAAATTTGGCGTGAATTCGGATCCTCTGCCTCTGGACTAGGGGAAACTAATTCGGTCATGCTATCAGTCACAATCGCAAATTTATTTGCGGCCTTTTGATCATCATTTGTATTTATTGTTTTAAAAAGGACTATTGTTGTTAGTTAAGTAAGATTATTGCCTCTTATGCTAAATTTGACTAGTAGTTCTTAGAAACGAATCTAAAATAAAATTTAATGTTTCTTAGTTAGGTCTTACTGTTGAATAAGATATTTTTATATAGTATTCGTACCTTCGACGATTCATTGTATAATTAGGCTTACATGATTTATTTACGTCATTCTATCGTGTAATGTATGACAAGAATTTATTTTGAGCAGAATGGAGCTTGGTGAAAACATGCAAGGTTGTGAAACCTATGGTTTTGTGTAATTAGATTGTGAGCTTATCAATAAGTTAGGACAATGTACATTTATGCAGGTTGTACAAAGTTCCTATATTAGAGCATGATTTCCTTTTATGTTCCTCTGATAATGTAGCACGAGGATGGGTTGCTTGACATAGAAGAGAGTAATGAGCATTTAACACTTTATGAATTACTTTTAAAGTGCCCTCTTTTGTCATCGTTTATTAAATTTTGTTTTGTACAGTGGTAATAAAAAGTGGAGATCTTTTCTTTTGATTCTGTCTTTCTCACTCTCATTACACTAGAGAATATGATTGATGACGATGTTTTTTTGTAATGCGTGAAAGCGAACATGATTATGACCCAACAATTTCATTATTTTGTCACTGAATTATAACTTTGCCATGCGATCTTAACTAGGCTCGGCTCACTGCAGGAAGCCTTCTCAAATATCAGCATGGATTTTGTTATCTACCTTGGTTGTTTACTTTTGAGGTATCTTTTCAATCTTGGAGTATTATTGTTTTACTTCGATGAATATTCATTATCATTTTGAACCTCTTGTTTACATTCATCATTTACTCATTCTTATCATAAAGGGCTTGAGGATCTTTGAAGTGTTGCGGCTAAAGTTTTGCAATACAAGTGTTATTGGAAGCTCGTAGGAGTAGCTTGCATCTTCTTGTGTGTTCCCGACCAAGAATACTTGTGCAAAGAAACTGAAGTTATTGAAGTTAAGTTGAAAGCATAATTGACTAAAATTTTCCGTAGACATGAAACATTGATTGATTTCTTAGGTTGCAATTGTAATAACTATTTAGCTGCTTCATAAGATGAATGAAAAGGAGAGCTTTTTCCATTGTTAATAGGTTGTAATGGATTGTTGCATTTTTAATAAGGAGAATATTAGTAGTTTTAAATCATAATAGTTTATGATTTCTTTCTTTTTAATTATAATTGTGAATGCGAGAGATTTTCTAAACATTAATGCTCCAATTTTTTTTTTTTTTTAAAATTATCTATTTGCTGCTCCTTTTTTAAAAAAACGCACAAATAAATGTCTTATTTGCGGCTCCTTTTAAAAAAAAATTTGCGGCGTTTTTTCTAAAAACGCCGCAAATAAGGCATTTATTTGCGGCGTTTTTTTAATGCCGCAAATGAATTTCTTATTTGCAGCCCCCCTATTTGCTGGTACACCAAAAATGCCTCAAATAGCCTATTTTTTGGAGCCGCAAATAATTGTTTTTCTACTAGTGTATAATTCTCTTAATCCCTTTTTAATTATTGTTAATTATCTTCATTTATTCATCAGGTTTCACTTTGTTGGTATGATTGACAACCTTGCTAGCATGTTCAACATGATAATGAGTGAGTAGTTTCCTTAGCTAGGGTTAATGGGTAATTAGGGGAAACCAACCTGGGGAATGATTCATGCTTAAATTAATATGCTTTCATAGTTTATTTGCTTGCTTGTTGTGATCTCAACTTATGCACATGTTATGTTTGATGAAATGCGAGCCTATGAATCCTTGCATTTTTTACCCATCACCTATATTTTCAATGAGACTTGTAAGATATAAACCAACTCGAGTCTCATTAGACCATGCATATAGTTGAGTAGGGAAGATTAAGTCGACTTGTAGGTGTTGTACAATCTAATCGATTCGGCTCCGGGACCCAAAATTTCCTAGGATTGTAAGATATAAACCAACTCGATCCATCACAACAATAATTGCTTGCTTATAATTTGAGAATATGTTTGTATGATCAATTCTCATGAATCCCCTATGACCCCATGACACCCTAGTGCTTTTTATCAATTGTTTACATCCCTTTTAGTTCATCTTGCTTGTTTACTTTTATTGCTATTTAGTTTAGTGATCTTCTACTTCAAACTCCAATTGTGACACCCTTAGACACCACTAATTGCAATAGAAAATCTCATCTCAATTCCAGTCCCTTGGGATCCGACCTTTACTTGCCTCTTTACTAATTGTAGAGTTGTTTGTGAAGTTATAAATTGTGTTTTGGTCTAGGTGCTCTTAACGACAAGTACTGAAAACTAAACCCCACGAGGGATCACGACCAAAAATGGCGCCGTTGCCGGCGACGGTGTTAACTTGACTTAGATTTTCTTAAATTGTTATTAGTTGTGTCTTTCTTTGCCTTGGGGGAGTAAAACTCCTCAAGATTTGTTCTAATTATTTTCAAATTGTTTGATATTTTGCATGTCTAGAAGATCACAAGGTAACTTGTTACCCTTTGATCACGAAATTGAAAGGACTTTGACAACCAATAGAAGACTTGCTAGGAGAACTTTGAGAGGTATTGGTGAGGTTGTAGATATTCAACCAAATACTATTGAGTTCATCAACCCTTTTGTAAGAGAAGGTGAGGAGAACCCAACACAAAATCAACCCACAATGCCTAAGTTTTCATCACATTTCGTACCCACCGAGGAGAACCTACCCAATGGTACTCACACACCACAACATCTAACCGGAAATTTTATTGCCAAATCCGCATTTATCCAATTAGTCGAAAGAAGCCAATTTAGGGGGATGCCTAGTGAAGACCCTCACTCTCATATGGAGACTTTTTGTGACTATTGTGATGCGATTTCTCAAACCGGTGTAACTCAAGACCAAATTCAATGGGTCTTATTTCCTTTTTCTCTAATTGGCACCGTGAAACAATGGTTGAAAGGCCTTGATAAGGCTACTCTCGGAATTGATTCTTGGAAGAAATTGGCTCTAACTTTCTACAAAAAGTTCTATCCACCGAAAAAGACTAACATGCTAAGAGCTCAAATTACGGGCTTTAAGCAAAGAGATGAAGAATCCTTGTATGAAGCTTGGGAGCGATTCAAGGGAATTTGTCGCTCATGTCCTCATCATGGACTTAGCGAGTGGTTCTTGGTACAACAATTTTGGAACGGTTTTTATGAAGACTCAAGAAACATTCTCAACATGGGATCAAATGGAATGTTCACCGAAGTTGATGACAATCAAACTTGGAACAATATTGAGGAAATGGCAGTCCATAACTCACAATATAGTAGACCTCGCAAGGCTACTATAGGAGGAAAGCATGAAGTGGACTCCATTACTCAATTGGGTGCTCAACTTAGTGATCACATTGATACCATCAATTTGAAGTTTGAAAAAGTTATGGCTAGACTTGAAGAAGCCTCAAAATCACCAAAGCATCATGTTAATGCCATGACGGCATCTTCATCAATCCCAAGTGGGATATGTGAGAATTGTGGAACTTTGGGACATGACCAAAGTGAATGTAGGGGAACAAATGAACAAGTAAATGCTTTCCAAGCATACAAGAGTGGTACCCCTTATTCAAACTATTACAATGAAAACACCAAATTCCATCCAAATCTCTCATACAAAAGCCAAAATGTTCAAAACCCTCAACCAACATACACCCCACCTCCCATGAGAAACCAAAATCAAAGACCCTTTTACAACCAAAACCAAGGTTACCAAAATCAAACTCCATACAATCAACAAAATTACCAAGGTTTTGATGTTCAAAAAGCGGTCCTCCAAATGCAAAAGAATCAACAAGAGTTTTTCACTCAAATGCAAAAGGATAGTCAAGCAAAGGAAATCACCATCAATAACATCCTAGCTCACACCAAAATTTGGGAAACCCAATTGACTCAACTAGCATCTTCAAACTCACAAAGACAAAAGGGGCAATTACCACCTCAAAGTAATCCCCCAAGACATGAAACGGTTAGTGCCATTCACTTGAGGAGTGGTACAAGGTATGAAGCACCAAAGAAGCAAGTTGAGGATGAAGTTGTGGAAGCTAGTGACAAAGAAGAAATTGTGCAAAATTCCAAGGATGGAGAACCATCAAAAGAAGAAATTTCAAAGAAAATGAAGACAATGTCAAGGAGAAGGAGCCCATTGTGATTAGACTTCCTTTTCCAAGGCATCAAGCCAAGCCCAAATTGGATGACCAACTTGGAAAATTTATGGAAATTGTGAAAAATTTGGAAGTCTCGATTCCTTTCACGGAATTAATCAATCACGTGCCGGCCTATGCAAAATACATGAAAGACATCCTCACAAAGAAGAAGTCGATCCGGAAGTTTGAGACTATCGCCTTCACTAAGGTGAGTAGTGCAATACTTCAAGGGAGTTCACCTCCAAAACTTAAAGATCCGGGAAGCTTCTCAATACCGTGTACCATTGGCGACACCACGATCAACAAAGCCTTATGTGATCTAGGGGCTAGTGTGAGTGTTATGCCGTACTCGGTGAGTAAAAGGTTAGGGATGGGTGAGCTTAAATGCACCAATATCACACTTCAAATGGCCGATAGATCGACGAAGACACCATTAGGGATATGGGAAGATGTTCCCGTAAGAGTTGGGAAATTTTTCATCCCGGTGGACTTTGTCATTGTTGACATGGAAGAAGACTCCAACATTCCAATCATTCTAGGAAGACCTTTCTTACACACCGCGGGTGCGGTGATTGATGTGAAGCATGGAGAACTCACTCTAGAAGTGGGAGATGAGAGCATAACTTTCAATCTTGACAAGACCATGAGAGCTCCCCGTTTGCATGAACCATGTTTTATGGTTGATCATTATAGCCGGAAGGATGATAGGAAGAAGTCGGAATTCCAATGGAAGAATAAAATTGATGATGCTCCATTCAAAGAGCAAGTGAATTGTAACAAAGAGAGCTTGAAAAGCTCACCAAAGCCAAGCAATGAAGAGGATGGCCTCGTTGGCCAAAACAAGAAAGTGGGAGAGTTGTCTCTATCAACTCAAGAGATCTTTAGTGATCAAGTAGATGAAATTTGTGGTCTTTGGGACGATGAGTTTGAAGGGATTTTCAATCCCTATATTGGTAACGCTATCGATCAAGACCAACATGAAGGACAACAAGGGAAAAGGTCTATTGAAGATCTTTATCATGATAATGAACAAGCTTTTGACTACTTTTTCAAGGTGTTGAGCAACATCAACAACACCTTGGACATGCTGATGCGATCCCGCTAAGTGTTCACAAATTAAGATGTGGTCGTTGGTCACGGTCGAATCAAAACACAATTTATAGCTCCACAAACAACTCTTCAATTAGTAAAGAGGTAAGTAAAGGTCGGATCCCAAGGGACGGGAGTTGAAATGAGATTTCTATTGTAACTAGTGGTGTCTAAGGGGTGTCACAAATTGGGTTGATGTAGAAGGTTACTAAAATAAAATAGCAATGAAAATAATCAAGCAAGATTAATTAAAGGGGTGTAAACAATTGATTAAAGGCACTAGGGTGTCATGGGATCATAGGGGAATCATGGGATATGATCATACAAACATGTTCTCAAATTATAAGCAAGCAATTATTGTTGTGATGGATTGAGTTGGGTTATATCTTACAATCCTAGGAAAGTTTGGGTCCCGGAGCCGAATCGATTAGATTGTACAACACCTACAAGTCGACTTAATCTTCCCTAATCAACAACATGCATGGTCTAATGAGACTCGAGTTGGGTTATGTCTTACAAGTCTTATTGAAAAGATAGAAGATGATAGTAAATGCAAGGATTCATAGGCTTAGCATTTCATCAAATATAACATGTGCATGAGTTGAGATCAAAACAAGCAAGCAAATAAAACATGAAAGCATATTAATTTAAGCATGAATCATTCCCCATGTTGGTTTCCCCTAATCACCCATTAACCCTAGCTAAGAGACTACTCACTCATTATCATGTTGATCATGCTAGCAAGGTTGTCAATCATACCAACAATATGAAACATGATGAATAAATGAAAATAATTAACAATAATTAAAGAGGGATTAAGAGATTATACCTACTAATGATTCCAATAATAAAGCAAAGATAAAAGAAGTACTTGAATGCTTGATTGAGAGGTTGTCAATCTTCCAACAATAACCCAAATAATCTTCAATTACCCAAAATAAAGGATGAACAAAAGAGAGATTAAAGAACTAAAACTTGGATTAAAACTTGATTAATACTTGATTACAATATTAAAGAGAGATTTGATTGATATTAACTACACTAATTATTGATAAGAAGAACATGCCCCTCTAATTAGACTAATGGGGTATTTATAGTGGAAATTAGGGAGGATGCATTAGGGTTAACTAAGGGCTAAACTAGTAATTACACTTTTTAAGTTGAGCAAGGAGGAGCCGGTATTTTTTGAGAGAAGGGCTTCTTTCTTCGTAGCTTGGAGAAGACAATCCGTCTTTGTGCTAGAATCCGGGCGGAATAGGGTCGGGACGGGCGGATTCTGGCGTTGGAATCCGAGCGGATTAAGGTAATCCGGGCGGATTGTGGAGGGGGAATCCGAGCGGATTGTGGCAAAGCCGCTCGGATTGTCTTCTTTGCGGGACGGACGGATTGGTGACAATCCGCTCGGATTGTCGATCAAAAACAAATCTTCTTCTTTTCTTCCCTTTTCTTCATAAATTCCTTGGGGATTTCCTTGGGGACTCAAGGATCTTTTCTCAACATTGCTCTTCTACTATAATATGTACAAAGGCCTTCTAATCTTGTCTCTCCTTGATGCTTGGTCATTGAATTCGATCAATTTAGTCTCGTTTTGCCATGAAAATGCAAGATTCTTACTCCTTTCCTACCAAGGGATCAAAATCTCAAAGAATATGCAAAACAAAGAACTAAAGATAAGAAATGACCCAAATAAGCACTAAAAAGCATGGAAACAAGGCTAATTCGGGGCTAAATATGCGCCAATTATGGTCACATCAAATATCCCCAAACCCAACCTTTGCTCGTCCCGAGTAAAGAGGTGACAAAGACTAGGACCAATACTAACCTATCCTAATAATATAGCCGATATGAGACAATTAGCGGGTCTCACTCCGCCCCTTCAACTCACAACAAGACAACCATGAGGTAGGATGCCTTCTTGCAAGGCAAGGTGGGTCTTGCCAAAATGGCGACACATCCAAACTTTAAGCACACAAAAACACATAATGGATGCATCTACAAAAAGAATAGCCACTCCCTCATCAAGTGGCGGAGGCACTAAAGAGGAACAAATTTAAGAGCATGTAATCCTTCACAAATACTAGTTCAACAAATTACTAAGTCTAAGAGGATGGCACTAAATCACCTCCAAATGGTGTTAAACTAGACTACTTTCGTCCTCAATTTCCAAATGCTTTCGTCAAGAGCGATCGGATGGTGGTGGAATGATGATCCCTATGATGCTAGTGGCATATGACATGACAAGTCTCGAATTCTCTACAAAAGTAAAGGTCATGGATCGTCCCAAGCTCGACCAAGTGGCTTGACAAAAGGCTTTTTGGGAATGAAATGCTCAAATCTTTATTCACAACGGGTGGATATGACTAGTATTCAAAATTGTCCTCATTTCACTTTCACATTTCAAAAATTTAAGATGGGGTTTGTCCCTTCCGGGCTAGTGTCCTTTGCTTTCGCCAATCGCTTATTAGGCAACCGGTTAACCTCTAGACAATAGCTTTTCGGGGTGATAGTCACTCTGTCTCTGGGCGGCCGAATTCACAACCGTATGGGGGCCCAATTCAATGGATCCCACACCAAAGCACATCGAAGTGGTACGCCTCCATCAAAACAACTTAACTTTCTCATCTTTCAACAATTCATAACATTTGAGGTTTCCTTGGCATTACATTACTTCCACATGACAAAATTTCTTTGAAATGAGCACTTCAAGCTTATTGATAGAAAAATATTTTTGGGTTGCTTTACCACAAGGTCAAACAAGGTCACCTAGACAAGTTAACCAAGTCCACATCGCATCACGGGGTTGGATAGGTGACTCACATGCAAACCCTTGACTAAGCCTTGGGTCATGGGTCAAAAGACACTAGTATGACACTATCTAGGGTGTTTTACAACCATTCTAGTAGGCAAAGTCTTAAGTTGAACAAGTATTTATAATGGCTTAGTTGCTCTTGTCAAAGTTCCTAAATAGGCATTTTTCAAAACACAACTACATGCCATGATGCAACTAATATAAACATCCTAATGCAAGTGATTCTATCAACTATTATGACATATAAACTAAATGCAAGTCCTAAATTCACATTGTTATACCGCATCAATCAAAATAAAGCCACATAGTCATTAACATAAAGAGGAAAAAGGAGATTGGAAAGATCATACCATGCGGTCTTCAATATCCTCATGTCTCGGATGTGGCGTAGTCAATCAATGTGAACAAGGATAGAACAAGCACAATATATATACAAGACAATATATACAAGACTACAAAAGGAAATAAACATGTTTTTGGGTTTTCAATTTTCAAATTTTTATGATTTTTGAAATTTTTCAATTTTTTTGGATTTTTGAATAAGAGTTAAATGTTAGAATTCCCATCCCCACACTAATATGGGCATTGTCCTCAATGGCCAAAATGATGGAAATTATGCAAAGATGATGCATGATTTCTATACTAAATGTAATCTATACTAAGCTACACTACATGATGCATGGTTTTTGTTATGACGGAGAGGATAATTTAGATTACCTCCCGTTGCGTATGCATTAACTTCCCCAAACCGAGTGAGACACTATTGCTAATGTCCAAGGATGGGTATAGTTCATGCACACACTATGCTATGCATGAAACTAATTTGTCATTTTGGATTTTGAAAACGGGAACAATAGAATGAGAACACCTCAATGGTATCGAGGTGTGAGTCCTCTAATGGGGCTAGGACTACTCCAACAATGATCAAAATGAAATAAAATACAAAGGTACAAGACACAAACTTCTTTTCATGAAAAATAAAGATAAAGAGGAGAGATGAGAAAACTTCACTTGAACTTAGGTGGGTGCTCTTGCTTTGCTCCACCTAGTGATGAAGTGGTCTCCTAGACATCAGCATCATCTCCCTCTATATCGCTATCCCAAATATCCTTTGAAGCATCACTTAAACTTGGATCCATGAATTCGTCTTCCTCACTCTCAAGCTTCACCGTGTTACCTCCACAAGAATTCCCACTCTCCTCCCCTTGTCTACCGTTCGCCCCTTCATTAGCCTTCTCCGAGTTGGGAAAGAGCAAATCCATTTGAGCCCATGAGGGGAAAGCTCCTTCCTCACTAATCCGTCCTTTTTGAGCCATCTCATGGTATTGGGGGTAAAGAGCATAGTAAGTGTCCACGGAGGTCTCATATTGACGGTAGTGTAAATCTTACAAAATTCCCGTGACAAAGTCGTCACGGGGGAGGATGAAGGGATTTGGATGGTTATATGGTTGGTAGGGAAAGGGGTAGGGAGGCACTTTTATCTTCTCATTTTGGGTTTGTTATTCTTGTTGTTGTGGTGGTGGATTTTGTGGTGGTGGAGTTCGCCTTGTTTGACTTGGGATGAGGTAGGAGGGCATTGGGGACAAGCTTCCTCTTCTTGGGGAGATCCGTGGTAGATCGGTTATTGGGAGATAGATCGGATCGCTCCCTTTTGTCAACCACTTTATCCGCTTATCGACCCCCTCAAGGGTTATCCAATGGTGTTGGACGACAAGGAGATCTTCATTAATTTTCGTGCTCCCCGTAAGTGGAGTGTACTCATTGTTCTCATTGAACCTTGGGTTGAAGTGCTTTGCAAGTCTAGTTATGAGTCCACCATTCACTATGTGCTTCATTCCATCATCATCCCCATTTCTAAAACTTGCCCATTTCTCTAGCAAAACTAGAGGTGCATTGAAGTGATACCCATCTCTCCCTTGAATGTTGAGGTATGATTCCATAAACACAAGGTCCAATTGGTTGACGATGGCCGGATCTCGGCGGGCGAAGAGAGTACCCGAAAGAAATCGATACGTAAGCCTCAAGATCGGGTTTTGGATGTGAAAAGCAAGACATTCCTTGGTAAGAATGAAATCCCGGCCCGTCATGGCCCTCCACAAAGGTGCAACATTATACTTTTTGGGCTTTGATGTTCGGGTAGGCGAAACATCAAGTCCGAACACATTGGCGAACTCTACAAGGGTCATCATCCTAGAAACATTCTCCAACCTAAACTCTATGCATATCACTTTGTTCACGGTTGTAATCTTCAAAAAGCTTAAGAATTCTAGCACAAGGGACCGATAGGTTGGTTCATGCATGCGAAAAAGGATTGAAAGACCAAAAACCTCAAAGAGAGCTTCTACTTGGTGAAAAATCCCAAGCTTTCTTAAGGTAGCATGACAAAGAAATTTAGTGGGAAGAATATTCTTACTTAGGAGCCGGTGGAAGACTAATCTCTGCACATCATCAAGGAATTCCACATTTGAGAAATCATCGAGTCTTGTGAGATCTACAATCTCTACATGTTCCCTTCTAATGGTGTTGAGATGTGAGGTAGAGGAACTTCCCACCATCCTTGGTCTTCTTGCACTCCTAAAAGAGGATCTCCTTGGTGCCATTCTTGCTTCTTTTGTTGGGTTCTTTTGATTTGAGGATTGCTAAGGATGTTCCTTGTTGATTGAGTGTTGGAAACCCTAGAAAATTGGGGATATTTGATTTTGAGGGTAAAGAGAGTGATTTGGATATGTATGGGAGTCATAAGGAGGTGGGTTTTATAGGGTAAGTGGAAGGAATAGTGATGTGTCATTGTATGTGTGGTGGGGGGGTATTTTAATTAGGAAGAAGTCGGGTCAAGACACCGTGAGAAGACGAGTGGATTCGAGGTGAAGACGCTCGGATTCTTGCTCCACGGGACTGGCGTCTTCTTGAGAAGACGGGCGGATTCTGCTACAGAGATTTTCTTTGAAATGCACAGGTAGAAAGACGGGCGTCTTTCTTCAAATCCGGCCGGATTCTTCAAGACGGGCGGATTCTTCACAGACGCTGGATTCGACCTCGGTCCGAGAAATCTTCAATTTCTCAAAGATAGGCGGACGGACGGTTTCTCCACTAAACGCCCGGATTCCAGCAAGACGGCCGGATTCCAGGGAATCCGCACGGATTCGGGCTGCGAGTTTTGACTTCTTCTCCTTTCTTAGATACGTCCCCACACTTGAGCATTTGTTCCTTCCTTCATTCAAAAATCATTAGTAACCCTCCCTTACTTACGCTCATGAAAAGAGTTATTTATTAAAACGAATGCAATAAATAAATACAAGTTAGAGGGTTAGTATATTTACAAGTGGTGGTTTAGGGAGGACTCCACCAAACTCTCCCTTAGATGGTCCTTTCAAGGGGGAGGAGGCCCGAGGTAGGTAGCCTCGACTTCTCCAACAAACGCTCCTTCATAGTATGGCTTCAAACTTTGACCATTTACCTTGAATTTGCTTTCATCTTCCGCCTTGAGTTCGAAATCTCCATATTTTCCAACTTCGGTTATCACATAGGGACCCATCCATCTAGAGTTCAACTTTCCCGGAAAGAGTCGGTAGCGGGAATTGAATAGAAGGACTTTGTCTCCCTTGTGCAAGGCTTTTTGTCTAATCCTTTTATCATGAAGCAATTTTGTTCTTTCTTTGTAAATATTTGCATTCTCATAGGATTGTAGCCGGAATTCTTCCAACTCTTGGATTTGAATCATCCTTCTTTGACCGCTCAATTTGAGATCAAGATTAAGTGCTCGGATTGCCCAATAAGCTTTGTACTCCAATTCGATTGGCAAATGACATGCTTTTCCATAGACAAGCTTGTAGGGGGAGGCTCCTATGGGAGTCTTGTAGGCCGTCCTATAAGCCCAAAGAGCATCATCAAGCTTTGTGCTCTAATCTTTCCGAGTCTTGTTCACAACTTTTTCAAGGATTTGCTTGATCTCTCTATTTGAAATTTCCACTTGACCGCTTGTTTGAGGATGATATCCCAAGCCGGTTCGATGTTGAACACCATATTTGGTCAAAAGGGATGCAAGCTTCTTCTCATGGAAATGTGTTCCTCCATCACTAATGATTGCTCTAGGAACTCCAAATCTTGGGAAAATTATCTTCTTGAAAAGCTTGGTGACCGTTTTTGCATCATCATTTGGGGTGGCAATTGCCTCCACCCACTTTGAGACATAATCGACGGCCACAAGGATGTACTTATTCCCATTGGATGTCACAAAGGGCCCTTGGTAGTCAGTTCCCCAAACATCGAAGATCTCTACCTCTAGAATGCCCCTTTGTGGCATTTAGTTCCTCCAAGATATATTCCCCGTTCTTTGACAAGAATCGCAATGAATGATGAATTCTCTTGTGTCTTGGAACATTGTAGGCCAATAGAAGCCCGATTGGAGAATTTTTGCAACGGTTCTCCTTGCTCCATGGTGCCCACCGTAGGGTGATGAATGACACCCTTCCAAGATTCCTTGGATTTCCCATTGAGGGATGCATCTCCGGTAGAGCCCATCACTACACTCATTGTAGAGGTTTGGGTCATCCCAAAAGTACCTATTCACTTCGAATAGGAATCTCTTTCTTTGGTTGTGGTTCAAATTTGGAGGGAGCACTTTTCCAACAATATAATTGGCATAATCGGCAAACCATGGGGTGATGTGCCTTTCAAGTTGTGTTTGAATAGCCATTAAAATATCATCGGGGAATGAGTCATTGATCGGGGTTTCTCCATTTTCATCATGAAACCGGATCCTCGACAAGTGATCCGCCACTACATTCTCGGCTCCTTTCTTGTCTCTTATTTCCAAGTCAAATTCTTGAAGAAGCAAAATCCATCTCAACAATCTTGGTTTTGCCTCCTTCTTTATCAAGAGATGTCGGAGAGCACGGTGATCCGAAAATACAATCACCTTGGATCCAAGCAAGTAGGAACGGAATTTATCCAAAGCATATACAATGGCAAGAAGCTCCTTTTTGGTTGTATCATAATTTACTTGGGAGGGGTCGAGGGTCTTGCTTATGTAATAGATGGCATGAAGAGCTCTCCCTACCCGTTGGCCAAGAACCGCTCCAACGGCGTAGTTGCTAGCGTCACACATAATCTCGAAAGGTAACTCCCAATTCGGGGGTTGAATGATTGGTGCCGAGATTAATGCTTCTTTGATTCTATTAAAAGCTTCAACACACTCGTCAGTAAATTGGAATTGGGCATCTGTAAGCAAAAGTTGAGTGAGGGGTTTTGCTATTTTCGAAAAATCTTTTATGAAACGACGATAAAAACCCGCGTGACCGAGAAAACTTCTCACCCCTCTAACATTCACGGGAGGTGGGAGTTTCTCTATCACCTCAACTTTAGCTTTATCGACCTCGATGCCCTTTTCCGAAATCAAATGACCCAAGACAATTCCTTCATTGACCATGAAGTGACACTTTTCCCAATTTAAAACAAGGCGAACATCTTCACACTTTTGAAATACAAGAGAAAGATTATGCAAACATGAGTCAAAGTCCTTTCCATAAACACTAAAATCATCCATAAAAACTTCCATTATGGTCTCTAAGTAATCGGAGAAGACACTCATCATGCATCTTTGGAAAGTGGCGGGGGCATTACATAATCCAAAAGGCATCCTCCTATATGCAAAAGTGCCATAAGGGCATGTGAAGGTGGTCTTATGTTGGTCATCCGGGTGTATAGGGATTTGGAAGAATCCCGAATACCCGTCAAGGTAACAAAAGAATTTGTTGGAGGCTAACCTCTCAAGCATTTGGTCAATGAATGGTAAGGGGAAGTGATCTTTTCTTGTTGCGGAGTTTAATTTCCGGTAGTCAATGCACATACGCCAACCGGTGATCATTCTTGTGGGTATTAATTCATTCTTTTCATTTGTCACTACCGTGGTACCTCCTTTCTTAGGTACCACTTGGACGGGCTAACCCACAAAGAATCCGATATGGGATATATGATTCCCGCATCAAGTAATTTCATGACCTCTCCTTTGACAACTTCTTGCATGTGGGGGTTCAATCTTCTTTGGGGTTGAATGGTAGGTCTATGGTCTTCCTCCAGATGAATTCTATGCATGCAAAAGTCGGGACTTATCCCCTTAAGGTCATCTAGACTATAACCTATAGCCTTCTCATGTTGTTTCAACACATCAAGCAATTTTCCCAATTGGTCATCATCAAGTCTATCATTAACAATCACGGGTTTGGTCTTTGATTCATCAAGGTAAGCATATTTCAAATTTGGGGGAAGGGGTTTCAAAGTAGGAGTTTGTACCTTACTTTCTTCCTTTGGAGTTTCATTGAGAATTTGCTCCATCTCCATTAGGCATTCCATTCTCATAGCATACTCCACTTCACTTTCATCAACCTCATCATATTCAAATCCCATGATGGGTTCCTCTTGCTCTTGAGTTTGTAAAATATCCTCTAGGATGGATTGCTCATCCTCTATGGGTTGACATGCTTCCACTAGAATATTATGCACCAATTCGGATTGTGCACGAGTAAGTTCCTTGTTAGCTAGAGCGGCCTCAAAGAGATCCACCTCCAACTCCCAATACATGCTCTTAGCCTCACTTGCTTCTAAGGCTTCTAATGCTTGCATGGGATCCTTGAAGTAAGGGATACTCAAATGGTCCTCTACAAAACAGTCTATGAAATCCATCTCGCAAAATATCAAACAACTCGAAAAATGATTAGAACAAACCTTGAGGAGTTTTACTTCCTCAAGGCGAAGAAAGACACAACTAATAACAATAAAGAGAAATCTAAATCAAACAAACACCGTCCCCGGCAACGGCGCCATTTTTGATGCGATCCCGCTAGGTGTTCACAAATTAAGATGTGGTCGTTGGTCACGGTCGAATCAAAACACAATTTATAGCTCCACAAACAATTCTTCAATTAGTAAAGAGGTAAGTAAAGGTCGGATCCCAAGGGACGGGAGTTGAAATGAGATTTCTATTGTAACTAGTGGTGTCTAAGGGGTGTCACAAATTGGGTTGACGTAGAAGGTTACTAAACTAAAATAGCAATGAAAATAATCAAGCAAGATGAATTAAAGGGGTGTAAACAATTGATTAAAGGCACTAGGGTGTCATGGGATCATAGGGGAATCATGGGATATGATCATACAAACATGTTCTCAAATTATAAGCAAGCAATTATTGTTGTGATGGATTGAGTTGGGTTATATCTTACAATCCTAGGAAAGTTTGGGTCCCGGAGCCGAATCGATTAGATTGTACAACACCTACAAGTCGACTTAATCTTCCCTACTCAACAACATGCATGGTCTAATGAGACTCGAGTTGGGTTATGTCTTACAAGTCTCATTGAAAAGATAGAAGATGATAGTAAATGCAAGGATTCATAGGCTTAGCATTTCATCAAATATAACATGTGCATGAGTTGAGATCAAAACAAGCAAGCAAATTAAACATGAAAGCATATTAATTTAAGCATGAATTATTCCCCATGTTGGTTTCCCCTAATCACCCATTAACCCTAGCTAAGAGACTACTCACTCATTATCATGTTGATCATGCTAGCAAGGTTGTCAATCATACCAACAATATGAAACATGATGAATAAATGAAAATAATTAACAATAATTAAAGAGGGATTAAGAGATTATACCTACTAATGATTCCAATAATAAAACAAAGATAAAAGAAGTACTTGAATGCTTGATTGAGAGGTTGTCAATCTTCCAGCAATAACCCAAATAATCTTCAATTACCCAAAATAAAGGATGAACAAAAGAGAGATTAAAGAACTAAAACTTGGATTAAAACTTGATTAATACTTGATTACAATATTAAAGAGAGATTTGATTGATATTAACTACACTAATTATTGATAAGAAGAACATGCCCCTCTAATTAGACTAATGGGGTATTTATAGTGGAAATTAGGGAGGATGCATTAGGGTTAACTAAGGGCTAAACTAGTAATTACACTTTTTAAATTGAGCAAGGAGGAGCCGGTATTTTCTGAGAGAAGGGCTTCTTTCTTCGTAGCTTGGAGAAGACAATCCGTGCTGTGCTAGAATCCGGGCGGAATAGGGTCGGGACGGGCAGATTCTGGCGTTGGAATCCGAGCGGATTCAGGGTAATCCGGGCGGATTGTGGAGGGGGAATCCGAGCGGATTGTGGCAAAGCCGCTCGGATTGTCTTCTTTGCGGACGGACGGATTGGTGACAATCCGCTCGGATTGTCAGTCAGCAACAAATCTTCTTCTTTTCTTCCCTTTTCTTCATAAATTCCTTGGGGATTTCCTTGGGGACGCAAGGATCTTTTCTCAACATTGCTCTTCTACTATAATATGTACAAAGGCCTTCTAATCTTGTCTCTCCTTGATGCTTGGTCATTGAATTCGATCAATTTAGTCTCGTTTTGTCATGAAAATGCAAGATGCTTACTCCTTTCTACCAAGGGATCAAAATCTCAAAGAATATGCAAAACAAAGAACTAAAGATAAGAAATGACCCAAATAAGCACTAAAAAGCATGGAAACAAGGCTAATTCGGGGGCTAAATATGCGCCAATTATGGTCACATCACATGCCCCCATGACATCTCACTAAGGATGAGAGTTTGGTGGAGTCCTCTCCAAACCACCATTTGTAAATATTTCTAACTCCCTAACTCGCATTTTAATTCTTACATTGCATTTTTGTCATTTTTGGATTTTTATGCTTTGATCAAGATAATTATCATTTTTGAGAGAAGTGAGGGAGGGACTAATTATTTAATTAATGTGTAGTGCTTTAGTTTAGTGTGGGGATAGCAATTGCCTAGGCTATTCATGCCTTAGTAGTGCCCCTACAATGAAGAACACGGGGTTTGAATAATGAAAAATGACAAGGGATATGCAAGTGCACGGATGGAACTGAATCCGGGTAAACCAGGGAGAATCCGAGCATCTTCAAGGGGAATCCGTTCGTCTTCAGGAAATCCGAGCATATTTGGCAAAATCCGCCCGTCCATTTTAACTGAAAAATTGAAATTTTGGGACTGTCGAAGAATCCGAGCGTCCTGGTAGAGAAGACGCTCGTCTTCAGTAATCCGCTCGACTTTGCAAAAAGACGCCCGTCTTTTTGCCAGTGCAAAACAAGAAAGCTTGCTGTATCAGAATCCGCCCGTCTTCAGTAGAATCCGCTCGTCCTGCAATCAAAGAATCCGAGCGTCCCAGCTGAAAGACGTCCGTCTTTAGGCGAGAATCTTGAACCCAGAATAGGCAGAATCCGAGCGCCCCGAAGGAAAGACGCCCGTCTTCCCCTGCAGTTTCAAAATTTTCGGGTGTTTTAAATACCCCCTCCCACATGCATTCCTTCATTCATTCATTCAAAACACTACCAATAAACCCCAAAACTCAAAACCCTCATCCTCTCCATCACCAAAACAAGATTTCCTCAACCAAATTCAACAAAATCAAATCCAAACTTCCTTTTAACAACAATTAATCACTCCTCTTCCAACAAAAATCAAACCAAGCACCAAAATCTTCAACCTTTGAGTCGATTTTTGAAATTACAAAGGCAAAGCCTTTCATCTTAAAATCGATTTGGGTATACTTGGAAATTGAAGATTTTCACTCTTTTCTTGGTATTTTCATCAATGGCAAGAACAAAAGGATCAACAAAGGCACCTAAAGCAAAGGCACTCTCAACAAGGCAACAATGTCTTCAAGCTAAGAAAGCCTCATTGGCTATGGTGGTAGCTAGTGCAAACTTGGAAGTTCAACAACAAAATCCTCCCTTGGAAGCAACAACATCAACAACTCCGAAAATTGCTCAATTATCAAACTATCCGGAGGTAATTTTCATTTCTAACTCCCATAGGGATACATTTGCCAAGTATGCTATGAAATCCTTTCTACCCACCAAATTCATATGTGAAGATGCCTTGAACAAATTGGGTGTACTTGAACAAACAAAAGCCTTCTTTGAAGCCATGGGGTTGGGATTGTTTGCTATAAGAGAATTGACATACCCCTCCCTTACCTTGGAATTCTTGAGTTCTTTGAAAGTAACTAAGGTAGAGACTAGAGAAAACATCGAGTTCCGCCTTGCCAATGTGAGTGGTGCATCACCTTTGATAACTTAGATAAAGCATTAGGTCTTAGTGATTCACCTAGTTATTACAAGAAGCCCGAAAAATATGACCCCGCTCCTCTTTGGGAGGCGATTTTCGGGAGGAAATTTGAGAACTATCATGCTAGTCGCGCTCTATTAGTCCACCACCCGGGCATTAGAGTGTGGCACAAGGTCATCGGGAATACTATCATTGCAAGAAAAGACACTAACTACTTTACCAAGCTCGATTGTGTTCTACTTGATTCGGCCTTAAATATTGGAAGGGAATTCACCAAGCCTTACAATTCTCTAAGGCTTTTGGTGGAAAGATGGCTCAATGTTGATTGTGGAAAGCAAGGCACCGCTTTTATTGTAAATGGAGGTCTAGTCACTCTTTTGGCTAAGTACTTTGATCCGAATTTCAACAAGGATGGCAAGTATGTGGTGAAAAAAGAGGGTCATCTCATTGACATGGATGCCATGATTAACAAGTACAAGTGGGTCACTCATAACCCTCTTGACACCAAATATGGGTGGCTCACCAATGATGCTAGATCTTTTACTTTGCCTTCCAAGATTTGCCGTTTGAGTGTTCATCGGACCAACTACCTCCTTCCCCTCTCAAAAGAAGTCGAATACATCATCCGTCAACAAAGGGGTGAAATTGAAATGCCCTCCTCCTCCATTGTCACACCACCCTATATATTCAAATATCAAGAGTTCAAACCCGAAAGTGTTGAAGCAAATAATGACTACATGACTCTACTTATGCAAGAGATGCACAAACAAGCTTATAAGGATCGAGAAGATGCATACTTCGCCCAATATCCACCCCTCCTTCATTTATCTAGGCAAGGACTACTT
This sequence comes from Silene latifolia, assembly GCF_048544455.1. Taxonomy (NCBI): domain Eukaryota; kingdom Viridiplantae; phylum Streptophyta; class Magnoliopsida; order Caryophyllales; family Caryophyllaceae; genus Silene; species Silene latifolia. The sequence goes on from NC_133538.1 coordinate 357,943,799, forward strand.
GATCCTTCATGTCCTTTGCCTAGTTGGGCGGATAGGGAAGTCTTCTTTCCAAGTGCATCTAGGGGTGAGATACCGGGTGACGATGAGGTTGTCGGTGATGAGGTTGTTGATGAAGGCATTGATAAAGAGGTAAATGAAGAGGAAGAGGCCAATGAAGAAGAAGATGATGAAGGAAGTGAGCAAGGAAGTGAAGAAGGAAGTGGAGATGAGTCCACTACTATTGAAGAAGATGATGACAACGATGATATGGTGGAAGACTAGCAAGCTTTGGAGGCTCCTACCCTCTTGAGGTTTGTCTACTTCTTTCTTTGTTTTATTTATTTTATCTTGATCATGGTTGGAGAGTCCTAGCAATATAGAGGACTAACACCTCGGCCCCATTGAGGTGTTCCTATTTCATTGTTCCCACTTTTGAAAATCCAAAATGACAAATTTAGTTTCATGCATTGCATCTTGTGTTCATGAACTACCCCCAACTTTAGGACATTAGAAATAATGTCTATCTCGGTTTGGGGAAGTACATGCATACGCAACGGGAGGTAATCTAAATTACGCTCTCCGTCATAAACAAAAACCCATGCATCATGTAGTGTAGATTAGTATAGCTTGCATTTAGTGTAGAATTCATGCATCATGTTTGCATAATTTCCCATCATTTTGGCCATTGAGGACAATGCCCATATTAGTGTGGGGATGGGGAATTCTAACTTAACTTTTATTCAAAAATCCAAAAAAATTTCGAAAAACCATAAAAATTTGAAAAATTCGAAAATCCAAAAACAAGTTCATTTCCTTTGTAGTGTAGTCATGTATATATTGTTGTATATATTGTGTTTGTTCTTTGTTCACATTGATTGACTACTCCACATCCGAGACATGAGGATCATGAAGACCGCATGGTATGATCTTTCCAATCTCCTTTTTCCTCTTTATGTTAATGACTATGTGGCTTTATTTTGATTGATGCGGTATAACAATGTGAATCTAGGACTTGCATTTAGTTTATATGTCATTTTAATTGGTAGAATCGTTTGCATTAGGATGTTTATATGCAAGTTGCATCATGGCATGTAGTTTGAATGTTAGAAAAAGTTTGCGAAACCGTCTACTTGGGAAGCTTGACAAGTGTATATAGGCCCTAGTAGATGCTTTTTCTTCTTAAGACTTTGCTTATTAGAATGCTTGTAAAATACCCTAGGATGTGTCATGCTAGTATCCTTTGACCCATGGATTAAGGCCTAGTCAAGAGTACCTTGTGGTGTGATAACTCCTTGGCTACCGTTTATTCCAAGGTGACCCTTGCAACCATGCATGCATCCATCATCCATGTTCTACCACATTTTTGTCATCAAAGGGAATGGGCACAAAAAGAAATTGATTTGAGCTCAATGAAATGAAAAGTGAAAGAAAGTTTGAAAAATGCATCAAATGAAAAGAGGAGCAAAAATAGAACTCCTATGCTTCAAATATAAGGCACCCTCACTATATATGGGGTGACTTTGAAAATGTTCAAAAGAAAAATGCAAAAAGTTGAAAAGTTGTCAAGTGTTGAAAAGCCAAAAATCAAAAGAAATGGCAAAATAAAGTGTTCTCAAATGTTATATGCCACAATAAATTGGGGGGAAAACAACAAAAACAAACTCCCAAAGTGAAAATCAAATTCTATCGATCCCTTTAATCCATCGTATCCATTTTTGTGCATGGTAGAGAGGGGACGACCCTTCTTCTTGTCTAGGCAAGATGGGGAATTCCGCGATCCTCCAGTGTTTCTAACACCATAGGGAGTCTATTCTTGACAAAATCATTTAACGATTGAGGACAAAGGTACCCTAGCTTGACACAACTTGGAGGTGATTTATTGGTATCCTTCTACGCTTAGTAGTTTGAAGAAATTGCATCTATGAAGGAGTGTGTACCCTTGAATTGCTTCCCTTGTAGATAATTTCCGCCACTTAGATGAGGAGAGTGGCTATTCTTTTGTAAATGCATCCATTACTTGATTTTGTGTGCTTAATGTTTGGATGTGTCGCCATTTTGGCAAGACCCACCTTGCCTTGCAAGAAGGCATCATACCTCATGGTTATCTTGTTATGAGTTGAAGGGGCGGAGTGAGACCCGCTAATTATCTCATATAGGCTATGTTATTAGGTTAGTTTAAATAATGGTCCTAGTCTTTGTCATCTCTTTACTCGGGACGAGCAAAGGTTCGGTTTGGGGATATTTGATGTGACCATAATTTAAGCACATTTAGTCCCCGAATTAGCCTTGTTCCCATGCTTTTTAGTGCATATTTGGGTCATTTATTGTCCTTAGTTCTTTTTTTTGCATATTCTTTGAGGTTTTGTGTCCTTGGTAGGAAAGGAGTGCAAACCTTGCATTTTCATGGCAAAATGAGGCTAAATTAATTGAATTCAATGACCAAGCATCAAGGAGAGACAAGATTAGAAGGCCTTTGTACATACTATAGTAGATGGGAAATGATGAGAAAAGATCCTTGCATCCCCGAGGAAATCCTCAAGGATTCTTTCTATAAAGAAAAAAGGAAGAAAGGAATAAGGAACGAAACTGTTTGACAATCCGTGCGGATTGCCCTGAAGACGCCTGTCCATCTCCCACAATCCGAGCGTCTTCCTCCATAAGACGCCCGTCCAAAACCACCCAAATCCGCCCGTCTTCCCCCTCTGGATGCCCGTCCAGAAGCACCCAAATCCGCCCGTCCCGTGTCAAAAACGCCCGGATTCCCAGACAGTCTTTTCGTCTTCTACAACCTTCAAGGAAGGATGCACATCTTTTTCTAAGACCGGCGAAAAAGAGACCGGAGTCTCCCTAGAGACCGGCGATTCATCAAGGACTTAATCGTCATTTAAGCCCTTAGTAAACCCTAATTTATGTAACTAATCCCACTATAAATACCCCATTAGTCTAATTAGAAGAGCATGTTCTTCTTAGCAATCTTTAGAGTAGTTAATATCAATCAAATCTCTCTTTAATCTTGTAATCAACATTTAATCAAGTTTTAATACAAGTTTTATTTCCTTAATCTCTCTCTTGATCATCCTTTGTTTTGGGTAATTGAAGATTATTTGGGTTATTATTGGGAGATTGACAACCTTCCAATCAAGCATCAAGTACTTCTATTATTCTTTGCTTTATTATTGGAATCATTACTAGGTATAATTCTCTTAATCCCTTTTTAATTATTGTTAATTATCTTCATTTATTCATCATGTTTCACTTTAATGGTATGATTGACAACCTTGCTAGCATGTTCAACATGATAATACGTGAGTAGTTTCTTTAGCTAGGGTTAATGGGTAATTAGAGGAAACCAACATGGGGAATGATTCATGCTTAAATTAATATGCTTTCATAGTTTATTTGCTTGCTTGTTGTGATCTCAACTTATGCACATGTTATGTTTGATGAAATGCGAGCCTATGAATCCTTGCATTTTTTACCCATCACCTATCTTTTCAATGAGACTTGTAAGACATAAACCAACTCGAGTCTCATTAGACCATGCATATAGTTGAGTAGGGAAGATTAAGTCGACTTGTAGGTGTTGTACAATCTAATCGATTCGTCTCCGGGACCCAAACGTTCCTAGGATTGTAAGATATAAACCAACTCGATCCATCACAACAATAATTGCTTGCTTATAATTTGAGAATATGTTTGTATGATCAATTCCCATGAATCCCCTATGACCCCATAACACCCTAGTGCTTTTTATCAATTGTTTACATCCCTTTTAGTTCATCTTGCTTGTTTACTTTTATTGCTATTTAGTTTAGTGATCTTGTACTTCAAACCCCAATTGTGACACCCTTAGACACCACTAGTTGCAATAGAAAATCTCATCTCAATTCCCGTCCCTTGGGATCCGACCTTTACGTGCCTCTTTACTAATTGTAGAGTTGTTTGTGAAGTTATAAATTGTGTTTTCGTCTAGGTGCTCTTAATGACAAGTACTGAAAACTAAACCCCACGAGGGATCACGACCACTTACACTAGAAAAATTAGTTGAAGTGGTGAATAATTGTAGAGGAAAAACCTCTTAGCATCACCCTAGAAAACCGGTTGGAGGGGGGGTATTTTAAGCCCAATGCATGCAATAGTTGCTCTTCTCAAAAGCTATAGGGTTGCATGGTTACTAGTTAGCTTTTATCATTGTGTTTTTCACTTAAAACAATTAACACAATTTAAACCTTATACTCCTCCATAATTTCGGCACATGTGACATAAAATGGGAGGTCCATTTTATTTTGTCATTTGCCAGTTGTAACATGTGACATGTTACTTGACATGTGAAATTGTAATGTATTTTTAACATATTAAAAATTAACATACTCATAAAATATGTCATATACAATATCGACTAGTAATTCGTAATTACTTGTACCAAAACGGTTTATCAAATTATAAATTACACTGTCTTGTATTTATAATAAATTATTCACTTAATTTCAATTTCAATTGTTTTGTAAACAATAATTTTATCTAAGTAATAAAACAATTCGATTACTTAGACCGTATCCAATTTAATCGAATTATAATAAGATACGTTAATCTTACTCACAAATCATTCGTCAGTTTTAAGTAATTTAATTAACTCATATCGGCATACGATTAATTAAATAATCAATTAGGAGTATTTACCTATAAGTATGACCTAAGGGGATCAACTGATCACCACCGTCGCACGACAGTAATGTCAAACTCTAGTCAGCCAATCATTACCGATATGTGTGGACCAGTTGACTGTAAAATATTACATCCCACATGTATTCTTAAAATGAGATTTAAACATGTGATCATCATGATCGACAGTTGTGATCGCATTATTGTCGGAGGACACATATTCCAACACTTCAAAGTTCTCGCAACCCTCTGGTAACGCTAGGATAGGAGTTGTGGTCAAACACTCCTTTAAGGTATGAAACGCCGTCTCACAACTCTCATCCCATCGAAAACTGGTCTCCGAATCTCAGCAACATTCTTCGGTGATTCCCACTTGGTCACTACCTCAATCTTGCTAGGATCCATGGACACACCCTTTTTGGATATCACATGACCCAGAAAAGTCACTTCCTCCTACCAAAACTCACACTTGGATAGCTTGGCGGCATAAAGTTGATTGTCTCGCAAGGTCTGCAAAACTAACCTCAAGTGCTCCTCATGCTCTTCCTTAGTCTTATAGTTGACTAAGATGTCATCAATGAAGACGACCACAAACCTGTCCAAGAACGGACTAAAAACCCGGTTCATCAGATCCATGAACGCTCCTGGTGCATTCGTCAAACCAAAAGGCATCACTACATATTCATAGTGACCATAACGGGACCGGAAAGCTTGACACGGCTGTCGCAACCCTATCAAAAATAAACCAAATGGCTCAACTAATAAATAGAGTAGAGGTAAGGCGGGTATCGTACTCCACAGGGAGGCTATTGTATCTACCTGCTATCTAAGTCTGTAACGGAAACAATTGGGTGTTTTGATTTGTTTTCTATTCAACTAAATGAGATTAAGGCAAGAGAAATAGGGCAATAAGAATAAAGAGAAATGAGCTGTGATCAAATAAAGAGAGGAAATGCTAGGATGTCTGTTAACTATGGTAACTAGTCAATTTAATCATAAATAGCTCAGTCGGTCTAATGTGAGAAGGGTAAAGGAAAGGTCTTCTCGGTCCACTTTCTGCCCCAAAATACAACTAACTTAGCTCTCGCCCGCATTAGTGTAGTCTTACTGTTCATAACAGGTCTATTCATTCCAATCTCTCGATCTAGGTCTGAATTTAACCAAATTAACTGATTTAGAAGCGTGCACTCAACTAAACGATTACAATTATATTATTATAAAACAGTAATCGAATTTCATAAATGTGCAAAATAATGAAACATGCTATGCAAGGAGTATACTACTCTTAATTCCTACATGAACTGGTCATAAATGACACCAGCTATATGGCTCTAAAACTCAGAAATTTATAAGTAGGTTGCCAAATTTATCAGGTCAAGTCTATTTGATCAGCTGTATTTTTAACATTAACTCGTAGAATATGCAAATGACAAAGCTAATAAAATGACAGTTTGTTGCAGGGCTTAAGTGCAATGACAAGTTATAAAAAAATATCATCATTGAAATCTACCATTCCGACTCGACCTTAGTGCAAAAATAAGCGTGAGATATTTTGAAATTTTTCGAAAATTTTGATTTTCATGGATTTTTCATTATTTTTTTTTTAAATTAAAATACAGTGCAAGCAGAAATAAAGTAAACGTGAATGCAAAACAACCGCAAATGCAGAGTCAAAGGATGCAATACCCTCCCCAAACCAAAACGGACAACACCCTCGTTGTCCTCCAGCATACACCAACAGAATAAATGCGGAAATGGGAAAATTACAACCAATATAAACAAATGAAATAAAAGGAGATAAAAAAGAAATAAAAGCAGAAAATACTTACAATATATACGAACTTCCCCAAACCAGCCAGAAAACTGGGGAAGTGAGTACACCAGAAGCTACTCGTCAGCATCCTCCTCCTCATCAACCACCGTGTAGGTGGGGTCACTCTTCTCCTCTCCTCCTCTGGCGACCTCCAGCAGTGAGGTCAGCTCTGACCCTCTCCTCCCTCTCAGCTGTGTCCTCCTCGCCGTCAGGAACAGGACGCCCTCTCCGCATGTAGTACTCATATAGAGGGAACAAGGAATGTGCATGATCCTGCTCTATACGAGCCACTCTACTTCACATGTCAAGAAGCAAAGCGTCACGACGCCCTTGGTCTATGACCTCAAGCGCCACAAAAGGAGTAGGAGCAACAAAATTAGCCGGAAAACCGGCTGGGGGACAGAAGATGTAGGTGTAGGGGTCGGGGTAGGCGTAGGCGTGGACGTATGCCTAGCCTGAGTCTGAGTCGGTGTGGACCCCTCAACGGCTTCCCCAACAGCAGTGGGAGGCCTCTTCCGCTTCTTAGAAGCGGGAGGAGTAAGAGTAAGGAGGTAAGAAGGTGGAGGTGGAGGCAACCTACCCGACACAGAAGTCAAGGGTAAAATACAAGGCAGGTCGGGTGAAGGTAAGGTCACGGACATGGAACCACAAATCTTCCATGTCCGTTGGTCCTTTGCTAACCAAAACATGGCCAACATGGCCTGAATATCTATAGCATTGTCCCTATCTACATGTCTAAGGCCGCGCGTAAAGTCGGTGAAAAGGCTACGGGCGATGTGGGTCGCCAACCCGCCACAGGAAATCGGGCTTTTCACCTTCTGCCCGACAACGTTAAAATATTGAGCCGTCAAGTAAGAAATGTTAAGAACAAAAGGGTCACCGCAGTCGATGTTCAAGTAATCCGCTAAAATCGACAACTCAACGTTGTTAACATTGTTAGGCTCGTGGCGTCCAAATATCGTCTCTCCTAGGAGATGTAAGAAGTAACGGGCTGGGGGAAGATGGACGTGAGCAACACGTCTCGAGTCAAAGGAAGTCTGTGCAAGGGTAGGCTAAAGTAAAGCTAGGATGGAGCTTGCTATGAGGCTTCTGAGGACCGTCACTAGTCAAACCTAACCGCCTCCCAAACTCAGCTAAGGTCCAGGTGAAGGTCAGTTAAACAGTCTAAAAGAAACACAGGTACTCCCTGGGTCAGTCTTATAAGCAGCGGGTGAAAAGGTGAAAGAGCTAAAAAATTCTAAGGTCACTTGTTCTTAAGTTAGCTCTCTCATAGAGGTCAAACCCGACATCCCAGTCCCGTTTCATAACTCAGCCACGGGTTCGAAAATCCCCAATTTTTCCAATGAAGGCCGACACAAAAAATATGTAGAAGTAACGTCACAGTCCATCAATTGCATAAATCGAGTACGATGAAGCGGGTTAATGAAACGTACCTATGGAAACTCAGGAAGAGAATCCAGTGAAGTGTCGGCAGTGAACCTGGTGGCGGTATGTGCAGCAGGACCCGTTTTCCTCCCCCCTCGTGAACCTGAAGCAGAAGCAGCAGCAAGCACAACAGCAGCGAGCCTAGGAGCTCGGACAGAAGGGGGTCTCTGTATAGCAAGGGTAGAGGACGTAACTGTGACAGCTGGTGTCGACACATCAGTGGTCGACACCGTGATAGGGACAGGCGCGACAGTAGTAACAGTAGGGCCAGTAACAGTAGCAGTGGTGGTGACAGTGGTGGTGGTGACGGTGGTGGCAGCAGGGACCACCGTCTCAGTAACAGACGGAATAGTAGAAGAACAAGAGGCGGAAACAGTGCTACTATCCATCCTATTAATCACAAGACAAGTTCTAAAATTAAAAGGCAATTAGGACAACCGATTCTTCCCCCAATTTCCCAAACCCGAAAACCCTAATTTCGAATTTGATGAACAAAAACACAATTAAACAGCAGTAAAGATTGGAGGAAAGAACTTACTTGTGACGATTACCCAACAGAAATTGCAATCAAACCAACAAAAGGCACAAATCAATCAAGCTAAATCCCGATTTTTCGCAAAGCCCTAACCCCGCAAATAACTTCAACCTAGTCAAAATTTCAAGGGGCAAATAGAGGATTGGTTTAATTGATGTTAAGGATTTAAAATGGGTAATTAATTTTGTAGATTGGGGAAGAAAACGAGGGATTTGGGGTTGTTTATGGGATTTTTCGCAAAAGAAAGGAAGAATAAGGGTTGAAGAAACGAAGTAGAATAGGAAAAAGAATACTCCCTTGCGTGTTTATCAGCTGGAGTTACTCGATCGAGTGATTTGAGACCACTCGATTGAGAGCTTTCCTCGCCTTTTTACTCGATCGAGACCTTTGAAGCTGCTCGATCAAATGTTCCCTCCTTTTCCCTGGATTCTACTCAATCGAGAACATTGAGTTATTCGATTGAGTACTTTGTCTCTTCAATTCTGCTCGATCGAGTACAGGACAACTCGATCGAGAATCCCTGAAATATGACCATTCGATCGAGTACATTAGACCACTCGATCGAACGCTTTACCTGGACAATTTGCTCGATCGAACACAAAAAGGGTCCGATCGAAAGCTTTTCCTTTGGCACGCATCCCAATGATTAACTATCTTCCCCAAACCTGCATTAAAAACACAGAAAATACTTCCCGAAAATACCCAATTCACAGCAGCAATCTATATTCGGTCTTACAATAATTAATACTAATTAATCTACGCTAATGTCTAAAAGCAACTAAAGTGTCTAACAAAATCCAAATTACAAATTGTTTTTACGACAGGACAGCTCCCCGTTTATCTTTCGAAACACTTCAGCAGCCCAAAAGAGGGATTCTGACTGGAGGAGTTCCTTTCAGCATCGTGGACCGTCCTTCTTGATCTCCATGAACTTGAACTGGTTGAAGAAGAGTAGTTTGTGTCCACATACGCCTTCACTTTCTTCTTTTTTTTGTTCCGGCCTTTGTCTTTGGCCCCATTCCCATCAGTGAGCTTGAATTTCATTGTACCTTTATCAACGGGATCTCCAATGTCTACTCCGCATATACCTGTAACAACAGAAACGACAGAGTGGTCCTCTATATTGCTCTCAGTCTGAGGCGGAGGTATTTAAATCGCAGCACATGATTCAATATTATCCATTGGAGGATTCGTGTCATGGTTAGTAGAGGGTAGTGCGTTGTAAGGCTGGACCTGCATAGGAGCCCTGCGAACGCTGGACTGATAAAAAGTCAACTCTTCATCGCCCACCTGAAAGGTTAGAGTCTTTCCCCAACATCTATTACTGTGCCAGCGGTAAATAGAAATGGTCGTCCTAAAATAATAGGAGTGTAAGAGTCTTCGGGGATGTCCAAGACTACAAAATCAACGAGAATAAAGAACTTCCCGATCTAACAGGTATGTCCTCTAAGACACCCAAAGGCCATGATAGAGTACGGTCAGCCATCTGCACAGTCATATTAGTATAATGAAGTTTAGTCAAACCGAGTCTCTTAGCGAGATACAGCGATAAGACACTCACACTAGCTCCCAAACCACATAATACATTGTCAATTAAATGGGTCCCTATATGATATGGAATAGAGAAGCTACCCTGGTCAGATAATTTAGGTGGAGTCTTATTTTGAATTAGGGCAGAGCCCTCTTCGGTTAAAGCCACCGTCTCGTAATCATTAATGTGCCTCTTAAGTGTTAAAATTTCTTTCATAAATTTCATATAAGAGGGTACCTGGGTTAGCAGCTCGGCGAAGAGAACATTGACGTGAAGGCTCTTCAATATTTCAGCAAATTTACCGAACTGTTGCTCGGCTTTCTTGTTTTGCAATCGCCTCGGGAATAGGACCGTGATGGGAATAGCTAGTCCTTCATTTCTTTTTGCCAAAGAATTCTCGTAATCAGCATCAGGTTTACTCGATTGAGTATCAATTCCTCTTGATCGAGTAACATTCTCAGCAACTTCACTCGATCGAGCATTTTCAGTCACTCGATCGGGAGTGCCATTTTCAACAGTGCTCGATCGAGCAACATCACCATTCGATCGAGTAACTTCCACAGCAATTCCTCTCGATCGACCTCCAGGTATCAAACGATCGAGTACTTTTCTTGGATTTAGCAATATTTCGCCAGATGACGACTGTTTCTGCACAGGAACTTCAACTTTCGGGTCTGATTTATCATTTTCAGTCGGCATTTTGGGTCCCTCATAAGAAAGACCACTCCTTAAATTTATCAAATTTACCGTCTCGTGATGTTTCTTATCAGGTTGGGATGGTAAATGACCCGGTTGCCTCGAAGCTTGATTGGTAGCGAATTGAGCTATTTCTGATTCGAGTGACTTAATAGAGGCATCATTTTGTTGGTCACTTTTCTGCAATTGGATAGTCAATGACTGTATCATTGATTTCAACTCAGCTACATCACTTACACCACTAGAAGAGGCACCTTGTTGCGGCGGTGGGAAAGATGGAGGCTTTTGAAAGCCTTGTTGAGCTTTATGGGGTGGTACATAAGCTTGTTGTTGCTGCAGTGGAGGCGTCGGATTTAAAACATTTTGACTCATCTAACTTAAGTTAGGATGGACGCCACCTTTATTGTTATAATAGGAGCCTCCTTGCCTGAATTGTTGAAAGGCAAAAACTTGCTCCTTCTCAGCTAGACAATCCACAGCAGTGTGACTGTCATTACCACCACATCTCTCACATGAAACGGTTTCTTGCCTAGTCAACAAGTGAACCGTCTGTCGATCTCCCGTAGCCTGCAACTCAAGTTTATCAAATCTAGCATTCATGGCTTCCAGCTGAGCCACAAGTGCACTATCAACACTAGAAACCATTCTAATTCCGCCTCTTGGGTTCCCATATTCAGCACAATGGGTGGCCATCTCTTCAATGATTCCCCAAACTTTGTCATCATCAATATTCTTCTGGAATCGACCGTTGGCTGCAGCATCCAATATGGCACGGTGGTCATCATACAACCCATTATAGAACTGGTTGCACAAAAACAACTGATTGAAACCGTGATGAGGGACGGACCGAACCAACTTTTTGAACCTTCCCCACACCTCATGCAAGTTATCGTCTGGATTTTGCTTGAAACTTGTAATCTTTCCCCTCAATTGATTAGTTCTCTGCAGAGGAAAGTACCTTTTGTAAAAAGCCAGGGCCAGGGTCTCCCAGTTGGTAATCCCAGCTGCAGTCCTATCAAGATTGGTGAGCCACTCTCGGGCTCCATCAGTAAGAGAGAAAGGAAATAGAACCTCCTTAATCTTGTCTTGCGTCACTACCTTAGTAGAGGGAATGGTAGAACAGTAGTCTTTAAAGACCTCCATGTGCTTTCGCGGATCCTCACCAGCTACTCCACGATATAGATTTCTTTCAACCAAATTAATATAAGATGGTCGAATATCGAATCTATTCCCATCTTCAGTTGCAAGGTTAAAACCTTTAGGAATAGAGTCAGTTGTAGGCTCGGAATGGCTCGCAATGTTAGGCACCTTTACAGATTTGGCTGCAGAAATAAAAGTATCTTCTTTAAAAGACTGGTCTTCTGGAAATAGAAAGTGTTCATGATCAGGTTCAAAAGTACTCAAGGCTTCCTTTTGACGATTCTTTCTCAGCAAATTTTGTCTATAACGAAAAGTACGCTCCGGTTCAGGATCAGCTGGTACTAATTCTGACCTGTTAGACTTGGGCATAAACAAAACTAGAGAAAATAAATAAGAACTGTCTCAAAGAATTAAAAATTCCCTGAGACTGAGACAAATGAAAAGAAGCAGATAAATAGGCTAATTGCCTCCCCGGCAACGGCGCCAAAATTTGACACGGCTGTCGCAACCCTATCAAAAATAAACCAACCGGCTCAACTAATAAATATAGTAGAGGTAAGTCAGGTATCGTACTCCACAGGGAGGCTATTGTATCTACCTGCTATCTAAGTCTGTCACGGTAACAATTGGGTGTTTTGATTTATTTTCTAATCAACTAAATGAGGTTAAGGCAAGAGAAATAGGGCAATAAGAATAAAGAGAAATGTGTTGTGATCAAATAAAGAGAGGAAATGCTAGGATGTCGGTTCACCATGGTAACTAGTCAATTCAGTCATAAATAGCTCAATCGGTCTAATGTGAGAATGGTAAAGGAAAGGTCCTCTCGGTCCACTTTCTGCCCTAAAATACAACTAACTTAGCTCTCGCCCTCATTAGTGTAGTCTTACTGTTCATAACAGGTCTATTCATTCCAATCTCTCGATCTAGGTCTGAATTTAACCAAATTAACTGATTTAGATGCGTTCACTCAACTAAACGATTACAATTATATTGTTATAAAACAGTTCTCACAATAATACCAACTAATCTATTTACAACATCATCTATTCACTACCATGGCTCCCCTAATCCAAACATATAGGGAATTAGCTACTCATGCTTATGATGAAACTAATAACAATGATAGATGAAATAGCAAGAGACATGATATAAATATTAAGAGAATAAAATGGCATAAACTAATAACAAAAATTAATTAAAAGACTAGTAATTAAGGATGCAAAAGATGAAATTAAATTAAGTATATTAAGAGTAGAGAAAGATTACAAAACTCGAGATCCGGCAAATGAACAAGACAACGTAGCAAAAGGAGAGAAGAAAATCTAAGCAGTAATTAAGTTTATGAGATTAAAGAGTGATTAAGAGATGTTTAAAACCTAATTACGTCTTCCCTTATATAGGGAAGATCTTTATTAACATAACTAAACTATTAAATAAGTGTACACGAAATAAAAATCCCGTGTAAAATAGAAATCCACTCGATCGAGGAACTTCAAACACCTCGATCGAGCAAATCTCTAGCCAAATCCTTCGATCGAACAGAAAGCACGTTCGATCGAGGACCTTCAAATCAGCATACTTCGATAAAGTTCATCAGGGACTCGATCGACCATCTTGGACCACCATACTCACTCGATCGAACAGAAAGGCTAGGAAAAGTCTTCGATCGAGTGCTCAGCTACTGAAAGAGCTCATTTACATCATGGGTTAGCTTCCGAGACTCTTTCGCGCTTTCCGAGGCATATATAGTACTGCTCAGAACCTTCCATCTCCATAAATGCATGCTAAAGGGACTAGAAAAGGCATGATTCCACTACTTTCTGGTCCGTTCCTGCAATTAAGACAAACGAAACCAAAATAGCCTATTTGGGGCATTTTGCAATATAAAACTACGACAATGATATGGAGATGCGTGCATAAGAGGTCAAAAAGGACTATATAAAATGCACGTATCAAATATCCCCAAACCGAACCTTTACTCGTCCTCGAGTAAACTAAATGCAAGCTAATGGAATGGAAACGAAAACTCAGAGCTAACTATAAGTTGTCCACTTAAACCAATTTAATGCCAACAAAACTGACACGTACAGCCACAACAGTCAAGTGCAAACAAGTTATATGATGTTTGTAAATAAGCTGAACTGTCGACCTTGCAAGACCTTTAAAAATGGACGCTCACGGGTCACTCTCTCTCATGAAGCAAAGGGTAAGTATATAAATGTAAGAGAAGAAGAGAAATAGCCACTCACCAAGACTACGACCCACATAGACATGAATGCAGCTAATATGATAGACAATTCCAACTACCAAACATACATTCCAACCAACAAGGTCCGTCACAGCCGAGGGCTTACAAAAGATATGGGAAAATGAGGCGATGGGAAAAGAAAAGGCAAAACAGTAATGAGATTGTGAGGTAATAGTCAAGCTTGCTACCTAATGAAACCATACTAAACATATCTGATTCTCAACCATATGAAGATTAAGCACAAGTGCCTCTTGTTTTGGCACAAAACTCACTAACCAAACAACAAAGGCATAGGAGTAAAAAACCTTCATAAACAAACCTTTTTTCTTCTTTTTTTCACACGGTTTTTTCTTTTTTTCTTTCCTTTTTCATTATCATGTCCACGTTTTTCTCTTTTTTTTTTTTTTTTTCATTTTTTCAATTCTTTTTTTTTTCAACAAACCTCCTTTTTCTCTTTTCTACCAACTCCAAAATAACATAGAATGAACCAAACTTGGCACAATGAACTATATACCGCAAAACACACTAAACTAGCTTGACAGGCGGGCTAAATTTGGATGTAGTTAAGGGTAAAAAAGGCTAATTTGGCTAATATGGAGCTAAATGGGTAAAAATGAAAGAAAGGGGAAAATTGTAAGCACCTCCCTACATGTGACACCAACCACTAACCCGAATGTATGTAGGCAAAAAGTAATCGAATTTCATAAATGTGCAAAATAATGAAACATGCTATGCAAGGAGTATACTACTCTCAATTCCTACATGAACTGGTCATAAATGACACCAGCTATATGGCTCTAAAACTCAGAAATTTTTATGTGGGTTGCCAAATTTATCAGGTCAAGTCTATTTGATCAGCTGTATTTTTAACATTAACTCGTAGATTATGCAAATGACAAAGCTAATAAAATGACAGTTTGTTGCAGGGCTTAAGTGAAATGACAAGTTATAGTGCAATATCATCATTGAAATCTACCGTTCTGACTCGGCCTAAGTGTAAAAATAAGCGTGAGATAAATTTGACACAGCTGTCGTAACCCTATCAAAGATAAACCAACCGGCTCAACTAATAAATATAGTAGAGGAAAGTCGGGTATCGTACTCCACAAGGAGGCTATTGTATCTACCTGCTATCTAAGTCTTTCACGGTAACAATTGGGTGTTTTGATTTGTTTTCTAATCAACTAAATGAGATTAAGGCAAGAGAAATAGGGCAATAGGAATAAAGAGAAATGAGATGTGATCAAATAAAGAGAGGAAATGCTAGGATGTCGGTTCACCATGGTAACTAGTCAATTAAGTCATAAATAGCTCAGTCGGTCTAATGTGAGAAGGGTAAAGGAAAGGTCCTCTCGGTCCACTTTCTGCCCTAAAATACAACTAACTTAGTTCTCGCCCTCATTAGTGTAGTCTTACTGTTTATAACAGGTCTATTCATTCCAATCTCTCGATTTAGGTCTGAATTTAACCAAATTAACTGATTTAGAAGCGTGCACTCAACTAAACGATTACAATTATATTGTTATTAAACAGTTCTCGCAATAATACCAACTAATCTATTTACAACATCATCTATTCACTACCATGTCTCCCCTAATCCAAACATAGAGGGAATTAGCTACTCATGCTTATGATGAAACTAATAACAATGATAGATGAAATAACAAGAGACATGATATAAAGATTAATACAATGAAATTGCATAAACTAATAACAAAAATTAATTAAAATAGTAATTAAAAGACTAGTAATTAAGGATGCAAAAGATGAAATTAAATTAAGTATATAAAGAGTAGAGAAAGATTACAAAACTCAAGATGTGGCAAATGAACAAGGCAACGTAGCAAAAGGAGAGAAGAAAATCTAAGTAGTAATTAAGTTTCTGAGATTAAAGAGTTATTAAGAGATTAAGAGATGTTTAAAACCTAATTACGTCTTCCCTTATATAGGGAAGATATTTATTAACATAACTAAACTATTAAATAAGTTTACACGAAATAAAAATCCCGTGTAAAATAGAAATCCAATCGATCGTGGTACTTCAAACACCTGGATCGAGCAAATCTCCAGTCAAATCCTTCGATCGAATAGAAAGCACGTTCGATCGAGGACCTTCAAATCAGCATACTTCGATCAAGTTCATCACAGACTCGATCGACCATCTTGGACCACCATACTCACTCGATCGAACATAAAGACTAGGAAAAGTCTTCGATCGAGTGCTCAGCTACTGAAACAGCTCGTTTTCATCATTGGTTAGCTTCCGAGACTCCTTCACTATAATACCCGCCCTTTTAGAGACCCTTTGACCAGCGTTGACTGACCTTGGGAGCGGTAATAGTCCTTAGAAGTGCGTGCTAAAGTTACCTTGGGTTGTGAGTTATGTGTGGTACTCGATAGAGTAGAGGCTACTAGATCGAGTAGCTTGGATACTCGATCGAGTAGGGGACACTCGATCGAGTATGTGGGCCACTCGATCGAGTAAAGGGTTTTCAGCGAGGGTTTATAATCGCGTTTTGTTAAATTCGCAAATCATTTCCGCCTCATTTCTTCAGATCCTTAGGTCGCCTCTTTCCCTTCCCTTCACCATATAACCTCCATGGAAGCCTTTGAAGGTTCTTGTGCCTTAGGAGAGCATAGCTTGAGTCGGGTAGCAATCTTTTGCCAGGTTTCTTCTTGTAGGTATGTCGTCATCATCATCATCCGTATCCTTGTCTTTGCAGTTAGGGTTTGCTTGGTAGTGATAGATGATTGTGTTGTGGATATAGGTGTTGCTTGATTCCTGGATATTTCGTATGTTGGCATGGAGTGGTTGCAGTTGCAGTTGCTTAAAGGTAGGTTCGCCTACTCAGTTTCTGTGGATAGTCTAGTGGGTCGGTTGTCGTGTCGTGGTTGTTGAATTGTGGTTGTGTTTGTGTGGCAGCGTATATGCAGTAGTCGGTTGGTGTATACAGTTTGTTGGTTGTTGTGTGTTGCAGCTATCTGTGATTGTTTGTCTTTGGTTCTCGAGGTGCGTCCTCGGCTGAGTGGAGTCACTTGCGGGAGTGGCTTCACGCCCTAGTTTTGCCCTCCGTGGAACCCGCCACGGGAGGGGATGTGCACATTAATAAGACAGGGTTATCGCTCGGCAGGATGAGCGGGGATTTGGTGGGTACGGCTGCGGTCCCCACATCGCGGGGGTCCGGTGGACGATCGGTGACGGAGATTGGTTAGAGTGGGGGTGATTGTGTGTGTGACTGATTGTGTTGTGTTGTGTTGATAGATGTTGTTGGTTTTGTCATGTCTTATCTCAGTACTGACCTTGTGTGGTTGTCTTGTTGTTTCTATGTGTCTGCCGTGATCCCTTATGGTGAGCAGTCGGTCTTAGGAGGTGTTGATGTTGTTGATAGCTGGAGTCTTGGCGGGAGGAGTGCTCACGATTTTGATATAGATAGTGTGTAGCTCACGAGTTGTATCTTTACTCTGTTAAGTTGGTTGTAACGCTTGTAATATAACTATAATTGTTCTTTTATCGACTTTTGATGATTACTTACCTCGGGTAACCGAGATGGTAACGCCCTTATATGCTAAGGAAGGCCTAGTTAAGGCTCCTCTGAATATGGGGGTGTTACAAAGTGGTATCAGAGCGACGATTTTGGAACCTGTAACCAATGAAAATAATGAACGTAGTGAGTCTAATAAAATGAACCTGGTGTATGTATGATGAGAGCCCCAGCTGATGCTAGGTTTTGGATGAGTAGGCGCCCTTGTTTCAAAATCTTGGCCTCATTGTACTTAAGCCAGTCACTGGGTATGGGAATGTCGAGTCCGTGTGTATGTCTAATGTGTATGTTAATTTCGTTGGGACTACCTGTGGATGAGTCTTGTTGAAGTTGGTATAAGCATGATAGTCGCACTTGGATCGTATATGGTGAAGTTGGATAGAATTAGCGAGCTTATGCGTTGTATGTTTTATTTAATAGGAATGCGTGAAAAGTGTGGAAGTGTATGCTGTAGTATGAAAAGTGAATATGTTGGTGTTTGTTTCAAGTTGTTAGTAATGGTAATCCTATATGAGTTTATAAGTCCTACTGTAGCTATAATGAGGATAGTTAAAAATGTTGAGTTATAATGTGAGAAATAACAAACAGAGATGCGTTTGTGCAATGTTTTATGGTTAAAAGTTTCCGCTGTGTAATGATGAATTTGTGTAGAATAATTTGCTTATGATTGAAATTGGAAAATGTTAGTAATACCTTTGAATGAGATATGGAAGAATAATTATCGTTAAATATATGTTTTGCATTAACATGAGAATAAGCTGATAACAATGTGGTAAGACGAGTTTAGATATGGTATGATGACGTGATTATGTATATGAATGAATCGGAAGCAGGTAAACCGAGTTGGGTAAATTTGTTGTAGCGTAATATGACATGAATCTTATCTGATGAGATGGTATGATATGCTTGAGTAGTAATGGTAATACATGAGTGAGTATGATAACTAGTGACGAATTCCGAACATAGTTTGGAATCGACACGCGATATTATTTTTGCAGGAATCTTCAATTTACTTCATATTTCTGACCGAGTACTCAACCTTACTTGACCGAGTGCGAGTGCTTACTAGATCGAGTAGACCTCACTCGATCTAGTTAGGAAGCTATGACGTCGGGATGTGGAAATTTTCTGCAATTACTCGACGAAATAGCACCTACTCGATCGAGTATAGGGCACTCGATCGAGTACCATAGGCACTCGATCGAGTAGGCTACAGTACAGAGCCTCTTAGGGTTTCTTAAAACCCTTATTTCTTCTTATTCCTCTCATTCTTTCTTCTTCTATTCGAACCCTAAGCCCTAAATCTCTCTCAAAACTCACCTCTTCTTGTGTTGGTGGTGATTAGTTGGGTTGTTTGCTTTGTTTAATTTTGTTCTTTTACTTTCCTATCTAATCAAGGTATGAACTTCTTCCTTATTTACATGTTTTATCACTTTGAACTTGTTAGAATGGTAGAATTAACTGAAATTTCGATTCATATGGGCGAATCATTGCTTTTAATTGTTGTAATGTGATTCATATGCTTCCCTTTCATGATTATTAATGATTAATTGCTCCAAAAAATAGTATAGAAATTGCCAAATTGGGACGAATTTTCTAGGGTTTACAAAATCAAAATTGATTTTGGTTGTTTTCTACATGTTAGATGATGAAATTGAGCACTATATGCTGTATATATCATGTTGACAGATGGATTTTGGTGATTTTCACCTTAAAATTTGCCTTAAAATTTCGTCTTAAAAGTGCCCCAAATTGAATTTCGTTTTCTATAATTGAGATTTTGTGTTAGATATGAATGCATATGCAAGAGTTAAGCTTTTAATATGATAATGGTGATGTTAATTGTTGATGAATATGTTAATTTGTTACAGTTGTAGAGATCGTCTGACTAGTCTAGTTGAGTTAATTGCTTCTAATGTTGAAGGTTGATGATGACATGTTTTAAGTTGCCTTTCTATGAACATGTATGAATATCTCACATGATATCAAGTAATTACATGGGGTAGCATTTGAGCCATGCCATGATATCCGAATTGGTTGAGTAGATTGTGTTTATCATGCTAAACCTTTCACAACAATAGAGATCGTCTGAGTTACTATAAACTGAATTTATGTATCAAATTGGAATTTGTTGGTGAAAGTGTGTACCTAGCTGAGTATTCAAAGTTCAATTGTGTGAATTATGTTCTTTACATGCCTATGCAAGTTTGTTTCAATCGTATGCTGAAACAGATGCCGAGACTAAACATAGGGACCCGTCAGAGTAAGAGGGGGAGGGCTTCACAGCCCGAGCTTGGGGAAGGTAGTGGACCCGTAGTACCCGCGGTACTGGAGTACCCTTAGGTGGTGTTTGTAGACTTTAAACAGAGAGAGCGATTTGTGGCGTTACAGAAACGCAAAATGAGGCCTACCCGTTGTGTGGATACCACACTTCTTACTGACTTGGGAATTGAGACGGATGTCCGTCACATCTTTGAGACTTTGGGATTCATGGGGTTGTATCTGTTGAGGAAGCATTCTTACCCTTTTGTTACCTTGGAGTTTATGAGCTCGTTTAATTACGAGCCAGCTGCACAAACTGTTGAGTTTCGTTTGATGAACACAAGTTTCCTGTTGACCATGGACCTTTTTGCGTCTCACCTTTGGTTGGCCAAGCCTCCCAAGGATTCTATCAGTGAGATCCCTTCTGAGTGCGGTGTGTGCCGCCTAATGCCTTGTCTTACCGGAAAGCCAGCTCCCACCTCAAGTAACATGTTGATTAATGATGTTCAACATGTTACCTTGAGGATCTTTCTTCGTTCTATTTCGAACCTCCTTTATGAGAGACCGGATATTAGTAAACTGAACAATCATGAGATGTTGCTTTTGATGTCTTACCTCAACCCGGAGCGGACCTAGAGGGTGGTCTTTAATGCTCCTGCCATGGTCTGTGCTAGCCTTGCCTTGATGGCTACTTCCACTACCCGGTACATGATTTGTGGTGCTATCGCCACTCGGCTAGCTGAAAAGCTAGCCTCCTTTGAGGCTTCTTCGGAGTATGTTCCTCTGGCTACACCGGTGCCTATTATGGACCGAGACTACTCCCTCGACCTGAAATGGTTGAGAACTTTAGCTGATGGCAGCCTAGCTTGGAGGGTTTGGGGCATGAGCTGGATGAAGATTCCGGCTCCTGAGCACCTCCCACCGACAGAGCCGTTAGACCTGGTGGTAGTAGCTGTGGAGTCGGATAAGGAGGAGGAGGATGATGATGGATCTCGACAGTTGCGGACGTACCTCATTGATGACACGATCCTCCAGGTGATGCCCGAGCCGAAGAATGGGGAGAACGCGGCGGCAGTGGAGGAGAGGCCCAGGTTGGGGAGAGGACCCCGTCGAGTGAGGGAGAGGACCGCTGAGACTAGACAACGGCCGGCAGCACCACCGCAACAGCACCCTTTTCCTTGTTACCCCTACCTCGACACCCCGGAGACGCGTTCGAGCTACTTGGCAGAGAGAGTGTCATCCACCTTGACACTCCGGAACATGCATGAGATGGCGTATGCTCAGGGGATTGGGATCAAGGGACCACATCCAGTGTGGTGGAGCAGAGTTGGGGACTACAGTGGGGTTTTCAACTCTTATGGGGTGGATCAGTCAGCTTGGGGGACACCTCAGTCCTTTGCTTATGGTGGCTTGACCCCGTGGTATGTGAGTCCTGGAGCTGGAGCAGGGGTTGATGCGGGTATTGGGTCGTCGGGAGCAGGCACCTCAGGAGGAGATGGTGGTGGAAATGAGATGATGGATGAGCAGCAGCAGCAGGAGTGATACTCCTATTCTTTATCCTTGTTTATGGTTGATGGTGTTGGACGATAATAGTCGTTGTTAGTTAGAACTTTTTATTTTTGTTTGTATGGATGGCCATGAGGCCGGATTTGCTAGTTTGACCTTGTTGCAGGATTGATTTTGGGGGCCGAGAAGTCATCCCGACTCGCGTTATGTGACGATTATATATATATGTGGTGTTATGACAGGATTTTCCAGGAATTTGACCTGTAGGTACTCGACAGAGTACCCCATACTCGGTCGAGTAGCTGCAGGCGTGACAGAAATGAGGTATTCTGATCTCAGGGCTACTCGATCGAGTAGCCAAGACACTCGATCGAGTAGCGGGCACTCGATCGAGTACCCTATATACTCGATCGAGTAGCACTGTTACAGGAACTTTTCACTAATTAAAATTGTTTAATGATTATATAGTTACATGTTTTGATGTTTAACATGGTTATTGATGATTAATAACATGTTTGAACCGTTAATTTCATATGTTGGAAGTCGTGCTTGGATTTTAGGTGCGTATTTGTAACGAATAGTGAAGTTGTAATTGTTTCTTATTGCTTTAATCTTACATCCTTAATGTCTACAAGTTATATTTCGCCGGAAGTGTGTCCTTCCATATACAAATACAAATGATATATACATGCCTTCTTGACGGTGGTTAGTTATTCGAATATGGTTGCATATGTCTTTATGGTTTACTGGTTGTACGAGTAATATGAGTAATGTCAATAATGAATAATATGGTTTGGATATATGTCAAGATGTAAGTAGTAAGTAACATATATAGTAATTTGGTGGTGAACTTCGGGGACGAAGTTCCTTTTTAGAGGGGAAGAGTAATGTCGTAAAATAAAAAGGCCGATTTTGAAATTATGTTGTTTGTTTATAACGTTTTCTACGACTTTGGTCACATTTCTTGTATGGAAGTATAATTGTTTGCACTTGTTAGTGGAAGTAACTTGTATGTCCAAGTGAAAGTTGATAGTATGTTTTAAAAGACGGTCACAAAGAGATAGCTATGATGTCATGTGTTGGAATGGAATCGCGTTGTTGAGTAACATGGTGGTATAATCACAAAGATACGCTTGTGAAGCGTAATCTTGTAATGTTGTGCCGGTTGGTATTTCAAGTAGTAGCTCGTAGAGGTCGATCTATATGGAGCGTTAGACAGTTGATGATGATGACATGGGTAATGGTATTTTCGGGGAGTAGTAACCTATGAAAAAAAAAAATTATAGTGATGTTGTTTTGTTTCCGTTTTGTGTGCCTTGGTTGGGTGAGTTGAACTCCGGGGACGAAGTTCTCTTTTAGGGGGGAAGACTGTAATACCCGCCTTTTTAGAGAGCCTTTGACCAGCGTTGACTGACCTTGGGAGCGGTAATAGTCCTTAGAAGTGCGTGCCAAAGTTACCTTGGGTTGTGAGTTATGTCTGATACTCGATAGAGTAGAGGCTACTCGATTGAGTAGCTTGAATACTCGATCGATTAGGGGACACTTGATCGAGTATGTGGGCCACTCGATCAAGTAACGGGTTTTCAGCGAGGGTTTATAATCGCGTTTTGTTAAATCCGCAAATCATTTCCGCCTCATTTCTTCAGATCCTTAGGTCGTCTCTTTCCCTTCCCTTCACCATATAACCTTCATGGAAGCCTTTGAAGGTTCTTGTGCCTTAGGAGAGCATAGCTTGAGTCGGGTAGCGGTCTTTTGGCAGGTTTCTTATTATAGGTATGTCGTCATCATCATCCGTATCCTTGTCTTTGCAGTTAGGGTTTGCTTGGTAGTGATAGATGATTGTGTTGTGGATATAGGTGTTGCTTGATTGCTGGATATTTCGTATGTTGGCATGGAGTGGTTGCAGTTGCTTAAAGGTAGGTTCGCCTACTCAGGTTCTGTGGATAGTCTAGTGGGTCGGTTGTCGTGTCGTGGTTTTTGAATTGTGGTTGTGTTTGTGTGGCTCACGAGTTGTATCTTTATTCTGTTAAGTTGGTTGTAACGCGTTTAATATAACTATAATTGTTCTTTTATCGACTTTTGATGATTACTTACCTTGGGCAACTGAGATGGTAACGCCCTTATATGCTAAGGAAGGCCTAGTTAAGGCTCATCTGAATATGGGGGTGTTACATTCACGCTTCCCGAGGCATAATACTTCTGCTCAGAGCCTTCTATCTCCATAAATGCATGCTAAAGGGACTAGAAAAGGCATGATTCCACTACTTTCGGGTCCATTCCTGCAATTAAGACAAACCAAACCAAAGTAGCCTATTCGGGGCATTTTGCAATGCAAATTTACGAGAATGATATGGAAATGCGTGCATAAGAGGCCAAAAAGGACTATATAAAATGCACGTATCAAAGCTGTCTTGGGAATATCCTCATCTGCTATCCTCAAGTGGTGATAACCTGACCTCAGATCGATCTGGGAGAACATCCCTACGCCACTCAACTGGTCATATAGATCATCAATCCTAGGCAAAGGATACTTGTTCTTCACCGTGACACGATTCAGCTCCCTATAGTCGATGCATAGCCTCATGCTCCCATCTTTATTCTTCACAAACAACACTGGTGCTCCCCATGGTGACACACTAGGCCGGATATACCCCTTGTCTAACAGATCATGTCACTGTTTCTTCAACTCTTCCACTGCTTTAGGTGCCATACGGTATGGTGCTTTAGATATAGGACCTGTTCCCGGTTTAAGCTCCACATTGAAGTCAATATCCCTCTTTGGTGGTAACCCCGGTATCTTATCTAGAAAGACATCACTAAACTCTCCCACCACATGTATATCAGAAGCTGTCAGTTGTTCCACGCGTTGATCTCTCACTTGGCAAAGAATCAAGGGACACTTTTTCCTCAAACATGGCTTTAGTGTCATTACCGCGATGAACTTACACTTAGGCCTCACCACAAACCCCTTATAAGACATCCTTATACCCTTAGGACCCTTTAAAGACACTTTATTTTGTCGGCAATCTATCTTAGCATCATACTTACCCAACCAATCCATCTCGACGATGACCTCAAACCCATCCACAGGAAACTCTAGCAAGTTGACCGGTAAGTCTACCCCTCCAACCAACATGGACACATCCCTATACAACTTGACACATGACACCGACTCCCCAGAAGGTATAAACACATCATCTTTTACAAGCTCAAACTCCCCCAAACCCATACACAAAGCATGGCCTCTAGACACAAAAGAGTGTGTTGCCCCAGAGTCAAACAAAACAAAAGACGGTGTATTATGAACAAGAAAGGTACCTGTAACTACATGAGCATCATTCTCAGCTTCCTGCTTACCCATCATGAAGAGCTTCCCGCTGCTTTTCTGACCTCCACCCTGGACCGAGGTGTTAGAAGTACTCGGCTTAGCTGCCGAGTTCTGAGTCGTACTGTTGTTCGGGCGCTGATAAGATCCTCCATTATTGCGGTTGAAGCCGCCATTGTTGTTCTGCCCTCCACGGTTACCCCACGACCTAGATGGCCTGTTGCTAGCAAAACTCTGACTCAGACCCTTTTAGAAACTTCCCTGATAAGCTCCCGAGGCTCCTCCAGCTCTGGCACTAGTACAGTCATACCTCTTGTGGCCTATTCCCCCACAGTTGAAGCAAGTAAGATTGGAGCTATCACTAACACTCCGTCCCACCCCTACTCTAAGGTCGTGATCCTCCAGAGAACCCAGCTCCTCCTGAAAAAGCCCTTGACTGGCCAAAGTTGCCCTTCTTGTGGCCCGAATGGTTGCTACTCCCACTCTCTGCTTTCCTCTTCTCAGTAGCGGTTCTCTCTGTAGCTTCCTTGGTTAGGTCCACTAACCTCTCCACTTGCCCAGCCCTTAAGTACACATCCTTCAGATAAGTGATAACCCCAGCTGGTAACCTATTCATGATCTTGGGTGCCAATCCCCTCTCGAAACGGAGAGCTAAACCCCGCTGCCCTAGCTGCATGTCCTCAGCATAACATGACAACTCAAGGAACCGGTGATAGTACTCTATGACCGTCATATCATTAGTCATGGTAAATGAATCGAACTCGGATCTCATCTTGTGACGGATGTGTTCCGGCATAAACTGTTCCCTCATAGCGCTCTTCAAACCTGACCACGGTATAGCACCGAGCCCCTCATCCTTGTAGTAAGCTTTGGCATATTCTTTTACATTCTGCCACCACACTGCAGCCTCACCCCTCAGGTAGTACACTACCTGCTCAACAGCTAACTCCGGCGGACACTTCACCACTTCAAGGAGACTCTCTATCTCACGGTGCCAGTTATCAAGCAGCTTAGGTTCCCCGGTGCCCTCATTAGTTGATGGGTTGAAGCGAGCGATGATAGTGCTCAGGTGGGTAGCATCCACCGGTTTCTCAGCCCCCTTACCCACATTCTTAAGAGCTTCAAAAGGTGCATCCTGCTGCTCGATCATACGAGCTACCTCATCTGTGGTCATCTCGGATGCTTGAACATACGCGGCAGACCTCTTTGGCGGCATTTTGAGCTGATAAGAAGTAAGGAAACGTAAGCACAAAGCCTACGGCTCAAAATAAACATGACCTTCCGCCGAAGAAGCACTCGGCCGAGTATGGTGAGATACTCGGTCGAGTATGGATTACTCGGTCGAGTATCACTAATACTCGGTCGAGTAGTCCACTCCATTAGCCAACGTCAGAAACACAGAAAACATACTCGGTCGAGTATGTATGATACTCGTTCGAGTATGCTCTACTCGGTTGAGTATGATCTACTAATCGGTCGAGTAGTCACTGTTGGAGTTAGTGTCCTCCACAATAGTGCGTTAACATAATAAATATAATTAATGGAATATCATCAGATATTTAATTATTTGATCCTCGTCAGTTGATTAACGTAAATCGATAACGGTTGGCTGACTAGAGTTTGACGTTATTGTCGTGAGACGCGGTGATCAATCGACCCTTTCGGTCACACCTAAAGGAACGAACCCCAATAGACAACTAATTAATTGTATGAGATACAATTTATTTAGTCCCTTGATTTATAGACTAAAAAGGTTAGTCGATTATTTTTAGAGAGATTTCGAGTTGCGAACTCGAGGAGCGGCAGTTATTATTTAATTATGCGATAATTGAATAATAAGTTTTGGGAGACGGGTTTTAGTTAATTAACTGTTAATTTACTAAAATTGTACTAATTGATTAATGTGATTAATATTAGTACGTAAATAATATGTGTAGTGGTACACGTATATTTACGGAGTGAATTGGACGAATTAATTATGGAAGTATTTAAACATGATACGATGTTTAAAATAAAAATTACACGAATTTTTGCGACAAATATAAGAACCAACATGGACCCGTAAATGGTCAAGTGGACCGTGTAAAATAAGAGTAGTGGATGATTACTCACATAATCATTTCACCTTATTTTGTATACTACCATAATTTATCTTATTTAAGAGTTTGCATGTGATGTAAGATGAAAAAACATAAGACAAAATTTGTCCACTCCCTCACTCCACTTCCACCCGCCACTTCCCTTCCTTTTCACTCCATCTATTGTTCATTTATTTACACTACCGCACTTCTTCACTTAATACTTGCATGTGAACAGTTCTCCAACATCTCTCTAAAAATATTACTCATCTTTACTAAGCTTGTTAGTAAAAAATATATAATTACTAAGACTTGTTAGTAATATCATAAATAATATCACGGATTCAATATTAACAAGTTCTAGATCAATACTTGTTATTATTTTTGGGTAAGTTCTTGGGTGCAACAAGAAGGAGATCTTCTTTTTGAAGATTTTCAAGGAGGATCTTCCATTTGGTATAAGCTCAAGAATAAGCTAGTAAGGTGAACTAATTTGTGCCCCTTTTACCACTAATTCAATGTAAGAAATTTTTTTTTCCTTATACTTTCTTTTTATGCTTTCATATTAGCATGCATGTTACATAGATCACCTAAATGACAATTTATGAGATAAATTAATTTTATTAGAGAGTCTAGTATGGATCTATGATCTTTCAAGTGGTATCAGAGCTTAGGCTTGTAATTTGCATGTTGATTTTAAGCATTTTAATGAATTATGAGATAATTTATAAAAACTCAAAAATGGTGTTAGAAGAGGTTTTAGCACGAAATTTTAAGGACATGCATACCTACTGATCTCAAAAGGTTTGTGGTATTTTTTGGTGATTTTTGAAGTTATTTTTCAATTTTTAATGATTTTTGGTAGAAAACCGAGTCAAAATGCCGTATTTTATTGAAAAATTGACTAAAAATAGTTAAAAGTTGATTCGGTGTATGGATTTTTTATGGTAATTCATGCATGTTCTCTACTGATTGTATGCAAAAAGTTGAAGGTTTGTTCGAATTTTTTGCATGTTTATTGATTTTATGAGTTAAAAGTCGATAAAAGTCAAATTAATTATTCATAATTTCGAAACTTTTGATTCTGCCCATGATAAATTTATGTACATTTAAGAATATTATTTAAATGTCAAAAGTGATTTTTCATGTGTGTTTTCACTTTTTTTTTATGTTTATTGGTTTTAGTCGTTAAAAACCGATAAATATCGATCTTTTTCTTTATAAAATTTATCCGGATTTTTTGGGCAATTTTTCTGACATTTTGGTGTTCTTGGGAGTGTTCCAGAATACTAATTTTTTTTTTCAATTTTTTGGGTAATTTTTCAATTATTTTTGATTTTTACTTAAATATTATGATTTTATCGATTAAATTAGCAAAATATCACCAAATCAAACTGATAATTTATCATAAAATTAGTGAGGACTAATTTTGAGGTTCAAAACAGTTTGGACAATTAGTTTGGACTTAAATGAGATTTAAGAGTTGATTATTGATTTTTACTTGTTAAAAATCGATTAAAACCACAAAAACCGAGATGGATACCAACGAATGATAGATAGGGCAATTTTGGCATCATTTTACAATATTTTAAGCATATTTATTTAAGTTGAATGAATGATTGTCATTTATTTAAAGTATTTATCTTGTTGTACCTAGTATGACCTAGTTAATTTTAATCGTTATTACCCGAAATGAATGGGAATATCGATTTGTTTGTAAATAAATACGATCTCGTATCGTCGGTTTGTAATTAATTAATAGTTTTATTATATTTTATTAATTAATGTATAATAGGAATAGCTATGTAATTCATTTGTAATAGTTATTTTTACCGGCGTTTCCAAAAGACGGATTACAACGAGACGGAGTCTATTTTTGGAAGGTGTTCCAAATCTCACAAGGAAGAGCCACTTATAGAATGAAGAGGCAAGGGACCAAGGAGTTGGTTTCCGAAATTTAATAGACTAGTTTTTTATTAACTAGGTGGCCATACTAGGATTTATTCATATGCTTACATGTTTGCTTGTTTTATTTTCGCGCATGCCAAAATCGCCATTCACATGCATTTTATTTTCGCGGTTGTCAATTCATGTCATTTACATTCACCGAATTAATTCACTTATAAGGAATTTATGACTAAATTGACAAGCTCTCTCACATAACTAAAATTGAGATTAGCCTTACCAATTAGTAACACCTATGAATCTCTTGTTCATTAGAGCCACGCTCGCCTAAGCGGGGTGTTCTCTTTTTACCTTGGGTAAGTAGGGTGGTAAACGGTTATCACAAGCTAAAATTGGTTGGACTCAATGGGATATAAGACCGTCTTGTGTTCCGGGGCTAGTAGATGAATTTGAGGAAATTCGTCGACCAAGAGTTCTAGAGTAACGTGACTTACCGAATTTACGCAATTAAGGGATGTTTCGCCCAAGCGATGCTCATTTTTGTTTAATATTTGGGTCTTGGAATCATTTATATAATTTAGTGGGAGGTCACTATATAAATGCTAAAACTTGCTAAACATGTTTTTACAAGTAATTTTTAAAACAATGAATGTTAATTTTTCCTTTTTGTTGTAGCATTTTAATTCGCAATAGAAACTTCATCAACTCCATCGACTACTTCACTAGGCAAAGATTCATGTCTAAGGTCCGTAATGGACAAATGTATTTTAAAATATGACGGTAGTAACTTTCTTGAATGGTAATCCAACATCAAAAGTGCCGCGTTGTCCGAAAATATGCTCACTTACTTGACCGATGCTCCTCCAATTGAGCCCGGTGAAAGAGCTTCATCGGCGGTGCGGACCGCCTATGATGACTATGTGAGGATGTTGAATGATATCAAGAATGTGTTGATATGGTCAATATCCCCAAAGCTCAAGCTATCATGCATTTGTTTAAATGCGTACGATATTTTCACTCGTATGATCACTATGTTTTCACAAACACCTAAAGTCCGTCAATACGATGCGGCGGCACGCTTCTTTGAAGCTAAGCTTGAGAGGGGCCAAAAGGTTGGTACCCATGTACTCAAAATGGTTGAATATGTTGACATCCTAGAGCGTCTAGGGTGTAAGATTCCGATGACTCTTGTGGTGGATCGTATCATCCACTCACTCCCCACCAAGTTTGCCCACTTTAGGGTAAACTACAATATGAATGACATGGATAAGACTTACCATGAAATTCATGCACTCCTGACCCAAGCGGAGAGGGATATGGAAGCTAGTGGGAGTGAAAAGGGAGATGTTTTAACCATGAAGTTAAATAACATGTCTCTTGGAGTCAAGAAAGGAAAAGGGAAAGAAAAGTCCCAATTCAAGAAATCGTCAAAGAAACATGACAAGGGAGAGGGGAAGGCCGTTGAGAATGGCAATCCCAAGGCAAAAAGTGTCAAGATCTCCGAGGCCGAATGTTTCCATTGTAATGGGAAGGGGCATTATAGGAGGAGTTGTCCCAAATAATTGGAGGATCTCAAGGAAGGGCGTGTGACGCCTATTGGTATGATTTCCTCTCTCTATGTGATAGACGTTAATTATGCTTGTACTTCCACTTGGGTACTTGATACCGGATGTAACACCCCGATTTATGAAGGAGCCTCTAGCAAGACATTCCCTAATAAACCGGACTGTTACCATCTCGGTTTCCCGAGGTAGTGAATAACAAATTAAACTCCAAGGCAAATTACATAATTACTTTAACTTAATTATTACAAAACCTCTTTTACATTAAATTACAAAGAACTAACATGAATAAAAGTGAAAGTCTTCTAAATGATGATCTAGCTACTAAGTCTTCTAATCCAGTGTCTCACGCCCATCAAGCTCCCATCCTATCTCATAAACCTGTCTAGACTGCTCCCCAATATTTGGATCATCACAGGTGTTCACGAATACACAGGGTCAACCACGAGGTTGAGTAGGGAATACAATGAAACAACAAAATATGATATGCATGCTCCTCCGTCACCTCCATCTCCATCTCAACTCATATCTCATAACCCGGAACACCCAAATACCGATCCCAGTAGACTATATATCGACCGTAGCCGATCCGCTACTTTCGCACTGAGGACATCAGGGCAAGTCCTGCAGAACCCGCCTGGGCCTTATCACAACATCATCTTCACCACACCACATCACCACAACATCCTCCATCTCCAATGCATATGAATGCTCAAAAGAAATTAATGCAACACAATATATATATCATTGAACTGATCAATCACAAAATCATGCCGGTTACCAAATGTTGTGATAACATACTCAATACGATCAATTTAGTCAATCACCTTCCAGTATATGAATCATAACAATAATCAACAACCACGAATCAAGTCAACGTTCACAGTTTGGTCATATGAAGCACAAACAAGTCAACACAATTCAACAACAACGATAATAAGTCAAGTGTATTTCCCTACCTTTTCGCAATCCAAGCACACACAAGCAATCGATTATGATCCTTCACATATCCATCACCTACATAACATAATTATGTATAATTACCACCTACTCAGTCAATTAATCATTCACATAACCTAGACTCATCATAATTTAATAGGAATATCAACTTAAAGAACAAACACGACTTTTCTCGATTTTCCTACACATGGCAGACTCGGTATAAAATAAATAACTAATTCCAGAAAATTTGAATTGATGCAAGGCCATTTGAATTGGAACCCCATGAGTCTTAGCTACAAATTATATCTAACGTGTTTTTCTCAAATTCCAAACTTATCAAGGGTTTTCAGACTGATTTCCAAAAACTGACAGAAACCGTCGCATAAAAAGTATTGATTCATAAAACGAGTTTAAAACATTATTTTTCAGAAATTCCAAATCCTATTATCATCTAGACTATACAAATATGATGTATGAAGAAGCCTCATAACTGAATCGACATAAAAATTAGGGTTTCAAATCATTTTCCACAACCAAATCAGATTCGCGGACTTTTCAGCGACATGTTCATAAATAAATTACCTAGGACAAACCATAAAGAATTTGACTACAAGATTTTATATGCATAAACTAGACATCAAATAAACAGGACTCTCTTTTCAAACTTTTCGAAGAAGACGACTTTAAAACAGTATAAACAATGGAATGAAATCGACTTACAAACTGGGAAATCGAATTAGGTTGAAATCGATGAGAAATCTTCAATCAATTGAAAGGCTCGACAATTGTTCTTCCTCTCCCTCTCTCTAGGGTTAGAAATGGTTTTATGAATGATAAAATGAAATTAGAAATGACTCAACTGTTAAAAATAAAAACCTTGGCCCAAAACATAAAAGAAACCGTCAACTCGCTGAACTGGTTTACTCGGTCAAGTGCACTCGGCCGAGTAACACACACTCGACCGAGTACCAACCAAGTACTCGACCGAGTACTCCAACTAAAACACGGAGTATTACAATTGTAGATGGGTAAATGGGTGATACGATTCTTGACCCAAAAGACAAAATGTGATGTAACCCGACTCAAGATATACGATATAAATCCGACTTAATAACATTCACGATATTACGATGCAACCAATATAAAATGTATAATAACCAATATATAATAATATCCGTTTAATCGATTATATAAAATACGGGGTATTACAGTCTTCCCCCCTTAAAATGAACTTCGTCCCGAAGTTCGCTCCCGTACTCAAACATAAAAAGGGGTATTGTATATCGTACATACGGACATCACGCATTTCTAACACAGTTAACACACACTTTTGACACATCAATTAAATATAACAGACACGAAATGTTACATTCTACCCTCCTAAAAATAAACTTCGTCCCGTAGTTTAACTCATCTTCACTTAACTCAACTAACTACAACTAATAACTACCTGAGAACACAAATGTATAACAACTAAATAACCACCTGAAAACACCGTCATCCTTCCATCTCAATATCGATTTCAACTCAAGTAACTCAATAACTCAACACTAGTAACCAATTTCCATCTCAATTTTAATATCGATATGTCAAAGGTTCAAAGAACTGTGCTCCACACGTAGAGTAAAACTCTAAGCTACTCACCCACAAGTCAGGTCAAAGATTAGACAATTTAATACAATACGAACCAAAAATCAATATATGAAAATCCGAATAAAATAAGGCTCAACTCAAGGCCAAAGTCCACACGGTATATCGTAGTATAACTTAAGCTCCATATTATGAGAATCAATAGCACAACACAATCTTAATTAATACGTAGTACTTCCATTATCTACTAGCGACCAAACAAAAAGCCATTACTGCAAACCATTACCAAATCTAATTGTTTCCTTTACAAACTTATAGATTTCCAATCCTTGTGCTCAACCAATCATATATGTCATTCAAATCTACCCAAACCCATCTCACCAAAATCCCCCTCTTGACAATAAGATATACAATACGTACTTATATAATTGCAAACCAAAATAATGACAATCATCAGAAATTCATAATTACCATGTATAAATTGATATCATAAAACGATGTCAAATAATGACATATACACGTACAGCCCCGAACAATAATAAAAGTATTAGGGACGGTAATATCGTGTTACCTCGACAAAGAAAATAAAACTCAACCACGTCCTCGCATATGACGAAAAAAAATAGCTCCCTAACTAATGGTCTTCATAATCAAAGTTGGTGTTGGGATAGTGTAGGCACGAGGGCAATGGACATGTATGTAATTAAGCAAATTTGATGATCAATTATAGACCATGAACGAGCGAGAGAAAAAAAAAATTAACAAAACAATTTAAGAAACTTCTCACATTTGTAAACATATCACAGAAAATAGATCAACCTCTACTATCCATCACATTCACAGGATCTTATTGACATGTCCGTACAACCATTTACTCACTCACTGGCTTAGGTCACGAATTAGGCCGATGAATTTAAACAATCAACAACATACTCATAATTCATATTTTAAATTATCAAAATTGTTTGCACGATATCAATTCTAAAAACATATTTCCCAATAAAAGTAACAACATATGATCCATGACAACAACAACATTACTTCCATATCATACATGTGTTTAACATTTTAGCAACCATATCATTCAATTGTGTCCAGCAACTTAGTATAACTCATTTTCAGCAAAACAAAAGATCTTGTATAAATAGCTTAAACATATACATTTGCCATCATATGCTTTGTAGAACACTAGCTATGATAAAAGATTAGCAACTTGAACAACTTCTCTAATTTGCACGAATTGAATAATTAGGCAACTTGTAGGCTCAATTAAACGTAACTATAACGACTATCATTTAAACCAATGCATATCATGTGAATCATCAGAGGGTTATCCCATTATAATTGCCAACATAGTTATCATAAACAATATTCATTAGAATATAATTGATAGCAACGACTCGAGAATATAGATATGTCAAATGTCGTGCTACATCAGACAGTTTCCTTTATATCACGCCCATACAATTGCAAGAATCACTTTAGCATTTTATGACAATATAATAACGAACATATCCAGTAAGGAATAACAACACTGTTTATTATCATGTCATAGGTTTAGGTTCAACTGAAATAATTTAATGCGATGAAGGTAGTAAATATAACTATGGGCACACAAACTCACATGAAAGACATTAGAACTCAGATAGCATACTACATGTGTGGACAGTTAAACATAAATCATGACTACCATACGTGTGTAAACATTTAAACATGATTAATATTATCATAAAACATTCATGCGAAAACAACAATAAATTGGCAACATCCAACTATCAGGTGCGATTCCAGCTTTCCACCAACGACCGTAGCATATATTATCTATGCAAGAGAAAATACCGATGGTAACAATCAAGAAACATACATTAGAATATCTGGATTTAATGCTTACCTGCCACTAACTTTAATAAGATAAGACAACATAGGTGTTTATGTACATATTCCGGCCATTACAGAGATTATGAACAACAAGAGACATTACGACATGACAACATCTAAGGTACGCAAACAACTGAACTCGTATCAAACATGTCACCTTTGATTAAGAATCATATTCAGCTATTCAATTTCACACATACTATCATGCCAACAATGTTATAAACTAAACTTTAATTTTTTTTTATCAGTTGTTAAGATACATAACCAATGAATATGTGTGCTACTATCATCATATAAGGACATTATAATTTCACATTAATAAGGCTCATGAAATAATCAAACAATTGTATGAAAACTCAACATAGAATTCACATTTTAAAAGTTATGATTCACGTTGTAAATTCCAAAAATCACGAATAAATAACCGTTCAACGAAAACTTGAGTTATATTACTTTTTATAACATAAAGAGAGTTAATAATAAGTGAGAAAAAGAATGAGGTCCAAAGCTCAAGAATTCAATTTTTAAAGGATTTTACAACTCAGTTGGTCCAAACAAGTATGTGACAGCAATTGGTCCGAAACTTGGGTCAGTTTGCAAAACTTACCATTTAATATAGAGACATCAAGAATTTTCGTGGCTTATCAATTTGAAAACATATGCGAATCGTCTGATCGATGGAGTTGGAATTATGCAAAAATTATTAATACAAGTTAAATGAGGATTTTTACAAAATCGTTGGTCAAAACATCACTGCACAGGAACTTCCTGACCACAGCCCACTAAAATATTTATTACTCCTAATCCGTATATCCTATAAGCATGAAACCAATGCCAAATGAACACTAACTCACGAGGCTATCTCTCATAAAATTTTCATCCATAGGCAATAAACAGAAAAGAAATGACAGTAAGGTCAATTAAAGAGTAAAATCAAACAAAACGAGTTTCAGCACTAGGTCATTCTTTACTATGTTACAAGCTCTTATGAACATACTATGTATACTAACCCATCCCAACTTAAATCTCATACTTTGTACTTAAGTAAACATCTATCCCATAGAATCCCTTCGCATCTCGATCTACTCCTTACATCTAAATCACGATTGCTATGACTAGAAACATGCAATTCAATAGTGTTTCTCATTACTATCACAATACTATACAAGCATGGCTTTGGGATCACATAACCGCATATCGCTAGACATAATAGCACTATCAACACGTCATTCAACATCCTTCCAGATAAATATCATCAATTCGCAATTATTTTCACGCTCACGATTACCACAATCCAACACTTCATTGATTATCAATCTGAACACGAAAATTTATTTCTCATCTCCACAACATCATATGATCACGTCATCATTCATACAAAATACTTACCGTAACGTTATCCTGCAGCATGGTTAGAATATGCGGGTCTCAAGGTGTACATCCACTTCATTATATCCAAGGTTTTCGTTCTAACTACCCCATTCACTCAATTTCTCTCGGGTTACCTGGTTCAAAACTGAGAGGGCAAAAGAGTACGCATTAAGGGCGCCTTCTTAACCGCACTGTGAGCTCCTAACAGCTCCTACCCAGGGGTTCATTTTATTTAGACACATCCTATGTTCATTGGGTTCATTGGTTTAGGCCTGAGGATCGTTCGCTCTGATACCACTTTGTAACACCCCGATTTATGAAGGAGCCTCTAGCAAGACATTCCCTAATAAACCGGACTGTTACCATCTCGGTTTCCCGAGGTAGTGAATAACAAATTAAACTCCAAGGCAAATTACATAATTACTTTAACTTAATTATTACAAAACCTCTTTTACATTAAATTACAAAGAACTAACATGAATAAAAGTGAAAGTCTTCTAAATGATGATCTAGCTACTAAGTCTTCTGATCCAGTGTCTCACGCCCATCAAGCTCCCATCCTATCTCATAAACCTGTCAAGACTGCTCCCCAATATTTGGATCATCACAGGTGTTCACGAATACACAGGGTCAACCACGAGGTTGAGTAGGGAATACAATGAAACAACAAAATATGATATGCATGCTCCTCCGTCTCCTCCATCTCCATCTCAACTCATATCTCATAACCCGGAACACCCAACCATACCGATCCCCGGTAGACTATATATCGACCGTAGCCGATCTGCGCTCCGCACCGAGGACACCAGGGCAAGTCCTGCAGAACCCGCCCGGGCCTTATCGAACATCATCTTCACCACACCACATCACCACAACATCCTCCATCTCCAATGCATATGAATGCTCAAGAAATTAATGCAACACAATATATATATCTTTGAACTGATCAATCATAAAATCATGCCGTTACCAAATGTTGTGATAACATACTCAATACGATCAATTCACCAATCACCTTCCAAAGATATGAATCATAACAATAATCAACAACCACGAATCAAGTCAACGTTCACAGTTTGGTCATATGAAACACAAACAAGTCAACACAATTCAACAACAACGATAATAAGTCAAGTGTATTTCCCTACCTTTTCGCAATCCAAGCACACACAAGCAATCGATTATGATCCTTCACATATCCATCACCTACATAACATAATTATGTATAATTACCACCTACTCAGTCAATTAATCATTCACATAACCT
The DNA here is from genome assembly GCF_048544455.1 of Silene latifolia. Classification (NCBI taxonomy): domain Eukaryota; kingdom Viridiplantae; phylum Streptophyta; class Magnoliopsida; order Caryophyllales; family Caryophyllaceae; genus Silene; species Silene latifolia. The sequence continues at coordinate 357,981,056 of NC_133538.1, forward strand.
AGACTCATCATAATTTAATAGGAATATCAACTTAAAGAACAAACACGACTTTTCCCGATTTTCCTACACATGGCAGACTCGGTATAAAATAAATAACTAATTCCAGAAAATTTGAAATGATGCAAGGCCAATTGAATTGGAACCCCATGAGTCTTAGCTACAAATTATATCTCACGTGTTTTTCTCAAATTCCAAACTTATCAAGGGTTTTCGATCGATTTCCAAAACCGATGAAAACCGTCGCATAAAAAGTATTGATTCATAAAACGAGTTTAAAACATTATTTTTCAGAAATTCCAAATCCTATTATCATCTAGACTATACAAATATGATGTATGAAGAAGCCTCATAACTGAATCGATATAAAAATTAGGGTTTCAAATCATTTCCACAACCAAATCAGATTCGCGGACTTTTCAGCGACATGTTCATAAATAAATTACCTAGGACAAACCATAAAGAATTTGACTACAAGATTTTATATGCATAAACTAGACATCAAATAAACAGGACTCTCTTTTCAAACTTTTCGAAGAAGACGACTTTAAAACAGTATAAACAATGGAATGAAATCGACTTACAAACTGGGAAATCGAATTAGGTTGAAATCGATGAGAAATCTTCAATCAATTGAAAGGCTCGACAATTGTTCTTCCTCTCCCTCTCTCTAGGTTTAGAAATGGTTTTATGAATAATAAAATGAAATTAGAAATGACTCAACTGTTAAAAATAAAAACCTTGGCCCAAAACATAAAAGAAACCGTCAACTCGCTGAACTGGTTTACTCGGTCAAGTGCACTCGGCCGAGTAACACACACTCGACCGAGTACCAACCAAGTACTCGACCGAGTACTGCAACTAAAACACGGAGTATTAAAATTGTAGATGGGTAAATAGGTGATACGATTCTTGACCCAAAAGACAAAATGTGATGTAACCCGACTCAAAATATACGATATAAACCCGACTTAATAACATTCACGATATTACGATGCAACCAATATAAAATGTATAATAACCAATATATAATAATATCCGTTTAATCGATTATATAAAATACGGGGTATTACACCGGATGTGGCTCTCACCTTTGTAACCATTTGCAGGGTTTAAGGGACGTGCAAGCACTAGCAAAAGGTGATGTGGATCTCCGCATGGGCAATGGAGCTAGAGTATCCGCCGTTTCCGTGGGGACCTATGTGCTCACTTTAGCTAGTGGTTTAGAGTTGTATTTAAATAAGTGTTATTTTGTACCAACTTTAACTAAGAACATCATTTCCATTTCCGCGTTAGACGCGGAAGGCTTTTGTTTTATGATTAAGGACAAGTGTTGTACTTTTTCTTTTAATGATGTGGTTTATGGCAAGGCCATTTCAATTGGGGCATTTATGTTTTAAATGATGTTAATGACGTTTATCATATGGAAACTAAAAACCTCAAAAAGTGTGATCCAAACGAATCCTACCTTTAGCATTGTCGTTTAGGCCACATAAACGAAAGACGCATTAAGAGACTTGCTTCATCAAAAGTGCTCAAACCATTTGGTTTCGAATCTTATGGTACATGCGAGTCTTGCCTTCTAGGCAAGATGACTCGTGCACCTTTTGCGGGAAAAGGGACACGAGCTAGTGAGGTTTTGGCTCTCATACATACGGATGTGTGTGGACCATTTACCATCACCGCTAGAGGAGGTTTTCACTACTTCATTACTTTTACTGATGACTTAAGTAGATATGGGTATGTCTACTTAATGAAGAACAAGAGTGAAGCCTTTGACAAGTTCAAAGAGTTCCAAAAAGAAGTAGAGAACCAATTGGATAAAAAGATAAAGACCCTACGGTCTGACCGTGGTAGTGAGTATCTAAATATTGAATTTGTTTCACACCTAAAAGATTGTGGTATAGTATCACAATGGAATCCTCCTGGCACACCGCAATTAAATGGTGTGGCTGAAAGGAGAAACCGAACTTTACTTGATATGGTTCGGTCTATGATGAGTCTAATTGAGCTTCCTAGTTCATTTTGGGGTTTTGCCGTCTTGTCTGCAGTATTTTCACTAAATCGAAGCCCGACTAAAGCGGCCGATAAGACTCCATATGAGATATGGACAGGGAAAGTCCCTCATTTGTCATTCATGCGTATTTGGGATTGCGAAGCGTACGTTAAGATCAAGTTTGACAATAAGCTTGCACCCAGGTCTAAATGTCTTTTTGTAGGATATCCAAGGGAAACACGTGGCTATTACTTCTACTATAAACACGAGAACAAAGTGTTTGTGGCTCGTGATGCTGTCTTCCTAGAAAAGGACTTTATTTCTAGGAGACAGAGTGGTAGAAAATTTGAACTTGAAGAAGTTCGAGAGCCATAAACCGAAAATGAGGTAGAGGAGAACGTGGAGGAAAGCATTCCCTCTTCCTCTGAAACGGTAATTATTCCTAGAAAGTCAAATAGGATTTCTAATCCACCTGATCGCTACCATGGTAACATCGAAGAGGATGGTGTTTTGTTACTTTTTGAAAGTGATGAACCCACTACCTACAAATCGGCCATGTCTAGTTCCGACTCCCCGCTTTGGCTAGAAGCCATGCGGTCCGAAATGGATTCCATGTACGAGAACCAAGTATGGGACTTGGTGGATTTACCTGAGGGAGTGCGACCCCTTCAGTATAAATGGATATATAAAATTAAGCTCGGCGTGGATAAACATGTGGATGTTTACAAAGCTAGATTGGTGGCAAAAGGTTTCACCCAAGTTCATGGTTTACACTATGACGAAACCTTCGCTCCAGTCGCTATGCTTATGTCCATTAGGATAATCTTGGCGGTTGCCGCATTTCATGATTATGAGATTTGGCAAATGAATGTCAAAACCGCCTTCTTGAATGTGATTCTAGAAGAAGAGGTGTACATAATACAACCTGAATGTTTTGTTGATACATCTAACCCTAAGAAGGTGTGTAAGCTTAAAAAGTCCATCTATGGTATTAAGCAAGCATCTAGGAGTTAGAATCATCGCTTTGATCATGTTATTAAACAATACGGTTTCACTAGAAGTGTGGAAGAACCGTGTTTATACATGAAGCATAGCGGGAGTAAGGTTGCATTCCTTGTCCTATATATGGATGACATATTGCTCATTGGGAATGATGTTCCATCACTCACTTCCGTTAAGGAGTGGCTAGGGAAACACTTCCAAATGAAGGACTTGGGAGAGGCACAACGAATTTTGGGTATCCGGATCTATAGGGATAGGTCCAAGAGGATACTAGCATTGAGTTAAGAAGCTTATATTGACAAAGTTCTTGACCGATTCAATATGAAAGACTCCAAGAGAGGATTTCTACCTATGGGCCAAGGGATTACTTTGAGCAAGTCACAGTCTCCCTCCACCCCTAAGGAAATTGAACACATGAAGACCGTCCCTTATGCTTCCGCTGTTGGGTCTATCATGTATGCTATCATTTGCACTTGTCCCGACATTGCGTATGCCTTGAGCATGACAAGTCGGTATCAAGCTAAGCCTGGTGAGAGTCACTGGATAGCCGTAAAGAACATCCTTAAGTACTTGAGAAGGACTATGGATTCGTTCTTAGTGTTTGGAGGAGAAACTGAGTTGCGTGTTAGAGGTTACACGGACGCAAGTTTCCAAACCGATCGGGATGACATGAAATCCCAATCCGGCTATGTGTTTATGGTAAATGGAGGAGCTGTTTGCTGGAAGAGCTTCAAGCAAAGCGTTACTGCGGATTCTACAATAGAGGCTGAGTACCTTGCAGCGTCTGAGGTTGCGAAAGAAGCTGTTTGGATTAGGCAATTCATGGAGGGGCTAGGAGTAGTCCATTCCGCCAAAGATCCTATCACTCTATTTTGTGCTAACAGTGGAGCTATTTTTCAAGCGAAAGAGCCTAAGTCTAGTAACAAATCTAGACACATTGAAAGGAAATACAATGTAATTAGAGATTATGTGGAAAGGAAGGAAATTGACATTTGTAAGGTTGGGACAGATGATAATATTGCTGATCCTTTAACCAAGCCTTTATCAAAGGCTAAGCATGATGGCCATGTCGTCGCTATGGGATTGAGACGAGTACCAGATTTTCTTTACATTATGGATATGTAATAATTGGATAGTGTATCTTTTATTATATATATGATAATCACATTCATTGTTTTCGCATTCATTCTTTTATGAATCTTTTATTTAGTGTGACTAAATTTTAATACCTTGTTTATCTGAATAAGTTGTGGAGACAATGTTGAACACTATTCAAGTGAATAAGATGAACATTGTATTTTGTCCCTAGTCACTTAATGAGGTGACATCTCGGAGTGACTAGATTGTAAGTCGATTAATGGTTGTTCAACACCATAAGGTCATATGTGATGACTGGTCGATTACATAGGCAGAGTGTGTGACACTTTGCCGGACAGTGACCATTTAGAGAGTCCTTAAGTTCTATTATAGACGCCTGGTCATGGCGGGGATCTCTAAGATGTTCTAATGAGTCGATTCTTTTGACTGTAGACTATTATCTGAGCAAGTGCAGTTTTCGAGTGACTTTGGTTTTTGTCCTAGGTCATGCCGTGAAAGGAGACCAAAAGGGCATTTACTAGGTCATGGTGAGTTGTATTGTGCAATAGGATAGATAAGGCATACAGGAATTGTCCACCCACGTTGGGTAACTATATCTCAAGGCCACTCGAGGAGTTAATGACTACAAATGCGTGGCCACGCTCGGAAGTAATTTGTGAGAGAATTTTCCGGTCAGGTAGTCACACTCCCGATCGAAAAAACCACTCGCGATGTGTTCGTGTGCAAGTACGACCTGAAAGACACCTTGCATTGAGTGGGAGATTAAAACAGATAAGAGAATTGGTAGCGCACACCTTGTGTCAGACAAGTGGGAGATTGTTGGAGTTAGTGTCCTCCACAATAGTGCGTTAACATACTAAATCTCATTAATGGAATATCATCAGATATTTAATTATTTGATCCTTGTCAGTTGATTAACGTAAATCGATAACGGTTGGCTGACTAGAGTTTGACGTTATTGTCGTGAAACGGCGGTGATCAACTGACCCCTTTCGATCACACCTAAAGGAACGAACCCCAATAGACAACTAATTAATTGTATGAGATACAATTTATTTAGTCCCTTGATTTATAGACTAAAAGGTTAGTCGATTATTTTTAGAGAGATTTCGAGTTGCGAACTCGAGGAGCGGCAGTTATTATTTAATTATGCGATAATTGAATAATAAGTTTTGGGAGACGGGTTTTAGTTAATTAACTGTTAATTTACTAAAATTGTACTAATTGATTAATGTGATTAATATTAGTACGTAAATAATATGTGTAGTGGTACACGTATATTTATGGAGTGAATTGGACAAATTAATTATGGAAGTATTTAAACATGATACGATGTTTAAAATAAAAATTACACGGATTTGTGCGACAAACATCAGAACCAACATGGACCCGTAAAAGGTCAAGTGGACCATGTAAAATAAGAGTAGTGGATGATTACTCACATAATCATTTCACCTTATTTTGTATACTACCATAATTTATCTTATGTAAGAGTTTGGATGTGATGTAAGATGAAAAAACATAAGACAAAATTTGTCCACTCCCTCACTCCACTTCCACCCGCCACTTCCCTTCCTTTTCACTCCATCTATTGTTCATTTAATTACACTACCTCACTTCTTCACTTAATACTTGCATGCGAACAATTCTCCAACATCTCTCTAAAAATATTACTCATCTTTACTAAGCTTGTTAGTAAAAAAAATATAATTACTAAGACTTGTTAGTAATATCATAAATAATATCAAGGGTTCAATATTAACAAGTTCTAGATCAATACTTGTTATTATTTTTGGGTAAGTTCTTGGGTGCAACAAGAACGAGATCTTCTTTTTAAAGATTTGCAAGGAGGATCTTCCATTTTGTATAAGCTCAAGAACAAGATAGTAAGGTGAACTAGTTTGTGCCCCTTTTACCACTAATTCAATGTAAGGAAATTGTTTTCCCTTATACTTTCTTTTTTTGCTTTCATATTAGTATGCATGTTACATAGATCACCTAAATGACAATTTATGAGATAAATTAATTTTATTAGAGAGTCTAATATGGATCTATGATCTTTCAGTCACAACCAGAAGCTACTGCTTCGTACACCTCAAACAACACTCAGTCGAGTGCCTGGTTACTCGGCCGAGTACCCCCTACTCGATCGAGTACCCGCCCTGCTAGGCCGAGTCATGCCAAAAACGAGTTACTACTACCATAAACATACTTTACATATGCTTTTCTACCAAGCTATATACGATATGTCACTACCCTTTTTGAAAGCCACATAATAAACACTTAAAATCCCAACATACTCCATGCTCAAAGTTTAACATCAACAAATTCTCGATACATCTTTCAACTACTATCACGTTCCACTTCTTTCATCATTTCATCCAACCATGCACAAGATTCAAGTTACAAGTACCACACACACACACACACACACACACACACACACACACACACACACACACACACACACACACACACACACACACACACACACACACACACACACACATAACTCGACATACAACAGTTTTCCCCCATGTGACCGGCTTGAGATTGTAAGGGCCTTAATGTGACTTTGGGACGTCTCCCAAGTCTTTGCGGTAGCTCCAAACAACTTTCCCTGGGTTCATTTTATTTAGACTCCCTAAGTTCATTGAGTTCATTAGTTTTATGTGCCAGAATCGTCGCTCTGATACCACTTTGTGACACCCCCACATACCAAGGTGCCTTACCAGGACCACCCTAGTATGAGAGACCATCACCATCTCGGTTGCCCGAGGTCAGCATATCAAAGTTAACAATCCAAACAAAATTATTAAAGTATAAATGATTAAAGTTTACATGTTCTCCAAAACCAAAACCAAAGTACAACTGTGAAAGTTAACAACTAGAAATGAAAGCTAAGTCTCTTGACGGCGGAAGCTAGACACGAGTGATGACTCCCCATGACTGCCCCATAGCTAGAGAACTTCATCACCTATTACAATCTGCTCACCATACCCGAATGGATCACCACAGATTTTATAAAACAACAACGGGGTCAGTTACTGAATAATCAAAGTAAGACAAGTACAAAAGGCAACCAGCTGATCATAATCCACCTCCAAACTCCCGATTTCACATAGTAACCGACTACACACCAAGGTGTGTACCCCTGCCAGATTACCCATCGCAACAGGTAATCCTCGCCACCAGTGGGGGACCGCAGCCAATCCCTACCTAAGCCCCGCTCATCAACGAGCGATAACCTTGTTCATTAATGTGAAAATCCCTTTCTGTGGAGGGTTCCACAGAGGGCAAAACTAGGGCGTGAAGCCACTCCCACAAGTGACTCCACTCAACAACCATCACAACAACCATACCAACACCAACGCTCCAATAATGATCAGCAGACAATCAATCGTACATATACAACACAATCTCAAATCAATTAAACAGGAACTGAGTTGGGAAACCCTACTTTAGCACAACTGCAAAGAGACATAAGCAAGGCAATCTAGAAAGGCTCCTCTACGAATTATTCACCTATCAACAATCACAAAAACTCCAATTACCACATGCATCACCCTTTTTCCCCCAATTCATAAATCAAAGCAAACCCTAAAAGATAATCAAAGAACTAATGAAAATCAAGGACTTTCCGACACCGATGATAGAATGAAAGATGAACAAACTTGCTAACAATCACGCACTAGGGAGAGATTTGGAGAGGATTAGAGCGCCGTTGAAATGCTTAGGTTTTGTAAAAAGTGATTAGACACTGATTAACGCGTTTTATATAACTCTAATCATCTCTAAATTAAACCGCAAAAATAACACCTGTCAGACTGGATACTCGGTCGAGTATAGAGTATCCTCGGCCGAGTACCGTCTACTCAGTCGAGTATTCCACATACTCGGCCGAGTATTCCTGGGCAGTAAACTGTCCAGGATACACTACACCCCTTACTCGGCAGAGTAGGCCATATTCGGCCGAGTACAAGCTTAGGAAATCCGTAGTATTACAGCCTGAATTTCATTTGACCTTTTATTCTACTGCAGAGCTAAATGAGGCATTTCGGGGGGTTCCAGGTGAGGATTTTGGAACTGGTGATATGGGAGGCCCTTCTAAACCAGCCGTTCCTGCGGCTGGTGGTGAAATATATGTCCCCCGGAGTAATCTAGACCACCACCCCTTCTTATTTCATTCAAGTGAGCACATGCAGTGCATGGATGTGGTCCTTGAGAATCTTGGTTGTACCATTAATTGTTGAGTACCCATGCCCGAGCAGGACTTTATTATGGCAGATCTGCAGCGCAATAAGAATTTATTCAGCACTGTTTTTAGTGTGAGGAAAGATGTCCTAGAATACGTTTTTAACAGACCAGAATCTTTTTTAAAAGGGTGAGTCTATTAACTTCGATGTCAAACATAGTGATACTGGGAGCATTCTGGAGCAGTCTATAAGTCGTTGTATACATTTTTGTCTAATAAAGGGTTTTTTTTGTAGGGAACAATTGGCAGTATTTACCGACTTTTTTTCGTGTCACGGGAAGATATGTTAACCCTCGAACCTGGATAGGAAGTTATGTCTTCTATTATTGATTATTGGTGCTTACTAATCAATACAACGATGTATGACCAAACTGCAATAGTTGCATCCTCTCGTTGTTTCTTCGGGCTTAGTCACACCGTACGTGTCCTATCCTCACTCAATTCCATTTGTATAGTTTTAACTTTAATTGTAACGTAAGTGTGTAACTTTAATAGCACTGCCCTTCGTTTGAACAGAGTGCTGCCCTGGATATTTGGAACGCCAAGAAGAAGGGAATAGTTCTTGACAGAAGAGATGACATCTGGTCTGGGTGGGATGCTTAGATTCAATCCTGTGTGTCTCCATTTCAACTTCATTTTGATATGGTAAGTGTAAATGTGATCATATGGAAAGTGTAAATGTGATTAAATAGAAAGTGTAAATATGATCATATGGAAAGTGTAAATGTGATTAAATAGAAAGTGTAAATGTGACTAAATAGAAATTGTAAATGTGATCATATGGAAACTGTAAATGTGATTAAATAGAAAGTGTAAATGTGACTAAATAGTAAGTGTAAATGTTATCATATGGAAAGTGTAAATGTTCTGGAAAGTGTAAAGGTGATTAAATAGAAAGTGTAAATGTGATTAAATAGAAAATGTAAATGTGATGATATGGATAGTATTCATAAATTAACTTTAGTGTATATGTATTCTGGAAATGTAAATGTTGTATTTAAATTGACTATTTTTTTTTTTACCTTTACAGTGTGATCTAATGGGCAAGTTTCTGGAGTCTAAAGGGATTGCCAAAGGTTCAAAGGTCGGCGGGTTTAATTTTGTCAATGTAGAATTTAAATGGCAAGGTACGGGTTATTCGAAGTTTGACTGCGAAATTTACATGATGATACACATGTTGCTTTTCTGTGGGAAACTTTTTTACTGCGCCCTAGGGGTGAGGGACGTTATTAACCTCATCCGGGATGAAGTTGTCTCGATCCTTGTCCTGAGTGACCTTAATAAAGTGAGGGAAGACGTGCGGCAAAGTATATCCCAATTCAAGGAAACGCATGCTCATGTTCTGAATTCGGGCTCGAATGCTGCTCAGAACCGGAATATGGACGATGAGGAAGAGATTACTTACAGTAAGCGGCCCCATATCTCAAACCCACCCCCTAACCATGAATAAGGAAGCCCTGTGGTCATACGTGTAGTAATACCTGTGGAAGGGAGCCCTGTGGTCATACCTCCAGCCGTGCAGTCTTCAGGAAGCCAACCCATGTCAGCCGTGAGGAGCCGCCCTCGGGGCGGGGGGATGGTCTGGGATGCTCACTCGGTTGTGGGGGTGCTGGTTCTCAGACTCTTGTTGTCTCCACCTTCTTACGGAACAATCAAGCTTTGGTCAGGGGTGTATGATCGTATCCAAAGCATGCGGTGGACTATTGCTTCTTAGATGACCACAACTTTGAAAATATGTTAGTATCTCTCAAATTGTTAAAACGTGTTCAATTAATTACGATACTGAATTTTTAATCAAATTCTATATTTAATTGATTACTATACATGGGTTTCACTGTAGCGAATCAATATCTTGGTTCAGTAGGTATGCTGCGCTATGCCGGTCAGACATCATGTCCATGCTTCCTGAGGTTGTTATGTCGCCAGCTGTGATTGAGTCCTGGGCTATGTTGCTCAACTGCTTGCAGTCGGCTGAATACTTACTTCCAAGGATGGCCTTCTTTGGGTTACGTCATATGGTACGCCCCCCCCCCCCCCTCCCCCCCCCCCAAAGCCTAAAAGTCATACATTAATTTCCTGGTTATTATGTAATCTCAGTCACTTCTGTGAACAGGAGTGTATCATGCAGCTGTTGGATATTCCTGAACCAGGTTCACAGTCTAATACCATTAATGATCGGCTGTACCTAATTTGGGATACCTTCATCCGGGACTGTGATAAAACTTTCAACCGGAATGCTGATTTTATCTTCATACCTGTCAACATTGGTGGGCACTTTTCATGCGTATGTCTAAATTTCAGAGCGCAGACGGTCGATCTCCTTGACTACCAACCTCATCCCAACTGGGACCAGTCTTAAATGTGCAAAGTTACTCGTCTAGTTGTAAGTCTGATGCCAATAAATAACATTCGAATAGGATGAACAATATATTTTTTATTTATTTACGTGCTTTCATTGCAGGCATCAGCGATGAGCGATTATTTAATTGCCAGAACCGTCGAAAGAGGATACCATATTACTAGCTTTAAGATTCAGCAAATCCCGTTCAGGCGGCAAATACCACTTCCTAACATAACAGAATCTGGGATATTCTGTATGATGTATATGCTGATGTACGAGGGTGAACCTTTTGAGCATCCAGACTAGGAGAGGAAGAGGAATCGACGGTACTTGGTAGTCGAGTTGGTGGCGACCCTTGTACTAGCTGACATAAATATCAACAGAGACGTTTTTATGGCGAAGGTGACAAGTTTATAGCTTGAAAAGATGAATTATGGGGGAAGTTACAAAATAAGCGCAAAGTGAAGAATGTTTTGGGGAAAAAATAAACCATTTGTGGAAATGTTATTTTTTTTTTTTTTTGTGGTAACAAACTATTCGTATTTTGGTGTAAATGTTGAAGCTAATGTCTGTAATGTTATCGGTCTTTTGTGGACATGTCAATCAGTTGTTATGATAATTTACAATCAATTGAAATTGATTTTTAGTTTCATTTAGATGAAAGTGTTATTGAAAGCGTAAATGTGGTCAGATAGGAAGTGTAAATGTGATTAATTGGGAAGTATGAATGATATCACTCTGGAAGTGTAAATCTGTCATACATATGAAAGTGTTATTGAATGTGTGAGGAAAGGTTAGATGTGATTACATCGCAAGTGTAAATGTGACGATATTCAAAGTCTAAATGTGTCATTCACATGAAAGTTTCATTGAAAGTTAATTGTGGTCAGATGGGAAAGTGTAAATGTGATGAAATGGGAAGTATAAATGTTATCACACTAAAAGTGTAAATGTGTCATTCACATAAAAGTTTCATTGAAAGTTAAATGTGGTCAGATGGGAAAGTGTAAATGTGATGAAATGGGAAGTGTAAATGTGATGAAATGGATGAAATGGGAAGTGTAATGTGATGAAATGGGAAGTGTAAATGTTATCACACCGAAAGTGTAAATGTGTCATTCACATGAATGTTTCATTGAAAGTTAAATGTGTTCATATGGGAAAGTGTAAATGTGATGAAATGGGAAGTGTAAATGTTATCACACTGAAAGTGTAAAAGTGTCATTCACATGAAAGTTTCATTGAAAGTTAAATGTGGTCAGATGGGAAAGTGTAAATGTGATGAAATGGGAAGTGTAAATGTTAGCACATTGAAAGTGTAAATGTGTCATACACATGAAAGTTTCATTGAATGTGTAAGGAAGGGTTAGATTTGATTTAATCATAAGTATAAATGTTACTTCAAATAACATTGTCAATTCAAATAAGTTCATGCAACACAATGTTTGGAAATCCAATAAAATAGAGACATTTTGGTCTTATAACAGTGTAACTCTGACGCTTTCACTGGGTAACTTTATTACTCAAAGTTACACCAACAGTAGTTGAAAGTGACGCTGCCATGAGACCAATTCCTAATCCCTCGTTTCAGTGATAGCACATCAAAGTTTAAAGTTACACATTCAAAATATAAAAACTGCATTATCAGTGTTGTGACGTCTATTGTTCTTATGATTCCAACTCTTCCTCCTCCTCTCCTTCATCTTCTTCTTGGTCAGACGACCCCTCGCACAATGGTGTGTGTTCTGAAAAGGGGTTAGGGCAGTTCCTCTTGTCTTGATTTATCATTTTCTTGCAATTCTTACACTTGCGTTTGGGTTTTCTAGCCAAGGCTAGTGCTTTTGATTTGGTTGACAACATTCTTTTACCACTACCCTTGTTTTTTGAATTCTTAGGTGGGATAATCGTCACCACCTCATTGGCCGTACAATGCAAAATTTTCTCCATTTGTTGATTTTTATTCAACACTTCCCCTAACGATGATAAATTATCCTTAAATCCCCTAATTATAGCGGAGAAGCTTTCAACATCAGTCACACCTTTGCCTCGAAGGAGCCCTACGGTCTGATGAACCTCTTACCACATTATTGACATTGCAATTTGTTTTCCATCGATGATTTCCATGTTGTCTGTCCTTTCACCATTACAATTGAACATCCTTAATCGGAGACACTCTTTCGTCCACCTTTTTACAACATAATCGTCTGGTATAGTCTTCATCCCATTTGCTGAAAAAATCCATATTATATGGCGGCATAGGATGCCGGTTCTTTCAAACATTGTACAACTGCAGCTTGCTTTACGTGTACCTGGGTCATCAGTTAAGGCTATCATGTAAGTGTGAATGTTACAAATAGTGTAAGTGTAAATGTGTTTGTATTGAAGTATATGTAGAATGTAAGTGAAAATGTCATTACATGTAAATGTCTAATGTAAATGACAGCAAGTAATTAGTAATCCTTAATTACCTGGACTGTATGAAACTTTAAAATTCTTTCCCCTCGACGAATCTTTGACAGTAGTTACCTCTAGCTCGTCTCTCTGAGTGAAACCTCCGCTTCTACATGTATCAATTGAGTATATGGCCTCTGTTGGGAAATGTGTCCTCAACAATAGTGCGATCATATGATTTAAATATCATTATTAAATCTCATATTAAGAATACGTGAGGGATGATTCTTTATACAGTCGACTGACCGTCATTAATCGGTAATGATTGGCTAACTAGAGTTTGACATTACTGTCGTGTGACGGTGGTGGTCAGTTGATCCCTTTAGGTCACACCTATAGGATAAGGCCCAAATAGATATTTAATTAATTCTATGCGATACGAATTAATTAATTCCTTAATTGTGGGAGTGCAATTTTGCGTCTTATTATAATGTGATTAAATAAGATTTAATTTAATAATTAAGCGTTAAATTACTAAATTAGTTGAGGTATTATATAAGTTTTGAGGTAGAGGTAATTAATTATTTAAAGTTACAAGAAGTTGTAATTTTAACTAACTAGTAATTATGGGACCCATTATATGTTGATATAATGGTAGTATACTACTCAAAAAGTGGAGTGTATATTATATTATTAAGTGTAATATTTAAGTGATAAATGATTACATTAATAATTAAATATGTAAGATAGTTAAACATAAGACTTATAAGCATTTGTGGGACAAATGACAAAAGGCAAAAATGGACCATATAAGGACCATTTTTTCGGCCAAATAAGATGAGCAAAAGATGCTCTTTTGTCTTATGTTGATGTTGGTTATTGTGTGAAAGAGACTTTACATACTAGCCTTTACATACTACATCTTACAGAATCTACCTACAATTAACAAAACAAGTAAAAACAAATGACAAAAGATTCCTCCTTTGTCATAAGGCCACCGGTTTTGGCATGATAAAAGGGGCATTTGGTTGCTCATTTGACTACAACTTGTTTTTGCTAGTTTTGCTTATATCTCTCTAACAATTCCTCACATGCAAATGCAACAAAGCTCTCCATAAATACTAATACATATCATACATTACTTAAGATAGTAATAAAAGATCATTAGTATTATTAAGGTAATATTTCTACTACATATCTAGTTAATATTAGTAGGAATTTTTGGGATTCATCTTGGGTGCAATTTATTGGAGTGGCTTCTATACTTGGAGTCTTAGGAGGATCATCCATCATTATAAGCTCAAGAACAAGTGAAGGAAGGTGACCTTACTTGTGCCCATAATTTGGAACCAACCAACAATGTAAGGAACATTGTTTTTCTTATAAATCTTTCATTTTGTTATGCATGCACTAGATCTAAAGAACAAATAATTAACAAGTTAATTAGTTCACTATTAGAGGAGTCTAATAATAGGTATATGAACCTTAGAGCCTCTTCCTTGAAGGTGTTGAAAGGTGAATAGGTGTACACCTTTACACCATGACTCTCTAACGCCGGATGTGTTGATGTCTTCGGGGACGAGTGCTTATCATTGTTGTCAAGCTGCTTTTGTGTATGTATTTGTTGGTCCATATCGCTCTCAAAACGCGTCCAAAACTCAACCAATGTTCCAGACTTATGCTCAAACCTCTTAAAAAAAAGCTATTTTTGCTCTCTGATCTTTGAGTCGTCCCCATAACAGACGCTATCTTTAAGTCTCTGCAATTCAACAAGAGTGTATCATGCAGCTGTTGGATATACCTGAACCAGGTTCACAGTCTAATACCATTAATGATCGGCTGTACCTAATTTGGGATACCTTCATCCGGGACTGTGATAAAACATTCAATCTGATTGCTGATTTTATCTTCATACCTGTCAACAATGGTGGGCACTTTTCATGCGTATGTCTAAATTTCAGAGCGCAGACGGTTGATCTCCTTGACTACCAACCTCATCCCAACTGGGACCAGTCTTAAATGTGCAAAGTTACTCGTCTAGTTGTAAGTCTGATGCCAATAAATCACATTTGAATTGGATGAACAATATATTTTTTATTTATTTACGTGCTTTCATTGCAGGCATCAGCTATGAGCGATTATTTAGATGCCAGATCCGTCGAAAGGGGATACCACAGTACTAGCTTTAAGATTCGGCAAATCCCGTCAGGCGGCAAATACCTCTTCCTAACATAACAGAATCTGGGATATTCTGTATGATGTATATGCTGATGTACGAGGGTGAACCTTTTGAGCATCCAAACTAGGAGAGGAAGAAGATTCAACGGTGCTTGGTAGTCGAGTTGGTGGCGACCCTTGTACTAGCTGACATAATTATCAACAGAGTCGTTTTTATGGCAAAGGTGACAAGTTTATAGCTTGAAAAGATGAATTATGGGGGAAGTTACAAAAGAAACGCAAAGTGAAGAATGTTTTGGGGAAAAAATAAACCATTTGTGGACATTTTATTGTTTTTTTTTGTGGTAACAAACTATTCGTATTTTGGTGTAAATGTTGAAGCTAATGTCTGTAATGTTATCGGTCTTTTGTGGACATGTCAATCAGTTGTTATGATAATTTACAATTAATTGAAATTGATTTTTAGTTTCATTTAGATGAAAGTGTTATTGAAAGCGTAAATGTGGTCAGATAGGAAGTGTAAATGTGATTAATTGGGAAGTATGAATGATATCACTCTGGAAGTGTAAATCTGTCATACATATGAAAGTGTTATTGAATGTGTGAGCAAAGGTTAGATGTGATTACATCGCAAGTGTAAATGTGACAATATTCAAAGTCTAAATGTGTCATTCACATGAAAGTTTCATTGAAAGTTAAATGTGCTCAGATGGGAAAGTGTAAATGTGATGAAATGGGAAGTATAAATGTTATCACACTAAAAGTGTAAATGTGTCATTCACATAAAAGTTTCATTGAAAGTTAAATGTGGTCAAATGGGAAAGTGTAAATGTGATGAAATGGGAAGTGTAAATGTGATGAAATGGATAAAATGGGAAGTGTAATGTGATGAAATAGGAAGTGTAAATGTTATCACATTGAAAGTGTAAATGTGTCATTCACATGAATGTTTCATTGAAAGTTAAATGTGTTCATATGGGAAAGTGTAAATGTGATGAAATGGGAAGTGTAAATGTTATCACACTGAAAGTGTAAAAGTGTCATTCACATGAAAGTTTCATTGAAAGTTAAATGTGGTCAGATGGGAAAGTGTAAATGTGATGAAATGGGAAGTGTAAATGTTAGCACATTGAAAGTGTAATTGTGTCATACACATGAAAGTTTCATTGAATGTGTAAGGAAGGGTTAGATTTGATTTAATGATAAGTATAAATGTTACTTCAAATAACATTGTCAATTCAAATAAGTTCATGCAACACAATGTTTGGAAATTCAATAAAATAGAGACATTTTGGTCTTATGACAGTGTAACTCTGACGCTTTCACTGGGTAACTTTGTTACTCAAAGTTACACCAACAGTAGTTGAAAGTGACGCAGCCATGAGACCAATTCCTAATCCCTCGTTTCAGTGATAGCACATCAAAGTTTAAAGTTACACATTCAAAATATAAAAACTGCATTATCACTGTTGTGACATCTATTGTTCTTGTGGTTCCTGCTCTTCCTCCTCCTCTCCTTCATCTTCTTCTTGGTCAGACGACCCCTCGCACAATGGTGTGTGTTCTGAAAAGGGGTTAGGGTAGTTCCTCTTGTCGTGATTTGTCATTGATGTGACCATTATTTGCGCACATTTAGTCCCCTAATTGAGCCTATTTTGCATACTATTATAGCATTTCATGGCCATTTTATCCGTCAAAACCTTCCTATTTGCTTTTCTATCGCATTTCATATGTTTTGTAGAAAAGGAGAGAATAAGGCGGAAATTCTCGTCTTTCATGCATATTTGGAAGCTACTTGACGATACTAGATGGACTAGTATGAAGAGGAGGCAAAGACTAAAGACCAATCCAGCAAGAATAAAATGGGAATGAGCAAAAGGGAAGAAAAGAAGGAGAATCACTGCTGAAGAACAATCCGAGCGGATTGTCTCCAATCCGCCCGTCTCCTCACTACACAATCCGAGCGTCTTGCTTTGAATCCGCTCGGATTGCCCCACCAGAATCCGCCCGGATTCCAGCACAGCACGATTTCCTCTTCTCCAAGATAAAAAGAAAGAAGCCCTTCCTTCGAAAAATACCGGCTCCTCCTTGCTCAAATCTCAAAAGTGTAATTACTAGTTTAACCCTTAGTTAACCCTAATGCATCCACCTAATTTCCACTATAAATACCCCATTTGTAATAATCAAAAGGGGAGAAAAGTTTTTAGAGTAGAAAATCCTTCTTTAGATTAGATTAGGAGTAGATTAGAATAGATTACTCTTTAATCTTTCCACAAATTACACATTAATCTCTCCATAATTATTGTTCAAGTTTATTATTCAAGTTTATTATTGGGTAATTGAAGATTATTGGGTCATTATTGGAGGATTGACAACCCTTCATCAATCAATCAAGTTTCTTCTTTTATTCTTTGCTTTATTATTTGGATCATCTCAAGTTTGGTATAATTCCTTTACTCTTTAACCTTTATTGTTCATTTTTCATTCTATTATCATGTTTTTACTTGTTGTGATGATTGACACCATTAATGACATGTTTCCCATGATGATGAGTGAGTAGTTACTTAGCTAGGATTAGTGGGTAATTAAGGGAAACCAACATGGGATTGATTCATGCTTAATCTAATATGTTCACATGATTAAATTGCTTGCTTGTTGTGATGTCAACTTTATGCACATGTTATGTTTGATGAAATGCTAAGCCTATGAATCCTTGCATTTTTACCATCTCTTATCTACTCAACTTGACTTGTAAGATATAAACCAACTCGAGTCTTGTTAGACCATGCATAGAAGTTGAATAGGAGGAAAGTAAGTCGACTTGTAGGTGTTGTACAATCTAATCGATTCGGCTCCGGGACCCAACCCTTCCTATGAACCGTAAGACATAAACCAACTCGGTTTCTCCACAACACTAATTGCTTGCATATAATTGTAAACATGTTTGTATGATTAAAACCATGAATCCCCTATGACCCCATGATATCCTAGCACTTTTAATCAATTGTTTACATCTTTCCTTTTATTGCTCGTTCTACTTTATTGCTTGCATTAGTCTAGACACAACTACAAACCCCATCAATTGTGACACTAGCATAAATTGAGATAGATAGACTTAGAACCCAAAGCACACCGTCCCATGGATCGACCTCGACTTACCGCTAACTAGTTGTTTGTTGAGTATTATAAATGTGTTTGATTGGATGAGTGACGACATCGTTCGGATCAAAATGGCGCCGTTGCCGGGGATGGTGCTATGTGATTAAGTTCTTACTTGTGTGTCTATTTTGATTTTGCTCTCACCTTGAGGAACTTGTTCCTCAAAGGATCGTTCTTACCATTTTCGTGTAGTTTCCATGTTTGTAGTTATCTCCTTGTCTTAGTTATGATGACTCAAGACATGTGTTATGGAGTATGTGGTGGATCTTTTGAGTATGACTATGGGTATGGGGAGTTTGAGGAGCAAGTCAACACAAACCTACCTTATTATTTGTACAACGAAAATCCTAACCACTACCCCAATTTTTCCCACCAAAATCACCACATCCAATATCCACAACAACCACCCACCCGATACCCATTTCACAATGAACTTCAATTGCCACAATACAACCACTTTCACACATACCCACAACAAAAAGATGAACCCATTCAAAACATGATTCTCCAAATGATGGGAGATCAACAAAACTTCTTCAACCAAATGCTAGAAGAGAGCCGAAAAGAAGATAATGTTCTTAAAGACATTGTTATCCAAAGAGAGGAGTTGAGGATTCAAATTGCCCAATTAAAAGAATTCCAAGCAAACACTCACCACCGTTCTTTGGATATTGAGCATAAATGCGAGTTTGAAGTAGTGACATTTGACATGGAAGATGAAAAGTGGGAGGAGCCAAGTTCCTTGAGCTCTTGTGACTATGAGAGTGTTGTATTCGATGAGGAAGACATGAGGTTGAGTAAGTCAACCACTCTTAACCTTTGTGAGTATGAGGGTGTGTCTTTTGATGTGAATATTGAGGTGTTGAAAAAAGAGTTACATGGAGACCACATTTATGATTCACGTGAAGATATCAACAATGATGACGAGTCTAGAGAAGGGACTCACAACACCACCTTGCTTGAGGAGCCTATCCTTGAGGCATTTGAGATACCTTACCATGAAGAAGAACGTCCTTCCTTTATCCTTCATGAAGACCACTTGGCGCCTATCTTGGAGCCAATGATCATTGAAGAGGATATGTTAGACCTTCTTCAAAAGGCCAAAGTTTCTTACAAGAGCTATTTGGTGAAAAAGCTTAAAGAAAAAATTGCTCGTGAGGCTACTTGTGAAGATTTGGCACCCATAATCTCAACTCCTATGGTATCCGATCATCAAAGACATGAAAATTCTCCTTCTACCTCGGAAGGATTGAATAATCAAAGTGCTATCATCATCACCAAAATTGAAGAAGAAATTGGTAAGTGGAAGTCCATGGATGGAAATGAACCACACTTCATGCTTAGTGTTGGCAAGAATCATGGGTTTACCTATTTGAAGCATCGGGAAAGATCTAACGCTAAGGAGAAGCCAAGAAAAAGAACATTCTAAAAGCTTCCTTGGCCAAATTTCATATTCAAATTGAGCAACCCATACTTGTGCTTGTTTGGAGCTTGTTCACAAGCTTTTGATCTTTTATTAAGAGCTTTGAGCTCTATGGATAAGAGTCTCTACAAATTGATCTAGTTTGGTGGAGTCCTACCTCAAAACCACCATTTGTAAGATATTTCTTGAACCCTTTTACTTGTATAATATTGTACATTTACATTTGCATTTAATTTCTTGCATGAGAAAGAAGAGAGAGAGAGAGTCATCTTACATGTTTCATGAGCAAATTTCAGAAAAAGATAAGGAAAAAGAGAAAATTAGTGAAACGGGGTTTGTTGTTTCATGAAAGAAGAAAGAAGAAGAAAGAAAGAAGCAGAGACGCCCGGATTCTAGCAAATCCGCCCGTCCAGGGCCCACGAGAAAGAAAAAAGTTGAAACTGAAGAAGAATCCGTGCGGATTCCATAAAATCCGCCCGTCCCAAAACAATCCGTCCGTCTTCCCCACGGGACGCCCGTCCCGTATGTCGTCCAGAAGCAAGATTTTGAACTGTGTCAAAATCCTTGCGGAATATCGAGAATCCGCCCGTCCAGATCAAGCCGTCCGTCCGGATCAAAATCCGCTCGTCTTTTCCCTGCTTCTCAGCCAAAGAATTTCTCTGTTCTAGAATCCGTGCGGATTCTACCAAAGACGCCCGTCTTCTTTCCCCGAAATCCGCCCGTCTCGACTGAAATCCGCTCGGATTGTACTGTTCCCTCGGATAAAATGGGTTCGATCCAATCTTATCCGTTCGGATTCCCTACTTCTTCTATATAATCACCCCCCTTCTCCCTCATTTCCTCACCTTACCAAACCCTAAAACACTCATCTCAATCCTCAAAATCACCTTCCCATCCTCAAAAACACCCCCATCACCAACACCCAAATGGCACCATTGACAAACACCAAGGGAAAGGCCAAGAAATTGGTTGAATCATTCGGGAAGAAGCGCAAGGGATCAACCTCTTCAACACCACGAGAGGTAGTACTACCAAGGAACACCCGACCCTTAATGAGGGGAGGCATTGAATAACTCAACAACTTCCAAGAAGTGATCTTCCTATCCGACGACCACCGCGAAAAATTCGTCGAGTTTCTAGGTAAGAAGTACGAACCTACTCAATTTGTTGATACTAGGGTGTTGGAAATCCTTAAGATAAGGTACCCTACCGAGATGTTCTTTAATGGCCTTGGCATTGGGAGCTTTTTCCATGCCCATGAAGAGACTTCCTTAGTCTCACCCTTGAATTCTTGAGTAGCCTTCGCATTGTGGCGGATACCCACAACAATGTAGGCATAGAGTTTAGGTTATGCAACCTAGACCATGTTCTTTCTCTTGAGGAATTTGCCTATGTTTTCGGTCTTGAAGTACCCACCGACTATACCGAAAAGCCCGACAATTTTAGTGTGGACTTCCTTTGGAAGGCTATCTCCGGGAGGGACTTTACCCATATAAAGCGTTGCTATACATTTGCTATCCAACATCCGGTGATTCGATTCACCGAACGCTTTGTAGCCGGTTGCATCAATGGGAGGTACGAGCAAGATCGGTGTACTCTCATCGACTTAACTTTTCTTGAGTCTTATTTGAATGTTCGAGCGGTGAGGCGTTATAACTTCAACACGCCACTTGAGATACTTACTAGGTTCCATGATTTTGCTCAAGGGACCACCCAACTCAAAACTTTCGTGATGGGAGGTCTAATTACAATTTTGGCCAAGAACCTTTGTCCCCGGTTCAATGCCCGAGGAACCTATATTCCTCTTGAGGGGAGAACTTTGATTGATGAGCACACCATCTTCCACAGTCACCGATGGTGTAACCACACTCAAGAAGGGAGTGTAGAGTGGCACACCAAGGGTTGCACCTCAATGATCCTTGAAGGATGGAAGATACCGGGCATTGACCCAAGATTGAGTCCATACTCTCCTCCACCAAGCTATCTCCTTGATATCCAAATTCTTGAAAATCCCCCTCAAAGGGAAGAGCCACACCGTCAACCACCTCGTGGAGGGCCGGGAATACAAGTTCGCCCACCTTCCTACGTACCCATCCCGCCATACCCTACTCCTTATACCGAATTCCAACCGGAAATCCCCAACACCCCGGGTATTAATGATTTGATGACACTCATGAATAGAGTGGACCTTGGGGTGCATAAAGGAAGGGAAGACAACTACTTGGCCCTCTACCCCCAATACTATAACATGGCTCAACAAGGGTATGTTGACCCTAATGGCCCTTTACCCTCTTGGGCACAACCGGAGCTCTTGTTCCCAAATTATGGGGACCAAGCTTGGGGTAGAGGAGACGGAGGGAATTCTAGCCAAGGTGGAGGGTAATCGGGTCAAGGAGGAGGATTTGACCAAGGAGGATATTGGGGCCAAGCACCCGGATATGATCAAGCCGGAAGCTCTCATGGTTATGGCTATGATCGAAATGAGGATGACGAGTGAAAGAGGCCTACTTCACCACTTCCATTTGTATGATACCCATCTTTCCCTCTCTCTCTTTTGTATTTACATTGCATTTAGTGTAGCTTTTGCATGCATTTGTATTATATTTCATATTGCATTTACATTAGTTAGTTCATAGTATAGTTGCATTGTAATATAATTCATATAGATAATTGCATGTAGACTAGAATTCATGCATTGTCACTAATGGCCAAACCTATTCATTTCTACACTAGAAATAGTGTTTAAATCGGTTTGGGGAGGTTTGATCATAGGTGACTATAGTCTACTAAAAATCATGCATCATATAGTATAGTTTAGATTGCATTCATTTGTTATATATGTCATATAGAATTGCATTTAGTTAGAGCATGCATTCATTCATACCATATCATTGCATTTGTACTTTATTTCAAAAAAAAATCAAAAATCCAAAAACATGTATTTCTTTTTCATTCCTACTCCTACATGTACATTGAGGACAATGTCCAAAATAAAGTGGGGGATGGGAATTTATATTCCAAAAAAATGATAAAAATTGAAAATTTTTGAAAAATCCCAAAAATATGTCTTTTAATTTCATAAAAACAAAAACCATAAAAATTTGAAAAATTGAAAAACCCAAAAACAAGTTCATTTCCTTTGTAGTGTAGTCTTGTATATATTGTTGTATATATATATTGTGTTTGTTCATCCTTGTTCACATTGATTGACTACGCCACATCCGAGACATGAGGATATTGAAGACCGTATGGTATGATCTTTCCAATCTCCTTTTTCCTCTTTATGTTCATGACTATGTGGCTTTATTTTGATTGATGCGGTATAAACAATGTGAATTTAGGATTGCATTTAGAATATTTGGCATATTAGTTGGTAGAAGCATATGCATTAGGATGTTTATATGTTAGTTTGATCATGGCATGTAGTTTGCATGTTAGAAAAATTTAGCGAAACCGTCTATTTGGGAAGCTTGACAAATGTATATAGGCCCTAGTAGATGCTTTTTATTCTTAAGACTTTTCTTGTTAGAATGCTTGTTAAACACCCTAGGATGTGTCATGCTAGTATCCTTTGACCCATGGTTTAAGGCCGAGTCAAGAGTACCTTGTGGTGTGATAACTCCTTGGCTACCGTTTATTCCAAGGTGACCCTTGAAACCATGCATCCATCCATCCATCATCCATGTTCTACCACATTTTTGTCATCAAAGGGAATGGGCACAAAAAGAAATCAATTTGAGTTCAATGAAATGAAAAGTGAAAGAAAGTTTGCAAAAAATGCATCAAATGAAAAGAGGAGCAAAAATAGAACTCCTAAAGCTTCAAATATAAGCCACCCTCACTACATATGGGGTGACTTTGAAAATGTTCAAAAGAAAAGTGAAAAGTTGTCAAGTATTGAAATGCCAAAAATCAAAAAGAAATGGCAAAGAAAGTGTTCTCAAATGTCAAATGCCACAAGAAATTGGGGGGAAAAACAAAAACAAAAGCAAACTCCCAAAAATGAAACTCAAATATCTATTGATCCCTTTATCATTCGTATCCATTTTTGTGCATGGTAGAGAGGGGACGACCCTTCTTCTTGTCTAGGCAAGAGGGGGAATTCCGCGATCCTCCAGTGTTTCTAACGCCATAGGGAGTCTACTCTTGACAAAAGCATTTAACGATTGAGGACAAAGGTACCCTAGCTTGACACAACTGGGAGGTGATTTATTGGTATCCTTCTAGGCTTAGTAGTTTGAACAAATTGCATCTATGAAGGATTGTGTACCCTTGAATTGCTTCCCTTGTAGATAATTTCCGCCACTTAGATGAGGAAAGTGGCTATTCTTCTGTAGATGCATCCATTACTTGTTTTGTGTGCCTTAATGTTTGGATGTGTCGCCATTTTGGCAAGACCCACCTTGCCTTGCAAGAAGGCATCCTACCTCATGGTTGTCTTGTTGTGAGTTGAAGGGGCGGAGTGAAACCCCTTAATTGTCTCATATCGGCTATATTATTAGGTTAGTTTAAATAAAGGTCTAGTTTTAGTCACCTCTTTACTCGGGACGAGTAAAGGTTCGGTTTGGGGATATTTGATGTGACCATTATTTGCGCACATTTAGTCCCCTAATTGAGCCTATTTTGCATACTATTATAGCATTTCATGGCCATTTTATCCGTCAAAACCTTCCTATTTGCTTTTCTATCGCATTTCATATGTTTTGTAGAAAAGGAGAGAATAAGGCGGAAATTCCCGTCTTTCATGCATATTTGGAAGCTACTTGACGATACTAGATGGACTAGTATGAAGAGGAGGCAAAGACTAAAGACCAATCCAGCAAGAATAAAATGGGAATGAGCAAAAGGGAAGAAAAGAAGGAGAATCACTGCTGAAGAACAATCCGAGCGGATTGTCTCCAATACGCCCGTCTCCTCACTACACAATCCGAGCGTCTTGCGTTGAATCCGCTCGGATTGCCCCACCAGAATCCGCCCGGATTCCAGCACAGCACGATTTCCTCTTCTCCAAGATAAAAAGAAAGAAGCCCTTCCTTCGAAAAATACCGGCTCCTCCTTGCTCAAATCTCAAAAGTGTAATTACTAGTTTAACCCTTAGTTAACCCTAATGCATCCACCTAATTTCCACTATAAATACCCCATTTGTAATAATCAAAAGGGGAGAAAAGTTTTTAGAGTAGAAAATCCTTCTTTAGATTAGATTAGGAGTAGATTAGAATAGATTACTCTTTAATCTTTCCACAAATTACACATTAATCTCTCCATAATTATTGTTCAAGTTTATTATTCAAGTTTATTATTGGGTAATTGAAGATTATTGGGTCATTATTGGAGGATTGACAACCCTTCATCAATCAATCAAGTTTCTTCTTTTATTCTTTGCTTTATTATTTGGATCATCTCAAGTTTGGTATAATTCCTTTACTCTTTAACCTTTATTGTTCATTTTTCATTCTATTATCATGTTTTTACTTGTTGTGATGATTGACACCATTAATGACATGTTTCCCATGATGATGAGTGAGTAGTTACTTAGCTAGGATTAGTGGGTAATTAAGGGAAACCAACATGGGATTGATTCATGCTTAATCTAATATGTTCACATGATTAAATTGCTTGCTTGTTGTGATGTCAACTTTATGCACATGTTATGTTTGATGAAATGCTAAGTAAGCCTATGAATCCTTGCATTTTTACCATCTCTTATCTACTCAACTTGACTTGTAAGATATAAACCAACTCGAGTCTTGTTAGACCATGCATAGAAGTTGAATAGGAGGAAAGTAAGTCGACTTGTAGGTGTTGTACAATCTAATCGATTCGGCTCTGGGACCTAACCCTTCCTATGAACCGTAAGACATAAACCAACTCGGTTTCTCCACAACACTAATTGCTTGCATATAATTGTAAACATGTTTGTATGATTAAAACCATGAATCCCCTATGACCCCATAATATCCTAGCACTTTTAATCAATTGTTTACATCTTTTCTTTTATTGCTCGTTCTACTTTATTGCTTGCATTAGTCTAGACACAACTACAAACCCCATCAATTGTGACACTAGCATAAATTGAGATAGATAGACTTAGAACCCAAAGCACACCGTCCCATGGATCGACCTCGACTTACCGCTAACTAGTTGTTTGTTGAGTATTATAAATGTGTTTGATTGGATGAGTGACGACATCGTTCGGATCAGTCATTCTCTTGCAATTCTTACACTTGCGTTTGGGTTTTCTAGCCAAGGCCAGTGCTTTTGCTTTGGTTGACAACATTCTTTTACCGCTACCCTTGTTTTTTGATTTATTAGGTGGGATAATCGTTGTAATACTCCGTATTTATGGTCTTGGGGGTACTCTATCGAGTAGCCCTTACTCTGTCGAGTAAGGGTATGTTGCAGAATAAAATAGTTTCTGACCTGTTGGGCACTCGATCGAGTAGTGGGGCACTCGATCGAGTAGAAATACTCGATCGAGTACCTTGGGTACTCGATCGAGTGTCCGGTTTATGGGGAGTTTTTCGCGGGTTTTGTTAATTATGCGATTAGGGTATTTAAACTTAATCGTCGTTGTTTTAATTCACTTTTACCAAAACCTAAAACCTGTTTAAGAGAGAAAGCGATCATCATCTTCCTAATCGCATCCTTAACAATTCCGAGTTCGGACGGTCGGTTCGTGTCGTAGTTCGTGTCGTTGGATTCCTTGCGTCAAGGGTAAGCTTTTAATATAATTTATATAATGTTTTGCTAGGTTTGGTCAAACCCTAATTTAGGATTTGGGGGTTTTATGAATAGTAAGTAATTGGTAGCCTTTATGTGTTATTTGTTAGGAGGAGAATTTGTAGAAGAGGCGTTTTGAGACACCTGTAGATACCGTCTGCGTGTTGTGCTTTCCAGGTAGGATTTCCTACTCAGTATTAGTCCCATAATGGGATATTGGTGATGTGCTGTAGTTAGTTATTTGATATGATGATTGTGATTGTGATTGTGGTTGTGATTGGTTCCTATGGCTCTCGAGATGCGTTCTCGGCTGAGTGGGGTCACTTGCGGGAGTGATCTCACGCCCTAGTTTCGCCCTTCGTGGAACCCGCCACGAAAGGGGATGTGCACATTAATGGACAGGGTTATCGCTCGTACGATGAGCGGGGCTTAGGTGGAACGGCTGCGGTCCCCCATCGGGTGGGTCCAAAGTGGGCGATCGATGTTGAGATGATGGGAGTTGGTGGTGTATGTGTGTGTGTGATGATTCAAATTGTCTGTTTGTCTTATTGTTGTTATCTATATTGATTGTGTGATTAGTACTGACCCCGGTGTTGTTTTGTAAAACCTGCGGTGATCCATTCGGGGATGGTGAGCAGATATTGAACAGGTATAGAGATGATACTGGGATAGCTGGGATGGCCACGACATGACGATAGAGTCTTCCGCTGTAGTTTAGCATTTATTTACATTTCATTGAGAACGAGATAGTTTGGAATAATGTATTGTACTTTCAGTTTGGTTTCGAGGATTGTACTTATTCATTAAACTACTTATAATAAATGTTGTTTCTGTTTTGTCTATTTGATTATCATGCCTCGGGCAACCGAGATGGTGATGTCTTCATACCCGAGTGGTCCCGGGTAAGGCACTCGGAGTATGGGGTGTTACAAATGGTATCGGAGCGACGATCCCGAAACCCGTAACCAATGAACTTAATGAACATAGGGAGTCAATTAAAATGAACCCGGGGTAAAAGTTGTAGGAGCTAGTGCAAAGGCTTGGGAGACGTCCTAAAGTCGCGGGGTTCGCCCTACAACTTTGAACCGGTCACATGGGAGAAATGTGTGTTGAGTCATGTGTGTGCTTAGTAACTTGCGTGACAATGTGATGGAATGTGTGATTTGATTGTTGGATGTTGAAGGAGAAGTTGAGAATGTGAAAGAAAAGTAATATATATATGTAGACGTGATGATGGAATAACATGTTGGGTGTTTACAATGTGGCTTTAATGGCATGATGAATTGATCTTGTTGATAGTAGAGTAAATGCGTAGCATATTTATTATGATATCATATGATTTTATAAAGTTAGCATGTTAGTATGTGACGTAATATGCGGGTAACTCTTACGTATTGGTGGTACTTGATCGAGTGAGGCTGACTCGATCGGGTAGGTTTTTAACGATTTTGAGTCCAGAATCGAGTTTTGGGGCACTCGATCGAGTAACTAGGGGTACTCGATCGAGTAGGGGGTCACTCGATCGAGTAGCCTAGATACTCGATCGAGTGGGTTAGTGATCAGAAGGTCTGTTTGGTTCTGGAGTTTGGGTACTCGATCGAGTACATGGGGGCACTCGATCGAGTAGCCCGTTACTCGATCGAGTGGGTTTGGATACTCGATCGAGTAGGTTCTGGGCAGCGCGTTTTCGTGTTTTGAGGTTTAGTACGCGTGTTTATGTTTATCCCTTTCTTATATAGCTTCAAGATGCCGCCCAAGAGAAATGCTTTGTATGCGAGAGCTGAGCTTATGACTACGGATGACATCGTTAAGATGTTGGAACACCAGGACGCTCTTACTGAGACCCTGAAGAGAGTGAATGAGGACAAGGATAAGAGTAAGGAGAAGGAGGTTGACCATGCTAAAGTCAGCCTCTATATTGCGAGGTTTAACCCGAAGGAGTACAAGGGAGTTGAGGAGCCTAACCATCTTGATAGTTGGCTGAGGGAGATGGAGAACATACTAGATTTAGTTCGCTGTCCTGATGAGATGAGAGTGGATCAGGCTGCATTCTATCTGAGGGAGGCAGCTGGCAAGTGGTGGGATTCAGTGAAAGTGAGTGCCAAGGAGATATATACCAACCAGGGGTTACCTGCTATACCTTGGGAGGAGTTTCGTAGGGTCATGAGGAAGGAGTTCGTACTGCAGCATGTGAGGAGTAAGTTGAGAGAGGAGTTCGACAAGTTTAAGATGATCACCGAGATGTCCGTGGGTGAGTACTACGAGACAGTTCAATGAGAAATCCAGATATGCCGAGGATATGGGTTTGAGTGAGGAGAATCTGGCTTTGAGGTTTGAGAGAGGGCTAACCACGAAAATTATGGATAAGTTACCCGTGGGAGTCCTTACGATGTGAAGGAAGCATATGAGAGGGGTCGGGAGAGCCGAGAGACTAGTGGAGATGGCTCAGGAGAGGTCGGGTGGAGAGAAGAGGAAGTCCGAGAGCGAGGGTGGTGGCCAATCTAATTTCAAGAAAGGCAACCACAATCAATCTAAGGGATTTTCTTCTCGGGTCCGGGTTTAGTCTTTGGAACTTCCTTTGGGCGAGGTCGTGGGAGTGTGAGCAACAGGCTGGGAGTGACTCGCTTTGGTTGTGGTGGCGTAGGCCACAAGAGATATGAGTGCACGAGCGCACCGGATCTTTTCGTAGACCCGCACAGAGCTTTGCGAGCAAATGACCAGGTTGGATCATGGCCAAACCGGGAGGTCGAGCTACCGTGTGGAGGCAACCGCAACGGCGGTAATTCTTATGCGAAGACACCGATGAACAACAACAACAATCAAGGGTCGGGTGCTAAGCCGACCGCATCGCCTAGTACTCGTCCAGGAGGTGGGCATAAGACCAAAGGGGCAAGTTGTTCATGATGGACAAGAAGGCAACTGAGGAGGATGCGCACGTTATCACCGGTACATTCCTTGTTAATGGTATTCCTACGTTTGTTTTGTTTGATTCGGGGGCTTCTCGGCGTTCGTGTCTTCGAGTCATGTAAAACAGTTGGGTTTGAGAGTATATGAGTCGGTTAGGGAGCAAGTCTTCATACCTTCGTGAGTCTCGTATCGTGTGGGAGGTTGTTTAGAGATGTATCTTTGATAGTTGGGCAAGTCGATTTCCCCGTAGACTTGCTAGAGTTTCCTTTTAATGGTTTTGAGATGATAGTTGGGATGGATTGGTTAGGAAAGTATAAGGCTAAGATAGACTGTCATCAAAAGAGAGTGTCCCTTAGAGGTCCTAAGGGTGTAAGTGTGTCTTATCGTGGGTTTCTAGTCAAACCCAAAGTTAAGTTGATTGCAAATGCCACTTTGAAGTCGTATCTGAGGAAGGGATGTCCTCGGATTTTGTGCCATGTGAGAGATGACCGGATAGAGAGCCCTGATTGATGAGATACCGTGGTGGGGGAGTTTGCGATGTCTTTCCGAGAGGAGATTCCGGGTTGCCACCGAAGAGGGAGATAGATTTCACCG
The DNA here is from genome assembly GCF_048544455.1 of Silene latifolia. Classification (NCBI taxonomy): domain Eukaryota; kingdom Viridiplantae; phylum Streptophyta; class Magnoliopsida; order Caryophyllales; family Caryophyllaceae; genus Silene; species Silene latifolia. The sequence continues at coordinate 358,011,117 of NC_133538.1, forward strand.
TTGAGTTGAAGCCCGGGACGGGGCCAATCTCTAAGGCACCGTACCGTATGGGTCCTAAGGAGATGGAGGAGCTTAGGAAGCAGTTGGATGATTTGATAGAGAAGGGATACATTAGACCAAGTGTATCGCCTTGGGGAGCACCAGTTCTTTTCGTGAAGAAGAAGGATGGAACTTTGAGGTTATGCATAGATTACCGGGAGCTGAACCGTGTGACGATAAAGAACAAGTATCCTTTGCCAAGGATAGATGACCTGTTTGATCAGTTGCGTGGTGCAACGGTCTTTTCTAAGATCGATTTGAGGTCGGGGTACCATCTGGTGAAGATTAGAGAGGTGGACATACCGAAGACAGCTTTTCACGTCGAGGTATGGCCATTATGAGTATGTGGTGATGCCATTTGGGTTGTCTAATGCGCCGGCAGTGTGTTTATGGATTTGATGAATAGGATCTTCGACGTTCTTGGATCGGTTTGTAGTGGTGTTTATCGATGACATCTTAGTCTACTCTAAGACTAAGGAGGAGCATGAGGAGCATCCGAGGATCGTGTTGCAGACTTTGAGAGATCATGAGTTGTATGCTAAGTTGTCCAAGTGTGAGTTCTGGTTGGAGAAGGTTGCTTTTCTGGGGCATGTAATCTCTAAAGATGGGGTAGTCAGTGGATCCGGCGAAGATTGAAGCAAAGACAAAGTGGGAAGCACCAAAGAATGTTGCTGAGGTTAGGAGTTTCTTGGGTTTAGCCGGATACTACAGGCGGTTCGTGAAAGATTTCTCCAAGATAGCTAGACCGATGACAGCGTTGATGAGGAAAGAGAACAAGTTTCGTTGGGATGAGAGTTGTGAGACGGCGTTCCAAACCTTAAAGGAGCGTTTGACCACGCTCCCGTCTTGGCATTGCCTCGAAGGGAGCGAGAATTTCGAGGTCTATACGGATGCCTCAAGAATGGGTTGGGATGTGTGTTGATGCGGAAATGGTAAAGTAATTGCCTATGCTTCTAGGCGATTGAAGCCTTATGAGGAGAACTACCCTACTCATGACCCGGAGTTGGGTGCAGTGGTGTTTGCTCTCAAGATTTGGAGGCATTACCTTTATGGAGCAATCTTTAAGGTATTTTCCGATCACAAGAGTCTCAAGTACATCTTCACGCAGAAGGAGTTGAACATGAGACAGAGGAGGTGGATGGAGCTGATTGGTGATTACGACATGGAAATCATCTACCATGAAGGAAAGGCCAATGTTGTTGCCGATGCTTTGAGTAGAAAGAGTGTACATTCCTTGTGTACAAATTTCTATCTTTGATGACGCTGAGGGATGAGGTAGCGAGCTTTGGGATTCATATGATGCGAGAAGGAGATGCTATGGGTGATATGACAATACACATGGAGTTTTATGATGATATTCGAGGTAAACAGGCTTTGGATCCTAAGATAGTGGAGTGGAGAGTCGAGTAGAGAAAGGGACAAAGTCCCTGTTTTCCATTCATACCGATGGTAGCTTGAGGTTTGATGGTAGGTGGTGTGTTCCTAATGACGAGGAGTTGAAAAAGACAATCATGACAGAAGCGCATTGCACACCATATTCAGTTCATCCGGGTGGAGACAAGCTTTACAAAGATTTGAAGAAAACGTTTTGGTGGCCTGGGATGAAGAAAGAGATAGCTGAGTTTGTGTCCCGTTGTTTGACATGCCAGAGAGTTAAAGGGGAACAGAGAAGACCACAAGGTAAGGTTCAGTCTTTGGAGTTGCCTGAGTGGAAGTGGGAATCCATTTCCATGGATTTCATTGTGGGTTTACCTAAGAGTCAACAAGGTAACAATATGATTTGGGTGATAGTGGATCGGTTGACCAAGTCGCCACTTTGTTCCAATGAAAGATACATGGACTAAGGCACAATTGGCTATGGCCTATCGAAAGAACGTGCTTAAGTTACATGGAGTCCCTAAGGACATAGTGTCTGACAGAGATGCGAGGTTTATATCGAGGTTTTGGAAGGAGTTGCAGGAATCGTTGGGAACAGCTTTGAAGATGAGTACGACATTTCACCCCGCGACGATGGGCGACTCGAGAGAACAATCAAGACTCTTGAGGATATGTTGCGAGCTTGTGTGATGGATTTTGGTGGTAGCTGGGAGCAGAGGTTGGACTTAATAGAGTTTTCTTACAACAACAGCTATCACACCAGTATTGGCATGGCACCGTTTGAGGCTTTGTATGGGAGGAGATGTAGGAGTCCGATCTGTTGGGACGATAGTGCTGAGGCAGTGTTTTTAGGACCAGAGATGGTACATGAGATGGTGGAACAGATTAAGATGATCGAGGGAACGGATGAGAGCAAATCAGATCGACGAAGAGTTATGCAGATCTACATCGTCGGGACATAGAGTTTCAGGTTGGGGACAAGGTTCTTCTGAAAGTGTCTCCTATGCGAGGAGTTATGAGATTTGGGAAGAAAGGCAAGCTAAGCCAGAAGTTTATAGGGCCTTATGAGATCTTAGAGCGAGTTGGGGAAGTGGCTTATCGTTTGGCTTTACCGGCTGCTTTGGAGAGAGTGCATAATGTGTTTCATGTATCGCAGCTGCGGAAGTATGTGAGTGACCCGTCACATGTGTTGGAGGCAGAGAGCTTAGAGCTGGATGAGTCTTTATCGTACCTTGACGTGCCTAAGCAGATCCTAGACGGAAAAGTTAGAAAGACCAGGAGTGGTGAGACAGTTTTGCTTAAGATCCTTTGGTCTAACCATGAGACTGAGGAAGCTACATGGGAGGCGGAGGATATCATGAAAGAGCGTTACCCTTTCCTTTTTGATCAGGTATGTATGGTTACGGGGACGTAACCTTGTTTCTTTTAGGGGGGTAGGAGATGATCGGGAGAGTTTTTAAGAGTTTTTACACCCCTTTTATATGTTGTGTCGGTATGTTTGTCGGGATAAGTTGGGTTAGTAGCATGTTTTACGTTGTGTTTATTTTGACCTTCGAGTCGGGAAGCTTATGGGAGTACCTTTGTTTAGTAGTGGTTTGAACTTCGGGGACGAAGTTCCTTTTAAGGAGGGAAGACCGTAATACTCCGTATTTATATGTCTTGGGGTACTCTATCGAGTAGCCCTTACTCTGTCGAGTAAGGGTATGTTGCGTAATAAAATAGTTTCGACTGTTGGGCACTCGATCGAGTAGCCGGGGCACTCGATCGAGTAGGGGCACTCGATCGAGTACCTTGGGTACTTGATCGAGTGTCCGGTTTACGGGGAGTTTTTCGCGGGTTTTGTTAATTATGCGATTAGGGTATTTAAACTTAATCGTCGTTGTTTTAATTCACTTTTACCAAAACCTAAAACCTGTTTAAGAGAGAAAGCGTCATCATCTTCCTAATCGCATCCTTAACAATTCCCGGAGTTCGACGGTCGCCCGTGTCGTAGTTCGTGTCGTTGGATTCCTTGCGTCAAGGGTAAGCTTTTAATATAATTTATATAATGTTTTGCTAGGTTTGGTCAAACCCTAATTTAGGATTTAGGGGTTTTATGAATAGTAAGTAATTGGTAGCCTTTATGTGTTATTTGTTAGGAGGAGAATTTGTAGAAGAGGCGTTTTGAGACAAAAGTAGATACCGTCTGCGTGTTGTGCTTTCCAGGTAGGATTTCCTACTCAGTATTAGTCCCATAATGGTATATTGGTGATGTGCTGTAGTTAGTTATTTGATATGATGATTGTGATTGTGATTGTGGTTGTGATTGGTTCCTATGGCTCTCGAGATGCGTTCTCGGCTGAGTGGGGTCACTTGCGGGAGTGATCTCACGCCCTAGTTTCGCCCTTCGTGGAACCCGCCACGAAAGGGGATGTGCACATTAATGGACGGTTATCGCCGTACGATGAGCGGGGCTTAGGTGGGAACGGCCGCGGTCCCCTGATCGGGTAATGGGTCCAAAGGACAGCCAATATTGAGATGATGGGAGTTGGTGGTGTATGTGTGTGTGTGACAGTTCAGCTGTCTGTTTGTCTTATTGTTGTTATCTATATTGATTGTGTGATTAGTACTGACCCCGGTGTTGTTTTGTAAAACCTGCGGTGATCCATTCGGGGATGGTGAGCAGATATTGAACAGGTATAGAGATGATACTGGGATAGCTGGGATGGCCACGACATGGCGATAGAGTCTTCCGCTGTAGTTTAGCATTTATTTACATTTCAGTTGAGAACAGATAGTTTGGAATAATGTATTGTACTTTCAGTTTGGTTTCGAGGATTGTACTTATTCATTAAACTACTTATAATAAATGTTGTTTCTGTTTTGTCTATTTGATTATCATGCCTCGGGCAACCGAGATGGTGATGTCTTCATACCTGAGTGGTCCTGGTAAGGCACTCGGAGTATGGGGGTGTTACAATCGTCACCACCTCATTGGCCGTACAATGCAAACTTTTCTCCATTTGTTGATTTTTATTCAACACTTCCCCTAACGATGATAGATTATCCTTAAATCCCCTAATTATAGCGGAGAAGCTTTCAACATCAGTCACACCTTTGCCTCGAAGGAGCCCTACGGTCTGATGAACCTCTTACCACATTATTGACATTGCAATTTGTTTTCCATCGATGATTTCCATGTTGTCTGTCCTTTCACCATTACAATTGAACATCCTTAATCGAAGACACTCTTTCGTCCATCTTTTTACAACATAATCGTCTGGTATAGTCTTCATCCCATTTGCTGAAAAAATCCATATTATATGGCGGCATAGGATGCCGGTTCTTTCAAACATTGTACAACTGCAGCTTGCTTTACGTGTACCTGGGTCATCAGTTAAGGCTATCATGTAAGTGTGAATGTTACAAATAGTGTAAGTTTAAATGTGTTTGTATTGAAGTATATGTAGAATGTAAGTGAAAATGTCATTACATGTAAATGTCTAATGTAAATGACAGCAAGTAATTAGTAATCCTTAATTACCTGGACTATATGCAACTTCAAAATTCTTTCCCCTTGACGAATCTTTGACAGTAGTTACCTCTAGCTCGTCTCTCTAAGTGAAACCTCCGGTTCTACATGTATCAATTGAGTATATGGCCTCTTCCTTGAAGATGTTGAAAGCTGAATAGGTGTACACCTTTACACCATGACTCTCTAACGCCGGATGTGTTGATGTCTTCGGGGACGAGTGCTTATCATTGTTGTCAAGCTGCTTTTGTGTACGTCTTTGTTGGTCCATAGCGCTCTCAAAACGCATCCAAAACTCAACCAATGTTCCAGACTTATGCTCAAACCTCTTAAAAAAGCTATTTTTGCTCACTGATCTTTGAGTCGTCCCCATAACAGACGCTATCTTTAAGTCTCTGCAATTCAAACCTCTTAAAAAAGCTATTTTTTTTAGTGTAAGTTGTGATATAGTTTAGTATAACGTGTGATATGGTAAGCTGTGATATTGTTTTGCATAACGTGTGATATTATATTACAAAACAATATCACGAATTTTTTTTCGAATTTTTTTTTTGGAATTTATCTTTTTTTTAGTGTAAGTTGTGATATTGTTTAGTATAACGTGTGATATTGTAAGCTGTGATATTGTTTAACATAACGAGTGATATTGTATTACAAAACAATATCACGAATTTTTTTTTTGGTAGTTTAAGCTGTGATATTGTTTAATATAACGTTTGATATTGTATCATGGACTCAAAAAGATAGGGTTGACTCATGTGATCCTAATTCTATATATATATATATATATATATATATATATATATATATATATATATATATATATATATATATATATATATATATAGGAATGGGATCATGTGAGGATACACTATCTTTTTTAGGATTGAGGATTTCGTTACAATACCAGAGTTTCTTTAATACAATATCACAGGTTATTCGATAAAATATCACAAAAAAAAAAACACCTGTGCAAAAAAAAAAATTATAAATTTTTTTTTCTTAAACTAATTTTTTTTTTTTGGCAAAGGTCAAATTTTTCGTGATATTGTATTGAATAACCTGTGATATTGTATTCACTAATCCTCAATCCTCAAATATTTAGGAGTTCTCACCGGATTCCGACTCTTTCTTTCTCTCTCTCTCTCTCTCTCTCTCTCTATATATATATATATATATATATTTGAGATCCGGTGAGAACCACATACATATTGAGAACCGTGAGAACTCCACCTTAAGGATTTTTTTCTAAAAAATAACGATATATTTGGATTCGTCATAGAATTTTATGGCTAGTTAACATATTTCTTGGTCCAAGAAGTATAAATTATTGACTGAAATCGAGACGAGAAACATTTTATTAAATTTCATGCACCTACAACTCATTTTCATATATCTAACAATTTTCATGCACCTAAAACTCGTTTTCGTGCACCTAGAGCCTGATATTTTCATGCACCTAGTAATCATTTTCATGCATGTAACAATTTTCATGCACCTAGTATTCGTTTTCGTGCATCTATAGCCATTTTAGTATACCTAATTGTATTTTTGTACATTAAGTTTATATTTTGTTAATAAAATCAAAAAATTCTGTTTATCTATACTAAAAATGTGTTTGAATAAACTAAACTAAGGGTAAATGATCCATCAGAACTTTCGGAACAAGATTTGATGATGATTTAGTAAGGGTTCTCACGGTTCTCATTATGTTAGTGGTTCTCACCGGATCTTGACCCTATATATATATATATATATATATATATATATATATATATATATATATATATATATATATATATATATATATATATATAGAGGCCGGATCCGGTGAGGCACCTCATTATGGCGAGGCGGCCGGTCTCACCAAATTCCTCATTATGGCGAGGCAAGATCCTATGAGTCCACCTATATATTTGAGTCCATGAGTCCATAAAACAATATCACGCACTATACAATACAATATCACGAATTTTTTTTTTTCAAATTTTTTTTTCAAATTTTTTTTTTCGAATTTTTTTTTTCAATTTTTTTTTTTGAATTTTTTTTTTTCAAATTTTTTTTTTTTTTTTTTTTTTTTTTTTTTTTTTTTGTGAATCTCATACCTATTTTGTGAATCTCATACCTTATTCAGTGAATCTTTAAGGCTTGTTTTGTGAAACTTGATCATCATAATTGGTTAAAATCACCTATTTCGCTCTTTTCTTTATTAGGTGAATCTCGACTTTGTTTTGTGAATCTCGACCTTGTTCAAAGAATCTTAGAACTTGTTTTGTGAAACTTGGTCATCATAAGTGGTTAAAATCACGTTTTTTCCTTTTTTCCTTATTTTGTGAATCTCATACCTTAGTCAAGCTGAATCTCAAGACTTGTTTTGTGAAACTTGATCATCATAAGTGGTTAAAAATCACCTATTTTGCCCTTTTCTTTATTAGGTGAATCTCAGACTTTGTTTTGTGAATCTCAGACCTTGTTCGGTGAATCTTAGAGCTTATTTTGTGAAACATGGTCATCATAAGTGGTTAAAATCACGTTTTTTGCTCTTTTCCTTATTTGGTGAATCTCAGACCTTATTTTGTGAATCTCATACTTTATTCAAAGAATCTTAAGGTTTGTTTTGTGAAACTTGATCATCATAAGTGGTTAAAATCACCTATTTTGCTCTTTTCTTTATTAGGTGAATCTCGGACTTTGTTTTGCGAATCTCGCACCTTGTTCAAAGAATCTTAGAGCTTGTTTTGTGAAACTTGGTCATCATAAGTGGTTAAAATCACGTTTCTTGCTCTTTTCCTTATTTGGTGAATCTCAAGCCTTATTTTGTGAATCTCATACCTTATTCAGTGAATCTTAAGGCTTGTTTTGTGAAATTTGATCATCATAAGTGGTTAAAATCATCTATTTTGCTCTTTTCTTTATTAGGTGAATCTCGAGACTTTGTTTTGTGAATCTCGGACCTTGTTCGATGAATCGTAGAGCTTGTTTTGTGAAACTTGGTCATCATAAGTGGTTAAAATCACGTTTTTTGCTCTTTCCTTATTTGGTGAATCTCGGACTTTGTTTTGTGAATCTCAGACCTTGTTCACTGAATCTTAGAGGTTGTTTTGTCAGATTCAACGTCAAGTCGATCTCTTCGTATTGTCAAACCATAAATTCAACTTACATAAACCAATTATATATACATAAACTTCAGGTACACATCCCAATCCAAAATGAATAAGTACAAATAATAAAATTGAAAATACAATTAAAATAATAATTTTAAACAATAGCTATGCTGCTAAAATTTACTACTCATTCATCAACACACCACCAAGTGAGTAAATTAGTGCTCTTTTGTTTTGTGAAGCGTCTCGACGTACATGTTGTCACCAGAGTAAATCACACACTTTTCTACCCTTTGTAATGCAGCTTGACCCTTGATTATCAACATTACCCTTGCTTATCAACATTACTGTAAATCCAAGTGCAGATTATTAGAAGCAATGCTCAAAGACCAAAACTATCAATTACATATTCAAAGCAAAATTTCATTATCAATAAGTATTGAATCGAATCGAGGAACATATTGAAAGTTTGAAACTAGATCTTCAACAAAAATAACATAACCATCTTAAAAGCAAAACTATCAACTACCAATTTTGTAAAATTCAAATCTTTCACAAATTTATACATTCAAGTGTATTAATCTTCAAAAGCAAAGTAATAATAATGCATAAAATAGCTACCCACACAAGATAACATAAATTGATTAGTAGTACTGTAAACTTACAAAGTAAATTGAAAGCCAGGGATACTAAAATATTAAGTGCTCAACAATCACAAATTCTTACTCCGAACGGTCTTAAAGTAAGACGTAGTCACAATTGATTTAAATACTGTTAAAATGAAAAGGGAATTGTGAAGAGTCCTAACTTAAGACCGTCTTAAGAAAGATCTATTGATGCAACAACACAAGTTACACAGATTCGCCAACAAGCTTTCAATGACATTTATTCCTACATTACATTGAGCAAATTGTATTGGGAGAGGGTGAAATGACTGAAAGCTGGAACATAGTTGATTACCTCAATACTTTCATCATCAGAATCTTAGATGGCTTAACACCCTAGTCCACAAACTCGAACCCAACCATAGTACTATATACTGATCTATCCCCAATACTGTGCATCCGGGTCTACATTTAAGTTTCATTCCCATTTGTCTTGCTTTGCAGAAATCTCCTTAATTCAGCCCTATAGAGTATGAATGTAACGAATTAAACAAAAAAACGCAGATATTCAAATTATCTTTAATCAGATAAAATGAAAAGTAGAGGAAGACATTGTTCCATTAGCTTTGTTTTTATGCTGCCTGTCCATATAGGAGGCCTTTGTACTGACTTCTACTACACAAACAACAAACAAAATGTAGAATAAATTTCGTTAGTGAAAAAAGCAAATACTACAAGTAGTAAATATTGGAAGAAACAATATAGCTTATATCAGTCTTCATAAAAGCGTGCATAACTTTTCATACCGGATGTATCAATATGCTTCGTCTTGACCTTCTTATGTGATAACTTACTCTTTGTACTACTTTCCTGTCATATAATAAGAATCATTCCCAATTCTCAAGTTAAAAGGAGTAATTTATATACTCTATCATTGATCAAATAAATCAAGACAGCAAACATAAATTCATTGGCAATGAATAACCAACACCTGGACAAGAATTAACACTTATGCAAAACAAACAAAAGACACCATTAGACATATCCATTGTGAATAACCAGCACCTAGAGGAGATCAGGAGAGTAATACTCCGTAACAAATTAAATGCATCTTAGATTACTGAATGAAAACATTATCAATTCTCAAGAAAAATAATCATATTCATAAACTTACACAACTAAGAATCTGACATTCATCATCAAAGCATCATATCAACGAATAAAAAGATAATGAATCACCCATTTCAAAGAAGAGAAAAGAAGAAAAATCATGAAATCAGTACTCCGTAGTATTAACTACCTTCTCTCAGTAACTCAACTCAGATTTTTTTTTTTATTAGATGTTTAATGGTTAAAGTTTTGATCCTTTACTACTCCAATTATGATATCCTTTACTACTCCAATTATGATATCCAACTCAAAACTTGGGACCAAAGTTAAGTAAAAACTGAATGCACATACCGCAGGAAGGTCAACGTCTGTTGGAATGCGCTTGCAGTAATTTCCGGTGTACTCCTGAACTTGAATACCCTAAAGTAAAATAGGACAGATAAATTTCTCAATAAAACCATCTACAAAAATGCATCAGAAAATGCTATGTAGTAACATGTAAATGATTTGAAGGGAGTCAAGTAATGCTACACACTGCAGATAACGTACCTGACTACAACGTACACGCATCACGGCTTCGAAGCCCTGGGGCCTAGTGACATTCCATCTAAGATCATTGTAAAGCTTGGCGGTATCAGAAAGTGAAGAGAAAGGGTAATAATAGTAAACCTGCAACAACAAAAAGAAAACGAAAAAATTATTCGGATTTTTTTTTTCGCATTCGACATAAATGGGTGTCAAAGTAGCCGTGTTTTTAGACAAGTCAATGATTTCGCATAAATGACAAATCCACTCTCATTGGGATACATAATACAGTCACTTGTATAAGAAATGTACTTATTTGAAATGGATAACACAGTTTAGATTAGATGTATGAATAACTTCCCAGCTTATTTCATATGGTAAAGTTGCTAATTGGATCCTCGTGAACTTTAGCTGTAACTCATCAAATTGGATGCATGACTCATAAAAAACAAATTAATAAAAGAGACTCCGGCACGTTAAATAGCTGGCTAACAAGAATTTCAGAAGTTGGTAGGTAGCAGGTAACATAAGAGTGTAAACTAAGGGAATGATTAATTGAGAACAAACACGATATCTTCAGATATTCATAAACTTACACAACTAAGAATCTGACATTCATCATCAAAGCATCATATCAACGAATAAAAAGATAATGAATCACCCATTTCAAAGAAGAGAAAAGAAGAAAAATCATGAAATCAGTACTCCGTAGTACTAACTACCTTCTCTCAGTAACTCAACTCAGATTTTTTTTTTATTAGATGTTTAATGGTTAAAGTTTTGATCCTTTACTACTCCAATTATGATATCCAACTCAAAACGTTGAAATAGAATTCAATTTATATGTAAAATTTCAAATACAAAGAAACCCCCAAATTTCAATTGAAAATCATAAGAATTAATTTTGCAATTGCCGACAATAATTACTACTATAAAGATAGATAAAAAACTATTAAGGAATGAATCATACTCGATTGTGAGATGAAAGATCCTAATTTGCTAGGACTCAAAGCTATGTGATAATGGCGATCGAAAAGCTTCGAAAAGCTCTCCGATCATGGCGAAGATGTAGCTCACCAAGGTTGAAGAGAGAGAAAGCGGACATGGTCAATGAACGAGTTAATGATTGAGTATGACGGAAATGTGTGTTTGTTAGAAAATTATACAGGGACACGTGGCAGCATCTGGAATATCTTTAGTTATTAGATCTGACGGTTTAGAAGGTGTCCAGCCGCCTCACCCTAAGAAGGGTGCCTCACATGATTCAATCTCTCTATATATATATATATATATATATATATATATATATCACGAAATTTTAGTAGGATCCGGTGAGTCCACCTAAATATTTGAGTCCATGAGTCCATAAAACAATATCACGCACTATACAAAACAATATCACGAATTTTTTTTTAAAATTTTTTTTTTTCAAATGTTTTTTTTCGAAATTTTTTTTTTCAAAATTTTTTTTTTTCGAAATCTTTTTTTTTCGAAAATTTTTTTTTCGGGAATTTTTTTTTTTTCGTGTAAGCTGTGATATTGTTTAGTATAACGTGTGATATTGTTTAGCATAACTTGTGATATTGTATTACAAAACAATAACACGAAATTTTTTTTTTCAAAATTTTTTTTTTCGAAAATTTTTTTAAACAATTTTTTTTTCGTGAAAGCTGTGATATTGTTTAGTATAACGTGTGATATTGTTTAGCATAACGTGTGATATTGTATTACAAAACAATATCACGATTTTTTTTTTCAATTTTTTTTTTCAAAAAGTTTTTTTTTCTAGCTGTGATATTGTTTAGTATAACGTGTGATACTGTAAGCTGTGATATTATTTAATATAACGTGTGATATTATATCATGGACTCACGGACTCAAAAAGATAGGGTGGACTCATGTGATCCTAATTCTATATATATATATATATATATATATATATATATATATATATATATATATATATATATATATATATATATATATATATATATATATATATATATATATATATATATATATATATATATAGTGTAAAGATCATTTGAGTCCACCTTTTACATTTGAGTCCATAAGTTCCCTTTAGAGCCATTGGATGAGGAAGATGGAGGGTTGAGATTAAAAGCAAAAAAGGAGGGATTAAAGCTCATTAAACCCACTCTCTCACTACCTATACTAATTAATCACTAATTCTTCCTAATTAACTACTAATTTAATATATATACTTTTCCAAAACACCACTTCTCTCTCATATCTCATAATTTCACCCATTTTTTATCTCTCAAAAACCTCTCCTCTCTAAAAAACCAAACAAATTCAAAAACAAAAAAAATCCCAAAATTCCCCCCCTTTTTCTCCCACCCCGCTGCCACCTCACCACCCACACTACCTTGCACCACCACCACCACCACCGCCCTACCCACGCACCACCGACGCCCACCCACCACCACCGACACCCACCCACCACCACCGACACCACCTACAACATCTACAATCATTTCCCTCAACAAACACCACCCACACCACCACCACGGTACACCACGACCGCCACCCACACCACCACTACTTCCTCCTGCCGCCACCGACACACCACGCCCACACCCTTCCCCTACCACTCCACCACGCACTACCACCCCATGTATCCTTCCTCTTCCCTTTCTTCTCCTCCATTTTCGAATTCCAGATCTGCCAATTTTTTTTTTTTTTTTTTTTTTTTTTTTTCCTTTTTGAGTGGGCTGGGTTACTGTGGGAGTTAGTACTATTGTTTTTTTTTTTACTTTGTTTGTGTGTTTAATGTTGGTGGTGATGTCGGTGGCCTTTGCTCTCCTCCTTTTTCGAGTCAGATCTGTCAACGTTTTTTTTTTTTTTTTTTTTTTTTTTTTTTAAATTAGTGGGTTGGGGTCTGGGGATGTTATTATTGTTGTGGCTTAGTTTTTTTTTTTTTCCTTTTGTTTTTATTGTTGAAGACCGCGCCATGCCGACTCCATATCTCCCACTTTTACTTTTTTTTTTATTTTTTTTCAATTCTCAATCTCTCCTTACCTAGATCTCTTTTTTTTTTTGAAAAGATCTAAGTTTTTTTTCTATATTTTTTTGTTTTTCAGTTTTGGTGGTGTTATTAGAAATTACACTTTTTTCATTAAAATTACACTTTTTTTTATTAAAATTACACTTTTTTTTTGCTAGAATAACACTTTTTTCGGCTAGAATAACACTTTTTTCTGCTAGAATAACACTTTTTTCGACTAAAATTACACTTTTTCTGCTAAAATTACACTTTTTGTTGTTGTTAGAATTACACCTTTTTCTGTTAAAATCACATTTTTCTCCATTAAAATTACACTTTTTTCTGTTAAAATTATATTTTTTTTTGCTAGAATAACTCTTTTTTCGGCTAAAATTACACTTTTTGTTGTTAGAATTACACTTTTTTCTGTTTAAATTACACTTGTTTTTACTAGAATAACACTTTTTTCGGCTAGAATTACACTTTTTGTTGTTAGAATTACACTTTTTTCTATTAAAATTATACTTTTTTTTGCTAGAATAACACTTTTTTCGGCTAAAATTACACTTTTTGTTGTTAGAATTACACTTTTTGTTGTTAGAATTACACTTTTTTCTGTTAGAATTACACTTACCTCTATTGGACTAATGTTACAATCTCAATGGACTTGGTCATATTCTCATATTCTCATTGGACTAATGTTACATTCTCAATGGACTATGGACTGAAATTATACTTTTCTTGACTAAAATTACACTTTTCTGGACTAAAATTACATTCTCCTTGACTAAAAATAACAATCTCATTGGACTGAAATTACACTTACGTGGACTAAAATAACACTTTTTGTCATTAAAATAACACTCGTAAAATGCTAAATTACAATAACTTGTGATAAAATGACAAAAATTCAAAATATTATTCGTTAAAATCACTCGGAAAAGATTGAAGTTAAACTTGTAAAACGCTAAATTCTCGAAAATATTTCTTAAAATTACACTTTTTGCTGTTAGAATTACACTCGTAATATCCTAAAATGTCGAAAACTTGTCTCGGAAAAAAAAAAAAAAAAACAAATAAAAACTTGTCTCAAAAAAAAAACGAAAAACCGACACAGAAAAATGTTAACAAAATTTTCATAAACTTTGAAGTATAAGACAAAATATGGTGTTAATTGTGTATGATAATGAATTAGTGAATGTATTATTAAAACTAGAGAGAGAAGTGAATTCATTAGTGTTAAGTGTGTTTTTTGCTTTCAATCTCAACCTTCCACCATGCATGATCTAAGGGTTGTGGGAGGGACTTATGGACTCAAAAAAAAAGGGGACTTAGAAGAACTTTGTCTATATATATATATATATATATATATATATATATATATATATATATATATATATATATATATATATATATATATATATATATCGAATTACATTATTCTATAAGATCAAAGTTACACTTTAAAAGTTACACATGCAAAATATCTTATCAAAGTTACATATATATAACAGAATTACAGTTCCATAAGATCAAAGTTACACTTTAAAAGTTACATATGCAAAATATCAAAGTTATACAGGAAAAATATCTTATCAAAGTTACATATACATAACACAATTACAATTTCATAAAATCAAAGTTACACTTTCAAAGTTACACATGCAAAATATCAAAGTTACAATGCCATAACATCTATGTAACACTACCATAATTCCATAAATTACACTTTCCAATTTACAAATTCATAGTATTAAAGGTTACACTGCCATAACACAGAAGTTACACTTCCATAATTCCAAAATTACACTTTCAAATTTACTCTAACATGATATTAAAGTTACACTTCCTTGATATCGAAGTTACGCTTTCATGATTCCAAATTTACACTTCGATAATATCATAGTGTAACTTTCGAATTACACTTCGTTAATATTTTACACTATTAAGGTCACAATATTTTACAACTTCATCAAAGAAACTATTATGCTATTATAACCAATATTTGAAAATTCCAACTTCATTACTTATATAATAAAACTGTTGCGATCAAAATAAAGTAAGTAAAATGAGTACAACAGAGCTTTGTTCATATCCTAACAACCATACTATGCCCTAAACTCCGAAAAAAGTAAAACTGGAATTGGAAAACCCAAAAAAAAATATGGAGAGATTGAGAATAAAACAGTATGTTATATATGAATGAACAAAAAAAAAACAAAAAATTACCATTGTTGTCTTCTACAATCTTCTTGTCAGCCATTATCTAATGAGAATATTAGGAAAATATGTAAAGACTGTGTAAGTGCGATGTTTTTTTGATGCTCAATACCGAGATAATGAGAAAAATAGAATGATTTGGTTGAGGTTTGGTTTGAAATTGAGAGGAAAATATGGAGAGATGAGGAAGTGTAAGAAGGAAGGAATGAGAAAAGTGAAAGTTTAGTACTCTGGTTATTGGTTTTACACAAACTGACGCATCACTCATTTGGCTCAGGGAAGAACAATTCCAACCTCTCTCCTCATATAATCTTTTTTTTTTTGGGACCCTAATGACCCTATTTTCCCTCTTAATCTCAATCATTGATCTCCTTCATCTAAAGGCCCTTATAAGGATTTAAGGACTCAAAACATATGAATGACTCAATTGAACCCCTCTCTCTGTGTGTGTGTGTGTATATATATATATATATATATATATATATATATATATATATTCGCGGGATCTCGTGAATTTGGTTCTTATGGTGAGTTTGTACTCACAAATCTTAGCCATTAGATCACCACAAATAAACGTATGAGATTGGATCTAATAATAATAATAATAAAAAGCACGCTACCTCTGCTTTCCTAAAGACAATTTTTCGTTCCTAATTTCTCAATTCCTAAACCCATCTCAAACCTGACGACATCTCCTCTACTATTATCACCAACACCAATATATTTCCTCATATTTAATGGCTCTGATTTACTATATTCATTTGATTACGCTGTTTTCTTATTGATTTTAACTTCTGTCACACCAGTTTTTGCTCAGTATTCACATCGACTGCACTATCTTCGATTGGTGTTGAAACTGATTACACTGCTTTTGGATTGGTTTAACTTCGATTACAATGATTTTCAGTCAGTTTGAGGACTTAGGTTTGCTTCTCTTGTCACAAGATAGCTCTGGAAATGAAATTGATGCTGATACATCAGGTATTTTATTTTTATTTTATTGTGTGTTAATTGATTTTGGAGTAGTATTTAAGTCGTGAATTGAATACTCGGTCTTGACTTATATTCCTATTTAATTGATGGCTGTGTTTATTGCTCGGGATTGTCGATTGCAGATGAAGGTTATTCATCGAACGGAGATGGTGGCCGCTCGTGAAGGATGCAGATTGAAGAATATTGGTGGTCTGACGCCGCTACTCGATTGTGACTTTTGCGGTGGCTTGCAGCTGCTTGAACGGAGGAGAAGCAATGGTGGTGTGGGATGACCGATCTGGTTTATTCCTTTTGTATTTTTATTACACGAAAAGAAATAATAAATTCTAGTGATATAAAGAAGGGGGAGAGGGTTAATTAAGCACCAATAGTAGAGTTTATGAGTTAATTAAACACCAATAGTAGAATGATATAAACAATTAACCATAGTCCGCCTTTTTTATTTTTGAAAAAGTTGCATATTCTAGGAGTATGGTGGAGAAAATCTTGATATGTACTTTGCTTGTCTTTTGGTGTGCACTTTTATTCCATTTTCTCTCTTAAAATATTAGGCTTCCCGTATCCTAAGAGGAAAAAATAAATGCAATTCTTAGAGTGAATCAAGTGAGATAACTGAATGGTAGAGAGAGAAAATCCCCCTTCTCTCTACCTTTCCTAATTCTTATTAAATCAAACTTAATCACCGATTATCACCGCCTGGTTTGTTAGTTTAGTTGGTAATATGGTCGTACAGAGGTCGAAATCCGTCGGCCTTTAATCTTCCCATGCTTTTAATTATTTCTTCAGGTTTTCTCTTATATTTCATCCTACTTTGATCTTAGTTTAATCGTCTATGTTTTTCCTCTTTGTTTGTGAGTTGATGTCGGGCTTCCCCTGGGTTTTATATGATTTTCAATATTCTTTATATTTGTTGTTCATAAGATCAAGGTTATAATTTGTGGCTTTCTTAAATGGATTATCTATTCTTGCTTTTTAATCTTTGTGATTTATTTGTGGTGGACGATTATGGTGTCGATGATGATGACCTTGCTAAATTTGTTTTGAAATTGGGGGTACCATCCATCTCTAATGTCCATTTGGTGAAAGATAGAGGTAACTCCCTTTTCAAGGAAGGGAATTTTGTTTTGGCTGCTAGTCACTACACTCAAGCCCTTAAATTCGTATGTTTCCTTGGCTTTCCACCTGGACATGACCAGCCCATTGCCACTTCCCTCTGCCTCTCCCTTGTCTTAAATTTAGCAGTTTGTGAGTTGAAGTTATCTCGGTATAATTGGGTTTGCCGTTACTGCATTTTTATCTTATCTTTTGATCCGACCAATGTTAAGGCCCTGTATCGTAGAGGCCTGACTTTTAAGAATTTGAATCGTCTCAACGAGGCTCTTGACGACTTTGAACGTGCTGTGAAATTTGAACCATATAACAACAATGTTAATCGAGAACTCCATTATGTGGCAGGCCTTTTAATGTTTAGTGGTAAAAAGAAACAAGTCGCTTATCCTTTTAACCCTTTGGGCTCAGACAAAAAAGGTAAGCAACCTTTGCTACCTAATGAATTGGTTGGTAAGTTTGATATCCCTGTTGACTTGGATGAAGCTGATGAAGCGTGTTGTAGTATAGTCCTTTTAGTTGCCGAAGATGTTTCTCCTACTTATGCTGCAATTTCAACTAGTTTTGCCATTACTACTGATTCAGTAAACCCTAACGCGACTGGTTGTGACCTTATTATGGACTCCGAAAACTTAATTTTTGTCACTGGTTCCGACATTGTATTGTATTCAGAAAGTCGTAATGCGGCTTATCCGGCTTTGCCAACTAAGGATGAGTGGAATCCCTCCAATAATTTTACCTCATGACCTGTAAAATACTCCTTCTCCAACAAAAAACATCTTAAAAATGATTTGTATTTGTCGTCCCAAGATTATGAGAATTTGTTACTCGAGAGGAATATCCTTTTTGTTTTTCATCCAAGATCTTTGTCATCCTTGAGAGTTCGTCCCCTCACCTCTACAAACTCTATTTCGACGGAAACTCCCCATGGAGATATTTCAAGGGAAGCAGCAGTTCCCATTCCCGATCCTTTACATGAAGAGCGCCATCAGCATACGTATTTGGGGTCTGAGCATGATAAGTTGGGTCATGATGAGGCTGTTTTGCATATTGTCAAAAAGAAACGGCTTTCGTCTGATTCTTCACTAGTTAGCAAGATTTCCATGGTTCAGTTTGAATTTGTTGTAGTCAAAGAGAGCTTAAGCACGAAGTGTTGTCGCAAGGTGGAGCATTCCATTCGTCGGGATCGAATGGTTAGGTCTGATGCTAATTCGAGGAAGAGATCAGCGGTTTCTGTTGACATTTTACCTTTTTTTTTTTTTTGCAGGTACAGAGATGATGCTAATGCAGTTAAAAGGTCTAAAAGAAAGGAAGACGACGTTCTCCAGTTTGAGGACTATTATCATCCACCCTTTAAGAAATGTCGTCTTTCAGTTTCAGTTATTTTCGCTTGTAATTTTAGCTCGGTTAGTTCGATTTGCAGTAGTTTAGGGGTATCTAATTCCCCTATGTTTGTATTGTAATATGTTTTGCTATAATCGAATAATATGTAAGCTCCTTTTTATGATCTGTATAAAATAGTACACGTTTTTCTAAAAAAAAGGGAAAAATAAACTACGTGACTTAAATAAATAGGTGAAATACAGAGAAAGAAAGGGTTCGATAAGAGGAGGAGAAGTGAGCAATGGTAACGCTAGTGTGTCATGCTATTCAAAAAGTTGGGAGTGCTATCCAGTCTCCAGTCTGTGATCATTGTCTTGGGGAATTACAAGATTTTACCAAGCATAAGAGCATGTACAATAAATATTATGTTTTCATTCTCTTATTTTTTCCATACTCCCACTATTTTTATGACACTTCAATTTATTTTTTATTTACCTTATTTTTCATTTTCACCTTCCTCTTCATTAAATCTCCTCTTATTATCTACTATAGTAGAGAGAATCCTCTTAAATTATTATTCTTATTTAAATAATCTCCAAATTTAGTAAATAAATAAATTATTAGCCACATAACAAATAATGGTTGGTTAGAGGACACAAGAGCCAAGAGTAGCTTTCCTATAAAATTAGAGGAAGAAGCCAACTTCCTCTTACTAAGAGGATGCATAATAGAGATCCCACAATAGAGAGGACCTCCTCTTAGAAGAAAGAGAGTGCTAAGAGGAGGGTCAATCCTCTTTATTGTACATGCTCTAAAGAAATGAAGCAGCTCATGATTAATGACATGACGATAGTCATCAAGGGAGTTCAAATTGTAAGAAATCATATTTTAAATATCACATATTTTGGTTTAAAGTTTTAGTCATAAAAACTTAAAGATCTTATGCATGCAAAACAAATGCAAGAGTAAGGAGAAAAACGGTTCCTTACATGTGAGTATTTCGGATATTTTGGGCACAAGTGAAGTCTCCTACCTTACTTATTCTTGAGCTTTCCATATGTTAGGATGATCCTCCAAAGACTTCAAGTATAGAAGCCACTCCTCTTGATTTCACCCAATATTATCCCTTATCCCCACTAAATAATATTAGCTAGATATTAGTTTAGTAGTTTACCTTAAAATTGATTACTAATACTCATATATTACACTAATAATATTAGTAATTTGATTGAACAATTTGGATCAAGATTTCTCTAATTTTGGAGAAAGATGAAAGAGTGTAAGAGAGAGGTATGCATGAATGAATTAATTATGCATGTAGAGAATGAATACTACGTAAAAGAGAGAACAAAATTCTCCCCTTATGAGCATGGAAAACCGGTGGGGAGGGATCGGAGCCAATGCCAAGAGATGGCATCTTTTCTTTTTGCTTTTGGTCTACACAAGAAATAGGTGTGTAAGGCTATCATGCTATAGGTATGATTAGCTCTATTTTATCACATAAAATAAATCAACCATAATGCTTTATAACTCCCTCCTTTTCGGTCCACTTCCATAAAATGGACTACCATTTTATTTTGTCAATTTGTCATTTGTCACACAATATGTCACATGTAGTATAATACATGTTATTAATTAATTTAATGCATATTTATCACATAAATATCATTTAATAAATTAATTAAATTACATATAACAAATTGACTAGTGATACTTGATCACATAAATAAAATGGGTCATTTAATTATAATTCACATCATCTTGTAATTATAATTAACCATTCATTCTCATCTTTATGTTTCTCAAACAATAAACAATTTTAGTAATAAAGCATTGTTATTACTAAAATAAATCTTATTTAATCTCATTACAATAAGAAATAATATTCTCTCTCACAATTGAATTGTTCAATTTTAAGGAATTGATCAACTTGTATCGTCATACAATTAATCAACTTTACAGATAAGGGCATCATCCTTTAGGTGTGACCTTAAGGGATCAACTGACCACCACCGTCCCACGACAGTAACGTCAAACTCTAGCAAGCCAATCGTTACCGATTAATGTTGATCAGTTGACTATAAAATGAATCATCCCTTACGTATTCTTAAAAATGAGATTTAAACATGTGATCATCATGATCGACAGTTGTGATCGCATTATTGTCGGGGACACTCCAACAATCTCCTACTTGTCCTCGACAAGTGTGCGTCACCAATTCTCTTGTCCTATTATTATCTCCCACTCAATGCAAGGTGTCTTTCAGGTGGTACTTGCAAGTGATCATATTGAGAGTGGTTTCCTCGATCTGGAGAATAACTGATTGACCGGAATTATCTACTATAGATACCTTCCGAGCGTGGCCATGCATTTTCAGTTCATTACTCCTCGAGTGGCCCTGAGATATTGTTTTAACCCTGACAAGGGGGTTGACAATTCCGATCGCACTATTCCCTTCGACTAGCCACAACCATCATAACCCAAAATATGCCCATTTGACCCCATTTACGAAGGTCGTAGTAACATAAATCAAAGTTAATCTGAAACCATGCCACCTTAGGCGAACAGTCTTTAGTCAAAAGAATCGACTCATTAGAATACTATTGTAGCTCTCGCCACGACCAGACTTTATAAATTTGCCAGAACTCTATAAGCGGTCACTACCCGACAGAGTGTTCCTAACAATCTGCCTTTGTGATCGACTCGTCATCTCACATGACTCTATGGCACTTGAACTTGCCATCAATCGCATCACACTCTAGTCACTTCGAGACATCACCTCATACAAGTGACTATGGGCAAATACCATGTTAATCTGAGTTCACTTTAACGGGGTTCAATATTGTCTCTACAACCCGTTTGAATATAATAAAGTATAAAAGGAGTTTTTAGATTTAAAAACTCGAACGACAAATGTGATTATCTCATATGAATAGTCAATACCTGATTACTAATTCATATTTTTATAATCAATTTTCATCTTATATGTAGTTGTTCATCTCAATGCAATTGAAATGACATGTGACATGACTCATCATGTTAAGCCTATGAGAAGGCTTTGGTTAGTAGGTTTTATCAACTTCTTGTACCTTACTCAACCTTACTACATACTCATTTTCCTTTGTAATGTATATATTTGTATTATAAAACTTTCTGAGTACATGTCTAGATCCAATCTAGACAAAAGCTCTCTAGTCATAGAACAACTCCCACTGTTTTAACAGTGTGCGGGACCCATCCCTCTCGCACATCTCATGATTGCAAGTGTACTCAATTTTCGTTGTAAGCATCTCTTATTGTTCTTTATTGCCTAGAACGATTCTAGCAAATCTATTTCTTAAATAACATAGCCACAATGGTATCTTAACCATCCTAATGTGTTTTGATTATGGTTTTGTCGGAAACCATGCGCAATCTCAATTGTCAATTGTCATTTGTGTAACACCCTTACACAAAATTGCATCAAAAACACTTTGCTTTACATCCTTAATGCTTCTGCAAGTACTTAAGGGTAATCTTTATGGCTTTCTTGGTAACTATTACTTAAATTCGATTTGAAACAATTCATCATACTCAAAGTATATGAAGTGTTATACATCATTACTCATTTAATTGATCCGGCCGCGGAAGCAAATGGAATCAATCAAATATGTTCAGCTCGATTGAACTAATCATGAATCTTATCAACGTAAGACTTCTTATTTGACGCTAATATCATGTAGATTTATCTCCATAAATCCGGATATTAAAGATGTATTATAATACTCCAAAAGTCTTAAATCATTCCCAATGATCAATATGTCATCCACATATTAGACTAATTAAAATTTTCGTAACTCCCACTAAACTCCATATATAAACACAACTTCTCGACTTATCGAGAAAAGTTTTATACCATGATCAAATCATTGATTTCAACTCATTGATGTCCTACTCATGACCCTCTCTTAAGTTGCATATTATCTCAGGATTTCAAGAATCTACAAAACTCAAGACATGTATTGAATACATTCGTTCTAATTGAAGAAGTGGGTTTTAGATTCACTTGCTATATGTATATCATCATAATGAAACATAATCCCTAAGAAAATCCAAATAGACTTAAGCATTTTAACTAGTGCAAAACCCTTTACTACCAATCAAGCTTTGACATCTCTCTTTATTAGAGCAAAACCCTTTGTCACTAATCATGCCTTTTATTTTGGATTTTCATGGCTCTAAGCCTTGTATTGAGTTGTGACTTAAACATTCTCATGTAAGTCATATGTTCATTACTTTCTAGAAGTAACATGAGTCAATTAATTGCTTTGTAAGTTGTAAGCTTTTTACTTTCTAAAAGTAACACTAATTCATCATCTTCAACAAGTTGATGAGTTTAACCTCCTAGGTTTTGAAGAAACAACGTCTTACACAAAACGTCTCATGTAGCCAAGAAAGACCAGTTTCTTGCGACATAACATTATTTGTGGCTCTTTGAATAATTTATCCCACTCCGTCTTCTAGAAATAAACTTGTATTCTAGAAAGACAGCTTCACGAGCCACAAATCCGTTGTACTCGTGATTATAGTAAGGAAAAATGAGCATTTGTTTCTTTGTGAAAACTTACAAGCATGGTACCCTACCATTTCATATCTCATATGAATCGTTTTAGATTTAGTGGAAAAATAATTTAGACAAAATGATAAAATCCCCAAAAGAATCAAGTAACTCAAAGTAACTTGATTGAAATCCAAACCATATCGAATAGCGTTTGATTTCTTTATCCAACCACACATTATCCCATAATGCGTGCTAAGAGAGATTAATTTGTGATACTATATCACATTTCCTTTGGCTTATATCAAAGTCTTCACTTTGATAATCCCATCACGACTAAATCGTGATTCCTGTAACTCTTTGAACTTCTTCAAAGATTTCTCTATTTACCTTATTAAGTGAACACATTAGTGTCAAGCTAAATCGTTGGTAAAAGAAAATGATCAACCTATTTTGGATCAATGATTTACATCCTCGATCACCTTTTCAACCAAAAAGCACGAGACATCTTGCTTTGAATACAAGATACGCATATACCATAAGATTAAATGGTTTCAAGAGTACTCGATAACTCTTTGCGTTCATCATTCCAGAATATAATGTTTAATCTTGGGTTACCAATTTGAGTCTTGCATCATCTTCATGATATATCATTCTAGTTTGGTTTAGAATATAATCACCTTGATAATAGGCTAGCCATACATCAAATCATGGTGTATAGGGTCACAAAAGTGAAACCTCTTTTGTATCTTAACAAGTTTATATTCTTATTTAGAGTTTGTGCACTTAATAGTCACAATTAAGTACAACTCTAAACCCAAAAATAGATTGAGTACACAATGACTATATCTCTCAACATTATTGTTGCTAGTCGTCATATTCTAATCATCTTATGTATCAAATACAATGATGAAAACCACCACCGGTTTCTAATATTGACGAAGTAGTACTAGCAAAATTTATGACAATCAAATAAACATTTAAAGAAGAAGGTCCCATTAGATGTCCCACAACTAACTTGTTGATTCTTCAATAATTTGGGGTAGTTTCCTTTCTAGCGTCCAACAATTAAGACAATGGAAACTTTATCGGTCGGGATTGATAGGTTTAGTATAGTTATTCTCAATAACTTTACTTTTAACATTACCTTGTATCAATTCCATTCTAATTTTACTTCTTTGAACTTCGTCCTTTTCTTAACGGTTTAAGAGAATGCTCCCACTCATTTCAATGAGTCTTTGCTTAGAGAAGCAAAATTGAATTTCATGAAGACTACTCTTCAATTCATTTGTTTAGTCTTAAAACTTTCATTGAAGTGGTTGCAGTATTTTGGTCAATTTTGATTTCAAACAAATCTAGTTACCAAAATGATGTAACGTTTCAAAGTACTTAACTCAATTAAGCATATGAGAAACAATTCATTGTAAGTAGATATGTTAGTCAAGAATTAAATACCCTTTTGATCATGAATAACTTTTATCTATACTCTTCACAAGAGATCCTTACAATGGATAATACGATGTTTTTAGAAGAAAATTTAAATTTTGTCTTTAGTTACGATGTTTTAATGGATATTTGAATCAAAAATCGAAATGATATCGTATATGAATTGTGGTAAAGAAATAGAACAATATGATAACGGAATAGTGAAAAACTTAACATTTATCGTTTTATTAATACTAGTAAATATAATAACAATTAAAGCATTTAAATAGTGACCTCTACCCAACTATGATCAATGATTCCAAGATCCAAATTCATATTAACTTGGGCATCGGTAAAGCCGAATACAACCCTCATCAATATAACTCGGTGGATTAACTCTTTAATCGATTCTACTTTTAGAACTCTTGGTCGATAAAATTAAATTAATATTTATCTTTAGCCCGCACATCCGGCAACCGTCGAGAATACTTTCGTTGAGTTCAACCCAAATTTCGAATAAATGTGTCCATGATCAAAATTTACATCAACTTGGGCATCGGTAAAGCCGAATACAACCCTTATCTTTATAAATTCGGTGGGTAGACATTTATCACCCACTTCCCCTACGTAGCAAGGTTTGTACCCCGTTAAGGCCGAATACACTCCCTCACGAAATAGGTTTTCATGGTTTTTAATTTTTGGTAAGGCTAAGTCTCAATTGTTTATTTAAGTGAGAGGTCATGTCAATTTATTATCTATCACGTTTTAAGTGAACTAAAGCGGTGAACTACGATAATTGTAATTGACACGGTCGATAAACTCGATATAATGCATGTTTAGTTATGGCGATTTAGCGATGCATGCAACATATAAATAAAATGCAAAGCTTAAATATAAAATCCTAGTATGGCCTTCCTAAAATAGTAAATCTAATAAACTATTACTGTAATACTACGGATTTTATAGGCTCGTACTCGACCGAGTATAGCCTACTCGGTCGAGTAAAGTGTGTTGGGTATTCTGTTTGGCTTATGCCTAGGAATACTCGGCCGAGTATGGGTAATACTCGGCCGAGTAGAGGATACTCGGCCGAGTATACCCTATACTCGACCGAGTATCCGGTCTGACGGGTATTATTTCCGCGGTTTTGGTTAAAATGATTAGAGGTTATATATAATCGTTCGTCAGTTTCTAAAATCATTTCTCTCCAAAAACATACACTACGTTCATTCTTCTCTAATCATCTTCATAAATTCCAAGTCAAAGGTCGTCGATTGTGGGTTCTAGCATCTCATTCCGTGTCAATCGCCGTAGTAAGTGTTTTATCCTTGTTCATCTATTGTCATTCTTATAAGTTAACAAACCCTAATTTGGTTAATTTGGGGGTTTAGGATTTTTGTCATCATATGTTGTTGATTGTTGATTATCGTTGTTATTGGTGATCATGTGTTACTAGTTATGCATTTGTATGATCGATTGCAGCGTAGCGGATTGCGAAAAGGTAGGGTTTTCCTACTCAGTTCTGTCTAATTGATATAAGATATTTGTGTATTGTGTATGATTGTTGTCTGCTGATCATCAGAGTGTTGGTGTGGTGGTGGTTTTGACGATGTTGTGATGGTTGTGGTGGAGTCACTTGCCGGAGTAGCTTCACACCCTCGTTCGCCCTCCGTGGAACCTGTCACGGGAGGGGATGTGCACATTAAGGGACAGGGATTGTTAGTCGCTCATTGATGAGCTGGACTTGGTGGGGATGGGTTGCGGTCACCCACTGGCGGTGAGGATTCCCTGTTGCGATGGGTAATTGGCAGGGCTACACACTTCGATGTGTAGTCGGTTACTTTGTGAGATCGGGAGACCGGGGATGGAGGATGATCAGCCGGTTACATTGTTTGTTTGTCTTATCTTCACTGAACGGTACTGACCCCGTTGTTGTTGTTTTGTAAAACCTGCGGTGATCCATTCGGGGATGATGAGCATATTATGACAGGTAATGCAGATGTTTAGCTATGGGACAGTCATGGGGAGTCATCACTCAAGTCTAGTTTCCGCCGTCAAGAGACTTAACTTGCATTCTTTGTAGTTGTTAGACCTTTCACAGTTATACTTTGGTTTAGTGTTGGAAACATGTAATCACTAACTCTTTATACTTTAATAAAGGTTTTTTGGAATTGGTAACTTTGATATACTAACCTCGGGAAACCGAGATGGTAACAGCCTTTCATGCTAGGGTAGTCCTTGGTAAGGTACCTTGGTATAAGGGGGTGTTACAAAGTAACTTACGTGATCAGGATTGGCTACTTAAACTCGATTATGGGTCCACGAGGTGTGTAAAGCTTTGTGTGAGGTCCTGGCCTCACGAGTAATGGTGTGGCGTGATAGTTACGAGTCGTTATATGTGTGTTCCACGTCATATGTTATACTTATATGTGTATGTATAATATCTGTAAGTAATGGTGTGAGGTTCCGGCCTCAAGAGTCATGGTATTGATAATATTCATAAGGTTGGTATTTGTGATCCCGTCTATTATGCTGCGTCGTGATCTGGTAGAACAGTTTTAAGAAAGTCTTCTGGTCTAGGAAGTGGTACTCAGTCAGCGTTACGAGATTGTAAAAGTTTTGATGGTTATTGATCTGGTTGTTGTGCTTCGAGTGGTGATCGGGGCACGGTAATCCGTGTTGTGATACGAGTATTTTCGTGTTATCATAGATTGTTGTTTGTTTACTGTTGTTTCTTGTCAGTGTCGGCCGGGGTATATAGACCGTTGTTTTGGTTCCCGTTGTGTCTTACCAGAGTCGGTATGGGTATGGTTTTGTTGGTTTTCATAGAATATGACATGGAAAAAAAAAAGAGTTGGGTATGGTTCTGTTGTGGTCATGGTATAGTATCAATCTGTTCGTGGGAAACAGTTATGGGAGGTTGTTAGAGTACTTTTGATCTTGTTTTAGATGAGGCATTGGTGGACATAGTTGTGGCAAGAGAATTGTGGAGCATGTGTGATATTGAACTTAAACTACATGTGGTTTAACACCTTTTCTTGGGGCAGCGAGTACGGAGTTTTGGGACTTAGTATGATGTTCAGTCAAGGGTGAGTTTGTGGTAATAAAGAAGATGAACTTGAGAAGCTAATGTAAGTATGTGTAACACTTGAGGATTGTGAGATAAGATTGTGGAGATGAGTGTATATGTATATAGAAGTATGTCGTGTTGTAGTAATGTAGAAGAGATGAAGTAGTGGCTATACTGAGGATTTTATAATATATGTTATGGGAGTACCGAATAATTGAGGCACGAGAACTGTTAAAGAAAGAGATTCATGGTCATAGGAATGGTTGTAGGTGTTGAGGTTATAGTGGGTGATAGTTGACATGCGGTGGTAATGAGGTTTTTGGGAGGCATAGCAAAGGACCTAGTATTAGTGAGTTATGAGGGCGTAACACTTATCTTAAGAGGGTAGGAGGAGACAAGAGAGTTGATGGTCATACGGTTGCAATTGAAAGTTTGAGTGTTGGTGTAGAGTAAATGATGGATTCGTGATGTGGTTGATTTTATTACAGGTTATGGCGGTGTTCGTAGTAGTATGATGTTAGGAGTGAGTAAACTTTGAGGACGAAGTTCGTTTTAAGGGTGGTAGAATGTAACATTCCGTTTTGATGGTTAATCTTCTTTTGTGGATTGTCTTGGTATTGAGTGCTATTGAGTGTTATGGAAGTGAGACAAGGTTGGCAACATTATATTGTGGTTATTCAATAATATTATGGAGTCAATATAGAGAGGATATGTTATCTAGTAAGCGTGGTTAGTGGAGTTGGTTTTAGGTGTCCATGTTTTATAGGTTGGGTTGGAACTTCGGGGACGAAGTTCTTTTTAAGGGGGGAAGACTGTAATACTACGGATTTTATAGGCTGGTACTCGACCGAGTATGGCCTACTCGGTCGAGTAAAGTGTGTTGGGTATTCTGTTTGGCTTCTGCCCAGGAATACTCGGCCGAGTATGGGTAATACTCGACCGAGTAGAGGATACTCGGCCGAGTATACCCTATACTCGACCGAGTATCCGGCCTGACGGGTATTATTTCCGCGGTTTTGGTTAAACTGATTAGAGGTTATATATAATCGTTCGTCAGTTTCTAAAATCATTTCTCCCCAAAAACATAAACTAAATTCATTCTTCTCTAATCATCTTCATCAATTCCAAGTCAAAGGTCGTCGATTGTGGGTTCTAGAATCTCATTCTGTGTCAATCGCCGTAGTAAGTGTCTTATCCTTGTTCATCTATTGTCATTCTTATAAGTTAACAAACCCTAATTTGGTTAATTTGGGGTTTTACGGTTTTGGTCATCATATGTTGTTGATTGTTGATTATCGTTGTTGTAGGTGATGATGTGTTACTAGTTGTGCATTTGTATGATTGATTGAAGCGTAGCGGATTGCAAAAAGGTAGGGTTTTCCTACTCAATTCCGTCTAATTGATTTAAGATGTTTGTGTATTGTGTATGATTGTTGTCTGCTGATCATTGGAGTGTTGGTGTGGTGGTGGTTGTGACGATGTTGTGATGGTTGTGGTGGAGTCACTTGCGGGAGTGGCTTCACACCCTCGTTCGCCCTCCGTGGAACCCGTCACGGGAGGGGATGTGCACATTAAGGGACAGGTATTGTTAGTCGCTCGTTGATGAGCTGGACAAGGTGGGGATGGGCTGCGGTCACCCACTGGCAGCGAGCATTACCTGTTGCGATGGGTCATCTGGCAGGGCTACACACTTCGGTGTGTAGTCGGTTACTTTGTGAGATCGGGAGACCGGGGATGGAGGATGATCAGCCGGTTACATTTTTTGTTTGTCTTATCTTAATTGAACAGTACTGACCCCGTTGTTGTTGTTTTATAAAACCTGCGGTGATCCATTCGGGTGTGGTGAATAGATTTTGACAGGTAATGCAGATGTTTAGCTATGGGACAGTCATGGGGAGTCATCACTCAAGTCTAGCTTCCGCCGTCAAGAGACTTAGCTTGCATTCTTTGTAGTTGTTAGACCTTTCACAGTTATACTTTGGTTTAGTGTTGGAAACATGTAATCACTAACTCTTTATACTTTAATAAAGGTTGTTTGGAATTGATAACTTTGATATACTAACCTCGGGAAACTGAGATGGTAACAGCCTTTCATGCTAGGGTAGTCCTTGTTAAGGTACCTTGGTATGAGGGGGTGTTACAATTACAAATTCGGAAACCAACTCCTTTGGTCCCTTGAACTTCGGTCTTGGCACGCATTTCAAGGCAATACTTTCTTTGATGGATCGCCTTCTCGAGTGGGCACCGTCTTCAAGGAACTCCGGAATAAATAAATTACAAAATGAATTACATAATTTCCTATTATACATTTGTAATTAAAATAAAAATAAATCTATTAAATTACAAAACGGTGATACGAGATCACAATAATTACAACCGAATCGATATTCCCATACATTTCGGGTAATATCAATTAAAACTAAGGCCATACTAAGTAAAATTACATAATTCAAAAATTACATAAAATTAAAATATGACAATCATAAATAAAATACAGCATTATAATATGTATGAACATGCCAAATTTTATGCTAAATCGCCTTTAAGAGCCAATATCGTATATTAATCGGTTTTACGGATTTGCATGATTTAACTTATTAAAATCACAATAATTATATAAATTCATATTTATGTACAAGTTAATTAACCTAACCATCTTAGGACTCAAAATTAGTCTCCACTAACATTTGACAATATTTAAACTTGATTTCTTAATATTGTTCATAAATGGACTCAAAAACATAAAAATATGCTATAAACTTCAATTTAAATCATAAAAAATTTCAAATAATTTCAAATTTTGAAATTTAAACTCATGAACATTCTGGAAAAATACCATGACACTCATAATATTCAAAACTTAGGTTAAAAATTTCGAAAATTTATTGAGGAAAAACAATGTTGCGGTTTATCGGATTTTAACAATTATGACCATAAAAATATGAGAAAAATTATATTCATCAATTTTTCACTTTTAGATCTGAAACATATTATAAAATGCAACATGTGACGTTTTCCTTAGTCATGAAGTATGTTTTCGCATTTTTACTAATTAAAGTCACTATTTATGTGATTTTTCATCAAAAATTCATAAATCATGCATAAAGACTTCATTATAGCCAAATATTTTACAAACATCTTCTAAAATTTCATGTGACAACATACTAAATTTCTATGACCATATTCGAATTATAACTCATATTAACTTATTTACCCATTTAAATACGATTTTAACTTGAAAAATCCATATTTCGAGCAATACAACTCATTTTATTATGAAAATTTACAGACCATCAGTAGATAATATATGTAAAAACATATCCAAAAACCACTGAAAAAATCGAAGAATTGCTATTTTTCATCCAAAAATGACATTTTTATCATAAAAATCACATTTTAATGCCAATAATATATAAAATGAACAATAAAATCCATAAATAAACCAAAATGTCCTAAAAATCACTTAGAACCAGAAAATTTTATCATGCAAAGTTACTTCATGATTTATCAACATAAAACACAAATTTCAAGTTTTATTCGTTAATCGTATTATCTCGGAAAAACGATCCCGATCTTGCATGCAACAACCATAAAGCTCTGATACACTTGTAAGAAATCATATTTTAAATATCACATATTTTGGTTTAAAGTTTTAGTCTTATAAACTTAAAGATCTTATGCATACAAAACAAATGCAAGAGTAAGGAGAAAAACGGTTCCTTACATGTGAGTATTTCGGATATTTTGGGCACAAGTGAAGTCTCCTACCTCAGTTGTTCTTGAGCTTTCCATATGTTAGGATGATCCTCCAAAGGCCTCAAGTATAGAAGCCACTCCTCTTGATTGCACCCAAGATTATCCCTTATCCCCACTAAATAATATTAGCTAGATATTAGTTTAGTAGTTTACCTTAAAATTGATTACTAATACTCATATATTACACTAATAATATTAGTAATTTGATTGAACAATTTGTATCAAGATTTCTCTAATTTTGAAGAAAGATGAAAGAGTGTAAGAGAGAGGTATGCATAAATGAATTAATTATGCATGTAGAGAATGAATACTACTCAAAAGAGAGAACAAAATTCTCCTCTTATGAGCATGGAAAACCGGTGGGGAGGGAGCCAATGCCAAGGGATGGCAACTTTTCTTTTTGCTTTTGGTCTACACAAGAAAAAGGTGTGTAAGGCTATCATGCTATAAGTATGATTAGCTCTATTTTATCACATAAAATAAATCAACCATAATGCATTATAACTCCCTCCTTTTCGGTCCACTTCCATAAAATGGACTACCATTTTATTTTGTCAATTTGTCATTTGTCACACAATATGTCACATGTAGTATAATACATGTTATTAATTAATTTAATGCATATTTATCACATAAATATCATTTAATAAATTAATTAAATTACATATAACAAATTGACTAGTGATACTTGATCACATAAATAAAATGGGTCATTTAATTATAATTCACATCATCTTGTAATTATAATTAACCATTCATTCTCATCTTTATTGTTTCTCAAACAATAAACAATTTTAGTAATAAAGCATTTTTATTACTAAAATAAATCTTATTTAATCTCATTACAATAAGAAATAATATTCTCTCTCACAATTGAATTGTTCAATATTAAGGAATTGATCAACTTGTATCGTCATACAATTAATCAACTTTACAGACAAGGGCATCATCCTTTAGGTGTGACCTTAAGGGATCAACTGACCACCACCGTCCCACGACAGTAACGTCAAACTCTAGCAAGCCAATCGTTACCGATAAATGTTGATCAGTTGACTATAAAATGAATCATCCCTTACGTATTCTTAAAAATGAGATTTAAACATGTGATCATCATGATCGACAGTTGTGATCGCATTATTGTCGGGGACACTCCAACACAAATAACATGTATAAGTATAATCATTGATATTATGGAATGAAGTCAATTTCTATGTCTCGAGATCACGGTTATTATTTCTACGCATAAATTCACCAACTAAGAACATTGTGAAATAACATGTATAAGTATAATCAGGGATGAAAGAAAAGCTAGTATACTAGGACTAAAGCAAGGTATTTGGAGGGCAAAGTTTTTGTCTTTTGTCGAAAAATATAGCATTAGCAATAGAGTAATACCACAATAACACTACAATAACAATAGAGTAACACTACAATAACACCGCAATAACATAACAATAACATCGGAGTAACAACACAATAACATCGAAGTAACAACATAATAATACCTAAGTAACACGTGGAACAACAAGTTGTAACCAAAAAACCAAAAACACTGGAATAACAGGTGGTAACACAAAATAAAATAAAATAAAGATAACATAATAAGAAAATTAGAGAAGCATGAGAACATAAGAATAACAATGGAATAATGCTGTGAGCACAAACTCACCATTAGAAATCAAACTCACAAGATTCCAACTATATATATATATATATATATATATATATATATATATATATATATATATATATATATATATATATATATATATATATATATATATATATATATATATATATATATATATATATATAGGAGTTCTAGTAAGTCTTTTGCATCTTGTAAGTCCCTAAGTCATTCTAAGGACAATAGGATGAAGGGAATGGAGGGATGAGATTACATCTCAATGAAGGGCCACAAATTAATCTACCTAATCTCCCTCCCTAATCCTTCATAACTTCTTCCTCATTCTAATCTCTCTCTCCTTACTCACTTCCTCACTAATTATTCTCTTTCATTTTTCTTACTCCCTCATTCTTTCTCATTTTCCCTCTCATTCTCTCTCATTTTTCTCTCATTCTCTCAAAACAAAACAAATCAAAAAAAAAATAAAAAAAAAACCCGACCACCGACACCACCGCACGCCTCCCTGCCCCACCCTTGGCCTCCACAACCAAAACCGCCGCACCTCCTCTCCTCTTCTGCTCTGCCGTCACCCACCGACTCAACCACCATACACCATCCTCTTGTTCTCCTCTCCCTCCTTCACCAAACCTGTCCTCCCTCCTCCTCTACTCCACAGGTCGTACTCACTTGGAGGTTTAGTTTTCGGTTACTTGTTGTTAAGAGCACCTAGACCAAAACAATATTTATAACTTCACAAACAACTCTACAATTAGTAAAGAGGCAAGTAAAGGTCGGATCCCAAGGGACAGGTATTGAAGTAAGATTTTCAATTGTAAGTAGCGGTGTCTAGGGGTGTCACAATTTGGGGTTGAAGTAGAAGATCACTAAACTGAAAAGCAATGAAAGTAAACAAGCAAGATGATTAAAAAGGGATGTAAACAATTGATAAAAGGTACTAGGGTGTCATGGGGGCATACGGGATTCATGGGAATTGATCATACAAACATATTCTCAAATTATAAGCAAGCAATTATTGTTGTGATGGATCGAGTTGGTTTATATCTTACAATCCTAGGAAGGTTTGGGTCCCGGAGCCGAATCAATTAGATTGTACAACACCTACAAGTCGACTTAATCCTTCCTACTCAACTATATGGATGGTCTAATGAGACTCGAGTTGGTTTATGTCTTACAAGTCTCATTGAAAAGGTAAGTGATGGGTAAAAAATGCAAGGATTCATAGGCTCGCATTTCATCAAACATAACATGTGCATAAGTTGAGATCACAATAAGCAAGCAAATAAACTATGAAAACATATTAAATTAAGCATGAATCATTTCCCATGTTGATCTCCCCTAATTACCCATTAACCCTAGTTAAGGAAACTACTCACTCATTATCAAATTTAGCATGTTAACAAGGTTGTCAATCACATTAACAAAGCAAGACATGATGAATAAATGAAGGTGATTAACAATAATTAAAAAGGGATTAAGAGAATTATACATACTAATGATTCCAATAATAAAGCAAAGAATAATAGAAGTACTTGATGATTGATTGGAAGGTTGTAAATCTCCCAAAAATAACCCAAATAATCTTCAATTACCCAAAATAAAAGATGAACAAGAGAGAGATTAAGGAAATGAGATTTGTATTAAGACTTGATTAAAAGTTGATTACAAGATTAAAAATAGATTAGAATGATATAAACTACACTAGAGATTGATAAGAAGAACATGATTATCTAATTAGACTAATGGGGTATTTATAGTGGGGATTAGGTACACAAATTAAGGTTTACTAAGGGCTTAAATGACGATTAAGTCCTTGAGGAATCACTCCTCTCAGAAAATATGCGAGTCTCCTTTTTGCCGGTCTTTCCGAGATATGCGCATCCTTTATAAAACAAGGAGAAAATGGATAGTTGCATTAACACAATCCGAGCGTCCAAGGCACGGGACGAGCAGATTGTGGCCTCGTTGGACGAGCGGATTGTTTGGCTGGACGGGCGGATTGTGGCGTTTTTGGACGGGCGTCCCTCTGGCAAAGACGCTCGGATTTCTGGTCTTGGACGGGCATCCCGAGGGCAATCCGCTCGGATTCTGGGTCAGCCACTTCCTTTCTTCTTTTCTTCCTCCTTCTTCCAACAATCCTCGGGGATCTTGTCGTAGATGCAAGGATCTTTTCTCATCATTGCCCAACTACTATAATATGTACAAAGGCCTTCTAGTCTTGTCTTCTCTTTGATGCTTGGTCATTAAATTCAATCAATTTAGCTATATTTTGCCATGAAAATGCAAGGTTTGCACTCCTTTCCTACCAAGGGAACAAAACCTCAAAGAATATGCAAAACAAAGGACTAAAGACAATAAATGACCTAAATATGCACTAAAAAGCATGGGAACAAGGCTAATTCGGGGACAAAATATGCTCAAATAATGGTAACATCAAATATCCCAAAACCGAAACTTTGCTCGTCCCGAGTAAAGAGGTGACAAAAACTAGGACTGTTATTTAAACTAACCTAATAGCATAGCCGATATGAGACAATTAGCGGGTCTCACTCCGCCCCTTGAACTCACAACAAGACAACCATGAGGTATGATGCCTTCTTGGAAGGCAAGGTAGGTCTTGCCAAAATGGCGACACATCCAAACATTAAGCAAACTAAATCAAGTAATGGATGCATCTACAAAAGAATAGCCACTTTCCTCATCTAAGTGGCGGAAATTATCTACAAGGGAAGCAATTCAAGGGTACACACTCCTTCATAGATGCAATTTTTTCAAACTACTAAGCCTAGAATGATACCAATAAATCACCTCCAAGTTGTGTCAAGCTAGGGTACCTTTGTCCTCAAGCGTTAAATGTTTTTGTCAAGAGTAGAATCCCTATGGTGTTAGAAACACTGGAGGATCGCGGAATTCCCCTTCTTGCCTAGACAAGAAGAAGGGTCGTCCCCTCTCTACTATGCACAAAAATGGATACGATGGATAAAGGGATCGATAGTATTTGAGTTTTATTTGGGAGTTTGCTTTTGTTTTCCCCCCATTTTCTTGTGGCATATAACATTTGAGAATACATTCTTTTGCCATTTCTTTTGATTTTTGGCATTTCAACACTTGACAACTTTTCAACTTTTTGCATTTTTCTTTTGAACTTTTTCAAAGTCACCCCAATTAGTAACGAGGGTGCCTTATATTTGAAGCATAGGAGTTTTCATTTTTGTTACTCCTCTTTTCTTTTTATGCATTTTGCAAACTTTTTCTTTTCTTTTCTTTTCTTGAACTCAAATTTTTGAACAATTTCTTTTTGTTCCAATTCCCTTTGATAACAAAATGTGGTATAACATGGATGAATGATGGTTGTATGGTTTCAAGGGTCACTTTGAAATAAACGGTAGCCAATGAGTTATCACACCACAAGGTACTCTTGACTAGGCCTTAATCCATGGGTCAAAGGATACTAGCATGACACATCCTAGGGTGTTTTACAAGTATTCTAACAAGCAAAGTCTTAAGAAGAAAAAGCATCTACTAGGGCCTATGTACACTTGTCAAGTTTCCCAAGTAGACGGTTTCACAAAATTTTTCTAACATGCAAACTACATGCCATGATGCAACTATCATATATACATCCTAATGCATATGATTCTATCAACTAATATGCCAAATAATCTATATGCAAGTCCTAAATTCACATTGTTTATACCGCATCCATCAAAATAAAGCCACATAGTCATTAACATAGAGAGGAAAAAGGAGATTGGAAAGATCATACCATGCGGTCTTCAATATCCTCATGTCTCGGATGTGGCGTAGTCGATCAATGTGAACAAGGATAGACAAACATAATATATACAAACAATATATACAAGACTACACTACCAAAGAAATGAACATGTTTTTGGATTTTTCAATTTTTCAAATTTTTTGGATTTTTCGAAATTTTTTGATTTTTTTAGATTTTTGAATAAAAGTCAAGTTAGAATTTCCCATCCCCACACTAGTATGGGCATTGTCCTCAATGGCCAATATGATAGGAAATTATCCAAGTATGATGCATGATTTCTAAATTAAATGCAAGCTATACTAGCCTACACTACATAATGCATGGGTTTTTGTTATGGCGGAGAGTGTAATTTAGATTACCTCCCGATGCGTATGCATGTACTTCCCCAAACCAAAATAGACATTATTTCTAATGTCTTAAATTTCGGGATAGTTCATGCACACGAAATGGAATGCATGAAATAATAAATTGTCATTTTGGATTTTTCATGTGGGAACAATAAAAAGAACACCTTAATGGAGCCAAGGTGTTAGTCCTCCGTGTTGCTAGGACTCTTCAAGACTATGATCAAGATAAAATAAAAAGAAACAAAAGAAGTAGACAAACCATAAGAGTGTAGGAGCCTCCAAGGTTTGCTAATGCTCCATCATATCGTCATTGTCATCCTTTTCCTCCATAGATGTGGAATCATTTCCACTCTTATCTTCACTTCCACTTCCGTGATCTTGCTCACTTTCTTCATCATCTTCATTAGCCTCTTCTTCTTCATCTACCTCTTCATCAACACCCTCATCATCAACAACCTCATCATCGACATTCTCCTCTCCACCCGGTCTTTCACCACTAGATGTGCATGAAAAGAAAACCTCCCTATCCGCCCAACTAGGCAAAGGACATGATGGATCAAGTAGTCCTTGCCTAGCTAAATAAAGGAGGGGTGGATATTGGGCCAAGTATGAATCTACTCGATCATTATAAGCTTGTTTGTGCATTTCTCTCATGAGTAGAGTCATGTAATCATTTCCTACTTCAACATCTTTGGGTTTGAACTCTTGATATTTGAATGGGTAGGGTGGTGTGACAATGGAGGAGGAGGGCTCTTCCATCTCGTCCCTTTGTTGACGGATGATGTACTCGGCTTCCTTGGAGAGTGGAAGAAGGTAGTTTGTTCGGTGAACACTCAGTCGACAAATCTTTGAAGGCAAAGTGAAGGATCTAGCATCATTGGTTAGCCACCCATAGTTGGTGTCAAGAGAATCATGCTTGACCCACTTAAACTTGTTAATCATGGCGTCCATATCAATGAGATGGCCCCCTTTGATCGACACATAGGTGTTATCTTTGTTGAAATTTGGGTCAAAGTGCTTGGCCAAGAGAGTAACTAGACCTCCATTTACAATATGATCGGTGCCTTCCTTACCACAATCGACATTAACCCATCTTTCCATCAAAAATATTAGAGCATTGTATGGCTTAGTGAATTCCCTTCCTATATTCAAGGCTGACTCAAGTAGAACACAATCGAGCTTGGTAAAATTATTAGTGCCTTTTCTTGCTATTATAGTATTCCCGATGACCTTGTGCCACACTCTAATGCCCGGATGGTGGACTAATAGAGCACGACAAGCATGAAAGCTCACAAATTTCTTCCCGGAAATTGCCTCCCAAAGAGGAGCGGGGTCATACTTTTCGGGCATCTTGTGATAATATGGTGTATCACGAAGGCCTAATATCTTACTCAAAACATCAAAAGTGATGCGCCTATTCACATTTGCAAGATGAAACTCGATGTATTCTCTAGTCTCTACCTTAGTCACTTTCAATGAACTTATAAATTCCAATGTAAGGGAGGGGTATGTCAATTCTTTCATGGTAAACAATTTACCCAATCCCATGGCTTCAAAGAAAGCTTTTGTTTGTTCAAGGACACCCAATTTGTTCAAGGCATCTTCACAAATGAATTTGGTGGGCAAAATGGCTTTCTTATCATACTTGGCAAATGTATCCCTATGGGAGTCGGAAATGAAAATTACCTCCGGATAGTTGGATAATGGAGCAATTTCCGGAGTTGTTGATGTTGTAGCTTCCAAGGGAGGATCTTGTTGTTGAACTTCCAAGTTTGCATTAGAAACCACCATAGCCATTGAAGCTTTCTTTGCTTGAAGAGTTTGTTGCCTTCTTGAAAATGTCTTTGCTTTGAGTGCCTTTGTTGCTCCTTTTGTTCTTGCCATTGTTGATTACACCAAGAAAAGATTGAAAATATTCAATTTCTAATTATGCCCAAATCGATTTAAGATGAAAGGATGTTTCTTTGTATTTAAAAAAAAATCGACTCAAAGGTTGAAGATTTTGGTGTTTAAATCAATTGATGTTGCAAAAGGAGTGATTAATTCTTGTTGTGAGGAAGTTTTGATTTGTTTTTGTTGAATTTGGTTGAGGAAATCTTGTTTTTGGTGATGGAGAGGATGAGGGTTTTGGGTTTTATGTGTAGTGTTTGAATGTTTGAATGAATGAAATGAATGAAATGAATGAAATGAATGTGGGAAGGGGGTTTAAAACACCCGAAAAATTCAAAACAGCAGGGGAAAAACGAGCGGATTCCCGTCGGGACGCTCGGATTCTGCTCAAATGGGCTTCAAGAAAACTCGCCTTAAGACGAGCGTCTTCCAGAGAAGATGAGCGGATTCTGCAATTTAGGACGAGCGGCTTTCCTCAAAGACGAGCGAATTCTGTTACAGGAACTTTGCTTAATGTGCACTGGCAGAAAAACGAGCGGGTTTCTGCAAGGACGAGCGTCCAGAATCAGACGAGCGTCTTCTCAGCTTGGACGCTCGGATTCTGTTACAGGAACTTTGCTTAATGTGCATTGTCAGAAAGACGAGCGGTTTACGCAGGACGAGCGTCCGAATCGACGAGCGTCTTCTCGGCTTGACGCTCGGATTCGCATTACGGACCAGATTTTTGATTTTTGCAGCTCATTTAGACGGGCGGATTCCTCCTCAGACGCTCGGATTCCTGCAAGACGAGCGGATTACCCTTTAAGCCGCTCGGATTCTTGTTGGACAACACGGATTCAGGTTCATCCGTGCACTGCATAACCCGTTTAATTTCCATTCTCCAAATCTCGTGTTCTACATTGTAGGGGCACTACAAAGGCATAAATAGCCTAAGAAATTGCTATCCCCATACTAAGTTAAAGCACTACACATCAATAAAATAATTAGTCCCTCCCTTACTTCTCTAAAAAATGATGAATATCTTGATCAAGGCACAAAAATCCATAAAATGACAAAAATGAAATGTAAGAGTTAAAATGCAAGTTAGGGAGTTAGAATATATACAAATGGTGGTTTGGAGAGGACTCCACCAAACTCTCATCGTTAGTGAGATGTTATGGGTGCATGTTCAAGGTGTTGTTGATGTTACCCAACACCTTGAAGAAGTAGTCAAAATCTTGTTCATTGTCATGATAGAGATCCTCAATAGATCTTTGCACCCGTTGTCCTTCATGATGGTCTTGATCGATAGCGTTGCCAATATAGGGATTGAAAATCCCTTCAAACTCATCATCCCAAAGACCGCAAACTTCGTCTACTTGATCATTAAAATCCTCTTGAGTTGATAGAGACAACTCTCTTTCTTTCTT
This sequence comes from Silene latifolia, assembly GCF_048544455.1. Taxonomy (NCBI): domain Eukaryota; kingdom Viridiplantae; phylum Streptophyta; class Magnoliopsida; order Caryophyllales; family Caryophyllaceae; genus Silene; species Silene latifolia. Next base: position 358,051,895 of record NC_133538.1, read on the forward strand.
GATTTGGCCAATGAGGCCATCCTCTTCACTTGTCATGGGTGAGCTTTTCAAGCTCTCTTTGTTGCTATTCCCTTGTTCTTTTGATGGAGCATCATCAACTTTCTTTTTCCATTGGAATTCCGACTTCTTCCTCTCATCCTTCCGACTATAATGATCAACCATAAAATATGGTTCATGCAAACCGGGAGCTCTCATGGTCTTGTCAAGATTGAAAGTTATGCTCTCATCGCCCACTTCTAGAGTAAGCTCTCCATGTTTCACATCTATCACCGCACCCGCGGTGTGCAAGAAAGGTCTACCTAGAATGATTGGAATATTGGAGTCTTCTTCCATGTCAACAATGACAAAGTCCACCGAGATGAAAAATTTCCCAACTCTTACGGGAACATCTTCCCATATCCCTAGTGGTGTCTTTGTCGATCTATTGGCCATTTGGAGTGTGATGTTGGTACATTTAAGATCTCCCATCCCTAACCTTTTACTCACCGAATACGGCATAACACTCACACTAGCCCCTAGATCACATAAGGCTTTGTTGATCGTGGTGTCGCCAATGGTACACGGTATTGAGAAGCTTCCCGGATCTTTAAGTTTCGGAGATGAACTCCCTTGAAGGATTGCACTACTCACCTTAGTGAAGGCGATAGTTTTAAGCTTCCGGATCGACTTCTTTTTCGTAAGGATGTCCTTCATGTACTTTGCATAGGCCGGCACGTGATTGATTAATTCCGTGAAAGGAATCGAGACTTTCAAATTCTTCACAATTTCCATAAATTTTCCAAGTTGGTCATCAAATTTGGGCTTAGCTTGACGACTTGGAAAAGGAAGTCTAATCACAATGGGTTCCTTCTCCTTGGTCTTGTCTTCACTTTTCTTTGAAAATTCTTCTTTTGATGGTTCTCCATCTTTGGAGTTTTGCACAACTTCTTCTTTGTCACTAGCTTCCACAACTTCATCCTCAACTTGCTTCTTCGGTCCTTCATATCTCGTACCACTCCTCAAGTGAATGGCACTAAGAGTTTCATGTCTTGGGGGATTACTTTGAGGTGGTAATTGCCCCTTTTGTCTTTGAGGACTTGAGGATGCTAGTTGATTCAATTGGGTTTCCAACATTTTGGTGTGAGCTAGGATGTTGTTGATGGTGATGTCCTTTTCTTGACTATCCTTTTGCATTTGAGTGAAAAACTCTTGTTGATTCTTTTGCATTTGGAGGACCGCTTTTTGAACATCAAAACCTTGGTAATTTTGTTGATTGTATGGAGTTTGGTTTTGGTAACCTTAGTTTTGGTTGTAAAAGGGTCTTTGATTTTGGTTTCTCATGGGAGGTGGGGTGTATATTGGTTGAGAGTTTTGAACATTTTGGCTTTTGTATGAGAGATTTGGGTGGAATTTGGTGTTTTCATTGTAATAATTGGAATAAGGGGAACCACTCTTGTATGCTTGAAAAGCATTCACTTGTTCATTTGTTCCCTTACATTCACTGTGGTCATGTCCCAAAGTTCCACTATTCTCACATATCCCACTTGGGATCGATGAAGACGCCGTCATGGCATTAACATGTTGCTTTGGTGATTTTGAGGCTTCTTCAAGTCTAGCTATAGCTTTTTCGAACTTCAAATTGATGGTATCAATGTGAGCACTAAGTTGAGCACCCAATTGAGTAATAGAGTCCACTTCATGCTTTCCTCCTCTAGTAGCCTTGCGAGGTCTACTATATTGTGAATTATGGACCGCCATTTCCTCAATCTTGTTCCAAGTTTGATTATCGTCAACTTCGGTGAACATACCATTTGATCCCATGTTGAGAATGTTTCTTGAGTCTTCATAAAGACCGTTCCAAAATTGTTGAACCGAGAACCATTCGCTAAGTCCATGATGAGGACATGAGCGACCAATTCCCTTGAACCGCTCCCAAGCTTCATACAAAGATTCTTCATCTCTTTGCTTAAAACCTGTAATTTGAGCTATTAGCATGTTAGTCTTTTCCGGTGGGTAGAACTTTTTGTAGAAAGCGAGAGCCAATTTCTTCCAAGAGTCAATTCCGAGAGTAGCCTTATCAAGGCCTTTCAACCATTGTTTTGCGGTGCCAATTAGAGAAAAAGGGAATAAGACCCATCGAATTTGGTCTTGAGTTACACCGGTTTGTGAAATCGTATTACAATAGTCACAAAAAGTTTCCATGTGAGAGTGAGGGTATTCACTAGGCATCCCCCCAAATTGGCTTCTTTCGACTAATTGGATAAATGCGGATTTGGCAATGAAGTTTCCGGTTAAGTGTTGTGGTGTGGGAGTACCATTGGGTAGGTTCTCCTCGTTTGGTACGGAACGTGATGAAAATTTAGGCATTGTGGGTTGATTTTATGTTGGGTTCTCCTCACCTTCTCTTGCAAAAGGGTTGACGAACTCAATAGTATTTGGTTGAATATCTACAACCTCACCAATACCTCTCAGAGTTCCTCTAGCAGGTCTTCTATTGTTTGTCAAAGTTATTTCAATTTCGTGATCAAAGGGTAACAAGTTACCTTGTGATCTTCTAGACATGCAAAATATCAAACAACTCGAAAATAATTAGAATAAAGCTTAAGGAGTTTTACTTCCCCAAGGCAAAGAAAGACACAACTAATAACAATCTAAGAAAATCTAAATCAAGTTAACACCGTCCCCGGCAACGGCGCCATTTTTGGTCATACTCACTTGGAGGTTTAGTTTTCGGTTACTTGTCGTTAAGAGCACCTAGACCAAAACAATATTTATAACTTCACAAACAACTCTACAATTAGTAAAGAGGCAAGTAAAGGTCAGATCCCAAGGGACGGGTATTGAAGTAAGATTTTCAATTGTAAGTAGCGGTGTCTAGGGGTGTCATAATTTGGGGTTGAAGTAGAAGATCACTAAACTAAAAAGCAATGAAAGTAAACAAGCAAGATGATTAAAAAGGGATGTAAACAATTGATAAAAGGCACTCGGGTGTCATGGGGTCATAGGGGATTCATGGGAATTGATCATACAAACATATTCTCAAATTATAAGCAAGCAATTATTGTTGTGATGGATCGAGTTGGTTTATATCTTACAATCCTAAGAAGGTTTAGGTCTCGGAGCTGAATCGATTAGAATGTACAACACCTACAAGTCGACTTGATCCTCCCTACTCAACTATATGCATGGTCTAATGAGACTCGAGTTGGTTTATGTCTTACAAGTCTAATTGAAAAGGTAAGTGATGGGTAAAAAATGCAAGGATTTATAGGCTCGCATTTCATCAAACATAACATGTGCATAAGTTAAGATCACAACAAGCAAGCAAATAAACTATGAAAACATATTAAATTAAGCATGAATCATTCCCCATGTTGATCTCCCCTAATTACCCATTAACCCTAGTTAAGGAAACTACTCACTCATTATCAAGTTTAGCATGTTAACAAGGTTGTCAATCACATTAACAAAGCAAGACATGATGAATAAATGAAGATGATTAACAATAATTAAAAAGGGATTATGAGAATTATACCTACTAATGATATTCCAATAATAAAGCAAAGAATAATAGAAGTACTTGATGATTGATTGGAAGGTTTTCAATCTCCCAATAATAACCCAAATAATCTTCAATTACCCAAAATAAAAGATGAACAAGAGAGCGATTAAGGAAATGAGATTTGTATTAAGACTTGATTTAAAGTTGATTATAAGATTAAGAATAGATTAGAATGATATAAACTACACTAAAGATTGATAAGAAGAATATGATTATCTAATTAGACTAATGGGGTATTTATAGTGGGGATTAGGTACACAAATTAGGGTTTACTAAGGGCTTAAATGTCCATTAAGTCCTTGAGGAATCGCTCCTCTCAGAAAATATGCGAGTCTCCTTTTTGCCGGTCTTTCCGAGATATGCGCATCCTTCATAGACCAAGGATAAAATGGAAAGTTGCATTAACACAATCCGAGCGTCCAAGGCACGGGACGAGCAGATTGTGGCCTCGTTGGACGAGCGGATTGTCTAGCTGGACGGGCGGATTGTGGCGTTTTTGGACGGGCGTCCCTCTGGCAAAGACGCTCGGATTCCTGGTCTTGGACGGGCGTCCCGAGGGCAATCCGCTCGGATTCTGGGTCAGCCTCTTCCTTTCTTCTTTTCTTCCTCCTTCTTCCAACAATCCTCGGGGATCTTGTCAGAGATGCAAGGATCTTTTCTCATCATTGCCCAACTACTATATATGTACAAAGGCCTTCTAGTCTTGTCTTCTCTTTGATGCTTGGTCATTGAATTCAATCAATTTAGCTCTATTTTGCCATGAAAATGCAAGGTTTGCACTCCTTTCCTACCAAGGGAACAAAACCTCAAAGAATATGCAAAACAAAGGACTAAAGACAATAAATGACCTAAATATGCACTAAAAAGCATGGGAACAAAGCTAATTCGGGGACAAAATATGCTCAAATAATGGTTACATCATCCACCTTCGCCAAATCCGGCCACCACCACCCATTACCTCAACCACTACCCTCGGCGGCCTCCACGACAACCTCTGCCGCCTCACTCCTCCTCTCCCTTCTGCCGCGGCAACCTCCTCTTCTCCTTATTTCTTTTTTTTTTAGATCTCGGGCGGAGAGTGTGGTGGTGCTTTTTTGGGTGACGTTTGTGGGTTGTTTGTGTTGTGGTGGTTGTCGGCTGGTGGTGTCGTAGAGGTGGTTGTGCTGGTTTGGTGGTCGTTGGTGTTGTTATTGTTATCGAGATAGTTGTTGGCGTCGTTTTTATTTTCAAATCTGGTTTTTTTTACTTTTTTTTTCGTATTTCAAATATCGTCTTGTTTTATATTTTTTTTCATATTTCGTATGGTAAATATCGTCTTGTTTTATTTTTTCTCATTATGTGTAGTTGTTGTCGTAGATTTAGTATAGTTGTTGTCGTAGATTTTTTATTTTAGTCTTAGATCTCGTCTTATTATTTATTTTCTTAAATCTCGTCTTGTTATATATTTTTTTAAGATCTAATGATTTTTCAGATCTAAATTCGTCTAATTATTTAACTTTTCAAATATATTTGTGAATACGACTAAAGTTGCACATTATGTGTAACTTCAATGACATTTTGTGCAACTTCATTGCCCATTATGTGCAACTTTATTACACATTATGTTTAATTTCAATGGCATTATGTGTAACTTTATTACACATTACGTGCAACTTTAATACACATTATGTGTAACTTCAATGACATTATGTGCAACTTCAATGCCCATTATGTGTAGCATCAGATTTTGAATTTTAAATCCCGTTTTTTTATTGCCATTTTTTATTTTTTTAAATCGTCTTTTTATATATTTTGCGGTGGTCTTATGTGCAACTCCAATGGCTATATGTGCAACTTCAATCTCGTCTTCTTATTGTGTTGGTTTCAAATATGAATTTAAATTTGGACAAAAGTTACACGATTTTGGACTAAAGTTACACGATTTTGGACTAAAGTTACACGATTTTGTACTAAAGTTATACAATTTTGGACTAAAGTAAAAAAAAAGGACTCTTACTGTAGGACAAATTATATGAACTTGTCTTAAAATTAAATAAATTCCAGTTAATTGTGGACTAAAGTTACACAAATTTGAACTAAAGTTACACAATTTTGGATAAAAGTTATACAAAAAGAACTTAAAATAAAGTAGGACTGAAATTATATAAACTTGTCTTAAAAATAAATAAATTCCAATTAATTTATCCAAAAGGACTAAATTTACATAAATTTGGCTCAATTTACACTTGTAAAACACTAAAATTACACTCTAAAAATAATAAAATGTCATAAACTTGTCCTAAAATTACAAAAAGTCAAAAAAATATTCATCAAAATCACTTTTTAGTATAAAGTTGCACTATTTTGGATTAAAGTTACACTCGTAAACCACTGAAGTTACACTCTAAAAAATACTTAAATGTCGTAAACTTGTCTTAAAATTACAAAAAGTAAAAAAATATAAGTCAAAATCACTTTTTAGAATAAAATTGCACTATTTTGGATTAAAGTACACTCATAAAACACTGAAGTTACACTCTAAAAAATACTGAAATGTCGTAAAGTTGTCTTGAAATTACAAAAACTGAAAAAAATATCCGTCAAAATAACTTTTTTGTTTAAAGTTACACTATTTTGGATTAAAGTTACACTCGTAAAACACTGAAGTTACACTCTAAGAAATACTGAAATGTCGTAGACTTGTCTTAAAATTACAAAAAGTCAAAAAAAAAATATTCCTCAAAATCACTTTTTAGAATAAAGTTGCACTATTTTGGATTAAAGTACACTCGTAAAACACTGAAATTACACTCCAAAAAATAACTGAAATGTCGTAAACTTGTCTTAAAATTACAAAAAGTCAAAAAAATATATGTCAAAGTCCAGTTTTTGTTTAAAGTTACACGATTTAGTATTAAAGTTACACCAGTAAAACACTGAAGTCATACTCGTAAAAACGTTATACTATTTAGGATTGAAGTTGCACTTATAAAAGTGTCATAAACGTTTTATTAATTAAGGTGGATTAATGAAGGAGGAGAAAGTGTGTTAAATTAGGCCCTTAAACACTTTTTTGGGGTTTATCTTAGTCATCCATCTTCAACATCCAAGGCTCATAGAAGGACTTATGGACTCAAAGTGTATATATATATATATATATATATATATATATATATATATATATATATATATATATATATATATATAGGGCCGAGATCTTATGAGAACCCTCTTCCCATGAGAACCGTGAGAACCACAGGTTCAGAACTTTAGTACTAAAAGTACAACAATATTATACTAAAGGTTCAGAACCTTATTACCAAGAGTACATGAGTCATCTGATAAGACAATCTCTAATGAGTCTTAATTGATTCCGATGTAGGCCTAACAATGGTCAGCTCCAAGAAGCTTCGTGCTGAATAATGTTCAACTCCGAGCGAGCTTCCAAGTGGTGGTCAGCGTATTTGAGATTAACCGAGCTTAGTCAGCTCGTGGATTTATTTCGATGCATTGAAATTTACCTCTCACCAATTATTTTATGTTCGGCATGTGACTATTGTTTCTGTGGTTCATTGCAAAGTGCAATTGTGGACCTTTTAGCCGACATGCCTTTGGTAGCTGCATTCGGAGAATTTGAGATAGGTATGCGCCTTCGGCCAGTGATAGAACTCTTAGAAATAGCAGCGTTTGCAATTTAGAATTGTAAAAATGGATTGCAACGTAATATTCCCATTTCTCATTATGACTATGGACACTATGTGGCAATCATAAGATGTGCGTGTCTTTCACGCACTCTCCTTACATTTACATATAATATTGATTGTTTATATATCAAGAGTTTTGCACATTGATTCATTGTAAATCTTAAGTAAAATATAGTAGGTTAGTGACATTTCATTTGTAGAAGTAACTTTGATTTTCTATGCTAATCAGTAAGAAAGTCGTAAATGCATGAATAAAAATAACCGCCTATATTTTTTTGCCTTTGTTAATTATCAAGTAGACATAATATAAACAACCAACCTAGTTGAACCCGATGTACCTTTGGTACAAAAATTCTGAACCTGTAGTATAATATTGTTGTATCTTTAGTAGAAAGATTCCGAACCTGATGTTCTCATGGTTCTCATGGGAAGGGAGTTCTCATAGGATCTCAATTCTATATATATATATATATATATATATATATATATATATATATATATATATATATATATATATATAGGGTTGAGAGCCTATGAGAACCCTCTTCCCATGAGAACCGTGAGAACCTCAGGTTTAGAACTTTTGTATCAAAAGTACAACAAAATTATACTAAAGATTCAGAACCTTTGTACCAATGGTACATGGGTTTATTCTGCTCTCTTCGTGCCAATGGACTTGAGTAAAACCGTTTTAAACAAATAAATATGATAAATTTGAGATTTTGAGTCATCTTCACATAAATCATTTTGGAAGAGCGAAAGTATCTAACAGTAGAAGTGATATGACTCCTATTTGCGCACATTTAGTCCCCTACTTGAACCTATTTTGCATATTATTATAGTGTCTCATAACTATTTTACCCCTCAAATGCTTCCTATTTTGCTTTCCTATTGCTTTGTGTTTGATTTGTAGGAAAGGAGACAATTAGGCGGAAAATTCCCGTCTCTTGAGCCTATTCGGAAGGACATTGACGATCTTGGTTGAACGGGTATTGAAGGAAGGGCAAGAACTAAAGACCAACATTGCAAGAATAAGAAGTTTGCAAAGGGAAGGATTCTGAAGAGGAACCCGAGCGTCCAAGGAGCTAAGACGCTCGCCCAAGGAGCCCGCAATCCGAGCGTCCCAACTTCTCAGCAGCTCGTCCCTCCATGCAACAATCCGAGCGTCCTACCTCTTGGACGAGCGGATCGTGGCGTCTTCAGCAAAGATGCCCATCTCTCCGAAATACTTGCGATTCCCTGTTTAAAACTTAGGATTGTTAATTACTAGTTTAGCCTTAGTTAACCTAAGGAGGCACTACTATAAATACCCCATTTTGATTATAATCAAGGGGGCTTCCACATTAGAAAATCTTCTTAGATTAGATTAGGAGTAGACTAGAATAGATTACTCTTTAATCTTTCCACAAATCACATATTAATCTCTACTTAATTATTGTTCAAGTTTGTTACTTTTGGGTAATTGAAGATTATTGGGTTATTATTGGAGGATTGACAACCCTTCATCAATCAATCAAGTTCTCTTCTTTTATTCTTTGCTTTATTATTTGCATCATCTCAAGTTTGGTATAATTCATTTACTCTTTACTGTTTATTGTTTATTTCCTTAAGCTCTTATCATATTTATACTTTTTTAATATGATTGACAACCTTGTTGACATGTTTCCTATGATAATGAGTGAGTAGTCTCTTAACTAGGGTTAGTGGGTAATTAGGGGAAACCAACATGGGGGATGATTCATGCTTAATCTAATATGTTTTCATAATTTATTTGCTTGCTTGTTGTGATGTCAACTTATGCACATGTTATGTTTGATGAAATGCTAAGCCTATGAATCCTTGCATTTATAACCATCTCTTATCTATTCAACTTGACTTGTAAGATATAACCCAACTCGAGTCTTGTTAGACCATGCATAGAAGTGATTAGGGGGAAAGTAAGTAGACTTGTAGGTGTTGTACAATCTAATCGATTCGGCTCCGGGACCCAACTCTTCCTAAGAACCGTAAGACATAAACCAACTCGGTTCCTCTACAATATTAATTGCTTGCAACTTTGTGAACATGTTTGTATGATCAATTCCCATGAATCCCCCATGAACCCATGATATCCTAGTGCTTTTAATCATTTGTTTACATCCTTCCTTTTATTGCTTGTTTTACTTTATTGCTTGCAATAGTCTAGAACACAACTACAAACCCAAATCAATTGTGACACTAGCATAAATTGAAATAGATAGACTTAGAACCCAAAGCACACCGTCCCATGGATCAATCTCGACTTAACCTCTAACTAGTTGTTTGTTGAGAATTATAAATGTGTGTTGATTGGGTGTACAACGACACGCTCACGACCAAAAAATGGCGCCGTTGCCAGGGACGGTGTTATGTGATTAAGTTCTTACTTGTTTGTCTATTTTGATTTTGCTTAAACTTGAGGAACTTGTTCCTCAAGAATTGTTCTTACTATTTTTGTGTAGTTTCCATGCTTGTACTTGTTTCCTTGTCTTAGCTATGATGGCCCAAGACTTGATGTATGGAGTATGTAGTGGATCTTTTGATTATGACTATGGGTATGGGTAGTTTGAGAAGCAAGTCAACACAAACCTACCTTATTATTCATACAATGTAAATCCTAACTAGTACCCCAAAATTTCCCAACAAAATCACCACATACAATATCCACAACAACCACCCACACAATACCCACTTTATAATGAATTTCAATTGCCACAATACAACTACTTTCACACATGCCCACAACAAGATGATGAACCCATTCAAAATGTGATTCTCCAAATGATTGGAGATCAACAAAACTTCTTCAAACAAATGCTAGAGGAGAGCCAAAAGAGGGACAATGTTCTTCAAGGCATTGTTACCCAAGGTGAGGAGTTGGAGATTCAAATTGCCCAAATGAAAGAATCCCAAGCAATCACTCCCCACCATTCTTTGGAAATTGATCATGAATGTGAATTTGAAGTAGTAACCTTTGTTATGGAAAATGAAGAGTGGGAAGAGCCAACCTCCTTGAGCTCTTGTGAGTATGAAAGTGTGGTATTTGATGAAGAAGACATGAGGTTGAGTAAGCCAAATAATCTTAGCCTTTGTGAGTATGAGGGTGTGTCTTTTGATGTGAACTTTGAGATGTTGGAGAAAAAATTGCATGAAGCGCCCATTTATGATTCATATGAAGATAGCGATGATGACAAGACCATAAAAGAGGCCTACGGAGAATACATGTCTTACAAGGACCTTTGGAATAGGGGAGAGGAATGGACTTGTGATATCACCTTGCTTGAGGAGCCTATCCTTGAGATATTTGAGATATCCTATCATGAAGATGAATGTCCCTTCCCTATTTCCCATGAAGACAACTTGGCACCCACCATGGAGCCAATGATTGTTGGAGATGATATGGTGGACCTTCTATAAAAGGTCAAAGCATCATACAAAGGATATTTGATGGAAAATCTCAAAAAGAAACTTGCACATGAAGCTACTTGTGGAAATTTGGCACCCACAATGTCAACTTCTAAGGAACTCGATCATCAAGGTTATGAGGATTCTCCTTCTACTCTTGGGGGATTGAATAATCAAAATGCTATCATCACCAAAATTGAAGAAAGAGGTGGTGAGTGGAAGTTTCCGGACAACCATGAACCATACTTCTTACCTTATAATAACAAGAATCATGGGCTAATTGGTTTGAAGCATCGTGAATATTCAAGTGCCAAGAAGAGAAAGAAAACAAGAATGAATGACAAATTCCCTTGGCCAAGCTTCGTCTTGAAGTTAAGCAAACCATACTTATGCTTATTTGGAGCTTGTTCACAAGCTTTTGATCTCCTTCTAAGAGCCTTGAGCTCTATGGACAAGAATCTCTACAATTTGAACTAGTTTGGTGGAGTCCTATCTCAAACCACCATTTTTAAGATATTTCTAGGACCTTTACCTTGTATAATATTGTAAATTTTCGCATTTTTATTTACAATTTCTTACATGAGAGTAGTGAGAGAGAGTTTTCTTACATTCTTATTGAGCAAAATTTCAGAGAAAGATAAGGAGGAATAGCAAAAGGGTGCAAGGGTACGATCTTGCAAAAGAAAAGAAAGAAAAGTCTGAAGAGCAGCGGAAGACGCTCGTCCCGAGGCCTGGACGCTCGTCCTCAGCTTCCCTCCAGGTGGTGTTCAGTTCTGACACAAAATCCGAGCGAATTGTTGCCCAAGACGCTCGTCCTGAGAAAAACGCCCTTATTCTAAGTTGGACACTCGTCCTGCAGGATACCTGAAGAAAATTTTGGGACTGAACTAGAATCCGATCGGATTCTGAAGAACACGCTCGTCCAATTTCAGCCGCTCGTCAAAGAAACAATACGCTCATCTTTTGTTCCTCACAGAAGAAGCAGGATCCCTGTAAGGAAATCCGAGCGGATTTTTCATTCGACGCTCGGACCACCTGAAGAAGACGCTCGTCCCGTCCAGGAAGACGCTCGGATTCCTGCGTTTTCCTCGGATTATCCGCCTAGGCCTGACCCGAAGCCGCTCGTCCCACCCCTCTTTTCTATAAAAATACCCCCACCATCCCTCATTTCCTCATCTTATCTAAACAAAATCCACTCATCTTCATCTTCAAACACTCCCTTCTCAACAAAAACCAACCAAACCCTAACTTTCCCAAATCAAAAATGATGAACCTCAAGGGAAAAGCCAAGAAGGTTGTAGAAGCCGCTACCAAGAAACGCAAGGGCTCATATTCTTCATCCCCTCAACAAATTATGGTACCAAGAAACTTTCATCTCGTGATAAGAGGAGGGGTGGAGCAACTTGAGTACTTTCCGGAGGTACTCTTCACATCCGATGGCCACCGTACTAAGTTCGTCAAGTTGCTAGGTAAGCATTACGAACCAACTCAGTTTATTGACACTAGGGTGTTAGAAACCCTAGGTATAAGGTACCAAATCGAAATGTTCTTTGACGGTTTAGGGATTGGGAAATTATTCCATGCCCATGAAGAGACGTACCTTAGCCTTACCTTGGAATTTTTGAGTAGCCTTCGTATTGTTTCAAACACAAGGGTCAATGTTGGTATGGAGTTCCGGTTGTGCAACATTGACCATAGCCTATCACTTGACCAATTTGCTCAATTTTTTGGTCTTATTGTACCAACAATCAACATAAAAAACTCTCCGACTTTGATGTGGACCTAGTATGGAAGGCTATTTCCGAGAGGGATTTCATTCACCAAAAACAATGCTACACCTTTGCTATTCAATAGCCGGTGATTCGCATCACCGAACGCTTCATAGCCGGCACCATTAACAGAAGATATGAGCAAGATAGGTGCACTCTCCTCGATTTGACATTCCTTGAGTCCTATCAAAATGTCCGGGGGATAAGGAGGTACAACTTCAATACCCCCCTTGAGATGCTTACGAGATTCTATGATTTCTCTCAAGGGAACTCCCAACTTAAGACCTTCGTGATGGGAGGTCTAATTACTATCTTGGCAAACTACCTTTGTCCCGGGCTCAACACCCATGGGACTTATACACTACTTGAGGGGAGTACTTTGATTGATGAAGACGCCGTCTTCAACCACCACCGGTGGTGTGCCTACACTCAAGATGGGAGTGTAGAATTGTTCACAAAAGGGTGTTCCTCTATTGTTCTTTTGGGGTGGAATATACCCGGTACCGACCCAAGGTTGAGCCCGTATTCGCCTAGGCCGAGCTACCTCCTCGACATCCAAATCCTCGCCAACTCCCCTCAAAGAGAAGAAGTACCCCGCCAACCTCCACAACCTCATGGGATACCGGCAAGGCCCATTCCCTCACCATCCTATGTACCTATCCCACCACACCCTACTCCTCATACGCCATTCACACCACGAGTGCCCAATGCTCTAAATGTGAATGATTTGATGGCTCTTATGAATAGAGTTGATCTTGGGGTGCATGAAGGGAGGGTTGATAACTAAATGGCCCTTTATCCTCAGTACTACCAAATGGCACAACAAGGGTATATCGACCCTAATGGCCCTTGACCATCTTGGACTCAACCACATCTTTTGTTCCCTAATCAAGGGAACCAAGCCGGGAACTTTGATGGCCAAAGTGGAGGATACTATAGTCAAGGAGGAGGGTATGACCAAGGAGGAAGCTCTAGTAGGTATGGCTACCACCAAGATGATGATGACGAGTCAGAGATGCCTACCTCACCACCTCCATTTGTATGATACACTTCTCTCCCTCTCTCTTTTGTATAGTGCATTGCATTTAGTTTAGCCTTCACTTGCATTTGTATTATACTTCATATTGCACTTGCATTAGTTAGTTCATATATTATAGTTTTCATTGTGATGTACCCCATGTAGATAGTTGCATATAGACTAGAATTAATGCATAGTCACTAATGACCAATCCTATTCATTTCTACACTAGAAATAGTGTTTAAATCGGTTTGGAGAGGTTTGATCATAAGTGACCATAGTTTAAAACATGCATCATATAATATATTTTAGATTGCATTCATTTGTTATATATGTCATTTAGAATTGCATTTAGTTAGAGCATGCATTCATTCATATCATATCATTGCATTTGTACTTTATTTAAAAAAAATCAAAAATCCATAAAAATATATTTCTTTTTTATTCCTACTCCCACATGTACGTTGAGGACAATGTCCAAAATAAGGGGGGGGGGGGATTTGTATTTCAAAATCCAAAAAAATCAAAAATTTCGAAAAATCCAAAAAAAATTGAAAAATTGAAAAAATCAAAAACATGTTCATTTCCTTTTTAGTGTAGTCTTGTATATATTGTGTTTGTTCACCCTTGTTCACATTGATTGACTACGCCACATCCGAGACATGAGGATATTGAAGACCACATGGTATGATCTTTCCAACCTCTTTTTTTCCTCTTTATGTTAATGACTATGTGGCTTTATTTTGATGGATGCGGTATAAACAATGTGAATTTAGGACTTGCATATAGATTATTTGGCATATTACTTGATAGAATCATATGCATTAGGATGTATATATGATAGTTGCATCATGGCATGTAGTTTGCATGTTAGAAAAGTTTTGTGAAACCGTCTACTTGGGAAGCTTGACAAGTGTATATAGGCCCTAGTAGATGCTTTTTCTTCTTATGACTTTGCTTGTTAGAATACTTGTAAAACACCCTAGGATGTGTCATGATAGTATCCTTTGACCCATGGATTAAGGCCTAGTCAAGAGTACCTTGTGATGTGATAACTCCTTGGCTACCGTTTATTCCAAGGTGACCCTTGAAACCATGCAACCATCATTCATCCATGTTCTACCATACATTTTGTCATCAGAGGGAATGGACACAAAAAGAAATTGTTCAAAAATTTGAGTTCAAGAAAAGAAAAGAAAAGAAAAAGTTTGCAATTGCATCAAAAAGAAAAAGGAGTAACAAAAATGAAAACTCCTATGCTTCAAATATAAGCACCCTCGTTACTAATTGGGGTGACTTTGAAAACGTTCAAAACAAAATGCAAAAGTTGAAAGTTGTCAAGTATTGAAATGCCAAACATCAAAGAAACTACAAAAAGAAAATGTTCTCAAATGTCAAATGCCACAAGAAATTGGGGGGAAAAACAAACAACAAAAGCAAACTCCCAAATAAAACTCAAATTCTATCGATCCCTTTATCCATCGTATCCACTTTTGTGCATAGTAGAGAGGGGACGACCCTTCTTCTTGTCTAGGCAAGAGGAGGAATTCCGCGATCCTCCAGTGTTTCTAACGCCATAGGGAGTCTATTCTTGACAAAAGCATTTAACGATTGAGGACAAAGGTACCCTAGCTTGACACAACTTGGAGGTGATTTATTGGTATCCTCCTAAGCTTAGTAGTTTGAAGAAATTGCATCTATGAAGGAGTTTGTACCCTTGAATTGCTTCCCCTTTAGATAATTTCCGCCACTTAGATGAGGAAAGTGGCTATTCTTTTGTAGATGCATCCATTACTTAATTTTGTGTGCTTTCATACTTGGATGTGTCGCCATTTTGGCAAGACCCACCTTGCCTTGCAAGAAGACATCCTACCTCATGGTTGTCTTGTTGTGAGTTGAAGGGGTGGAGTGAGATCCGCTAATTGTCTCACATTGGCTATAATATTAGGATAGTTTAAATAAAGGTCTAGTTTTTGTCACCTCTTTACTCGGGACGAGTAAAGGTTCAATTTGGGGATATTTGATGACTCCTATTTGCGCACATTTAGTCCCCTACTTGAACCTATTTTGCATATTATTATAGCGTCTCATAACTATTTTACCCGTCAAATGCTTCCTATTTTGCTTTCCGATTGCTTTGTGTTTGATTTGTAGGAAAGGAGACAATTAGGCGAAAAATTCCCGTCTCTTGATCCTATTCGGAAGGACATTGACGATCTTGGTTGAACGGGTATTGAAGAAAGGGCAAGAAATAAAGACCAACATTGCAAGAATAAGAAGTTTGCAAAGGGAAGGATTCTGAAGAGGAATCCGAGCGTCCAAGGAGCTTAGACTCTCGTCCAAAGAGCCCGCAATCCGAGCACTCAACTTCTCAGCCGCTCATCCCTCCATGCAACAATCCGAGCATCCTACCTCTTGGACGAGCAGATCGTGGCGTCTTCAGCAAAGATGCCCATCTCTCTGAAATACTTGCGATTCCCTGTTTAGAACTTAGGATTGTAAATTACTAGTTTAGTCTTAGTTAACCTAAGGAGGCACTACTATAAATACCCCATTTTGATGATAATCAAGGGGGGCTTCCACATTAGAAAATCTTCTTAGATTAGATTAGGAATAGACTAGAATAGATCACTCTTTAATCTTTCCACAAATCACATATTAATCTCTCCTTAATTATTGTTCAAGTTTGTTACTTTTGGGTAATTGAAGATTATTGGGTTATTATTGGAGGATTGACAATCCTTCATCAATCAATCAAGTTCTCTTCTTTTATTCTTTGCTTTATTATTTGTATCATCTCAAGTTTGGTATAATTCCTTTACTCTTTTCTCTTTATTGTTTATTTCCTTAAGCTCTTACCATATTTATACTTGTTAATATGATTGACAACCTTGTTGACATGTTTCCTATGATAATGAGTGAGTAGTCTCTTAACTAGGGTTAGTGGGTAATTAGGGGAAACCAACATGGGGGATGATTCATGCTTAATCTAATATATTTTCATAATTTATTTGCTTGCTTGTTGTGATGTCAACTTATGCACATGTTATGTTTGATGAAATGCTAAGCCTATGAATCCTTGCATTTATAACCATCTCTTATCTATTCAACTTGACTTGTAAGATATAACCCAACTCGAGTCTTGTTTGACCATGCATAGAAGTGATTAGGGGGGAAGTAAGTCGACTTGTAGGTGTTGTACAATCTAATCGATTCGGCTCCGGGACCCAACTCTTCCTAAGAACCGTAAGACATAAACCAACTCGGTTCCTCTACAATATTAATTGCTTGCAACTTTGTGAACATGTTTGTATGATCAATTCCCATGAATCCCTCATGAACCCATGATATCCTAGTGCTTTTAATCATTTGTTTACATCCTTCCTTTTATTGCTTGTTTTACTTTATTGCTTGCAATAGTCTAGAACACAACTACAAACCCAAATCAATTGTGACACTAGCATAAATTGGGATGGATAGACTTAGAACCCAAAGCAAACCGTCCCATGGATCGACCTCGACTTAACCACTAACTAGTTGTTTGTTGAGAATTATAAATGTGTTTTGATTAGGTGTACAATGATATGCTCACGTCAAGAAGAAGGATTTCAAATAGCATATTTTTTTAATTTGAGGTAATTAGCTAAAGCTTAACGGCTGGAACAAGAAAAAACATTTAAATATTCCAATTACTAGAACTAAAATTAAAAACATTTAAATATTACAGTTACTCAAAAAAATTAAGGACTCTGTGCTGTAGGAAATGGTCACGTACGACTTTTGGATTCATACAATTTTAATGAAAAATTCACCACGACGGAGTATTTCAGGCCCTATATCCAACATCAAAAAACTCTAATATGTAGGAACAACTGTCAACAGCCCTCATTGATTGTAACACCCCAAGAGATGATTGAAAGTAATTTGACCCACATCGAGAAAATATGGAGCTTGTGATATGCTTATAAGGGCTTCCACCCACCACTTAGTAACAAGGCCTTGTGCTTTTGGGCTTAAGTGAGGACAAGTAATGGGCCCAAAAGTACATATCCCATCTTATTGGGGTTGTGTTACGGCCGTGGTGGGTCGGGTTGTTATAAATGGTATTAGAGCAACCCTGCAACCGTGTGGTGAACATGTGGTCGGGAGTACCCGGGTCACACACCTAGCGGGGGAGGATTATGGGCTTGGCTGCGGTCAGCCTCCGGGCACAATGAGGACGTTGTATTATTTAAGTGGGGGGGGGGGGGGGAGGGGTTGTAACACCCCAAGAGATGATTGAAAGTAATTTGTCCCACATCGGGAAAATATGGAGCTTGTGATATGTTTATAAGTGATTCCACCCACCACTTAGTAACAAGGCCTTGTGCTTTTGGGTTTAAGTGAGGACAAGTAATGGGCCCAAAAGTACATATCCCATATTACTGGTGTTGTGTTACGACCGTGGTGGGTCGGGTTGTTATATTGATAACCTACTAAGAAAACTCTAACTCGATTAAAGCTGACCCATCCATCTCGAAAACAGGGCAATATAAAGACAACTTCAACCTTAATATTTTTACCAATAAACACAAGGATTTCATGCAACATTATAACTGTAATATATCCCAAAAATTTCAGACCTAATAGAGTAAAAACAATTGCATACTATGTAACGAGATTTTACCGACGTCGACTCAAAAACAGAGCACAACCTACTGCTACTATTCTGCCCATCTACCAAACATAATTTCCGTCTATAAGTGTCATATTAAACATATTAAACAACTCCTAAAAGACCGTTATTCAATATAATTAATAACCCAACCCTGACTAGGTAATAATTCATTTAGCAAGTACTAAGCGAGAGCTATGTAGAGCACACGAAACAAGGATGAATAAACCTACCTCAAGTCATGAATAACACGTTAGCTGTTGCGAAGGCTAAACGGTGACAGTGGAAAAAAACTTTGTGCATGAAAAAGAAGAAAGAGAACGAGGTTTGATTTGTGTACTTTCTAGGACCAATATAACTTTCAATAATGGATGAACGAGGTCGGATTTCTTCATGGAACATATAAGCTGAATACATTCATGTACTTCAGTACTTGATAGGAGTTTGCAATATAATCACATGGTGTTAGTTCAAGAGTTGGTATTTCATTGGTGAAGATTGATGTGAAAGCCCTATACAAACACACTGACCTCGTAAAGTTTGAGGGGCAAATCTATGACATGGTGTTAGTTCAAGAGTTGGTTATTGAATTTTACCTTCTTTAATTTGTAGATGACAATTTTTTATTAGTTATAACAATAAAATAGTAAAATGTTGAACTTGTAATATTGTTGTATCTTTGGTAAAAAAGTTCTAAACCGTTAGTATAATATTGTTATACCTTTGATACAAAATCTATCTATCTATCTATCTATCTATCTATCTATCTATCTATCTATCTATCTATCTATCTATATATATATATATATATATATATATATATATATATATATATATATATATATATATAGGTCATTTTGACCATAGTCCATGTGTGGTAAATATAGGTGACACTGGAGGGAGACAGAACAGGCCTTTTAAGTACTTTAATATGTGGGGATCTGATCCAGATTTCAGAGGTTGTGTACAGCAGGTTTGGAGCCAATGGATACCAGGTACCAAAATGTATCAAATAGTCAGGAAACTCAAGCTTCTTAAGCCTAAATTGAAAAAGATTAACAGAGGCCAATTATCTGATGTGGAGAATAGTGCTGACATAGCTCTCATCAGGCTACATCAGATTGAAAAGCAGCTTGCAGTTCTGCCAGGGGATGAAGGACTTATGAGACAGGATATGAGGCTAGTCAACATTCTATCTTACTGCAGAATGCTAAAATGGAGTTTCTTAAGCAAAAAGCAAAGGCACACTGGATTAAGGGAGGGGATGCTAACTCTGCCTATTTTCATGGTGATATCAAAGCAAGAAGGAATAGACATTTCATATGTCATATCCAGGATCATAGAGGTCATAATCACACTGAAGATGAGGGGATTCAAAATGCTTTTCTTGAATACTACAAAATGCTTCTGGCTCTAAGGCATCCACTACAAAGGTGACTATACCTATTGTTCATAAGGGGAGGATATGTAATGAAGATCAGAAGAAAGTTTTACTGTCACCTAACACTAAGGAGGAGGTCAAGGACATTATTTTCCATATACCAGATGACAAGGCTCCAGGGCCTGATGGGTTTTCTAGCAAATTTTTTAAGGACGGCTGGGATATTGTAGGGGATGGGGTCACTAATGCTATTCTGGATTTTTTTGAGTCAGGACAACTCCTCAAGCAACTCAATGCAACCTTGGTTACTCTCATTCCCAAGGTTGACAGACCCACATCTGTCCTTAAATACAGGCCTATAGCCTGCTGTAATGTTATTTACAAATGCATATCAAAAATCTTATGTAGCAGGTTGTCTAGTATACTACCTGATCTGGAATCCCAAAATCAGGGGGGGTTTATAAAAGGAAGAAGCATCATGGAAAATATTCTCATATGTCAAGACATTATTAGGCTATATGAAAGGCTAGCTGTGTCTCCCAGATGTCTTTTTAAAATGGATCTTCAGAAGACCTATAATACCATTGAATAGGATTTCTTGCAATAAATGCTGACTGCTTTAAATTTCCCAGCTAAATTCATGGGATGGATCATGGAATGTTTGACAACTGCTAGCTACTCTCTAAATTTGAATGGCAATGTGTTTGGTTTTTTTAAGGGGCAAAGGGGATTTAGGCAGGGAGATCCTCTCTCTCCTCTTCTTCTTACAATTTGCATGAAATATCTCACAAGACTCATGAACCACACTACTAGTATTATGGAGTTCAGGTATCACCCTTTATGTAAACCTATGAACCTGACCCATCTTATGTCTGTAGACGATCTCCTTTTGTTCTGCAAAGGAGATGCCCCCTCTATTATGAAAATGCTTAGGACTTTTGCTACCTTCTCCAAATCCTCTGGCCTTCAATTGAGTAAAGGGTAAGTCTAATGCCTACTTTAATGGTGTCAAAGAAGACTTGAGGAGAGACATTATTCAGATTTCTGGAATGGTGGAAGGCAAATTACCCTTCAAATATTTGTGTGTTCCCATTAAGACCACAAGACTAAATGCCAATGACTGTAAGCCCCTTATAGATAAAATGGTGCAGAAAATAAGAAATTTGGGGCCTAAGAAGTTGTCCTATGCAGGGAGATTAATTCTTGTCCAATCTGTTCTTAAGTCCCTTCACAATTATTGGGCTAGTATGTTTATTCTGCCTAATGGAGTGATACACAGGATTGAGGCCATCTGTAGAAACTTTCTATGGGATGGGGGAGTGGACTATTATTTGAGGACTCCTCTAGTATCATGGGAAAAGATTTGCAAGCCAAAAAATGAGGGGGGACTGGGTCTGAAAGATGATATTCTTTGGAATAAGGCTGCAGTAGGAAAATTGTTGTGGTGGACTGCTTCTAAATCCGACCACCTCTGGGTCAAATGGGTCAATCACTACACACTTATCTTAAGGGCGGGGACTGGCTCTATTATAATCCTACTAGTAATTCCAGTTGGTCCTGGAGGAAAGTTTGTCAAGTCAAAGATCTTTTTCTGGAATCATATCAACAGTGCAGTTGGACGACAGACAGAGGTCATGAATATACTATTTCTAGAGGCTTTGAGCTGATCAGGAACAAAGCGGAGAAGGTGGAATCGCCGAGACTTATTTGGAACATCCTAACTATCCCTAAACATGGTTTTCTAGCCTGGATCTATCATCATAAGAATATGAACATTAATGAGAAATTATACAAGCTGGGTACTAGCAGCACTGATACCTGTTTTATCTGTAGAAGAGAAACTGAAAGCATAAATTATCTCTTCTTCGAATGTTCCTACAGTCAATTGGTGATTCATCTGGTTGGAGAATGGTTGGGATACAAGCTACCAACTCATGACTTCATCACATGGAGATTTGGTATGTCAGGCTCGAAATTGGAAAAGGAGATAATCAATGCAACTTTCAATGCATGCATCTATTCCATCTGGAAACAGAGGAACCTATGTAAACACGAATCTCACCTTATACATCCCCGGAAAACTGCTCATATGCTGATTGAGGATCTGAAAACGCGATTTAGCGGTAATCTCATAAGAGTTGAAGGGCCTCATGATCGATCATTGCTTACGAAAGTATTGAATAGCCGGATGACTGTTTGAGTGATGGAAAGGAAAGCAAAAGACGATCTGATGAGAGAGATGAAGATGGTATAAGGAGATGAACTTTATCGTCCTATTCTTAGGGTTATCAATTTGATTTTGTTGTCTGAAATTGTTGTTCCTGATTTTGTTTTGGGCCAACTCTTTTTCGGACCCTGTGTTTGTTTGCATGATGGACTGAGATGATGTTCGAGGATTAGGCTTATGTCCCACTTGATGTATGGTTTACGTTTTTATTATATATACTTACATTTTACCGAATATAAATATATATATATATATATATATATATATATATATATATATATATATATATATATATATAGAGAAAAGATCATTTGAGTCCTCCTCTTACCTTTGAGTCCATGAGTTCTCATCCAAGCCATTGGATGAGGAAGATGGGTGGTGGAGATCAAAACACAAAAAGGTGATTAATTAGCCAAAAAAACACTCTCTCTCACTACCTTAACTAATCCACCCTAATTATCACTAATTTCACTATATATAATTTATCATCACACCCATTTATCTCTCATCTCACAAAACTCATTCACCTTCTCTATCAAAAAACCCAATAAAATCAAAAACCCAATAAATTCAAAACCTAAAAATTCAAAAAAAAATTCCCCCTCTTTTGCTCACCAACCCACCTCCTCACCCAACACCACCACCATCTGACGCCACCACCACCACCCACAAAAAAAAAAACCCAAAAAAAAACCACCACTCACGGCCCCCACCCTCACACCACTCCGAAACCACCACCTCCACCACCCTTCCCCACCCCAGATCTGATGCCGCCTTGCTGTTCAATACCGCCGACAATAACCACCGCATCCCCACATCCACAGCCACCAACCACCACCATCCCGCCATCGCCAAAAAACAAAAAAAAGTCACCATACACGCACTACACACGCGGCCGCCACCACACCAACGCGCCTTGTCGACCACCGCACCACCACCACAACACCAGATCCCACGCACCACACACGCCTCCTTCTCCTCACCCACACCCACTACCAGTACACCGAACGACCGCCACCCTCCTCTGCCGCCAACAACTCCACCACCACACAACCACATCAAATCCCGCACCAAATAAACAAACAAAAAAACGAGATCTTGACATTAGTTACATCATTTTGTCCTCGTGACTTTTCTGATGGCTTTGTCTGTCTTTTTGTTTTTGCACTCTTTTGATTTGTTTGTTTTCCTTTGTAGTTTTCCTTTGTGTCAGATGTGTTTGTTTTCCTTTGTGTCATACTTGTTTGTTTTTGTTTGTAGATGTTACACGCTTTTTGTTTTTCCTTTGTTAAGTTACACGTTTTTTATTCTTTTTTTCCTTTTTTTCATATTAAACAAAAATCAGATTTGGTGTTAATGTCGATAAAGTTTTAGATCTGATTTTTTCGTTTTTTTAAGTTTTTGTTAAAATTACACTTTTTTCTGTTAAAATTATACTTTTTCTACTAAAATTACACTTTTTGTTGTTGTTAGAATTACACTTTTCTTCATTAAAATTACACTTTTTTCTGTTAAAATTATACTTTTTTTTGCTAGAATAACACTTTTTCGGCTAAAATTACACTTTTTTCTGTGAAAATTATACTTTTTTTTGTTAGAATAACACTTTTTTCGGCTAAAATTACACTTTTAGTTGATAGAATTACACTTTTTTCTGTGAAAATTATACTTTTTTTTGCTAGAATAACACTTTTTTCGGCTAAAATTACACTTTTAGTTGTTAGAATTACACTTTTTTCTGTTAAAATTACACTTTTTTTTGTTAGAATAACACATTTTTCGGCTAAAATTACACTTTTGTTGTTAGAATTACACCTTTTTTTGTTAAAATTATACTTTTTTTTGCTAGAATTACACTTTTTTCTGCTAAAATTACACTTTTTGTTGTTAGAATTACACTTTTTGTTGTTAGAATTACACTATTTTCTGTTAGAATTACACTTAGCTCTATTGGACTAATGTTATACTCTCAATGGACTTGGTCATATTCTCATATTCTCATATTCTCATTGGACTAATGTTACATTCTCAATGGACTAAAATTACATTCTCAAATTTGAAAAATTATACTTTTCTGGACTAAAATTACACTTTTCTGGACTAAAATTACATTCTCCTTGACTAAAAATAACAATCTCATTGGACTGAAATTACACTTACCTGGACTAAAATAACACTTTTTGTCATTAACATAACACTCGTAAAATGCAAAATTACAATAACTTGTGATAAAATGACAAAAATTCAAAATATTATTCGTTAAAATCACTCGGAAAAGATTGAAGTTAAACTTGTAAAACGCTAAATTCTCGAAAATATTTCTTAAAATTACACTTTTTACCGTTAGAATTACACTCGTAAAATCCTAAAATGTCGAAAACTTGTCTCGAAAAGAAAAACGAAAAAAACGAAACAGTCGAAAACTTGTCTCGAAAAAAAAAACGAAAAAAACCGAAACAGGAAAAATGTTAGCAAAATTTTCATAAACTTTGAAGTATAAGACAAAATATGGTGTTAATTGTGTATGATAATGAATTAGTGAATGTATTATTAAAACTAGAGAGAGAAGTGAATTAATTAGTGTTAAGTGTGTTTTTTGCTTTCAATCACAACCTTCCACCATGCATGATCCAAGGGTTGTGGGAGGGACTTATGGACTCAAAAAAAAAAAAAGGGACTTAGAAGAACTTTGCTCTATATATATATATATATATATATATATATATATATATATATATATATATATATATATATATATATATATATATATATATATATATATATATATAGAATTAGGATCACATGAGTCCATCCTATCTTTTTGAGTCCGTGAGTCCATGATATAATATCACACGTTATATTAAATAATATCACAGCTTACAGTATCACACGTTATACTAAACAATATCACAGTTGGAAAAAAAAAACTTTTTGACAAAAAAAAAATTGAAAAAAAAATCGTGATATTGTTTTGTAATACAATATCACACGTTATGCTAAACAATATCATACGTTATACTAAACAATATCACAGCTTTCACGAAAAAAAAAATTTTGAAAAAAAAATTTCGTGATATTGTTTTGTAATACAATATCACAAGTTATGCTAAACAATATCACACGTTATACTAAACAATATCACAGCTTACATGAAAAAAAAAATCCCGAAAAAAAAAAATTTCGAAAAAAAAAAATTTCGAAAAAAAATAAACTTTGAAAACAAAAATTTCGTGATATTGTTTTGTATAGTGCGTGATATTGTTTTATGGACTCATGGACTCAAATATTTAGGTGGACTCACCGGATCCTACCTACCTATATATATATATATATATATAGAGAGAGAGAGAGAGAGAGAGAGAGAGAGAGAGAGAGAGAGAGAGAGAGAGATGAGATGAGATGAGATGAGATGAGGTGAAGTGAGTCCTATATATTTTGAGTCCATAAGTCCTATTAAGGGCCCTTGGATGGTGAAGATGGATAACCAGGATGAACCCACAAAAATGGTGTTTAATGGCTAATCTCACACACTCTCTCCCCCCTCACTAATCCACCTTAATTAAACACTGATTCGCTAGATACTTTTTCATCTCATCCACTTCTCTCATCTCACACATTTCACTTTCCTCGTTTCTCAAAAACCTCAATAAATAAAAAAACAAAAAAAAAAATCAAAAAAAAATCAACACTTGTACAGAATTGGCTTTTGGCTACGGCTAAAAAAGACTTTTGGCTACGGTTCCTCAACCGTAGTAAAACAAGGCGTTGTCTTAGATCAAGTATTTACGGCTACGGTTAGGAACCGTAGCCTAAAGTTAATTTTGGCTATGATTATTAAGATTAAAACGTAGACACAAGCTGATAAAAGGCTACGGTTCTCTTTTTAACAACCTTAGCCGTTTCTCAATTTAATTTTTTTTTAAAAAAATATTTCCTTTAATTTTTTTTTTTGGTAAATGTACAATTTTTTTATTAAGATAATAATTAATTACAAAACCAATATTCAACATAGAATTGTCATTACAAATCAACATTAATACTCAAAGCTAAACAAAATAAGTATAATACATACAGTACATAGAAAAAAAATGTACCAAGTTCAATCTTGATATGTTAAACCTTCATCTAATTAAGTACAAACAACATGCAGCATCATTCCCCATCAGACAGACGCAGCATGTAGCAGATCGACATTGTGCAGCATCAACAGCCTATATGAGGCAGAAGCAGCAGTCAACAGACGGCATGCAACAGTCATGTAGTAGTCAACAGACGACGTGCAATAGCAGCAATTAAGCCAACAGTAGTTCTCCAACAGCACACGTAGAAGTATTTACTCAAGCACCCCTAGGCCCTCGCACATGATGATTAGGTTTCCACCTAGAATCGTCACCTGACCTGCTCTTCACAACCTAAGATGATTTCAAATATTTAAATGACTTGTATTCAGCATGTTAAAAATGCCACACACACACACCAATCTTGGAGCGTAGACATATATAGTAGTACTAGTGGGAGTAGCAGTAGCATAATCATTGGCTAATTGCGCATATATAATTGAATATCGCCTTGGACACGAGAATGATCCTACCTCAAACTTGTTCATGATTTTTTTGGGGGACCCTTGGTGAGAACAACTGATTCCAGATTAAAAAGAATGACTAAAGCAAAGGGTCCAAAAGGTGAGATAATGAGAAAATGAGGGAGTATAATAACCACCCCACCCGACACCACCACACACCACCCACCACCACCCCACCACCGCCGCCTACCCCACCACCACGAACTCGGTTTTTTTTTTTTTCGATTTTTTTTTGATTGTTTTTTTTAAGGATTTGGTGTTAGTTTTGATGTTTGGGTCGTTTTTTTTTTCTATTTGTTATTTTTTGTTGGTTTTTATTTTATGTATATATGTAATCTTGTTTTATTATATTTTTTTCGTCTTATTATTTTTTTGTCTTTTATTTTCTCAAATCTCATCTTGTTATACATTTTTTTTTTCAGATTTTGGGTTTTCAAATTTCGTTTTTATTTTGTGAAATCCTTTTATTTTGATCTTTGATCTACTAAAATAGATCTCATATAATTTGTTGATTTTAATCGTTGATATACTAAATAAGAAATATATTTTTGAAATGTCATTAAAATTCAAATTTTCATATAAAAATGACTAATGTAACACCGTCATGGACTAAAATTACACCGTCATGGGCTAAAGTTACACGGTCAGTGGACTAAAGTTACACTAAAAAAAACTAGAGTTACATAAACTCAAAATAATGTATAAAATGGACTATACGACTTACGTTATAGTATCAATGATTAAAGTTACACCCTTAAAACATTAAAGTTACATGATTTTGAATATATAAAATTGAATTTATATAATTTTAAGTCAATTTGACGTAACTTTAGAGTTTGACGACTGTAACTTTAGTCCAAATTTGTATAACTTAAGTATTTTAATTTATAAGTGAAACTTTAGTTCTTGAGAATGAATTTTAAACCTCTATGATACATAAACTCAAAATAATGAATAAATTGGGCTATATGACTGAAGTTATAGTATTAATGTCTAAAGTTACACCATAAAGCATTAGGGTTACATGATTTTGAATGTATAAAATTAATTTATATAATTTTAAGTCAATTTGATGTAACTTTAGAGATTTACGACTGTAACTTTAGTCCAAATTTGTATAATTTTATTAGTATTTCATAGGTGATGTAACACCCGTAATTTTCAAAGTTCATTCGTTTTATTTTTATTTATGAGATTTAAATTATAAATCCTAATTTATCTGTTTTTGTTTAAACCGTTGTTTAATTTCGATTTAAGTCATATTTCACTCTGATTTCTTCCTGAAACAACTATTTATTTAAATGACACATTTTATAAGCGAGATGGAAAAACGATGTTGGTACTAATGCTATATGAATCGTACATTTGACTATTAATCAAGTTAAATAAACAACTTATTTTATTCTTTAATCATTTTATTTGAAAATCTTTAAGATAATTATTATTATTCTACTTTGATTATTTAACAAGAAATGGGAAAATATTTTGGTTGTTAAACAACCCACTTTGGCAGGTTAGTTATGAGCAAGGATATTTTTGTTGCACTTTTTACCCAAACTTCTTATTATTTGTTCTCTTTATTTGTCTACATTATTCTCACAATAAAAAAAAAAAAAAAAAAAAAAAAAAACAACCCTACTAACCTCTTCATCCAGTCGTGGCTTTTAGCAACCAAACATCAACAATTCTTCATCAATTTTTGATCTAATTCTATCTCTAATCTTCTAATAATAAGGGTAATTCAATATAGGTATGAGGTATGGGTTTGGAATGAACCAAACCCATACCATGTGTTTGGTTGACAAAATTGAAGGTTTGATACCCATACCTCAAACCCATGAGGTATGGGTTTCTCATACCCAGGGAGGGAGGTGGGTATGAGATTGATACCCATGGTATCAAATTACAAACATTAAAAAGTGATAAAAACAATTGTAAAAAAATCATTTTATATATTTATTTGATTAAATTTTTTCTACATGATTTAATAGTATAAAAATTATTATTAAAAATATTGTATTTTGAAAAGTTTTTAGCTTTGATTAGTTTCTAACCCCATACCCCAAAAATTGAACCAAACACAAGGTATGAGGTATCAATTTCCAACCCGATACCACCCAGGTATGATTCCCGATTCCAAACTCATACCCACGCGTGAACCAAACACCCCCTTATAGATCTACTATTAGTTTTCATTTTAAATTAATACAAATTATTCTATAAGACCACTCTTATAGAAAGACCAGCCCAATTATAATGAAGCCCAAACTTTCCTCACCCCACTCTCACACACTCTAATCTTCCTTCTCCATTTTGCTATGTACGGCAAGCAAAACATCCATGTCCTCCGCCTCGACAATCCAGATCCTCCGCCTCAACAAACCAACCACCCGCAATCCACCATGAACGGCGACCCTAACCATGCTTATCCTCCCCGTCGACATTCATCTCAAACTCGTGAGTTTTGAACTTAAAACACTAAAATTATCAAATTAAAAACTTCATTAACTTTCATAAAAATATTGTAAATTTATCAAATTAAAATTGTCGGTTTTGAAGTTAAAACCTTCACTTATCAAATTAAAAGTCCCTCCTTTATAAATCTACGACATAAGAAGAATTAGTTTTCTATATAAAATTCGATGTTATTAACTTAAAAACTAAGAAATTCAAGTTAAAATAATTAGTTATCAAAAATTTGAATAAAAAAACTTCATCTGAAAGTATTGTGCTTCTATGATTAAATTCAAAACCTGCTTGACGACGATCAACGTTACCGTGGTTATTGGCATTTTGTCTTCATTTTGTATTAATTACATGGAGGAAATAGATAAAATTGGGCAAATCAAAACAGAGAGAGCGGGGTCGCATAGAAATTAGCGTCGGTGGTGGCAGCGGTGGTTGGGAATGACCGGATTGGAATAGCCACGATGGAGGAGATGAAGTTCACGGCGACTTTTGTGAATGAAACTCATGGTAACAACTGACAAGAGAATGTTGGGTTTCCTGTTTTGTGTTTAGCTAATTTCCTCTTAATGGGTTAATTTTCTTCTATTGGGCCCGTCCTGTGGTATAGGACGGTCCTATAGGAGAGTTACTGTTAAATTAATTATCATATGGTTTATTCATATGAACGATATATTTTTGTAGGCTTCAAAAGCATCAATTAGAAGACTGGTATAATATCGATTCAGATCTGGATTGAAGGTATAACTATGACGTTACTCGGTGTTACGCGATATATATGTTGTAGTTGCATGTATTAGGAACTATTTTACTGGTGTTGTGAATTGTTGTGCTGGCCGAGATTCACTAATAGGGTAGTCTTGAGATCTTTAATCGATAGTTTTGATTTTAGAGTTGCAAATATTCGTTTTTATGTTTGAAAGTTATATAAATTATTTTTCTGGAATGAATATCTAATTTTAAGACACCATGAATTTTCGTGGTAACTATTTTGGAGTTATAGTATTTGTTTCGGATTTTATTGTGTTGTTACGATTTCTACAATGATAGTAGTGCTGAACTGTCTTAATTGGATTTAAAATACTAATTCAAATGCTTAATTCAAGAAACGTTAGTATGTGGCAGAGACATATTGTATTAGGGTGTGTAATTTTAGGCCCTGAAACTTTAATTTCAACTTTAGAAGTAATTTAGAAGTTTTGGCAAAATTGTTCGTTAAGTCTGCTGAATCTGACAGTCTGTTTGTATAAATTATATCGCCTATTTTTATTTCGAATCTGCATAAATGTTAAAAATAGAGTCCTGTTATTTTTAAGCCTATAGTCTGCACAAAAAATTTCATAACATTCCGATCTACGATTTGCTCAGAATAAATTATTTGTGAACAAATCGCCTGTAAACTGCAATTCTGTATTTTGCTCAAAGATTAGTTCGTTAAATATATTTCTCTTTTGATACGGTGGCTAATCATTTTCCAAAATAAACTATGGGATGTCTAGTTATGTTTAGAATTTTACTTTGCCTTAATATGTTTTCTTAAAGTCGTTATATGAACTGAAATATTTTGGATATCGTTTTCTGTCAACTTTTAGAAATGAATTTTTAGATCCCTGATACATTAATCTTTTGATGTTTGTCAAAGAATAAAAGTTGTAGATAAGATTTACAGGAAACCATGAAAGTTAGTCTTGCATCATTTATATTTTTCTGTATTTATTTATGAATTTTATAGTACTGTTGTAATGTTTTATAAACTGTTTTAGGACTCCATCTCATTAAGGCCTAAATAATATATCTTTACTAAAGTATTTTAAGCCATTTGATGGTTTTAAGTTTTAAATACAGTGACTTATTTAGTTTAGAGTCATTGAATTAACTTTATACTTTTGGAAGTGATGTTTAAGCTTCCTCTTTGAAGAAATAAAAGTGTAGTTCACTTACGAACCTTTGAAATAATATACTTTGAATAAGATACTCTCTTTGGGATATTTTTAAATTTGGAATAATTATAGGAAGGCAAAAGAATAATGAACTAAATTATATAGGTTCTTATACAGCAATATGATTGGGTACCCTAGTGGGAGGTACATATTGTCGTAGAGTCATGTACTTAGACTGGGACTACGCTCTGCGTGGTGAGACGAGTCCTGTTATAGTTTATTGTCTAGTGAATGGACTTGGATTTGGTCATCTTTGCATGACACTGGGTTCCCGAAACTAGTTTAAGATGCTGCGGTGTCAAGGAGTATAGCTAAAGTTACATTCTAGCATGAATTGTATTATTTCCATTCTATCATTTGAGGAATTTCGCTTTTAAGCACGCAGGACATTTATTCTAAGCGTAATAATGGTAACTTATTTTCGTTACATATGTTTTGATATTTCAATCTATTTTTGATATATTATCGCTTATGTAACATTTATATTGTGTGATATGGCTGTGAGAACGTCGAGTTATTCCCTACTGATTGTGGCTGTTATGTTTATAACATGACAGGTGTTAGCTTTGCTTTTCTGTTTTTGGAGTTTAGACATACCTTTTAAGTATTTTTATTTTAGCCCTTCTTATAAAAGTGGCATTTGTATTTGACTAACCATTTTGGAATTTTATCCTTGCGAATTTTATATATTCTCGATTTATCATAGTTAGAACTTTTATCTTTGTGTTATTAATCTCAAGTCAATAATGATTCCGCCATTGTTTTGCATTAGATTTTATAGGGGATTGCAGTTGGTATCAGAGCAACATTGCTCCCGACGCTCACACTTGATCATTAGGCGAAATAACTAATAATTTATTTGACAAGTTAAAATGAATTAGTGAGAGATGGGTAGAAACAAATAAGGACTTGTTTGCTAGCCTATGTGTTTATGTAACTCAATGATTAGCATTGAATTTATGTCTTGTTTCCCTTACGAAGAAGATGAAGGGACGAAAACTTGGTGGTGCATGGAAGATATAACGGTGGTTTCTAGCCTAGATTTAGTTTTGCTCAAGCTGCGAACCAAGATGACCAAGAGTAGACTCAAGTTTCACGATTGTGCAATATACCAAGAGATGATTACACTGTGGATCTGGCAGATGGAGCAACCCAAGACTGGTGTATTTGTTTCTCTGCAAGAAGATGGAGTGATCCAGTGAGCCCCCTTACAACTCTAGAAGCTTGAAGATTCCTTCTTTGATCTCAGGTCTGGTTAGTCTATGATCAAGGTTCCTTTTTCCTACACTCTTACAAATCTTCATTTCCTATTCTGGTGAATGAATCCTTATTTGCGATTCTTCCTCTTTTGCTATATATTTTTGTTTAGATTCACTTGTTAGACTGACTCTCTTTGGTGAAATTTGATGGGAATTAAGTGCGTTTGAGGTTAGTGATGCCTTATTACTTATAGGTTGAGGATAGTAAGTATTATCTTTTATGTTTAATCTTGTAAGAGCTTTTATTCCTTAAGTATTAACTTGAGTGGTGACTAATGTTTATGGAGTAAGGATTTTGGGTTTAAGGATGTTCTTAAGTATAGGTAACTCGCATATATTTTGGATAATAGAAGCGATTGAGACTTTTATTGTAGTATCAATTTATCATGATTGGTTAACCGATAACTTGTTGGAAACCCTTATATTTAATGGATACCTAGTGTCTAACTTAGAACCAAGCAGAGTATGGTTAATAATATCGTTTTGGAATTACCTATCTAAACCTTACTTGATGAATGTATTTTGGACTTGCGAGGTCATGAGCCATTATTTGGAATACTAACATAAGTGTTGTGGTACCATTTTAGGTTCCCGTTTATGGATATAGGGTATTGTTTAATCTAGATTAACCTCAGTTCCGATCTCTATGGAATTAGATCATGAGTTTTAATGTAAGGTTGTAACCTATGAACTTTTGGCTATCTGACTATTCTTTACTTGGATTGATTAGTGTTAACCTTGGGACCAAGGAGTGTCCTTACACGATCACTATTTGGATAGGTTGTGTTGATCTGAGGGAATATATGATTTTGGTTTGGTAATTGATTATACTTATCGTATCTTAATGTCTTAACCCTAGTAAAGGATATGCTTGAGGAATATTTAATGCGAATTGCCTTAAAAGAATTTTTTGGTTGAGAACTCTTAGATAATCATGATTGTGGATTAGTACAGTTCATAACCACCTAGTTGTTTCAGGGTTATGCTTAAAATTTTAATGGACTTCTAAAAAACCTCCTTTGGATGTTACTCTGTGGATAATAGTAACAAATTGGTGTGTTCAGTTTATAGGATCCATTGCCTGAACATTCTTGGTGGATTTTATTTGGGTTCCATAACTTGAGGAGTCTTATGAATGTAGTAACCTTGTTGCTTTGGCTGTGATTTCAGAAGAATAGAACCCTTTGAGTGTGGTATGTCTTGTTTGACTATTCTGGGCGTAGAATATATCTCGAGTGCGAGCTTGATGAGTTTTGAACAGTTTTAAGAGCCTTATCAGCTAACCCATAAGGTCACCATGACAACCACCCTACACCTGCGGTCAACAATACCCTTAGCAGCCACCATCAACACCACCACACACGGCTCACACCCGTGCCCTAACCACCACAAACAGTAACAAGCAACACCAACATCACCAAACCTCAACTTGACAACACCCAACACGTACCCAATCAAAACCACCACGCACCACCAGCAGTCAACATTGTGGTCTTCTCTAACCCACGTTGGTCCCACTAGCAACAACCCATCCCTAAGTCGTGGTCTTTAGTCAAGTCACGGAGGGTTTACAATCAAACATGGTTTAAACAACAACAAACCTACAACCTACACGAGTTCGGACCAAACCACCACCGTAACCACCACTAACACTAACCCTGGGGTCGACTCACTACCCACAAACCAGCCAACCCAGGTCCCGTCACAAACAAGGCGAGGCAAGGCTGAAAATACCGTTTTTATACACGGTTTAATCAACCTAAAATAACCACGTATAAACCCTTCCGTGCCGGTCAACGGTGGTCAAAAGGAGGTCCGGTCAACCCCTGGTGGTCTACGGTCAAAGTTGTTGGATTTTTTGTCCTCCACGATAGTGCATGATAATATTATTAAATCTCATTAAGGAATATGCATGGGATATTCATTGGCAGTACTAGTCAGCTGATCAATGTATATCGGTAACGGTTGGCCAACTGGGGTTTGACGTTACTGTCGTGAGACGGCGGTGTTCAGCTGATCCCTTTGTCTCACACCTAAAGGAATGAAAGCTAATTAATTGTATCAGATACAGTTTAATTAGTCCCTTGATAAATTGACTAAGAGTTAGTTGATTAATTAATTTAGAGAGATATTGAGTTGTGAACTCGAGGCACAAAAATTATTATTTAATTATGCGATAATTAAATAATAAATTATTTGAGACGGGAATTAATGATTAAGTAGTTAATTGTTAAATTAGTACTAATTGAATAATGTGATTAGTATTGGTACGTAAAATATATGTGTAGCTGTACACGTATATTTACGGAGTGTTTTAGACGATATTAATCGGGAAGTATTTAAACATAAATCGATGTTTAAAGTAAAATTTACACGTATTTGTGCGACAAATATAAGAACCAAAATGGACCCGTAAATAGGACATTGGACCGTGTAAATGGAGTGTAGTGGATGATTATAAACATAATCATTTCACTTTGCTTTATATTCTTCCATAAGTTATCTTATGATCAATTTAATGTGATATAAGATTGGACAAAAATAAAACAAGTCCACAAAAACCCTCCACCCTCCCTCACTCACCCGGCCACCTCTACATACATGCATGTTTTTTGTTCATTTTTAACACACTTCATCTTTTGCATGTGTGGAGTTCTTACACATCTCTCTAAAAATTAATATGAACATTTTACTAAGCTTGTTAGTAATTAAAAATAATTATTACTAAGGTTGTTAGTAATATTTTCATATTATCAAGGGTAATCTTACTAATATCTAGTTAATATTAGTAACGTTGTTGGGTAAGTTCTTGGGTGCTTTTGAGAGGAGGCTTTCTCTTTGGAAGCTTGGGTTATGGAGGATCTTGCCATTGATAAATAGCTCAAGAACGACCAAGATGGTGATCTTGGTTGTGCCCAAATACCACCATTTTTAATGTAAGGAATATTATTTTCCTCATATTTAGAGAGTCTAATTAGGATCTATGATCTTTCAAGTGGTATCATGAGCTAGGCTTGTAATTTCATGTTGATTTTAAGCATATTCAAAAATTATGAGATAATTTATAAGAACTCAAAAATTGTGTTAGAGACGGTTTTAGCACGAAAATTTTTGGGCATGCATACCTACTGATCTCAAAAGGTTTTTGGTAATATTTGGTAATTTATGAAGTTATTTTGCTATTTTTAATGAATTTTGGTAGAAAACCTAGTCAAAATACCGTATTTTGGTTAAGAGTTAACTAGAAATAGTTAAAAGTTTATTCGGGTCATGAAATTTTTATGGTGTTTCATGCATATTTTCTACAGCTTGTATGTAAAATTTCGAAGGTTGGTTTGAAGTTTTGCATGTTTATTGATTTTATGAGATAAAAGTCGATAAAAGTGAAATAAATTAATCATATACTCGAAACATTTGTTCCTGCCCTTGATAAATTTATGTACATTTAAAAATTTGATTTAAAAGTGAAAAGTGAAATTTAAAATGTGATTTCACCTTGTTTTGATGTTTATTGGTTTTTGTGGTTAAAAACCGATAAATATCGATCTTTTTCTTCATAAAATTTTATCCGAATTTTTGGGCAATTTTTCTGACATTTTGGTGTTCTTGGGAGTGTTTCAGAATACTCAAAAAAAAAAATTGTTTCAATTTTTGGTAATAGTTTCAATTATTTTGGATTTATTACTTAAAAGTTATGATTTTACCGATTAAATTAGCAAAATATCACCAAATCAAACGAATTATTCATCATCAAATTAGTGAGGACTAATTTTGAGGTCCAAAACATTTTGGACAATTAGTTTGGACTTAAATGAGATTTAAGAGTTGATTATTGATTTTTATAAGTTAAAAATCGATTAAATCCACAAAACCGAGATGGATACCGACGATTGATAGATAGTGCGATTTTGGCATCATTTTACAGAATTTTTAAGCATATTTATTTAATTTGAATGAATGAATGTCATTTATTTAAAGTATTTATTTTGTTGTACCTAGTATGGCCTAGTTTATTTTAATCCTTAGTACACGAAATGAATGGGAATAGCGATTTGTTTGTAATAAAATATGATCTCGTATCGTACCTTTATAATTAATTAATAGTTTTATTTATTTTATTAATTAATATATAATAGGAATAGCTATGTAATTCAATTGTAATAGTTATTCTTACCGGCGTTTCCAAAAGACGGATTACATCGAGACGGAGACTATTTTTGAAAGGTGTTCCAAATCCCACAAGAAGAAGCCACTTTTCGAACAAAGAGGCAAGGGACCAAGGAGTTGGTTTCCGATATGTAATAGTCTAGTTTTTATTAACTAGGTGCCCATACTAGGATTATTCATATGCTTGCTTGCTTTTATTATTCCGTGCATGCCAAAATCGCCATTCACATGCATTTTATTTTCGCGATTGTGAATTCATGTCATTTACATTCACCGACTTAGTTCACTTATAGGGAATTTATGACTAAATTGACAAGATCTCTCACATAACTAAAATTGAGATTAGCCTTACCAATTAGTAACACCTATGAATCCCTTGTTCATTAGAGCCACGCTCGCCCAAGCGGAGTGTTCTCTTTTTACCTTGGGTAAGTAGGGTGATAAACGGTTATCACGCGCCAAAGTTGGTTGGACTCAAAGGGGTATAAGACGGTCTTGTATTCCGGGGCTAGTAGATGGGTTTGTTGAAATCCGTCGACCAAGAGTTCTCATGGTAGAATTAGTCAAGCGTTGACTTACCGAATTTACGCAATTATGGGATGTTTCGCTCAAGCGATGCTCATTTTTGTTTAATATTTGGGTCTTGGAATCATTTATATAATTTAGTGGGAGATCATTATATAAATGTTGAAACTTGTTGAACATGTTTTCACAAGTATTTTTAAAACATTGAATGTTATTTTTTCCTATTTTTCGTTCTTTTTTATTAATGTATTTACTATGACATCGCGCATTTTATCCTCCTTTTATCCTCTATTTATTATTATACTTGTTTCTTTCTTTCATAGAAAGCGGTTTCTTTGAAAGAATTCGGTAGCATTGATTGGTAACATGATTTACCAATTCACCTACATAAGTTTACAACAATTATTACGTTATTTTACAACTAAACATCCATACATATTATAAAAAGGGGTTTAATGTTGCGAACTCTTATTATGTGTTTAACAATAAGGAGTCAAATTTTATCAAGAGAGTCTTGATTTCGAAAGTGACACCTCCGTCATGATGATGGCATATTAGTTTTAATTACTCAAGAGTAATTCAAAAGTTTGCGAAAAGAGTTTTCAAAAACACAAAGAATACTCAAATATGATACCGTCAAATGGATAATTTCGAGAAAGGCCAAATCGATTGTTTATGCGCTAAAGAGTTTAGGCATATGATGACAATTGAACGGTTAGG
The DNA here is from genome assembly GCF_048544455.1 of Silene latifolia. NCBI lineage: Eukaryota > Viridiplantae > Streptophyta > Magnoliopsida > Caryophyllales > Caryophyllaceae > Silene > Silene latifolia. The sequence goes on from NC_133538.1 coordinate 358,089,250, forward strand.
TAGTCCAATTTCGCAAGAAGTTGAGATTTTGCCACATGTTGCACTCACTTTATAGTAATTCACTCTTACTAAGTGTACACAATATCACGAATGACTTGAAGAGAGGTCTTCATAAGATTCATTTTTGCTTGTTGAAGCAAAGAGGAATGTGAAAGTGAGTGAGAGTTAAGAAGAAGCTACCCTAGATGTATGCGATAGAACAAAGTTGAAGGAGACATCTACTCAAAGGATAGACTAGTTCCACTATCTTGGTATGAGATACCAAGTACGGGTCATTTCTTTGTAATGAAGTTTACATGAATTGATAAAACGTAAGACCTCTAGCATAGGACATTTTTTGTATCGAAAAGATGCTAGAGTAGCAATGATTTCGATAGGGACAAATGTACCTAAATTTGGTTTTCAAAGAATGTAATCATCAATGTTAAAACATAGAAGGCATCACTCATGTGATTTAAAACAAAAGGTTGTACCTACTCCTATGATAACTTGGTGGTTGGTTTAGACCACTTAAGTTAGAGGAATTTTACATTCTTCACGAAAACTAAATATTATATTGTCTTGTAGATTTTAAAGTCTCTAATCCGGTGAACCCAATTGATCAAACCTCAAGTAAATTCGTTTAAAATGAGTAAACGATAAGCACATCGAACAACCATTTGATTGAGAATCTTATGGTATGTGTGCATGTATTATGTTTTCTTTTGCAAAAAAAGAAACACAGTAGTGAGGTGATTGACCATATACATACGGATGTGTAAGGCCGATAGGTGGTTATTTATATACTTCGTTACTTTTACCGTAATGTTAAGTAGATATGAAAACCTCGTATCTATTTAATAAGACATAAAAGTGATTTTTGAAACGTGGAATATTTTCAAAATGAAGTAGTAAACCAAAAGCACGACAAGATCAAAATGTTGATCGGAAGTTTCAAAGTAATGACTTTGAAGGTCAAATGGGTAATATCAAGTATTGACCTTGATGATCACTAAGAAGATTGTGAACCATAGAGTATAGTGTAGTCAAGAAGATAAACCGAACTTTATGAGATATAGTTTGAAGTTTTTCGCAATTTTGTAAGCTATTTTCTCACTAAAAGTTTAAAACCCGACTATAATAGCCTAAATGACTCCATATGAGATATGGATAGGGAGGGTCCCTAACTTGTCATTTTATACATTTGGGACCATAAATGTTTATGTTCAGAACCAATTTATGTATTTGTGAGGGTTATCCGAAATTGAACCACTTGGTTTTTATTCCTCCAAAACGAGAACAAAGAGTTTGTGGCTCGTAATACTGTCTTTTTAGAAAGATTTTCATTTTCTGAAAGACAAAGTGGGAGAAATTTTGAACTTGCGGAAGTCCAAGACCCACAAACTGAGTACAATGCAAGAAGACGTTCTTTAGTGAGGCTCAGTAGTTATAAGGAGATAATTTTGGTATAATATTGCGTTACTTTTTCGAAAGTGACGAATATTCAACCCTCATCAAAGGCTATTCTATAGTAAGAACTCTATGTGATGGCGTGTCACCATGCAAATCCAATTGGTCTCCTTGCACAAGATGTGATAAGGAAGGAAACATGAGATGTTTTTGAGACTTGATTTAGGGCGAATACTTTGGTAGGTTACCTTGATCTTGTCATAAAAGTTACATAAGATGTTTAAATTTTGGGTTGGTTGTAGAGAGTTTGTGACAACCCAAATGCCTTTATCAATTCGTATGTTCTTAGCAATATAGCCTCTCATGAGGATGAGATTCGGCAAAAGAATAACAAAGCTTTCTCCTTGGGAGAAGTTTTGTTGATCTTGTCAATGCTAAGAAGCCTAGCATGCTTGGCAGATCTCTTTTATGATCTTATATACGTCAAAGAGTTGGAACTTTGGGTTCAATCATGTAGTCTATCAGAATGTTATTACTCGAGTTGTCGAGGTACCATGATGATACATGGAGTTTAGTGGGAGCTAAAGTGAGTTTCTTAGTCTAAATATGTGCTTGCCATATTAGTCACTAGAAATGTAGCTAAGGTGATGTTTCTTAGTCTAAAAATGTGTTTGACATATTAGTGACTAGAAATATTCTCGGGTGAATATTTGAGAGTAGCATGGCGTATCTTAAACATCCGGATCTAATGAGATAGATCTCCATGGATATTAGCATTTTAGTGAAGAGACTTATTGTTGGAGCTTGTGTCCTCCACAAATTAGTGTGATAACATTTGTAAATCTCTTACAGGTTCACAAGGGTATACTTCGTATATTTAATCAATTGATTAACGTTTACCTAATAACGGTTGGCTTGCTAGAAAGTTTGACGTTATTATCATACAGATGGCGGTGATCAACTGGTCCCTAAAGGTCACACCTATAGGATCTGTTTGAGAAATGTGGTTACAGAAATATAATCACATTGATGCCCGATATGACTAAATAGTTAGTCAATGTGTTGATGAGATAATTATTTAATGAAAATTAAATAATATTAGTTGAGACAATTAATCATCAATTCGTAAATTAAATATAATAAGTTATATTTAATTAAATATATGTAATGTTAGCTTGGACGAATTAATCTGTTAATTCGTAATTAAATATAATCAGTTATATTTAATATCAACAAGATGAATGTGTCATAGTGGTAATAGTGAGGGTACACATACCAAGATGTCATGGGTTTGATCCTCACTAGATGACAATTCAACACATTTTATATTTTTGGAAAGACCAAAAATAAGGAGTATATATACTCCTTATTTCGGTCAGTTTGGCCGAAATTAGGAAAGGATTATTCTACCCTTATTCTTTCCTAATTGACTACATAATTCGGTCGAAGATAAGAAAGAAAGGAGATGTTTATTCTACCCTAATTCTTTTTCTTGACCTAGCCTCCTCTCTCATCGGAAAAAAACACAAAACAACTAAATTTTACAGAAAATTTTAGATCGATTCTAGCACAATCAATAGGGCATATCTCATATCGTCTCGGGTGCAACTGATAGGCGAATATCAATTTTGATATTGTTCTTAGGCCGTTTTTGCTAGGACTGAAGGTTATTTCTGAATCTTTTACTTTGTTCATGTATTTATTTTATGACTAGTGATCGTCTTAATTAAATTCGTTATAATCCTTCAATTTAAGGGAAGTATACAGATAATTTCCCACAAGTGGTATCAGAGCCAGGTTGTGGATAGGACATCCATTGTGTTCCTAGAGTCGATTCTTTTGACTATCGACTATCTCTTGAGATTAAGGCAGCTTTTGGGTGACTTTGGTTTCTTTCTCACGGTTTGCCGTAACTGGAGGCTAAGTAGATTTTTTCTGGGTCATTTTATACTGTGCTTACATCTGCAGGATTCGAGTTGACGAAAATATCCAACCGTTATCAGGTATAGTTATTACTCAGGGCCACTCGAGGAGTTGTAACTGAAATGCATGGCCATGCTCGAATGTTGATTCGTTTATCAGTTAAGTTACTCTCTAGTCGGGGAAACCACTCTTGATATTGATCGCTTGTAAAATACGACCTTTGTGAATTCGGATTTGCAAATTGTTTTACATTGAGTGGGAGAAATTTTATAGGATATGAGAATCGGTTATCACACATACACCTGTGAGGACAAGTGGGAGTTTGTTGGAGCTTGTGTCCTCCACAAATTAGTGTGATAACATTTGTAAATCTCTTACAGGTTCACAAGGGTATACTTCGTATATTTAATCAGTTGATTAACGTTTACCTAATAACGGTTGGCTTGCTAGAAAGTTTGACGTTATTATCATACAGATGGCGGTGATCAACTGGTCCCTAAAGGTCACACCTATAGGATGTGTTTGAGAAATGTGGTTATAGAAATATAATCACATTGATGCCCAATATGACTAAATAGTTAGTCAATGTGTTGATGAGATAATTATTTAATGAAAATTAAATAATATTAGTTGAGACGAATTAACTGTCAATTCGTAAATTAAATATAATAAGTTATATTTAATTAAATATATGTAATGTTAGCTTGGACGAATTAATCTGTTAATTCGTAATTAAGTATAATCAGTTATATTTAATATCAACAAGATGAATGTGTCATAGTGGTAATAGTGAGGGTACACATTCCAAGATGTCATGGGTTCGATCCTCACTAAATGACAATTCAACACATTTTATATTTTTGGAAAGACCAAAAATAAGGAGTATATATACTCCTTATTTCGGTCAGTTTGGCCGAAATTAGGAAAGGATTATTCTACCCTTATTCTTTCCTAATTGACTACATAATTCGGTCAGTATAAGAAAGAAAGGGAGATGTTTATTCTACCCTAATTCTTTTTCTTGACCTAGCCTCCTCTCTCATCAGGAAAAAAACACAAAACAACTAAATTTTACAGAAAATTTTAGATCGATTCTAGCACAATCAATAGGGCATATCTCATATCGTCTCGGGTGCAACTGATAGGCGAATATCAATTTTGATATTGTTCTTAGGCCGTTTTTGCTAGGACTGAAGGTTATTTCTGAATCTTTTACTTTGTTCATGTATTTATTTTATGACTAGTGATCGTCTTAATCAAATTCGTTATAATCCTTCAATTTAAGGGAAGTATACAGATAATTTTCCACACTTATGTGATAAGATTCTTGACTCATTCAAGTTGTTGAATAATTAATATGATCTCTTGTGCTTCCGCTTTAGGTTCTATTAAATATGCTAAAAGCTGCTCTTGTCGGGACTCATCATATTGAGAATATGAGAAGTCATTACCAATCATTTCCTAGTGAGTGTCACTAGATGATTATCAACAGCATTTTCGAGTACTTGAGAAGTACTCAGAATTTACTCTTGTAGTTTGGAGGAATCTATGAATTTCGTGTAAAAGGATTACACGGAAACATTCCTATGCTTATAAGATGTTATGGGCCTCGTTAAGGAATGGTTAGCATGTAAAAGAGCTATGTGCATAAAGCATAATATGTATAAGAAGTTATACATGTATAAAGTCGATATGTATTAGGAGTCATACATAAAAGATGTCATATGAAGGATGTGTATGTATAAGTTTTATACGTACAAATCATGAACGAAAGCTAAGTACATTACAACATCCGATGTTGTAAAAGAGATAGTTGATATCTGGAATTTAATGGAACTAGAGTAGTTCTGTTAGCCGAATATCGTCTCCTGAGAGACTGTGAAAACAGTGGGAGTGTGTGATTGGCTTTAGAACCAGAGTCTAAAAACTTGTTTAGACATGTACTTAGAAAGGCTCTGTGTGATGAAAAGATTGCATAGAACAAAGGAAAATATCAATGGAAATTAGAGTGATGCAACTGTTGGTAATCCTCTAACCAATGCCGTTGGCATAAGGTAGACATGATGGTTATGTCATCTCAATGTGATTGAGGAGTATACCTTAATTGATAAAGATCGTTATGTAAATATTGGATAGCGTATTAACATTTACGTAAGTCATGATCTCATTCATTGTTTGAGTCTCTTTAAGAACTCGTTTATTCGGTTTGACTGAAAACAAGAATACCTTGTTTTTCCGAATTGGTTGTGGAGACAATGTTGAACCCCAATTCAAGTGAATAGGATGAACATTGTATTAGTCCCTAGTCACTTAATGAGGTGACGTCTCGGAGTGACTAGATTGTAAGACGATTGATGGTAGGTTCAGCACCATATGGTCATAAGGATGACTAGTCGTTTACATAGGCAGACTGTGGGACACTTTGTCGGGCAGTGACATTTATAGAGACCCTTAGATCTATTACATACGCTTGTTCGTGGCAGGGACTTCTATGATATTCCTATGAGTCGATTCTTTAAACTGGAGACTAATATCTGAGCAAGTGCAATTTTCGAGTGATTTTGGTTTTTGTCCTAGGTCGTGCCGTGAAAGGAGGCCAAAGGACATCTACTGGGTCATGGTGATCTGTATTGTGCAAAAGGATAGATAGGGCAGACAGGAATTGTCCACCCACGTTGGGTTTAAACATCTCAAGGCCACTCGAGGAGTTATGACTACAAATGTCTGGCCACGCTCGGAAGTAATTTGTGGGAGATTTTTCCGGTCAGGTAGTCACACTCCCGATCGAGAAAACCACTCACGATATGTTCATGTGCAAGTGCGACCTGAAAGACACCTTGCATTGAGTGGGATATTGTTGTTAAAACGGAAAAGAGAATCGGTAACACACCCTTGTAGAGTACAAGCAAGATATTGTTGGGATAAGGAGATTATCCACAATTGTGTGTTATAATCATCGCACAACTTGTCTCGGATAAGTGGGAGATTGTTGGAGTTTTTGTCCTCCACAATAGTGCATGATAATATTATTAAATCTCATTAAGGAATATGCATGGGATATTCATTGGCAATACTAGTCACCTGATCAATGTATATCGGTAACAGTTGGCCAACTAGGGTTTGACGTTATTGTCGTGAGACAGCGGTGTTCAGCTGATCCCTTTCTGTCACACCTAATGGAACGAACCCCAACATGAAAGCTAATTAATTGTATCAGATACAGTTTAATTAGTCCCTTGATAAATTGACTAAGAGTTAGTTGATTAATTAATTTAGAGAGATATTGAGTTGTGAATTCGAGGCACGGAAATTATTATTTAATTATGCGATAATTAAATAATAAATTATTTGAGACGGGAATTAATGATTAAGTAGTTAATTGTTAAATTAGTACTAATAATGTGATTAGTATTGGTACGTAAAATATATGTGTAGCTGTACACGTATATTTACGGAGTGTTTTAGACGATATTAATCGGGAAGTATTTAAACATAAATCGATGTTTAAAGTAAAATTTACACGTCTTTGTGCGATAAATATAAGAACCAAAATGGACCCGTATATGGCACATTGGACCGTGTAAATGAAGTATTGTGGATGATTATAAACATAATCATTTCACTTTGCTTTATATTCTTCCATAAGTTATCTTATGATCATTTGCATGTGATATAAGATTGGACAAAAATAAAACAAGTCCATAAAAACACTCCACCCTCCTTCACTCACCCGGCCACCTACTACATACATGCATGTTTTTTGTTCATTTTTAACACACTTCATCTTTTGCATGTGTGGAGTTCTTACATAGCTCTCTAAAAATTAATATGAATATTTTACTAAGCTTGTTAGTAATTAAAAATAATTATTACTAAGATTGTTAGTAATATTTACATATTATCAAGGGTAATCTTACTAATATCTAGTGAATATTAGTAAGGTTATTGGGTAAGTTCTTGGGTGCTTTTGAGAGTAGGACTTCTCTTTGGAAGCTTGGGTTATGGAGGATCTTGCCATTGATAAATAGTTCAAGAACAACCAAGATGGTGATCTTGGTTGTGCCCCAATACTACCATTTTTAATGTAAGGAATATTATTTTCCTCATCTTTTATATTAATATGCTTTTATATTGCATGCATGTTACATAGATCACATAAACACAAATTGTGAGATAATTTGATTTTTAATTAGAGAGTCTAATTAGCATCTATGATCTTTCAAAGGTCACGGCAGCACCAAGTCTAACGGTGGTCTAAATTACGAGTTATAACATCTCTCTCTCTCTCTCTATATATATATGTGTGTGTGTGTGTGTGTGTGTGTGTGTGTGTGTGTGTGTGTGTGTGTGTGTGTGTGTGTGTGTGTGTGTGTGTGTGTGTGTGTGTGTGTGTGTGTGTGTGTGTGTGTGTGTGTGTGTGTGTGTGTGTGTGTGTGTGTGTGTGTGTGTGTGTGTGTGTGTGTGTGTGTGTGTGTGTCTGTGCTTATGAATTTATGAATTTATGAGTGAATAAAGGCCAATAGTAGTAGGGTAAGTTATTAGGAAGGTACTAGGAACCTACCTATTATTATTATTATTACTTTTTTTTTATTGTTATTTTTATTATTATTATTGTTATTGTTATTGTTATTGTTATTGTTATTGTTATTGTTATTGTTATTGTTATTGTTATTGTTATTATTATTATTATTGTTATTGTTATTATTATTATTGTTATTATTATTATTATTATTATTATTGTTATTGTTATTATTGTTGTTATTGTTATTGTTATTGTTATTGCTATTATTATTGTTATTATTACTATTATTATTACTATTATTATTATTGTTATTACTATTATTGTTACTACTATTATTGTTACTACTATTATTGTTACTACTGTTATTGTTACTGTTATTGTTAGTACTGTTATTGTTACTATTGTTACTCTTACTATTGTTACTACTGTTACTATTGTTACTACTGTTACTACTGTTATTATTATTATTATTATTATTATTATTATTATTATTATTATTATTATTATTATTATTATTATTATTATTATTATTATTATTATTATTATTATTATTATTATTATTATTATTATTATTATAACTTAAAATAAGACAGGTAAAGTCAAATATAGGTATCTAAAACTGAGAATATTAGGACAACAATTATAACTCAACAAAGACTTATCTTTCAAAAATGTTATCAAAATGCCACAACTATCGAGATTTTACAATCCTTCCCCCCGTAAAATTAAGGTTACGTACTCGTAACCTTGGTCACTAATGAAGACACTACACCTTATTATTACAATACTCGCCAAATCAAAAATATTCGAGCTCAAAGACTAGAACAAAACTTAGCACACTCGTTCATTTAGTACAATTGGTAAAAACAAATTACTTGTATTAACATAAATCACAATACACTTTATAAACTAAACTTGTACTTAGTTTCTCAGTTATACATACAAAACTAAATTCTGCAATTGGTATGTTAACTTATTAATGCAGCTACATACATCCATAACCACAAATCATGATTCAACTTCTAATTAACTTTGAGAAAGATAAACACATCATGTGACACAATAGTAACAGTATTAATTGCATATCTGATTACATAGTTACGGTTTACAACAATTCTAGTATTATATCTTACTCATTAATAATCTTGTCACTTGTGTTACAACACATGTTACCCCAACATTGTAATCATAAGATCCATAAGCTAATAATTTAAATTCATATTATCATATATTAAGGTATTATTCCTATTGTACAACCAAAACATAATCAACTAGTTCAATATTTTACTATTCTCTTGAAATTCATATTAGACAGCAACAAGTTATCCGTTGCTAGATTAATTAACTCTTTAAAACATAAAGATTTCCCATCATATACTATCCAAGCTAATGTTGTCGCATACTAATATATCACACTATCTAACTAAGTATACTTATTATTGGTTCATGCTGGTAACGATGTTTTATTCTTAGTTCTGAAAAGAAAATAAATTTAATCCTGCCAAAGCCTTATTACTCTTTGGTTATGGATTATAATGGAATAAATCAAAATGGCTTACTAAAGTGGTTGCGCTTCCTTGTTTTGTGAAGTGGCGGTCCTTCGATGCAGTTCTCGACGCAATTTTAATCTTTGGTCATTCGGAAACAGCCTCTTTGTGTTGCTAACACAAGGGTAAGGCTGCGTACATCCTACCCCCCTTACCCCGAAATTTGCGGGAGCCATTGAGGCACTGGGATAATGTTGTTGTTGATGCACGGTTCATGTAGAGACAGCAAATAAAATATAACGTTCAAATGTCAATGTTAGACCCCAACTTCCTTGTCAACAAACATATTATAAGGTAATCTCGCAGAAGGAAACAATAATGGTAACAATACCAGGATTTATTTCAAATTTCATAACTTTATCACATACGTAATCAATTAAACTTGCATAGTCAACTCCATCGTTATCTAGTTAAGATTCATGTTGTCTACATAAACACATATTACATAACATCATGCCAATATAATTACCAAATAAAATTTTCATTTTTTCTTACCGCATATCAGTGAACATAATATATGTGTTTCTATCATTAACATCATGAAAGCACACTTATTAGAATATCATAGCAGAGTTGGTGTAACGATAATGCAACTTTTGTTAAAATCTTGTCGTTAAATGAGACATTTACAATGTTAGGAAACATGCTGTAACTTTCAAAAATCACCAATAAATAACCGCTTAACTATTTCTTGTGTTTTTATACTTTTTAGAAAATAAAGAGAGTTAACAAGGTATGACAATAAGAATCAATTCCATAACTCCACTAATTAATTTATGAAGATTTTTACAACTCAATTGGTCTGAATAGAATTTTATCAGCATATCGCTATGAATCTGAGTCATTTTGCAAAAATAACCATTAAATATCAAAATAAAAAGTTTTAACGTGACTTATGATTTTAAAAACGTCTACGAATACTATAAGCAGAGGAGTTGGAATCATCTATAAATTATAAGTACATATTAAATGGCAAATTTTACAAAACTATGGGTCGAAAATATGACCCCACAATAACAGTCTGACCACTGTCCACTTAAACATTTATTTCTCTTAAATCGTAAATCATCTAAGCATTAAACCCGTGGAAAATGAAAGCTAACACACATGATTATCACACATAAAAATTTCATCCATAGATGTAAAGTACATCTAAAACGGCAGCTAATACAAATGAGGGTAAAAATCTGAAAAAATCAATCAACTTACAATCTTCACAATTTTCACACATTCCCAACATGATCACATGTTAATCATAACTACTCCTCCCTAATACATGCCAACACATCAAATACACTTAAGGTAACTAATTCAATACAATTTCTCTAAATAATATTGAAGTCTAGTTCTTATCTCTCTTTTGCATTAATACAAATTCACTTTATTCATTTGACTCTTTCAACCTATTAGTCATTAATTTCTATACTAACACCATTATTTAAAGATATTTTAATCCACAATAGAATTTGTGTGACATCACCTTAAGAATGCATATTATTCATATTGTAACGTAAGGACAAGTAGTTAGTAAACAAAACATTGTTAACAACATAAATTTACACATCTTAACCTTCAAAATAAATCTTGCAAAGACTCTTTTGTCAATGTTATATTTAGAACTCAGTTTAACTCATAGATACTGAAATCAGACATATAGTTATTTAAACATGGTCATTAATTTAGAATACCAGTACACAATCAAGTGATTCTTAACCAGAGGATGCAAAAGACAACTAAGAAGAAATTTAAGTCTCACATAATTTTAATAAATTTATCATACAGACACGAGAATTCACTAGTTCGATTACATTTATTCAATAACCCACATGCTTATACTAATGTTTTAAATTATATTACATATCATATTCATCATGTATTTTCTACAGATCTTAATACAATTTACATATTTCTTAGACATATGATGAAATTCCCAGTTCAGGCAATTTACATGTAACCTCAAAATTTTGCTTTAACTTATTACATATTATTGTCATACAATTAACACCATTCACACGTTACCCTATTATCATCCGAATAATCAAACTACGCACCAAAAGAGTTTTACAATTAACTTATAACGTATGCTAACTATGCTGACTATAATTGTATGCTAATAACCACAATCCCATCGATAAATCCTAAATATTAAATAGTACACGTAATCACATACATTCAAGTATCATTCCTGCTCAATTTTCCCACTACTATCACCTATCATCATATCCTATCACCTCAGATAAATTATAAATGTATCACAACTATGCTACTTAACATTTGTTATTCAAAAGAAATCTATAGTATAATTGTAATCCCAAAAATCATATATTGGCTTAGGGTAACACGTTCCGCATATCACTAGACATGGAAATTCTAATTCATATAACATGCTCATCTACACATTTAATGTAATCCCCTATAAAAACTAATGCAAAACAATGGCAGAATCATTGTCGAATTGGGATTTATAACAGAAAGATAATAGTTCTAACTGTTATAAATTGAGAATGTATAAAATTCTCAAGGATAAAATTCCAAAACGGTTAGTCAAATATTTAACACCCCAGCCCAAATCGGGTCGGGAGCGGTTACTTATGATAGTTCACCAGGCTGTGTACATGGCCCACAGATCAACACGGGTCCTTTCCAACGCACTTTGTGTGAACCCCCGCAATAAACGTAACATCAAACGAGTAAAATACAGCGAAATTTATGGAATTTTTAAAACTTTTTTTAAAGTATAAGTGCGGGTTCAATAACTACACAACGGAAAGAAAGTATGCATAAATAAAATAAGGGTTCATACAAATACGATAGTCAAAAATGGGGAAAATATATCCCACGAATGACAAGACGAAAATAGGTGAGTTTAGCAAAATGATTAATAAAGTCCAACGGTCAATGTACTCGCTAGCTCACACATGTCTTCACTCCTAAAAGCACCAACTAATATCTGTCATTCAGGAAACATGAATGTCACAGTCAGTGGGGAGTAAGTCAGGGTTTTTCCAGCCATATTATATCAAAACACAGATAAACAAGAACATATTATAGCATATGAAACATAACCAAGCAACATAAGCACTACAACATGAGAATAAAATTCAATACATGTGAGGTTATATAAGAACAGTGGCATATGAGAAAAATCGACCAATGCATCATAAATGGTAACATAACTGTAAGCCAACGTAAATATCATGTGGAATGGATAATAAGAGGCCAATAATATAATACATGTGAAGGAAACTGTAGCCATTTACATTGAAATCATTTCAACATACAATGACGGGACGTGGCTACTAATGTCACAGGCGTACCTATGGCTTGCATTCACCATAAATACGAATGGGAACATCAATCCCGCCGATCACATTGATACTACGAGGCTTGCATCTCACCTCCTAGTGCCGATATGATCAAATCCCAAAAGAGGGACACACCAACTAAACAATCAAAGGCGTCACTCTCACGGTAAATGGCATATGTACAGACTCATAACTATGCAAGACTTTTACTCTCTAATACCCAAATTCCCCCGGTAGGATGACGATTATATAATACGGTCCTAGTCTAAATCAGGCCAGAGTCTCGGAAAGAACGTATCCCGATTTGACATGCGGCAGAACACCCCGCATCCGAGACTCGAACGACAGAACGGAAGTTGAGTACCCAAATCGCCAGAACAGCACGAAAGTGGCGGAAAAAGAATGAGATAAAACGCACTTGCCAGAACAGCACAAATGGGCTAAACCCATACTTGCCAGAACAGCACAAGTAGGGCGTAAAAGGAAAGAGATAAACCATACTTGCCAGAACAGCACAAGTTGGTTAGACCCGTACTTGCCAGAACAGCACAAGTAGGGCGTAAACAATGTCAAGCTAGTATGCTATACACAATGACACTACCATAAGTAGACAACCAAACAACCACCCTAGATCATTACCTTCTCGGTATGCAATAAACATCTCACACCTAAGACTCGGGCTACCGAACGGAAGCCAAGTATACCAAATTCATCAAAACAGCACGAAAAAGGTGGGCAAGGAGTTAGATAAACCCACACTTGCCAGAACAGCACAAGTGAGGTGTAAATACAAGTTAAGCAAAAGCATAGTATAATGGCAGTTTCACAAAGACACGACTCATTTTAATTAATCATGTAAAGTAAATCACCCGTATTTGAATGGTAAATAAATGAGAATCAATGAATTAAAGTTTTTATTATAAATAAAATATGTCATTTGATATAGTTATGGCGTAAATAAATAATAAGTTCCCCCATTTACGATTCATGTGTGAAATATATAAATGAACGATAAATAATGAATGAGACATAGGCAAGGGGCTCCAATGATAAACAAGTGTCAACACACCATACAAAAGCATTAAACCAAGGTTAATAAGTATAACCAAAAAGAAACCTAAACCCCAATACAAAACAACAAATTTAGGACTCGGCTTCAACAAGGGTCAACTTCAAACGGTCATAACTTGAGCTCTAGACATGATAATGAGGTGAAACCAATTGGAGGTGATAGCTTATCCTTTTACGGTTCTAACGGTCGCTCATAAGCCCAAAATGATCTTATGGCCATTTTACGAAAACTGGTCAGGCTGAAAGCCGCACTGCGGGCTGCTTCCCACGACACAAACAAGACATGAACTTCATTCCTAATTCAATTTTATGGTAGATTCACAACCCCAAATTATTCATATAACCAAAGACCGTCGCAACTACGACATACCCACCATATCTCAACAATAAACACCCACAACATGTAGCAAAGATCGTCGCAAACTACAAGATACACACAATAACTAAACAACACCTCATTCCTCAAAAACCAACTTTACCCAATTGATATTATTTGCAATAAACCATCTCAATAACATAAAAATACAATTAAAACATCATCTAACATTAATAATCCAACCAAATTCATCAATAACATGTAAAGGTAGTAACTTTACTAGCTAAAGACTAAAACCCAACATATAATTTCACATACAAGATATAATACTGAATAACCCATCACCGTTACATTTTAGCTCTTCAAAAAACAAGATTCTGCCCCAAAACTACTCCGGGATACTAAAGCTTTCACCTAGAAATAAAATCAAGACAAAAAGGGTTAGAAAACTCATCGCACAAAAAGATGGATTTTCTAAAAGATTCAAAAAGTAAGATTTTTCTTACATAGAAAGAAGGAGGAGAAGGTGAGAAGAAGATTGGTACAAAAATCAGCGGATATCGTTGAGAAACGAAGAAATGACATCCGTCTTAACGTTTGATTTTGTGAAGGCTTTTAATGGAGGAAAACACATATTTTCTAAGGGAAGAAGATGAAGGGGAGTTGCTGAAATTTTGAGAATAAAACCCTAAAAGATAGAGTTTTGTTTGTCTTAAAGAGGGTCCATAGGTTTGTTTAGGCCCAAAAACAAAGGCACAAGGTTTGTGACTCAGTTTTGCACTAAAAGACTCACGACACGACTTTTAAGGGGGTTTCTAGGTCAATACAAAACCAAATAAATTTTTATGAAACTAAAACACGATGTTGAAAATATAAAACCAAATAAATAATATACCAAATAAATTTGAGTATTTTTAAATTATCAATTTTAATATGTTACCCATAAATATGAAATTGTGGGTGTTACAAAATACAAATGCCACTTTTCTAAAAAGGGCAAAAACAAAACCTCCAAAAGTGTTCAAGACTAAAACCATAAAAGAAAGTAGAAAAACAGAGTAGGATCTGCAAACTACTCGCTAGCTCACACCGATATCCCATCCAAACAAATACCTATCATGTTATAAACATAACATCCACAATCATGCAAAACAATGGCAGAATCATTGTTACCTTGGGATTTATAACACAAAGATGAAAGTTCTAACTGTTATAAATTGAGAATGTATAAAATTATCAAGAATAAAATTCCAAAACGGTTAGTCAAATACAAATGCCACTTTTCCAAAAAGGGCAAAAACAAAAACCTCCAAAAGTGTTCAAGACTAAAACCATAAAAGAAAGTAGAAAAACAGAGTAGGATCTGCAAACTACTCGCTAGCTCACACCAATATCCCATCCAAAAAAATACCTGTCATGTTATAAACATAACAACCACAATCAATGAGGAGTAACTCGACGTTCTCCCAACCATATCACACAATATAAATGCTACAGAAGCAATAATATATCAAAAGTAGATTGAAATATCAAAACATATGTAACAAAAATAAGTTACCAATATCACGTTTAGAGTAAATATGTTGCATGCTTAAAAGCAAAATTCCTCAAATGAAAGAATGGAAATAAAACAGTTCAGGCAAGAATATAACTTTAGCTATACTCCATGACACCGCAGCATCATACACTAGTTTCGGGAACCCAGTGTCACGCAAAGGTGACCAACTCCAAGTTCGCTCACTAGCCAACAAACTATAACAGGACTCGTCTTACCACGCACTGCGTAGTCCCAGTCTAAGTACATGTACATGACTCTACGACAATCTATACCTCCCACAACGGTACCCAATCATATAGCTGTTTAAGAATCCGTACGCCTTAGTTCATTATTCTTTTGCCCTTCCTTTAATTATTCCAAACTTAAAATCCCAGAAAGGAAATATCTTACTCAAATAATATAATCTCAAATTGTTCTTAGAAGAACTAAACATTTTATTTCTCAATTATAAAATCCTTTCAAGAGTATAAAACCATAAAGTCACTAAGATAAACAAGGTCACTATACTTAGAAAAAAATAGTTGTAATACCACAGTTTTCCGGGTCTTGTTACTCGGCCGAATAGGGCTAACTCGGCCGAGTAGTGTGTTGTGTGTTTTCGGGTCAGGCTACTGTCCAAGAATACTCGGCCGAGTAGTGTAATACTCGGCCGAGTAAGGGGTACTTGACCGAGTAACCGGTCTGACGGGATTTATTTCCGCGGTTTGATTAAGGATGGTTAAAGGTTATATAAATCGTGTTTTACAGTTTACTTTCACTTTTACCAAAACCTATTTACATTCTACGCTTCTATAATCATCCTTAATCACTCCCAAGGCAATTGATCGTCCGTGAGTCTTTTGTTCATCTCTTTCGCGTCAGATTCGTTGGTAACTCACTAGTTCCGTATCTTTGGTTTAGTTTTGTTCTCAAGGGTTTTGCCCTAGTGATTGGAATTGGGAGAAAGGGTGATATGCATGTTTGTGATTAGATTATTGTGATTATTGTTAGGTGAAGGATTCGTAGAGGAACGTTTCCAGCTTCCTCTATATACTCGTGATTCGGATCAGTGATAAGGTAAGCTTGCCCTACTCAGTTGCATGTTAATTGATTTAAGACGGTGTTAATTGTTGTATTGGCATGATTGGAATTATTATTGGAATTGTCTTTCTTGATTGTTGGAATTGTTGTTGTTTGTCTATGTTGCGAGGTGCGTCCGCGGCTAAGTGGAGTCATTTTTGGGAATGGCTTCACGCCCTTGATTCGCCCCTTGTGGTTCCCGTCACAAAGCGGGGTGTGCACATTAATGGGCATGGGTTGTTGCTCGTTGCGATGAGTGGAGTTTAGGTGGGCATAGCTACGGTCCCCCACTGGCGGTGTGGATTACCTGTCGCGCCGGGTAATCTGGCAGGGCTACACACTTAGGTGTGTAACCGGATATGTGATGTGATTGGAGTTGGAGAATGGGTGTTAAGTTGTTTCCTTTGGTTGTTTCTTTGCATTTAGCTTATCTTGATTATTCAGTTGACTGACCCCGTTGTGTTTTGTAAAACTGTGTTGATCCATTCGGGGATGGTGAGCAGATTGTGACAGGTGATGATTACATTTAGCTACGGGGAAAAGGATGGGATGTCATCACTTTGAGTCTAGCTTCTGCTGTCATGAGTTTAGATACTTTGTTTTAATGTATTGAGATTTATATACTTTTACTTTGGTTTCAGTTGAGACGATGTATTCACTAAACTCTATACTTTAATAATTGTTCTTCAATGGTCACTTTTGATATACTTACCTCGGCAACCGAGATGGTAGATCTTCATATGCTAGGGTGGTCCTGGTTAAGGCACCTTGGTACGTGGGGGTGTTACAATAGTGACTTAGAATTTATATCAAAAATATATTATTTAGGGTTAGCGAGACAAGTTTTAATATTTTATAGCGATAGTGAAATTAATTAAAGTAACGCTTCGTAAATTATATAAGAAATTATTTTATTAAAAAAAATGACTTATATAAAATTTGAACGTATCAAATGGCTAAAATCATAAGACTAGGCCGAATAGGATGGTTTATATCGGTTAGGTATATATTTCTTGTCAAACGATTTAAACTCGCAATGTTTATTAAATAAATAATTTAATAAAATGTAAAGTTTCAAGATCAAACTTTTAACACAAAGTATAAACAAACCAGCTACTGGCCGTGGCCTTACTTACGCGAAAACTGAATCTTATGATTTTAGAATTCATTTACGATACGAACGGCTTAATAGCTTTCCTATTTAAATTAGATATTTAAAAATTATTAAATAAATTCAAAATCAGAATATAAAATTTTTTGCAGCTGTCCAAATTTGTTTTTCTCAAAAACCTGATTTAGACAAAATTTTATAATTTATTTCGCAACGAAAACAATTAAATTACCCGTATCGTCGCAAATACGATAAAAGCGATTAAAAATAGTTTAAACGGTATTTTAAATTTTTGAAAATTACTAAATCAGTACAGAACACATTTTAAACTTAAATAAAATATTTTACAAAATAAAATTTCGCAGATTTAATATTTAAGTCAATAAAGTCATTTTTATCGCGTAAACCGATTAACTCAACCCATCACCATATCGGCCCATTAAAATTTCTGGAAAATTTATAAATATTGTTTTTCAACATAAACATAAATTTTGAGACATAAATTTTTTATATGAATAGTTAGACTTTCGAAATAAACAAAAGTGGAGCAAAGACACTAGGTGTTTCGATCAAAGACGGAAATTGCTTATTTTCGCAACATATTTTATCTATCCAAAATAGTATGTAAAACAACCATTTTAGTCGCGAATTCATCATAAAAACAGAAAGTTTCCCCTTTTTTTAAACCACATATGGTACACAGTTTAACTTAAAGCAAAGGACAGGTTCTTTAAACACGTGACGGAAAGAAAATAAAAGGAATGAAACAGTATACATGAACCAGCTTATCCAAAAATCTTCATGCAACGTGAATAGTATGTATCGGCCCATATTAAATTTTCGGAATGAAGACGGATCAAAATAGCATACACGATTTCTATGTCCACCAGACGGTTCATAAGAATATTCATTTCCAGAAACAAGTATCATCATGCGTTGGACATTTTTAGCACAACTAAAGCAAACCAGAAATTTGTATAAACTTCATTAAGCGATGGAATATTTCGCACCAAGCATTAAAACTGTTTAACAAACCGGAAAATAAAATATGTATCCTGAAAATAACCGTTCCTAATACATGCAACTACAACAAATACACCACACAATATCGAGTAACGTCGGAATTAAAATCTTACTAGTGCTTAAAGGGATTGAAAGTACTACTCATATCAATAAAGTGCACTTTCTTTTTTGGTTATCCATGCGAAAGAATTCCACAGTTAAGCGTGCTTAGCTGAGAGTAGTCTTAGGATGGGTGACCTCCTGGGAAGATTCCCGGGATGCGCATGAGTGACGACAAAATGAGCTGGAAAAGACCCGTGTTGATCCGTGGGTCATGTACACAGCCTGGCAAGTTATCGTAAGTGACCGCTCCCGACCCTAAGTTTGGGCCGGGGTATTACTAGTGGTATCAGAGCAACCCTGTGACCGTTTGGTGAGCCTGTGGTCTGGAGTACCCGGCTCACCAACTTAGCGGAGGAGGATTCTGCGTTTGGCTCGACTGCGGTCAGATGCTGCTAGGCGCAATGAGAATGTTTTTTTCTTCAAGTGGGGGTGTGTAATACTCCACTGAACCGGAGACGTTATTCGGGTGGGGTACCCCTCTTGAAGAGGTCGGTTGATAGGCTTAAACTCTGACTAGTGCTTAAAGGGATTGAAAGTACTATTCATATCAACAAAGTGCACTTTCTTTTATGGTCATCCATGCAAAAGATCTCCACAGTTAAGCGTGCTTAGCTGAGAGTAGTCTTAGGATGGGTGACCTCCTGGGAAGGTTCCAGGGATGCACATGAGTAAGGACAAAATGCACTATAAAGGAACCGTGTTGATCCATGGGCCATGTACACAGCCTGGTGAGCTATCATAAGTAACCGCTCCCATGTTAAATCCAATATTATTTTTAACCACCCATATCTCGTTATCCTTTACCAAAGGTGTCCGCTTTAAAACTGAGAGGGCCACGGTTTGGAGTGAGGGGCCCTACTCATCCCAAGCCAAAAGGGGCTCCTAACAGTTCTTACCCGGGTTCATTTTATTAGACAGATATTAAGTTCATTATTGTTCATTGGTTTAGGTCTAAGGAACGCCGACTCTGATACCACTTTGTAACACTCCCAATTATCCAAGAGCGTTAAGTAGGCATTCCTAGATAAAAGGGACTGTTACCATCTCAGTTTCCTGAGGCAGTGATTACAAAGATAGACGAAACCAAAGTACTTTAAATTATTTAAACGAATAATGGTCTTGTTATAACTTATCCAAACTGAATAACTGAAAAGTAATTAAATACATCTCGTAGCAGAACTAAATAAAGTAAATAACAAAATTAATAAGTGTCTGAAATTAAGTGATCTACACTTCTAAGTAGTGTCGGCCGGATCCTCACGCAACCCCATGCTCCCAAAGTCAGCTAACATCAAGTATCTGTTAGTTAATCTGATCCCCAATTAACCGGATATATTAATTGGTTCACCACAGGACGCCATCAATTAAATCAGACATCGTTTTATTTTAACACAACAAACACACGTCAACCAAAAGGTCGAGTAGGTAAATAAACAATGGTTATAAGATGAAATAATAAATATGCATGATATGCAAATGCAATGCAACTGCACTCATCACCCGAAACACCCGTTCATCCCGCCAATCCCTGACCCGGAGAAACCTGAGGACACCAGAGACAAGTCTGCAGAACTAGCCTGAGCCTTAATGCAGAATAAATCTGAGGACACCAGAGAAAAGTCTGCATACGGAGTACCAGTCAGGGCCTTAATCACAATAACTGATAAACGAATGCATATGACATGGCAATGAATGCAATAACAACAATAATATACTTCCATGGAAAAACAATCCACAATAACCATGTCAGCCAAAGACTATAATCCAACCAAATATACATATAAAATGTAATCTCCTATAAAATCTAGTGCAAAACAGTGGCGGAAACACTGTCAAATGAGATTAAATACACAAAGATAAAAGTTCTAACTGTTATAAATTGAGAATGTATAAAATTCTCAAGGATAAAATGAAAACAAATGGTCAAGTCTAAACAATTGTCACTTTTTATAAAAACGGCGAAAATAAAATTCCTCAAAGTCACTACGCCAAATCTGGCAATCAATAAGGAACGTATCACAACGGTTTAATGCATTTAATAATGATACTTAGATTACCGTTTTCCAAATATTGGCGGAAATCTAGACCGCGATAATGAGAATAACGGTTTCCCCTGAAAATCGTTGTTATTATAATGTGACAACGGCTACTTAACAAATCGTTATCAGAAACATTTAACGGTTTCCAAAAACTCGTTATAAAATCGCTCTTATCAACGGTTGTTAGACAACCGTTACCACTTTAACAAAACGACATTTTGAAAACCGTTACTAAATTAGCACCAACAACGGTTTGTGGTATCCGTTGTTATGTTATAGATACGGGTTTCTTGTAACCGTTATCATTTTTAATTATGAAAGAACGGTTTTTCAATTCAAGCGTTGTCACTGTTTGATTAGATTTCTCAGTTTGACCACTGCATGCAAAACTTTTCAGAACTTTAATAAATATTAATTTTGACCAATAATTTTCAATTTGACCAAAATAATTCTATAAATATGTCTTCATAATGTTTTAGGTCAAAATCTAAATTATCAAGCATTTACTCTTTAATTTCTCTCTAAAAAAATATGGTTGGTGTATCGGAGCTACAATCACGTTATCGTTATGCACAGCCTTTTACTTGCATTCTCCATAATCTTCCGGTTCATTATGATGGGATTCGAAAGGGTTTAAACCCTAATTTTGGGTGGTTGACGCAAATGCTTCATGACTCCGGTTTCATTGCGGTTAAAAAGTGTACCCTGTGTCTACAAACAAGCAAGGTTTTGTAGGCTTTGCTTTTATCGAGTTTGACGAAGCCAACTGCCATGATAGTTTTCATCGGGCAAGAACATTAGGGGCTAGATTTGCGGGGAAAGATGTGGGGAAAGAGGACTTCTATTCGGATGCTAAACAAGAGGGCTCGTATCTATGGGTTGCGACCCATGTTGATCATCGTCTACTGACATATTATAGGAGGCATCACATTCCTGCCACCGTGCCTATGTCATGGGAGAAAGAGGCCATTCCACCTGCGCTGCCTGCTGTTGATGAAGAGTCGATCTACGACTTGATCTATGCCAAAATTGGGCATGAAGACTATCCTAATTCTTCATCAGATTCTAATTAAGTCTTTAAGTATTATCTGAAATTATGAGTTGTATTTTGATTATGGTGGTTATTTGAATTAAAGTTTAATTATTTATGTTATTTGTTACTACGTTTTAATTAAATCCTTACACTCAAAGGCAATCCACCAAATAAAATATTATAATGACTAACTTTCTACTTATAATAATAAAAAAGAATGGAAACGGCATAATAAGATAATAAGAATTGGAACCGTTATAATAATAATAAGACAAAATGATAACGGTTCTTTTTTAAGCCGTTATCATATTACATATATCAACAACGGTTATTTTAAAGCTGTTGTCATATGACACCATTAATAACAGTGTTTCTTAAAACCACTGTAAACACAGATCCACTGTAAAAACTGAAAAGTTTGTGATTTTAGTTTACCAATGCATGCCCTATTATCATTGGTTGTTTGACCATTATTCACCTCATGCATGCTTGCACAATTATAACGGTACTTATAAAAACCGTCTTAGATTATGCAACTCTAAAAATAAATGAAATTTCAAAGGTATTAATAATAGAATGACTGATGGTGAACAAGTCATCTTTACCGTCGTCGTCGTCATTAATCTTTATAGCTTAAAAAAGGTAATATCATTTTCATAGCTATTGGCTTATATATGGGTCGTACTTGGATGATTGATGGTGAAATTGGTGATCCCATTTATAATGATGGAATTGCTGAATTTTACAATCTCGTTAATGAAAATTTTCATCTCCACTCATCAATCCCCTGCCCTTGTAATAGATGTGGTAATATTTGGGTTTTGCCTATCCCAGATGTCAAAATACACTTAGAAAGGAATAGTTTCAGTATAGATTATAAGCGTTGGATTTTTCATGGAGAATTAGAGGATGATGATGGGGAATCTGATGTAGAGGTAAATAATCAAACACCTGAAGCTGCTGGTTAGATATTGTAATACCCAGGATATTCAAGGATTCTGTTGACCGACCCTGTTGACCAAGACATACAGTAGGGATGAATGGGTGAGGGATCAGACTTATAACATGAGCTTTATAGGATTGCTTACTCGACCTATAAGAGGCTACTCGGCCGAGTATCATCTATACTCAACCGAGTAGAGCCTACTCGGCCGAGTACTCCAGTACTCGACCGAGTATGGCTGCTGTCGACGCGATAATATAAAACGCAAGTTCGCGAGATTCATTTCATTTCCCATTTCCTCGACAGTTCCTCTTTCTCTAACCCTAGCCTACCTCCCTCTCCTATTACCCCATCTCTACACACTCTCATGTATATAGCCTAAACCTCCACCATGGGAAGGACGACATTCGCTTAGGAAGGATGGCGTGCGTGGTTGTCATCTATGTCACCGTCGATGCGCGTTGTTAGGTAAGTCTCTGCCTTGTGTCTCTTTTGGGTAGTTTCTTGAGGATAGTTGTGTAATAGGAAGTGATTATCATTGTAGGATGCATATTGGAGTCCTGCTTGGCTGTGTATGGATGTCTTTCATGGTTTGTGACGAGGTAAGGTTTCCTTACTCAGTACTGTTAATTGATTGAAATTATTATTGTTTCATAATTATTGTTATCTGCTGATCATCAGTGTCCGGGTGTCGTTGTGACGGTGTTGGTGTGGAGATGTTGTGACAGCTGTGATGCTGTGTGTGTTGTGTTTGTGGTAGAGTCACTTGCGGGAGTGGCTTCACACCCTAGTTGGCCCTCCATGGAACCCGCCACAGGAGGGGATGTGCACATTAAGGGACAGGGATTGTTAGTCGCTCGTTGATGAGCTGGACTTGGTGGGATGGGCTGCGGTCACCCACTGGCGGCAAGTATTACCTGTTGTTATGGGTAATCTGGCAGGGTTACACACTTCAGTGTGTAGTCGGTTACTATGCGAGATCAGGAGACTAGGTTAAAGGATGATCAGGTGGTTACATTGTTTATTTGCTTTACGTTTGATTAGTCGGTACTGACCCCGTGTTGTTTTGTGGTATCTGTGGTGATCCATTCGGGGATGGTGAGCAGCTGGCTTAGCAGGTACTGTTGCTTGTGGCTGCTAGGATTGGAGGGATCGAGTCATCACGCTTGGTCCAGAAGTGTTGTAACACGAGTGTAGTAGTTCTTATCTTTATAGAGGGATGTATACAGAGTTATGTTGTATAAACACATTAATGCAATGTAAATGTTCTTTTGTTGTCCTATTTGATCTACTTCCTCGGGAAACCGAGATGGTGACACCTTCAGACACGGGGATGGTCCTTGGTAAGGCATTCTGGTGTACGGGGGTGTTACAAAGTGGTATCAGAGCCGACGATTTTGGAACCTGAACCAATGAATCTAATGAATGTAGGGTGTCAATTAAAATGAACCTGATGTATGTGCGTTGGGAGCCCCAGCCGATGCTAGATTTTGGGTGAGTAGGCGCCCTCATTTCAAAATTATGGCCCCATCGAACTTAAGCCAGACACGGGAAAAAAGGGGTAGCAAGTAAGAGTCGTTGATTGCTTAGTGATGGTTGTCGTGTGCATTTGTGTTTATGATAATGTGTGTCAAGGTGTGTGTGGAAAAGTTTAGATTGGGTGATTGGATTGATGCAATGTGTGACCAGTGGTAAGTCAATTAATTTGTTTGACGATGGTTGCGTTGTTTGATGATTGCTGTCTTGTAAATGTGGTTAAGGTGTATACCTTGTGATTAGCGGGATGTGTGATTATGTAGTATAGGAGCTAAACCTTGCAGGTACAATAATTAAATTGCTACGTATGCTTAAAGGTGTAATGTAATCGTTTCATAGCAAAGTGAGGAATGAAGGTAGAAATGATGATCGAATTGGTAATGGATGTACAAAATTCGTGTGGATGTGTGTTTATGGGGTAGGATAAGCTCTAACAGTGACGAGCCGATTGCACGGAACTCCGAACTATGCTATTTATTTTGCAGGAACAAAGAAAATTCAATTCCGTCTTCATTTTTTTGAAAGCTCGACCGAGTAGACGATACTCGGCCGAGTATGAAGGTGCTCGACCGAGTGTCTATTTTGTGACAATTAAAATCGCTACTGTCCTTGAAAACTCGAGCGAGTAAGAGGAATACTCGACCGATTAGTCGACACTCGGCCGAGTATTCCCAACACTCGACCGAGTACTGCTTTATCGGGACTTAAGCGGGTTATACAAAAACCCTATTTTCGTCCCATTCTTCCTTATTTCCGCCTCCCATCTTCTCATCTTCTTCTCTCTAAAACTCCATACCCTTTCTTTCTCAAGCTCTTGGGTGAATTCTTGGTAGTCTACTTGTCCTCACTTGCCATAAACCAATTTAAGGTAAGGTTTTGACTCAATTTCCTTCCTTTGTTTTCAAAGTTATGTATGGTTTTGTCAATAATTCGAATTTTCATCATAAGTAACTGAAATTGGACCTTCACCTTGTTGTTTCTTAGATTTAATTGTATATAAACCTCGAGTATGCCATTGTTTAAGCAATTTCATAGTTTAAAATTGGATTGTGAAATCTAGGGTTTGCTAAAAACGAAATACCCTCTGTTTTGTTGATTAACATTTGGTTTGAGACAACTTGAAGCTGGTAACGATGTAATGAGTAAAGTATTTGGTAAATTTTCTGATTATATTTGTCGTAAAAGTTCGTCACAAAATTTGTTTACCATTGAAAAACAGTCCGTCTTTTGCGGTAAGTGTTGGTGTGTCAATCTCTTTGTTAAAGCTTGTTTCCTTGCAGCATGGTGAAAACCAGAGGCCTACCCAACAAGAGGACTCGTCCTAATGTCCAACTTGAGACGGGTCAGTCAAGCAGTGGACCTGTAGTTCCACCGGTGGAGGCATATCCATCGGTAGTTTTCTCTGATTTCAAGCAAGGCCTTTGCAGCCTTGATGAAGCGTCCTTTCCGACCTACTCGGTGTGTGAACCCCGAGATTTTAGAGACCTTGGGGATTAGGGGAGATATAATTCATATATTTGAGATTTTGGGAATGGAGGGGTTATATCACTTAAGGAAGAAGTCCTACCCCCATCTTACCTTAGAATTCCTGAGCTCGTATGAGTATGATAAGAAAGAGAAGACCGTCTCCTTCCGCCTCATGAATGAGGATCACGAGCTGACATTGGATGAGTTTGCGGGGCATCTGGGTTTGGAGGAGGAGGGGACGGGATACCTGAGTGATGTTGCTAAGAATAGTGGTGCCCCTCTTTACCTTCCTTTCTTGACTGGCCGACCTGCCCCTAGTGCCAGTGCTATGCTGATTAATGATGTGCAACATGTTTCCCTTCGTATGTTCCTGAGTATGACGACTTGTTTGTTGTATGCGAGAGATGATGTGAGTAAGCTTAATTCTCATGAGGTCATGTTACTTATGTCTTACCTTAACTTGCACCGTAGGAAGCCGGTTTATTATAGTGCTCCAGGGATAGTATGCTCTAGTCTGGAGCGTATGGCACAGTCTGAGACCCGACACATTGCTTGCGGGGCCATAGTGACCCGCCTAGCTCAGCGACTTGCTGATTTTGAGGCCCCACCTCCTGAGGGGGATAAGTATGTGGAGACTGTTCCTACCATGGACGCCCAGTTTTGGCGTCAGAATAGGTGGTTGAGGAAGTTGGATGACGGGTCTTATGCCTGGAGGGTGAGGGGATCTATGTGGATGGTACTTCCTGACCCTGCCCGTCTCCCTGTTCTTGACCATTTGGCTGAGTGGGAACCCTGTTCTATACCTAGGCCTGAGCCCCAGACCTGTCTGATTGATCCTACCATTCTTTTGGACTTACCTGAGCTGGTCACCGTGCCTGAGGGACAGCAGCAGGACCTCCCCCACCTCGAGAGCGCCGTATTGTCAGGCAGTCTTGGACAGACTCGGTCGTACCTGAGCCCTCTTACTCCGCCCCTGACTTCTACCCTTACCAGTACTCGCCCTACCCCACAGTGCATGACCCGAGGATGTAGCCGAGTAACTTGGCTGTGCGGATCTCCACTACTTTGGTACTCCGCAACATGCATGAGATGACCCATAACCAGGGCATAGGGACACAGCTAGCACAACCTGTTTGGTGGAGAGGACCTGGAGTGGACACGGGAGTCTTCCACAGCTACGGAGTTGATCCTGGTTACTGGAGGCCACCGGAGGAGACAGATTTTGGCTGCCTCGCGGGACCATGGGGAGCCAACGACGCCAGCCAGCTAGGAGGGGATTACTCAGCAGCAGCAGGCTTTCCAGGAGCGGGTAGTTCAGGTACAGGTACTTCTGGTGCAGGTGGTGACGATAACATGGAGGAGGGTCCTGACTTTTGATCCTTTTGTTGTATTGTCTGGTTTGGTTTCCTTGTATTGGATGTGTATTTTGCTGGATTTATTTCTTACTTTTGGATGACTGTACTCGACCATAAGGCCGTTACTTACTTTAGCTTATCGTGTGGAGACGTGTTGGATTTCGTTGTGTTTGGTAATATTGTAGGGAGTTTGGTTGCAGGATAAGTCGTGAATGCATTGTGTGAACTACGTCAAATGCTCTCAGCCTGTCACAGCTCGACCGAGTATAGACATTACTCGACCGAGTAGAGCTTACTTGGTCGAGTATACAATTATACTCGACCGAGTAGAGCTTACTCGACCGAGTAGCCACTCATACTCGGCCGAGTATTACTGTTATAGGGATATTATGTGTTTGATAATTATAAATTGTAAGGGTTATGTGAACATTTGTATGACAGAGTGTGTGGGTGCCTCATAGTGTAGCTTAGTGTAATAAATTATCCAAAAGATGGACTAAGATCACGTCACAGGTATGCAATTGCTTAGATAGCGTATCAATTTATGAATGTTTAGTCATATGGCAGTGGTTGACATTAAGGAACTTAAATTGTTCAAGGTGATGCATGAGTCTTTAAATAATATGGAAAGGTAACGCAATAACAAGAAAATGTTGTAGCTGCCATGAGTCTTATCCGTATATATGTTGGTTACAGTGATAACAGGTCCAACTAGATGAGCGAAACTGGTGGTCAGTATGTGACTAAAATAACAGATAATGCATAAAGCTGCTATCATTTGATAACATCATCTTTAGATGTATATAGACTACTTAATTTCCGTCACTTTCTTTTGCTATGGATCACAATGGTATAATGTTATAGATTAAGTTTTGCAACATGATTTAAAGTCATTACAGTCTGTGAGTAATGTCACAGTTAGGATGTATGTGTTAATTGTGGGTATGGGAAGTGGTTAGTGGTGAACTTCGGGGACGAAGTTCCTTTAAGAGGGGAAGAGTAATGTCACGGAAACAAATGTTTAATTATGCCTATAATACTTGGAATCACATGTATATATGTAAGTTAGTATTCGGAATTACATTCATGTTACAGGTTATTGTAGTTACACTTACGTTTCCTTGAAGCTATATCTTTGTTACAGTCAAGTGATATGAATGTGCGTTAAACCACTCTGTATGGGTGTGCAGGACGTGTACTTTTGTGACGTGTACTGTTGTGGTTGGGTATTATTTTGTAGTTGTGTATTGTTGCTAGTCGTTGTGTTGCTTTTTAACAAGAGGGTGCATATGAATTCATTATTTCCCGTAAGTTTTGTGTGTGATAGTTGATAGCCTGTAATACTTGGAAGAATAGTTGTGATGGATGATTGTTGTTTGAGTAATGTGGTGTGGCAGTAGTGTCAGGATGGTCTGAGTTCGTACGCCTTTATGTAAGTGGATAGTGTCACAGTGCGTAACCCTGTGGTGAGTGGCGTGTGGGCTGAACTTCGGGGACGAAGTTCTTTTAAGAGGGGAAGACTGTAATACCCATGATATTCAAGGACTCTGTTGACCGACCCTGTTGACCAAGACAGACAGTAGGGATGAATGGGTGAGGGATCAGGCTTATAACATGAGCTTTATAGGATTGCTTACTCGAACTATTAGAGGCTACTCGGCCGAGTATCACCTATACTCGACCGAGTAGAGCCTACTCGGCCGAGTACTCGACCGAGTATGGCTGCTGTCGACGCGATAATATAAAATGCAAGTTCGCGAGATCCATTTCATTTCCACTTTCCTCGACAGTTCTCTTTCTCTAACCCTAGCCTACCTCCCTCTCCTATCACCCCATCTCTACCCACTCCCATATATATAGCCTAAACCTCCACCATGGGAAGGACGAGATTAGCTTAGGAAGGATGGCATGCGTGGTTGTCGTCTATGTCACCGTCGATGCGCGTTGTTAGGTAAGTCTCTGCCTTGTGTCTCTTTTGGGTAGTTTCTTGAGAATAGTTGTGTAATAGGAAGTGATTATCGTTGTAGGATGCATATTGGAGTCCTGCTTGGCTGTGTATGGATGTCTTTCATCGTTTGTGACGAGGTAGGGTTTCCCTACTCAGTACTGTTAATTGATTGAGATTATTATTATTTCATAATTATTGTTATCTGCTGATCATCGGTGTCCGGGTGTTGTTGTGATGGTGTTGGTGTAGAGATGTTGTGACAGCTGTGATGCTGTATGTGTTGTGTTTGTGGTGGAGTCACTTGCGGGAGTGGCTTCACGCCTTAGTTCGCCCTCCGTGGAACCCGCCACGGAAGGGGATGTGCATATTAAGGGACAAGGACTGTTAGTCGCTCGTTGATAAGCTGGACTAGGTGGGATGGGCTGCGGTCACCCACTGGCAGCGAGGATTACCTGTTGTGATGGGTAATCTGGCAGGGCTACACACTTCAGTGTGTAGTCGATTACTGTGCGAGATCGGGAGACCGGGTTAAAGGATGATCAGCTGGTTACATTGTTTATTTGGTTTATGTTTGATTAGTCGGTACTGACCTCGTGTTGTTTTGTGGTATCTGTGGTGATCCATTCGGGGATGGTGAGCAGCTGGCTTAGCAGGTACTGTTGCTTGTGGCTGCTAGGATTGGAGGGATCGAGTCATCACGCTTGGTCTAGAAGTGTTGTAACACGAGTGTAGTAGTTCTTATCTTTAAAGAGGGATGTATACAAAGTTATGTTGTATAAACACATTAATGCAATGTAAATGTTCTTTTGTTGTCCTATTTGATCTACTTCCTCGGGAAACCGAGATGGTGACACCTTCAGACACGGGGATGGTCCTTGGTAAGGCATTCTGGTGTTTGGGGGTATTACAGATATAGGGGATGAGGCATTTGATGTGTGTGTAAACAATCGTTCACCTACACCTGAAGTTATTTTAGGTGAGAAGTTTGCTGAAGATGATGGATTCGATGATTTTGAAGCTACCGGTGATGGGGAAATAAATGTTGATGATTTAATTGAGAAGTTGAGTCAATCTGAAATGCCTTTATTTACTGATTGTAAGAAGTATACCAAATTATCCGCGGTGGTAAAGTTATATAACTTGAAGGGGGCAAATGGGTTGAGGGATAAGAGTTTTACGGATATTCTAGCTTTGCTATGTGACATGCTTCCTGACAGTAATGTTCTTCCGAGTCGGACATATGAGGCTAAAAAAATGATTAGAGGGGCATGGAATATGAGAAAATACATGCTTATCCCAATGACTGCATATTGTACCGTAAAGATTATGAGAAATTATCATATTGTCTGCGCTGCTCTGTATGGCGTTATAAGACTAAGGAAGGGATCCCAGCTAAGGTGTTGTGGTATTTTCCAATAATACCAAGATTCATATTGATTTATTTGAATGAAGAAGATGCAAGAATGTTGACTTGGCATAATAGTGGAAGGATTGAAGATGGAAAGTTAAGACACCCAGCGGATGGTCAACAGTGGAAAGAGTTTGACGCTAAATATCCTGACTTCGCCAAAGAAGCAAGGAACTTGCGTCTAGCGCTCTCCACAGATGGAATGAACCCTCATGGAAACATGAGTACCCAAGACAGTATTTGGCCAGTTGTGTTGGCCATCTATAATTTACCCCCATGGGTTTGCATGAAATGGAAGTATCTGATGTTGTCTTTGTTGATATCTGGCCCTCGACAACCTGGAAATAACATAGATGTGTATTTGGAACCACTTCTAGATGATCTAAAGATTCTATGGGAAAGAGGCATACCATTGTTTCATGGTTATAAGAAGGAAATTTTCAATCTGAGAGCTATGTTATTGTGTACAATAACTAACTTTCCAGCGTACGGCGATCTTTCTGGACATACTGTACATGGGAAAGAGGCTTGTCCATTGTGTGGAAGGGATGTTGAATCAGAATATTTGAAGCATTCTCGCAAGCATGTGTACAAGGGAAATCGTCGATGGTTATGCCCTGATCATCATTATCGTAAGCTTCACAAGGCGTTTAATGGGTGTCCTAAGCAACGTGGGAGTCCTCAGATTTTGAATGATCATGAAGTGTATGAGAAAGTGAAAGATATTGAGATAACATATGGGAAGAAGGGACCTAAGTTGTCTACTCGTGGTTATAAAAAAAACCATATTTTTTACTAAACATCCGTACTGGCGTGACCTCCCGGTTAGACATTGCCTAGATTTTATCCACATTGAAAAGAACTTTTGTGATAATATAATCAATACTCTGCTGAATGTTGCGGGTAGGACAAAAGACAATAAGGCAGCTAGGGATGATATGGTTGAGATGGGTATTTTTTACCAAACATCCGTACTATTCATCTAATATTAAAAGCCTTGTTTCGTTGTAGGACCTAAAACTTACTGGTTTAAAGTCACATGACTATCATACATTGATGAAACAACTACTAGTTGTGGCCGTTCGTTCCATTCTACCTCCAAAGGTTCGACATGCTATAATTAGATTTTGCTATTTCTTCAAATCAATCAACAGTAAAGTCATTGTTCCCGATGAAGCGGAAACTTTGCAGGAGATCCTCGTCACTAGTCTTTGTCAATTTGAAATGTATTTTCCTCTCTCATTTTTCACTATCATGATTCATTTGACTATCCACCTAGTTCGGGAGGTTTTGTATCTCAGGCCAGTGTACTTGAGATATCAGTACCCATTCGAAAGATTGATGAGAGTTTACAAGGATTACACATCTAATAGGTATCGTCCAAAGGGGTGTATTGCGGGGCGAGCAATTGTCAATGAAGCTCTTTCGTATTCTTACGCGTACCTCTCCTTGGATGAGTTAATTGGAGCTCCTACGAATCGTCATAGTGACTGGATGAATGGAAAAGGTGTAAGGGGTCGTGTTTACAAGGATATGTCATCTAACATGAGACATAGAGCTCATACATACATTCTATTTAACGATGATCATGTCCAGCCTTACAGTATGAAACACCAGAGTTACCTTAAGGGAAAACACCCTCATAAGAATGAAAGGTTGTATGCAAATGAGCATTACAAGCAATTTAATGACTGGTTTAAGGATACTATTTACGATCATGACAACCCAATTGATGATTGCTCAACCAGCCTACGACATATCGCTTTTGGTTCTAATGCTCGTGCAACTTTTTATAGCGGGTATGCGATCAATGGGTACACTTTCTACACCCGCATTCAAGATGAGGCGAGCACAATGCAAAGTAGTGGAGTTTGCGTAGATTCTGAGGCAATATACTTTGCTAGTTCAAAGGATAAAAATCCTATTTTGGGTACAATGCAATATTATGGAGTTATTCAAGAGATATTGGTTTTAGACTACATTGATTTTGAGATACCTCAATTTCGGTGCAGGTGGGTTGACAACACTAATGGTGTTAGAAAGGATGATTTAGGATTCACATTAGTAAATTTTGACAAGGTTGGAAACAAGGATGATCCTTTTATATTAGCGTCACAAGCAAAACAAGTGTTTTATGTTACCGATCCTATGGATAAGCAGTGGCCAGTTGTTCTATCTTGCCATCGCCGAATTCCAGATGATGAAGACGACGAATTTGAAGGATTTGATCATAGTGCTATATCGCAATTGGTAATGATGTTGAAAATGTTTAACATTCCAAACATATATACACGGGATGATCATGTTGAAGGTATTTGGGTTAATGAAGAGACTAGCAAATCCAAAAAACGTTCCCGGCAGCCGTTGAAATATCAGCAATCCAATCAAGATATCTTACGTCATGTGTAATTATTGTCTTGCTGTTATATATCAAACTACTGTTGTAAACTTTTTCTGCTGTTGCAGCGGGCGGGTTAGGGAAAAATCGTATCAAACAAAATGAATTATTAAATAAAACGGTTATACCTAAACCGTTGTTCAGGACATGTACAGTTATAATGGTTCAGACCGTTGTTATCTATATGAAAATGATGCTTTATTTCTTGGCGGTAAAATCAAACAAAATGAAATATAAAGTAAAATGGTTATACCTAAACCGTTGTTCTGGACGTGTACAGTTATAACGGTTCAGGCCATTGTTATGTATATAAAAATATTGCTTTATTTCTTGGCGGGAAAATCAAACTAAAAGAAAATATTACAGATAATGGTTATTTCTAACCCGTTGTGATAGTACTAATAAATTACGGTTTCAAAAAAAACCGTAGTTTGTTTGGAAACAAAATATAACGTTTTTTCTTATACCGTGTTTATTACTTTCCAATAAACAAGGTCTTGGAAGTGTTGTATTATTCACATATATACTCTGAGCTTCCCCTCCCCCACATAATATCCTCAAACATTGAGCTTCCCCTCAACCACCAGCCTACCCCATCGCCGTTGCAGTCATCGTCATCATCGTCATTGCCGCCGCCAGATCAATCCGGATTCTCCTCTTTAAAGAAGTAATAAACCCTCCTCTCTAGAGATTTGTTTGTTATTATAAGTATGCATTGTTATTATTTGTTTATTAATTTCTACTTTAGATATGGTCGAAAAGCGCAAAAGAAGCGATGGAAATGCGTCAGGCGACGACTCAAATGATGAGAATAAATTGCAACACACTACGGGTCGAATGCGCCACAGGGTTTCCCTAGAAGCAATAAATTCAAAGATAACTAATCCTTTACAATGGGATAAAGATACAAGTCTG
Source organism: Silene latifolia (assembly GCF_048544455.1). Taxonomy (NCBI): domain Eukaryota; kingdom Viridiplantae; phylum Streptophyta; class Magnoliopsida; order Caryophyllales; family Caryophyllaceae; genus Silene; species Silene latifolia. The sequence continues at coordinate 358,123,218 of NC_133538.1, forward strand.
TCATATTGTGAGTATGCCGGGTATTTTGCGAGTTGGATTGGTTGTTGTGTAAGATAGTATGTGCCTCTCGGTATGCCGCGTACAAGTGAATTGCGTAAAATACGGAACACCGTGCTAATAAACAGGATAAAGGTATGTATATACAATAATAAATGTTTTAGCTGAAATTACGTTACTACTTGATATGTGTATTAGCCGAAACACTTGTACCAACTATGCTCGTCATATATGCAGTTAGCTTACGTTATCCCCGAAATGTATGATAACTACCTAAAAAAATACAGGGGAAGCCGTTAGATCTTGGAAGTTAAAGATTGCTGAGAACCACTTGTTCAATAAGGAAATCGGGGAGATGAACAAGAAACCACCAAAAAAGAAGTATCCGTATGTCACTCAGGACCATTGGGATAGCTATATCGCTTATAGGCAGTCTGACAAGTTTAAGGTAACCTAATAATAATAAGTAAAGAAGTATACTTAGTTTAGTGTTTGGTCATGCTTACATTTTTTGATACAATTTATTTGATGAAGGCTATGAGTGAGAGGAACAAGGCAAACATTTCAAAGAACAAGACCGTCTTTTACGGCTCCCAAGGTGGTTATAGTTTGATTAAGAAGAAACTTGTAAGTACATAATTCTTATAGTATTAGACTATTAGGTGATGAATGTTTTATATGTTCATAGTAATCATACATATTTTGAGAGGATATCAATGTGATGAATGAATTGTCGGCAAAGCTTGGAAAATTCAGTCCTCACGATGCTTGGGTGTAAGGTCACACTCCTAAGAATGGAAAGACGAAAACTGAATATGATAAGGACATCAAAGAGAAAATTGTAAGTTTGAATAAATATGTCACTCCTACCACTGGTAGTCAGAGTTATATAATTGTGAGTTGCTTAATGGTTTTATATGTATGTACATGATCTGAGAGAAGGAGGTATAGGAAGGAATATGGAAGCCTGAAGGACGTGATGACATTCTTGTTAGGGCAATCGGCAAAGCAGAGCATCCAAATCGTGTGAGAGGGGTAGGAACGCATGTTGGTATCACTATGTATTTTCGGAAAACTACTCGACGTGGTGATGATTCCAAGAATGTAATCTATAAATACTGTATTTGAACCAACGTAATTAATTTACAAATATATACGCTGACATTAATTTCTACTACACAGCTACAGAAAATAGCCAGGTTGATGGTGAGAATGTTGGAAACTGGGGAAAAGCCATCAGAAAAAGAGTTGGATATGGTTCAACAAGTCATAACGGAAGCAGAGAAAGAGGAGTAGGAGGAGGAGGAGGAGCAGGAGGAGAAGGAGGAGGAGGAGGAAAAAGAGGTAATAATATTTATGTCTTATATAAAGTGTGTTATATGATTTGGAAAATCAGTATGTGTTATATGGACAAGTGTTAATGTACAGAAGGAAGCCGGGGATGACATGACAAGGGAGAAGTAAATGGGAAAGGAAACTGAAGTGGGAGCCCATGATCGATTTCAGTCAGTTGAAGAGGATGCCAGGAAGGCCGTGACACAGGATGAAGGGGAGGTAGTTGATGATCAGATGTTCTTCTCAACACCGAAAAAGGTAATAGCTTCTAGTTTATAATTATTCATATCATACACGTTTTTTACTTGTGAAATTTATTAAAGGTAGTGAATGTATGTGTACTAATTGATTAAAGCTGACGTGAAGGGCGATTGCAAGGTGTCTTGTCGTCTGTCCTATTTGCAGGGGAAATAGAAAGTTGTTGTTGCCAGAGGATACGTGTTCAATTACGACCGGCTTCAGCAAGTTAAGGTTCGTGGTATACCCCTTCGTCACAATTGCAGGAAAGTGGAAGTCTCCCAATTATATAAAGACGAGTATGGGGAAGTAAAAGTACCATTTCCTAATGAGGAGGTCACTTATTTGAAAGAAGCCCTAAGCTCTTATGTGCAATGGCCTGACAACCTCTTCAACGTTGTCATCCCCGAGGTACCTATATGCAAAAGTTAATTATTACTTGTTCTTTAAATAGAGTAGGGTACGAATATTAACATATCGTAAGTACTTTAATATTTACATTTGCAGAACTTAAGCAAAGCCATGATGGCAGCTAAAGCAATTACTACTACGTTAACAAAAGTTGTTGCAGTCAAGCCTGCTTATGATTCTTATTATGAATCTTGTGAATATAAGAAAAAGATTTAAACTGCTTCGCTGAAGGCTTTGCACAACCTGGCTGTAAAGAGGTCACCTACATGGGATGTAGTTATGATTAACAATAAAAAGGAAGTTATGGGCGCAGCGGATATAGCCATACTGGACCCGAAGCAACTGATGGAATTTGTCGACCTTGACAATTTAGATACTGTTCACATTTTGATTTAGATGAAGTAAGTTTTATTAATAAAACTATTTAGTCATTTTCATTTACGAATAATGGAGTTTGTTTAAATTATCAATTACAGTAACAATCTTCATTCCATGTGGCGTAATAGGTACCTCAATAATCAGTTCGCTGAGTGGAAGGTCCCAATTCTCACCTATGGATTCTTGAGTCCTAAGGCGTTCTCTGTGCACAGAATTTCATTCAAAGAACAAATCAATAGTATCGCTCGTCGGTTGATGTCATCCAAAAAACTATGGCTTGTCCCCTATAATGAGAATATGTATGTATAGTACGTGATTATTTTAATGAGTTACGGTTCTATAAATTTATTATTAACATGCTTAAATGCGTATAACTGAACTAACAGTTCAATGTCCCAAATTGAATAGGAAGCATTGGGTGCTACTTGCAATCCAAGTAGAAACGAAAACAGTGTACTGGATTGACTCTCACGAAGGCAAACCCTCTGACGGTTGTGTAAGGATGATAACTGAGTAAGTTTACAACCTTCAATAATGTCATTTGTTATTGTATGACTTGAGCCATATATATGTAAATAATAATGGCATGTGTGTATATTTATGAATGAGTGTTTTTGAAGCAAAAAAAAAAAAAGATTATGTCCACTTGGGAAATATGAAAGCAACATTGATCCCAATTTTATCACGCCAATAGTAAGTGTATTCTTAATAATTACTCGTATCATTTAATTAGTGTTTATGCGAGAGGTTGATTATCTAATTCAGCTGATTTGTGTGTGATTTATATAATAGTCTCCTAAAACACCAGACGACAAACAATGCGCCTTTTACGTTTGTCAGTCCATGTGGAAGGTTATCAACGGAAAACTTTCTACCATTCCGATACGTGTTAGTGTGATTTAAAAACTATTTCAGACGTAAATTGAGTTCAATTCTGTATACTTCCATGTATTATATCTATTTTGATTATGTATATTTTGAATTGTAGTTTCCACTAATACTCAACAAAGCCCCAGAATATTCGCCAGAGAACATTAATCATATGAGAAATATGTGGGCCAGTTATGTTGTTTCATTAGCGGAGCCTCAATAGTTTGCTCATGCTTTATGTACGTGTGTGTGTGTGTGTATATATATAGAGCCATTGTGTATTGGCTTATTTTATTTTTTTTGAGGAATTTGTGTTTTGGCTTTTGATCATCCTGTTTGTACTGTTTTGAAACTCGGTTTAATTGATCACGGGATGTAATATTTTGATGCAGGATTGAATTTTTGCAATGCACAGCTGTTGGAATGCTATTTTTAGCAGAAACTGAAAAATAGCATTCTAGCAGCTGCTACAGACGCTGCTGTAAAAATAGCATTTCAGCAGCTGCTAGAACAAGCTAAAATCATTTTTAAAAAACAAAAAATTTAAAAACGATAACGGTTAAAAACAACCCGTTGCAAACAATTATTTGACAACAGTTTTATTTAGATAAATAACCATTGACATCTTTTCCCTCCCATTCAAAACGCCAAAAATATAAGATAACGATCGATAACCGTTGTCGAGTTCAAAATGTTAACAACGGTTTATTTTAGAAGAACTGTTGTCAAAGTTTCATCAATTGATAAATATAACAACGGTTTAGCACGCAATAAAACCGTCGTTAAATTTTGACATTTAATTAAATAAGATAAAGAAATGAACCGTTAGCATATATAATATTTAACAACGGTTTTGGACCCACTAAACCGTTGTCAATAGTAAACTAGGACAACGGGTTTGAAACCGTTATTAATATTTAATAACGGTTTATTAAAAGTATACCCGTTACCATAAACATATTTAACAACATTTTTATAACGGTTCTTGAGTTGTGATAACGGTATTATAGATCCGTTATTGATGTAATATAACAGTCGCGGGTTTGTATACAACCGTGGTATATATTTAACAACAGTCGTTGCAATAACGGTTCCGTGTTTCTATTTAATAACGGTAATTGCATTATCTGACCGTTATTGAAGGTCTTATTTGGCGTAGTGAGTGTTCAAACTAAAAACCATAAAAGAAAGCAGAAAAAACAGAGTAGGGTTTGCAAACTACTCGCTAGCTCGCACAGAAATCCCCAGCAAAGCTAACACCTGTCATATTATAAATATAATAGCCATAATCAGTGGGGAGTAACTCGACGTCCTCCAAACCATATCACATGATATAAATGTTACAGCAGCAATAAAATATCAAAAATAGATTGAAATATTAAAACATATGTAATGAAAATAAGTTACCAATATCACGCTTAAAATAAACGTGTTGCATGCTTAAGAGCAAATTTCCTCAAATGACAGAATGAAAATAATATAGTTAGACTATTTTCACTTTAGCTATACTCCTTAACACTGCAACATCCTACACTAGTTTCGGGAACCCAGTGTCACGCAAAGATGACCAACTCCAAGTCCACTTACTAGACAACAAGCTATAATAGGACACGTCTTACCACGCAGTGCGAAGTCCTAGTCTAAGTACATATACATGACTCTACGACAATCTGTACCGCCCGCAGGATTGTTAGAAATCTATATCTCATTAATTAACATATTCATATATGTGATGATATAATTTAGTCATAAAATTTAATACAAATCTTATGCATGCAAACTAAAATAGATAAGTGAAGAAATCGTTTTCCTTACTATAAATTTTGGATTAAAAGGGCACCAACAAGATCTCCTTCTGGTTAGTTCTTGAGCATTCCAAATAATAGATGAACAAAGATTCAAGTATAGAATCTCTCCCAAAAGTGAATAGCCAAGGAAACCTCTCAATAACAAATATTATTATGATCTAGTAATAATAAAAGTCTAACTTAAAAATGACACAAATATTAATTTGTCTCTCTACTATTTCGGTGGAGAGGAGGAATTATTTGGAGTTTATTTCTCTAGAATTTACACAAATTGTAGAAATCATGCATTTTTCTTACACTAGAAAAATTATGATAAGAGTGAATGAATAATTGTAGAGGAAACACTCTCTATTTTTCATGGTGAAACCGGTTGGAGGGAGTATATGTGCCCAATGCATGGGCAAGATTTTCTACCCAAGAAAATGCTAGGCATGCAAGGCTAGTAGTTAGCTTTTATGATTGTGTTTTCCACTTAAAACAATTTACACAATTTTTCCACTAACTCCCTTCAATATTTAGGTACATGTCTATAAAATGGGAGGTCCATTTTATTTTGTCATTTGTCAATTTTGTCACATGTAACATGTTACATGACATGTCACAATGTAATGTATTTTTAACATATTAAAAATCAACATACTCATAAAATACGTCATTTACAAAATCGACTAGTAATTCGTAATTACTTGTACCAAAATGGTTTGTCAATTATAAATCACAACATCTTGTATTTATAATAAATCATTCATTCAATCTCAATTCAATATCAATTGTTTCGTAAACAATAATTTTATCCAAGTAATAAAACGATTCGATTACTTAGACCGTATCTAATTTAATCGAATTACAATAAGACACGTTAACTTTACTCACAAAATCATCCGTCAATTTTAAGCAATTTAATCCCGTATCGGCATACGATTAATTAAATAATCAATTAAGAGTATTTCCCTATAGGTATGACCTAAGGGGATCAAGTGATCACCACCGTCGCACGACAGTAATGTCAAACTCTAGTCAGCCAATCATTACCGATATGTGTGGACTAGTTGACTGTAAAATATTTACATCCCACATGTATTCTTAAAATGAGACTTAAACATGTGATCATCATGATCGATAGTTGTGATCGCATTATTGTCGGAGGACACATATTCCAACAATCTCTCACTTGTCCTCGACAAATGTGCGTCACCAATTCTCTTGTCCTATTACTATCTCCCACTCAATGTAAGGTGTCTTTCAGGTCGTACTTGCAAGTGATCATATCGAGAGTGGTTTACTCGATCCGGAGAATAACTGATTGACCGGAGTTTATCTACCATAAATAGCTTCCGAGCGTGGCCACGCATTTCCAGTTCATTACTCCTCGAGTGGCCCTGAGATATTGTTATAACCCTGACAAGGGGTGGACAATTCCTATCGCACTTATTCCCTTCGACTAGCCACAGCCATCATAACCCAAAATATGCCCATTTGACCCCATTTACGAAGGTCGTAGTAACACAAATCAAAGTTAATGTAAAATTGTGCCATCTTAGGCGAACAGTCTTTAGTCAAAAGAATCGACTCATTAGAATACTATAGTAGCTCTCGCCACGACCAGGCTATATAAATTTGCCAGAACTCTATAAGCGGTCATAAGGCCCGACAAGGTGTTCTTAACAGCCTGCCTATGTGATCGACTAGTCATTCTCATATGACTCCATGGCACTTGAACTTGCCATCAATCGCATCACACTTTAGTCACTTCTGAGACGTCACCTCATATTAGTGACTATGGGCGAATACAATGTTAATCCGAGTTCACTTTAACGGGGTTCAATATTGTCTCTACAACCCGTTTGGATGTAACAAAGTATAAAAGGAGTTTTCTGATTTAAAAACTCGAATGATAAATGTGATTATCACATGAGTAGTCAATACTTGATTACTACTTCATATTCTATAATTCAATTGAAATGACATGACTCATCATGTTAAGCCTATGAGAAGGCTTTGGTTAGTAGGTTTTATCAACTTCTTATACCTCACTCAACCTTACTACATACTCGTTTTCCTTTGTAATGTATACATTTGCATTACAAAACTTTCTGAGTACGTGTCGAGATCTAATCAAGACATAGGCTCTCTAGCCTTAGAATAACTCCCACTGTTTTCACAGTGTGCGGGACTCATCCTTCTTGCACATCTCATGATTGCAAGTGTACTCAATTACCGTTGTAAATATTTATCATTGTTCTTTATTGCCTAGAACGATTCTAGAAAATCTATTTCTTAAATAACATAGCCACAATGGTATCTTTAACCATCCTAATGTGTTTTGATTATGGTTTTATCGGAAACCATGCGCAATCTCAATTGTCAATTGTCACTTGTGTAACAACCTTACACAAAATTGCATCAAAAACACTTTGCATTACATCCTTAATGCTTCTGCAAACACTTAAGGGTAATCTTTATGGCTTACTTGGTAACTATTACTTAAATTCGATTTGAAACAATTCATCATACTCAAAGTATATAAAGTGTTATACATCATTTCCTATTTAATTGATTCGGCAGCGGAAGCAAATGGAATCAATCAAATGTGTTCAACTTGATTGAACTAGTCATGAATCTTATCAACATAAGACTTCTTATTTGACGCTAATATAATGTGGATTTATCTCCACAAATCCGGATATTAAGATGTATTATTATACTCCAAAAGTCTTAAATCATTCCGAATGATCAATATGTCATCCACATATAAGACTAATTAAAATTTCCGTAACTCCCACTTAACCTCATGTATAAACACAACTTCGAGAAAAGTTTTATTAACATGATCAAGACAGTGATTCCAACTCATTGATGTCCTACTTAAGACCCTCTCTTAAGTTGCACATTATCTCAGGATTGCAAGAATCTACAAAACTCAAGACATGTATTGAATACATTCCTTCTAATTGAAGAAGTGGGTTTTAGATTCACTTGCTATATATATATATCATCATAATGAAACACAATCCCTAAGAAGATCCAAATAAACTTAAACATTTCAACTAGTGCAAAAACCTTTGCTACCAATCAAGCTTTGAAATCTCTCTTTATTAGTGCAAAACCTTTTGTCACTAATCAAGCCTTTTATTTCGGATTTTCATGGTTCTAAGCCTTGTATTGAGTTGTGACTTAAACATTCTCATGTAAGTCATATGTTCATTACTTTCCAGAAGTAATTAACTTGAATCAAACAATTTCTTTGTAAGTTGTAAGCTCTTTACTTTCTTAAAAGTAACATGAATTCATCATCTTCAACAAGTAATGACGTTAACCTCCTAGGTTTTGAAGAAACAACGTCTTACACAAAACGTACAAAACGTCTCATGTAGCCAAGAAAGACCAGTTTCTCGCGACATAACATTCTTTTGTGGCTCTTGAATAATTTCTCCCACTCTGTCTTCTAGAAATAAACTTGTATTCTAGAAAGACAGCTTCACAAGCCGCAAACTCGTTGTACGCGTGATTATAGTAAGGAAAAATGAGCATTTGTTTCTTTGTGAAAACTTACAAACATGGTACCCTACCATTTCATATCTCATATGATTCATTTTAGATTTAGTGGAAAAATAATTTAGACAAAATAATAAAATCCCCAAAAGGATCAAGTAACTCAAAGTAACTTGATCGAAGTCCAAACCATATCGAATAGCGTTTGATTTCTTTATCCAACCACACATTATCCCATAATGTGTGCTAAGAGAGATTAATTTGTGATACTATATCACATTTCATTTGGCTTGCATCAAGATCTTCACTTGATAATCCCATCACGACTAAATCGTGATTCCTTGAACTCTTTGAACTTCTTCAAAGATTTCTCTATTTACCTCATTAAGTGAACACATTAGCGTCAACTTTAATCGTTGGTAAAAGAAAATGATCAACCTATTTCGGATCAATGATTTACAACCTCGATCTCCTTTTCAACCAAAAGGCACGAGACATCTTGCTTTGAATACAAGATACGCATATACCATAAGATCTAATGGTTTCAAGAGTACTCGATAACTCTTTGCGTTCATCATTCCAGAGTTGAAGGTTCAATCTTCGGTTACCAATTTGAGTCTTGCATCATCTACATGATATATCATTCTAGTTTGGTTTAGAATATAAACACCTTGATAATGGGCTAGCCATACATCAAATCATGGTGTATAGGGTCACAAAAGTGAAACCTCTTTTGTATCTTAACAAGTTTATATTCTTATTTAGAGTTTATGCACTTAATAGTCATAATTAAGTACAACTATAAACCCAAAAACTAGATTGAGTACACAATAACTCTATCTCTCGACATTATTTGATGCTAGTCGTCATATTATAATCATCTTATGTATCAAGTATAATGATGAAAACCACCACTGGTTTCTAATATTGACGAAGTAGTACTAGCAAAATTTATGTCAATCAAATAAATAAAGAACTAAGTCTTATTAGATGTCCCACAACTAACTTGCTTATTCTTTAACAACTTGGGGTAGTTTCTTTTCTAGTGTCCAATATTTAAGACAATGGAAACTTTATTGGTCGGGATTGATAGGTTTAGTATTGTTATTCTCAATAACGTTACTTTTAACATTACCTTGTATCAATTCCATTCTAATTTTACTTCTTTAAAACCTTATCCTTTTCTTAACGGTTTAAGAGAATGCTCCCACTCATTTCAATGAGTCTTTGCTTTGAGAAGCAAAATTATATTCATGAAGACTACTCTTCATTCGTTTGTTTAGTCTTAAAACTTTCATTGAAGTGGTTGCGGTATTTTGGTCTATTACGATTTCCTACAAATCTAATTACCAAAACAATTTATCGCTTCAAGGTACTTAATTCAATCAAGTATATGAAAAACAATCCATTGTAAGTAGATGTGTTAGTCAAGAATCAAAAACCTGTTTGATAATGAATAACTTTTATCTATACTCTTTAAGAGAGATCCTTAGCAATGGTTCATATGAGGTTTTTAGAAGAAAATTCATATTTGTCTTTAGTTACGATGTTTTAATGGAGATTTGAATAAAATCGAAATGATATCGTATATGAATTGTGATAAAGAAATAGAACAATATAATAACGGAATAATGAAAACAAAACATTTATTGTTATAATAATACTTATAAATAACAAGTAAAGCATTTACCTAGTGACCTCTACCCAACTATGATAAATGATTCCAAGATCCAAATTCATATTAACTTGGGGCACGGTTTGCTGAAATACCCTATATTAATATAACTCGGTGTAGGCTACCCTAAGGAAACTTGTGGATATTACCTCTACAATAGTAACGAGAATAAAGTGTTTGTGGCTCGTGAAGCTGTCTTTCTAGAAAAAGAGTTTATTTCTAGAAGACAGAGTGGGAGAAAATTTGAACTTGACGAAGTTCAAGAGCCACAAACTGATATGACAATACAGGAAGATGTTCCTTCTACGTCTGAATCGTTTATTATTCCTTCCGAACCTAGGAGGTCAGAAAGGGTTAGTCGCCAGCCTGATAGATACCTTGGTATTATCGAGGAAGATGGTGACTATGAGGTTTTACTTTTAGAAAGTGATGAACCTAAGACCTATAAAGCACTAATCTACATGCATGTAGACTTACTTATCATACCAAAACCACTTTATGATATGTTCACGTGCAAGAACGACCTGAAAGACATCTTGCATTGAGTGGGAGATATTATTGGACAATAGAATTGGTAACGCACACTTGTGTCAGACAAGTGGGAGATTGTTGGAGTAGTGTCCCCCCACAATGAGTGCGTTTACATATTAAATCTTGTAAAAGGAATATCGGGGATTTATTTTATTTATTTGTCAGCTGGTTATCGTTAATCGGTAATGATTGGCTGACTAGAGTTTGATATTACTGTCGTGTGACGGCGGTGATCAGCTGATCCCTTTAGGTCACACCTATAGGATGACGCCCAAATAGAATAAATTAATTGTTTGTATGAGACACGAGATAATTAATTCCTTGTATTATTTGACTCTTAGTTAGTCACATAAATGTATTATTTGATGACGGGTTACGAACTCGGGACAAAGAGATTTATTATTTAATTATGAGATATTTAAATAATAAATGATTAGAATTTATTAATTAATTGTTAATTAATTAATTTTATACGATATGTGTTTTTGTTTTGAGGTAGAACAATTAGCTATTTAATTTTTACAAGAGGTTGTAAAATTAGCTAAGTGGGATAATATTGACACATTGTATGTTGATAAAATGGTCTTATGATTACTTAATGGTTAAATAGTTATTGGTAGTTAATTTGTATTATTTAAGTGTTAAATAATTAAATTAATATTTAATTACGTAAGATAATTAAATATAAGACTTATAAGCATTTGTGGGGCAAATGTCGAAAACCGAAATGGACCATAAGTAGTCCACATGTTTCGGTTTTTATAAGGGCATACATGTGTCTATTTAGATGGTTTTTCCACTATGATTTGTCTCCCACATTTACCTATAAATACACCAATATTCACCTCATTCATTAGTTGAAAAAATTAGAAGAAAAACTTGGTCTTTGTTAGTTGCCAAAACCGGTTTCATCATCCCATTTGAAGACCAACTTTTCTTCTTATTTTGTTCATCATTTTCATCTTAAAACACATATAAAAACTAACTAATAATATTAATTAGTACATCAAATATACAATTACAAGGTTACTACTACTATTAACTAGTTATTAATTTTAGTAGTATTTTGGGTTAATCTTGGGTGCCACCAAAGGAGATTATCTATATTGGTAATTGGTGTTCTTGGAGGATCATCCATAGTTGAATAGCTCAAGAACTATAAAGGTAGGAGACCTTTGTAGTGCCCATATTTGCCTTATAGCAATGTAAGGAATTTTTGTCTTAAGATGGTTTAAAACCATCTTTTATACTTTTTATTTGCATGCATGTAGATTTAGACCACTTTAAATTAATTTGTATTTTTAATATCATAAGTTGAGTATTAATTTGGTCTAAATAACTAACAAGTGGTATCAGAGCATTGTTAAATACATGCATGTTGTCTTAAGACGATTTTAGTAATTTATGAGATAAATTAATAAAATTGATATTATGTTGCTAAAATTAGTTTTATCACATAATATGGTCTTTCATGTCAATAATATGGTCTTAAGATGATATGGGACAAAAATTTAATTTTTGTTAAATTTTTCCACTTTTTATAACTTAAAATTGCATAAAATTGAGTAAAAATGCATTAAAATTAATTAAGAGTTAATTAAATTGGGTTGCATGTTAATTTTATATATATTTATTTAGAAATAACCACTTGCATGTTCTATTTATGAGATAAGTAGATACTTTATATTAATGTGATTAATTTAGGTAGTTTATTGATTTTTATTTGATAAAAATGGGTAAATAATGGTTATTTTGTAAATAAATATTGATTTATCTTTAGGGCTCGAAATTTCTGAATTTTGAGCTCCTGGAAATTGTTCCAAAATGTACAAAATTTTATTTTAAGTCATTTCAATTTTTATGGTTTGATTTAGAATTAAATCGTAAAAATTGTCGCTTTATCGATTAAATTGTGAAATCGTTTTAAATAAATTTTAAAAACAAAAATTTTAACTTGCATGGCATTTTTGGTGTAAGACCAGAATGTTCATGGTTTTGAAATTTATTTTTCCATAAATTTTTATATTAAATAGAATTTTTTTGTATGATAATTGTGAATTATTATATCTTTTTTTGTCACAATTGTGTTTTAAATCCCATATAAATTCAAGATAAATTTTGAAAATAATTATTTTGATATTAGACCAGATTAGTATGATAAGTAAGTCTTAAAAGTATTTTAAGAATTGATTATGAATTTTTATTGGTAAAAATTCCGTCAAGGGAGGCTCAAATGATCGTTGTTGGTAAGTTAGACGATTTGGCATGTCATTTTCCATAATGCATTTTATTATTCATTTAGATGAATGGTTTTTTGAATTATAATTATGTAATTTTTCCTAATATGTCCATAGGTAGAAGTTGGTATTTCCCGAAATTGTAAGGGAATATCGACTTGTTTTGTAATTAATTGCGATTTCGCATCGCCTAATTTGTATTTAATTAATAGTTTTATTTTTATTTTATTACAAATTGTATAATAGGGTATTGTTATGTAATTTAATTATTCGTAATTAAATGAAGCTACTAAAGACGGAGTTTTCATGAAGACGGTGTTTTCGGAAAGGCGTTCCGAAATCCTAAAGAAGGAGGCCAATTTATGAAGACTCAAGGGACCAAGGAGTTGGTTTCCGAAGTGTAATAATTTTAGTTAATTAGATTAACTAGATGGCCATATTAGGACTTGTTTGTTTTAATTCTTCTAGAAATTCATGCCAAATCGTCACTACATGTTTTATTTTTGTTGTTATCGATTTAATCGTCTAGCATTCACTAATTTTGTTCACTTAAAAGTGATAGACAATTAAATTGATAAGATCTCTCACATTTGTTTAAAATTGAGATTAAGCCTTACCAAATAATAGCACCTATGAATCCCTTCTTCATTAGAGGTGGGTTCGGATCACCGATGTACACTCTTTTTACGTTGGGTAAGTAGGGTAATAAAAGTTATTACGCGTGAAAATTGGTTGGACTCAACGGGATAAATATGGGTTGAATCGGTCCACCGTGCCCATATTTATTCTGGGGCTAAAAGATAGATTTTAAGAAAATCCGTCAACCAAGAGTTCTAGTAGTAGAATCAGTCAAAATGTTGACTCACCAAATTTGTATAAATATGGGTTGAATCGGTCCACCGTGCCCGTGTTTATATAAAATTGGATCTTAGAATCATTTATATAATTCAGTGGGAGATCATTATATAAATGGGAACTTGTTAAATAGTTTCACAAGTTAAATATTTCTAGACGATAAATGTTAATCTTTCCTTTATTTCCTTTGTAGCAATCACGATGATTTCTACTAGTGAAACCGCCACCATAGCTAGAGATTCATGGCTACGTTCTTTTATGGACAAATATGTATTAAAAGCCGACGGTAGTAATTTTAAATATTGGAAGGAACAACTTCGATTAGCTGCCGCAGGTGATGGCAAATTATGCTACCTTGTCGATCCCTTTCCCCCTTCGCCTAGTACTAGGGCCACTGCCGATGTAAGGGAGGCTTTTTCAAATTATAAAAAGGAATCCGCTGCAATAAAAAATGTTTTGATTTTTTCAATGGATCCTGCTTTATAAAGGCAATGTGTCAAGTTTCGCGATGCACATGAAGTATTCTCGAGGCTTTCTACTATGTTTTCTCAAGCGCCGAGAATAATTCAATATGACACCGCAGTTCGTTTCTTTGAGGCTAACCTCAAAGATGGTCAACCTGTAAGTTCACACCTACTTAAAATGATTGAGTACGTGGAAACTTTAGAGGGGTTGGGATGCAAGATCCCCGGCGAACTTATGGTGGACCGAGTGCTCCACTCTCTCTCGCACGTCAAGGGATTTACCCAATTTAGGGTAAATTACAATATGACAAACATGAGAAAGAGTTTTCATGAGCTCCATTCTCTGCTTGTGCAAGCAGAGAAGGACATGGGATTGAGTGGGAGTACGAGGAAAGATGTGCTTGCGATTAACGTGAAGGGGAAGAAGCAGTTTAAGAGGAACGCAGGTAAGAAGCCCGTTCAGGTGGAGGGCAAAGGTAAAGCAATTGCGAATTGCTCTACCAAGACAAAACATATAAAGGGTAATCCTCTTAAAGATACTTGTAATTATTGTAATAACAAGGGACATTGGAGACGTAATTGTACAAAGTACCTGGATGACATAAAAGCTGGCATTGTGAAGCCAATATGTAATTTCTCAATCGAATCTTTTATGATAGACATAAATTATGCTTCAAATACAACTTGGGTATTAGATACTGGTTGTGGTTCTCACTTGTGTAATCATTTTCAGGGCCTAAAAAGCATAAGAAAGCTAAACAAGGGTGATGTCGATCTCCGAATGGGAAACGGGTCTAAAGTAGCTGCCGTCTCAGTAGGAACTTATGTTCTTAGTTTAGCTTCGGGTTTGGATTTACATCTTAATAATTGTTATTTTGTACCTACGCTATCTAGAAATATAATATCTGTATCTGTGTTAGACACAGAAGGGTTTTCTTTTGTAATTAAAGACAAGTGCTGTACATTTTCCCTTAATGGGATTGTATATAGCCAAGCTATTTCAATCAATGGAATTTATATTATAGATACCTGCAACGATGTTTATCATTTAGATAGTAAAAGACTCAAAACAGGTGATCTTGATCTATCTTATTTATGGCATTGTCGATTAGAACACATCAACGAGAAGCGCATTAAAAGACTAGTGTCGACTGGTGTAATTAAACCTTTTGATTTCGAATAATTTGGCACATGCGAATCTTGTCTTCTTAGCAAGATGACTCGTTCACCATTTCTAGGAAAAGGATCTCGAGCTAGTGAGTTATTGGGTTTAATACATACCGATGTTTGTGGCCCAATGACAGTCACTGCTAGAGGTAATTATGACTATTTCATTACTTTTACCGATGACATGAGTAGATATGAGTATATCTACTTAATGAGGTATAAAAGTGAAGCTTTTGATAAGTTCAAAGAGTTTCAGAATGAAGTAGAAAACCAATTAAATAAGAAGATTAAAGCATTACGATCATATCGTGGTGGGGAATATTAAAGCAATGACTTTATATATCACCTTATAAACTGCGGTATTGTATCTCAGTTAACTCCTCCTGGCACACCACAATTAAATGGTGTGGCTGAAAGGAGGAATCGAACTTTATTAGATATGGTTCAATCGATGATGAGTCAAACAGAGTTACCTAAGTCATTCTGGGGTTTTGCCATTTTATCTGCTGTACAATCACTTAATAAAAGTCACACTAAAGCAACTGACAAAACTCCATATGAGATATGGAAAGGGAAAGTTCCGAATCTGCGATACATGAAAGTATGGGGTTGTGATGCTTATGTCAAGAGCAAGTCTGACGATAAGCTTGCACCTCGTTCTGAAAAGTGTATTTTTGTAGGCTACCCTAAGGAAACTTGTGGATATTACTTTTACAATAGTAACGAGAACAAAGTGTTTGTGGCTCGTGAAGTCGTTTCTTTCTAGAAAAAAGAGTGAAGAGTTTATTTCTAGAAGACAGAGTGGGAGAAAATTTGAACTTGACGAAGTTCAAGAGCCACAAACTGATATGACAATACAGGAAGATGTTCCTTCTACGTCTGAATCCGTTATTATTCCTTCTGAACCTAGGAGATCAGAAAGGGTTAGTCGTCAGCCTGATAGATACCTTGGTATTATCGAGGAAGATGGTGACTATGAGGTTTTACTTTTAGAAAGTGATGAACCTAAGACCTATAAAGCAGCTATTATGAGTTCTGACTCTAAGGTATGGCTCGAGGCCATGCAATCCGAAATGGATTCCATGTACGATAATCAGGTATGGGACCTGGTTGACTTACCTAAAGATGTTCGACCTCTTCAGTGTAAGTGGATATTTAAGATTAAAATCGGCATGGATGGACATAAAGATGTCTACAAAGCTAGATTGGTTGCAAAACGTTTCACTCAGGTTCATGGTTTACACTATGATGAAACTTTTGCACCAGTTGCTATGCTTAGATCTGTTTGGATAATGTTAGCGATTGTTGCATTTCATAGTTATGAGATATGGCAAATGGATGTCAGAACCGCTTTCCTGAACGGGTTTCTGGAAGAGGAAGTGTTCATGACACAACCTGAGGGTTTTGTGGATCCTAAAAATCCTAACAAAGTATGCAAACTTAAGAGATCTATTTATGGTCTTAAGCAAGCGTCAAGGAGTTGGAATCATCGTTTTGATCATGTTATTAAACAAAATGGTTTTTCTCGAAGTGTTGAGGAACCATGTTTATACATGAAGTTTAGTGGGAGTAAAGTTGTTTTCTTACTTCTTTATGTGGACGACATATTACTCATTGGGAATGATGTTGATATGCTTGCCACTGTTAAGAAGTGGTTGGGAAATCACTTCCAAATGAAAGATTTGGGAGAAGCTCAGCGCATCTTGGGTATCCGGATCTATAGGGATAGATCCAAAAGGATATTAGGATTGAGTCAAGAAGCCTATATCGATAAGATTCTTGACCGATTCAATATGAAAAACTCCAAGAGAGGTTTTCTACCTATTGGCAGTGGGATCACTTTGAGTAAGTCACAGTGTCCTACTGAGCCTAAGGATATTGAACGCATGAAATCGATTCTCTATGCTTCCGCTGTTGGATCGATCATGTATGCTATGATGTGTTCTCGTCCTGATGTCTCGTATGCTTTGAGTATGACGAGTTGTAACATCCCGTAAATTTGAATACCTTTATTATATTTTAAAAGTAATATTTTAATCTATTTTAATTTTATATTAATTTATTTGAAATAAAATTTATTTGATAAAATATAATCTTATTTTATTTTGAAGAAATGTAATCATTTTTGATAGTTTAGAAATGTTTAAAAGTGATTTAAACTTTATTTAAACCTTTTCCCTTGATAAAATAGATTTCGGATAAAAGTCGTAAAATTGAGATTTTCCCATTTCTTACGGTCGTTGGGTAAACGAGTTTGGATATTGGGCATATGAGTACTTAATATTTTAGTAAATTCGTGTTTAATAACTTTAATATTCTCGGAAATCGCGTTCGACGAATATTTTTAATTTCCGTCGAAACGAACCAAAACGTAAACAATTGAAACTCACCCAAACACCCTACCCCAAACCATGCACCCTCCATCCTCCATGGGTCTCCTCTTCATCTTTCATTTCCTCAATTCTCATTCTATCACTTCCTTCTTCCAAACACCAAATTCATCTCAAAAATCCTCCTTACAATCCCTAAATCCACCATAACTTCTTCGTTTCTCCACCAAATCGCATAAAAATTATATATTCGGAATCCTCTCTTCAATCCTCACCTACTAGTAAGCTTTATTTTCATTTCCCCCAAATTTTGCTTAAGGCTCGTCTTTTAGGGTTTTCGAATTTAAGCTTAATAATTGTGTTTTTGTTGTTCTTATAGGTGAAGAATATGAAGATGAGTTAGGAGACTCATATATTGTAGAAGATGATGCATAATTTTGGGTTTTAGAAGCTTTATCAAGTTATTACTTGTCTCTTTGCTAGCTTAAGGTAACTATTCCGAGTTACTCGACGAATTAATGTCACATTAGTAGTTGTATTTGTTGTTTGTTGTTGTTTGAGACGATCTTGTTGATAAATGAATGAATAGAGTAAGATGAGTATGCTTATGTTTAATTTATGTTACCCATTTGTATATTATTGTTTGGAACAAATTTGGATGAGGATTTATGTGTTGTGACAAGTCCGCGTCTTTGGCCGAACGCGTCGACTGGATCGATACGGTTTCCAATGTTTCCAAAAATATGACAGATTGAACGGCATCGAAAAATTAGGTGGTTTAGTCACTTGAATCACTCAATTCGGAGTCCGTATGAGTAAATGGCGTCGTTTTATCGATTAAAATTTATAGAAAAGTTTACCCTTGTGTGAGACGGTTATTTATGCTATTTTATTATGCGAGAATTTTGTGGAATTAGTTATTTTGTAAGTTGGAATGTTTTTCTTTATGTTGATAGTGTTCACATGATAGAAATTAGAAATAGCATGAGAATGATATTGTGATGAATTTTGTGATTTGGGCCAAAGTAGGCCAAGACTCGAAAGTGGGCCGATTGACCGAACGAGTTTGGTCAAACTAGGTTTAAATCGGTCAGCCTCGATTTGACCGATGACCCGTCGCGGGACTCGGGTCGAGGGTTTGTCTTTGAGGTGAGATTGGTTGTTATTGGATGTTTTATGTTATGCCTTGATATTTGTAATTATCATTTCACATGTTGGTTGTTGGATGTTTTGGATGCCTTATGCTTGAGTCTTGTTGCCTCTCTGCCATTTTAGCTTGTTCTCATGGATTATGGTACTGTTGGTTAGCTGGAATTTGGATTATTATTGATATTGGAGACATTGTTGGATTGTCAGCCGAATATGGTCTTGCGTAGTCTTTTTATATGCTAGGGTGTGTATGATCATTTGTGTGTGTGCAAGTTTCGACTCTTTGCCCCTCTTATAGTTAATTGGGTGTCCTACTTGTCTTGTGTGGTGTGGGCTAAAGTATTCAAGCTGGGACTAGGTCCTAGATGAGTATTTCGGCCTTCGTCATAGATAGGCCCTTATAGTCTTTGACGAGTGTATGTTCACAGCTTAATAGCCTTTGTGTCTTAGCTTGGTGGGCCTATATCCACGTTAGGGCATGACCTCCTGACGTACTCTTAGAAGTATGTGGTCAGCTTAAGTATTAGCCAACCCTTTGGTGGACTCCTTAGGGGTACTCATGTGTGTTATCATGGGTCTTGGATGCGGTACTTTCTGCATGTCGCTAGGTCTGCGCAGGTTTAGGACTAAGGTGTTTACCTTACCTCGTGGTATAGACTCGAGTTACAGAGTGACTATTGACTATACAAGGAACTTATGCCTGTCTCTAGATATATTGTCCTTTCTTGTTGATGATTCTATGAATCATAGAAGGTGAGATGCAAGCCGGCTATGGTTGATAGAGTTTGGGTTCCTGGTTGTTATGTGATTCACATGATAGTGTAGTATGAGTCGGTCTAGTATTCATATGCTAGGACTATGTGTTGTTATATTGTTGTTCACATGATGAGTACGATTGTCTAGCATCTATATGTTAAGGCTATGTGTTATTCATATTCATATTCTTATGTTTACATGTTATATTAATTATGACATTTCGTGGTCGGAGAACTCGAGTTACTCCCCACCGATCGTGGCTTTCGTATTTGTTTAAAATGCGATTGACAGGTAGGTGATGCATATATGGGGTACATGGACGAGCTAGCGAGCAAAGTAACCTTGGGACCTAGATTGGCTTTATTTTATTGTGACCCTTAAACACTTTTTATGTCATATACTTTTTAGGGACATATGTCTCCCTTTTTCATATTTGGGTTGTATAACTTTGTTTCGCGACTTTAGCGATGTTTTATTTATGAGATTCATTTTAGACCTTGCATGTTTGACACCTTCCCATGTGGATATTTTTATAACAGGTTCAGGTTTCGTTTTCGACTTTTAAAAATTACAGGTTTTTACACAAATGAACCTATTACAAACATATCCATGCAGTTTTTATCTAGAATTACGTGTTTACTTTTCCGCAATAAATGAGGGTGTCACAGTTGGTATCAGAGCATATTTGCTCCCGACGCACATTTGTACACCCCCAATATAAATAACTTGACCTTAAAATAATAAACTTGAGAGATGGGTAGGATGGGTAGACTTAGGACCTTATGTTATAGTCTCTTTGTGTATGCTTCGTGGTAGGTTCTAACATGTTTGTTGATTGTCAATTATTTTTTGTACCCTTGGATCAATGACCGCGAGCTTACCTACATGAAGATCAAGATTTGGTGCCTATTGCCGAGGACTGAACATTTGTTCACCTTTGAAGAATGCTTCTACTTCCTCGAAGATGTTTCTCATTCTTTGTGTACCTTGCCTTATTTTTTTTATCTCTTGGCGCCTATTCTTCTTCTAAACTCCCTCTTCTATTTCCTTGAAAGTTACTCTTGTACCCTCCTAACTTGTCCGTTGTTCCATGCTTATCCTCCATTAACGCCTTTTGATAGTACTCTTTCTTTTGAGAAATGTTGGCCTTGGTTGGAAAATTCGACTTTTGAGGAGATTGTTTGTGGTTGACCCATATCTCTGGTTTTGAGAGGTTGTGATGTTAGGAAGACTGAGGTAGGATGATGAGACACACTTGGTGATTCCTATACCTAGTTCCTTGATAAAGTGAGTATTCTTGATTGGTGGATTTTGTGTTGTCAAGTGTGAGTTGCGTTTGTTACTAAGGCTATAGAACTTGGCTTTATTGTTTAGGTTTGGGATTTGAGAGCCTTGGGGAGTGTAGTGAGACATGTCTTGGGATACTAGTTCTTGGTACTTGACTTTAAATGGATGGAATATTTGAGGAACCCTTTCTGGGAATTTATAACTTGGTATTCGGATCTTTGATTGAAGATTTTACTATTTTGAGAAACCCATGGTTGACACTAGTTGGATATGAGTATAGCTTTGTTGGAACTTTGATCTTGATCTTGTGGAAGTTGTTTGTGGATGTTTGAAGATTTGGAGTGGTGAAATCACACTTATAATGGAGTACCCTGTTTCAGGGAATAGATTAGGATGAAGTAACATGAGCGTTTTGAGGAAATCCTTGGGAGTGATGTGGTTATAAGTTTTTTTGCTAAGA
Source organism: Silene latifolia (assembly GCF_048544455.1). Lineage (NCBI taxonomy): Eukaryota > Viridiplantae > Streptophyta > Magnoliopsida > Caryophyllales > Caryophyllaceae > Silene > Silene latifolia. The sequence continues at coordinate 358,144,657 of NC_133538.1, forward strand.
ATTTTTCGGAACCGCTTAGATTGATGTTGTTGTGTGAGATTTGAGTACCTGGCGTTTCCTTATTGTCTAATTTCCTTTCTTCTTTGACCATAAGCGTTACCGTTCATACCTTATTTCCTCGCTTCATCTTGCTCATGATCTTGAATTAGCCGCCGTAGTGCATGCCTTGAAGACATGGAGACATTACCTTATTGAAGTTCATTGCCACATTTATACCGATCATAAGAGTTTGAGGTGTATCTTTACCCAGAAAGAATTGAATATGAGGCAAAGAAGATGGCTAGAGTTGGTGAATGATTATGATGCCGAGTTGATCTATCATGAAGGGAAAGCAAATTTGGTGGCCGATGCCTTGAGTAGGAAGACTAGTAACTCTTTGAGCACTATCCGTGTGTTACCTGATGAACTTATCACGGAATTTCAAAAGCTAGGGATAAGCCTTGTTGGGGAGGGCTTTGACTATCTTAGTGCCATGAGTGCAGAACCCAAATTTTACCATGAGATCCGTACTTGCCTACCTGAGGATGCTACTTTCAGGTCCATTCGAGCAAAAATCCAACTTGGGCAAACTAAGGATTGTGTGGTGGATAGTGATGGATACCTTCATTACCAAGGTAGGATGTATGTTCCGAGAGTAGCCGAGTTGAGGAAGGAGATCCTTGATGAAGCTCACCTTTCTCCTTATACTATTCATCCTGGTGGTGACAAGATGTATAAAGACTTGAGATTACAATTTTGGTGGCCTAGGATGAAGATTGATGTCCTAGAGTATGTTAGTAAGTGTCTTACCTGTCAGAAAGTGAAGATTGAGCATCAGAAACCCGGGGGTTTGCTACAACCTTTGGATGTTCCCCTTTGGAAATGGGAGTCCATCTCCATGGACTTTGTGATGGCTTTACCTAAGACTGCTAGCGGAAAAGATGCGGTTTGGGTGGTTGTAGATCGATTGACCAAATGTGCTAGGTTTATACATATCAAGGAGACATGGAAATTAGATGTCCTAGCTGGTGCCTACGTGAAAGAGATAGTACGCTACCATGGAGTGCCTAAGGATATAGTATCAGATTGTGACCCTAGATTCTGTTCCCATTTCTGGACTGCTTTGCAAGAAGCCATGGGTAGTAAGCTACTGATGATTTCATACCGCTATAGATGGGCAGACTGAGAGGACTATCCAGACTTTAGAGGACCTCCTCCGTGCTTGTGCTTTAGACTTCCACACTTCTTGGGAGAAATGTTTACCTCTTGTTGAATTCTCCTACAACAATAGCTATCATTCCTCTATCAAAATGTCACCTTATGAGGCTTTGTACGGTAGGAAGTGCCGTAGTCCTATGTGTTGGGATCAAGTCCAAGATGCTCATGTGTTGGGACCCAATTTGGTGACTGAGACCATCAATCAGGTTCAGATCATTCGAGAGCGTATGAAAACCGCTCAAGACCAACATAAATCTTATGCCGATGTCCGTCGTCGACCACTTACCTTTGAGGTTAATGATCGAGTGTTCATTAAGGTATCACCTATGAAAGGGGTGAAACGGTTTGGTGTGAAAGGAAAGCTGAGTCCCAAATACATTGGACCTTTCCGTGTGCTTGAGAAGATTGGCCCCGTTGCTTACCGTTTGGATTTGCCCCCGAATTTGAGCAAGGTTCATAATGTCTTCCATGTATCTCAGTTGAGGAAGTACATTAGTGATCCGAGCCATGTTATTCAAGAAGAAATCCCAGATTTGGAACCCAACTTGGCTTTGGAAGAAAGGCCGATCCGAATCCTCGAAAGGGCAAACAAGCAACTTAGAAACAAAGTGGTGCCCCTAGTTCGTATACTTTGGCGTTGTGGAAATGTCGAAGAAGAAACTTGGGAGCCTGAATCCTCTATGTTAGCTAAATATCCCGAACTTTTCTCGTGAGGTAATCCTCATTCCTTTATCTAATTCTTGTGAGTTTTAGCTATCCTTTCGAGTGTTCCTCTCCTTCTCTTAAATACCCTCCGCGTTAGTAGTCCTTGCTTAGTTGTTTAAAAGTCGTAGTTAGAGTTTGGTCATAGCTAGTGGAGTTATTATCCTTTTTATAGAGTTTCGAAATAAAGATTTTTGAAAATGTTTTACTGTTTTCCACTGGTTTTAACGTCAATGAGTGGTAAAGCTCGTTATTGGAGACGTCCGATATTTGGTTTTCTTATTTGTTGGTGTAAAAATATATATTTTTATGTCTTTGATTTGGAGTGTTGATGTTCTTAAACGGCCGACGTGGTTTTTCCGTTCCATTGAAAAGACACTTATACTTCTTTTTTGGGAAAATGTATGCTTGTCATTGAAAAATATAAGTGTCCCTTACAACATTACAATCAATACAATTCAACATGCTGTCAAATAAATATCAAACTAACAGCAACCTAGGCAGACTACAGATAACTAACCCAGTCTTGGACTCGTCTATTCTGAGACTGAATTGCACAATTGTTAAGCCTATTCTGAACCTCCATTTTAATCATCCTACAAAGGACTGTAGGCCTGATCACATACCCTTCGATCCTGCACTTCTTCCTGCTGAACCAGATATGAGCCAGAGTACTTGCTAAAATCATAGCTATGATCTTCTTCCTGCTAAGTTCAGGCGTCCTCCACTTTACCCACCATTGGATACACTCAGTGATAGGTAGTTGCAGTAGACACCAATCAGAGATCAATAGCAAGCAGCTTCTACTATAGTAACAGTAAAAGAAAAAATGACTGTGACTCTCCTCATCATCACCACACAAAAAACAACAGTTGACAGTTGTAATGTGCATCTTGATAAGCCTATCCTGAGTTAATAGTCTCTGCTGAGCAACAAGCCACACCATGAAACTATGCTTAGGCACAATCCACCTATTTAGCATCCAAGGATACCAACTGACTATAGGCCCCGCAGGTCTAAGCCAATCATACCCCTCTTTGATTGAATAATGCTCCACATACACTTATACTTCATACGTCCATATTTTGAAGATTTTGTTTACTTGATTTTAAGGAGATAGACCTACATATATACAATGTTCCTTCTTCTAAGTTTCGGGGACGAAACTTCTTAAAAGGAGGGATGATTGTAACATCCCGTAAATTTGAATACCTTTATTATATTTTAAAAGTAATATTTTAATCTATTTTAATTTTATATTAATTTATTTGAAATAAAATTTATTTGATAAAATATAATCTTATTTTATTTTGATGAAATCTAATCATTTTTGATAGTTTAGAAATGTTTAAAAGTGATTTAAACTATATTTAAACCTTTTCCTTTGATAAAATAGATTTCGGATAAAAGTCGTAAAATTGGGATTTTCCCATTTCTTACGGTCGTTGGGTAAACGAGTTTGGATATTGGGCATATGAGTACTTAATCTTTTAGTAAAATCGTGTTTAAGATCTTTAATTTTCTCGAAAATCGCATTCGACGAATATTTCTAATTTCCGTCGAAATGAACCAAAACGTAAACAATTGAAACTCACCCAAACACCCTACCCCAAACCATGCACCCTCCATCCTCCACGGGTCTCCTCTTCATCTTTCATTTCCTCAATTCTCATTCTATCACTTCCTTCTTCCAAACACCAAATTCATCTAAAAAATCCTCCTTACAATCCCTAAATCTACCATAACTTCTTCATTTCTCCACCAAAACGCATAAAAATTATATATTCGGAATCCTCTATTCAATCCTCACCTACTAGTAAGCTTTATGTTCATTTCCCCCAATTTTTGTTTAAGGCTCATCTTTTAGGGTTTTCGAATTTAAGCTTAATAATTGTGTTTTTGTTGTTCTTATAGGTGAAGAATATGAAGATGAGTTAGGAGACTCATATATTGTAGAAGATGATGCATAATTTTGGGTTTTAGAAGCTTTCTCAAGTTATTACTTGTCTCTTTGCTAGCTTAAGGTAACTATTCCGAGTTACTCGACGAATTAATGTCACATTAGTAGTTGTATTTGTTGTTTGTTGTTGTTTGAGATGATCTTGTTGATAAATGAATGAATGAAGTAAGATGAGTATGCTTATGTTTAATTTATGTTACCCATTTGTATATTATTGTTTGGAACAAATTTGGATGAGGAATTATGTGTTGTGACAAGTCCGCGTGTTGGGTGAACGCGTCGATGCTGGACCGAGACGGTTTCCTATGTTTCCAAAAATATGACAGATTGAACGGCATCGAAAAATTAGGTGGTTTAGCCACTTGAATCACTCAATTCGTAGTCCGTATGAGTAAATGGCGTCGTTTTATCGATTAAAATTTATAGAAAAGTTACCCTTGTGTGAGACGGTTATTTATGCTATTTTAATATGCGAGAATTTTGTGGAATTAGTTATTTTGTAAGTTGGAATGTTTTTCTTTATGTTGATAGTGTTCACATGATAGAAATTAGAAATAGCATGAGAATGATATTCTGATGAATTTTGTGATTTGGGCCAAAGTAGGCCAAGACTCTGAGCTGGGCCAGATTAACCGAACGAGTTTGGTCAAACTAGGTTTAAACCGGTCAGCCTCGATTTGACCGATGACCCGTCGCAGAACTCGGGTCGAGGGTTTGTCTTTGAGGTGAGATTGGTTGTTATTGGATGTTTTATGTTATGCCTTGATATTTGTAATTATCATTTCACATGTTGGTTGTTGGATGCTTTGGATGCCTTATGCTTGAGTCTTGTTGCCTCTCTGCCATTTTAGCTTGTTCTCATGGATTATGGTACTGTTGGTTAGCTGGAATTTGGATTATTATTGATATTGGAGACATTGTTAGATTGCCAGCTGAATATGCTCTTGCGTAGTCTTTCATATGCTAGGGTGTGTATGATCATTTGTGTGTGTGCAAGTTTGAACTCTTTGCCCCTCTTATGGTTAATTGGGTGTCCTACTTGTCTTGTGTGGTGTAGGCTAAAGTATTCAAGCTGAGACTAGGTCCTAGGTGAGTATTTCGGCCTTCGTCATAGATAAGCCCTTATAGTCTTTGACGAGTGTATGTTCACAGCTTAATAGCCTTTGTGTCTTAGCTTGGTGGGCTTATATCCAAGTTAGGGCATGACCTCCTGACGTACTCTTAGAAGTATGTGGTCAGCTTAAGTACTAGCCAACCCATTGGTGGACTCCTTAGGGGTACTCATGTGTGTGATCATGGGTCTTGGATGCGGTACTTTCCGCATGTTGCTAGGTCTGCGCAGGTTTAGGACTAGGGTGTTTACCTTACCTCGTGGTATAGACTCGAGTTACAGAGTGACTATTGACTGTACTAGGAACTGATGCCTGTCTCTAGATATATTATCCTTTCTTGTTGATGATTCTATGAATCATAGAAGGTGAGATGCAAGCCGGCTATGGTTAATAGAGTTTGGGTTCCTGGATGTTATGTGATTCACATGATAGTGTAGTATGAGTCGGTCTAGTATTCATATGCTAGGACTATGTGTTGTTATATTGTTGTTCACATGATGAGTACGATTGTCTAGCATCTATATGCTAAGGCTATGTGTTATTCATATTCATATTCTTATGTTTACATGTTATATTAATTATGACATTTCGTGGCTGGGAGAACTCGGAGTTACTCCCCACCGATTGTAACTTTCGTATTTGTATAAAATGCGATTGACAGGTAGGTGATGCATATATGGGGTACATGGACGAGCTAGCGAGCAAAGTAACCTTGGGACCTAGATTGGCTTTATTTTATTGTGACCCTTATACACTTTTTATGTCATATACTTTTTTGGGACATATGTCTCTCTTTTTCATATTTGGGTTGTATAACTTTGTTTCGCGGCTTTAGCGATGTTTTATTTATGAGATTCATTTTAGACCTTGCATGTTTGACACCTTCCCATATGGATATTTTTATAACAGGTTCAGGTTTTGTTTTCGACTTTTAAAAATTACAGTTTTTTACCCAAATGAACCTATTACAAACATATCCATGCAGTTTTTATCTAGAATTACGTGTTTACTTTTCCGCAATAAATGAGGGTGTCACAGTTGGTATCAGAGCATATTTGCTCCCGACGCACGTTTGTGCACCCCCAATATAAATAACTTGATCTTAAAATAATAAACTTGAGAGATGGGTAGGATGGGTAGACTTAGGACCTTATGTTGTAGTCTCTTTGTGTATGCTCCGTGGTAGGTTCTAACATGTTTGTTGATTGTCAAATATTTTTGTACCCTTGGATCAATGACCGCGAGCTTACCTACATGAAGATCAAGATTTGGTGCCTATTGCCGAGGACTGAAGATTTGTTCACCTTTGAAGAATGCTTCTACTTCCTCGAAGATGTTTCTCATTCTCTGTACCTTGCCTTATTTTTTTTATCTTTTGGCGCCTATTCTTCTTCTAAACTCCCTCTTCTCTTTCCTTGAAAGTTACTCTTGTACCCTCCTAACTTGTCCGTTGTTCCATGCTTATCTTCCCTTAACGCCTTTTGATAGTACTCTTTCTTTTGAGAAATGTTGGCCTTGGTTGGAAAATTCGACTTTTGAGGAGATTGTTTGTGGTTGACCCATAACCCTGGTTTTGAGAGGTTGTGATGTTAGGAAGACTGAGGTAGGATGATGAGACACATTTGGTGATTCCTATACCTAGTTCCTTGATAAAGTGAGTATTCTTGATTGGTGGATTTTGTGTTGTCAAGTGTGAGTTGCGTTTGTTCCTAAGGCTATAGAACTTGGCGTTGTTGTTTAGGTTTGGGATTTGAGAGCCTTGGGGAGTGTAGTGAGACATGTCTTGGGATACTAGTGCTTGGTACTTGACTTTAAATGGATGGAATATTTGAGGATACCTTTCTGGGAATTTATAGCTTGGTATTCGGATCTTTGATTGAAGATTTTACTATTTTGAGAAACTCATGGTTGACACTAGTTGGATATGAGTATAGCTTTGTTGAAACTTTGACCTTGATCTTGTGGAAGTTGTTTGTGGATGTTTGAAGATTTGGAGTGGTAAAATCACACTTATAGTGGAGTACCCTGTTTCAGAGAATAGATTAGGATGAAGTAACATGAGCGTTTTGAGGAAATCCTTGGGAGTGATGTGGTTATAAGTTTTGTTGCTAAGAATTTTGCGGAACCGCTTAGGTTGATGTTGTTGTGTGAGATTTGAGTACCCGGCGTTTCCTCGTTGTCTAATTTCCTTTCTTCTTTGACCATAAGCGTTACCGTTCATACCTTCTTTCCTCACTTCATCTTGCTCATGATCTTGAATTAGCCGCCGTAGTGCATGCCTTGAAGACATGGAGACATTACCTTATTGAAGTTCATTGCCGCATTTATACCGATCATAAGAGTTTGAGGTGTATCTTTACCTAGAAAGAATTGAATATGAGGCAAAGAAGATGGCTAGAGTTGGTGAATGATTATGATGCCGAGTTGATCTATCATGAAGGGAAAGCAAATGTGGTGGCCGATGCCTTGAGTAGGAAGACTAGTCACTCTTTGAGCACTATCCGTGTGTTACCTGATGAACTTACCACGGAATTTCAAAAGCTAGGGATAAGCCTTGTTGGGGAGGGCTTTGACTATCTTAGTGCCATGAGTGCAGAACCCAACTTTTACCGTGAGATCCGTACTTGCCTACCTGAGGATGCTACTTTCAGGTCCATTCGAGCAAATATCCAACTTGGGCAAGCTAAGGATTGTGTGGTGGATAGTGATGGATACCTTCATTACCAAGGTAGGATGTATGTTCCGAGAGTAGCCGAGTTGAGGAAGGAGATCCTTGATGAAGCTCGCCTTTCTCCTTATTCTATTCATCCTGGTGGTGACAAGATGTATAAAGACTTGAGATTACAATTTTGGTGGCCTAGGATGATGATTGATGTCCTAGAGTATGTTAGCAAGTGTCTTACCTGTCAGAAAGTGAAGATTGAGCATCAGAAACCTGGGGGTTTGCTACAACCTTTGGATGTTACCCTTTGGAAATGGGAGTCCATCTCCATGGACTTTGTGATGGCTTTACCTAAGACTGCTAGCGGAAAAGATGCGGTTTGGGTGATTGTAGATCGATTGACCAAATGTGCTAGGTTTATACCTATCAAGGAGACATTGAAATTAGATGTCCTAGCTGGTGCCTACGTGAAAGAGATAGTACGCTACCATGGAGTGCCTAAAGATATAGTATCAGATCGTGACCCTAGATTCTGTTCCCGTTTCTGGACTGCTTTGCAAGAAGCCATGGGTAGTAAGCTACTGATGATTTCATGCCGCTACAGATGGGCAGACTGAGAGGACTATCCAGACTTTAGAGGACCTCCTCCGTGCTTGTGCTTTAGACTTCCACACTTCTTGGGAGAAATGTTTACCTCTTGTCGAATTCTCCTACAACAATAGCTATCATTCCTCTACCAAAATGTCACCTTATAAGGCTTTGTACGGTAGGATGTGACGTAGTCCTGTTTGTTGGGATCAAGTCCAAGATGCTCATGTGTTGGGACCCGATTTGGTGACTGAGACCATCAATCAGGTTCAGATCATTCGAGAGCGTATGAAAACTGGTCAAGACCGACAGAAATCTTATGCCGATGTCCGTCGTCGACCACTTACCTTTGAGGTTGATGATCGAGTGTTCCTTAAGGTATCACCTATGAAAGGGGTGAAACGGTTTGGTGTGAAAGGAAAGCTGAGTCCCAAATACATTGGACCTTTTCGTGTGCTTGAAAAGATTGGCCCCGTTGCTTACTGTTTGGAGTTGCCCCCGAATTTGAGCAAGGTTCATAATGTCTTCCATGTATCTCAGTTGAGGAAGTACATTAGTGATCCGAGCCATGTTATTCAAGAAGAAATCCCAGATTTGGAACCCAACTTGGCTTTGGAAGAAAGGCCGATCCGAATCCTCGAAAGGGCAAACAAGCAACTTAGAAACAAAGTGGTGCCCCTAGTTCGTATACTTTGGCGTTGTGGAAATGTCGAAGAAGAAATTTGGGAGTCTGAATCCTCTATGTTAGCTAAATATCCCGAACTTTTCTCGTGAGGTAATCCTCTTTCCTTTATCTAATTCTTGTGAGTTTTAGCTATCCTTTCGAGTGTTCCTCTCCTTCTCTTAAATACCCTCCGCGTTAGTAGTCCTTGCTTAGTTGTTTAAACGTCGTAGTTAGAGTTTGGTCATAGCTAGTGGAGTTATTGTCCTTTTTATAGAGTTTCGAACTAAATATTTTTGAAAATGTTTTTTTTTTTCCACTTTGGTTTTAACGTCAATGAGTGGTAAAGCTCGTTATTGGAGACGTCCGATAATTGGTTTTCTCATTTGTTGGTGTAAAAATATATATTTTTATGTCTTTGATTTGGAGTGTTGATGTTCTTGAACGGCCGACGAGGATTTTCCGTTCCATTGAAAAGACACTTATACTTCATACGTCCATATTTTGAAGATTTTGTTTACTTGATTTTAAGGAGATAGACCTACATATATACAATGTTCCTTCTTCTAAGTTTCGGGGACGAAACTTCTTAAAAGGAGGGATGATTGTAACATCCCGTAAATTTGAATACCTTTATTATATTTTAAAAGTAATGTTTTAATCTATTTTAATTTTATATTAATTTATTTGAAATAAAATTTATTTGATAAAATATAATCTTATTTTATTTTGAAGAAATGTAATCATTTTTGATAGTTTAGAAATGTTTAAAAGTGATTTAAACTATATTTAAACCTTTTCCCTTGATAAAATAGATTTCGGATAAAAGTCGTAAAATTGGGATTTTCCCATTTCTTACGGTCGTTGGGTAAACGAGTTTGGATATTGGGCATATGAGTACTTAATCTTTTAGTAAAATCGTGTTTAAGATCTTTAATTTTCTCGAAAATCGCGTTCGACGAATATTTCTAATTTCCGTCGAAATGAACCAAAACGTAAACAATTGAAACTCACCCAAACACCCTACCCCAAACCATGCACCCTCCATCCTCCACGGGTCTCCTCTTCATCTTTCATTTCCTCAATTCTCATTCTATCACTTCCTTCTTCCAAACACCAAATTCATCTAAAAAATCCTCCTTACAATCCCTAAATCCACCATAACTTCTTCATTTCTCCACCAAAACGCATAAAAATTATATATTCGGAATCCACTATTCAATCCTCACCTACTAGTAAGCTTTATGTTCATTTCCCCAGATTTTTGTTTAAGGCTCATCTTTTAGGGTTTTCGAATTTAAGCTTAATAATTGTGTTTTTGTTGTTCTTATAGGTGAAGAATATGAAGATGAGTTAGGAGACTCATATATTGTAGAAGATGATGCATAATTTTGGGTTTTTGAAGCTTTCTCAAGTTATTACTTGTCTCTTTGCTAGCTTAAGGTAACTATTCCGAGTTACTCGACGAATTAATGTCACATTTGTAGTTGTATTTGTTGTTTGTTGTTGTTTGAGATGATCTTATTGATAAATGAATGGAGTAAGATGAATATGCTTATGTTTAATTTATGTTACCCATTTGTATATTATTGTTTGGAACAAATTTGGATGAGGAATTATGTGTTGTGACAAGTCCGCATGTTGGCTGGAACGCGACAGTACCGGACCGAGACGGTTTCCAATGTTTCCAAAAATATGACAGATTGAACGGCATCGAAAAATTAGGTGGTTTAACCACTTGAATCACTCAATTCGGAATCCGTATGAGTAAATGGCGTCGTTTTATCGATTAAAATTTATAGAAAAGTTTACCCTTGTGTGAGACGGTTATTGATGCTATTTTATTATGCGAGAATTTTGTGGAATTAGTTATTTTGTAAGGTGGAATGTTTTTCTTTATGTTGATAGTGTTCACATGATAGAAATTAGAAATAGCATGAGAATGATATTGTGATGAATTTTGTAATTTGGGCCAAAGTAGGCCAAGACTCTGAGTTGGGCCAGATTGACCGAACGAGTTTGGTCAATCTAGGTTTAAACCAGTAAGCCTCGATTTGACCGATGACCCGTCGCGGGACTCGGGTCGAGGGTTTGTCTTTGAGGTGAGATTGGTTGTTATTGGATGTTTTATGTTATGCCTTGATATTTGTAACTATCATTTCACATGTTAGTTGTTGGATGCTTTGGATGCCTTATGCTTGAGTCTTGTTGCCTCTCTGCCATTTTAGCTTGTTTTCTTGGATTATGGTACTGTTGGTTAGCTGGAATTTGGATTATTATTGATATTGGAGACATTGTTGGATTGTCAGCTGAATATGCTCTTGCGTAGTCTTTCATATGCTAGGGTGTGTATGATCATTTGTGTGTGTGCAAGTTTGGACTCTTTGCCCCTCTTATGGTTAATTGGGTGTCCTACTTGTCTTGTGTGGTGTGGGCTAAAGTATTCAAGCTGGGACTAGGTCCTAGGTGAGTATTTCGGCCTTCGTCATAGATAGGCCCTTATAGTCTTTGACGAGAGTATGTTCACAGCTTAATAGCCTTTGTGTCTTAGCTTGGTGGGCTTATATCCAATTTAGGGCATGACCTCCTGACGTACTCTTAGGGGGTGTTTGGTTGGGGAAGTTGGAATGGAATGGAATGGATTTAATCCATTCTAATGTTTGGTTGAGCCATTTTGGAATGGAGTTGGAATCCAGATGGATTCTAAATCCATTCCAACCCCCTCTAATCTCATACCCAACTCTTACCCCAAGATTCTAACTCCATTTCATAATGTTTGACATTTCATTCCATTCCAAGGTTCAACCAAACACTATAAACCAAGTATGGGATTTAGAATCCATTCCATAATGGTATGACATTCCAATCCATTCCATTTTTTCCCCTCAAACCAAACGCCTCCTTAGAAGTATGTGGTCAGCTTAAGTACTAGCCAACCCTTTGGTGGACTCCTTAGGGGTACTCATGTGTGTGATCATGGGTCTTGGATGCGGTACTTTCCGCATGTCGCTAGGTCTGCGCAGGTTTAGGACTAGGGTGTTTACCTTACCCCGTGGTATAGACTCGAGTTACAGAGTGACTATTGATTGTACTAGGAACTTATGCCTGTCTCTAGATATATTGTCCTTTCTTGTTGATGATTCTATGAATCATAGAAGGTGAGATGCAAGCCGGCTATGGTTGATAGAGTCTGGGTTCCTGGATGTTATGTGATTCACATGATAGTGTAGTATGAGTCGGTCTAGTATTCATATGCTAGGACTATGTGTTGTTATATTGTTGTTCACATGATGAGTACGATTGTCTAGCATCTATATGCTAAGGCTATGTGTTATTCATATTCATATTCTTATGTTTACATGTTATATTAATTATGACATTTCGTGGCTGGGAGAACTCGGAGTTACTCCCCACTGACTGTGGCTTTCGTATTTGTATAAAATGCGATTGACAGGTAGGTGATGCATATATGGGGTACATGGACGAGGTAGCGAGCAAAGTAACCTTGGGACCTAGATTGGCTTTATTTTATTGTGACCCTTATACACTTTTTATGTCATATACTTTTTAGGGACATATGTCTCCCTTTTTCATATTTGGGTTGTATAACTTTGTTTCGCGACTTTAGCGATGTTTTATTTATGAGATTCATTTTAGACCTTGCATGTTTGACACCTTCCCATGTGGATATTTTTATAACAGGTTCAGGTTTCGTTTTCGACTTTTAAAAATTACAGGTTTTTACCCAAATGAACCTATTACAAACATATCCATACAGTTTTTATCTAGAATTACGTGTTTACTTTTCCGCAATAAATGAGGGTGTCACACGAGTCATTTTCAGAAAACTCCAGGTGAGAGTCACTGGATAGCCGTCAAGAATATTCTGAAGTACTTGAGAAGGACTAAAGATTCATTCTTAGTGTTTGGAGGAGAATCTGAATTACGTATAAGAGGTTATACGGATGCCAGTTTCAAAACCGATAGGGATGATTTGAAATCCCAGGCAGGTTTTGTCTTTTTGTTGAACGGAGGGGCGGTTTGGTCGGAGAAGTTTCAAAGAGTCTCAGGATCGCCGATTCTAAAACGGAAGTTGAGTACATTGCAGCCTCTCCGAAGTCGCAAAAGAAGTCGTTTGGATTAGGCGATTTTTAGAGGGACTGAAAGTAGTTCCGACCGCCGAGGATCCTATCACTTTGTATTGTGATAACAGTAGGGCTATTTTTTAAGCAAAAGAGCCCAAGTCTAGTAACAAGTCTAGACATGTACTTAGGAAATTTCATGTAATTAGAGATTTAATCGAAAGGAAAGAAATTACAGTTTGTAAGGTTGTGACAAAATGACAACATCGCTGATCCTTTAACCAAGCCATTGTCTCAAGCTAAACATGATAGTCATGTAGTTTCGATGGGGTTGAGACGAATGCCAGAACTGTTGTAAATTATATGATATGTAATAGTCAAAATATTGTATTTATTATTTCATATATGATAAGTTGCATTTATCGTTATATTCAGTTTTATGTCTGAATTTATATACTTTGTTTTCTCCAAATAGGTTGTAAAGACAATGTCGAACCCTATTACGTGAACTGGATTAACATTGTATTTTGTCCCTAGTTACTTAATGAGGTGACGTCTCGGAGTGACTAGATTGTAAGGCGATAGATGACAGGTTCGACTGTCATATGGTCATAGTGATGACTGGTCGATTACATAGGCATATTGTGAGACAATTTGTCGGACATTGACCATTTATAGAGTCCTTTTGATGCTAGGTCGTGGCGAGGACTTCTATTTATTCCTTCGAGTCAATTATTTAGATTGGTGACTATTTGTCTGAGTTGGTACGGTTTTCCGGTGGCTTTGGTTTTTGTTCTAGGTCGCACAGTAAAAGGAGGCCGATGAACATTTACTGGGTCATTGTGATCTGTGTCGAATAAAGAAAATAGGTCAACAGGATTGTCCTTTTTAGTCATATTTTATCTCAAGGCCACTTGAGGAGAGATGACTGTGAATGCGTGGCCACGCTCGGATGCGATCTATAGTAGATTATCCGGTCAGACAGTCATTCTCCTGATCGAGGAAACCACTTTATAATATGATCACGTGCAAGAACGACCTGAAAGACATCTTGCATTGAGTGGGAGATATTATTGGACAAGAGAATTGGTAACGCACACTTGTGTCAGACAAGTGGGAGATTGTTGGAGTAGTGTCCTCCACAATGAGTGCGTTTACATATTAAATCTCGTAAAAAGAATATCGGGGATTTATTTTATTTATTTGTCAGCTGGTCATCGTTAATCGGTAATGATTGGTTGACTAGAGTTTGACATTATTGTCGTGTGACGGCGGTGATCAGCTGATCCCTTTAGGTCACACCTATAGGATGACGCCCAAATAGAATAAATTAATTTTTTGTATGAGATACGAGATAATTAATTCCTTGTATTATTTGACTCTTAGTTAGTCACATAAATGTATTATTTGATGACGGGTTACGAACTCGGGACAAAGAGATTTATTACTTAATTATGAGATATTTAAATAATAAATGATTATAATTTATTAATTAATTGTTAATTAATTAATTTTATACGATATGTGTTTTTGTTTTGAGGTAGAATCAATTAGCTATTTAATTTTTACACGCACTCATTGTGGAGGACACTACTCCAACACTCGGTGGATTAACTCTTTAATCGATTCTACTTTTAGAACTCTTGGTCGATAAAATTACATTAATATTTATCTTTAGCCCTAAACACATCCGGAAATCGTCGTGAATACTTTTGTTGAGTTCAACCCAAATTTCGAATAAATGTGTCCATGATCCAAACTCATATCAACTTAGGGCACGGTGTGCCGAAATACCCTTCATTAACATAAATTCGGTGGATAGACATTTATCACCCACTTCCCCTACGTAACAAGGTTTGTACCCCGGTGTGGCTGAGTGCACTCCCTCATGAAATAGGTTTTCATGGTTTCTACTTTTTGGTAAGGCTAAGTCTCAATTGTTTATTTAGCGAGAGGTCATGTCAATGTGTGACACCCCTCATTGAGGCAACTAAATATAACTAGTAAATCGTGGCGGAAACACGAGATTTTTAAAACTTTTAAAGTTTCTAGTGAAGTCCAACGCGAGGTATCACCAACACGATAGATAAGGTTAGATAATTAAGTTTAAGTTTACAACACAAGTCTATTTATTGGGGAAAAGATATCCCACGAATTAACATCAATTCGAAAAGTAGGTGAGTCTATTAAATGATAACTAAATAAGGTCCTAGGTAAGAACTCGCTAGCTCACACGGTCTTCCCCACTTAGCTTCATCACCAACCTGTCATTCATAATAGATATGAAAGCCACAGTCAGTGGGGAGTAACTCAGGGTTCTCCCAGCCACAATATGTCAAAATACAAGTAATTAGGAATTTAATTAAATAAACAAGCATGAGAGTAAATACTTACGGCATTACGAAAATCATGATTAGTATACAAAATGCAATAACAGTAGTTACGCATAAATGAGAGAAGAATAATTAGGTCAAACGGTCAAATATTGACTCAACTCAAATGTAAGACAAATTACAAAGTATAGACTCAAACAAGACAACCCTCTAGACTCCAACCTCTTGGTAGGACGACGATCATAATACGGTCCTAGTCTAAACCCGCCGGACTCTGGGATGGACGACACCCGATTCGACAAACGATACCAAATCGTATCCAAGACTCGAAATATGGTACACCTAACCGTGCCCGAAACTCGAGTAACCTCAAGCGGAACCTTGTCACCTAACCGTGACCCCCGGTCCGAAAAAGGCGGAAGGAAAAATAGCCCAACTCGGAAACAATGGCACCTAACCGTGACCCAATGTCTGAGGGCAAAATAAATAGGGAATGTCGAGTAGTCTCACAATGTAAAACGTCACACTCGGGTCCGAACAAGAACCATAACCATTATGCATGATCATAACATTAATGAGTCTTAAAGTAACCAATTATCGATAGGAAAGAAGATGCATGCATAGCTCAATCATTATTAGAAGTCGCAAGTGGAATAGAACAAACAGGGGACTCCCAGCCAGGTGGTGTACCGGCCGCCGGGCCACCGGCTGGGACAACACACTAATATTGAAAATCAAAAGAAACTTACATGCACTCCCAGTGGTCAAGAGACCATTCGGTCCACCTACCGGGAATACGGCCAAATTTCAAAAACACATAAAACCTTCAGTGCACTCCCAGCCGGTCACCCGGCTGGGACTACAGACTTACTAAAATTTGCCCAAAACTTACAGGTAACTCCCAGCCGGTCAGTAGACCGGCCGCCGGTCACCCGGCTGGGACTACAGGCTTTCTAAAATGTGCTCAAAATTTACAGGGATCTCCCAAATGGTCAAGAGACCGGCCACGGCCACCCTACTGGGACTACAAACACGCGGATTTCAAGCAAAACACTTCCAAACCATTTGAAACCAACAAAAATCGTTTCCCATCAATTGTTTACGTATCCTAGCATGATTCTAACTCGGAAAAACAACATATTTGAGCATGTGAATGGGTAATTTCGGATTCAAGAGATGTAGCATGAGATTTTCATCCAAACATGTGAGAATTGCAAACAAGCATGATATTCAACATCCAAATTAGCACCAATCATGAAAGATACAACTTTTAACATTCATATGAGATTATAACTACATAAAACCACACAATTCTAACATAAAAGTCGAGTAACCCATCACCGTTACCTTTTTGCACTTCAATCTTCTAATGACTCGTCAATGATGTAGCTATCCTCCTCCGGGTTGTCCAAGTTCTCCCCTAAACACAAAAATAAAGGTATTAAGTCAAGAATCCACATCCTTGTAAGATGAGAATTTCGAAATAGAGGAAAAGATGGCAACTTTCTTACTTAGAGACAAGGGAAATGAGAAAAGGAAGAGAATGGCGCGAAAAGGAACGAGATTGGTGAAGAATTGAGTGAATTATGGTGATTTTAGGGTTGAGAGCAAGGGTTTAACAATGGTGGAGTGGTTGTTGGGGAAATTTCAGAAATTAGAATGAGGGAGATGAAGTTGTGAGGGTTTAGTTGGGGGTTAGTGTAGAGGAAAGAGGAGAGAAAAGACCCATGAGTCAAGTTAAGCCCAATAACTCAAAATGAGTCGGTATTCACTAGAATTTTCGTCCCAAGTCTACTATAACTCGAGACGGAGAATAATATTATTAAAATCTACACTATTATTACCGTTACACGGCTATGACGATATTTTATGAAAATAAGCTTTAAATAATAATTATTTAATAAAACTTACTTAAAAATTTATTTAAAATATAAGGAAAGCGCGGGGTGTTACAATCATCCCACCTTTTAAAAAGTTTCGCCCTCGAAACTTGAAACGAAAGGGTATTACCTTAAGAAAACAAACTAGGGTACTTGACCCGCATGGAAGCTTCCGGCTCCCAAGTCTCTTCTTCTACATCACCACACTTCCACAAAACCTTCACCAAGGGCACCACTTTGCTCCTTAGCTTCTTCTCCTTCTTATCCAAGATACGAATCGGTCTTTCCTCGAAAGAAAGACTAGGCTCAAGCTCGGGAATCTCATTTTGCAACACATGACTAGGGTCGCTAATGTATTTCCTAAGTTGAGAAACATGAAAGACATCATGAACTTTACCCAAACTCGGGGCAAATCCAACTTATAAGCCACGGCACCAATCCTCTTTACCACTTCATAAGGGCCAATGTACTTTGGACTCAACTTCCCTTTGACTCCAAATCTCTTTACTCCTTTCATCGGGGACACTTTCAAGAATACTTTATCTCCAACTTCAAACTCCAAGGGTCGACGGCGAACATCGGCATAAGACTTCTGTCGATCTTGGGCGGCTTTCATTCTTTCACGGATGAGCTTCACTTGATCAATCGTCTCGGCTAACTTGTCGGGTCCTAGGTCACGAACATCACTTGCTTGATCCCAACAAATTGGACTTCGGCATTTCCTTCCATAAAGGGCTTCATAAGGGGCCATCTTGATAGAAGCATGATAACTATTGTTGTAAGAAAATTCCACCAAAGGTAAGCTCTTCTCCCAACTAGAATGAAAATCAAGGGCACAAGCACGCAACAAGTCTTCTAAAGTTTGAATCGTCCTCTCGGATTGTCCATCGGTAGCGGCATGAAAAGCGGTACTCATCAACAACTTACTACCCATAGCATCTTGCAAAGCTTTCCAAAATCTTGAACAAAACCTCGGGTCACGATCCGAAACGATCTCCTTAGGAACACCATGGTAACGAACGATCTCTTCAACATAAGCACTAGCAAGACGGTCTAAACTCCAAGTCTCTTTGATAGGAATGAACCTAGCACACTTGGTCAACCTATCCACAACAACCCATACGGCATCCTTTCCACCAACGGTCTTAGGCAAAGCCATCACAAAATCCATGGAAATGGACTCCCACTTCCATAAAGGAACATCCAAAGGTTGTAGCAAACCACCGGGTCTCTTATGCTCAATCTTTACTTGTTGGCAAGTAAGACATCTTCCCACATAGGACACGATGTCATTCTTCATGTTAGGCCACCAAAACTGAAGCTTCAAATCTTTATACATCTTGTCTCCTCCGGGGTGAATTGAATAAGGGGATAGATGAGCTTCATCTAGAACTCTCTTCCTCAAATCAACGGCATCGGGCACATACATGCGTCCTCGGTAACGGAGGTAACCTCTAGCATCAATCTCACAATCCTTTGCTTTCCCTTCAAGAAGCTTGGCTTAAAAACTTTTAAAGGTAGCATCGTCCACAAGGCTATCTAGAATCTCACGGTGAAGAACGGGCTCGGCAACCATAGCACCAAGATAATCAAAACCACTCTCCACTAGTTGCAAACTTAACTTACGAAACTCGGCACAAAGGTCATCGGGGAGCACACGAATAGCACTCAAGGGATGAGTAGACTTCCTACTAAGGGCATCGGCAACCACATTTGCCTTACCTTCATGATACAACAACTCCATGTCGTAATCATTCACCAATTCCAACCATCGTCGTTGTCTCATATTCAAATCCTTTTGGGTGAAGATGTACCTCAAACTCTTATGGTCGGTGTAGATACGGCAATGGACTCCAATGAGGTAGTGTCTCCACATCTTCAAAGCATGAACGATGGCGGCTAATTCCAAATCATGAGTGGGATAGTTCACCTCATGAACTCTCAATTGTCGCGAAGCATAGGCAACAACTCTTCTATTTTGCATGAGGACACAACCCAAACCCATCTTAGAAGCATCACAAAACACATCAAAATCAACTCCATCCTCGGGCAAGGTCAACACGGGGGCGGTAGTCAACCTCTTCTTCAACTCTTGGAATGCACTTTCACAAGCTTCGGTCCACACAAACTTGGTCTCTTTCTTCAAAAGTTGAGTCATCGGTCTAGCAAGCTTGGAAAAATCTTTCACAAAGCGACGGTAATAACCCGCCAAACCCAAGAAACTACGGATTTCACCAACGTCGGTTGGACTCTTCCACTCAATCACGGCTTCAATCTTTGAAGGGTCTACCATGACACCATCCTTAGATATCACATGGCCTAGGAAAGACACCTTAGACAACCAAAATTCGCATTTGGAGAATTTGGCAAACCACTTTTGACGACGGAGGATTCCCAAAATGATACGAAGGTGATCGGCATGCTCTTCTTCGGACTTGGAAAAGATGAGGATATCGTCAATGAAAACCACAACACACTTGTCTAAGAACTCACTAAAGGTCCGGTTCATTTGGTCCATGAAGATAGAAGGGGCATTGGTTAAACCAAAGGGCATCACCTTAAACTCGAAATGTCCATATCTCGTGCTAAAGGCGGTCTTAGGGATATCGGACTCACGAACGGGAATTTGATGGTAACCGGATCTCAAATCAATCTTGGAGAAAGTAGAAGCACCTTTGAGTTGATCAAACAAATCTTCAATCCTTGGTAGAGGATACTTGTTCTTGATGGTAACACGGTTAAGCTCACGGTAGTTAATGCAAAGTCTCATGGATCCATCTTTCTTCTTCACAAAGAGAACGGGAGCACCCCAAGGCGAGGCACTAGGTCTAATGAATCCTTTCTCAATCATCTCATCAAGTTGCTTTCTCAACTCCTTCAACTCGGTTGGCTCCATACGGTACGGGGCTTTAGCAATCGGGCCGGTTCCGGGTACAAGGTCGATAGAGAACTCAACATCACGCTCGGGAGGAATTCCGGGCAACTCTTCGGGAAAGACATCGGCGAACTCACAAACTACGGGCACTTCTTCGATCTTTGGTAAGGGAGGGGAGGTAGAAGTCACCACACAAAGAAAGATTTGGTAACCTTTCCTCCTCATACTCATCAACTTCAAAGCGGAAATCAATTTCACACCTTCTTGGGAACGGACTCCTCTATAGGACACACGAGTGCCTAGCGGACTCTTGAGGCGAATCTTTTGGTCTCTACACTCGAATCTTGCATCATACTTTGACAACCAATCCATACCCAAAATTACATCGAATTCCTCAAGGGGAAAACGAAGTAGGTTAGCGGGGAATAAGGTTCCCGAAATAGAGATAGGAATGTCGGAGAAAGTGAGGGAACAAGAGAACATCTCTCCGGAAGGTAAGGATATAGAAGTTTCCTCACTAGGAATAGGTTCAATGGCTAGCTTTTCGGAGAATTTGGAAGATATAAAAGATAAAGATGCGCCGGTATCAAATAAAATGAGGCAAGGTTGATCAAAAATTGAGAACATACCCGTAATGATATCGGGATGAGCGGCTGCTTCGGCTCGACTCATGACAAAGATAGTTCCTCTTGGCCTAGCATTTGGAGTAGGAGCATTCTTCTTCTCGGGGCAATCGGCAACACGATGTCCGGGCTTCTTACAATGAAAGCAAGTCAAGGGCTTGCCATAGCATCCAACTCCGGGGTGTAGAGCTTGTCTACAATGGTAGCACTTACGGTCCTTCTCAAGTTCATTGGTTGGTGTGGGAACTTGCCCTCTAGGTTCTTGAACTCTTGGTCCTTGTCCTCCATGGTCTTGCATCCTTGGCACAAACCTTCTCTTGTTGGCATAGTTGGAAGTAGAAGGCACAAATGGTCTCTTGCCATGAAAGTTAGAACGATAAGAATGAGAAGAGGAGTGGGTTTTAGAATCTTCCTCAATGGCCTTCAAAGAGCTTTCGGTCAAAATAGCATCATCATAGACTTCCACAAAGGTAGTTGAGCTTCTTCTCACCATGCTTTCAACCTTAGGATTCAACTTGTTCTTGTAGAAGTAGACACGATCCTCTTCATCTTTCACGAACTTGGAGGCATAATGAGCAAGTTCATTAAACTTGTCGGTGTAGGCTTGAATTGATAGCTTCCCTTGCTTGAATTCCATGAATTCCTTCAACCTTTGTTGCTTGAGCTCCTTAGGATAGAAGCGAGTCTCCACAAGTGACTTGAAGCGGTTCCAATCAAAGTTGGGGTCTTGAGTAGCGGTAGGACCGGTCAAAGTCCACCACCTATCGGCTTCCTTCACAAGAAAGTGAGAGGCTAATCTCACCTTGTCCTCCTCTCGGGCATCAAAGAGAGAGAAGTTCTTCTCCATATCACGAAACCACTCCAAGAGAGCAACGGGATCCACTTCACCACCATAGGTCCTAGCCTTGTTCCTTGCTAGTTGACTTGCAATCCAAGCATAGCTTCCTTGACGGTTAGCTTCATGAAGAGGGGGAGCGGGTTGAACATTTTGTTGGTTAGCAAGCACTTGAGTGAGGGCTTGCATGATAGCATTATCCACATTGGTCGCTCGTACCATCTTTTGCACAAGAGCAAACAAGTTAGAACCTATCACAAAACATACACAAAAAGGCTACCAACTTAGGTCCTTAATTCTACCCATCTCTCATTCATTATTTAAGGTCAAGTTGAAATTTAAGTTGGGGTACACGTGTGTGCGTCGGGAGCAATACATGCTCTGATACCAACTGTGACACCCCTCGTTGAGGCAACTAAATATAACTAGTAAATCGTGGCGGAAACACGAGATTTTTAAAACTTTTAAAGTTTCTAGTGAAGTCCAACGCGAGGTATCACCAACACGATAGATAAGGTTAGATAATTAAGTTTAAGTTTACAACACAAGTCTATTTATTGGGGAAAAGATATCCCACGAATTAACATCAATTCGAAAAGTAGGTGAGTCTATTAAATGATAACTAAATAAGGTCCGAGGTAAGAACTCGCTAGCTCACACGGTCTTCCCCACTTAGCTTCATCACCAACCTGTCATTCATAATAGATATGAAAGCCACAGTCAGTGGGGAGTAACTCAGGGTTCTCCCAGCCACAATATGTCAAAATACAAGTAATTAGGAATTTAATTAAATAAACAAGCATGAGAGTAAATACTTACGGCATTACGAAAATCATGATTAGTATACAAAATGCAATAAGAGTAGTTACGCATAAATGAGAGAAGAATAATTAGGTCAAACGGTCAAATATTGACTCAACTCAAATGTAAGACAAATTACAAAGTATAGACTCAAACAAGACAACCCTCTAGACTCCAACCTCTTGGTAGGACGACGATCATAATACGGTCCTAGTCTAAACCTGGCCAGACTCTCGGGATGGACGACACCCGATTCGACAAACGATACCAAATCGTATCCAAGACTCGAAATATGGTACACCTAACCGTGCCCGAAACTCGAGTAACCTCAAGCGGAACCTTGTCACCTAACCGTGACCCCCGGTCCGAAAAAGGCGGAAGGAAAAATAGCCCAACTCGGAAACAATGGCACCTAACCGTGACCCAATGTCCGAGGGCAAAATAAATAGGGAATGTCGAGTAGTCACACAATGTAAACCGTCACACTCCGGTCCGAACAAGAACCATAACCATTATGCATGATCATAACATTAATGAGTCTTAAAGTAACCAATTATCGATAGGAAAGAAGATGCATGCATAGCTCAATCATTATTAGAAGTCGCAAGTGGAATAGAACAAACAGGGGGACTCCCACCGGGTGGTGTACTTTAGGCCACGCCACCGGCCGGGACAACACACTAATATTGAAAATCAAAAGAAACTTACAAGCACTCCCAGCCGGTCAAGAGGCCGGCTGCTGTCCACCGGGAATACGGCCAAATTTCAAAAACACATAAAACCTTCATGCACTCCCGGCCGGTCAAGAGACTGGCCACGGCCACATCACCTACTGGGACTACGACTTACTAAAATTTGCCCAAAACTTACAGAAACTCCCAGCCGGTCAAGAGACCCCACCGGGTCACCCTACTGGGACTACAGAAGCTTTCTAAAATGTGCTCAAAATTTACAGGATCTCCCACCAAGAAGATGAAGCCATTCCACCCTTTGGGACTACAAACACGCGGATTTCAAGCAAAACACTTCCAAACCATTTGAAACCAACAAAAATCGTTTCCCATCAATTTTTTACGTATCCTAGCATGATTCTAACTCGGAAAAACAACATATTTGAGCATGTGAATGGGTAATTTCGGATTCAAGAGATGTAGCATGAGATTTTCATCCAAACATGTGAGAATTGCAAACAAGCATGATATTCAACATCCAAATTAGCACCAATCATGAAAGATACAACTTTTAACATTCATATGAGATTATAACTACATAAAACCACACAATTCTAACATAAAAGTCGAGTAACCCATCACCGTTACCTTTTTGCACTTCAATCTTCTAAAGACTCGTCAATGATGTAGCTATCCTCCTCCGGGTTGTCCAAGTTCTCCCCTAAACACAAAAATAAAGGTATTAAGTCAAGAATCCACATCCTTGTAAGATGAGAATTTCGAAATAGAGGAAAAGATGGCAACTTTCTTACTTAGAGACAAGGGAAATGAGAAAAGGAAGAGAATGGCGCGAAAAGGAACGAGATTGGTGAAGAATTGAGTGAATTATGGTGATTTTAGGGTTGAGAGCAAGGGTTTAACAATGGTGGAGTGGTTGTTGGGGAAATTTCAGAAATTAGAATGAGGGAGATGAAGTTGTGAGGGTTTAGTTGGGGGTTAGTGTAGAGGAAAGAGGAGAGAAAAGACCCATGAGTCAAGTTAAGCCCAATAACTCAAAATGAGTCGGTATTCACTAGAATTTTCGTCCCAAGTCTACTATAACTCGAGACGGAGAATAATATTATTAAAATCTACACTATTATTACCGTTACACGGCTATGACGATATTTTATGAAAATAAGCTTTAAATAATAATTATTTAATAAAACTTACTTAAAAATTTATTTAAAATATAAGGAAAGCGCGGGGTGTTACACAATTTATTATCTATCACGTTTTAAGTGAACTAAAGCGGTGAACTACGATAATTGTAATTGACACGGTCAATAAACTCGATAAAATGATAATGCATGTTTTAGTTATGGCGATTTAGCGATGCATGCAACATATAAATAAAATGCAAAGCATAAAAAAAATCCTAGTATGGCCTTCCTAAAATAGAAAATCTAATTAACTATTACATATTCGGAAACCAACTCCATTGGTCCCTTGAACTTCGGTTTTGGCACGCATCTCGAGGAAACACCGTCTTTATGTATCGTCTTCCTTGAGTGACACCGTCTTCAAGGAACTCCGAAATAAATAAATTACATAACAAATTACATAATTTCCTATTATACATTTGTAATTAAAATAAAATAAATTTATTAAATTACAAAACGGTGATACGAGATCACAATAAATTACAACCGAATCGATATTCCCATACATTTCGGGTAATACCAATTAAAAACTAAGGACATACTAAGTAAAATTACATAATTTAAAAAATTACATAAAATTAAATTATGACAATCATAAATAAAATGTAGCATTATAATATGTATGAACATGCCCAATTTTATGCTAAATCGCCTTTAAGGAGCCAATATCGTATATTATTTGGTTTATACGGATTTGCGTGATTCAACCTTTTAAAATCACAATAAATTACATAAAATCATATTTATGCACAAGTTAATTATCCTAACCAACTTAGGACTCAAAATTAGTCTCCACTAACATTTGACAATAATTAACTTATATTTCTTAAAATTTGTTCATTAATGGACTCAAAATTACAATAAAAAGCCATAAACTCCAAATAAATCACAAAAATTTCAAATAAATTTGAAATTTGAAATTAAAACTCATGAACATTCTGGAAAAATACCATGACACTCATAATATCCAAAAACTTAGGTTAAAATTTTGAAAATTTATCGGGAAAAACAATATTGCGGTTTATCGGATTTATCAAATATAATCATAAAAACATGAAAAAAATTATATTTATCAACTTTTCAATTTTAGATCTGAAATAGGTAATAAAATGCAACATGTGAAATTTTTCCTTAGTCATGAAGTATGTTTTAGCAATTATTCACTAATTAAAGTCACTATTTATGCTATTTTTCATCAAAAATTCATAAATCATGCATAAAGACTTCATAATAGCCTATTATTTTACACACATCTTGTAAAATTACATGTGAAAACATACTAAATTTATATGACCAGATTCAAAATTTATCTCATATTAACCTATTTTCATTTAAATTCGATTTTTATCATGAAAAATCCATATTTCGAGCATAAAAACTCCAAAAATTCTGAAAATTTACAGGTCATCTAAGAATAATATATGTGAAAACATATCCAAAAATAACTGTAAAATTCGTAGTTTAGCTAATTTTAGTCCGAAAATGACATTTTTATCATAAAATCACATTTTTAATGCCATTATTATATAAAATGAACAATAAAAATCCATAAATTAACCAAAAAATCCTAAATACATTTTAGGATCAGAAACTTTAACATGCAAAATTGATTTCGTGATATATCATAATAAACACAAATTTATAAGTTTTATATGTTAATCGTATAACTCGGAAAAACTATAACCGATTTGCATGCAAACAACCTAAGGCTCATGATACCGCTTGTTAGAAATCTATATCTCATTAATTAACATATTCATATATGTGATGATATAATTTAGTCATAAAATTAAATACAAATCTTATGCATGCAAACTAAAATAGATAAGTGAAGAAATCGTTTTCCTTACTATAAATTTCGGATTAAAAGGGCACCAATAATAATCATGTACGAATGCATGATTATTATGGTATCTTCATGGAGAGCTGGCTACTATGACACCACAAAGATTCAAGAAGTTATATCATCAATTTCTATTAACACATGAATTAGTAGTCTAATATAACATAAGTAGCGAGCCACAACAATGAAATGTAGTATATCTGGAGTGTTAGAGTCATATAGTCAGATGGACTAAAACACAAACGAAGATATTTCATAAGTATATCAATAAGTACGGAGTCTATATTTGCAAAGTTAGTTAGTGACGACATCCTTAGCCCAAAAATTGGAATGAGCGGACCCAATAATCCAGGTAATCCAGATGATTCTTGACAAATCATTTTTCTCTGACTAGAAGTTTACTTATGAAATTTCTTTATTTCTTATTTTGTGAATCCTACGCCTTAATTTGTGAAACTAGAAGGTTATTTTGTGAAAGTTGGGCCTCACTGTGTGAAATCGTTTACTGATGAAATTTCTTTTTCCTAAATTTAAGTATACCTTAATTTGTGAAACTAAAAGGTGATTTTGTGAAACTTGGAGCTTAATATGTGAAATCATTCACTTATGAAATTTCTTTTTCTTATTTTGTGAATCCTACACCTTAATTTGTGAAACTAGAAAGTGATTTTGTGAAACTTGGAGCTTGATGTATGAAATCGTTTACTTATGAAATTTATTTTTCTTATTTGCCCTTAAGAAAATGATTTCAATCATTTAGATCTAAGTTTCACAAAATCACCTTCAAGGTTCACAAAACAAGGTATAGGATTCACCCAATAAGAAAAGGAAACTTCATAAGTAAAAGCCAACCCTACACCCTATACCCAAACTTAAACCCTTTCCCTTATTTGACTCAGACGAGGGTCAAAAGACAACCCTAAAAGGGGAGAATGAACCTTTCCGAGGGGGAATGGGATCAAACGACGGTGATGGGTATCCTACGGGAAAGGGTTTAGGGTTGGATTAGGCAGCCCGCTACCAAGGAGTCTTCCCTTATTTGACTGGGACGAGGGTTAAAAGACAACCCTAAATGGGGGAGGGGTGAATCCTTTCCGTGGGTAATGGGATCAAACGATGAGGCGGGTATCCTAAATTTAGGACGGGAACCCTAAACCCTTTCCCTTATTTAACTCGGGCGAGGGTAAAAAAACAACCCTAAAAGGGAGGGGGTTCAACCCATTCCAAGGGACAATGAGATCAAATGAGGGAAACGGGTATCCTAAATTTAGGACGAAAAAAGGTTTATGGTTATATTAGGCAGCCTGCTATGGCGGGAGCCGCCTAAATCAATCCTAAATCCTTTCCCTTATTTGACCACACAAATGGCGTGCACTTACATTTTCATCAATGTTACATGCATATGAATCGATTAAGATACTATTAGATACAATAAAATTGAAAAAGGCCAATTTAGAACTCAGACTAAAAGTATATTACTAGTCGGACATCCATCACGTTTGAGAGCACATTATTTCCATCAAACAAAAAGAAACCTAAAGTAAATCATGAAAAAATAAAAGTAAGCACCTGTTCTTACTAATGTAAGAAAGATTTTCTAATGTAAAAAAGATTTCTTATATGCAGTCATAGATTTCATTTTAAAATGATGAAGAACGTACTGAAATTTCCTCAAACCTTTGAAAATAAAACATGCATCCAAAGAACGACAAGGTAATCACAAAATTCCATACTCAGGCATTCAAAAAACTAGAGGCGAAACTAGTAGAATTAACTATGAAACAACATTTGCAGAAGCCAGCCTATGAGGTTTATGCTCACAAACGTAGGTATTATGATCAGTATTCCAACGTCGCATGTATTGTTAAGAATGACGTTGAATTCAAAACCATATCATGCAATAAATTTAGATCCCATATTATTTCAGTTTAAAGGCTTAACGAATAATATACACCATGAGATATGTGGTAGTGGCGACATCAACAAAGATATTCCCGCTTTACTTTCTTGTTAAATTCTTTATATACAACATGCTTAGTCAAACTCGTAATTTTCTAATTCTTATGTAAAACGCAGCAGCTTCATGATTACCGTTTAATTGCAGTCAAGGTAATGGATTCAATTTAGTAGAATTCAAAATGACCTAATGTTCACAATTGAGTACCTGATTACAGCAAAGAATGAAAAACGCAAAAGAGCAAAAAATCAATGAAAATTGGGCTACTACTGAACACTCAAGCAAGCCTCAAAGAAAACTAACGTTCACCACCAGGCCTGAGAAGCAAGGATCCATGGTTAAGAAAAGTTTTTATAGGCACTCTATTAGCTTTTTTCAAAATTTCGATTTTCAATTATCTTAACAAATAACGGCCTTAACTTAAAGTAGAATACAATGAGCCTACAAAATTTGTTCACGGTGTTGATGACCATGAAGAAATTCCACAAAATATAGACACAAACGTTGCTATAGAAGTAGAATACAGTCCAAAGTAAAAGATCAGGTGAATTGGCCAAGGACAATAAGCCTACAAAATTGTCACATAGAATCTGAAGGACTGCAAAGTTGAAGACCAAGGACACAAAGAACGTTTAAGTCCTAGTTAACCAAAACACGATACACACAAGCTATAAGAAGAGAAGGCATACAGTATTACCTGTACAACTGAAAATTACTGGAACAAGATCATACCTGACCTGCGACTAAACAGGTGGAAGAAGAGAGGCGGGAATACAGAATCATGTAAAATATTTACAAGATACCATCTATGAAAATAAGTGAGCTGAAAAGCCAAGGATACAACCAAATAGCGTATATGCAAGTCCTAAAAGCACTTATAAAAAGGCCAAAAGGTCCACACCACAACAAAAAACGAAGGGTCAAGCATGCCAAAGAAACAATATAAGAAACACAGCAGTAAAGAAATCTACAAAAGTCTCACACAAGATGCAAGTAGACATTCAGAGATTTTGAAAAACAAGAAAAGGAACTAAGAACATAGAACAGCAGTGAATACAATAAAAACATAATTCTCATCTATGCCAACCAAACAAACAATCAACCAAAAGCAAAAAAAAAAAAAACAACTAAAACTCTAGCAGGGTATTCGAAGTATATACAACAACAGTAAAATGCTAGGTAGAACAATGCAAATGAGGTGTAGCTAATGAACACTCAAGCAACAACACGTTTAAAAAGACAGAGTAGCTACTGAAATTTCCTCAACCTCCGAAAATGAAACACGCATCCAAAGAACGACAAGGTAATCACAAAATATCGTACTCAAGCATTCAAAAACTCGCAAAATAGAGGTGAAACTACTAAGATTTATGAAACAACAACAGAAGTCAGACTAAGAGGTTTATCCTCACAAACCTAGGTATTATGATCACCATGCATTTCTTAATGACTGTTTCGTCACAAACCTAGGTTACATGAAATCCATCATAACTAACAGTGAACAATAAGAATGAAACTTCAACTGTGAGCATAGTCAAGCAGAAAAGGAACGCATAGAAATTGATGGAAGTTGATTGAAAGAAAATAGTAAAAAAAGAGCAAAACTCAGTAGTTAAACTAATTAAATAAGTTTCTAACCAAAAAGTTAACAGAATAAGCAACAAAATTGAAATCTTGTAAAGAAAGGTAAATGAACATAAGAAAAAGCGTAGAAATCCATCAAAACCTGCAAAAACAAGAACGAAAATCAGTAATTAAACTCGTTGATAGAGAATTTAACAAATTAAATAAGTTTTTTTGGTGGAATGTTAGTAATTTCATTAAGCACAAAAGCTATTACAAGCTATCACCACAATGTTACATCAACTCAATTTTATAGACCAATTGAGTTGAGCCATACATGATTAGCACTAGTAAATATATTATTACATTGCCTTACTCTAATTTGCAACACCTTAAATATTTGAGCTACCACATATTCAGGGTGAGCAATGAGTCCTTCCAACCGAGCCGAATTACGCTGCTGCCAAACATTATAATACACAGCCATGAAAGCAAACAGACAAACAGCAGTCTCTCCTCTTGACCAATGTCTCCTACCTATCCATATAATAGCATTGCCCTTGGGAGTAGGGATATGCAGGCTTAGGTGAAATCAGTTCGAGAATAGTAGAGACGTACGCATTGTTGAAACAGATGAAGCATACTTTCGGTTGAATTACAACATGATATGATTGATCATCTAAACTAACTCCATGTCACAAAGAAATTGTCCTTGAGGGGGAGGGCACTCCTAAACATTAGCCAATTCAGAAAGCAATGCTTAGGCAAGCACCATGGGTTCCAAACCAAAGTTGCCCACCCAACCTTGTGCTCCTTTTTCCTCAGCCACTCATAGCCCGAGGAAACAGTATACCCTTTCAAGTCAGCAAGCCAAACACCATGACTGTAACCAGGTTTAAGTAAATTCTTAGTTTTACAAATATCCTTCCAATTGCCCCCCATATGAGCTTTTGGAAGATAATCATCCCAGGGTGAGCTCTTTATATAAACTTGATGCACCCATTTGACCCATAAACTGTCTGGCTTACTATACACCCACCAAGCTAACTTCCCAACAAAGGGGCTTCATTCCAGGTCAGGCTATAACGAATGCCCAATCCACCTTCCTTGACAGTAAGGCAAAAACCCGATCCCATGCTACCATAGGACCTCGAAGATAATTGCTTGTACCATCCCATAGATAGTTTCTGCAAATACTATCTATCCTCCTTAGCACACCTTTAGGGAGAAGGAAAATATTGGTCCAGTAAGTATACAGAGAGGATAACACTGACTTGACCATCAGCAATCTACCCGCATAAGACAATTTTTTAGCTCCAAAACTTCGAATTTTCTCAACAATTTTCTCTATAAGGACCTCACAATAAGTTGATCGGAAATTAGTGTGATGGATGCGTAATGAAATCGGGATTAATCGAAATGAAAATTAGGTGATCGAAATTACCTAGATCCAAAAAAGAAATTAGGATGATGATGACCATCAAAATCTGTGTGATAAAATGGCGATCGAAATGTGAGTGAACGGTGAAGACGAGCTACAGAACACAAGTTGAAGAACACGAGTTTAAGAGAGAGAACATGAAGAGAGTGCAAGTGACTGTGAGTCGGAGTAAATGAGTGAAATTGAAGGGGGAAATGCGTGTTTGATGGGGTTTGTATGGGGACATGTGGCATCATTTGGTGCATCTGTAGTTTTTTAATCTGACGATTTAGGATGGGTACAGCTGCCTCCCCCTAAGAAGGGTGACATAACACATGCGAGACACAATCAAAACATTTGAATAAGTTGAGTTTAAACTCTATATGTTTGATACATAAATATCACACGTTATACATAAAAAATTAAAAATTACATAAAATTATATTCACATAATTTTGAACAAATATTAATTGATTTGGAACATAACGTATCGTGAAATGATATAATTTGAGAACTTAATGTTGATTGTTGCATTATTCGACAAAATTTTATTTTAATTAGATATTTGATAAGTCACAAAAAATTTATAAAACGTTGATCATGCATAATTAATTATCACTTATTACTTTTAATTAAAATTGTATGTATTTTATTTTAAAACATTGAAGTTAAATCTAAAAAAATTAAATTTGAGAAAAATTAATTTGTTTTTATTTATAAGTAAAAATATTAAAGGTCATATACAAATTTTGTTATTTTTCTTAAATAATAATAATTAAATTTTAAAACAGGTCGCGCGAAGCGCGGGATACTACATAATACATATATATATATATATATATATATATATATATATATATATATATATATATATATATATATATATATATATACATACATATATATATATATATATGTGTGTGTGTGTGTGTGTGTGTGTGTGTGTGTGTGTGTGTGTGTGTACTGAGAACTGTGAGAACCACTCACAGCCATCAATCTAATAATATTTCGGAAGACTGAGATTAACTCAATTATACTCCAAATCCTTCGCGGACCCCTAAACCTTTTAATCTAATTAATTTTCCAAAAATCCTTTCTCTCTCTTTGACTATCAAATCTTTCAACATCACTCCAGCTATTTCTTTCTCTACGTTTGATCGTCACGAAAATTTTGATCAAATTCTTCGACGATCAAAATCTATCACTCTATTCTAGCAATGGATCCTGGAATTCGATGTAAACTTTCGATATTGATGATTAATTTTTATAAAATTAGGGTTTATGTCTTTATTTCTTTGTATTTTTTCATTCGTCGATTAAACTAGTTGAATTGAGTGTTTGATTATATGGGTAGAGTTGTAATGATGAATTATGTCTGTGAAATTAGGGCTTTCATGAATTAGGTTGGAGAAATTGAGAACTTAGGGTTAGGAAAATTTAGAAATTACCTAAACTGGTTGAAATCATGAAGCTGGGGACTGAATTCCATGAATTAGATAGTCTTTACAATCGTCAAAGCATTAGTTATGTGGATGTAATTTCTTTTTAGGTGTATCAAAATTAGGGTTGATGAATTGTTGATTCGAGTTTATATACGTATAATTGTAGACACCTCGTTTATGCACCTCCCGCCAACCATCCAGTGATGATTGGGCCGCATGTTTAATCAAGCGGAGCATTTTATGACATTTTGTAAGTTTGTCGACACGTGATAGCTCAAACAGTCGAGTCAACCTCATGGTCATCATGTACGCACCGATACGGTCGTTTTGACAGTAATTAGAGTTTATTTGGAGTCCGGGTCAAAAACCGCTTATATTTTCTAAACCGTCTTAAAACCGAGTCGGAATATTCTGGAAGTTTCCGGAGTAATATTCCTAAATTTTCTCTTTTATCACAAAATATCTACCTTGCGGAATAAGGAAGCATACATCTTCCTTAATTCCTATTTAGAACCGCGGAAATCTTTCTTGCTGAGGAGGAAACTGCCCAAGAGAGAACGCAGCAGGTATTGCGCCTCTTGGAAGGGTCGCAGTTCTTGCTGCGCTTCTTCCTGGGCTGCTTTTTTTCCAGTTTTCAGATTTCTTCCGGATTTCTTTCCTAATCCTACTTTTACCATAATTCCTTCACGTGATTAGTATAAATATAGGCCTCCGCCTCACATATTTCTCACGCGAGTGTCCGCCCTTCTCTTCTCCCTTTGCATTCTAAGACCGCGCTCTTGCTTTTCGACGCGTACGTGCTTGCTTTACGCGACCACGTTAGCTCAGATCATTCTGAGTACCAGTCACGTTGCATAGACCGACCCACTTGACTACTACACTTTAATCAACTCAATCAATTTGTTCTAAATCCTCTTAAGAGGGCACTTTTTAATTACATCGACTAGAGCAATGATTAATACAATAACTTAGTTAATCTCGCTTCGTCAAACATTTAGGTCTGAGGGTGTAAATCCCAATTTTATTTATTGTATTTTATTTTGTATTAATTGACGTATGAATTTATATCATGAGTATGCTAAAAACCGTTTTCAAAATCATCCTTTCAAACCTATTTTTCAAAACAGCAGCGAAAGGCGACCTAGAAGAAACGCATCAGCAGATGCGCCTTCTGGAATAGTCGCAGTATTTGGTGCGGCTCTTCTAGAGGCTACTTCTCTGCTGATGCTCTTCTTCTTCCTCCTCGAGTATCTGTTCCTTTTGTTTTGTTTTGTTTTATTTCTTTTTCTTGCAATTTTCATATTGTCAGTTTGTAAAATTTGTTTTCATTAATACTTTTCAATAATTTCCAACCTAAATCCCTTATAGCTAATATTTACGGTTTTTCGTCGTTAAATTCGAACCCGGAATTAAGAGGCACGATTTGTTCATATCAAGTCCTTTAAATTCGTCTTTGATATATGATTTCCATTCTATTTCTTTATCTTTCTTTTCCAATTTTCGTTTCCAATTCAAGTTTTGTATACGAATCGATTCCGACATCGTAAATAACCATAGCTTTTAATATTTCGTTTTTCGTTCGTCCTTTTATCGCTTTATGATGGTTCCGTATGCATGTAATATGATTAAATCACTTCAACTCGAGTTATATAACAATAATCAACATTAATTAACCAGCGAACAATAATGATTTAACGAGTCTGACTTTAACAGTCAGAACCCAACTAAAGAATAGACGAACGGTATAATGCGCTTCTTCTAAGGGACGCTGTAGATGCTGCGCCTATTCTGAGGTGGTTTCTGCCTCTGAAATCACCTCGTTCAGACGTAGCTTTAGCTTAGTTTGTTAATCGATTATTATTTCGTATTATCACCAATAATTCGTCGTAGTTTCATATTTTAAGATTTGTTTCTTTTATTTTCTTTTCAAACCCTTTTGTTTTTTTAGCGTACTTGAGACGTAAATTCAAGTTATCCATTGTATTTCAATTGTAATTTATACCTTTATTTATTTTGTATTGCTCTTATATGATTTATTTACTTGGTAATTCACAAGTAATGAATATAAATTCCTATTTCGACTCATTTAATTGCTAAATTGTTTGTTCACCGACTTAGTCTAAATCTCACATGTTAGGATTAATTTGCTGGATGTTGCATTGCATGCATACAACTGACAACATATCAAGTATAAATAACTTCCCTGATCATTATTAGAGGCCGCTATCGAGGCGGGCGGGATTAGGTGTTCAAATAAACGAGCTTCCTAATACGTACCCTCACTCCTTACTCATGATCTCTGTGAACATCCGTGTTCATTGGCATCACGAGAGTCATTCTAGACATAGAATACTAAGGGTAACGAATTTCTTAGTGTTCATGTCACTGCTTTGTGTCTTGACATGACGCGAAGTATTCGAACGGTTCCGATTTTCCATAAAAATTGGTGGCGACTCCACAAATGCAGACTTGTCAAACCTTTGACCGGTTTCAATGCCTATCAAATCGGTAACTGCTCATGACGTGCCTTTGTAACACCCACATTTATTCAGGAGCCTTTGGCCAGACATCCCAAGTAAATGAGAGTGTTACTATCTCGGTTTCCCGAGGTAGTGAATAACAAAGTACAACAAACCAAAGTACTTTAGATAAAACTTTAGTGATTACATGTTTGTTATAATTAACCCAACTGAAACTTAATATAAAATAATATATAACTCGCAGCGGAAATACATAAAATGATTAAATAATCTATGCGGTCTTGACTTCTAGGTAACTGGCCGAGCCCGCACGCATCCCCATAAGCTCCCAAGTACGTTAATCTTAAGTACCCGTCAAATCTGCTCCCGAATCAAGGTTCAACACAGGTGTTCATGTATACACTGTCAACTACGAGGTTGAGTAGAATAAAATACATCATAATAACCAATTAATAATAATCTCACAACTGTTAATATGCCATATTCCAATTTCACCTGTCCACGTTATCCATCAGAGACAAAGCCTGGGGCCTTCCAATTATTCACACAGGTTATCCACCAGAGACTAAGCCTGGGGCAGTCCAATACCCATTCACATTATCCACCAGAGACATGGTCTGCAGAACCAGCCTGGGGCCATCCAATCATTCACAATTCTAATCTCAACAAAGTATAAATGTAATATACTATACTCAACTCAATTCTCAACAATAGTTCAGTCTAACAACGATATTCCATATCAATCTCAACAACAGAAATCATCAACAATTACCATATCACATCTCAATCAAACATATAGTTAAAATGAGTAGATTATCCTACCTTTTCAGCAATACTCCAATTTACGCGATCAACTAAAATATTCTTCAGTAAATCCGTTTCACGAATCCGTCACCTAAACAAATAATGATTTGTCCACTATTATTTATTTATGCTTTATTTATAATTAATTATTAATTATCATATTTATTCATTAACTATAATAATTATATTATTACGTAAATTAGTAATCAAAACCCGTCTTAAAAACTACGCAAATAAACGCGTCATAAAATCCCGTGTTAATATTAGACATGACCCAAAAAAATAACAATAATGTCACGTGTAATGCAACTTTTACAAAACCTACACCAAACACGCACCCCCACACCCACGACAACACCCACAACAACCCCAAAATCCCGACTCCTAACCACCACCCAACCACCACCTAGTCAGCCGCCACACTCACCCACCTTCCACGGCACCCCTAGACCAGTCCAAAATGACCAACATCCTCACAAGCCCCTCCTAAACGTTTGCCCTAACCCCGCAACAACAACAATATACGAGACCGATGCAACTTACACAACTCACGGTTTACAGCACTCACGACCACCACCACCCCTTTTTCACCACCAACTCAACCACCCATCATGCCCTTGACAGACCACGAACCACCAGCAGAAACCCGATCTATCAACAACACCCCAGCAAAACCCAAACTCGTCAGCAAAAACCCAATCGCCCTATCACTTGTTTCACGTGTTTCCAGCCACCACTGCCACCAACCTCCATCACCGGCCACCACGACACCACGCTAGAGGTCGAACACACCACTAGCATCCATCCCCATCATACCCAAGTCAAGGCACAAGTAATAAATGGGTCCCATCGTGTTTAAACCATAATTCTGCCCTAAGTTGAAATTCCGGCAAGCACTGTACCAAACACCGCCTCTAACAACACCAACGCCACCACCATGGTCAACCAAATCACCCTGACCCATCCCTACCAAACCCAGGTGATTCACGTCCCAAATAAGGGCTCAAATCCATGTAAACCCACGGTGTAAACTTACCCAACCACCCACAAAAACCGCCTTCAAACACCCCTCTCTTGTCGGTCAACAGTGGGTCAGGTCACTCCCTGGTGGTTCACGGTCACGGTCACGGTCACGGCTAAACTTACGGTGGTCTAAAAAGAGAGTTATAAAGGTTATAAAATGAATACATTAAATTATAAGATGGTCTTACCTTTAGACGATAATTAAATCTAATTCTCCTTCTTCTTTCTTCTATATCTCCTCCCTTGTGAATTATTTAGATTTTTATGAATAATAAGGTCTATAGTTTCATCTACTTATATAGGTTGGTTAAGGTTATAAGAAATTAAATAGGAAATATGTAATTTACCATATTATTAATATTATACAATTACTCTTATTATTACTATTATACAATTACATACATATACTATTATTATCTTTATTAGGCTACACGAGTAACTAACACACGGTCCAATTAACAAATCCCGATTCATTCATTATTTTTATTATATTATTCCGTCTTACTCTTTATTATAAATATAAATTATAAATGTTGAAATTAATTATTAAGAATGCTGATAATTGTAAATATAAATTCCACCAAATTACGGGGTATTACAGCTTTGGCCTCGCGCTGGAGTTCTGTGGGACAAGTGCCGCCGCCTCGAAACCAACGTGCGGGTGGTTGTGTCCACAGTTTGGCGACTCCGCTGAGGATGATACACTTAGACTAAGTCTAGTCTTACCTAGGGTGAAACTTGAACAAGGTTAGAGAATAGTTTATATGAGACAGTTGTCAGTTTCCGTTACTCGAGCTACTTAGGTCGTTTTAGCTAGCCTTCCTAGACTTAACCCAACCAATTCGACCAATCGTCTCGTCTAGATGGCGTAACTTCCTATTTGCGCCCAAAGATGGATAACGATTAACGTCAACCATACCACGATACTTACTCATGTTTGTATCAAGAGCTTTCACTACTCGAGCCAATGGACTAGGAACCGACCCGACTCAGGTTTGGCACGGACCTCTCCACGGACCAGGGTACGATAGCTTGGTGTGGCAACCCACCATTTAAACCAAAACCCTTCTAAATGCACTCAGCATACCGTTATATTGCCAATGTTTGTAACTTGTATGTTATCACCTTTTGTAAATAAAACTATGACAAAATTTTCAAAATGCAAAAATGTAAATCTTTCAAAATGGCCTAAAAAGCTCAAAGTCAACAAAGTCAAGTCGAAACTCTCTCAAAATTTCAAAAAAATCAACCATTTCAAAAAATCAAACTTCAAAATCAACACTCCTACAATCACACACAATGATTGTTTAGGACAACGTTTCAAAATCAACTTTCTTTAACCCACGAGTCTTGTCTTGTTTGACTAAGCGTGTAAAGTAGTCGAATGTGTCTTGATTCGTCGTCGGTTATTATCCTCAGTCCAAGATGGTCGGAACAAATGAAAGTGCAGCAAGCGTCCAGGGTCAACCCGAAGATAATGGTAATAATCAAGTTTTGGCCGCGCTACTTCGTCATTAAGCTAGTCAAGACGTCGCCTATGCTCGTCTCCAAACAATCAAAGGTAGCATCGTAGCCATAGAAGCTAGGCTTCCTCCTACGGAGGGTCCTATTCCTGACATCCCTTTGCACGATAATACTTCACCCTTCGAAAAACCTGAAAAAGATTCTCCACCTATTCTCACTAAAGCTGAAAAGCGTGTTCAATACTTAGAAGAGCAACTGATGTACCTTAAAGGAGATGACATTTACAGGGAAAATAGCCGAAAGTATGATGCCCCTCCTAAACGTTTGCCCTAACCCCGCAACAACAACAATATACGAGACCGACGCAACTTACACAACTCACGGTTTACAGCACTCACGACCACCACCACCCCTTTTTCACCACCAACTCAACCACCCATCATGCCCTTGACAGACCACGAACCACCAGCAGAAACCCGATCTATCAACAACACCGCAGCAACACCCAAACTCGTCAGCAACAACCCAATCGCCCTATCCCTTGTTTCACATGTTTCCAGCCACCACTGCCACAAACCTCCATCACCGGCCACCACGACACCACGCCAGAGGTCGAACACACCACTAGCATCCATCCCCACCATACCCAGGTCAAGGCACAAGTATTAAATGGGTCCCATCGTGTTTAAACCATAATTCTGCCCTAAGTTGAAATTCCGGCAAGCACTATACCAAACACCGCCTCTAACCACCCCAACGCCACCACCATGGTCAACCAAATCACCCTGACCCATCCCTACCAAACCCAGGTGATTCATGTCCCAAATAAGGGCTCAAATCCATGTAAACCCACGGTTCAAACTTACCCAACCATCCATGAAAACCGCCTTCAAACACCTTTCTCCTGTCGGTCAACAGTGGGTCAGGTCACTCCCTGGTGGTTCACGGTCATGGTCACGGTCACGGCTAAACTTACGGTGGTCTAAAAAGCGAGTTATAACGGTTATAAAATTAATACATTAAATTATAAGATGGTTTTACCTTGAGACGATAATGAAATCTAATTCTCCTT
This sequence comes from Silene latifolia, assembly GCF_048544455.1. Lineage (NCBI taxonomy): Eukaryota > Viridiplantae > Streptophyta > Magnoliopsida > Caryophyllales > Caryophyllaceae > Silene > Silene latifolia. The sequence continues at coordinate 358,183,909 of NC_133538.1, forward strand.
CTTCTTTCTTCTATATCTCCTCCCTTATAAATTATTTAGATTTTTATGAATAATAAGGTCTATAGTTTCATCTATTTATATAGGTAGGTTAAGGTTATAAGAAATTAAATAGGAAATATGTAATTTACCATATTATTAATATTATACAATTACTCTTATTATTACTATTATACAATTACATACATATACTATTATTATCTTTATTAGGCTACACGAGTAACTAACACACGGCCAATTAACAAATCCCGATTCATTCATTATTTTTATTATATTATTCCATCTTACTCTTTATTATAAATATAAATTATATGTGTTGAAATTAATTATTTAGAATGCTAATAATTGTAAATATAAATTCCACCAAATTACGGGGTATTACAGCTTTCGCCTCGCGCCGGATTTCTGTGGGAGAATTACCGCCGCTTCAAAACCAACGCGCGGGTGGTTGAGTCCACAGTTTGGCGACTCCGCTGGGGATGATACACTTAGACTAAGTCTAGTCTTACCTAGGGTGAAACTTGAACAAGGTTAGAGAATAGTTTATATGAGGCCGTTGTCAGTTTCCATTACTCGACCTACTTAGGTCGTTTTAGCTAGCCTTCCTAGACTTAACCCAACCAATTCGACTAATCGTCTCGTCTAGACGGCGAAACTTCCTATTTGTGCCCAAAGATGGATAACGATTAACGTCAACCATACCGCTATACTTACTCATGTTTGTATCAAGAGCTTTCACTACTCGAGCCAATGGACTAGGAACCGATCCGACTTAGGTTTGGCACGGACCTCTCCACGGACTAGGATACGATAGCTTCGTGTGGCAAGCCAACCTTTAAACCAAAACCCTTCTAAATGCACTCAGCATACCGTTATATTGCCTATGTTTATAACTTGTATGTTATCACCTTTTGTAAATAAAACTATGACAAAATTTTCAAAACCTTTCTTTAAAATGCAAAAATGTAAATCTTTCAAAATGGCCTAAAAAGCTCAAAGTCAACAAAGTCAAGTCGAAACTCTCTCAAAATTTCAAAAAAATCAACCATTTCAAAAAATAAACTTCAAAATCAACACTCCTACAATCACACACAATAATTGTTTAGGACAACGTTTCAAAATAAACTTTCTCTAACCCACGAGTCTTGTCTTGTTTGACTAAGCGTGTAAAGTAGTCGAATGTGTCTTGATTCGTCGTCGGTTCTTATCCTCAGTCCAAGATGGTCGGAACAAATGAAAGTGCAGCAAGCGTCCAGGGTCAACCCGAAGATAATGGTAATAATCAAGTTTTGGCCACGCTACTTCGTCATTAAGCTAGTCAAGACGTCGCCTATGCTCGTCTCCAAATAATCAAAGGTAGCATCGTAGCCGTAGAAGGTAGGCTTCCTCCTACGGAGGGTCCTATTCATGACATCCCTTTGCATGATAATACTTCACCCTTCGAAAACCTGAAAAAGATTCTCCACCTATCCTCACTAAAGCTGAAAAGCGTGTTCAATACTTAGAAGAGCAACTGATGTACCTTAAAGGAGATGACATTTACAGGGGAAATAGCCGAAAGTATGAAGTTGTAAATGCCTAACTACCAACCAACTTCAACATGACTGACATCCCGAAATTCAAGGCGTGCGAAAATCCTCTAAACCACATTTGTGCTTTCAAAGATTACATGTCTATCAAGGGCATCAAGCTAGATATGTTCTGAAGGATCTTTCCTTTATCTCTCGAAACTATTCCCAAACAGTGGTTCTACTCCCTAGACCACAAGAAAATTTCCACTTGGCATGATGCAGCCATCGAGTTCACTAAGTAATATGCGGATAACGTCGAGATTCAAGTCAACGTGCGCACTATAGAGGTCCTTACTGAAAATGAAAAGGAAGGGTTCAGCGACTTCCTAAGTAGATGGAGGAAGACTAGTACCCAACTTATCGAACGTCCAAACGAGGCCACTCTTGTGGAAATGTTCGTGGACAATCTAAGGCCTATCAATGCAAATCACTTGAGGTATCAAAACATCATGTCTTTCAAAGACTTAATGGAGTTAGGTACAAGGATCGAAGACAATATTCGCAAAAGTCTCTTGTCCAAAACTGTGGGACGCGGATATCAAGGTTCAATATCAGCTGGAAGTAATTCCTACGGTTCCCCTACTAAGACCGATGACGTCAACCTCGTCGAATCATCTAATAAGAGCAATACACCAAGAAAGTTCACTGACATTGGTGACACATATACGAATGCACTGAAAAGGTTCATGAAACAAGGTAGAATCCAACCAATAGGACCTACACCTGACCCAGAAAAGAAGTCCAAATTCTTGAATGACAATGCTTATTGTCAGTATCACAAGGGTAAAGCATACGACATAGAAAACTGTTATAGGCCAAAGCATGCTCTCCACGACATGATTGAAGATGGACGTTTGCCTATCCCTCCCGCGAGTAAGTCTAGCAACACAAAGAGTCCTCTTGGAATTCTGATGATCTCGGATGAGGAATCCACCTTGGATTGCTCACACCTTATCTCTCCAATTGAGGATGAAATAAATGGCGTTTGGGCAGATGACGTTGAAGATGTCTACCCCAGAGATCATCCTCTAATCAAAAGTGCAGAAAGTCTTACAAACGAGATTATTACCATGATATTTTGGGATGATCATTTCAACCCCGCAGCGCTCATCACAGATTCAAACCCAGCCAATCAGTAGAAAGGATGGAGAAAGTAAATTAAATGGACCAACAATCCAGGAAGGCTCTTCAAGCTCATAACTGGAGAAGGAGAAATGTTCAAAGGAGAACCAGAAGACGACGAGTTCGAATCTAAGTCAGAGTCGGAGTCGAAAACTGAGTCTAAATCTAGAGAAGTCGCTAGAGAGTCTCGTCCTGTTGTCACTCCCCATCCCATTGTTTCTCCTAGTTTAGCATTGTATAGTAACTGTAGCTCGGGAAAGGCCCCAGCAACTTTCCCTTTACCGCCACTGACTACCACGCAGATGGCTTCTTTGTTTCAGCTATTTTCAAACATTAATATGAATAAATCTGATTCTGCTTACTCTTCATATTATCTTGATTCCAATTCTGTTTATGATGATACTGAGGATGATCCTGACCCATACACAACCGAACTACCTCTCTACATAATTAAAGAAATACTAGAGGGGAAAGGGGCACCAGTTATAGAGAAAACTGAACCTATCAACGTAGGGACATGTTTAGAACCCCAAGAACTTAGGATAGGGACAACCCTAGACCCAAATAAAGAGCTCGCTTCATCGACATTCTTCTTGAATTCAAAGACGTTTTTGCTTGGTCCTACAAGGATATGCCAGGAATAGACAGGGATATTATAGAACATCGAATCCCAATCAAGCCTGGTTTCAAACCCGTAAAGCAGAAGCTTCACCGAATGAGAACGGAATGGGCTCTCATGATCAAAGAGGAAGTGGACAAACATTTCAAAGGCGGGTTTATCAAAGTTTTCGAGTATTCAGACTATGTGGCTAACATAGTCCCTATACCCAAAAGGATGGCTAAATCCAGGTTGGTGTTGATTTTAGGGACCTAAACAAGGCTAGTCCAAAAGATGACTTCCCACTCCCACACATTGACATACTAGTGGATAATACAGCGGATCACGCACTCCTTTCTTTCATGGATGGGTATGCGGGATATAATCAAATTAAAATGACTGAAGAAGATATGCATAAAACAACGTTCATCACTCAGTGGGATACCTACTGCTATACCGTTATGCCGTTCGGATTGATCAGTGCTGGAGCAACGTATCAACGCATCGCAACTACCTTGTTGCATGACATGATGAACAAAGAAGTAGAGGTATATGTAGATGAAATTATTGTTAAGTCCAAGGATAGGCAAGGTCACATCGCCAACCTTCGCAAATTCTTTCTCAGATTGCGCAAGTACAACATGAGCCTTAACCCTCAGAAATGTGCATTCGGAGTCACATCGGGTAAGCTATTAGGGTATGTAGTCAGTCAGTGGGGAATAAAGATTGATCCATCTAAGATCAAGGCTCTAATCAAGATGCCACAGCCGCAGACGAAAAAGGAAGTTCGAGGATTCCTGGGCAAGGTGCAATACATAAGTCATTTTATTTCAAAGTTCACTATGATTTGTGAACCCATATTCAAAAAGCTCAAGAAAACGAACCACGCCATGTGGGACGACAATTGTCAAAAGGCATTTGACAGAATCAAAGAGATATTGGCCAAGCTGCCAGTTTCAATGCCACCGCATAAAGATCAACCCTTATCTTTGTACCTCACAGTCACAGAAGCAGCCATGGGGGATATGCACGCACAAGTCGTCGGGAAAGAAGAAAGAGCTATCTACTACTCTAGTAAGAAATTCTTAGAATATGAGACTAATTATACACCACTTGAGAAGACATGCCTCGCTCTTGTGTGGGCAACCAAGAAGCTACGCCATTATATGCTTAGCTATTCCGTCAAGGTGTATTCAAAGATGGATCCAGTCAAATACGTTTTCGAAAAACCTGTCTTAAATGGACGATTGGAAAGATGGACTTTGATGCTTCACTACTACTGATACAGGCTATAACAACGGGTAAAAACCGTTGTTGAAAAAAAAAGCGGACGTTGTTAAAGCAGCCGTTATAAAAGGTATTTACAACGGTTAGGTTATTTACTAAAACTGTTGTGGAAATTATTCACAACGGTTAAAAGCCGTCGTTGTTGCGAGTAAGTCGTTGTGGAAAGTTTGACAAAATTTTGGTGGGAAAGATATAACAACGGTTATAATATAAAATACCGTTGTTGTATCTTTTCCACAAAAATTGTGAAGACTTTTAACAACGGGTATACGGAACATAACCGCTGTTGAAATTGTTAGTAACAACGGTTCTTCTTTTAAAACCTGCAGTTGAATATTATGCGTGGTGTGAAAGCTATTTACAACGGTTTTTTTTAGTAACCGTTTTTATTACTTTTTCGTAATTTTTTTTAAAATTAAATTTGTTTCATGCCATTAAAAATCCTGCATATATCAGCAGCAGCATAAATCACAGCTGGGTTCATTAGAACTCAATAGATACAATTCAACCACAACAGCAGCATCATACTTACAATTTGTTTCACTTTCAGTTTAATTCATACTAACAATTTGATCACTTTACATGAACTAAGATTCCTAAAACTGTGCATCCCCCTAGCTCTATCTACAAAAATCATTCCCTAACTTCAACAAAAAATTTACTAAGCTGACCTAAGCTCTAAGTATAATGGATTTAGTCTTCATTGCAACGTTCTAAGATGTATTTGCCCAACAAGTCCCTTACCTCGTCTATTTGGTGCCTTTTGTACTCAAGTACTTAGGGCGTGTTGATTACATACTACGGAAAAAACAAAGACAAGACATTATTGATTGATAGCAGCATTAGTATTGATTGATAGCAACATTAGTGTTGTTCATTAGTGTAACAACATACATCATTCAACATAGCAACATCATGGTATAGCATCAAGCAAGACAACATCAGCTCTAATTTAAAAAAATTAATAAACACATTATTAAATTACTAAGCTTTTATGGAATAAGGATATATCTTCGCGTAATAACCTCCAACATGAACCAACAAATGTAGTATCCACATTGTATGCTATCCGGCTGGCGAGGGACCTATTATTACATAAAAAACGAAGAGACGAGAAGGCCCACATCAGAATCTTGCACTTTAGGTATTGTATTTGCGCACGTATTATTATTAAAGACAGAGTTTTGCACTTAAGGTATTCTATTTGAGCACGTACCCATGTTATCGTAATAAAAGTATGGCCATAATTAGAATCTTTTGTGGGTTGATCCTCGTTAGCTCTTTTCTTCTCAAAGGCCCTTTTTTTATAAAAAAAAAGGAGGCAGAAACTCATATTTTTGGGGCAAAAATGAGCTTTTTGCTATAAATAAAAATTGAAACTTAAAGTTATTATAAAAAAATCAGTATTATAAACTTACTTAATAATCAAGCCCTTAAAGGTCTCGCTTGGTTCTTTATGCAAAGAGTCCAACCCAAAAACTTTCTTCTTGGTCGGCATGATGGCTGCTAGCACCCAATGTCTTCTACATCAAAAGACATCATCATTATTAACAAGTACATATATTAGTTATGAAAATGCAATTGTAGGTGGAATCGAAATATTAATTTGTTTATTACCCGATTTCATTATAAGGGGCAAAAATAAGCTTTTTGTTTGTCGCCAATTCCCGAGCAATCTAATCTACCCGATCTTCGTACGAAATCAACTTGATATATGACAGGGCAGTCGTATACCTATCAAAAATACCAAGAGGGTCTAACTAATATAGCTAGGGAAGTCGGGTCGATCTCCACAGGGAGATGGGAAAATGTCAACTTTGTCTAAGTTCGTCACGGTAATCGATTTGGGGGGTTTTAATTGAGTTGTTTTAAACTAATGAGAATGAGAAAGAGAAAAAGGCAGGAGAATAAAGATTAAGCAGACAAGGAAAAAGCAGCTAAAACAGTCGGTTCACCATGATCATTCAATCAAGCAATCTAGGTCTCAGGTCAATGCAAGTATGGTCAAAGGGGCAATGAATATCTCCTTCCGGTCTCACTTCGCCCTAAAGCACAAATAGCTTAGCTTCCGCCCTCACGACGGTGCCCTAATGTTCGCTACGAGTCTCACCCTTTCCAACCTTCCGGCCCAGGTCAAGGTTTACTATGATTTAAATGCCTAATTGCGTCGACTCAATTAGACAGATACATTTAAGTGCAGCGATTAACAACAAGGACTACACAAGCATTAACCTAATAATTCAATTACTCTTCCTTCATAATCATGGATTCCATAGTCTTAGCAAAAGGGAATTAGCTACACATTACTATCGAATCAACAACGATAATATATAGATAATGAAAATTAAACATGCTAATAATGAAAACAGGGGGATCGAATAAGGCAATAATAAAAGCAATAAGAGAAAAAGAGAATTCAAGAAGCAATTACGATTAAGAAATAAAGGGAGTAATAATACCGATTACAATTCCGAATCCGAGTAGAAAAGAGTAGTAGAAGAGTAAAATGAAAGAAGCAGTGGAAAAAGATGAAGTAGAAGTGAATGCGGAAGAGTTACGCAGTCTACCCCTTTTAGTAGCATACGAAATTCTCCCTCTTAAACCTAATCCAAAGCTTAATTACAAAAGCCCATACGAAAATAGGCGGAAAAATACAAATATAAAGCAAACCAATCGATCGAGTGGAACTAAACCGCTCGATCGAGTAATTAAGCAGCAATCCTTTCGATTGAGTGGAAATAAACCACTCGATCGAGTAACTCCTTGTAATGTCGTCTCGATCGAGTAGATATGTTACTCGATCGTGTAATCTTCATGATATAAAGCATTCGATTGACTGGAAAAGTAGTCGATCGAGCTATTTTGGCACGTTTAGGGACTAAGACACCTTCCGAAACCAGCTCACGCGTTCTCAAAGTGATATACTCCAAGATCCGATTCCTTGTTCTCCATAAATTCATGCAAATGGAATTAGCTTAGGCTCGATTTATCTTCTCTTCGGTCTATTCCTGCAATTTACACAAAACGAACCAAAGTAGACTATTCGGGGGTATTTGTAGCTAGATGCCACATAAAATAGTATAGAAATGCGTGTAAACAGGAGGTAAAAACCTTATATAAAATACACGCATCAAATCTCCCCAAACCAAACCTTTGCTTGTCCCCAACCAAACTATGAATGCGACTAAGAAAAAAACAGTGGAACGGGACCAACGCATCAGCTACAAATCATCCATCTAAACCAGTTTAATGCAACAACTAACAAAGTGGCAAATGATAAGTGCAAATGAGTTAAATCAATGTTTCAAACTTACTGAACCGTCAACCTTGCAAGACTCAAAGATATCGGACTCTCACGGGTCGCTCATCACTCAAATTCAGGCACCAGGTGAGTATATACGTGAAAGATAGAAAGAAGTAAAGACACTCACCTAACTCGACCTATAAGAACATGCATGCAGTTAACATGAATAAATTCTCTACAACCGTACATACACATTCCAACCATACTAATGACCAAGACACATACCGAGGACTTAAATTTGGGTAAGTTAGGTAATCGGTAAGAAGGGGCTAAGATGAATTTGGATATGTGGAGTTAGTAGCCAAACTAGCAGCACAGATCCAAATTATGAAACTGCATCCCAACTTCGTACTCAATATAATAATACAGAACAGTACAAATTCAATGCACTCATCTCACAATACACCATAAACTTATCAACTCCCCATAAAATATAAATAGGCCATGGGAGTGAAAATCATCCATATAATTTTTTCGTCTTTCGCATATGATTTTTCTTTGTTTAAACTCTTTTTTCATATTTCCAACTTTTTTTCTTTTCATTCTTTTTTTTTCATTTTTCATTCATTTTCTTTCAGCATTTCCTTCTTTTTATTCCCTTCGATTCTTCCATCAACTTCTGAAATCAGATATATAACCAGACTGCAGTGAAGCATTCCAGACAGCTACTCATCACTAGCTTGGCTACGGTAGGAAAGATAGTTTGTAGCTAGTAGGACAAAAAGGGCAATTTGGCTATGTGAGGCTCATGGGTAGAATGAAATAAAGGGAACTGCCTCTCCTAACATGTGTCACCATCCACAGACCGAATTCATACAAGTGTTAAGAAGAGTAGACTCATGCTTATGCAAATTAATGTTACATGCTTTACAGAGAGTACAACTCACATCCTAAATGAAACCGGTCATAATATCACCAGTTTGTAGAGCTCTAACCTCAGAATGTAATGTAGCTTGCCAAAATATGAGTAAACTCTATTCGTTTAGATAAGAGAGAAACAAAAACTCGTAGATCATGCACATTATCATGCCAACTAAATGTCAAGAATATGCAAGGCAGAGGTAAGGATTCAATATAGCGTCAAAGTTCAAACGTTGCGACTCAAATTAAACAATTTTGGAAAATTTTGTGAATTTTTTAATTTAAGAACGACAATGCATGCGGAAGTAAAGAAATGTGCAAACAGAAATGTAAGGAAAACATACAGACACATATTTGGATGCATACCTCCCCAAACCAAACCGTACAATGCCCTCATTGTACCAAAAATAGGGAAAGAAATGCAAACTAAGGAGAAAAAGGATAAGTGGAGTCGGAAAACTTACAAAACGTCATGAAGAGGGACCTCCCCAAACCGACCATGAACATGGGAGATCAAAGGAAACCTAGCATTAGCTCAACAGACGAAAATAAGCAGCTGGAAGACGAAACAACTCGATCAAGTAGCTTGGAACAACTCGATCGAGTGAATTGGTGTCAAAAGGGCTCGATCAAGTGAAATTATTAATCGATCGAGTGGGCGTGAATTTGCAGCTTGTCGATCGAGTACATATGTTACTCAATCGAGTGATTCTCAACTCAAATGTGCTCGATCGATTAGTAAAACTACTCGATCGAGTAAATTGCACCTGCAAAACACGAGTAAAGAGCAAGGGAAATACAAAGGGTGCATAAAATAGCGTTTAAAGTTCAACAAAAAGCTAAATTTGAAGGAAACAAACTAGTCCGGGCTGCCTCCCGGAGAGCGCAGGTTTAAGAGGTCCCGCACGACCTTTTCTGGCATCAATTAACTGGCGCGTCAAGCTCGTCGATGTACAGGACTTCAACACGATTGTCTGCTTCATTTACCTCGTGATAATGCTTCACATACTGCCCATTCACCTTGAACCAATTTCCCTCGGGGTTTTCTAGTTCAACGGATCCAAATTTAGTAACAGCTGTCACTGTATAAGGTCCACTCCACCTGGACTTCAGCTTGCCAAGAAATAATCGCAGTCGGGCATTAAACAGCAACACCTTTTGCCCAACATGAAATTCCCGAGGTAGAATTCTTTTATCATGCCATCTCTTCGTCTTTTAATTCATTATTGAGCCTAAACTCTTCCAATTCATCTAGCTGCAAAAGACGATTCTGACCACACAACTTAGGATCAAAGTTAAGCTCAAGAATTGCCCACCAAGCCTTACATTCCAACTCAACAGGTAAATGACATGATTTCCCATAAACTAACCGATAAGGTGATGCACCAATCGGTGTTTTAAAGGCAGTTCTGTAGGCCCGTAATGTGTCTTCTAATTTAAGACTCTAGTCCTTCCGTGATTTAGAAACTACTTTAGACAAGATCTCTTTAAGCTCGCGATTAGAGACCTCAACCTGACCACTAGTTTGGGGGTGATACCCCAAACCACGCCGGTGTTGAACACCAACTTTAGACAGAATGGAAGTTAGTTTCTTTTCTTTAAAGTTCATTCCCCCATCACTAATGACGACCCTAGGGACACCAAATCGGGAAAATATGACCTTTTTAAACTTTTTTATCATGGTCTTGGCATCACAAATGAGGTGAGGCAATTGCCTCAACCCACTTCGACACATAATCTACAGCTACTAAAATGTACCTGTTACCTTTTCTAGACGGAAACGGTCCTCGGAAATCAATGCCCCAGACATCGAAAACCTCAACCTCTAAGATACCATTTTGTGGCATCTCATGTCTCTTTGAAATGTTCTCTGATCGTTGGCAGGCATCACAAGCTAAAACAAAAGACTTAGCAGCAACAAACAAATAAGGCGAGTAAAAACAAGACTGAAGTACCTTAGCCACGGTGCGCGATGGATCGTGGTGCCACCATAGGAAGAGGAGTGACAGCCTTCCAGGACCACTTTGGTCTCCCACTGTGGGATACACCGTCTGTAGAGACCGTCTGCACATTCCTTAAACAAATAAGGATCATCCCAAAAATACTGTTTAACGTTATACAGAAAACGCTTCCTCTGCTGATGAGAAAAGTCAGGCGGCAGCTTGCCACTGACAACGTAATTAGGTATATCTACATACCAAGGCTCTTGGTTAACAATAAAATATAATATAGCAAATAAAGAATCATCAGGAAAAGACTCATCAATAGGTAAAGAATCTTCCCCTTCTTGTCGCGACAGATGATCAGCTACAACGTTCTCAGCTCCTTTCTTATCTTTAGTCTGCAAGTCAATCTCCTGGAGAAGGAGTATCCATCTCAATAGTCGTAGTTTAGCCTCCTTCTTAGCAAGGAGATGCCTCAAAGCTGCATGGTCAGTAAAAAACAGTAACTTCTGATCCAATCAAATAAGAATGAAATTTTTCTAAGGCATAAACTACAGCTAGAAGCTCCTTTTCAGTGGTGGTGTACTTCACTTGAGCCTCATTCAGAGTTCGGCTCGCATAGTAGATTGCATTTAAAGCTTTGTCTTTCCATTGGCCTAGCACCGCTCCTAGTGCATAATCACTGGCATCACACATTATCTCAAACGCAGCGGATCCCGTCGGAGGTCAGTATGATCGGCGCAGAGACTAAAGCCTGCTTTAACCTGTTAAAAGCAGAAAGACACTCGTCAATAAATACAAAAGGGGCATCCTTAAGTAGCAGCTGTGTAAGTGGTTTAGCAATTTTTGAGAAATCCTTGATAAACCGGCGATAAAAGCCGGCGTGACCAAGGAAACTCCTCACTCCCTTAACATTAACAGGAGGAGGTAATTGCTGAATCACTTCCACTTTTTCTTTTATCAACTTCTATTCCCCTATTAGAAACTAAGTGCCCTAAGACAACTCCCTCGTGACCATGAAATGGCACTTCTCCCAGTCAAGAACGAGATTAACCTCAATGCAGCGCTGCAACACTTTATCAAGGTTAGATAGACAGTTAGAAAAATCACTTCCATAAACACTGGAATCGTCCATGAAAACTTCCATAATAGACTCGATGTACTCTGAAAATATCCCCATCATGCACCTTTGAAAGGTGGCAGGGGCATTACATAAACCAAAAGGCATCCTGCGATAAGCAAACACGCCCTCAGGACAAGTAAAAGTAGTATTAACTTGATCATCTCGGTGAATATGGATCTGAAAGAACCCTGAATACCCGTCTAGATAGCAGAAAAACTTATAAAAAGCTAACCTTTCTACCATTTGATCAATAAAAGGAAGGGGAAAGTGATCTTTCTTGGTGGCGGCATTCATCTGTCTGTAGTCTATACACATCCGCCATCCAGTCACTACTCTAGTAGGTATTAATTCATTTTTGTCATTCTTAACCACTGTGGTCTCTCCTTTCTTAGGGACTACCTACACTAGACTCACCCACTTAGAATGACCAACAGAATAGATAATACCTGCATAAAGCAGCTTCATTACCTCAGCCATCACAACATCTTGCATCTTATGGTTCAAATGTGGCCGACCACATCTGCAAGGTTTGTGATCTTCCTCCGACTCTGTCTTTGTGCATACAGATATCGGGACTAATCCCCTTGATATTGTCCAGGGAATAACCCAAAGCTTTCCTGTTTTTCTTAAGTACAGCTAACAAAGAAGTCAGCTGATCATTATCAAGCTTAGCACTAACAATGACTGGATATTGCTCAGTATCATCTAAGAAGACATATTTTAGATGAGAGGGAAGAGGCTTACGCTCAGGCACCTTTACCTCAATGGAGCAAAGGGTACTGATCATCTGTTCCACTTGCTCTCCCTCAGCATCGGTGAGTTCGCGCTCCTCTAAATCATCCTTAAGCAAATCCAACACAGCATCATCGTCATCTGGGTTATCTGCACACTCATCCAAAAGCGTGAGAGCTTCTAGTGGGTCCTTTGTAAAAGAACCCGCCCAGAAGTCATAAATAGACTCGTCAATAATATTGACAGAATAACATGTGTCCTCTATCATTGGCCGAGCTAAAGTGCTAGGCAGACTGAAAGTACTCGCATCATCCCCTACTACAAGAGTCAAACGCCCTTGTTTGACATCAATAATGGCCCCAGCTGTATAAAGGTACGGTCTTCCTAATATAATTGGGGTCCGGGTGTCCTCGGCTATGTCTAAAACAATGAAATGTACTGATATAAAGAATTTGCCTATTTTCACAGGCACGTCCTCTAAGACACCCAAGGGTCTCCTAATAGATCTATCAGCCATCTGTAGGGTAATATTAGTCAATTTAAGATGACCTATATTCAATTTCTTGCAGATAGATAGGGGCATGACACTGACGCTGGCTCCTAAATCACAAAGAGCCTTATCAATAACTACATTGCCTATAACACAAGTAATAGAGAAGCTACCCGGGTCTTTCATTTTAGGTGGAGTCTTATTCGAAAGCAAATTACTAGACTCTTCCAAAAATGAAACGGTCTCAAATTCACTTAGCTCTCTCTTACACGTCACAATATCTTTCATGAATTTAGCGTAAGTGGGTACCTGGGTAATAAGCTCCGTAAAAGAGACAGTTACCTGGAGGTTCTTCACAACGTCAGAAAACTTACCGTACTGTCGCTCGACCTTCGCGTCCTTCAGACGACTTGGGAAGGCTACCCTAGTAGCAATGAGTGGACCCGGCACTTTCTCTTTACCTTTATCGACTCGTGACGTCTTCACAGCAGGGGAAGATGACACGGTAGCGGAATTAGATGTCAAAATAGGATCTCCGCTAGCTCTGGCACTCGATCGACAACTTTCTACACTCGATCGAGTGGTTTTATCATGGAAATTACTCGATCGAGCTGTTTGAACCACTCGATCGAGCTCTTGAATTTCTGGCCTACTCGATCGAGTACAATTTTCACTCGATCGAGTAACTTCATCAGCTAAACTGTTCGATCGAGTAAAAGTTGTTGGTCGATCGAGTTCTTCAAATTGAGCACCACCTGATCGCGTAGTATTTTTACTCGATCGATTGTCTTGGTTGGCAATTTAACTCGATCGAGTGTCGTGTTAAGTTCAACATCAAGGACTTCAGTTCAGAAATTTCCTCGTTTTTAGAAGGGGGATCTGGCTGCGGCACTGGTGTAGAAGGAATAGAAACATTTGCCATTTCTTCATATAATTGGGAAAAAGGAACTCCCTGCTTTTATTTCTAATAAGCAAGGACTCGCTCTATCCTCGCCATACAATCAATGGCATCGTGCCCCTCCATGCCGCACCTACCGCATATCTCCACATGTTCAGTAATTGCAAAAACTTGTGCATGCTCACCCATAGCTTCCGTAATCTCCACATTACCTAGACTTTTGCTAGGACTTCCCACTTCAGCTGCTACCAACTCGCTAACTTGCCCACTACCTCGGGGATTTCCATAATCGGCAACATGGATGGCCATCTCCTCAATAAGACGCCACCCTTGATCATCTTCCACGTTTTTCATGAATCTCCCCTTAGCTACACTATCAAGGATAGCTCTCTGATTTCGATATAACCCGTTATAAAATTAGGTACATAGGAACCAGCGCTTGAAGCCGTGATGAGGCACAGAACAGACGAGCTTCTTGAACCTAGTCCAAGCCCCATCCAAGTCTTCGGTAGGCAATTGCTCAAATGAAGTAATCTGAGCTCTCAACGCATTAGTGCGCTGCGGTGGAAAATATCGCCTGTAAAAGGCCAAAGCAAGAGAACTCCAGACGGTCACACCGGCTGCTTCCCTATCTAAATCCCTCAACCGTTCCCGGGCATCATCAGCTAAAGAGAAGGGAAAGAAAACTCCCTTCACTTTGTCCTGTGTCACCCCAGCAGCAAGAGGAATGGTAGAGCAATACTCTGTAAATAGCTCTATATGCCTGCACGGATCTTTCTTAGGTACCCCCTGAAGAGATTTCTCTCAACCAGCTGTATGTAAGATGGGTGGATTCCAAAAGTTCCCGACTCAGTAGTGGGTAGTAAGAAACCTTTTGGAAGCGAATCTACATTAGGCACTGAATGGCTGCCTATATTCGGCATCCTGGTAGATAGAATTTATAGACTGGAACAGGTATGACAATGTTCTCTTTCTAAAACAGATATACAGCAACTAATCAGAAACTTTGCAAAAATGAGATCAGTCTCAAGGAATAAATTCTCTGAGACGAAAGACAAACTTAAATTAAGCAACAAAATTGTGTCACCTCCCCGGCAACGGCGCCAAAATTTGACAGGGCAGTCGTATACCTATCAAAAATACCAACAAGCTCTAACTAATATAGCTAGAGAAGTCGGGTCGATCTCCACAGGGAGATGGGAAAATGTCAACTTTGTCTAAGTTCGTCACGGTAATCGATTTGGGGGTTTTAATCGAGTTGTTCTAAACTAATGAGAATGAGGATGAGAAGAAGGCAGGAGAATAAAGATTAAGCAGACAAGGAAAAAGCAGCTAAGACAGTTGGTTCACCATGATCATTCAATCAAGCAATCTAGGTCTCAGGTCAATACAAGTATGGTCAAAGGGGCAGTGAATATCTCCTTCCGGTCTCCATTCACCCTAAAGCACAAATAGCTTAGCTTCCGCCCTCACTACGGTGCCCTAATGTTCGCTACGAGTCTCACCCTTTCCAACCTTCCGGTCCAGGTCAAGGTTTACTATGATTTAAATGCCTAATTGCGTTGACTCAATTAGACACATACATTTAAGTGCTGCGATTAACAACAAGTACTACACAAGCATTAACCTAATAATGCAATTACTCTTCCTTCATAATCATGGATTCCCTAGCCTTAGCAAAAGGGAATTAGCTACACATTACTATCGAATCAACAACGATAATATATAGATAATGAAAATTAAACATGTTAATAATGAAAACAGGGGGATCGAATAAGGCAATAAAAAAAGCAATAAGAGAAAAGGAGAATTCAAGAAGCAATTACGATTAAGAAATGAAGGGAGTAATAATAACGATTACAATTCCGAATCCGAGTAGAAAAGAGTAGTAGAAGAGTAAAATGAAAGAAGCAGTGGAAAAAGATGAAGTAGAAGTGAATGCGGAAGAGTTACGCAGTCTACACCTTTTAGTAGCACACGAAATTCTGCCCCTTAAACCTAATCCAAAGCTTAATTACAAAAGCCCATACGAAAATAGGCGGAAAAATACAAATATAAAGCAAACCACTCGATCGAGTGGAACTAAACCGCTCGATCGAGTAATTAAGCAGCAATCCCTTCGATCGAGTGGAAATAAATCACTCGATCGAGTAACTCCTTGTAATGCCTTCTCGATCGAGTAGATATGTTACTCGATCGTGTAATCTTCTAGATATAAAGCATTCGATCGACTGGAAAAGTATTCGATCGAGCTATTTTGGCACGTTTAGGCACTAAGACACCTTCCGAAACCAGCTCACGCGTTCTCAAAGTGATAGACTCCAAGCTCCGATTCCTTGTTCTCTATAAATGCATGCAAATGGAACGAGTTTAGGCTCGATTGATCTTCTCTTTGGTCTATTCCAGCAATTTACACAAAACGAACCAAAGTAGACTATTTCGGGGTATTTGTAGCTAGATGCCACGTAAAATAGTATAGAAATGCGTGTTAAAAGGAGGTAAAAACCTTATATAAAATACACGCATCAATATACCTAGATAAAATATAGGGGCACATGAATCCGTATAGATCACATGGAATCTTTTTCTCGGGGATCACTCTCGATTTCAAGAACCTACATTATTACGGTATTAATTCCGGTATTTAAAACACTATCGAGTCAGAATATTAGAATATGAAATGATTTATTAAGAAACTTACTTCATTCAAACAAATAGGTGTTGGACATTAATCTCGAGAAGGCCAGCCCAAATGGCTAGCAGCTCCCATGACAGAATTGCTTCGCGCTCAATCCCTAAAATATCCCCATCGAGAGAAATAATTATCAATTGCTCGTTTGCTATACGACGGCTAGCCTTCATATACAGTTCCCTCGTCATCAGCGTTCTGACTTTTTGCATGTATTCGCTCCAAGAAAAATTAGTGGAGGTTATACTCCTAACATCTTTCAGTTCGTGGAAATAATGCTTTTCGCTTTTTGTGCTACTACTAGCCTATACATGTAAATAAATAAAATAATAAAAAATCCAAAGGTAACATATCCTAGTTGGAGTAATAAAAATAAAAGAGTACTTAACTAAATACCTCATCAACCTGCTCTTTCAATGATGAGGCAGTAGTAGGCATGTCTGGGCTTATCCGTCTTTTTTGTCCCCTACACAAAATTTCCATGCTTTTTAAGAATACAGAAAAAATATAAATAAAGGGAGGTTTTTAAAAAAATGGAGAAGTTAATTAAATACCTCATCATGTTGTTGTTTCGACGAGGTAGTTGGCATGTCTGGGGACTTAGGCTTATCCGCCTTTTTTGTCCCCTACACAAAATTTCCATGGTTTTTAGAAATACAGAAAAAATATAAATAAAGAGAGGCTTTTAATAAAATGGAGAAGTTAATTATATACCTCATCAAGTTTTTGTTTCGACGAGGTAGTTGGCATGTCTGGGGACTTAGGCTTATCCGTCTTTTTTGTCACCTACACAAAATTTCCATGCTTTTTAGAAATACAAAAAAAATATAAATAAAGAGAGGTTTTTAAAAAAATGGAGAAGTTAATTAAATACCTCATCAAGTTGTTGTTTCAATGAGGTAGTTGGCTTGTCTGAGGACTTAGGCTTATCCGTCTTTTTTGTCCCCTACACAAAATTTCCATGCTTTTTAGAAATATAGAAAAAATATAAATAAAGGGAGGTTTTTAAAAAAAATGGAGAAGTTAATTAAATACCTCATCAAGTTGTTGTTTCGACGAGGTAGTTGGCATGTCTGGGGACTTAGGCTTATCCGTCTTTTTTGTCCCCTACACAAAATTTCCATGCTTTTTAGAAATACAGAAAAAATTTAAATAAAGAGAGGTTTTTAAAAAAATGGAGAAGTTAATTAAATACCTCATCAAATTGTTGTTTCGACGAGGTAGTTGACATGTCTGGGGACTTAGGCTTATCCGTCTTTTTTGTCCCCTACACAAAATTTCCATGCTTTTTTGAAATACAGAAAAAATATAAATAAAGAGAGGTCTTTAAAAAAAATGGAGAAGTTAATTAAATACCTCATCAAGTTGTTGTTTCGACGAGGTAGTTGGCATGTCTGGCGACTTACACTTATCCGTCTTTTTTGTCCCCTACACAAAATTTCCATGCTTTTTAGAAATACAGAAAAAATATAAATAAAGAGAGGTTTTTAAAAAAATGGAGAACTTAATTAAATACCTCATCAAGTTGTTGTTTCGACGAGGTAGTTTGCATGTCTGGGGACTTAGGCTTATCCGGCTTATCCGTGTTTTTTGTTCCCTACAAAAAAAATAACATATAAATTTAACATATAAAAAGATTTAACTTATAAAAATTTAACATATAAAGGTATTTTTCTAACCCCAACTGCTTTCGGTTGAGGCAGAGACGAACGAGCCAGGAAGATTTGAGAAATAGGCCATTGGATGAAACTTGCAATCACATCTGCCAGAATAGTAATGTCGTCACGAACTTGGACGGGCAATTGAAATTTTTCATGGCCTTCAAAGACTTGAGTTATCTCCACTTTTCTATGATTCGGCAAAAGTGGTTCGCCATGAGCCAATAAAGTTTCCGCTGATTTGGTGGGCAAGTCTACGAGACCCCGGCCAACACACATAGGTTTCGCGGATTTAGGGTCAGTAAGAATAACTACCTTCCTGTTTATGGCCTGAAGAATACACATACATTATATATTATATCCCAAAATTTAATAGAATTCATATAAATTTCACTAAAGACTTCATGCATACCTTGCTGAAAACTAGGAACTAATTTGAAGATGATGTATGCTGCTGTTTTTCATCAGTCGTCTTCTCAAGTTGCATCCCTTGATTATTGTCAGCTATGGCAGATAACTCAAGTTGCATCCCCTTTTCAGACTCATTTACCTAATAAAATTAACCAATGGCACGATGTTAGAAGTTATAGCATTAGAGGTGGCAGGGAACACACCCCCTGATCTTACCCAAAAAAATAAAAGAAAAATAAGGAAGTCATATATTTACGTTATCGGCTTTAGTTGTCAAAACTTCAGAAGTAGTAGGTACCTGATCTTTCTGAATCTCGTTGATCGATACTTCCTCCTCATGTATTGCCAAGGTAGTAGTGTTCTCGGCCTCTTGACCAATCTGTTGTACCTTACCCCCTTTAATGACATCCTCCATCATCTTCAATTCTTATTCGGAAGGCTTGCCTCCAGAATTCATCTTTAGTATCACGGATGCCAATAACTGAACCTGCGTGACAAAAATGTAATGTTTAAGCAATTTGTTTAAAATAATAACATGTGAAGTTAAATGAAAATAATAGAATAAATGGTACCATTTTAGCCTTCTCAGCCTTAGCCTTCCTTTTCTTCTTTTTCGGGGCAGTTGTCCCATAATATTTCGTGACTCCAACATGTAAGGGGACGTCCCTCAATCGACCTGGATGTTCGGGGTTGGCCGATCGCTCTAGCAAGAACGTCATCATGACCATTGGGAGTGAATTTCCCTTCTTGTACCTCCTTCAATACCTTCTCCTATAATATATTAAATAAACTTCAAATTATATTTTTGACTAAAATAATAAAGTTAGTAATGAACTCGTCTTAATAAAATAATGCTTACTATGTTGGCCAACATTTGTTGATCATATTTGTCACACGGCCGGGATCCTTTACGTGTGTGCCCTTCTTTATAAGTTACGTGCCGATTCAAGTCGGTCACTCTCTTTGACACCTACACATTAACATGGTAACAGTTATATATATATATATAAATGTGTATCAAGTCCAAGTGTGATTAAAAAAATCAAATAAACAGGGGGATGCTACTTACGAGTTGGTCTTCTATCAATCTGTAACCGCCTCGAGAACCATACCATAACCCCTTCTTGCATGAAATGTTAGCATGATTTCTTTTGCTAACGGCCTTCAAATTATATAAAAGCGCAAGTAGATGAGATAATAAAAAAATTATATAGAACTCATTAATTAAAAAAATGATAGGTAAATCATTAAAAGGCGAGGATACTTAACCTCAAACTTCTCACTAGCTCGAATCGCTTTGAAAATATCCCATTGTTCCTGAGTGATTGTGGGACACTTGTTTGACGGTGGGCTCTTACGCATCTCCCTCTTATCCTTGTCCACATACAACCAATACTTACCAATGTCACACTTCCACTGCCTTAAGACAGATCCTGCCTTCTTTATTAAATTCTTATCATAACATTCGGCAATATCAAAGGCTTCCTGCATCATCATATCATTCAATTTACATAGCATTCCATTTACCTCCAAAATAAAATGTTGTTTCGCTACATAAGTTATCATACCTTTATACGATCCAAGAATAACTTCTCCAATACAGGATTCCAATTCCTCATTTCATCAAAATGGATAGGCACAAACTGTCTTGTTACATATCCAATCCAAGTGGATAAATCCTTCGCATTTGGACCAGTAGGCAAACCCTTCGCATTCCATGTTATACTAAGCAGCTGTTTAGCCGCTATAGCTGCAAGGGCTGCAGGGCACTTCGTAGCACCCCTCTCGCCAGGCTTATTATCCCCAGGCTTATTATCCTTTTGACTTATTTTCCGTTTTTCACCCATGATAATCCTAAAACCCTAAATATGAATGAAATAGGAAATGAACAAAGACATGTAGAGTATCTAAAACCCTAAAGAGGAATGAAAATTTAAAACAACAGTTTGAGATTCTAAAATCCTAAAACCCTAATAAGAGGAATGAAGTAGATGATGCGGGATGATAAAGATAACAAAGAAGACGAAAAACAAACAGATGAAAACAAAAAAGATGATCTTAAAATCCTAATGACGAAACACCAAAGTGAACATACCTGATGATGATGATGTTAAAGAGAACGAGCAGGATGATAAGGGAAGGCCACGAAATCTGGGCGTCGGAAACTGGGCGACGGCCGGCAACGAGAATGTAGAAAGCGGGGGAGAGAGAATAAACTCAGGATACGAATGGTTGAACTATTGTGTGTGTTTGTGTGGTATGTTGTATACGTGTATATGTTTGTAAATTAGTTTTTTTATTAAGACAAACTATTAACAACGGGTCCTTAAAACAAAAGCGTTGTGATATGTTAATAACAACGGGTCAATAAAAGTCAACCGTTGTAATAAAGTTATGACAACGGTTGAAATATACCCATTGTAATATATTTTCACCCAATTTGCGCCAAAATGAAATTGTAGATACCCGTATCCGTCGATATTGGAATTTATAGAGAACCCGACAAACACCCGATGATGATAGGACACATGTATTCTTTAGTTGTCACTGTCATTATTTGGAGCTCGTTTTACGAGGTGGAATGGGCGCCGTCGACGAAGTATTTTATTAATTTAAATGATATTTAAATTAATGCTTTTAGTGAATTCTTTCTGTTAATTTAAATGATATTTAAATTAATGTTTTTAGTAAGTTCATTTTGTTATTTTAAATGATATTTAAAATTAATGTGTTTTTTAAGTGAATTCATTATTCATTTAATTTAAATGATATTTAAATTAAAGCTTTATTTTGAATTTATTTTCTTAAGTTTATTTTATTGAAAATAAAATAAATATTTGATTTGAAAAATCATTTTGTGAGAATACTTGATTTGAAAAGTCATTTGTTTTAATTTATTAATTGATTTGAAAAATCGATTTGAAAAGCGAAGAAAACTCGTTTTGAACACTTGTTTTTGAGCTCGATTTTAGCTCGGTTTTTTGAGCCCGTTTCCTTTACGAATTGGCACGAATCTCGAGTACATTAACCCACCTAGACCAATACCCATCAACCCATGTTCGAACCCCCTCACAAGCAGCCCAAATCCTCGTCCCAAAACCCCCCCCAAGCAGCCCGCACCAAACCGCAACAGTCCCCTGTTTTGGCCGCCAATTCCCGAGCCCAAACCCCCTCCAAACACTACCAAGACCCGTACCCATTAACCCTAACCCATACCCTAGTATCCTACCCATATTATCCTAGCTTAATCACCAAGCAAACCCCCAAAACGAACCCTAGAAACCCCCCCAAAAGCTGCTGGACAGCAGCTATGTTCAGCTAGCCCGATTTGCCCTCCCTCTCTTTTAACCTATTTTAAATCCCTATAAATACCACCCCTCCACCATACATTCATTCCTCTAAGTCCTCCATACATCCAAGCATCACATACAAGCTTTAAACCTCAGAAACAAACCCTAAACATCCTTCAAAAACCCTAAACAAAACCGACACACAAACTGAAACTGTTTGTGTGTCTCCTTCGAAAACCCATTCGTTCCTCCATCAAACCTCCATAAAAATTCGAGTTTCTTGTTCCTAATTAACCACATAACATCCATATACACATTAGATAAAGAATCACGAGCCAAATTGCCCTTGAGAGTACACGAAATCCCTCGAAAAACAGAGTGAAATAACACTCTGTTTTCGCGGTTTACTCTTGTCTGTCCAGTTCTGTTTGTGCTCGTTTTTCGTGCCCAATAACCCAAATCGAGCCAGGGTTGCTTTAAGATCCTTGTTCTCCTCTCTTTCTAGTTTCCAAAACATCTTTCGGATCGAATTTTCGTCGTGAAACGAGGGAGATATCATTGTTTTAAAACTGCTGTCCAGAAACTTTCCAAAACGCGTGTTGCTTTGTTACTTCGTCGACGACGGCCTCTCGAGATAAAATCTACCATCGATTACGACCCAAGACGGTGTCAACGATACATGTAGGTTGAGGGTGCATCAAATCCCCTTCTCTTTTCTCTTTTTA
The DNA here is from genome assembly GCF_048544455.1 of Silene latifolia. Taxonomy (NCBI): domain Eukaryota; kingdom Viridiplantae; phylum Streptophyta; class Magnoliopsida; order Caryophyllales; family Caryophyllaceae; genus Silene; species Silene latifolia. Next base: position 358,206,608 of record NC_133538.1, read on the forward strand.
TTTCGTTTTTTTTATGCTTTTTTTATAGTTTGTTTTTTGTTTGTTTTCGTTTTGTTTATCGTTTGTTTTAATTAACTATGAAACTAGTTAGTCCGAGTATGAGTTAAAGTACCACCATGAACACCCGCGTTGACTTGAGATGGGAAAAGAAACCGCTACTTCTGTCGGTCGTACACCCCGTCTCATTTACATATCCTCGTGTTCAAGGTAGGGCATAAATAAAACGAGTTGTCTAACTTTCATCGCTTTCGACCCCTTTTTGTTTCGCCAAATCGATATACCCTAGGACCCGTTGCATGTTAGTTTAACCTCTGGTTGTTAACCTATGACGTATTTAGATGACTTTAATTTAATTTAATAACCTAATTAGACACGATAGGTGGCTTCGACGTAAGTTATAAAATCAATCGACGATTCTGTAATTAATTGAATGCATCTCTCTCTTTCACCTAATTTCTCGCTAGTATAAGAGTGCGTGATTAGCACCTTCTTATTGACACTCGATGAGTTAAATTAATTAGCGAATTTGACCTAATTAGACCCTTTAGGCCGTGTAGAATGCACCCTTGCGCGACAATCAATCGACATCGTTTTTAACTCGTTTTCTAACTTGTTTCCTATCCCTTTTCGCAATCATTCGATCTAACCAATGAACCTAACTTAGGAACTAGGTTGGCCTTGTCTTGGCCGTGAGGTTGCCGTGGGTTTGGGCCGTGAGTTGGCCGTGTGTTTTGTCTTTCCTATTTCGTTTCTCTTTCCTTGTTTGTCATTCGTTCTTTGTTTATTTTGTAGCTTGTAATTCATAGTTTGTTTATCGAGTTGTAACCTTTCAAGTTTGTTTTCTTTTATCGAGTCAAATGATTTCTAAAACCTTAGTCTTGTTTGGTTAGACGGTTGTTCCCCAATGTTTGTAGAAGCGTAGTAAACCGCATGTTGTTTAAAGCAACATGGCCCGGTTTATGCTAATGCATGCTTTGGTGCGTAGCCTTATGTCTAATTCGATGAGTTTAAGCGCGAGCACGCATTACGAGGAGTGACCCAAGGACCGTGGGTCATGTGAGCCGTGGGCCACCCTCATGTGCACGGTTTTCAAGGCCCAATGGCCGTGTGTTTTGTGTCGTGTTTTGAGTTGTATGTAGCAATTGTAATTAGATCGAGTTGTAATTTATTTATCGTTGTGTCGGCATGAAATGCCTGGTTTGTAATAGGTAGATCCCAACGGCTCCCCCATTCCCCCTTAAGCCTTGTTTGTTTGCTTTACATGTTGTTAGATCAATCAACCCACATGCTAAATTACAACTTTGACAAAGTTAGTTTAGTTGCATCTAAAATGACATAGAAATTGTTGTCACATGATAGGGTTAAAACAACGTTTGCATATCATACATCGTACGTAGCTATGACCTTGTTTGAAATCCGACACTTGACTTAGTAGAGGCCGTTATCGACGGGCGGGGTTGGGTGTCCTTATGGGCTTCCCAACACGTACCCTCACCCTTACTCAAGATCTATGGTTTGTGGATCCGTCTAAATACCATTGGATTACGAGAGTCATTCAATTCGAGTGATATAGGGTACAAGTCTTTATCTTTAATCACTCGTAGTCGATTGGCTTTATGCTTTTCGATGAAAGGTGTAAAGTTGACTTGAACGGTTCCAAGTTCCCAAAAACTTGGTGGCGACTCTAATATGTCTTAATTCGATTCGAAAGAACCTCGAGTCGATTATGCCGGGGGTGGATCCCTCGGACGCAGTTCCCGAGGGCCTTGTCCACGCTTTGGCGACTCACCGGGGAAAAGAGGACTAGTTACATTGTGTTTCTAGGGTCTTTTCCTCCGAGGTGAAACTTGAAAAGAAAGTGTTGGAAAGTAAAACATTACTCATAGTGCTACGATTCATGCATAAACCCTTAAGGACTTGCCCGGCCGTCCCGTTTCTTCGTGATGCGTGGGGGGCGACGTCCCACTATGCCGGGAAGCTGCACATTGCTCGCTTCCACTTCGCCTCGCGTGGTTCTTGATGGTGGGGACGATCTTCTAGGTACTTTACCTTAAGACACCTTGCTGTATAAGACCGCAAAAGGATGGAGGGCATAGACCTTCTCGTAGAAGACTTGCCGAGACTTAGAGATGTCTAGGAGCATACATCCTTATAACATGAGAATGACAATGTGCAATGTGTTTTCCCGAGTCCTTTTTTTTCGAAAATTCCAAGTCCTTTTCAAAACCGAACTTTTGAACAACTTACTTTCAAACCTAGCATGACTTTCAAAACGCGGAATGCTGCCCAAATAGGACTAGAATTTCGGCCCAAAACAAGCTTTTATAGCCGGCATGCTGCCCATTTCAAATCTCATTTTCTCAAATCGATCATTCATTTTTTAAAATCAATCCAAGATGTTTCTCGAACCTCAACCAAGCATGAAATGCGTCGAGTCGTGTCCGGGTCATGGCCGTGTTAGGCCGGGTTTGTTTCAAGAGTCTAGAACACGACCTTGTTGGGTCACCCAAACTCACCTCTTGGGCTTTGAGCCATGTTGGTCGACCTTTTGGTCTAGAATAGTCCACAAAAAAACGTCTAAGCTAGGCCTTATGGACGTTTCACTCGAACCCATGGGCTATGTTAGCCCAATCACGGGTTTAGTCACACCAAGTCCAGTTTAGAATCGAGTTATGACAGTTTGAGTCATGTCGTTTTGTCGAGTCTAAAATGAACCGATGTCTAAATCAAACCGTGAGTTGAACCTTTGGTTAGTCAATCTCAAGTCGAGTCTTTGTTCAAGTCAAGTTAGGGTCGTGTCCTTAAGTGTGCAGGGGCTCTTACTTTAAATATTGACTCAGTACGGGGTTTTCTTGTAGAAAGGCCGCCCAAAACCCGACGTCAAGCAATGGAAGATGCTATCAACAAGCTCACGGAGGCCGTGAACCTCATGATGACCCGAATGGATGTGATCGAGTCTAAGTTGGTTGAAGATTCCTCTTCATCTACTCCACCTCGACGATTTGGAGAAACGGTTCAAGTTCATCGAGGACCGTTTGAAGCTCTCCCAAGGGAAGAATATCCACTATGAGAATGCTAGGGCCTATGCCCCGATTCGATAAGTTGCCAACGAACATGGTACTCACTGACATCCCAAAGTTCAAGGGCACCGAAGATCCAGTCCACCATGTTAAGGCCTATAAAGGGTACTTAGCACTGAAGGGAGTACCTGCTGATATGCTCTCTGAAATTTTTGCCCAATCTCTGGGAGAACACCCGAAGGCGTGGTTCTACAATCTTGACCTTAAGAACTTCCCCACTTTCGAAGATATTACGGTGGAGTTCTGTAAGCACTATGCTGACAATGTTGAGATTCAAACCAACATAAGAACTTTGGAGGTTATGACACAAAAGGAGAAAGAGGGCTTTACTGAATTCCTCGCAAGATGGCGCGCTGAAAGCGTGAAGTTAGCTAAGAAGCCTGATGAAGTTGAAATGGTAGATAAGTTCGTGAAGAATTTACGACCTGTTTACCGTAATGCTCTGAAATACCAAAATTTTGGTTCTTTCAAAGAATTGATAAGGATCGGGATAAAGGTAGAGGACGATGTCCGAATTGCTGAAGCTGAGAAGCCAAAGGGATACCAAGGGGCTTCGTCATCTAAAGCAAAAGCACCCGCAGCGGCCCATTTTGTTGACACCGTCAATCTCTTAGATGGACAGTCAAAAAGGCCTCCGCGCCAAGCTCCGAGGGTATTCACTGATATCGGATGCACTTACGCCTATGCTCTTCAAAGGCTCATGGCCCAAGGAAAGTTGAAGCCCATTGGTCCAACTCCGGACCCTCCTGCTGATCAACAAGGCAAATGGTATAAACCGAATGCCTCTTTGTGCCTTTCATCAAGGGAAGGGACACGATACTGAAAGGTGCTTTAGACTAAAGCACGAAATTCAAGATATGATTGAGAACGGAACGCTCCCAATCCCGGCCATAAAGCCCAACAACGTCACCAATCCATTTGGCGACCACACTAACTTTGTCTCTACCGAAGATAGTGTCGATTACTCTCACTTGATTCGCCCATGTCGTCTAAAAGGGGTTTTCGTCGGAAGAATATTCGTACATTGCTCCGAATTCCTACCAAGCTCGAGAAACGAGATTACATTCGGGGATTTTGTTGTTGATTGTACTCCTTACATACTCCGAAGCGGCAATGAGATCAATGGCGTTTGGGCTGATGACGAGGATGATGTTTACCTCGTCAAAGGTGCGACAATTCCTCACACCCAAGAAGAAATCTTAAAGGTGAGGCAAGATGCCCTAGAGTCAAACCATTTGACTAGATCCGGGCGCCCATATCGTGTGGAGAAAGCTAAGGATACCCCGAGTAAGGCACCTCAAAAGGAGCCGGCAGTGGTCGAAGTTCTTGGTGAAGGGTCGACCTCCGAGGCTTCCCTCATCAAGCAACTCCAAAAGACTAAGGCCGACGTATCTATCTGGCAACTTATCTTGAGCTCTTTCGAGCATCGTCAAGCTTTGTTGCAAGCTTTGATGAACATGACCGTGTCGTCAAATACTACTCCTGCGGATATGGTCACCCACATCGCCCAGAATCGGCCTCAGATTACCAACGGTGTGACATTCTCCGACGAAGATCTGCCGCCGTTCGGGCCTCGACATAACCTGGCCCTCTATATTGCTACCGTGTGTCTCAACAAGCATATCCCTATGACCTTGGTTGACGACGGATCGGCTGTCAACGTACTCCCTCTGAAAACGGCGCATATTCTGGGCTTGGAGAAGAAGGACTTCATCCCCACTACGCAGACAGTTCGGGCATTCGATGGCACTGTGCGTCGAGTGAGTGGACTTGTCGATCTAGTAGTACAGACTGGGCAAGTAGAAAAGAAAATAAGTTGCCAAGTGATTGACATATGCTCATCCTTCAACTTATTGCTGGGAAGGCCCTGGATCCATGCCGCAAAGGCCGTAACATCAACGCTACATCGAAAAATCAAGGTCCCACTCAATGGCAAAACCGTCACCATTGACGCCACGCCAATTACTGTGGCAGGAGGAGACATTACTTCTGAAGTAAGGGTCGAAGCTACTAATGACGCATGTGGTTTCGAGATTGTCAACATGATCGAGCTGAACTCCGAAAATATGGATCTATATACGGGAAGTCATGTCTGCGAGGTGATTCTCAAAACTGGGAAGTACTTCGGTTTCTCATTATATCCTAGAAAGGAGGAGGCTTTCGAGTTGAAACCACCCGTAGCCAAAGGAGTAACCTTCGGGCTTGGATATGAGCCCACTGAGAAAGATCTACGGGAAAAGAGGGGAAGAACGATCGAAGATCGGGATATTAAAATGGGACCGTATCACCTAACTCTCAACGGTCACTTCGTGAAAGCTGGGGAAGAACTCCCTTGCATGGACTTCCCCGAACCTATCTTTGACCCAAAGAAGAACCTTATGGTCCCAGGAATCGAAGTATTCCAAGATTGCTACTACATCCCTGAAGACATTCTGACCGTGATGCCAATAGAAACCAAACCGGATCCAATGAATGACGAGAACGCCATGGGTCTCCTTTTCGGTGAAGAAAAGAAATCACCAACACCAAACGAAGATTTGGTAAGCATGATCCTGAGAAGCGAACGGTTCGACCCATCTACCCTCATCACCGATGTGGATCCTCTTAGGACCAACACGGGATGGCGGAAAACAATCAAGTGGACCGACAACAAAGGACTTCTTTTCAAGTTGACAACGGGAGAAGGAGAGATGTTCAAGCCAAATGATGTTACCGATTCTCGAGTCCGAGTCCGAGTCGAGTCCGAGTCGAGATAGGTCCTAAGATTGAGTCTAAGGAGTCAGGTGTTGAAAATACCCCTCCCCTAGCTTTCCCTTCCTATGCACCTTTTCCTAATGGTGGTATTCCGGGGCCTGTCCCGAATACCCCTATCTCGCCACTGAGTTCTGATCAGTTGGCTCAAATGTTAGCGCATTTCGCGCAATTTCAAATCAATAATAATATAAACCAGTTTGCTTACGACTTGTCTTACTTACATTGCAATTCAAACTTTGAAAATGATTGTTTTAATAATGACATTGAGACTGAGGTCGAGGATGAACAGTTGGTCGAAGAAGAAGAAGAAGAAGAAATGGAACCACCTCTACAGTTGATAAAAGGGTTGGAAGAGTACGAACAGAAAACTTCGATCATCGAAGATACCGAAACTATCAATGTAGGTACAACCTTAGAACCACAGGAGCTTAAAATAGGAACTACTTTAAGTCCCACCGAAAGACACGGGTTCATTGATTTGTTGCATGAGTTCAAAGATGTTTTCGCATGGTCCTACAAAGACATGCCAGGCATTGATAGGGAAATTGCAGAGCACAGGATCCCAATCAAGCCGGGTATAAGCCGATCAAGCGAAAACTACGCAAAATGCACACGATTGGTCTTTGAAAGTCAAGGAAGAAATCGACAAGCAACTCAAAGTCAAGGTTCATCAAGGTGTCGAAATACTCGGACTGGGTGGCTAACGTCGTTCCAGTGCCCAAGAAAGATGGCAAAGTTCGGGTTTGTGTCGACTTCCGGGATTTAAACAAGGCAAGTCCGAAGGACGATTTCCCATTACCCCACATCGACATCCTGGTTGACAACACGGCGAAACACGCATTACTATCCTTTATGGATGGATACGCCGGTTATAATCAGATCAAGATGGCGGTAGAAGATATGCATAAGACTGCGTTCAGAACGCAATGGGGAACCTATTGCTACACAGTAATGCCTTTTGGGTTGATAAACGCAGGGGCTACATACCAGAGGACCGCGACAACATTGTTACATGATTTGATGCACAAGGAAGTCGAGGTTTATGTCGACGACATGATTGTCAAGTCAAAGGAGCGTGATGGCCACCTTGGCACGTTACGCAAATTCTTCGAGCGACTGCGCAAGTATAACATGAGGTTGAATCCACAAAAATGCGCATTCGGAGTCACATCCGGCAAACTGTTGGGTCACATCGTTAGCCACCGTGGCATCGAGGTGGACCCATCAAAAATAAAGGCCATAATGGAAATGCCTCACCCAAAACCGAGAAGGAAATTCGAGGTTTCCCGGGAAAAGAATCCAATATATAAGTCAGTTCGTGGCAAGGCTAACGATGATATGCGAGCCAATTTTCAAGAAGTTGAAGGTCGGGGAACACGTCGTATGGGATGATCATTGTCAAGCCGCGTTCGATAAGATCAAAGAAATACTATCTTCCCCTCCCGTGCTTAGCCCACCAACGGCTGGGTTACCCCTTTTGTTGTATCTTACGATCACGGATACCGCAATGGGGGCAATGCGGCACAGACACAATCGATAAAGAGGAAAGAGCGATTTACTACATTAGTAAAAAGTTCTTGGAGTATGAAATCAAGTATACTCAACTCGAAAAGACATGTTTGGCTCTAGTATGGGCGACAAAGAAGTTACGGCACTACATGCTCAACATAGTGTCTGCGCATCCATTCAAGATGGACCCAATCAAATACTTGTTTGAAAAACCGATTCGAACGGCAGGTGTCAAGATGGACTTTGATGCTTTCCGAGTTCGACCTGAAATATGTACCGCTAAAAGTGATAAAGGGAAGGGTGGTTGCAGACTTCCTGGCGGATAACCCGATAGAAGAAACTGAGGTTGTGGATACATGGTCGTTTCCCGACGAAGATATCGTTCACATAGACAATGATACGTGGGACCTCTATTTCGATGGAGCATCGAACTATAGGGGATACGGGATAGGAGTTCTACTCATTTCACCGGAAGGTGAACATGTTCCTATTTCGATCAAGTTGGACTTTAACGTCACTAATAACGCGGCTGAATATGAAGCATGCCTACTCGGTTTGCACAGTGCTCTCGAGTTAGGCATCAAAAAGCTTGTAGTACATGGGGACTCATCACTAGTGATCAATCAAGTGGCCGGGACGTGGAAAACCCGAAGTGATAGCTTGGCTCCGTACCAAGCAAAAATCGAAGAACTAGAAAAGTTGTTCGCCGAGGTCAAGTACGTGCACCTCCCCGCAGACGAAAACCAGTTCTTGATGCACTTTGTCAAAGCTAGTCTGCTCGATCAACATACCGATCATATGGATACTATGCCGATATGTGTCGAACGAAGATCGTCACCTGCTTATGTTAATGTAATCGGAGACACAGAAGAAACCGAGGCCGAACCTTGGTATCATGCTATTCTGAAATTTAAAGAATCAGGAGAGTATCCACCCGACATGGATAACCGCGGAAAGCGCGCTATTCGAATGCTAGCCGCTCAGTTCGTTAGAACCAATGACGGACAATTGTACAAAAAGACCGCGCAAAATATCCTTCTGCGATGCATAGACTCACCAACTGCGAAAAGAGTCATGGAAGAAGTCCATGACGGAGAGTGTGGCCCACACATGAATGCCCATATGCTGGTTCGTAAAATCATGAGATTAGGGTATTATTGGACAACGATGGAGACAGATTGTCGCCAATATGTCAAACATTGCCACAATTGCCAAATCTTCGCAAACATACAGCATGTGCCGCCATCACTCATTATATACTCGACATCACCATGGCCTTTCTCAACGTGGGGAATCGACATTATTGGAAAGGTCAACCCATCCGGAACAATGGGCATTGCTTCATGTTAGTCGCCATCGATTACTTCACGAAGTGGGTAGAAGTGAAATCGTACAAGGTTCTACAAGCAAAGCAGGTAGCAAAGTTCATTCAGAATGAAATCATTTGCAGATATGGGGTGCCGCATGAGCTCATTAGCGATCATGGCACTCACTTCCAGGCTGAAACTGCCGTAATACTTGAAAAGTATAAAATCAAACACCACAAGTCGTCACCGTATCGACCTCAAACAAATGGTGCAGTAGAAGCCGCTAACAAGACAATCACTGTGATTCTCAGAAAGATGACCGATAATTATCGCGAGTGGCCAGAAAAGATACCATTCGCACTATGGGGATATAGGACGTCTATTCGCACAGCCACTGGAGCAACTCCGTTCTACTTAACGTATGGGATGGAAGCAGTTCAGCCTATCGAATTAGAGGTACCTTCTTTAAGGATCCTGTTAGAAAGTCAGGTCCCTGAAGGTGGGCCGCAAGCCGTATGATTCCTTGGTTATGCTCGACGAGCGACGGTTAAATGCATTACACCATGTTCAACTCTATCAGAAAAGGATACAAAGGGCATTTAACAAGAAGGTGAAACCTCGAGGGATAAAAGATGGGGATTTAGTCCTAAAGTCCGTTCGCGCTTTACTACCAATTGACCCGAGGGGAAAATTCAAGCCGAATTGGGCCGGTCCTTACCTGGTAAAGAAGATATTATCGGGAGGGGCAGTCAGACTGACGGATCTAGATGGAAATGACTTTGCGAATCCGACGAATTTGGATCAACTGAAGAAATACTATCCTTAGAACTCACTCTCAATGTCATAAAATAAAATTTTGAATTGCAGTGCTCGTGAACGAGTCTAGGCCGCGGCACCTTTTTGCTTCGCTGCTTTTTGTGCGTTATAAATCGATGATTGTAGCGCGGTTGTTTTGTGGAACTACGAGCTCGGTTTGATTCTCATGATAACGATACGTAGGCGACTCTTTAAAAGAGTACAACCGACCCTTCCTTGAATAAAATGAAATTTTATGCAGAAACTGGAACTTTTAATAGATAGTAAGTCCTTTTAAAGATCGGGCGATGCCCATTACATCCTTCAAAAGAAAAAAAAAAGAAAACAGCTAGCAACAAATAATAAGTAGTAGTATTAAATAATAGATTGGAGTCGAAGGCTCCTGCATCTTCTTTTTCCCTTTGCCTTTTGGGTCACGTGACCGAGGCTCCTGTGGAGGAGGGGTAGTTGTGTTCTGTCTAGCGCGCTTCTTAGGAGGGATCGTCATTTCCTCCCGAGGGCCCAGCCTATCTTTTACACTCAAGCGAGGACCAAGCCTCCCTTCTAAGGCTGAGCCCGAGTGTGCCTTTGAACCCAACCGTTTCCACACACCTGTCGCCTGTGAGTCAGTCTTAGGAGTCTTCTCAGTCTTAGCACTCGACGTAGGCTAGGACGAGGATATAGGTTCAGATGAGTAGTGTCAAGTCTCGGAATGAGCTTTATCTAACGGTTTAGGCAAAGATGCCGAGTCATATAGATGTAGGTTTGTGTTGGGAACATAAAATATGAAAAGCCCGCTGAAAAGAAAGAAGGCGGTGGCAAGAAATGATGAATACTCGCTGAAAAGAAAGGAGGCGAGGAGAAGAGTGACAGAATGTTCCCAACAAGAGTGACACGTGATGTCTAAGTGTTCTCATAAAATTAACCTGTGTTTAGTGTCTGGGCGAAGCCAACGTTGTTCCTCTGTGCGTTTAATCCACCTTGTCAATGCCAAGTGATCTTGATTCTCATGTGCCCTCGGGAGCACGCCCATGCCATACGATATCTCCGTCCCAAGTTCGACGACCTTATGATTCCCATTTGCCATATTTTGGCGCCGGAGCGGCCGATTTACATTTTCCACCCTCGACAAGTCCATATTTGAACTAAAGCCCGTGCACACTTACGGTTTTATTTTCTTTTTTTGTTTTGCGGTAGCGGGCTACGCCCACGTTGTTTACCGGTCGTATAGAATGTCTGAGTCACATTTCATGCTCACCCATCAAGGTTCGATTTCAAAAAAATTTCAAAATTCCAAAAAAAAACTTTTTGCGAATTGTGGATAGATGATCCAAGTAGTAGGAACTTCGGGTCGATGGCCCAATTATTCAAAATTTTCAAATTCAATTTCGAAGGGTCGATGGCCCAACATTCCAAGTGATGTCAAATTTAAACTTCGGGTCGATGGCCTAATTATTCAAAATTTTCAAATTCAATTTTCGGGTCGATGACCCAATCTTTCAAATAATCCAATTTTCAGATCGATGATCCAAATGTGCTTATGTGATGATTATTGCTAGTACGTTTTTGTGTTTCAAATATAGCAGGATATGCTTCAACTGGGGGCTCTAAAGTCTTCGACTTTAGAGCCATTACAAAATTCAGGGGCTCAAGCCGTTGGCTTCAGAGACCATTATCAAGATGTAAAGGATGACATCCACCAAGAATTCAATTCAATACAAGAGTATGAAATGGAAGAATTCCGCAGCTGAAAGCAAATGATGAAAATGGCGGCAACCTCCTCGGAAAGTCCCGTCCCATTTTGGCACCTGCCAGCAGATGATAAATTTTGGGCAAGTGTCAGCAGATGATGAATTTTGGACAAATGTCAGCAGATGATAAACTTTGGGCATGTGTCAGCAGTGGCCGAACTACGACGCGGGTTTGATTCCGTCAGAAACGGATACGTAGGCGCCTAAGGATAAGGCTCAATCCACCATATATGCAATTTTATGGGTCGACGACCAACGATGATAATTTGACACAACAGAAGCAAGAGTCAATCTCCAACGAAGTTTCAGGTATGGTCTCTTCTTATGGCTGGCGAGCTTATATACGCAAGTCTAATGGACTATAAACGACCCGAAGAATCCTCAGGTCGAGAGGGACCTGGGGTATACTTTGACTTTCGCCTTGTCCAAGCCTCAGTCAAAGTGGGGGCTCTGTAGATACCCGTATCCGTCGATATTGGAATTTATAGAGAACCCGACAAACACCCGATGATGATAGGACACATGTATTCTTTAGTTGTCACTGTCATTATTTGGAGCTCGTTTTACGAGGTGGAATGGGCGCCGTCGACGAAGTATTTTATTAATTTAAATGATATTTAAATTAATGCTTTTAGTGAATTCTTTCTGTTAATTTAAATGATATTTAAATTAATGTTTTTAGTAAGTTCATTTTGTTATTTTAAATGATATTTAAAATTAATGTGTTTTTTAAGTGAATTCATTATTCATTTAATTTAAATGATATTTAAATTAAAGCTTTATTTTGAATTTATTTTCTTAAGTTTATTTTATTGAAAATAAAATAAATATTTGATTTGAAAAATCATTTTGTGAGAATACTTGATTTGAAAAGTCATTTGTTTTAATTTATTAATTGATTTGAAAAATCGATTTGAAAAGCGAAGAAAACTCGTTTTGAACACTTGTTTTTGAGCTCGATTTTAGCTCGGTTTTTTGAGCCCGTTTCCTTTACGAATTGGCACGAATCTCGAGTACATTAACCCACCTAGACCAATACCCATCAACCCATGTTCGAACCCCCTCACAAGCAGCCCAAATCCTCGTCCCAAAACCCCCCCCAAGCAGCCCGCACCAAACCGCAACAGTCCCCTGTTTTGGCCGCCAATTCCCGAGCCCAAACCCGCTCCAAACACTACCAAGACCCGTACCCATTAACCCTAACCCATACCCTAGTATCCTACCCATATTATCCTAGCTTAATCACCAAGCAAACCCCCAAAACGAACCCTAGAAACCCCCCCAAAAGCTGCTGGACAGCAGCTATGTTCAGCTAGCCCGATTTGCCCTCCCTCTCTTTTAACCTATTTTAAATCCCTATAAATACCACCCCTCCACCATACATTCATTCCTCTAAGTCCTCCATACATCCAAGCATCACATACAAGCTTTAAACCTCAGAAACAAACCCTAAACATCCTTCAAAAACCCTAAACAAAACCGACACACAAACTGAAACTGTTTGTGTGTCTCCTTCGAAAACCCATTCGTTCCTCCATCAAACCTCCATAAAAATTCGAGTTTCTTGTTCCTAATTAACCACATAACATCCATATACACATTAGATAAAGAATCACGAGCCAAATTGCCCTTGAGAGTACACGAAATCCCTCGAAAAACAGAGTGAAATAACACTCTGTTTTCGCGGTTTACTCTTGTCTGTCCAGTTCTGTTTGTGCTCGTTTTTCGTGCCCAATAACCCAAATCGAGCCAGGATTGCTTTAAGATCCTTGTTCTCCTCTCTTTCTAGTTTCCAAAACATCTTTCGGATCGAATTTTCGTCGTGAAACGAGGGAGATATCACTGTTTTAAAACTGCTGTCCAGAAACTTTCCAAAACGCGTGTTGCTTTGTTACTTCGTCGACGACGGCCTCTCGAGATAAAATCTACCATCGATTACGACCCAAGACGGTGTCAACGATACATGTAGGTTGAGGGTGCATCAAATCCCCTTCTCTTTTCTCTTTTTATTTCGTTTTTTTTATGCTTTTTTTATAGTTTGTTTTTTGTTTGTTTTCGTTTTGTTTATCGTTTGTTTTAATTAACTATGAAACTAGTTAGTCCGAGTATGAGTTAAAGTACCACCATGAACACCCGCGTTGACTTGAGATGGGAAAAGAAACCGCTACTTCTGTCGGTCGTACACCCCCGTCTCATTTACATATCCTCGTGTTCAAGGTAGGGCATAAATAAAACGAGTTGTCTAACTTTCATCGCTTTCGACCCCTTTACTGTTTCGGCCAAATCGATATACCCTAGGACCCGTTGCATGTTAGTTTAACCTCTGGTTGTTAACCTATGACGTATTTAGATGACTTTAATTTAATTTAATAACCTAATTAGACACGATAGGTGGCTTCGACGTAAGTTATAAAATCAATCGACGATTCTGTAATTAATTGAATGCATCTCTCTCTTTCACCTAATTTCTCGCTAGTATAAGAGTGCGTGATTAGCACCTTCTTATTGACACTCGATGAGTTAAATTAATTAGCGAATTTGACCTAATTAGACCCTTTAGGCCGTGTAGAATGCACCCTTGCGCGACAATCAATCGACATCGTTTTTAACTCGTTTTCTAACTTGTTTCCTATCCCTTTTCGCAATCATTCGATCTAACCAATGAACCTAACTTAGGAACTAGGTTGGCCTTGTCTTGGCCGTGAGGTTGCCGTGGGTTTGGGCCGTGAGTTGGCCGTGTGTTTTGTCTTTCCTATTTCGTTTCTCTTTCCTTGTTTGTCATTCGTTCTTTGTTTATTTTGTAGCTTGTAATTCATAGTTTGTTTATCGAGTTGTAACCTTTCAAGTTTGTTTTCTTTTATCGAGTCAAATGATTTCTAAAACCTTAGTCTTGTTTGGTTAGACGGTTGTTCCCAATGTTTGTAGAAGCGTAGTAAACCGCATGTTGTTTAAAGCAACATGGCCCGGTTTATGCTAATGCATGCTTTGGTGCGTAGCCTTATGTCTAATTCGATGAGTTTAAGCGCGAGCACGCATTACGAGGAGTGACCCAAGGACCGTGGGTCATGTGAGCCGTGGGCCACCCTCATGTGCACGGTTTTCAAGGCCCAATGGCCGTGTGTTTTGTGTCGTGTTTTGAGTTGTATGTAGCAATTGTAATTAGATCGAGTTGTAATTTATTTATCGTTGTGTCGGCATGAAATGCCTGGTTTGTAATAGGTAGATCCCAACGGCTCCCCCATTCCCCCTTAAGCCTTGTTTGTTTGCTTTACATGTTGTTAGATCAATCAACCCACATGCTAAATTACAACTTTGACAAAGTTAGTTTAGTTGCATCTAAAATGACATAGAAATTGTTGTCACATGATAGGGTTAAAACAACGTTTGCATATCATACATCGTACGTAGCTATGACCTTGTTTGAAATCCGACACTTGACTTAGTAGAGGCCGTTATCGACGGGCGGGGTTGGGTGTCCTTATGGGCTTCCCAACACGTACCCTCACCCCTTACTCAAGATCTATGGTTTGTGGATCCGTCTAAATACCATTGGATTACGAGAGTCATTCAATTCGAGTGATATAGGGTACAAGTCTTTATCTTTAATCACTCGTAGTCGATTGGCTTTATGCTTTTCGATGAAAGGTGTAAAGTTGACTTGAACGGTTCCAAGTTCCCAAAAAACTTGGTGGCGACTCTAATATGTCTTAATTCGATTCGAAAGAACCTCGAGTCGATTATGCCGGGTGTGGATCCCTCGGACGCAGTTCCCAAGGGCCTTGTCCACAGAAATGTATGTCTAAAAAAAGCAATGACAACGGGTAGAAGTACTACAACCGCTGTCACTTCCTATCTCATATTTTTAATCTAATAAGACCAATAACAACGGTTCCTGTGTTATAACCCGTTGTTGAAAGTAATAACAACGGGTAATGTCAATATAACCGTTGTTATTGTTTAACTCCTTTTTTTTAAAATTACTGTAATTGCAATGCAGTCCAAACCTGTAACAATACAAAGAACATCATAATCAGAATAAACAAAATGAACTAGCGTAGCACTATATCTTCAACATTAATCAAATAATTTCAACAACAAAGATCCACATCTAATAATAAGATTAAGAAAATAAGACAACAACAATAGCATGCATACTGCATATCTACAGGATTTACCATGCCAAATTTGGGAATCTTTAACAATGACCATTGCTTCTATTAGCTTTTTAAAGCTACCAAAAGCTAAAGACAACATACATACACTCCAGCAACACATCTCAAACTTGCTATAAATTCAGAAAAGAGGCATCCCATTAGCTCAGTATCCATTAGCTCTCCACAACTCACAAATAAACGATCAAATTACTGATCTAAAAATGACTCAAAATGTTGGTCGTCTATATCACTGTGTCTTGTCGAATGCCCGAGGCCACATAGATATAGACAATGGAAAATTTGCTGCCAAAAGCTTTAATCCTTTGAGGAATAAGCTTTTTGAGCTGGGATACTCGGTCAGCAAAATTAAGCCACAATGGGGGCCATGGGGATTCAAAGGGAGTTTACTCATTCAGTTTAGAAAATCACCTGCACATGCAGAATCAACATTTAAGCTTGACATGATGTTTTAACTCAGAAGCCATGGCAGGAACGACTGGAATGCTCTGAATAGATAAACACTCGAACCATACCTCTGGGTAGCCATAGACGAGGATGCCGAGTTTCTGAAGAATACCGTGGACTATGTTCAAGTGCCGTATGTGACCTTCTTTGATGGACAGCAGTCGGCTAGTTTAGAAAGCGTCGATGCCTACAACAAGGTTGTGGCTGTTTTCCAAGCAATGTACCTCTAAAACCCCTACAAAATGTATCTGTGTCTGTAGCTGAAACTTCCAAGCAACGTCGTGTGTTATTTGTTGAGTGTCAAACTGTGTGTGTCTGTATCCGTCTATCATAAGCAGTGTCGTGGGCCTGTATGAAAAGGCAACTTAAATAATGGTAATGTGTAACCCTGTGGTCTTGTAAGATTTCCAGTACTGTTGTATAAGTAGCATCGAGAGTATCAGTGCTTTACGTTTGTATTAAATATGAAGTTTCTAAATGCAAATCTGTTCAGTGGAGATAGTTATTTAAAAAAAAAACTAAAAGGAAGATATATATATTTAAAAAATTAAAATAAAAATAAAAGCTCATAACTTACAATATAGACCATCTCAGGATCGGGGACGTTTCTTAGATGTCATAGTTTCTTCGTTAACCCAAATACCTTCACCATGGTTATCACGCATATAGATGCTTTCAGTGTCCTCATGATCAGTGTCAACATCGTCGAAATAAGATACAGTGGTAGAGTGATCCATTCCCTCAAAAACGACATCCTGATCATCATCACCATTATCGGATGCACTACTCCTTCTACTACTTATTGACAGTACAACATACCACTTCTTATCCATAGGATCGGTGACATAGAACACTTGTTTAGCTTGGGATGCCATTATGAAAGTATCATCCTTATTATTGCCAACCTTACCCAGATTGCCCAACGTAAATCCCATATTATCCTTTCAGACACAATGGATGTTGTTATCAACCCAGTTACATTGAAACAAAGGCATTGTGAAGTCAATGTAATCTAATACCAATTTTTTCTTGAATAACACCATAATAAAGGCATTTTCCCCAAATAGGCTTTTTATCTTTTGTATTAGCAAAGTGCATTGCCTCAAATTCAGAACTCACACCACTATTTTGCATTGTGCTCAACTCATTTTGCTCGTGGGTGTAAAAAGTATATCCATTATTGGCAAAACTGCTATAAAAGGTGACCCTGGCATTTGGACCTAAACCAAGACGTAGTAACCTAGGAGAAATGTCATCACCAGTTTGATTCTTATACTCTAAGACAATATTCCTAAACCACTCTCCAAACATCTTCGTATGCTCGTTTGAAATCCACTTCTCGGTCTTGTTTGGGTGATCGTATTTGAGCTCATCTTTGTGTTATTGAATATAAGGTTGCACCTCATCTTCGTTGTTTAGCACATACGTATGTGCTAAATGCAACATTTCACGTGTCACAATTTTTTCAACGCAGCCCCTAATACCTTTTCCGGTCATCCAGTCACTATGACGATTCTTAGGAATGCCAATCAACTCCTCAGGGGAGAGATGAGCGTAGCAATATGAAAGAGCTTCGTCTAAAATAGCGCGTTCAGCAATACAACCTTCTGGACGATACCGATTAGATGTATAGTCCTTGTAGACTTTCATCAATCTTTCGAAAGGATACTGGTATCTCACGTACAGAGGCCCAAGATACAAAATCTCCCTAACCAAGTGAATGGTCAGATGAATCATGATAGTGAAGAAAGAGGGTGGAAAATACATTTCCAACTGACAAAGAGAGGTTACAACAAGGTCCTGCAATTAATCCTCGTCATCGGGATCGATGACTTTCTCGCATATTGACTGGAAAAAGAGACATAATCTAGTTATAGCATATCTTACCTTTTCAGGCAAAATGGAACGAATAGCCACATGTAGTAATTGTTGCATCAAAGTGTGACAATCATGTGACTTTAACCCGGTGAGTTTTAGGTCTTGCATCGACACTAGGCTTTTGATGTTCGACGAATAACCATGCGGCACTTTAATTCCATTCAAGCATGCACATAACTCTTTTTTCTCATTCCGTGAAAGTTTATAAGCTGCTGGCGGTAAAAATGTACGATTACCTCTCTTCTGTGGTGCCAACTCTAGCCTAATACCCATAATTTTCATATCATCCCTAGCTACGGCGTTATCCTTTGTTTTACCGGGAACATTCAGAAGGGTATTGATAATATTATCACAGACATTTTTATCAATGTGCATGAAATCGAGGCAATGCCTGACCTCCAGGTCAGGCCAATATGGAAGTTTATCAAAAAATATGGATCTTTTCTTATACCGACGAGTAGGCAATTTAGAGCCTCTCTTCTTCCCATAATCTATCTCAATATGCTTTACTTTCTGATAAACATCATGCCCACTCAAAATTATAGGAGGTTGACGAAATTCTTGACTTCCATTGAATGCTTTCTTCTTCTTGCGATAACAATGGTCATGATACAAGAACCTCATATTTCCCATATACACATACTTACGAGAAGACTTCAAGTATTCAGACTCGTTATCCTCCCCACACAATGGACAAGCCTCTTTCCCATGAACTGTGTTCCCAGAAAGGTCGCCATAAGACGGATAGTCAGATATTGTACACAATAACATCGATCTCAAATTGAAAGTTTTGTTCTTATATGCATCAAATACTTCTATCCCACTATCCCATAACATTCGAAAATCATATAGAAGAGGTTCCAAATAGACATCTATATCATTTCCAGGTTGTTTAGGGCCGGAAATTAACAACGACAACACCAAATACTTTCTTTTCATGCACACATATGGAGGTAAGTTATAAATAGCCAACACTACTGGCCAAGTACTATGTTGGCTACTCAAGTTTCCGTTGTGGGTTCATTCTATCAGTGGACAGCACTAGACGTAAGTTTCTAGGTTCATTGCCGAACTCGAGATACTTAGCGTCGAACAATTTCCATTGTATACCATCTGCCGGGTATATTAGCTTTCCATCATTATTCTTCAAGTTTCATGCTAAGTTAACATTTTTGAATCATCGCTATTCGCATAAATCCTTATGATTCTTGGTATCACTGGAAAATACCACAACACGTTAGCTGGGATCCCTTCCTTATCCTTATAACGCCACTCCAAACATTTAGGGCAATTGGTTAAGTTTTGATATAATTTCAGATACAATATGCAATTATTTGGACATGCATGTATTTTCTCATATTTCATACCCACTCCTCTTATTAGTTTTTTAGCCTCATATGTCTTAACAGGTAGAACATTACCATCTGGAAGTAACTCCTTTATCAAGGCTAAAAAACTAGTGAAACACGTGCCACTCAACCCATTTGCCCCCTTGATATTATACAACTTCAACACAGCCGACATTTTTGTTAACTTACAACCAGGATACAGGGGTGCTTCAGACTCACACAACTTATCATACATATTGTTAAGGTCATCCCAATTAATAGTGTCATCACCTACATCTTGAAAAGCATTCGACTCATCATCATTCTCTTCATTATCTATAGACCCAACATTCAAGGTGTCTGCTTCCAACTCTTCCAACTCAAAAAACTCGGCAAAATCAGGATCATCAGTTAGCCTTTCGTATACCTCAGCATCATCTTCTTCAAAGCTATTCTCGTCCTCTAATGGTTCCCCATGAAAAATCCAACGTGTATAGGATCGACTAAAACTATACTTTTCTAGGTGTATTTTAACGTCCGTAAAAGCCATAGACCTAATATTACCACATCTTTCACAAGGACATGAACTACTAGAAGAACCTTTCAAATTGTTCGCAACGACTTCATAAAATTCAGCTAAACCATCTTTATAGTTGGGGTCACTCATATTTGCAGCAATCATCCAAGTTCGAGTCATTTTTCTTCAGTCGTAATATATAGGCAACTAATTCAGAAAATCCAATAATAGGCAAACAAATAAACGAATATCAGGAAATCAATTAAGCTAAATTATCAACAAATTAGATAATAACCCAACAAATTCACATATTCAAAAATAATCGACATTCATAGGCCAGGAAATTGAACAATCCTATATATATATATTATATATATATTATATATATATATATATATATATATATATAGCTTGAAAATTTTAATAAGAAATAGTTAATAAGAAACATATATACCTGATTGATAAACACGATGAGGGAGAGAAGAAGGTGAGAACAGTGTCGGAGATGAAGACAGAGAGAGACAATCAGGGAGGAATGGAGAATGATATTTGCGTAGCAGTATTAGCTTGTGTTTGTGTTTTGTAGCGTATAGCAGAATAAAGCGATCTGTACGTGGTGTTTGTTCTTTTAATATTCATAACTTGAATAACAACGGTTATTGCGTCTACAACCGTTGTGTCTTTTGGTGATTTTCGTGAACAAGCGTTGTTAAAGGGCCGTTGTGGTTGCCTGGATTTGTAGTAGTGCTCTCAGAGTTAGATCTCAAATACATACCTCTGAAGGTCATCAAAGGACGAGCAGTAGCCAAATTCTTCGCAGACACTCTATTCATGATACCCAAGAAGTAGATACATAGTCATTTCCAGATGAAGACATTCTACACACCAATGCAGAATCATAGGACCTCTACTTTGATGGAGCTTCCAATCTAAGAGGTTATGGTATAAGAGTGTTGGTCATTTCTCTTGAAGGTGAGCATACACCAATTTCTGTCAAACTCGACTTCGAGGTGACCAATAACGCGGAAGAATATGAGGCCTACCTCATCGGTTTACAGGCAGCAATCAGTTTTGGTATCAAAAGACTTCGAGTCCATGACGACTCATCCTTAATCATCAATCAAATCACTGGATCTTGGAAAATCCGAAGTGAAAGTCTTGCACCATATGAAGCCCGGATAGATCAAGTGGCTCAATTCTTCGACCAAGTAGTCTACTTGCATTTACCTCGAGAAGAAAATCAGTTTGCAGACACTCTTGCGAAACTTGCATCCTTGATCAACATGCCCAACATCATGATGGAAATGTCGTTATTTATTGAATGACGGTCTAAACCAGCCTATGTGCATTTTCTTCCCGATGAAAACGAAAATCAGGAGGAGCCTTGGTATCAAGCCATTCTGAATTACAAGCTCAATGTGAATACCCACCCGATATGGATAGGAGGGGGAAACGAGCAATTCATTTATTAGCATCTCAATATGTCCTAAATCATGGGGAGTTATACAAGAGAACGCTAAAAGGCGTCATTTTGCTTTGCCTTGATCATTTAAAAGCAAAGAAAGTTATGGAAGAAGTCCATGATGGAGAATGCGGTCCTCATATGAGTGGACCAATGATGGCAAAGAAAATCATGCGTCTGGGATACTATTGGACAACGATGGAGACAGATTGCATCAAATACGTAAGACATTGTCACAACTGCCAGATCTTCGGGAACGTGCAACACGTCCCACTATCTCTACTATACACGATGACGTCTTCTTGGCCATTTTCTACTTGGGGAATTGACATCATCGGGAAAATCACTCCAGCCGGGATGGATGGTCATTGTTTCATTTTAGTAGCCATCGATTACTTCACAAAATGGGTAGAAGCAGCGTGATATACTACTCTCACATCCAAGCATGTGGCTAAGTTGATATTAACTAATATTGTTTGTTGATATAGGTGTCCACATGAGATAATCAACGATAACGGGTCCCACTTTCAAGCTGAAACCGAACAGTTTTTGGCCAAGTACAAAATCAAGCATCATCATTCTTCGTCCTACCGACCTCAGACTAATGGTGCAGTAGAGACAGCCAACAAAAATGTCGTCATGATCCTCAAGAAAATGATCGACAATTATCGAGACTGGCTTAGCAAGATACCCTTCGCATTATTGGGATATCGAACCTCAGTGAGGATGCCCACTGGGGCTATGCCTTTCTATCTAACATATGGCATGGAAGTCATACAACCAGTAGAGCTAGAGATCATATCTCTACGTATTCTACTCGAAAGCCAAATCCTGGAAACATAATAGAATAGGGATAGGTATGAAGAACTCGTTCTCTTGAATGAACAAAGACTACGTGCCTTGCATAATGTTCAAACATATCAAGCACGGATTAGGAGAGCCTTCAACAAGAAAGTCAAACCCCAAATCATTAAGGAGGGAGATCTAGTGCTTAAATCTGTCTGAGATCTTCTACTAGTTGACGCAAGGGAAAAATTCACACCTAATTGGGCCGGTCCTTATTTAGTCAAATCTATAGTCCTAGGGGGAGCAGTTAGAATTATGGACTTAAACGGGAATGATTTTTCAAATCCGAGTAATCTAGACCAACTCAAGCGATATTACCCTGAGAATAGAGCTAAAAATGCGCAACGCGGGATCCACGTGCCGCTCTTTTGACACGAAATACACGGCACCAGCCAAACCTCGAGATACGTGTCGCCTCGCTCTTGGGTTCTGGCATTTTTCTACATTCATCCTCAGTATCATCAGTATAACTTAATTGCATTCTTAAGAGTAATTAAAACACCATGCTGATTCCCTATGTTCATCACGAGCTCTTGCTTGGAACATTTATTCTTTTACATTTTCTATTTCGAACTACATTCTGGGTTTGATTTCATTTTCAATAAATACATAGGCAATCCTTCACATGATACAACCCAATCCATTTCTAATAAAAAAATGTGAATAGAAGGACATTTGCTTTGGCACTTGGAATTCGAAAGAATAAATAAAGGGAATTGATTTTACGTTCGTAACTGAAAACAACCAGTTTGTTCATCTATTAGTAATACGCCAAATAATATATAAAAATTCTGAAATAAAATGCTAGGCTATGATTCTAAAAATCCAGCCGTTTATTACAACAATAATTAATAATAATATATAGACAGGCTATATCTATTCTTCCATCTTCCCTTTGCCTTTTGTCATTTTTGTTATACTTCTTATCTCGACCTCGAGGGGGGCGCTCTTGTGTTATCTCTGACCTAATCAACAATGGTCTTTCTCGAGGCCTAGTCTTTCCATTTCGATCTACAATCATCTTCTCAATAGAAGCATTCTTTGGCTTCTTCTTCGGGCGGACGACTGGGAATCCAACTTCTTCTTCTTCTTCTTCTGTCAAGTATTTCAGGTTCTCTTTCGCCACTTCATGGATCTTGTAGTCAATCGGCTCATGCTTTCTCAACTTCCCGCGCTCTTCCGAGGTGCTAGCCTTGGCCCACTGCAAATAAGAATCCGACACCCACAACGAACCAACAAGGATAGGCATAAACCACGTGTTCCTTTAGGTCCAACACATAGCCCATTCATGGCAGGTCTCAGAAGTATGTGCCAAAGCAGTCTGCGGACATGGCCCTTTAAGACAAAGCAATGAAGAAGACAAAATCAAAAGGCTCTACGCCTCGCAGCATAAGAAATGGAAGGGTCCTCCCTATCTATGAAACGGCCCACAAAGTCAAACATCCGTACACCCTTAGAGGTTACAAGACGATCCACCTCGGCTTTGGTCAATCCTAGAAGGGCCCTTAATTTATTTTTATATCCTTGGGAACTAGATTGTACGGCCGGAATATTTTCTATATCCCACCCTCCAATTACTGCATATTCTTCGGGAAAATGACAAATTTTACCTCCAGGAAAGGCGAAAACATGATAATTCGGGTTCCAATATTAAAGACAAGCGTCAAGAAACAGTCTTAGCACTTTTACTTGTTTAAAACTGACGATTGATCCAAAAATGCCCGTGTCATGCTTCTTTGCATTCGAAAACTAATTTGTCCATTCTTTGAGTCTGGATTCAAGAGCATCCATTTTGTTGGAAATATTTTTTTTGGAGGAAATAACACGCATCAAACTTCCCCAAATCAAACCCTTGCTTGTCCCCAAGCAAGAACTAGACTCGATCTAATGACCTAATGGAACTAGTTCAATCTCAGAGCGAAATGCAAACTATTAAGCCTAAACCAATTTAATGCACAACTGATGCGTGTTATTTATATGACGTTTTACATCCCATTTTACACGCATTTCAGAGCTCATTCTTGTAGTTTATGCTACATTTCTCCCTATTTCCGTCTACTTCCGTATTTTGTACATTATTGCAGAAATGTGAAGAATTCAACGGGAAATCAAGCCAAATCCGTCCCCGAGTAAACTGCATTGCAAATGACGTAAAAGAATCACTTAAGGAACGAGCTTGGTGCGCGATCCAAGGCCCAAAAGACAAGTCCACGAGTTTCAAGAAGTCGAGTAGCAGCTCCATTAGTCGATCGACCATCTCCCTCAGTCGATCGACCAATGTTCGGGTTCCAGAAGCTACTGTTTGCTGAGGAGAAGCGATCGATCGACCAACTTATCGATCGATCGACCGATTGCTATTCCGCATTTAGAATTAGAAGACCGAGAAAGCGCAAGCCCATGATGCTAGGTTTAGGAAATAAGATGTTACGTTATTTGCTATATAACGTAACATAAAACATTCAGTTTATGATCAAAGTTTTTATCACAATTTCACACAGTAACTTTCAGTTTTATTCATTCGAGTGTTTAGGGTTTGGATCATCGTTTTAGCATTGGAATTCTGTTCTTGTTCTTAATCTTTCCTCTGAAATCTCGGTATTCCTTCTGCCCTAATTCCAGTTTATTGTTTTACTTTCATCATTAGTATAGATTTGCTACTTAGTATCCCGAAAGCCAATTATCGTATTATCGCTTGTTTGTTATTTACTTTAAGCATGAATTCAATGTCGTTATTAGTTTTATTGTTGTTATCACTTTCATCATGAGTAGCTAATTCTATAGTGCTAGGATGTAGGCGATTTATGGCATAGGCGGCAATAGATTTTACACGGGCTGTCTCGCGTGTTGGTCGATCGACTAACATTGCCAGTCGATCGACTGACCTCGTAGGGTTTTATTTTCGTTTTAATTGAATTTAATCTTGTGTTTAACGAATCGAATGCATGCGACCAGTTAGATACCTATTTTGTGACCGACCCATTAGATCGAAAGATAGGGAAAGTTATTTGACCATCAATTAAATCGACTAAACTGTGCTAAGATCGAAAGATAGGTATAGTTTAGACCGTTAGTCACTTTTCAGGACGAAAGTTAGTTGATACGTGCCTAATGTATAGTCTTTTTGGCCTATTTCAGCACGTATTTCTATGCATTTCTATACTGTTTTTATAGTATTTTGCCCCGAATTGGCTACTTTGGTGTATTTGGTCCTTTTTGTAGGAATGATCGCGGAAGTAGCGGAACCATACTCCTTTTCGTCCTTTTTGCATGCATTTAGAGGAGACGGGATTGTCCCAGAGTAAGACATTGCACTTGGAAGTGTCGTTGCACGCATTACGAGGCGTTTGGGTGGAGACGTGAGCTGAATTGAAGATACAAGTGCTTGATCGAGCTGTTTGGTGGTCGATCGAGTGTTTCCTAGGCTCCCTGAGGCTCGATCGAGCTATTCCTTACTCGATCGAGTAAGCTGCACAAGACCTAGTCCTCGATCGAGTGACCTGCTGGTCGATCGAGGGACTTCTGCTGAGATGATGGTCGATCGAGTGGTCTAATCTACTCGATCGAGAGGTTTTCACAGGCGTGGGCTTTTAATTAGTCCATGTTTTACTTTTCCGCATAAACTCTTAAGTTGTTTGGCTATATAACCTATGTTTTACTAGGTTATTAATTATCTTTTTACCTATCTTTTTACTATCCTTCACAAAGTAGAACATTGTTACGTTGCTTAAACCTTCGACCGCTACTCTTGTTTCCTAATTTCTTCATTGGATTTCGTGTCTTTACGCCGGAATCGCTTAGATTGTAATCTCCTCTCTTCCCTTAATAATAATTAACCTTCTTGTTGCTTTTAATTCTTGTTTATGTTATCGTTCTTTCTTGCCCTAATTTCCGTTATTGAATTTTATTATTATTTCATTATGTCATCTGCTGGGAAATTATATGCTGTTAGTTTAACAATCGACATGAGTAGCTAAACTCCTTTCATGTTGGGATTAGGGAATCATGGGTAGGAAAATGACGACGTAGTGAATGAATTGGACGAATTGATTCGAGACTCGTCACTATAGCAATTTAACTGTAATTCCCGACCTAGTTGAGTGCACGCTTCTATGTCACCCATTAAACTGGCTACAATTAATCCTGGATCGAAAGATTGGACTAAATAGGCCTGCTATAAACAGTAGACTACCCTAATGAGGACGAAAGTTAAGTTAGTGGTATTTTAGGGTGGGAAGTGGACCGAAAGGACCTTCTAATATCCGTCTCGCATTAGTTCGTCTGAGTCATTTACTGCTAAGTTGTTGAACTACCGTAGTGAACCGAATTCCCGACATGTCCCCCTCTTATTGATAGTTTTAATTCACTTTCCTGCTTTACTGCCATCTGCTTTATTTCTCTTCCCTTCAACTACGTAGTTTAGAAACCAAAAATTCAATTCAACACCAATTGTTACCATAGGATTAGAAATAGATAGCTGTGTTGCATTACCTCCCTGTGGATTCGATACTCGATCGCCTCGCTACATTTTTAGTTGAGACCGTTAGGTTTTATTTTTGACAGGTACGCGACAGACGTGTCAAATTTTGGCGCCGTTGCCGGGGAGGCAATTGTTCAATTTACTAGCTGTTTTATTTTTAATTCTTCTTTTAGTTTAAGGAACATCGTTCCTTAGACTATTCTTATATCTTGTCTGTAGTTTCTTCTTATGCGCAGGTCGCAAGGTGGTCCACTACTACCTTTTGATCCCGAGATTGAGAGATCTTTGCACGTAAAAAGGAGACTATTTCAAGAACAAGCAGAGGAAGAGCCTAGTTCTCGTGGTAGCTTTTACGAGAACGAGCTTTTCAAGACAATCCACCGTCTTCTCCAGCTTCCAATTCATCGTTGAATCTATCACTTTCCCAGCATTTTCCCCGGAATGGTGAGGAAGCAACCATTGCTAGTCACTCCGAGCCCACGGCTGACAATCTCTCTAAAGGGTTCGAATTACCGGGAGATGCTAGGAAGTTCGAGCCAAAGCCCGCATACATCAATATGGTCGAGAAAAATCGTTCGGGGAGCTGCAAATCAAGATGCAGCTCAAAGATATGGAGACCTTCATTGATTATCGCCGCTCCATACCTCCTCCCGGCGTGATACCGATCGATAAAAGAAACCATGTTCATCTTCTCACTCCGCGATCTTTAAGGGAGTGGTACAGGATTTAGACCGAGCCGCTCACGGCATAACAGATTGGAATTCGCTAGCATTGGCGTTTTATAAGAAGTACTTCTACCTTCGAGAACCATCGCCATTAGAGCTCAGATAACAAGTTTCAAACAAGGGCCTGACGAGAACTTCCACGAGGCATGGCTTCGTTTTAAGAAACTAGTGCGGACCATACCGCATCATGGTTTCGAAAAATGGAGTTTGTGCAACCATTTTTACAATGGTTTATATGATGATCAGAGGGCCATTTTAGATGCTGCAGCCAATGGTCGATTTGCTGACAACTTGGGGGCGACCAAGGGATGGAAAATCATAGATGATTTAGCCACTCATAGGGCTGAATATGGGAATTCAAGGGGAAACCAAAGGAGAGCCGTTGAATCCTCTTCAGTAGCCGCATTAGAAGCCCTTACCGCAAGGTTTGACAAGTATGAACTAGGGGGAGCTCTCAAGGGAGGGATGTACCAGGTTAATGCTATGACAGACGGTCCTTTCGTCTGTACAAGGTGTGGGGTAGATGGACATGTCTCTGATTATTGTCCTAGTCCTTATGAACAATGTGCTGCCTTTCAACATTACAGGCAAAACAACACTCATTACGAGCCGAATATCCACCCCAATTTGAGGTGGAGTAACCAGAACGTACTCAACCCCACCGCCCCTCCAAATCACCGCAACATGACCTATATTCCTCCACACCAGAAGCAACAAGGCTATTCGAAGCCTCCGTCTTTCAACCCTCCTAACCAAGGTGCTTCGTCATCTAGTGGGGTGAGTGAGATAGGTGAGTTAAAGTCCATGATGCAGTCCATTGCAAAGCAATTACAACAGAAGGACACGGCATTCAAGGCACTTGAGACTCAAGTTGCCCAACTGGCTGAAAATCAATCTTCAAGGAAGCCCGGTCATTTACCGACTCAAAATGACAAGAACCCAAAATGAGACGGTACATCTGATAGAGTTGAGAAGCGGTCTTTCTTATGAGGGACCGGAAGTACAAATCGACTCCGAGGAAGTCATCGATGATGAACAATGTTCTGTTAAGAGAAAAGGACTCACGACAAATGAGTTACTCGATCGATCAAGTCCGATGCTCGATCGAGTGGAAATGGTGAAGAATCGCTCGATCGAGTAGAGTTCCCCGCTCGATCGAGTGAAGCGAAAGATGAGGTTGGTCGATCGAGTGGTAAGTTTGCTCGATCGATCGACGCCGATGAAGAAATCGCTCGATCGAGCGAGCACATTGCTCGATCGAGTGATATTGCTGACGGGAAGCTTATTCGAGAGCCTGCTAGTGCTCGTTTAAGCGAGGAATTACCCGAAAGGCCTCGTTCGAGAGGTAAGAAGCGTCCAAAGGATATCGAACTTGCTCCGAAGACACTTTGGAAGCGAGAAACAAGGGGCTGAAATACCAATTACGGTTCCCTTCCCGAGGCTCTTTGCAATACCAAAGTTAATCAACAGTTTGGCAAATTTGTTGAACTTTTGAAGAGTTTGGAAGTTTCCGTGCCGTTCACCGAATTGCTGACCAAGGTACCCTCTTATTTAAAATTTAGGAAAGAAATTTTAGCACGTAAGAGGACTCTTAATGATAATGAGACCGTAGCTTTGACGGAGGTGGGGTCACCCTATCTCAAAATAAGCTACCGTCAAAGCAATCGGACCTTGTAGTTTTTCGATCCTTGTCACATCGGTATGCAATTGATTGATAATGCGCTATGCGATTTAGGCGCTAGCGTAAGTGTTTTACCCTTGTCTCTAGCTAAGAGACTTGGTGTGACAAAGCCGAGTTGCACCAACATGATCGTCCCGGATGGCCGACCGTAGTTTATCACGGCCACTAGGTGTAGCGTAAGACGACTGTTCGATCGGGAAGTTCTTTATTCCCGTTGATTTTGTCGTCTTAGATATCCCGAAGATGTGCACACCCCTATCATTTTAGGGAGACCATTTTTGTCCACCGCCCGTGCGAGTAATAGACGTCGGGGGAAGACTTTGACCTTTCGGTAGGGGACGAGGAGCCGACTTTCCATCGGTCCAAGTTCCGGAGGGCTCCCATGCAAGCTCGGCCCTTGCAATGCCCTCTCTTCCGTTGACCCTATTATTGACACTCCAGATGAAAATTTGGAGAATATTGTTGTTATTGCTAACCCTCCGCCTCATACCGAGAGCAAAAAGGAGGAAAATTCGCCTGCTTTTCCTTACTGCAGTGCAGATGAAGGCAAGAAAGGAGTTGTCAAGGGACAGGTTGCAACCATTATCAATCACACTGGAGCCAAGGATGCCAAAGAAGATGACAGAGGGGCGAGAACGAAGACAGTTCGAACCTACATAGATTGGAACTATGTTCCTCCTCCTCTTGCAAACAGTAATTCAAGCTCATGGAAATCAAAGAGGACGGTCAGTATCGCTGAAGTGACGTCCTCCAGTCAGAAGCCCACCAAGGGGCTACTGAAAGCTGATGGGAATTAAACGGGGAAATGCCCCGTGTAACAAATTGTAATAGATATTTGTTTGAATTTCTTTTGAATTTCTTTATTACGTTTTTAATTAGGACAATTAGTTTAGACAATTCTTTAGCTTAGACTAAGACTATAGACCGTTTTGCTGCGTATTTGGTATTTTGGGATGTGTTTGGATGTATTCTATGCAGGTTTGGGGAAATGTCACGCATTTCGAGGAAGTAAAGACGGAAATCAAGGAGCCTACAAGAGGAAGTCCTCGATCGAGTACTTATTGTACTCGATCGAGTGGAAGTTGGTTCGATCGAGCTGTCTGGTTACTCGATCGAGAAAGGCCAAAGAGGAACAGGTCGATCGAGGGGATGTCTACTCGATCGAGCAAAGGGGACAGCAAAAGTCCTCGATCGAGTGATTAAAACCACTCGATCGAGTGAAATGAACAGTGGACGGGAGTTTTCTTTCTTAAAACTCTTATTTTCCTAATTCTACTTCATTTCACTTCTAATTTCCGTCTAACTCCCCCTTAATGTGCGATTGACTTCTCCCCAAATCCCCAATTTTCTTGCCTATTTTACCAAATCCGTCACCTACAATCCCTTCATAGCTAATTAATCTTCAATAGCCCCTTATTTTCCCACTCTTTTGTGCTCGTTTTTGCGGTTTTTAAAGGGAATTAGGGTTCGCGGGTTTTTCAATTGAAAATCCGCCTTTGTTGCTTGTTATTTGAAGTTTAATTGCTTATTGTAGGATAATCATCATCAAGTAAGTTTTCTTTCACACTCTTTGCAATTTCTCTTCATTTATTTCGAATTTCATGAGGTGAATTTGAATTAGGGTTCGAAAATCCATGTCTAGTCGATTTTGTTTCGATTTAATTGTGTTTATATGCCCTTAATTAGCTTGTTGATGATCTTATCCCAATCCTCTCGCTTTTCGCTTGTTAATTCGAATTTTGCACGAGATTTCCGCGATTAGGGCCTGTAAGTCGACATATGTCGACTGTCAGACGGTTTTTCTGTTGCTTTGCTTGCTTAACTTCAGTTCTTTCTCACTTATCATTGTTGTTAACTGCTGTTACCGTCCCCTATCGCCATTACTCGATGTGAATTACTGGGAAATCTCGTACTGTGAGTAGAAATCTTCGACTGCTAGGAGTCTTACATGCCCCCATATGTGGTTTTCATGCTGTGTTAGCCCCTCTATCAGTCATTGTATTATCATATCACCACCACTCACATGCTGCTTTTCGATTTTTTCTGAGGAATTATTGGGTTTTGCTTGCTGGTAGTCGAATATTTTTCGACTAATAGGGCCATTATTCGCTGTCACATGCTGGTTAACGCTTTGTTTTAACCACGGTTAGCAGCATCTTCCCTTATCATGCCCTTTTACATTTGCAGGATGGATGCTAGTTCTTTGCCTTCTACTAGTACGTCCTCCAGCCCGTCCTCGTCATGCGAGCGAGTCGGTCCCCGCTTGTCACCACTACTTCTCGCCTGTTACCACCGTAGTTCCACCTTTGTCTCCGCCTACTGCCTTTGTCCATCTTTGGAACGAGGATTCATCCTCGTTTTCCGTCTCCGGCATGGCACCACCGAGGCCACATCGCGAGCAGCTAGCCGCTTAGCCATCACCTCCAGCCCATCAGGGGCTACGGCTACAGCTACAGCTACAGCTACAGGAGAGGGCGACGTCACACCTTTACAGCGGATGCCCACGGTACGTTTTACTTCCGCGGCTCACCGGACTCGGTTAGCCGCTTTACTTCGTTGCCCCCTCTCCTCCACCCGTTTCCTTGCACGGACCGACCTAGAGACCTTAGAGATTTATGAGGAGGTCTGTAGTTTGTTGAACGGGACGGGTATGTCGGGTCTGATCACCATGCAGGAAGCTACTATTCGTACCCCTACGTACGAGTTCTTTAGCTCCTACTCCTTTGACACCGACTCTTATGATGCGACCACTCCGCTCTTGCATTCACTTTCGACTCCGCAACGAGTCACACCACTGGACTTTGGCCAAGTTTGGGCAGGTTTTAGGCCTAGTTAGTGACGGTCCCACCGACCCACCTCGAGACCTCCTTCAGCCGCTTTGGGCTGCACTTTCTCACACCCCCTTCCCTTCACGGAAGGGAGCTCACGTTCATTTACCCGTCCCCCGTTACTACTTGCGTCTGATAGGAGAGACCATCTTTGGGCGACCTGAGCCCAATAACGTGACCAACACTGAGCTAGCGATTCTCGCGGGGTACCTCAACATTGACTCCGGTACCCCGTTTGTTCTAAACATTGCCTATCCGGTAGCTCAAAGATTGAACGGAATCGGGACTCGGGTCAAGACCGTTGTTGTCTGTGGCGGGCTAGTGACTAGGATTGCCCGCCACCTTTACCCCACCGACCCTTCACTTATTGCACCCGATAGGAGGCTTACCTTGACACGGGAGCCATGACCGACTTCGCCCGGTTCCCAAAGGCGAAGGGGAGCGCGAGGACGTGGAAGATCCGTGGTTCCACGTCCGTTACCTTGCCGTGCTCTACCCTTCCGCCACTTTTACCGCTCCCTACCGCCGCCGAGGGAGCGAGGCCACCTACACCCACCTACCACCTTACACTTACCCCTCCTTCTTCTTCTAGGAAGAGGAAGCGGGAGGCCGGAGCATCTTCTAGCTCTCGGACTCGGCTCGACCCGCACCCGTCTCGGACTCGGATCGGACCCACACGACTCCCACACCTCCACCTTCACTCACTCCACCTCCTTCGATCCGGCCTTTCCGCCAATTTTGTCCGCCCTCCCGTTTAGAGGCGCCCGAGGTCATGGACCAAGGGCGTCGTGATGCCGTGCTTTCGGATATGTGCAGGTACATTACTGAGATGAGACGGGATATGGCTTTGGCTGTATTCCCGCTCTACGAGTTCCATATCCGAGCCCGGCGACCGATTCCAGAGGGGTGGCCGCATCCCTCTTTCTACCGATACCCAGCGGACGGGTACCCTCCACTACCTTCTGATTCAGAGGAGGAGCCGGAGGAGACAGCGGTAGCACGAGAGGTGCGGTTACAGGCTGAGCAGGCGGCACGAGCTGCCAGAAGAGGAGGAGAGTGACCCTCCGTTCGTACCCGGTCCGGAGGATCAGCCTGGAGATGACGACTGAGTCTCCCCCTTGTTTGTTGCTGGTTTGGGGAGACCGTTTTGTTGAGTCGGAGTACCTGGGAGACGGCGGTGCCGACGACGAGTAGCTACTGGTCTACTCACTTCCCCAGTTTTCAGTCTGGTTTGGGGAAGTTCGCTTTTGTATGTACATTACTCTTTTTATTTCGTCTCCTTTATTTTCCTTTTATTGGTTGTATACTCCCATCCCCCATTTTTCTGCTGGTGTATGCTGGAGGACAACGAGGGCGTTGTCCGTTTTGGTTTGGGGAGGGTATTGCATCCTTTTGAGTCTGCATCTGCATTTGTTTTGCATCCACGTTTAATTTTTCAGTTTGCATTTGTTGTTTATTTTCATAAAAATCAAAAATCCAAAAACATTAGAAAATGTCAAAATTCAAAAAATTTCACGTTTATTTTTGCATTTAGGTTGAGTCGGAACGGTAGATTCCCGTGATGAAATTGCACTTTAACTTGTCAATTTACTTGAGCCTTGCACCTTATTGATAGTTTTTAGCTTTGTCATACGCATAATCTACGAATTTCTGTTCAAATAATAGCTGACTGTCTAGACTTGACCTATAAACTGGCAAACTACTTAAAAATTCTGAGTTTTAGAGCCATAACTGGTGACATTCATGACCAGTTCATTAGGAATTTTGAGAGTAGTACTCCTTGCATAGCATGTTTGTCTCATTTGCACATTTATGACATTCAATTTCTCGTCAAATGCACATATTCGGGTTTGTGGTTGGTGTCACATGCAGGGATGGTCTTGCAAATTCCCCTTTCTTTACATCTTTCACCCATTTAGCTCCACTTTAGCCAAAACTTGCCTTTTTGACCCATTAGCTACATTCCAAACCAGCCTGCCTAGTCAAGCTAGTTAGTTTGTCCTCTTGTGGTATGTTTTCCATTGCAGTTTGGTCTGTCATTCTTGTTGGAGTTGGTGTCTGTATTAAGGAAGGAGGAAAGAAAAAAAAAGAGTATTGAAAAAGAAAAAAAAAGAAGGAAAACGTGAAAGAAAAAAGAAAATGAAAAAAAATGAAAAACAGGAAAAAAGAGAGCTGGAACGAAAAGAAAAAGAAAGAAAAATTTTATTGTGAAAAAAGTTGTCCCCTCTTGTCAGAGTTGAGAAGATGTTCGAAGATGTACAATCGACAAGAGGGTTGGTTGTTTCAGATTAGTTGTTTCGATTTATGTGTTTAAAAAAGGGAACTTTGTGACCGTCTGACTCCTCCGTTCTATCCTATATTTTTTGAGGAGATTGTGCTTTGAGTCTAGTGAGTTTTGTGCCAAGTGAAGGGCACTAGTACTTAGTTTTTCAGTCAGTTTGAGATCCGGATGGTTTATTATGGTCCTGTTAGGAACTAGCTTGACGCTTTTACCCCCACATTTCCATAACTTGTTTTGCCTTTTCTCACCTGAACCTCACTATTCCCATATTATTTGCAAACCCTCGGCTGTGACGGACATTATTGGTTGGAGTGTGTGCATTAGTACTTGAATTGTCTTTCATTTTTGTTGCATGCATGCTATGTAGGTCGCAGTTAGGTGAGTGACTGTCTTTTCTTCTCTCTTTTACATATAACATTTGCCCTTTGCTTCATGAGAGAAGAGTGACCACGTGAGAGTCCAGTTTTGTTGGTCTTGCAAGGTCGATAGGTCAGCTTTATTTATGAACAGCTTATAATTCGTTTGCGTATTGACTGCCTGGCTTTAACTGTTGATTCTCGTTGCATTAAACTGGTTTAAGTAGACAAGTTAAGCTAGCTCTGAGTTATCATTTCCGTTCCATTAGTTTAGTTTTGAGTTTACTCGAGGGCGAGTAAAGGTTTTGTTTGGGGAGATTTGATACGTGCCTAATGTATAGTCTTTTTGGCCTATTTCAGCACGTATTTCTATGCATTTCTATGCTGTTTTTATAGTATTTTGCCCCGAATTGGCTACTTTGGTGTATTTGGTCCTTTTTGTAGGAATGATCGCGGAAGTAGCGGAACCATACTCCTTTTCGTCCTTTTTGCATGCATTTAGAGGAGACGGGATTGTCCCAGAGTAAGACATTGCACTTGGAAGTGTCGTTGCACGCATTACGAGGCGTTTGGGTGGAGACGTGAGCTGAATTGAAGATACAAGTGCTTGATCGAGCTGTTTGGTGGTCGATCGAGTGGTTCCTAGGCTCCCTGAGGCTCGATCGAGCTATTCCTTACTCGATCGAGTAAGCTGCACATGACCTAGTCCTCGATCGAGTGACCTGCTGGTCGATCGAGGGACTTCTGCTGAGATGATGGTCGATCGAGTGGTCTAATCTACTCGATCGAGAGGTTTTCAAAGTGGGCTTTTAATTAGTCCATGTTTTACTTTTCCGCATAAACTCTTAAGTTGTTTGGCTATATAACCTATGTTTTACTAGGTTATTAATTATCTTTTTTACCTATCTTTTTACTATCCTTCACAGTAGAACATTGTTACGTTGCTTAAACCTTCGACTGCTACTCTTGTTTCCGGAATTTCTTCATTGGATTTCGTGTCTTTACGCCGGAATCGCTTAGATTGTAATCTCCTCTCTTCCCTTAATAATAATTAACCTTCTTGTTGCTTTTAATTCTTGTTTATGTTATCGTTCTTTCTTGCCCTAATTTCCGTTATTGAATTTTATTATTATTTCATTATGTCATCTGCTGGGAAATTATATGCTGTTAGTTTAACAATCGACATGAGTAGCTAAACTCCTTTCATGTTGGGATTAGGGAATCTGCGGTAGGAAAATGACGACGTAGTGAATGAATTGGACGAATTGATTCGGAGACTCAGTCACTATAGCAATTTAACTGTAATTCCCGACCTAGTTGAGTGCACGCTTCTATGTCACCCATTAAACTGGCTACAATTAATCCTGGATCGAAAGATTGGACTAAATAGGCCTGCTATAAACAGTAGACTACCCTAATGAGGACGAAAGTTAAGTTAGTGGTATTTTAGGGTGGGAAGTGGACCGAAAGGACCTTCTAATATCTGTCTCGCATTAGTTCGTCCGAGTCATTTCTTTGCTAAGTTAAGTTGTTGAACTACCGTAGTGAACCGAATTCCCGACATGTCCCCCTCTTATTGATAGTTTTAATTCACTTTCCTGCTTTACTGCCCTCTGCTTTATTTCTCTTCCCTTCAACTACGTAGTTTAGAAACCAAAAATTCAATTCAACACCAATTGTTACCATAGGATTAGAAATAGATAGCTGTGTTGCATTACCTCCCTGTGGATTCGATACTCGACTGCCTCTGCTACATTTTTAGTTGAGACCGTTAGGTTTTATTTTTGACAGGTACGCGACAGACGTGTCATTAGTATTAGTGACATTAGGGACCTATAGCGAGATCGAAAGATGCTATTTGTTAAGAGTAGACCGAGAGGACCTCTTTATCTCCCGCCTTACCTGTGTTTGATTCAGACCGACTTAGTTTGCTGCCGCCGAAGCTATAATGAACCGACCATCCTAGTACCCTTCTTTTATCTGTTTAAATTGTTTATTTAGTTTATTATCTTTGTTCACTTTTAGCTGTAGACCAATTCAATTCAACCCCCACAATAGTTACCTCAGACTGAACTTAAATCAACTAAAATTTACATCTGCCTCCTTGTGGTTCGACCCTGTTACCACTAGCCTAGGTTAGTCTTAATAGGAATTATAAATTTTATCTTTGGTACTCACAACGACGGGTATCAAATTTTGGCGCCGTTGCCGGGGAGGCAATTGTTCTAATTTTTAGTTGTTTTATTTTAGTCTGTTTTTCGCCTCAAGGGAAGACTGAGTACCTTGAGGCAGTTCTCATCTCCTTCTTTAGTGTTGTTTAATTGCAGTACTTTAGGAGAGTCCACTCATGTCCCATTCTTGGGAGCAGCAGGTGGAGATTTGTGGGAGATGTGGCGCTGAGGGGCATGCTTCGGTTATGTGCCGAGCAGATATGGACCAAGTCTATGCTTACTGGCATTATAAACAAGATCATTATGCACCGCCACATCCATGCTATCAGCAAGGCTTCCAAGAGCCTTCATATTCCTTTGCACCACCTCAGCAAGACCCTCTTACTTCTGAAGAGAGTGCGGAAATGAAGCCTATGATGGAGATGCTTAAACTCCAAATGCAAGAAATCGCTGAACAGAGAGAAGCTTCTTTCAAAAGACTTGAGCTTCTCTTGGCTCAAGTAGCTGCCGAGCAAAACGATGGTGTGTTTGACTCGGAGGATGATGATTTGGAGGAAGATTAAGCGTCAATTGAAGACTTCAATGCTGTGCCACATGAAGAATTCGATCAAGCAGATTTGTGTGGTCGAACGAATGACATTGCAGAAGGAAGAGCGGTCGATCGACTGGAACCAGTGGTCGATCGACCGGTTATCTTTGAGGAGGAAACTACTCGATCGAGTAGTGATGTTGTTCGATCAACCCCTGCAGCCTTGGGAATTGTTAAATCGTCACCAACGCCTATTCCGGATGACGATGAGAAGGTAAATGAAGACCACTCCTATCCGATTAGAGGTAATTCCACTCCTTTAGTCGATTATGTATACCTTCCTACTCCTTCTGTTGAACCATTTGCTGTTGTAGGATTGACGCCTCCGTCCCAGTTTGGGAACAAGTTGGAGGAACATCGCTTTGTTTCTCTTTCTACAGGTCTTGGCAAGTTCAAAGACCCCGGAGGTGAGTTGGGTGTTCCTAGCTTGAAGTTCGCACTTTGCCGGATATATGATCCAGGAGGAGGTCCCGATGAGGATATGCCGTCTAAGAAGAAGTCATGCGCTGAGGTGAAAAATTGGGATCCGGATGCTGCGAGACGTTGTTGTTCTTCCGTTGCCATGTTGTGGAGGCCGGGGGTAGATTTGACGGTTTCTGAAGCCACTGCGTTCAGTCAGAAGCCTAGTAGTGGGCCATTCCGTGGCCGTTCTTGATCAACTATTAGTTCATCAATTGCTTCCTCATAAAACATTGTTTTTGATGCTTTTTGTTAGACTTCCTTTTTAGTATTTTGTGTGCGCGAGACTTCGCATTTTATTTTGCTTGCTTTGGATTTTTAATACTTTAGACTTTACTTCGGGTTTTGCGCGATTTTAGGCGCGTATTATTGTGCATTTGCAGGTTTTTAGACCTCGGTAGCTCTAGTTATTGAGCTAATACGAAGAAATAAGAATTTGCAGCAGTGTTTTCAGTCGATCGACTGGCCTATATGGTCGATCGACTGATTTGCAGGTTTACAGGAGCTACTGTTCACGCCCACTTGGTCGATCGACTGATCTTCTTGGTCGATCGACCACTGCTGCTGCTGTATTTGTCCACGACCTCTCCCCTGCTGTATTTGGTCGATATGCGGACTTAAGGGAGTTTTCTACTCCATTTTATCTTCCGTAAAATTTATATATTTCTTCTGTTCTCTCATTTATGCACAACTTTACCGCTTCAAAATTTTTTTTCTCAAGTCTTATGCGTGGTATTTTCTGTCTTTTCAGGCACTTCTTGGTAGCATGCTGCCATCACGAAACCTCCTAGCTCACGCCGGTTTGGGAGGTTTCCTTTGCTGCGCTCAAAGTCTTGTGAGTTCCCGATTTCCACTTCATGTCATATTTATTTATTTCTCGCAAATTCCCATTTCTCTTTTCTTCATTATATGATTTTGCACAATGGGGACATTGTGTGATTTGGTTTGGGGAAGGGTTTTACGTCGCATTTCATTTGTTTGCATTCACGTTTAATTCCGTTTTGCATTGTTTTATTCCATTTCATCCATTTATACAAAAATTCAAAAAAATTAAAAAAATTTCAAAACTTTCCATAAAATGCACGTTTATTTTAGCATATAGGTCGAGTCGGAACGGTAGTATTTCCATGATGACACTGCATTTGCATCTGTTTCGCCTGAGCCTTGCTAGATTAACATGTTATTAGTAGAATCGTTTATGCATACCTACGAGTTCTCGTTGAATTACTTGCTGGACTTGAGACCTGACTCAGAAAATTGGCAAGCTACATCATATTTCTGAGTTTTAGAGCCTATAACTGGTGACATTCATGACCAGTTTATCTAGGAATGTGAGTAGTACTCCTTATGAGACATGTTTCCTTAATTTGCATAAATATGAACTTGATCTACTTAATACCTGTATGCGTTCGGTTTGTGGATTGTCGACACATGTGGTAGAGGTTTCCCTTTATTCATTTTGCCCATAAACTCCACAATGCCAAAAATATCCTTTTTGTCCCATTTACTACATCCCACATTTAGCCTGTCCTTTGTCAAGCTAGTAGTCTGTGTTCTTGGGGTTGTTACTCATTTTTGGTGGCATATGCTCTGTTGAGACGTTATTGGGAAGATGAAATAAAGGAGGGAAAGAAACAAAGTGAAAAGAAAAAAAATGAGAAAAGATTCGAAAAAGAAAAAGAAAAAAAAAAAGAAAAAAAGAGTTATGTACTGTTCAAGCCAGTCGATCGACTGCCAATTATAGTCGATCGACTGAAGATCCGAGAAAGAAATCAATTCGCATAATTTAATCCTTATCTTTTGGCGATTTTTGCTCCCATGTTTCATTTATATCCTATGGGGAGTTTATTGATTTGTTAGTTTGGAGATTGTGAGTCTTGTGCTTGCTATAGCACCGTTTCGTTTGATTATGAGCAAGAAGTTGGATGTTGCCATTTGGTTCCGTTTTGGTACTAGCTTGATCACCTGTACCTCCACTTTTCCATAATTGTTTTGCCTCTTCTTACCCATACCTCACATTTCCATATTTATACCTCGGCATGTGTCATTGGTCATCTGTTTGTTGGAATGCATATGTACGGTTATAGAGATCATTTTCATATTTTATTGCTGGCATGTCTTCATAGGTCGTAGTTAGGTGAGACTCTTTACAAATTTAATTCTTTCTATCTTTCACATATTCACCTGTTCTTATGAGAGATTTGAGCGACCCGCGAGAGTCCAATTTGATAAGTCTCTACAGTTGACGGTTCAGCAGTTTTTAACGACTTTATAATTCGTTTGCATGATTCATACATTAGTTGATTGTTGGCTATGCATTATACTGGTTTAGGCTTTACAGTTGACAATTCGCTCTGAGATTGAACTCGTTCCATTAGGTCATTAGATCGAGTCTAGTTCTTGCTTGGGGACAAGCAAGGTTTGGTTTGGGGAGATTTGATGCGTGTCTAAAATATGATGTTTCACACTTTATTCTACACGCATTTCAGAGCTCAAATGTACAATATATGCCATTATTTCTCTATTTTCCTCTACTTTCGTGTTTTGTCTATTATTGCAGAAATATGAAGAATTGAGCGGAAATCGAGCCGAATCCGTCCCTAAGTAATTAACATTGCATTTGACATGAAGTATTGACTCGAGGGACGAGCTTGGTGAGCGTTTTAAGGCCTCAAGATAGCAAAAGCACGGGTGCGTACGAGTTTAACATGCAAAGAAGCACTTCACAATATTGCAGCCTGCTTCAGATGGCAATATCTCAAGTTCTAGAGCTGATAATCGAGTGATTCCAATTGGAGGTGAAAGCTTATCCTCTTAGCTTTCCAACGCCATGTAGAACGCCTGATTTTACCTAGGAACGAAGAAATGGCAGCTGTTTTAAGATCGGTGCGCTGCTGAATTCGTCGAATGCACTCATCAGTACAGCAACCTTGGTCGATCGATTGATGCTTATGGTCGATCGACCAGAGCACGAGATCAGAAGCTACTGTTCAGTATAGGTTGGTCGATCGACTGAGCAACATGGTCGATCGACCAAGTTACGAGCTGATAAGCGGATTAAACATAATGATCGAGAAATACGAAGCCCAAAGCTATATTAGGTTTAGGGATTTAGTTACGTTAGTTTGCTATATAACATAACCTGACTAAGAACTTTAATCATTCAGTTTTTCATTAGGTTCTTTATCAGTTTAGTTTATCAAATAATTAGGGTTTGGGAAACTATTTCGCATTGGATTTTCGTTGTGCTTTCAATCATTCCGTTACAATTCTTCTGCGATCTTGGTATTCTTCTTATTCCAGTTTATTACTTTATTTGCATTCATAGATTTAGAATTGTTAGTTAGTCTCCCGAACCCAATTTATCATTATTGTTAATTGTTTGTTCATTCGTTTTAAGCATGAATTATTCTACCTATTTCGTGAATTTCATTGTCGTTATCATCGTTAGTATGAGTAGCTAATTAGTTTGTGCTAGGATGTAGGGGAATTATAGCGTAGGCGGCAATATGATGAACACGGCCTGATTCGCGTGTTGGTCGATCGACCGCCATGCCTGGTCGATCGACTGACCACGTGAGGTTTTTATTTTCGTTTTAATTGTTTTAATTCTTGATTCGACGAATCGAGTGCACACGACTAGTTGAATGTTTAGGATATGACTGACCCATTAGATCGAGAGATAGGGACAGTTGTTAGATTACCAATTAAAATGACTAAACTATGCTGAGATCGAAAGATAGGTAAAGTTTATATTATAAGTCACTTTTCAGGACGAAAGTCGTATTAGTGATATTAAGGGACTTATAGCGAGGTCGAAAGATGCTATTTGTTAAGAGTGGACCGAGAGGACCTATTTATTTCCCGCCTCATGTGTTTTGATTTAGACCTGTTTAGTATGCTGCCGCCGAAACTATAGTGAACCGATCATCCTTGCACCCCTTTTTATATCTGTCTTTTTCACGTCTTTAGTTTATTGTTTTTACTTGCTATTAGCTGTAGACCAAATCAAATCGACCCCCACACTTGTTACCGTAGACTAATTTAGACAATTAGAAATTACATTCGCCTCCTTGTGGTTCGACCCTGTTACCACTAGCCTAGGTTAGTTTTAATAGGAAATTATAAATCTTATTTTTGGTACTCACAACGACGGGTATCACATGTACAAGGTTGTTTAATGCAAATATATTGTTTTTTCATGCATCTACAAGGCTACTTCATGCATTAATAAGACTATTGCACCCAAAAATCTTGTCCTTTTAGGACGGGAAAAGGTTTAGGGTACGCGAAGGCGCCTAATCCAATCCTAAACCTTTTCCCTTGTTATCGGAACTAGTTTAACTTAAAATTAATGTCCTTAACCAATAGTAATTAGTATCATAATATAACCAACTGATGCAACAGAAGTACTTTTTAATGCACATATAACCTTATTTCATGCGCATAAAACATTTATTTCATGCATGTACACAGTTGTTTAATAGTCATATATTGCTTTTCAAGCATCTACAAGGCTACTTCATGCATTAATAAGTGTATTGCACCCCAAACCCTAACCATTATTATTGGGACAAATGATGGGGGAATAGTGTCTTAGAATTTAGGACGGGAAAGGGTTTAGAGTTGGATTAGTACGCGGACCTGCCTAATCCAGCCCTAAACCCTTTCCCTTATTATCATTTGAAAGACGACAATATGAAAAGACACCCTAGAGGGGAAGAGTGAACCCTTTTTAGGGGATGGGATTAAAACGAAGGGAATAATGTCATGAAATTTAGGACGAGAAAGGGTTTAGGGTTGGATTTGGCAGACCCACTGTAATACCACGATTTTCGGAGTCTAGTTTACATAGTCGAATAGGGCTAACTCGTCTAAGTAGGGTATCGTATGTTTCTGGTGACTGTCCAAGAACACTCGGCCGAGTAGTGAGATACTCGGCCGAGTAAGGCATACTCGGCTGAGTAAGGCGTACTCGGCTGAGTACCCCAGGTACTCGACCGAGTACCCGGTCTAATGGGATTAATTTCTGCGATTTTATTTAAGGTGATTACAGATTATATAAACTTCGTTTAACAGTTACTATTCATTTTACCAAAACCTAAACTACGTTCTTCACTTCTCTAATCACCCTAATCACTCTCAAGGCAAATTGATCGTTTGTGAGTCTTTATTTCATATTTTTCATATCAGTTTCATCAGTAAGTCACTAGTCCTTTGTCAGTTGGTTATGTTTGTCATTTAGGGTTTTGCTCTAGTTGTTTAGATTGGGAAAAACGTAGATTGGTATGATTGTGATATAGTATTGTTGTGTTTAAGGATTTGTAGAGGAACAATTCTAGCTTCCTCTTTTTGCTTCTGATTCGGATCCGAAATAAGGTAGGGTTTCCGTACTCAGTTGCATGTTTAATTGATTTAAGACGATGTTGATTGTTGTACTAGCATGATTAGTATTGTTATTGAAATTTTCATTCTTAGATGTTGGCTTGGTTGTTTGTTTATCTGTGGCTCTCGAGGTGCATCCTCGGCTGAGTGGGGTCATCTTTGGGAATCGCTTCACGCCCTTGATTTGCCCCTTGTGGTTCCCGTCACAAGGGGAATGTTCACATTAATTGCCATGGGTTATTGCTCATTGCGATGAGCGGGGCTTAGTTGGGCAAGGTTGCGGTCCCCCACTGGCGGTGAGGATTACGTGTTACGATGGGTAATCTGGCAGGGCTACACACTTGAGTTTATAGTCGGTTACTGGTTACTGATGGAGTTTGGAGCAATGTGTGTGGATTGACTTGGATGTTGTTCGCTATCTTTCTTATCTTGATTATTCTGTGAACTGACCTTGTTTATGTTTTCTAAAACTGTGGTGATCCATTCGGGGATGGTGAACAGATATTGACATGTGATGATTTCATGTTAGCTGCGGGATTAAGGTGGGAATGTCATCACCTAGAGTCTTAGCTTCCGCTGTCATGAGTCCTTAGATACTTTTGAGTTGTATTTGGTTTACATTCTATATACTTTGGTTTAAATTTTTGAGACAATGTAATAAGTTAACTTACAGTCATTCAATTGTTCTTTGATGGTCCCTTTTGATATACTTACCTCGGTAACCGAGATGGTAGCACCTTTATATGTTAGGGTGGTCCTTGGTAAGGCACCTTGTTATATGGGGGTGCTATAAAGTGGTATCAGAGTGATGATTTTGGAAACTGAAACCAATGAACAAAATGAACATAGGGAGACGAATTTAAATGAACCCAGGTAGGAGTTGTTTGGAGCTACCACAAAGGCTTGGGAGACATTCGAAAGCCGCAACTTGCCCCTTACAACTTTAAACCGGTCACTATGGGGTGTCTTGGGAACCGTTACATGCGTTATCTATATGTTCTTGTGAGATTCTTAGATGGATTGAAGCCTATGATTGCATGAATATAGAATATTATGGATATATGAAGCATGTTGAATGTTATGATGTGTCTTTTAGTTGATATAATGTGTTTAAGAAGTAATATATGTACGAATACATGCGTTTAAGTTGAAGGGTAGCTCATTTTGGCATGATTTGTCCGAGCAGGGCGGGTACTTGAGCGATTAGCGGATACTCGGCCGAGTAGCCAGGCACTCGACCGA
This sequence comes from Silene latifolia, assembly GCF_048544455.1. NCBI lineage: Eukaryota > Viridiplantae > Streptophyta > Magnoliopsida > Caryophyllales > Caryophyllaceae > Silene > Silene latifolia. Next base: position 358,250,648 of record NC_133538.1, read on the forward strand.
GTGAGGGTACGTAGGTTTAAAACAGTAGCTACTGGTCATGACCACTTGGCTGAGTAAGAGGTGCACTCGACCCAGTGGGGCGTACTCGACCAAGTACCTTGAGTACTCGACCGAGTATACTTTATGTGTTTTGGAGGTCAGCTATTGGAGTAGGATACTCGGCCAAGTAGTCTCACTACTCGACCGAGTAGTCCTTACTCAACCGAGTACTTCCAGGTACTCGGCTGAGTACTTATTTGGCGGGTGATTTGTTTATTTTGAGCCATAAGCTATGCGCTTACGTTTATCTTGGTTATATCAGCTCAAAATGCCGCCAAAGAGATCAGCCGTGTACATTCAGGCATCTGAGATGACTCTGGATGAGGTTTTCAGAATGATTGAGCAGGAAGACACGCTCATGGAGGCACTTAAGAATATAGGTAAAGGAGAAGAGAAACCGGTGGATGCATCCCGGCTGAGCACCACCATTTCTCGCTTCTACCCACTACCTGTGAGGGCACTAGTGAGCCAAAGCTGCTTGACAATTGGCACCGAGATATGGAGAGTTTGCTAGAGGTATCTAAGTGTCCGGAGGATATGATGGTAGAACAGGCTGCGTTCTACCTAAGGGATGAGACTGGAGTTTGGTGGTAGAATGTGAGGGAAGAGGCTCGAGCATACTACAGGAACCTGGGTCAGCCTGCTATTACATGGGTAGGTTTCAAGAGTGCTATGAGAGAGCACCTTGTGCTGGAGCACATTCTGTTGGAGTATGTGTCCTCGACAATAGTGCGATCACATTATTGAAACTCATAATAAGAATACGAAAAGGGATGATTCATTTTATACGTCAACTGATCAACATTAATCGGTAATGATTGGCTGACTGGAGTTTGACATTAGTGTCATTTAACGGTGGTGATCAATTGATCCCTTAAGGTCACACCTAAAGGATGATTCCCTTAATAGATAAATTAATTAATTGTATGCTGATACGGATTAATTAATTCCTCAAAAATTGAACAATTTACATTTGTGAGTGAGAATATGAATCTTATTGTAATTAGATTAAATGAGATTCGTTTTAGTAATTAAAAAATTATATTACTGAAACTTTGTTTATGAAACGATTAAATTCAGAATGATCGGTTAATTATAATTACAATTTGTTGTAGATTATATTAACATGGACCATTTTTATACACTTGTAATCATGAATTACTAGTCAATTGTTATATATAATTGTATTAATATATGTAATGATATTTAATTGTTAAATATGCATTAATATTATTGATAACATGTTACATGTTACATGTTACATGTTACATGTTACATGTTACATGTCACACATTATATGACAAAACGACAAATGACAAAAATAAAATGGATTCCGTTTTATATGAGTGGACCGAAATATTGGGTGATTAAGGTGATGGTTAAATGTTTTTTAAATTGTTTAAAAAACATGATGATAACCTACTCTTACAAGTCTAATACCTAAAGATTATGGGTAAGACAAAAGGAGAAAAGTTTAAGGCCATGCATTGGCCTTTCCTCTCTCCTCCACCCCGGTGATAATAAGATTATAATAGTAAATAATAATAAAATTATTTTAAGGTCTCTAATTATATATATCAAGTTTGTGACACCCCGTGATAACGCGGAAATTATAACTTATAAAATTCAAGCGGAAATTTGCAAATTTTTGAAACTTTTAAAATTTAAAGCGCGGGTTCATAAAAATCTAAAACACAAATAAAGAATGTGGAAATAAAGATTAAATTATACAAACGTGATAGTCAAAGGTGAGGGAAAATATATCCCTCGAATGACAATACAACAAAAGGTGAGTCTAAACAATCCTAATAAACCAACTACTAGGCCAAAGTGCTCGCTAGCTCACACAAGTCTTCACCCTATGAATGCACCAACTAATACCTATCATTCATGTAAACATGAACGCCATGGTCAGTGGGAAGTAACTCAAGGTTCTCCCAGCCATAAAATGTCAAAACGAACATAACAAGGAACTAAGACATGTAAGTCATATAAGATACATACAAAAGATAAGAATATCAAGTTTATATTTAAACATGGCAAATAATTGAGATGGAACAAGATAGATCAACATTAGCATGATAACGATTAAAGTATTCATGTGAGACAATCAAATGATATGAAAGGCAAGAATACGGTAATCTATACCCAAGCACGCATTTCAAGGAAATAGAACATAGATGTGAGATTAGAATCCAAATCATGTGAAGCAGTTAAGTAAGGGATCAAAGAGATCAAATAAAAACTGTAGCCATTACTTGGAAAACCACTTAACAACCATCGCATGGGACGTGGCTACTAATGTCACATTCATACTTATGGCTTGCATCTCACCATAAGAACGGATGGGAACATCAATCCCGATGATCATATCGCAACTAGAGGGCTTATAGCTCACCCCTAGTATCCGATAGGACCAAGACAAACAACACAAAGCATAACTCTTACCTTGAAAGACAAATACATATATCTATAACCAAGCAAGACCTTTACTACTCATATATCAATATATAATTCCCCTGGTAGGACGAAAATGGTACTCCCAAGACTCAGTCCTAGTCTAAATCTGGCTAGACTCTCGGGACAGTACAGTTCCCGATTCGACATGCGGCAGAACAGTCCTCATCCAGGACTCGAAGACAGATCGGAAATCGAGAACCCATAATCGGCAGAATAGTCCGAAAGAGGCGGAAAATATGAGCTAAACCCATAATCGGCAGGACAGTCCGAAAGAGGCGTAAAGATAATTCAAGCAAAAAGGTATAGAATAAAGGCATTATCAAGAATACGACTCAACCAAGCGATACGAATTAACTTGGAAAAAGACTACTACATGTAATGAACCGATGATAATCCAAGTAAGACTTTTCATGCCAAATTATATTCATGAATATGAATAAGTAACCCATTTCTTCGATATTTTTCACTTGAATAAAAATGTAAACAAACGGAAATGAACCATTTATAATAAGCAAAAAAAGCATTTAATTATAAATGACTCAATTTAATTAAACAAGTAGAATAATTTACTCATATTTGAGATACGATAAATAAATGAGAAGGAACGGATTAAAAATTTATATTATAGGTAAATGAGACATTTCATCAAATTTCGACTTGAATAAATAATAAATTCCACATTTATGATTACTGTGAGAAAAATATATGAATGATTGATATTTAACGAATTGAGTTACAAAAAGCATGAGACGGAATTAAAATAATTCAAATAACCAACTTGCGCCAACAATCCATAACTACGACACAAATAGCTGTTTGGCAGCACCCACATATGGCCTTACAGCTAACCATACACGGCCTTAATCCGTGCCCCGGCCAGGCCATGGCCAGGCCACAAGACTCGCCAAAACCAGGCCATAAAAAAGGCCCAATCAAACTGCAAACAACCACCAAACAGGCTGTGAACACCATCAAAAAGCGTTGCTAAAGCAGTTGCGTACAACACCTACCATGTAACACCCCGTAATTTCGGACCGTTAATATATTTCGAAAGTAATTTATTAATCAAGTAAAATTTGATATTAATGTATTGGAAGTAATAATAATTCAAAGAAATATAATTTTATTATATTTTGAAGTAAAGTATTTATTTTGATAGTTTCGAAATGTTTAAAAATAGTTTAAACCGTGTAAAAACTTTTCATTTCGAAATAAGGGCATATCGGGGAAAAATGACAACTCTTTTGAAAATTGGGCAAACGATTTTGGAAATGGGTCGTATGAGTATTCAATTTTCATGTAATCTCGTGTTTAAGAACTTTGGTCTTGTCGGAATTTGCATTTGACAAGCGGTTCTAATTATTATCGAAACGAGCCAAAACCGACTCGTAAAATCCCGACTAAAAACCCGCTCCCTTCCTCCTTTCCTTTCCTTTCCCGCAGCACCTCCCTTTCCCCTTCCTTTTTCTGATTTTTCTTACCAACTTCATCTTCTTTAGTGTTCTTAACAATTCCAAAACAAAATAAACACCATTTTCTTACCTTTCTAAGCCAAATTTCACCATAACTCACTCGTTTCTTGTCGGATTTTCACAAAATTTATATTTCCGGAATCCTCTCTTCGAGATCTACAACCTAGTATGTTTTAATTTCAGTTTTCTTGATGTTGATTTAAGACGAATTTGGGTAATTTCGGTTTTTTTGTACTTATTATTGTGTTTTTATTGTTTATTTAGGTGAAGACTTGGAAGACGAGTTTGGGGACTCGTATATTGTTGAAGATAGTGGCTAGTGTATATTAGGGTTTGGTATTCAAGGTGCTAATTGCTCATTTTCTAGCTTAAGGTAACATATTTTGAGTTACTCGACGAATAATCGTCACATTCTTTGCTTTTTGTATGTTTTTGTGATTTTTGTTTGAGTAGTAAATTTTCACATGCTAAAATGGGTTGCATGCATGTCTAATGCTTGTCTTTTGTTAGTTTAAGTTAACATATTAGTATAGGAATGATTAATTGATGTTTCAGACGATGTTAAACTGAACAAAAATGGAGAAATGGAGGGATGGGGGTGACGGCCAGCAGGCCCGGCAGGCCCAGGCAGGCCCACGGCTGCCTTGGGGTTGGCCCGGGTTGGTCCGTTGCTTGTTTCGCGGTTTTTCATGCTTTGTTCATCGTTTTAGGTTCATTAATGTTATAGTTAGAATAAGTAACATATGGTTAAACCTTTGAAATGAATAATGTTAGTAGTAAAGATAATGAGGTTGGTAAAATTATGCTTATATTGATAGTTATCACATGGTAGGATAGATTATAAAATGAAATTGTAATGAATAGGCTCAAAATGAATTTTATAGTGATATTTGTAATGTTTTGATGATTGTGCCGAAAACTGAGCCTTAGTCCCTTTGACTGATTCGATGTCAGTCAATTGAGTGATTGGTCAGCCGCAATTTAACCCGTACCTGTCGCAGGGCTGGGGTTGCGGGTAAAAATTCGGTTGGATGAAAATTAATGTGAAAAATGGATAATTGGCCTTATTCTTGTTTTAGGCCATTTATTAAGTTTTAGTTCACATGTGTTGTTGGTTGAATTTAATAGTTCTTATATTGTAGAAACGGCCCTAGATTCCCTGAAACCTTTAATATTGTTAGAAATGGAATTGGTATTGAATACTTTTTGCAGGTTGTTGTGTTTGTCATAGATAGGTCTTTATAGTCTTTGACGAGTATATGTTCACTGCTTAATAGCCTTTGTGTTCCTGACTTGGTGGGTTTATATCCAAGTTAGGGCATGACCTCGTTACTTATTTTGATAGTAAGTGGTCAGCTTAAGTACTAGCCAACCCTTTGGTGGACTCCTTAGGGTACTCACTTTGTTTTAGAAAAATTGTGGGTCTTGGGTGCGGTGGTGTGTATCCACATGTCTAGGTCTGCGCAGATTATAGGCTAGGGTTGTGTTGTGTCTTGGCCATGTTTTGATAGAACCTCTGAGCCAAGATACCGGTTCGATTACCTTCCCTACCTCGTGGTATAGACTCGAGTTACAGAGTGACTATTGACGGTGCTAAGAACTTATGCCTGTCTTTGATATATTGCCCTTTCTTGTATGGTGATTTTATGAATTGTAACAGGTGAGATGTAAGCCGGTTACAATTGATAAAGTTTGGATTACTATTTGTTATATGTTTCACATGATAGTTTAATTTGGTCAGTTTAGGGGTCATAGGTTAGAATACTTGATAATTAAATTGTTTATCATATTGTTTACATGTTACACTACATGTTACATTAAATATGACATTTCGTGGCTGGGAGGACTCGAAGTTACTCCCCACTGAATTGTGGCCTTCGTGTTTATATAAAATGCGATTGACAGGTTGAAGATGATTAGATGGGGTACACAGACGAGCTAGTGAGCAAAAGAACCTTGGACCTAGTTTGGCTATTTTTGTAGTAAATCTTTTAACTTTTGGTTGTGTATATATTTTGAAGGGACATATGTCTCCCTCTTTGATTTTGGTTTGTATCATTATATTTTCTTATCGTTAGCTATGGCATGTAAATTAGTTGTTAGCTATTGCAGGTTTTGACACTCTTCTTTCGGAATTGTTTGTGAATGGTTTAGGAAAGTTTTAAAAATTACAGGTTTTGTCTAGTTGAACCAATTACAAACATATCCTGTCAGTTTTTCTGTAGATTTTACGTGTTTAATTAACGTTTTTTAAGGGTGTCACAGTTGGTATCAGAGCTTGTTGCTCCCGACGCACGTTTGTGCACCCCACTTAAAATCACTTGAGCTTTAAATAATGAACTTGAGAGATGGGTAGGATGGGTAGATTTAGGATTTTATGTGGTAGTCTGTTTGTGATTGCTAATTGATAGGTACTAATTAATTTTCTCTTTTGTAAGATGGCTCCGCCAAGAAGAATTGATGATGCTCTTTTACTAGTTCTTACTCAAATTCTCCAAAACCAACAAAATCAGCAGAATCAACAAGCTCCTCCTCCCCCGCCTCCTGAGGGTACTCCAGGCACCTATACTTGGGTGGCTAATCAATTAACCCGAATCAACACTCCCACTTATGGTGGAGAGATTGATCCAGTTGCTCTTACAGGGTGGTTTCGGGAGTTGGAGAAAAGCTTTACGTTGTATGATGTTAAGAAGGAACATAAGGTGAAGCTGGCATCTCACTTCCTAGTACGAGAAGCAGATCGATGGTGGTCCATGACTGGGCCTACCGTTTTATCTGAACCGGGATTTGACTGGGAACGTTTCAAGGAGTTAGTGGAGGCCCGATTCTATCCGCAAGAACTTAAACAGCAGAAGTTGAAGGGGTTCATGGAATTAAAGCAAGGAAGCCTTCCTGTTCAGACCTTCACTTATAAATTCAACGAGTTGGCTCATTATGCAACTAGATTGGTGAAGGATGACAACGAAAAAGCCTTCTTTTATCTTGAAAAGCTCTCTCCTAAAATCAAAAGCATGGCCCGTCGGGATTCCACCAGCTTTGTTTCAATTTACAATGATGCTTTATGGGCTGAGAATTCCCTGAAAGACATTGAAAATGAAGCTCGTGCAACCAGTTCTAATCTTGGCAAGAGGCCTTTATATCCATCTTCTAGGCCTTATACTCCTTCACCCAGGTTTTTCTCTTCTCCCTCTGACCCAAATAAGAGGAGATTTGTTTCTAATGTGCAAGTTAACCGGGGTGGTCAATCTTCAGCTTTTAACGACAATAAAGGTACTAAAGACCGAGTGTGCTATAACTGCAAGAAACCAGCACATCCTGGTAAATGCTTCGTTGATCCTATCATATGCTTTTCATGCAACAAACCGGGCCACAAGGCCAATGTTTGCCCGGAGAAGAAGGTGACGGCTCCTACTACTCCTCCGCCCCCCGGAGGCGGTGAGGCCGAAGGGTCGGATTTTTGTCATGAGTCGAGCAGAAGCTGAGGCACATCCTGATATCATTACTGGTACATTTTCTATTTTTGATGTTCCTTGTTTGGTACTATTTGATACGGGTGCCTCTTTATCTTTTATTTCAATGAAACTCTCCGATAAGTTATCACTTGAATCATCACAAGAAGAAAGCACATCTATATCCTTACCCTCTGGTGATGTCTTTTCCTGTTCTAAAATCTATCCGGAAGTCCCTATTTCTATTGTGGGATCTATATTTCCAGCAAATCTTTTCCAATTTCCGCTTGAAGAATTTGATGTCATTTTGGGCATGGATTGGTTACATACTTATCATGCTCGATTTGAATGTCGGGATTAGAAAATAATTCTTACAAGCCCTTCCGGTCACCGTGTGTCTTATCAAATGGTTAAAAGACAAACCGGTACTAAATTAATTTCTGCTATGAAGTTTGTCAATGCGATGAAAAAGGGTCATCAAGCCTTCTTGTGTATGGTGACTTCTTCAAATTCTTCCTCTCTGCCTCCTAAAGAGAACATTCCTGTGGTATGTGAATTTCCCGATGTTTTTCCTGATGAGCTACCGGGAATTCCTCCTGAAAGGGAAGTTGAATTTGCTATTGATCTTATTCCTGGTACCGGCCCTATTGCTAAAGCTCCTTATAGGCTGGCACCGTCTGAAATGAAAGAGTTGAAGGCTCAACTGGATGATTTGATTGCCAAAGGTTTTATCCGACCTAGCTCTTCACCTTGGGGTGCTTCTGTTCTCTTTGTAAGAAAGAAGGATGGATCTATGCGATTATGCATAGATTATCGTGAACTTAACCGGGTTACTATCAAGAATAAATATCCTCTTCTTAGAATTGATGATCTTTTCGACCAACTCCGTGGTGCTTCCACTTTTTCTAAAATTGATCTTCGTTCGGGCTATCATCAAATTCCATCCGAGAAGGCGATATTCTTAAAACCGCCTTGATACGAGATATGGTCATTTCGAGTTTACGGTGATGCCATTCGGTTTGACCAATGCTCCAAAGCGGTATTCATGGATCGGATGAACCGTACTTTCGAGAAACACCTTGACAAATGCGTTGTAGTGTTCATTGATGACATCCTGATCTATTCTAAATCTGAAAAAGAACATGCTAAACACCTTCGTGTTATTTTAGAGATTCTGCGCCGTGAAAAATGGTATGCTAAATTCTCTAAATGTGAATTCTGGTTACCTAAAGTGACCTTCCTTGGGCATGTCATTTCAAAAGAGGGCGTTATGGTAGATCCTGCCAAAATTGAAGCCGTTGTTGATTGGAAAAGTCCAACCAATGTTTCTGAAATCCGTAGTTTCCTTGGCTTGGCGGGTTACTATCGGCGGTTTGTAAAGGATTTTTCAAAGATTGCTAGGCCGATGACTCAGTTGCTGAAGAAAGAGCCTAAGTTTGTGTGGTTTGAGGAGTGTGAAAATCCCTTCCAGGAATTGAAAAAGAGGTTGACTACCGCTCCGGTGTTGACCTTACCTGAAGAAGGAGTGGACTTTGATGTTGACTGTGATGCTTCTAAGCATGGTGTAGGTTGTGTCTTGATGCAAAAAGGGAAAGTCATTGCGTATGCCTCTCGACAGCTTAGAGTTCATGAAGTTAACTACCCGACTCATGATCTTGAATTAGCTGCGGTGGTGCATGCTTTGAAGATTTGGAGACACTACCTCATTGGAGTCCATTGCAACATCTACACCGACCACAAAAGCCTGAAATATCTCTTTACCCAAAAAGAGCTGAACATGAGACAAAGAAGATGGTTAGAATTGGTGAATGACTATGATGCCGATCTAATTTATCACGAAGGAAAAGCTAATGTGGTGGCTGATGCTCTTAGCAGAAAATCCTGTCATTCTTTGAATTCTTTTCAGGAATTACCTCCTGAACTTGCTTTAGAACTTCAAAAATTAGGAGTAAGCCTTGTAAAAAGGGGCTCTCATCATCTTGATGCCATGTCAGCCGAACCTGACTTCTACCGTGAGATCCGTGCTTGTCTTCCTGATGATCCTACTTTCAAATCCATTCGAGCTAAAATTCAACTTGGCAAGCTAAGGATTGTAAGATTGATGACGATGGGTATCTTCATTATCATGGTAGAATCTATGTTCCGAGTACAGCCGATTTGAGAAAAAGAATTCTTGATGAAGCACACCTCTCTCCTTACTCCATTCATCCGGGAGGTACCAAAATGTACAAAGATTTGAGATTGCAATTCTGGTGGCCTAGGATGAAGATTGAAGTTATGGAGTATGTCAGTAAATGCCTCACCTGCCAGAAAGTAAAGGTAGAGAATCAAAAGCCCGGGGGTTTGCTTCAACCCTTGGATGTTCCTCTTTGGAAATGGGAGTCTATTTCCATGGATTTTGTGATGGCTTTACCCAGGACTTCCACTGGGAAGAATGTTGTTTGGGTGGTGGTGGACCGATTGACTAAGTGTGCTCGGTTTATTCCTATCAAAGAGACCTGGAGTTTAGAAGTTCTAGCTCGTGTCTATGTGGATGAGATAGTGCGCTATCATGGGGTTCCTAAAGATATAGTTTCAGATCGAGACCCTCGATTTTGTTCTCGTTTCTGGACTGCATTACAGGAGGCCTTGGGTAGTAAACTATTGATGAACACTGCTTTTCACGCCGCCACTGATGGTCAAACCGAGAGAACGATTCAAACTTTAGAGGATCTTCTTCGTGCCTGTGCCTTAGATTTCCAAACTTCCTGGGAGAAATGTTTACCTCTGGTTGAATTCTCTTACAACAACAGCTATCAAGACTCCATTAAAATGGCACCATATGAAGCTCTGTACGGTAGAAAATGCCGTACTCCAGTCTGTTGGGATCAAACCCAAAATGTTCCAATGTTAGGACCTGATTTGGTGACCGAGTCCGTTGAACAAGTTAAGATCATTCGGGTGCGGATGAAAGCCGCTCAGGACCGTCAAAAGTCATATGCTGATGTCCGTCGTCGACCACTTTCCTTTGAGGTTGATGATCAAGTATTCCTTAAAGTGTCACCTATGAAAGGGGTGAAACGGTTTGGCGTTAAAGGGAAGCTGAGCCCTAAATATATTGGACCTTTTCGGGTGATTGAAAAGATTGGTCCTGCTGCATACCGTTTAGAATTGCCCCCAAATCTGAGCAAGGTTCACAATGTCTTCCATGTTTCTCAATTGAGGAAGTACATTTGTGACCCTAGCCATATCATCCAAGAAGAGATTCTTGAATTGGAGCCTAACTTGGTGGTTGAAGAAAGGCCAATTCGGATTCTTGAAAAAGCCAATAAGCAACTTAGGAGCAAAGTTGTACCTCTAGTCCGTGTTCTTTGGCGTTGTGGAAATGTCGAAGAAGAGACTTGGGAGACTGAAGCTTCTATGTTAGCTAAATATCCTGAATTATTCTCGTAAGGTATTCCTTTTCTTACTCTTTTTCCGAGTTACTAAGCCGTGTTTAATCATAATTAGTAAAGATATTATTCTTATTATAGAACTTTAAACTAAAGTTTTGAAAATGCTTTTATGATTTTCAATGGTTTTAACATTAATGAGTGTTAAATCTCGTTGTTGGAGACGTCCCAATAATGGGTTTTCTCATTTATTGGTGTAGAAATATTTTTATATCTTGATATGAATGTGGATGTTCTTGTCTGATCAACGAGAGTATCACCGTTTCATTGAAAAGATACCTATATTTTCCTTATGATTATATTATTAAGATGTTGTATACTAAAATTTCTCCTTCTAAGTTTCGAGGACGAAACTTTTTAAAAGGAGGGGTGATTGTAACACCCCGTAATTTCGGACCGTTAATATATTTCGAAAGTAATTTATTAATCAAGTAAAATTTGATATTAATGTATTTGAAGTAATAATAATTCAAAGAAATATAATTTTATTATATTTTGAAGTAAAATATTTATTTTGATAGTTTCGAAATGTTTAAAAATAGTTTAAACCGTGTAAAAACTTTTCATTTCGAAATAAGGGGCATATCGGGGAAAAATGACAACTCTTTTGAAAATTGGGCAAACGATTTTGGAAATGGGTCGTATGAGTATTCAATTTTCTTGTAATCTCGTGTTTAAGAACTTTGGTCTTGTCGGAATTTGCATTTGACAAGCGGTTCTAATTATTATCGAAACGAGCCAAAACCGACTCGTAAAATCCCGACTAAAAATCCGCTCCCTTCCTCCTTTCCTTTCCTTTCCCGCGGCACCTCCCTTTCCCCTTCCTTTTTCTGATTTTTCTTACCAACTTCATCTTCTTTAGTGTTCTTAACAATTCCAAAACAAAATAAACACCATTTTCTTACCTTTCTAAGCCAAATTTCACCATAACTCACTCGTTTCTTGTCGGATTTTCACAAAATTTATATTTCCGGAATCCTCTCTTCGAGATCTACAACCTAGTATGTTTTAATTTCAGTTTTCTTGATGTTGATTTAAGACGAATTCGGGTAATTTCGGTTTTTTTGTACTTATTATTGTGTTTTTATTGTTTATTTAGGTGAAGACTTGGAAGACGAGTTTGGGGACTCGTATATTGTTGAAGATAGTGGCTAGTGTATATTAGGGTTTGGTATTCAAGGTGCTAATTGCTCATTTTCTAGCTTAAGGTAACATATTTCGAGTTACTCGACGAATAATCGTCACATTCTTTGCTTTTTGTATGTTTTTGTGATTTTTGTTTTAGTAGTAAATTTTCACATGATAAAATGGGTTGCATGCATGTCTAATGCTTGTCTTTTGTTAGTTTAAGTTAACATATTAGTATAGGAATGATTAATTGATATTTCAGACGATGTTAAACTAAACAAAAATGGAGAAATGGAGGGATGGGGGTGACGGCCAGCAGGCCCGGCAGGCCCAGGCAGGCCCACGGCTGCCTTGGGGTTGGCCCGGGTTGGTCCGTTGCTTGTTTCGCGGTTTTTCATGCTTTGTTCATCGTTTTAGGTTCATTAATGTTATAGTTAGAATAAGTAACATATGGTTAAACCTTTGAAATGAATAATGTTAGTAGTAAAGATAATGAGGTTGGTAAAATTATGCTTATATTGATAGTTATCACATGTTAGGATAGATTATAAAATGAAATTGTAATGAATAGGCTCAAAATGAATTTTATAGTGATAATTGTAATGTTTGATGATTGTGCCGAAAACTGAGCCTTAGTCCCTTTGACTGATTCGATGTCAGTCAATTGAGTGATTGGTCAGCCGCAATTTAACCCGTACCTGTCGCAGGGCTGGGGTTGCGGGTAAAAATTCGGTTGGATGAAAATTAATGTGAAAAATGGATAATTGGCCTTATTCTTGTTTTAGGCCATTTATTAAGTTTTAGTTCACATGTGTTGTTGGTTGAATTTAATAGTTCTTATATTGTAGAAACGGCCCTAGATTCCCTGAAACCTTTAATATTGTTAATATTGCTAGAAATGGAATTGGTATTGAATACTTTTTGCAGGTTGTTGTGTTTGTCATAGATAGGTCTTTATAGTCTTTGACGAGTATGTGTTCACTGCTTAATAGTCTTTGTGTTCCTGACTTGGTGGGTTTATATCCAAGTTGGGGCATGACCTCGTTACTTATTTTGATAGTAAGTGGTCAGCTTAAGTACTAGCCAACCCTTTGGTGGACTCCTTAGGGTACTCATTTTGTTTTAGAAAAATTGTGGGTCTTGGGTGCGGTGGTGTGTATCCGCATGTCTAGGTCTGCGAAGATTATAGGCTAGGGTTGTGTTGTCTCTTGGCCATGTTTTGATGGAACCTCTGAGCCAAGATACCGGTTCGATTACCTTCCCTACCTCGTGGTATAGACTCGAGTTACAGAGTGACTATTGACGGTGCTAAGAACTTATGCCTGTCTTTGATATATTGCCCTTTCTTGTATGGTGATTTTATGAATTGTAACAGGTTAGATGTAAGCCGGTTACAATTGATAAAGTTTGGATTACTATTTGTTATATGTTTCACATGATAGTTTAATTTGGTCAGTTTAGGGGTCATAGGTTAGAATACTTGATAATTAAATTGTTTATCATATTGTTTACATGTTACACTACATGTTACATTAAATATGACATTTCGTGGCTGGGAGGACTCGAAGTTACTCCCCACTGAATTGTGGCTTTCGTGTTTGTATAAAATGCGATTGACAGGTTGAAGATGATTAGATGGGGTACACAGACGAGCTAGTGAGCAAAAGAACCTTGGACCTAGTTTGGCTATTTTTCTAGTAAACCTTTTAACTTTTGGTTGTGTATATATTTTGAAGGGACATATGTCTCCCTCTTTGATTTTGGTTTGTATCATTATATTTTCTTATCGTTAGCTATGGCATGTAAATTAGTTGTTAGCTATTGCAGGTTTTGACACTCTTCTTTCGGAATTGTTTGTGAATGGTTTAGGAAAGTTTTAAAAATTACAGGTTTTGTCTAGTTGAACCAATTACAAACATATCCTGTCAGTTTTTCTGTAGATTTTACGTGTTTAATTAACTTTTTTTTAAGGGTGTCACATACCAACGCTACATTTTACGTCCGAAAACAGTCCTATAAACACCAAATTTCATGCCCAAAACAGTCCCAAAGATAACAATAAAACATGGTGAAAACGACGCCCATACCGAGTCCATTTAAGACAAGCTTTAAGACAAGAACAAGACGAAAAAGTAACACTTTACAAACTCCAGCAAGCTCATTCTTTTCCTTTCCAAACCTTCCTCAGTTTGTCCGATCAAAACAGCTCATTACAAAACAAATTTAAGACAAATTTATAAGCATAAGCAAGACGGAATTAATTCATATTAATCATCCAATTCAAACATATACACTGCCAAGTAACTATAGGTCATGTAATTTCTGCAATTGAAATTGGAAATCTCGTAGTATTCCGTCACATTCAATCATTCAAAAACAGTCCAAGAAAGGGATGCAAAGATTCACACTTTAATACTACTAGTAACAAACTACCACATATAAACATGAAATCTTGACATAATGTCGAGTAACCTATCACCGTTACCTTTTTGCCCTTCAATGAACACGATTCCGTCGCAAATTGCTCTGGGTTGTCCAATCTTGCATCTAGAAAGATGGAGGGCGGAAAGAGGAAGAGAATGGTATAAAATTTATCGAATTTGGTTGAGAAATGGGGGAGACATCGGGGTTTGAAGCTCGGGATAAAAATGGTGATTTGGCTCCGCTTGAAGTTGGGTGTTGTTTTATTTTTTTATTTTATTTTTTTTTTTAAGTTCTTTCGAAATGAAGAAAGGAGAATGAAGGGGGGGGGGACACGGTAGGTAGCATACAATAATAATAATAATAATAATAATAATAATAATAATAATAATAATAATAATAATAATAATAATAATAATAATAATAATAATGATGATGATGATGATGATGATGATGATGATGATGATGATGATGATGATGATGATGATGATGATGATGATGATGATGATGATGATGATGATGATGATGATGATGATGATGATGATGATGATGATGATGATGATGATGATGATGATGATGATGATGATGATAATAATAATAATAATAATAATAATAATAATAATAGTAGGATCATTTTAAGTGTAGAGAGTAGGTGAGTGAGTATGTGTAGTAGGGATCGGATTGGTCCGAATAAATTAGCCTCATATATGAAAATGTGACGGTCTTATGCTAGACGGGAATTCGCCTTAAACCTAGTATAATTTAAGACGGAACTTTATTATTGTCGCTATTAATATTATCCGACAAAATATTTATTTTATATAAACAAGCTTGGAAAAAGTAACTTTTATAAAATCTATGTTAAAAAGGAGATCAATTAAATTAAATAATTTAAAAATATAAAATAAAGTAATCGAACGGCTAAATAAATTTTTAATGTCAGAATGAGAAATTCGCGGGTGTTACAATCACCCCATCTTTTAAAAAGTTACGTCCTCGAAACTTGAAAGTAGAAAATGAAAGATTATAAAGGTAAAACTGGACTTTTGAAATTGGTAACCTAAAACATTTAAAAGGTTACTTATCGTAAGAATCAAAATTCTTTCAAATGTTTCAAATAAAATTTTCCGACAGAACCAGATTCTCATCAAAGGAATGGAAGTGTTCTCGTTACGTATTAAAGAACATCACATTCCAAATCAAAGATAAGGTCAAAAGGCACATCATTTGTATAAATTGAAAATCAAAATGCTTTCAAAAAAAACATTTATGAAGAGTTTTCAAAAGTATATGTCTCATTCATGGAACGAAATTGCTCTTGTTATGCACACAAGAACGCTAACTTTCCAAGTCAAAGACAAATTTAAGACAAAAATCACTCGCCGACAAGCGTAGAACAAGTTATTAAACGTCTGTAATAACGAGTTATAACATCCTATCAACGTTAAAACCAAAAGAAAAGGTAATCCACTCAAATTTTCTTTTGCAAAAGCCAAAATAGAAATAAAGGTTTTCAGTTTTAAACTCAAAAGGGAGTCAAATTCCTGAAACCGTAATATTAAACTTTGACAAAGAAATCATAAATAGATCAAAGTTAACAGAAATTGGATAAAATTTAAAGAAATCTCGGGTTTAGCAACTAAAATCATTTTAAATAAGTTTATATTCAAAGAACAAGTAGGGAACTAAATCAAATTTTCATTTTCGAACCTTTTAAAATAGGTAAATTTTTGTAAAAGTAACATAACTTCTTAATAATGAACCAAAAATGGTAACTTGAAAGTTTAGAAGTTGTACGATATGAAAAGTAACTTAGACATTCTAAATACAAGGTACGCTAAGAGAGTCCAAACTTAACTAACCAAAGAACTAGGATGAACTTCTTAAGGGTAAGTGTCGAAGTAAGGTCAACAAGGATGTCAAAGATAGAGTTTCACAGGTTACGAGTATCAAACTTAAAGGAGGAGCATGATGAAACGAGGAAGGGAGGTATGAACGGTAACACTTATGGTCAAAGAAGAAAGGGAAATTAGGTAACAAGGAAACGCCAGATACTCATATCTCAAACACAACATCATCCTAACTGGTTCCGGAAATTTCCAAATAACAAAACTTATAACCATGACACTCCCAAAGATTTCCTCAAAACACTTATGTTACCTCATCCTAAGTCAATCCATGAAACAAGGTACTTCACTATAAGTGTGATTTTACCACTCCAAATCCTCAAACATATACAAACCACTTCCACGAGATCAAGGTCAAAGCCCCTAATAAAGCTACACTCATATCCAGCTAGTGTCAACCATGAGTTTCTCAAAATGTTAAATCCCTTAATCAAAAATCCAAATTCAAAAGTCCTTTTGCATATTCTATCATCCCAAAGAGATCTTGTTATACTCTTGAAATCTGAAGCATAGGTAGTGACATTCTTCGAATCACGAGACAACCACGCAAAACATCAAACTCATCTCCGCTCAATATTATCGATCCTAACATATAATTACTTCCCAAAAAACTCTGGCTACTAATCGTCATTACCGCAAAGTAAATACCCAAATGAGATTCCAAAACTAGCAACAACTCTCCCTAACATGGTTTTTAAGTAATCATCACAGAACTCACAAAAGTATACTGACTATGCTAACCTCGAGCTCAACTCACTTCCAAGTATAAAAACCAAGGCCAAGTTCCATAACCTAAGTAACATATACAACTCACACTTTACACAAGGCATTCCACCAATCAATCACGCTCTCTTTATCAAAGAACTAGGTATAAGAATTACTAAATATATCTCATCACACTACTTAAGTCTCTCTAATATCACAACCTTTCAAAATCAGGTGACAGGGCAGTCGTATACCTATAAAAAATAACCAACTGGCTCTAACTAATATAGCTAGGGAAGTCGGGTCGATCTCCACAGGGAGATGGGAAAATGTTAGCTTTGTCTAAGTTTGTCACGGTAACCAAATTGTGGGCTTTAATTGGGTTGTTGTTCTAAACTAATGAGAATGAGAAAGAGAAAAAGGCAGAGAAAAAGGATTAAGGAGATAAAGAAAGCAGCTAAGACAGACGGTTCACCATGATTATTCGGTCAAGTAATCTAGGTCTCAGGTCAATGCAAGTATGGTCCAAGGAGCAGTGAATATCTCCTTCCGGTCTCAATTCGCCCTAAAGCACAAATAGCTTAGCTTCCGCCCTCACTACAGTGCCCTAATGTTCGCTACGAGTCTCGCCCTTTCCAACCTTCCGGTCTAGGTCAAGGTTTACTATGATTTAAATGTCTAATTGCGTCGACTCAATTAGATAGATACAAATAAATGCAGCGATTACCAAGGATTACATCAGCATTAACCTAATAATTCAATCACTATCCCTTCATAATCATGGATCCCCTAGTCTTAGCAAGGGAAATTAGCTATGCATCATCATCGAATTAACAACAATAACATATAAATAATAGGAATTAAACATGATGATAATAAAATGAAATGAGAACAAATAGCAATAGTAAAATAAAGGAATAGAGGAAATAGAAGCAATCAAATGAATTAAGAATAAGAACAAGAATTAAAAGGGAATAATAATACCGAATACAAGTTCCGAATCTGAGTAGAAAAGAGTAGAAGAAGAGTAAAATGAAGAAGCAGTAGAAAAATATAGAGTGAAAGTGAATCCGGAAGAGTTACGCAGTCTACTGTCTTTAGTAGTATACGAAAATCCTCCTCTAAACCTAATCCATAGCCTAATTACAAAAGCCCATACGAAATTAGGCGGAAAAACTCTATTACAGGCAAACCCACTCGATCGAGTGGAAACAAACCACTCGATCGAGCAACTAAGCGACAAACGCCTCGATCGAGTGGAAATAAACCACTCGATCGAGTAACTCCTTGTAATGTCTTCTCGATTGAATACTCGAACTGCTTGATCGAGTAACTTCCAGTATATAAAGCATTCGATCGACTAGAAAAGTAGTCGATCGAGCTATTTTGGCACGTTAGACACTATAACACCTTCCGAAACCAGCTCACGCGTCTTCAAAGTGATAGATTCCAAGCTCCGGCTCCTTGTTCTCCATAAATACATTCAAATGGGACGAGTTTAGGCTCGATTTAGTTTATCTTCGGTTAATTCCTGCAATTTACATAAAACGAACCAACGTAGACTATTCGGGGGTATTTGTAGCTAGATGACACGTAAATAGTACATAAATGCGTGTAGTAATAAGGTAAAAACCTTATATAAAATACACGCATCAAATCTCCCCAAACCAAACCTTTGCTTGTCCCCAAGCAAACTATGAATGCAACTAAGAAATAACAGTGGAACGGGACCAATGCATCAGCTACAAATCATTCACCAAAACCAGTTTAATACAATAACTAACAAAGTGGCAAATGATAAGTGCAAACGAATTATCTCAATGTTTCAAACTTACTGAACCGTCGACCTTGCAAGACTCAATATCGGACTCTCACAGGTCGCTCATCACTCAAAATTAGGCACAAGGTGAGTATATATGTGAAAGATAGAAAGAAGTAAAGACACTCTCCTAACTCGACCTATAAGAACATGCATGCAGTTAACATGAATAGAGTCTCTACAACCATACATACGCATTCCAACCATACTAATGACCAAAACATATGCCGAGGACTTATATTTAGGTAAGTGAGGTAATGGGTAAGAAGGGGCTAAGATGAATTTGGATATGTGGAGTTAATAACCAGGCTAGCAACAACGAATCCAAATATTGAACTGCATCCCAACTTCGTACTCAATATAACAAAACAGAACGGTGTAAATTCAATGCACTCATCTCACAATACGCCATAAACTTTTCAGCTCCCCATAAAATATAAGTAAAACATGGGAGTAAAAATCATCCATATAATTTTCCATTTTTTCGCACATGATTTTTCCTTTTCGTATTTCCAATTTTTTTCTTTTCATTTTCTTTTCTTTTTTTTTTTCATTTTCATTCATCATATTTTCTTTTCATTCCCTTCAGTTCTTCCATCATCTTATGAAATCAGATAAAAGTAACCAAACTGCAGTAAAGCATTCCAAACAGCTACACATCACTAGCTTGGCTAGGGTAGGAAAAATTATAGTTTGTAGCTAGTAGGACAAAAAGGGCAATTTGGCTATGTGGGGCTCATAGGTGGAATGAAATAAAAGGGAACTGCCTCTCCTAACATGTGTCACCATCCACAGACCGAATGCATACAGGTATTAAGAAGACTAGACTCATGCTTATGCAAATTGATGTTACATGCCTTACAGAGAGTACTACCCACATCCTAAATGAAACCGGTCATGAATGTCACCAGTTTATAAAGCTCTAACCTCAGAATGTAATGTAGCTTGCCGATATGTGAGTCAAGTCTATTCGTTCAGATAAGAGAGAAACAAAAACTCGTAGATCATGCAGATAATCATGCCAGCTAAATGTCAAGAATATGCAAGGCTAAGGTAAGGATTCAATGTAGCGTCAAAGTTCAAACGTTCCGACTCATATTAAACGTGAAAATGTTTGAAATTTATGTGATTTTGGAAATTTGAATTAAAAAGAACAATGCATGCGAAAATAAATAAACGTGCAAACGAAAATGCAAGAAAACATGCAAACACAGATATGGATGCATACCTCCCCAAACCAGACCGTACAATGCCCTCATTGTACCAAAAATAGGGAAAGAAATGCAAACTGAGGAGAAAAGGATAACTCGAGGCAGAAGACTTACAAAACGTATAAGAAGCATAGGGAATGTATAAAAACCATAGTTTTATGTTCTAAAGTTCAACAAAAAGCTAAAGGCAAAGAAATAGTTCAACAAAAATACAACAAAACAGTCCGGGTTGCCTCCCGGAGAGCGCAGGTTTAGGAGGTCCCGCACGACCTTTCTGGCATCAATTAACTGGCGCATCAAGCTCGTCAAAGTACAAGACTTCAACACGATTGTCTGCTTCACTTGCCTCGTGATAATGCTTCACATATTGCCCATTCACCTTGAACCGATTTCCCTCGGGGCTTTCTAGCTCAACGGATTTAAATTTAGTGACAGCTGTCACCATATAAGGACCACTCCACCTGGACTTCAGCTTTCCAGAAAATAATCACAGTCGGGCATTAAACAGCATCACCTTTTTCCCAACATGAAACTCCCGAGGTAGAATTCTTTTGTCGTGCCATCTCTTCGTCTTTTCTTTATAAATGCGCGAGCTGTCATAGGCATTAAGCCTAAATTCTTCCAACTCATCTAGCTGCAAAAGACAATTCTGACCACACAACTTAGGATCAAAGTTAAGCTCACGAATTGCCCACCAAGCCTTACATTCCAACTTAACAGGTAAATGACATGATTTCCTGTAAACTAACCTATAAGGTGATGCACCAATTGGTGTCTTAAAGGCAGTTATGTAGGCCCATAATGTGTCTTCTAATTTAAGACTCTAATCCTTCCGTGATTTAGAAACTACCTTAGATAAGATCTCTTTTAGCTCGCGATTAGAGACCTCAACCTGACCACTAGTTTGGGGGTGATACCCCAAACCACGCCAGTGTTGAACACCAACATTAGACAGAATGGAAGTTAGTTTCTTTTCTTTAAAGTGCATTCCCCCATCACTAATGACGACCCTAGGGACACCAAATCGGGGAAATATGACATTTTTAAACATTTTTATCATGGTCTTGGCATCACAATGAGGTGAGGCAATTGCCTCGACCCACTTCGACACATAATCTACAGCCACTAAAATGTACCTGTTACCTTTACTGGACGGGAACGGTCCTTGAAAATCAATGCCCCAGACATCGAAAACGTCAACCTCTAAGATACCATTTTGTGGCATCTCATGTCTCTTTGAAATGTTCCCTGATCGTTGGCAGGCATCACAAGCTGAAACAAAAGACTTAGCATCAACAAACAAAGAAGGTCAGTAGTAAAAACCAGACTGAAGTACCTTAGCCACGGTGCGCGATGAACCGTGGTGACCACCATAGGAAGACGAGTGACAGCCTTCCAGGACTACTTTGGTCTCCCACTGCGGAATACACCGTCTGTAGAGACCGTCTGCACATTCCTTAAACAAATAAGGATCGTCCCAAAAATACTGCTTAGCGTTATACAGAAAACGCTTCCTCTGCTGTTGAGAAAGGTCCGGCGGCAGCTTGCCACTGACAACGTAATTAGCTATATCTGCATACCAAGGCTCTTGGTTAATAATAGACGATAATATAGCAAATAAAGTATCGTCAGGGAAAGAGTCATCAATAGGTAAAGAATCTTCCCCTTCTTGTCGCGACAGCCGAGACAGATGATCATCTACAATGTTCTCGGCTCCTTTCTTATATTTAATCTACAAATCAAACTCCTGGCGAAGGAGTATCCATCTCAATAATCGTGGTTTAGCCTCCTTCTTAGCAAGGAGATGCCTCAAAGCTCCATGGTTAGTAAAAACAGTAACTTCTGACCCAATCAAATAAGAACGAAATTTCTCTAAGGCATAAACTACAGCTAGGATCTCTTTTTAAGTGGTAGTGTACTTCACTTGAGCCTCATCCAGAGTTCGGCTCCAATAGTAGATTGCATTTAAAGCTTTGTCTTTCCGTTGGCCTAGCATTGCTCCTAGTGCATAGTCACTGGCATCACACATTATCTCAAACGGCAAGTCCCAGTCGGGAGGCTGTATGATCGGCGCAGAGACCAAAGCCTGCTTTAACCTTTTAAAAGCAGAAAGACACTCGTCAGTAAATACAAAAGCGGCATCCTTAAGTAGCAGCTGTGTAAGTGGTTTAGCAATTTTCGAGAAATCCTTGATAAACCGGCGATAGAAGCCGGCGTGGCCAAGGAAACTCTTGATACGTGCATTTTATATAGTCTTTTTAGGCCTTTTCATGCACGTATTTCCATGCTTTTATCGTAGTTTATGCTACGAAATGCCCTGAATATGCTACTTTGGTTTGTTTTGTCTTATTTGCAGAAATGAACCAGAAAGTAGTGAAATCAAGCCTTTTACCGTCCGTTTAGCATGCATTTGCAGGAAGTGTGAATTTGGAGCGGGAATGTAGCTATTTTGAGATGCGCAAAGAAGTAAGATAGCTAGGCAAGCAAAGGAAGAACTTCAAATTGCTAGTGCCTACTTTGAAGAGCCATATCTCGAGTTCTACAACTGATATTTAGTTGATTTAAATTGTAGATGAAAGCTTGTCCTCTTAGCTTTCCAACGCAACCGGAATCGCCCTTTTTTGTCCAAGTAACGAAGAAATAGCAGCCGTTTGAAGTTCAGTGCGCAAAGTAGGAAATTGTTGCTGGAAAGTACTCGATCGAGTACAATTTTGCTCGATCGAGTCCTTTTTCTACTCGATCGAGTAGTGGCATTTTAGGATTTACTCGATCGAGTATATTTTCTACTCGATCGAGTGGTTTAAGCTTTAGTTTACTCGATCGAGTGGTTTTAAATCACCCGATCGAGTGGATTCTCTTATGGGCTTGGTCTTTTTAGGTTTATTTCCGTCATTAGGTTAAATAATTCCTATTTTATTATAAATAGGAAGGTAGGACGTCAGTTGTACTCCTCTTCCCTCCTCTTTTTCTCTCCGACACCACTTACGTTACTTTTACTGCTCCTACTTTGTTCCTCTATTCCGGATTTATTTCAGTAACATTTCTTTCCCTTTTCCTCTTTAATTTAATGTTTATTTCTCTTCCTCTCTTTAATACTTATATTCTTTATTTAATTATGTCTAGCTAATTCCTTTAGTATGTTAGGACTAGGGAAGCCGTGGTAGCAATACGTTAGGATTGACATGATTAGATTAGTTTGCGATAAGAATTGTATTAAGCAATATAATTGTGATTAGGTTGAATGAATGCATGCAGGAGACCGATTTATTTAGTTACCCCCGACCTGGATCGAAAGATTGGAAGGGAAGGCTTGCTTAATTACAATAGGTGATACCTAATTAGGGCGAAAGCTAAGTTAGGGAGACCCTAGGGCGATTAGAGACCGAAAGGGTATAATCGTAGGTTTAAGGACCGAAAGGTGACGACCTCGCTCGTCTTATCAATAATTTAATCGACTCAATTGACCCGATAGTGTAGCTGCCACGGTAGACCGATTCCTAGCATATTTCCCTCTTTTATCTGATTTACCCTTGTATTTCTTCATTATTTTCTCTTATTCATTCCCCTCTTGCTTTAATCTAATTAGTCTAGTCAAAACATTTCAAACCCCCAATTGTGACATTAGACAGATAGAATAGACAAGTAGATAGTAAACCGCCTCCCTATGGAGATCGACCCTACATACCGCTGACTTCTATTAGTAGTACTTAGGTATTTATTTTTGGTACATAACGACCGTATCAAATTTTGGCGCCGTTGCCGGGGAGGCAACTATTTATTTATTTGTTTAATTCTGTCTGTTTTTAGCCTCCGGGGATTTTTCCCTTGAGGCCGTTCTAATTCTTTTCTTTAGTGCTGTTTTGATAGGCCTTACAGGTTCTACCTAGACAGTTCTAGGTGAAAGATTGTCAAAGGGAAGGCTTGAGTACCTTTGACCCATCACCTATGTCCCATTATATGGCGCAATGTGATTTATCATGGGAGATGTGGTTCTGCTGAGCACAATGCAGTTCTTTGTATGGCAGAAAATGACGCGGTCTACGAGTTCAAGCGTTGGGGACGTGTTAGCCATTCCTCTGTAGTTGTACCACCACATCCACCCTATCAATGGCCACCGCAACAAGATCCTCCTGACATACAGAAAGAAGAGCTTGCGGAGCTGAAATCTTTAATGGAGACACTTGCATTCCAAATGCAAGATGATGATAGACGCACTTGTGCGCGATTTGATAAGCTCGAGTCTGAAATTTCTCAGTTAGTAGCTGAGTTGTATAGTTGGCAACCAGAAGAGGTATACTTTACCGAGAGCGGTTTTTCCCCTATAGAACCCGTGTTGTCCAATGCTGAGGATGATTTATATGACTCAGATGACGAATTTCTATCATATTTCAAGAGCTTACACGAAGATTTCAGCGCTGTATAGGAAGAATCACTCGATCGAGTGACTTATATTAGTCGATCGAGTGAATTTCCGGAAGAAAGTTCTCGATCGAGTAATAATTCTGCTCGATCGAGTGAAAATCAGGAAGGAAGTGGTCGATCGAGTAATAATTCTACTCGATCGACTGAATTGGCCAGCGAGAGCATTGATTCGTCATGTGGATTTGTTTTGGATGACGATTTTGACGATGATAATGGATACGGTGAGTCTACCCTATTCAAAGCCGAGTTAGATGCGCTTGAGGCTGCGATTTACGGGCTGAATTCCACTGAGGGCGACGAAAGGACAACTGAGTCGGCATTTGCTCCCAGCACGGATGAGGTATTACATTCTTTTGTCGATGATTCCATTGAGAGAAACCTACCTGAGGTAATTAGCGATGATTTTATTATTGTTAATATTCAAAGTACGCTACCTCGTTTGACTCATGCTATTTCTTTTAATGCTATACCCCCTCCCATGTGGACGTATAAATTAACGAATTTTCACCGTCCTTGTCATCTCAATCTTGTTAATCTGAAATGGGGCCCTACTTTATTGTCAATTGCTCCCGAGCTCCTCTATTTTGTGGACAAGTTTAGGAGCTCTCATAGGAAATTTGTTAGACTTAAACGGTCATACATTTTTATTTCCTATTTCTTTATTCCACTTTGGTGCTACTTATGCTCTTGTGTAGCACATGCGCAGATGTATGATCTCATGCTAAGAGCTTTAAGCTGTTTTGATTATGACTGATTGGAGAAGCTATTGAAAAAGAAGGTCGAGCTGGGACCTGTCTGAAACTAGCGCTACCCGGAAGGCAATCCGGAGATTTATTTTTAGTTGTTTTTCATTTTATTTCAGTTTTAGTTGTAATAAATGGTCTTCGTACCATAGACTATTTTAGTTATGCTTGTTCTGTTAGTTTTGCGGGCTGTTTTCATTGCATCTTTGCAGGAACATATTGAGGATCACTCGATCGAGTACTTTTTGTACTCGATCGAGAGCTTTTTCTGCTGTTTTACTCGATCGAGCATTCTCATTTTACTCGATCGAGCACCTGCGAAGAGAGAACAACTTGATCGACCATTATTCCTCTCGATCGAGCTGTTTTGGATGCCCTTTGATTTCGATTCGCTTCCTGTGACGATATTTGGGCTATTTAGCGACCTCCTACGTTGCCGGCTGGTTTGGGGAGGTCCCTTATTCACGCAATCTTGTGAGCTTTCCGTATTTACTCTCTTTCTCTCTTAGTTTGCATTTCCTTTCCATGTTTTGGTACAATGGGGGCATTGTACGGTTTGGTTTGGGGAGGTTTTGCATCCATATCTGTGTCTGCATCTTGTTTTTATTTCCGTTTCTGTTATCACGTTTATTTCCGTATGCATTGTTGTTTATTTTTCATATAAAATTTAAAATCTCAAAAAAATTGAATAAATTGTTAAAAATTCAAAAATTTCACGTTTATTTTAGCATATAGGTTGAGTCGGAAAGATGGATTCCAGTGATGAAATTGCTATATTATTTGTCTTTTGCTTAAGCCTTGCATAGACTATATATCTTTTTAGCTTTGTCTTTTGCATATCTACGAGTTAATGTTAAAATTTAGCTGAACATATAGACTTGACCTGAAATTTTGGCATCCTACTTATAATTTCTAAGGATTAGAGCCTTATAAACTGGTGTCATTTATGACCGGTTTCATGTAGGATTGTGAGTAGTTACTCCTTGCATAGCATGTTCATTAAGTTGCACGTATATGAAATTCAATTGCTTTTTTTTGCCGTCATACATTCGGGTTAGTGGTTGGTGTCACATGCAGGGAGGTGCTTACAATTTCCTTTTCTTTAATTTTTACCCATTTAACTCCACATTAGCCAAATTTGCCTGTTGACCCTTAGCTATATCCCAAATTTAGCCTGCCTTGTCAAGCTAGTTTAGTGTATGTTTTGCGGTATATATTTCATTGTGCCAAGTTTGGCTCGTATTCTGTTGATTCGGAGTTGGTAATCTAAGAAAAAAGGGAGGATGATGAAAAAAGACATGAAAAATGAAAAAAAAAAAGAAAAAAAAAGAGAATTTGAAAAAGGAATTCGAAAAAACAGGAAAAGAAAAGAAAAGAAGAAACCGAAAAAAAAAGAATGAAAATAGAAAGAAAAAGAAAAAAAATGTTGTTTGATGAGACGGTTTCACTCCTATGCTTTATCTATATCATTTGAGGAGTATTTTCAGTTCGGTTTGGTGAGTTTTATGCCAAATGAAGGGCATATGTGCTTAATTCATAATTGAGTAAGGATGGATGTTGTCATATGGTTCTGTTTAGGTACTAGCTTGATCACCTATACCTCCACATTCCCACAAATGTTTTGCCTTTTCTTAGGCATTTCCTCACTTTACCATATTTTTGTAAGCCCTCGGCTGTGACAGGACCTTGTTTGGTTGGAATGTGTGTATGGTACCTAGAATTGTCTATCATCTTTGTTGCATGCATGTTATGTAGGTCGCAGTCTAGGAGAGTGACTGTTTTCTCTTTCTCTCTTATACATATATATGTTCACCCTTTGCTTCATGAGAGAAGAGTGACCCGTGAGAGTCCATTATTAAAGGTCTTGCAAGGTCGACGGTTCAGCTTTATTATAAACATCTTACAACTCGTTTGCATTTGACTGTCTTGCTATAAGTGTTTAGTTTGCTTGCATTAAATTGGTTTAAGTGGACAAGTTATAGCTAGCTCTGAGTTATCTTTTCCGTTCCATTAGTTTGCATTTAGTTTACTCGAGGACGAGTAAATGTTTGGTTTGGGGAGATTTGATATGTGCATTTTATATAGTCTTTTTAGGCCTTTTCATGCACGTATTTCCATGCTTTTATCGTAGTTTATGCTACGAAATGCCCCGAATATGCTACTTTGGTTTGTTTTGTCTTATTTGCAGGAATGAACCATAAAGTAGTGAAATCAAGCCTTTTACCGTCCGTTTAGCATGCATTTTGAGGAAGAGTGAATTTGGAGCGGGAATGTAGCTATTTTGAGATGCGCAAAGAAGTAAGATAGCTAGGCGAGCAAAGGAAGAACTTCAAATTGCTAGTGCCTAATTTGAAGAGCCATATCTCGAGTTCTAAAACCGATATTCAGGTGATTCCAATTGTAGATGAAGGCTTGTCCTCTTAGCTTTCAAACGCCACCAGAATCGCCCTGTTTGCTAAAGAAACGAAGAAATGGCAGCCGTTTGAAGTTCAGTGCGCAAAGTAGGAAATTGTTGCTGGAAAGTACTCGATCGAGTACAATTTTGCTCGATCGAGTCCTTTTTCTACTCGATCGAGTAGTGGCATTTTAGGATTTACTCGATCGAGTCGATTTCCTACTCGATCGAGTGGTTTAAGCTTTATTTTACTCGATCCAGTGGTTTTAAATCACTCGATCGAGTGGATTCTCTTATGGGCTTGGTCTTTTTAGGTTTATTTCCGTCATTAGGTTAAATAATTCTTATTTTCTTATAAATAGGAAGGTAGGACGTCAGTTGTACTCCTCTTCCCTCCTCTTTTTCTCTCCGACACCACTTACGTTACTTTTACTGCTCCTACTTTGTTCCTCTATTCCGGATTTATTTCTGTAACATTTCTCTCCCTTTTCCTCTTTAATTTAATGTTTATTTCTCTTCCTCTCTTTATTACTTATGTTCTTTATTTAATTATGTCGAGCTAATTCCTTTAGTATGTTAGGACTAGGGAAGCCGTGGTAGTAATACGTTAGGATTGACATGATTAGATTAGTTTGCGATAAGAATTGTATTAAGCAATATAATTGTGATTAGGTTGAATGAATGCATACAGGAGACCGATTTATTTAGTTACCCCCGACCTGGATCAAAATATTGGAAGGGAAGGCTTGCTTAATTACAATAGGTGATACGTAATTAGGGCGAAAGCTAAGTTAGGGAGACCCTAGGGCGATTAGAGACCGAAAGGGTATAATCGTAGGTTTAAGGACCGAAAGGTGACGACCTCGCTCTTCTTATCAATAATTTAATCGACTCAGTTGACCCGATAGTGTAGCTGCCACGGTAGACCGATTCCTAGCATATTTCCCTCTTTTATCTGATTTACCCTTGTATTTCTTCATTATTTTCTCTTATTCATTCCCCTCTTGCTTTAATCTAATTAGTCTAGTCAAAACATTTCAAACCCCCAATTGTGACATTAGACAGATAGAATAGACAAGTAGATAGTAAACCGCCTCCCTGTGGAGATCGACCCTACTTACCACTGACTTCTGTTTGTAGTACTTAGGTATTTATTTTTGGTACATAACGACGGTATCACTCCTCACCCCCTTAACATTAACAGAAGGTGGTAATTGATGAATCCCTTCCACCTTTGTTGTATCAACTTCTATTTCCCTATCAGAAACTAAGTGCCCTAAGACAACTCCCTCGTTGACCATGAAATGTCACTTCTCCCAGTTAAGCACGAGATTAACCTCAATGCAGCGCCGCAACACTTTATCAAGATTAGACAGACAGTTAGAAAAATCACTTCCATAAACACTGAAATCGTCCTTGAAAACATCCATAATAGACTCAATATACTCTTAAAATATCACCATCATGCACCTTTGGAAGGTGGCAGGGGCATTACATAAACCAAAAGGCATCCTGCGATAAGCAAACACGCCTTTAGGACAAGTAAATGTAGTCTTAGCTTGATCATCTGGGTGAATAGGGATCTGAAAGGACCCTGAATACCCGTCTAAATAGCAGAAAAACTTATGAGAAGCTAACCTTTCTACCATTTGATCAATAAAAGGAAGGGGAAAGTGATATTTCTTGGTGGCGGCATTCATCTGTCTGTAATCTATACACATCCGCCAACCAGTCACTACTCGAGTGGGTATTAACTCATTTTTGTCATTCCTAACCACGGTAGTCCCTCCTTTCTTCAGGACCACCTGCACTGCACTCACCCATTTAGAATGACCAACAGAATAGATAATACCTGCGTCGAGCAGCTTCATTACCTCAGCCATCACAACATCTTGCATCTTCTGGTTCACCAATTAGCGCCGACCTCGTCTCGCAAGATTTGTTATCTTCCTCCAGCTCTATCCTGTGCATACAAATATCGGGACTAATCCCCTTGATATCGTCCAAAGAATAACCCAAAGCTTTCCTGTTTTTCTTAAGCATAGCTAACAAAGAAGTCATCTGATCATTATCAAGCTTAGCACTAACGATGACTGGATATCACTCAGTATCATCTAAAAAAGCATATTTTAGATGAGAGGGAAGAGGCTTACGTTCCGGCACCTTTACCTCAATGGAGCAAAGGGTACTGATCATCTGTTCCACTTGCTCTCCCTCAGCGTCGGTGTGCTCACTCTCATCTAAATCATCTATAAGCGAATCCAACACAGCATCATCGTCATCTGGGTTATCTGCACACTCATCCAAAAGCATAAGAGCTTCTAGTGGGTCCTTCAAAAAAGAACCCGACCAGAAGTCATAAATAGACTCGTCAATAATATCAACTGAATAACATGAATCCTCTATCATTGGCCGAGCTAAGGTACTAGGCAGACTAAAGGTGATCGCGTCATCCCCTACTGCAAGAGTCAAACGCCCTTGTTTGACATCATTAATGGCCCCAGCTGTACAAAGGAACGATTTTCCTAAGATAATTAGGGTCCGGGTGTCCACAGCTATGTCTAAAACAATGAAGTCTACTGGTATAAAGAACTTGCCTATGGTCCTCTAAGACACCCAAGGGTCTCCTAACAGATCTATCAGCCATCTGTAGGGTAATATTAGTCAACTTGAGATGACCCATATTCAATTTCTTGCAGACAGATAAGGGCATGACACTGACGCTGGCTCCTAAGTCACAAAGAGCCTTATCAATAACCACATTGCCTATAATACAGGTAATAGAAAAGCTACCCGGGTCTTTCATTTTAGGCAGAGCCTTATTTAACAGTAAATTACTAGACTCTTCCATAAATGAAACGGTCTCAAATTCACTTAGCTCTCTCTTACGCGTCACAATATCTTTCATAAATTTAGCGTAAGTATGTACCTGGGTAACAAGTTCGGTAAAAGTGACAGTTACCTGGAGGTTCTTCACAACGTCCACAAACTTACCGTACTATCGCTCGACCTTCGCGTCCTTCAGATGACTTGGAAAGGGTACTCTGGTAGCAATGAGTGGACCCGCGACTTTCTCTTTACCTTTATCAGTGTGTGACGTCTCCACAGCAGGGGAAGATGACACGGTAGCGGAATTAGATATCAAAATAGGGTCTCCGCTGCTTCTGGTACTCGATCGAGTAATTTCCTCACTCGATCGAGTGGTTTCATGTTGGCATTTACTCGATCGAGCATTTTCTTCAGTCGATCGAGTGATTTCTTTTTCAGGCTTACTCGATCGACCATTTTGTTCACTCGATCGAGCATCTATGATATGGTCATTACTCGATCGACCACAATTATCACTCGATCGAGTGATTTGATGGACTATTTCACTCGATCGAGTAGAAATTTCACTCGATCGAGTGTCTAGACAGCACGCAGCAAGAATATCTTCCAGAAA
The DNA here is from genome assembly GCF_048544455.1 of Silene latifolia. Classification (NCBI taxonomy): domain Eukaryota; kingdom Viridiplantae; phylum Streptophyta; class Magnoliopsida; order Caryophyllales; family Caryophyllaceae; genus Silene; species Silene latifolia. Next base: position 358,281,692 of record NC_133538.1, read on the forward strand.
CTCATCTAAATCGTCGTCCGGGGTATTTTCAGCTGTCAAAACCCCGTCTTCTGGTACTTTTGGCCCCTCATGAGCAAGACCACCTTGGAGATTCGTAGCATTAACTAGGTCGCATGTCGGTAGATGGTTGGTTTGGTCTTTCGCGAGTGTTAACTGCGCGACTTGTTCACTCAACTCCACTATAACGGTTTCATTCCTATTACATTTCTCCCCAAACTGTTGGGTTAAACTCAACATTAGGGACTTCAATTCAGCAATTTCCCCATTCCAAGAAGGAGAGACCGGCTGCGGCGCTGGCGTAGAAGGAGTAGAAACACTTGGCATTTCCTCATATAATTGGGAAAAAGGAACCCCTTGCTTGTATTTCTGATAAGTAAGGACACGCTCTATACTTTCCAGACAATTAATGGGGTCATGCTCCTCCATGCCACATCTACCGCATATCTCCACATGCTCAGAAATTGCACAAACTTGTGCACTCTCACTCATAGCCTCCGTAATCTCCACATTACCTAGACTTTTGCTAGGACTTTCCACTACATTAGAAGCCAACTCGTTAACTTGCCTACTTCCTCGGGGATTTCCATATTCTGCAACATGGATAGCCATCTCTTCAATAAGATGCCACCCTTGATCATCCTCTACATTTTTCGTGAACCTCCCCTTAGGTACACTATCAAGAATAGCTCTCTGGTTCCGATATAACCCGTTGTAAAATTGGGTGCAAAGAAACCAACGCTTGAAACCGCGATGAGGTACAGAACGGACAAGCTTCTTGAACCTAGTCCAAGCCCCATCCACGTCTTCGGTAGGCAATTACTCAAAAGAAGTAATCTGAGCTCTCAAGGCATTGGTGCGCTGCGGTGGGAAATATCGCCTATAAAAGGCCAAAGCAAGGGAACTCCAGTCGGTTACACCGACTGCCTCCCTATCTAAATCCCTCAACCATTCCCGGGCATCTTCAACTAAAGAAAAGAGAAAAAGATCTCCCTTCACTTTGTCCTGTGTCACCCCAGCAGCAAGAGGAATGGTAGAGCAATACTCCGTAAATAGCTATATATGCCTGCACAGATCTTCTTCAGGTACCCCCCTAAAGAGATTTCTCTCAACCATCTGTATGTAAGATGGGTGGATTCCAAAGGTTCCTGACTCAGTAGTGGGTAATAGGAAACCTTTTGGAAGCGAATCCATATTAGGCTCTGAATGGCTGGCTATGTTAGGCATTTTGGCAGATATAGTTTACAAAGTAAAGTAGGTGTGACGATGTTCTCTTATAGAACAGATAACCTGCAAAACTAATCAAAAACTTCAAAAAAAAAATGAGATCAGTCTCAAGGAATTTACGAGAGACAAACTTAAATAAAGCAACAAAATTGCGCCACCTACCCGGCAACGGCGCCAAAATTTAACAGGGAAATCGTATACCTATCAAAAATAACCAACTGGCTCTAACTAATATAGCTGGGGATGTCGGGTCAATCTCCACAGGGAGATGGGAAAATGTTAGCTTTGTCTAAGTTTGTCACGGTAACCAAATTGGGGGTTTTAATTGGGTTGTTGTTCTAAAATAATGAGAATGAGAAAGACAAAAAAGGCAGAGAAAAAGGATTAGGCAGATAAAGAAAGCAGCTAAGACAGACGGTTCACCATGATCATTCGATCAAGTAATCTAGGTCTGAGGTTAATGCAAGTATGGTCCAAGGAGCAGTGAATATTTCCTTCCGGTCTCAATTCGCCCTAAAGCACAAATAGCTTAGCTTCCGCCCTCACTATAGTGCCCTAATGTTCGCTACGAGTCTCGCCCTTTCCAACCTTCCGGTCTAAGTTAAGGTTTACTATGATTTAAATGTCTAATTGTGTCGACTCAATTAGATAGATACAAATAAATGTAGCGATTAACAACAAGGACTACACCAGCATTAACCTAATAATTCAATCGCTATCCCTTCATAATCATGGATCCCCTAGTCTTAGCAAGGGAAATTAGCTATGTATCATCACCGAATTAACAACAATAACATATAAATAATAGGAATTAAACATGATGATAATAAAATGAAATGAGAACAAATAACAATAGTAAAATAAAGGAATAGAGGAAATAGAAGCAATCAAATGAATTAAGAATAAGAACAAGAATTAAAAGGGAATAATAATACCGAATACAAGTTCCGAATCTGAGTAGAAAAGAGTAGAAGAAGAGTAAAATGAAGAAACGGTAGAAAAATATAGAGTGAAAGTGAATCCGGAAGAGTTACACAATCTACTGTGTTTAGTAGTATATGAAAATCCTCCTCTAAACCTAATCCATAGCCTAATTACAAAAGCCCATACGAAATTAGGCGGAAAAACTCTATTACAGGCAAACCCACTCGATCGAGTGGAAATAAACCACTCGATCGAGCAACTAAGCGACAAACCCCTCGATCGAGTGGAAATAAACCACTTGATCGAGTAACTCCTTGTAATGTCTTCTCGATTGAATACTCGAACTGCTCGATCGAGTAACTTCCAGTATATAAAGCATTCGATCGACTAGAAAAGTAGTCGATCGAGCTATTTTGGCACGTTAGACACTATGACACCTTCCGAAACCAGCTCACGCGTCTTCAAAGTGATAGATTCCAAGCTCCGGCTCCTTGTTCTCCACAAATACATGCAAATGGGACGACTTTAGGCTCGATTTAGCTCCTCTTCGGTTTATTCCTGCAATTTACATAAAACGAACCAAAGTAGACTATTCGGGGGTATTTGTAGATAGATGCCACGTAAATAGTACAGAAATCCGTGTAGAAATGAGGTAAAAACCTTATATAAAAAACACACATCATCAGGGTCAGGGGTCAAACACACAATAAACTCCACCAAAGCTAAGCCAAATTATCCAACCATAATTAACATTCCACAAAAGAGAGAGAACTATCCAAACGCGTTAAGGGAGAATAAGCAAGGAACAAAGCATAAGTTGGGGTACAAGTGTAACTCCCAAGGAAAAAGAAAAGAAAGTTTAGAAGAGGAAATAAGCATCAAGAAGTAAAGAAGAAGGCAAGGTACACAAAGAATGAGAAATATCTTCGAGGAAGTAGAAGCATTCTTCAAAGGTTGAACAAATCTTCAATTCCTGGAAATAGGCACCAAATCTTGATCTTCACGTAGGTAAGCTCACGGTTATTGATCCAATGGCACAACAACTATTAAATGACAATCAACAAACATGTTAGAATCTAACAAAGAGCAAACACACGACAGACTACCACCTTAGGTCCTTAAGTCTACCCATCTCTCATTTATTATTCAAGGTCAAGTTCAAATTTAAATTTGGGGTACACATGTGTGCGTCGGGAGAAACATAGGCTCTGATACCAACTGTGACACCCCGTGATAACGCAGAAATTATAACTTATAAAATTCAAGCGGAAATTTGGAATTTTTTGAAACTTTTAAAATTTAAAGCGCGGGTTCATAAAAATCTAAAACATAAATAAAGAATGCGGAAATAAAGATTAAATTATACAAAAATGATAGTCAAAGGTGAGGGAAAATATATCCCTCGAATGACAATACAACAAAAGGTGAGTCTAAACAATCCTAATAAACCAACTACTAGGCTAAAGTGCTCGCTAGCTCACACAAGTCTTCACCCCATGAATGCACCAACTAATACCTGTCATTCATGTAAACATGAACGCCACAGTCAGTGGGGAGTAACTCAAGGTTCTCCCAGCCACAAAATGTCAAAACGAACATAACAAGGAACTAAGACAGGTAAGTCATATAAGATACATACAAAAGATAAGAATATGAAGTTTATATGTAAACATGGCAAATAATTGAGATGGAACAAGATAGATCAACATTAGCATGATAACGATTAAAATATTCATGTGAGACAATCAAATGAGATGAAAGACAAGAATACGGTAATCTATACCCAAGCACGCATTTCAAAGAAATAAAACATAGGTGTGAGATTAGAATCCGAATCATGTGAAGCAGTTAAGTAAGGGATAAAAGAGATCAAATAAAAACTGTAGCCATTACTTGGAAAACCACTAAACAACCATTGCACGGGACGTACTAATGTCACATTCATTCTTATCGCGTGCATCTCACCATAAGAACGGATGGGAACATCAATCCCGACGATCATATTGCAACTAGAGGGCTTATAGCTCACCCTTAGTATCCGATAGGACCAAGACAAACAGCACAAGGGATAACTCTTACCTTGAAAGACAAATACCAATATCTATAACCAAACAAGACCTTTACTACTCATATATCAATATATAATTCCCCTGGTAGGACGACAATGGCACTCCCAAGACTCAGTCCTAGTCTGAATCTGGCCAGACTCTCGGGACAGTACATTTCCCGATTCGACATGCGGCAGAACAGTCCGTATCCAAGACTCGAAGACAGATCGGAAATCGAGAACCCACAATCGACAGAACAGTCCAAAAGAGGCGGAAAATATGAGCTAAACCCACAATCGGCAGGACAGTCCGAAAGAGACGTAAAGATAAGTCAAGCAAAAAGGTATAACATAAATGCATTATCAAGAATACGACTCAACCAAGCGATACGAATCAACTTGGAAAGAGACTACTACATGTAATAAACCGATGATAATCCAAGTAAGACATTTCATGCCAAATTATATTCATGAATATGAATAAGTAACCCATTTCTTCAATATTTGTCACTTGAATAAAAATGTAAACAAACGAAAATGAACCATTTGTAATAAGAAAAACAAGCATTTAATTATAATTGACTCAATTTAATTAAACAAGTTGAATAATTCACTCATATTTGAGATACGATAAATAAATGAGAAGGAACGGTTTAAAAATTCATATTATAGGTAAATGAGACATTTCATCAAATTTTGACTTGAATAAATAATAAATTCCACATTTATAATTAATGTGAGAAAAATATATGAATGAACGATATTTAACGAATTAAGTTACAAAAAGCATGAGACGGAACTAAAATAATTCAAATAACCAACTTGCGCCAACAATCCATAACTACGACACAAACAGCTGTTTGGCAGCACCCACACATAGCCTTACAACTAACCATACACGGCCTCAACCCGTGCCCCGGCCAAACCACTTCCCAGGCCATGGCCAGGCTACCAGACTCGCCAAAACCAGGCCATAAAGAAAGCCCAAGCAAACTGCAAACAACCACCAAACAGGCTGTGAACACCATAAAAAAGGGTTGCTAAAGCAGTCGCGTACAGCACCTTCCAACGCTACATTTTCCGTCCCAAAACAGTCCTATAAACACCAAATTTCATGCCCAAAACAGTACCAAAGATAACACTAAAACCTGCTGAAAACGATGCTCATACCGAGTCCATTTAAGACAAGCTTTAAGAGAAGAACAAGACGAAAAATTAAACTTTACAAACTCCAGCAAGCTCATTCTTTTCCTTTCCAAACCTTCCTCAGTTTGTCTGATCAAAACAGCTCATTGCAAACCAAAGTTAAGACGAATTTCTAAGCATAAGCAAGACGAAATTAATTCATATAAATCATCCAATTCAAACATATACACTGCCAAGTAACTATAGGTCATGTAATTTCTGCAATTGAAGTTGGAAATCTCGTAGTATTCCGTCACATTCAATCATTCAAAAACTGTCCAAGAAAGACATGCAAAGATTCACACTTTAATACTACTAGTAACAAACTACCACATATAAACACGAAATCTTGACATAATGTCGAGTAACCTATCACCGTTACCTTTTTGCCCTTCAATGAACACGATTCCGTCGCAAACTGCTCTGGGTTGTCCAATCTTGCATCTACAAAGATGGAGGGTGGAAAGAGGAAGAGAATGCTATAAGATTTATTGAATTTGGTTGAGAAATGGGGGAGAAATAGGGGTTTGAAGCTCGGGATAAAAATGGCGATTTGGCTCTGCTTGAAGTTGGCTGTTGTTTTTTTTTTTTTTTTTTTTTTTTTGTTGTTGTTGTTGTTGTTGTTGTTGTCAGTTCTTTCGAAAGGAAGAAAGGAAAATGAAGGGGGGTGGGACACGGTAGGTAGCATAAAATAATAATAATAATAATAATAATAATAATAATAATAATAATAATAATAATAATAATAATAATAATAATAATAATAATAATAATAATAATAATAATAATAACAATAATAACAACAACAAAAATAATAATAATAATAATAATAATAATAATAATAATAATAATAATAATAATAATAATAATAATAGGATCATTTTAAGTGTAGAGAGTAGGTGAGTGAGTATGTGTAGTAGGGATCAGATTGGTCCGCATAAATTAGCCTCATATATGAAAATGTGACGGTCTTATGCTAGATAGGAATTCGCCTTAAACCTACTACAATTTAAGACGGAGCTTTATTATTTTCGCTATTAATATTATCCGACAAAAATATTTATTTTATATAAACAAGCTTGTGAAAAAGTAACTTTTATAAAATTTATGTTAAAAAGGAGATCAATTAAATTAAATAATTTAAAAATATAAAATAAAGTGATCGAACGGTTAATTAAATTTTAAATGTCAGAATGAGAAATTCGCGGGTGTTACATAGTTAATATATTAATTAGATTTAAGGGGTTGTCTTGGTGCAATTGAGAGGAGGTTCTCACATTGTTGAGAGAAGGTGATCATCCATTTATTTTGAGCATAAGAACAAGTAAGAAAGGTGCTCTTACTTGTGCCCTTATAAAACGATTTCACTATTGTAAGGAATATTGTTCTTACTTTCTATTTGATTTTGTTATGCATGCATAAGATCAACATCTACTTAAAAGAGTTATTTAGATCTAGAATTAAAGGAGTTTAATTTGAGGGTTCTTGAATCCTTTCAAGTGGTATCAGAGAATAGGTTGTTGCATGCATAATCGGCATAGTTTTTCCGACTAAATTAAAACTTGAAATTTGTGATTTATATGATTAAGTCACAAAGTTTTTTTTCATGTCATAGATTCTGGACCTAAAATGAATTTAGGTCTATTTGATGATTTATGGTATTTTTTGGCTCATTTTAACGATTTTTAGTAATTTTATTACATTTTAATGTATAAAATGGTATTTAAAATGCTAAAAATAGTTAAACTTTGTTTCTGAAGTTGAATTTTTTATATAACCTCACATGCATATTTTACTTATTGTATGTAAAATTTCGTATAAATTTGATTTATTTTGCATGATTTATGATTTTTATGAGATAAAAATGAGATAAATCGAGGTAAAAAGGTTAAAATTAGATAAACTTCGAAACATGCCATAAAATTTTAATATATTGTCAAATGAAAATTTTCACTGTGTGTAAAATTTTAGACCAAATTGATTCATTTTGCATGATTTATGAATTTTTAGTGTAAAAATGACATAAATAGTGACTATGTTAGCAAAAATAGCTAAAACAAATTAAATGGCATGAGAAAATTATTTTAGGTTTGTATCCCACATATCAGATCTAAAGTTGGAACATTGATTAGATTTATCGTCATAGGAGTATACTTTAGATGTTTTATTAGATTAAACCGATAAATTGCAACTATATTTTTCCCGAAATAAATTCAAAAAATTATAACCTTAATTTTTGACATTATGAGTGTCATGGAAATATTCCAGAATGTTAAAAAATTTAAAATTCAAATTTTCAAATTATTGTAATTTAATTTGGATTTATTCATAAAATGTTATGATATTAAGGTAAAAAATGAGCATAATTGATAAATCAAGTTGAATTATTGTCAAAATTTGAGTAATGACTAATTTTTGAGTCCTAAAAGGTTAGGATAATTAACTTGGACTAAAATTAGATTTTAGTATTATTTTGTGATTTTAATAAGTTAAAATTGTGAATATCAATGAAACAGAATTATATTTAAGATATAAGTTTAAATAGGCCGATTTGGCACATATCATGGCATGTTACATACATATAATAATGCGGAATATTTTATTTATTTAATTTTGAATTATGTAATTTTATCTTAGTATGACCTTAGTTTTAATCGATATTACCCGTAATGAAAGAGAATATTGATCGGATGTAATTTAATGTGATCTCGTATCACTTCTATCTCATTTGTATTAGATTTTATTTTACAAATGTATAATAGGAATTGCAATGTACTTCTTATTATTAAATTATTTGTAATTCCGGAGTTTTCTAAAGACGGTGCCATTCGGAAAGGAGTTCCGATCAAGACGGTGTTTGTCCTTGGGAGGCGCGTCACATGAAGATTCAAGGGACCAAAGGAGTTGGTTTCCGAATATGTAATAGAAGATAAGATTTTCTATTTTAGGAAAGCCCTTACTAGGAAATTTCTTTACTTTTTTTTTTTTTTTTTTTTTTTTTGCTTGCTTTATATGTTTGCATGCATTGCCAAATCACCATATCATCACATGCATATATATATCATTTTTCGACCATGTGGATTATAATTATCGTATTTCACTAACAAAGTTCACATTAAAATTGATAGATAATAAATCGACAAGACCTCTCACATATTTAAAATTGAGATTAGCCTTTCCAAATATTAGGACCCATGAATCCCTTTGACATTTGGGGTAGATTTCGTTTCCGGGGGTACTTTCATTTTTCATCGGGTAAGTGGGGTAATAACTAGTTATTACACGCAAAATTTGGTTGGTCTCAACGGGACATGGAGACTAGTCTTATTTTCCTAGGCAATAGATGAACTTAAAGTAATTTCTTCGACCGAGAGTTCTAATTGTAGAATCGGTTAAAGAGTTAACCCACCGAGTCATATTAGTGAGGGATGTATCGGTTTCCCGTTCCCAAGTTAATATGGATTTGGATCTTGGAATCGTTTATATAATTGGGTGGAGGTCATTATATAAATGCTAAAACATGCTAAAATGTTTTCATTATTTACGATGAATGTTGTTTTTTCCCATTATTTTGTTGATTTATATTTTTCTTTATTATCGCTTCTATTTATATATGATATCAATTCGATTCTAACACCAGTCTCCGCTAAAACACTATTACTAACGACAAATAGAATCTCTTTCTAAATCCTCAAATGAACTGTATCATAGGTTGTGGACTAGATCCATAGGAATCGTTCTATTCCATAGAACTCGATAGGAATCGTCCTATACAAATATAAGATCAGCATCTTAAAATTCTTACACACCTATGATTTCTTATGAAAAATTTGAATAGAAGTAATACTTGGTCAAAATTTGTTTTGATAATATCTTCTATACATCCATGGTTCAAAAGTCTTATTGCTCAACCTAAACACTTGTCATCAAGCACTTAAGTTGTTAAGAACATGACAATGATAATTTGGTAAATTAATTTGTTAGAAATTTTGATTGACCAAATACCACGATAAAGTTCATTCTTGTGAAGGATTAACTAGGAATTTATGTGAAGATAAGTCTTCATCGAGTAGAAATTTTTGAAGTGAGTGGGAGCAATAAGAAGTAAGTACCTATCTTAATTGTTAAGGACATAACTAGGCTCGAAAGAGAACGTATTAGACACTAAAATAGAGACAAACTCCATATAAGTAAAGATCTAGGAAGTTGGTCGTCTGACTCCAACATATTCCTTTTGAATATCTATGACATTGACATTGCATTCTTGCGAATTATCACTTCATTAGTATTTGATACAAATTTGTGAATCAAGTTAGAAATTGCCACATTTCATGATTATAAAATATGGCAAAAGGATGTCGAAACCACCTTTCTAAATAGGTATTTAGAGTAGGATGTGTTCATAACACTATCCGAGGGTTTTATAAATCCTCAGAATCCTAACATTGAATAATCGAATGACGACTAGCAAGAATAAATTTAGAAATTTATATGAATGGAACTAGGGTAGTTGCCATTTCATCCATGGACATATAAGTGTTATAGTGTACTCATTTTAGTTTTGTATTTAGAAATGTACCTCAATAATTGTTATGATGTACACCAACTCTAAATAAGAATATAATTTAAATTTTTGTATAAAACATAAAGGGTTTACCAATTATGCTATCAAAACAAGTGTTGCGCCCTATCATACCACGATTAAGTTTATGATGAAACCATAAAAATCAAGGTAACTATATTCAAACTAAAAATAAATGTCATCTATATATATATATATATATATATATATATATATATATATAAGACTCAAGTTGGTGACCCCAATCATTTCTCAATTCTTGATTGAAAATTGCATTGAGAAACTAATTTTGACTAGTGTCCCAAACCATTTGAATGGGAATCTCTTGGTGTGTACGAATCTTGTTGGTTCGGTTTCAAACTCATCGTCAAAAGCTACCAACCAAAACAATATTTGTAACTTCATAAACTACTCTTAGCAAAGACGCAAGTAAAGGTTGAATCCCAAGGGATGGGTATTGATGTAGGATTTTTAATTGCAATTGGTCGTGTCTTAGTGTGTCACAATTTGGGTTGAGATGAGATTGGTCTAAACTAATTAACAAGATAAAAGTAAAGCAATGAAAACAAACAAGATGATTAAAGAGGGATGTAAACAATTGATTAAAGGCACTAGGGTGTCATGGGTTCATAGGCGATTCATGGGAGTTGATCATACAAACATGTTCTCAATTATATGCAAGCACTTATTATTGTTGTGATGGGATCGAGTTGGTGTATAAGCTTACAATCCCTAAGAAGGTTTGGGTCCCGGAGCCGAATCGATTAGATTGTACAACACCTACAAGTCGACTTAATCCTTGCTAATCAACTATATGCATGGTCTAATGAGGCTCGAGTTGGTGTATAAGCTTACAAGCCTCATTGAATAGATAGGTGATGGATAAAAAAAATGCAAGGATTCATAGGCTCGCATTTCATCAAACATACTATGTGCATAAGTTGAAATCACAACAAGCAAGCAAATTAATTATGAAGACATATTACATTAAGCATGAATCATTCCCCATGTTGATTTTCCCTAATTCCCCATTAACCCTACTAAGGAAACTACTCACTTATTATCAAGTTTAGCATGCTAAAAAGGTTGTCAATCATACCAACAAAGAAAAACATGATGAATAAATGAAAGTGATTAACAATATTTAAACAAGATAAAGAGAGAATTATACCTATGAAGATGATCAAAAATAATAAAGCAAAGAATAATAGAAGTACTTGATGATTGATGGAAGGTTGTCAATCCTTCAAATAAACCCAAATAATCTTCTAATTACCCAAAATAAAGGAAGAACAATAGAGAAATTAAGGAAAGATTAAGATATGATTAATATTGAGAAATTGTATTACAACTAAATTAAGACTAATTTGATGAGATTAAGAGAGTATAAGATATGATTAATGGTGCATGCTAATCTAGGTAGTACAAAGGAGTTGTTATACTAAATATTAAGTACAAAGATTAGGATTACTAAGGGCTTAAATGACTATTAAGTCCCTAAGAAAAGTTGAGAAAATGCTCCTCTCGAAGGAAATGAGCGGATTCCCATGCTAGTCTTGCCACGATCCGCCCGTCTTGAGGTAAGGCACGGGCTCTTCTGACTTGTGATCCGCTCGGATCCAGGGGAAGACGCTCGACTCCTTGCGCTGCAATCCGCTCTTCTTGGGCACAAGACGCCCGGATCTTGCTGTTGTGAGACGCCTGGATCGTGCCTGATCCCCTCGGATTCCTGGGCAGACTGCTTCTCTTCTTTTCCTCCTTAACAATCCACAAGGATCATTTCGGGGATACGAGGATCCTTTCATCATTGCCCATTTCACTTTATTATCTACTTAGGCCTCTAGTGTTGGTCTTCTCTTTGATGCTTGGTCATTGGATGCGATCAATTTAGCTCAATTTCGCCTCATAAATGCAAGGGTTAGCAATCATTTCCTTAGACAAAACCTCAAAGAATATACAAAAATAGGAAACTAAAGATAGTAAATGACCCAATTATGTGCTATAAAGCATGGGAACAAGGTTAATTCAGGGACTTAATGTGCTCAAATATGAGTCACATCACTTGTATTCAAACCAAGATAAATTCATGACTTCTTTCTAGAGAAGGATTATGAATAGAGTAAGATACTCGCCATATTTACACTTTGAAGTGTATGGTCGAATACAATTTCAATCAGAAAAGGTTATTACTTCTTCATCTCTTCTACCAACGAACTAGGTAGATACTTGGTATCCACTTAATGTACTAAAGATAGAAAATGACCCAAACATGTGCTATAAAGCATAGGAACGAGGTTAATTCGGGGACTAAATGTGCTCAAATATGAGTCACATCAAACATCCCCAAACCGAACCTTTGCTCGTCCCGAGTAAAGAGTTGACTAAAACTGGGACCCTTATTTAAACTAACCTACTAATATAACCGATATGAGACAATTAGCGGGTCTCACTCCGCCCCTTCAACTCACAACAAGAAAACCATGAGGTAGGATGCCTTCTTACAAGGCAAGGTAGGGCTTGCCAAAATGGCGACACATCCAAGCATTAAGCACACAAAAGCAAGTAATGGATGCATCTACAAAAATGAATAGCCACTTTCCTCATCTAAGTGGCGGAAATTATCTAAAAGGGAAGCAATCTAAGGGTACACATTCCAACATAGATACGGTTTCTTCAAACTACTAAGCCTAGAAGGATACCAATAAATCACCTCCAAGTTGTGTCAAGCTAGGGTACCTTTGTCCTCAATTGTTAAATGTTTTCGTCAAGAGTAGACTCTCTATGGTGTTAGAAACACTGGAGAGATCGCAGAATTCTCCTTCTTGCCTAGACCAGAAGAAGAGTCGTCCCCTCTCTACCATGCACAAAAGTGGATTCAATGGATAAAGGGATCAATATGTTTTGAGTTTCATATAGGAGTTTTCTTTTGATGTTGTTATTCCCCCCAATTTCTTGTGGCATTTGACATTTGAGAACACTTTCTTTTTGCCATTTCTTTGATGTTTGGCATTTCAATACATGACAGTTTTCAACTTTTTGCATTTTCTTTTGAACATTTTCAAATCCACCCCATTTGTAGCGAGGGTACTATTATTTGAAACATAGGAGTTCTTATTTTTATACTCCTCTTTTCTTTGATGCAAATTGCAAACTTCTTGTTTTTTATTTCAATGCTTGAACTCAAATTTTGATAATTTTTGTGTCCATTCCCTTTTTGTTGACAAAATGTGGTAGAAAGTGGAAGATGGTTGCATGGTTTTAAGGGTCACCTTGGAATAAACTGTAGCAAAGGAGTTATCACACCACAAGGTACTCTTGACTAGGCCTTAATCCATGGGTCAAAGGATACTAGCATGACACATCCTAGGGTGTTTTACAAGCATTCGGATGAGAAAAGTCTTGGGAAGAAAAGGTATTTACAAGGGCCTTATATACACTTGTCAAACTTCCCAAATAGATGTTTCCACAAAATTTTCCTAAAATGCAACTAACATTTATACAACCCAATGCATTTGCTTCTTCCAACTAGTATGCCATATAAGCTAAATACAACTCCTACAATCACATTGGTGTAAGCCGCATTAATCAAAATAAAGCCACATAGTCATAAACATAGAGAGGAAAAAGGAGATTGGAAAGATCATACCATGCGGTCTTCATGATCCTCATGCCTCGGATGTGGTGTAGTCGATCAATCTGATAGAAGGATAGACAAACAAACAAGTATATACAAAATATACAATTCTACACTATAAAGGACATATTTTTGTATTTTTCAAAAGTTTTCAATTTTTATCATTTTTGGTTTTAAGAGTCAAGTTAGAATTTCCCATCCCCACACTAGTATGGGCATTGTCCTCAATGACCAATACGATAGGAAATTATGCAAGTTAAATGAGAATGCATGATTTCTACATTAATATGCAAGCTACGTGACATATATGAAAGTGATACAATCTATACTACGCTATATGATGCATGAATTTATTTGTTGGAGAGCTAATTTAGATTAACTCCCAATGCTTGTGCTTGAACTTCCCCAAACCAAGTAAGACACTATTTCTAGTGTAAAAATGGGGGAGTTCATGCACAAGTATGCAATGCATGAAACTAATTGTCATTTTGGATTTTCAAAAGTGGGAACAATATGAGACACCTCAATGGAACCGAGGTGGGAGTCCTCTAAGTGTTGCTAGGACTCAAAACAATTGATCAAGATAAAAATTTTTGAAAACAAGATAAATAAACAAAGCTAGAGGAGGTGTAGGAAACTCACAATGGGATATGTGGCATCCTCCAAAAAGCATGTCAATCCTTAATTGTTGCTCACGGCGACATCTTCATCACTATCATCATCTTCCTCATCAACTTCCTCATCATCATCATCTACCTCCATGGACCCGGAGGCTTCACCATCTTCATCATCACTTGAACTTTGCACTTCTTCCTCTTCTTCCTCATGGAAAGAGTCAATACCTTCCCCGCTCTCAGCAACAATCTCCTTCCCCTTAGCAACTTCACTATCCACGGTGGCATCTCTAGGAGCACTCGGAAAGAATACTTCCATATCTGCCCAACTAGGTAAAGGACATGATGGATCAAGGAGTCCTTGCCTAGCTAAGTGTAGGAGGGGCGGATATTGAGCCCGGTAAGCATTGACCCAATCCTCATGAGCTTCCTTATGCATATGTTACATTAATTGAGTCAAATAGTCGTTGCCTACCACGACATTAGTGCCAATTGGTGTGAATTCTCGGTAGGCAAATGGATAAGGTGGAGTCACAATAGAGGAGGAGGAGGGCTTGGCATTAGATTCCCTATGTTGCTTCATAATCATCTCGGCTTCATCGGAGACGGGTAGAAGGTAGCTTAGATTTCGGACATTGGGGTGGCATATCTTGTTATGCAAGATAAAGGACTTAGCTTCTTTAGTGAGCCACTCATACTTTTTGTCAAGATTATCATTCTTGACCCAATGGAATTTGTTGATCATAGTGGCCAAATCAAGAAGGTTGCCTCCTTTAACCGGTTTATATGTCATGTCTTTGTTGAAATCCGAGTTAAAGTGTTTGGCTAACCATGTTACTAATCCTCCATTCACAATAAAACCCGCTCCATCTTTACCATGGTCAATTGTAAGCCACCGTTCAAGTAAGAATTGAAGTATGTTGTATTCCTTGGTGAACTTTTTGTTGACATTCATGGTGGATTCAAGGTAGACAAAGTCGAGCTCGGTAAAGTGATTGGTGCCTTTTCTTGCAATTATAGTGTTGCCCACAACCTTATGCCACACTCTTATGCCCAGATGGTGGACATAAAGAACATGACACTCATGGAAGGATTCAAATTTTCTCCCGGTGATTGCTTTCCATAGAGGTGCGGGATCATATTTCAAGGGCTTCTTCTCATAATGAGAGTGTTCTTCAAGACCAAACACTTTGCCAAACTCACTTATCGATATTCGTCTATCCTTATTTTCAAGGCAGAATTCAATATTTTTCCGAGTCTCTACCTTAGTCACCTTCAAAGAGCTTATAAACTCCATGGTAAGGGAGGGGTAAGTCAATTCTTGCATGTTAAAGAGTGTTTTCAACTTCATAGACTCGAAAAAATTATTAGTCCTCTCAAGAACACCCAACTTGTCTAAGGCATCTTGGCATATGAATTTGGTAGGCAAAATAGTCTTTTTAGCAAGGGATACAAATGCTTTCCTATGAAAACCGTTTATAAAACTTACCTCCGGATAATCTTGCAATTGTTCAATGACCGGAGTAGGAGTAGCTTCCACCATAGGAGTAGCAACTTCTTGAATCTCCAACCATGGTTGATGCACTACCATAGCCTTTGAAGCTAAAAGAGCTTGTTCCCTTTTGGAAATATTGGAGGTTATGGGTGCCTTGTTTCCACCTTTTGTTCTTGCCATGTTGTTCTCCTTGTCAAAATTGTATCAACAGACCAATATTGTGCTTGAATGCTCCTTATTTCCTCAAGCTTCAATCAATTCCCAATCGATTTAGGATTTTCGAATTTGTTTTGAAACCTTAGAAAATCGACTCAATGTGTGAGGAATTTTTTGTTTGGATGGCTTCTTGTCGATAAAGGAGTAGTTTAATTGTGATTTGAGGAAGTTTTGATTTGATTTGGGTGAATTTGGTTGAGGAATTTGTGTTTTGTTGATGAGGGTATTGAGGGAGAAAGGGTTGTGTGTTTGTGTTTGAATAAGATAGAAATGATTTGGGGAAGGAGGGTGAATCCCGTAATATAGCCTTTCAGCAGTAGGGGACGGGCGTCTTGGAATGGGGTCCGTGCTGAGACGCGCGGATTTTTCAGGAGACGGGCGGATATCTGTAGGAGACACTCGTCTTCACTTGGGGACGCTCGGATTTTTAGACAGTGTGGAATTAAAATTTTTGAAGCAGCCAGGACGCGCAGATTGCTCCTGAGACGAGCGGCTTCAGACTGGGATGGGCGTCTTCTGTGTAATCTGCTCAGATTTTTAAACAGACTAAAATTTTTCAATTTCAGCTCTGCCAAGATGAGCGTCTTAGAGCTAGGACGCTCGGATCAGAGCCAGCTCGAGCGGATTCCCCCTCGGACGCTCTGATCTTTTCCTGTATAGCACCCACGAGTTCAGTTACACCCGTAGGGATCTTCATTTTCCGTATCATTCTTTCTTCATTCCTTTGTTCAACATTGTGGGTGCACTACGAAGGCTCGGTTTGCCTAGGCAATTGCTATCCCCACACTAAATCAAACACTACACATCAAAACACAATAAAATCCCTCCCTCACTTTCTCGCCTAATAATAATCTTAATCAAAGTCTGAAATTGCAAATCCAAAATTGACAAAAATGCAATACAAGAAGTAAAATGCAAGTTAAGGGTTAGAATATTTACAAATGGTGGTTTAGGGAGGACTCCACCAAACTCTCACTCTTGAATGAGATGTCAAGGAGGCATAGCCAAGGTGTTGTTGATGTTGCTCAACACCTTGTAGAAGTATTCGAAGGCTTGTTCATTCTCATTATAAAGATCGTCAATAGACCTTTCCACATTGTGTTCTTCATGATGGTGACCCATGTCAACGTGATGACAAGGATCAACAAAGCCTTGGTCTAAGGTCATAGCATTGCCAATGTAGGGATTGACTAATCCTTCAAATTCGTCATCCCATAGACCACAAACTTCACTAACTTGCTCCCTAGTGATGTCATGAGTTGATGAAAGAAACTCCTCATTCTTGTTGTCATGGCCAATGAGGCCTTCTTCCTTACTTATCATGATTGGTGGTGAGCTATTCAAGCTCTCATTGTTGTTAAAATTTCCTTTCTCTCCGGATGGAGCATCTTGAGGATTATCCACTTTCTTCTTCCATATGGGTGGTGATTCTTTACCCATAGCTTGATCTTTACATTGAGATGCCAACTTCTTCCTATCACTTTCTCGGCTACAATGATCGACCATGAAGCATGGATCATGTAATCGGGGAGCTCTCATTGTTTTGTCAAGGTTGAAAGTGAATGTCACATCTCCCACTTCAAGTGTAAGCTCTCCATATTTCACATCAATTACCGCTCCCGCTGTGTGTAAGAAAGGTCTTCCTAGGATGTTAGGAATGTTGGAATCCTCCTCCATGTCAACAATAACAAAGTCTACCGGGATGAAGAATTTGCCAATTCTCACGGGCACATCCTCCTATACTCCTAAAGGTATCTTTGTTGATCGATCCGCTATTTGAAGAGTAATGTTAGTGCACTTGAGCTCTCCCATTCCTAGCCTCTTGCATACCGAGTATGGCATGACACTTACACTTGCTCCAAGGTCACATAATGCTTAGTTGATTGTAGTGTCGCCAATGGTGCATGGAATAGAGAAGCTTCCCGGATCTTTAAGTTTTGGAGGTGAACTTCCTTGAAGAATAGCACTACTCACTTTGGTAAAGGCAATAGTCTCTAGCTTTCGGATGGATTTCTTCTTGGTAAGAATATATTTCATGTACTCTGCATAGGCCGGAACATGATTGATAAATTTCGTGAATGGGATTGAGATTTCTATGTTCTTCACAATCTCCATGAACTTTCAAAGTTGTGCATCAAACTTAGGCTTAACTTGATGACTTGGGAATGGAAGTCTAATCACAATAGGCTGTTTAGCCTTCTCTTCATTCTTCTTCTTTGAAACCTGTTGGGTGGTGGGTGTTGGAATATGTGTCCTCCGACAATAATGCGATCACAACTGTTGATCATAATGATCACATGTTTAAATCTCATTTTAAAAGAATACGTTTGGGAAGTATTTTTACTGTCAACTGGTCCACACATATCGGTAATGATTGGCTGACAAGAGTTTGACATTACTGTCGTGCGACGGTGGTGATCAGTTGATCCCCTAGGTCATACCTATAGGGCAACACTCTTAATTGATCATTTAATTGATCGTATAACGTTACGAGTCAATTAAATTATTTAAAATTGACGGAAGATTTTGGAAGTATTATTTACGTATCTCATTGAAATTTGATTAAATGAGATACGGTCTGAGTAACCAAATTGTATCATTACTCAGATGAAATTATTGTTTAAGGAAACATTTAAATTTGAATGAATTATTATAAATACAAATTGTTGTGATTTATAATTGGTAAAATATTTTTGGTACAAGTAATTATGAATTACTAAGTCGATTTTTGTATATGACGTATTTTTATTAATACGTTGATTTTTAATATGTTAAAATACATAACAAATTTATGTAACATATGACAAGTGACATAAGACAAATTGACATTTTGACAAAGATAATATGGAGTCCATATTATCTATATGTACCGAAATTAAGGGAGGATTAAGGATAATATTGTGTTTATAATGTGAGTGGTAAACACAATGATTACCTACTAAACTAGCCATGCAACCCTAATGCTCATTGTGAAGAACAACTCATGCATGCATTGGCTCCCTCTAATCCCCCCTTCCACCCGGTTTTATGAGATGAAAAACCACTTTGGTTTTTCATCTTATTTTTACCTAATATACACTAAAATGTAGTTAGTGTATTATTCATTCTTCATTCACCTAAAATTAGAATTTTAGAAAGATAAAAACCTTCCTCTTCCTTCTCTCTAAAACCGGTTTTGAGGAGACCAAAATAAAAAAATTTTGGGTCAATTTTCTTACAAAAATTAATATTGTCTAGTATACATAATATTAATTTTATTAAGAGTGTGCTTTGGGTATTAATCCTTGGGAGAGATCCTACACTTGGGTCTTTGTTCATCCAAAAGGAAAGCACAAGAACAAGAGAGAAGGTGATCTCTCTTGTGCCCATTTAAACCGAATTCCCAATGTAAGGATGAATGCTTCTTCTTTGTTTTGTTTATAAGTTTGCATGCATAAGATCATTTATTAATTTTATGACAAATTAAAATAGAACATATATGAATATGTTAGGTATATAGATCTACTTTTCCTTCAGTGGGTTCTTCTTCCTTAGAGTTCTCCACAACTCTTTGCTTGTCAATAGCATCCACAATGTCTTTATCAATTGGCTTCTTCGGCCCTTCATACCTTGTACCACTCCTCAAATGGATGGCACTAACCGATCATGACTTGGGGGATTACTTTGAGATGGTAATTGCCCCTTTTGTCTTTGAGACCTAGAAGATGCTAATTGAGATATTTGGGTTTCCAACATTTTGGTGTGGGCTAGTATGTTGTTGATGGTGATGTCTTTGGCTTGACTATCTTTTTGCATTTGGGTGAAAAATTCTTGTTGGTTCTTTTTCATTTGGAGGATCGCTATTTGAACATCAAAGCCTTGGTCATTAGATTGATTGTTTTTTTTTGGTGCTTAAGAGAGGCAAACCCCCGATATGAATAAATATTAGCTATTACACGGAGAATAGCTACCCCGAAGACAACCTCCCAAAGGATATTGCGTAACTGATTGAAAGGAACATTTATATGAGTAAAAATGGTGCTCAAATTGATTCCTCGAATAGCTAACAAATTCGCTGCTCTATTCGCTTCTCGATATACATGCTCCAACTACACCATCCAATTAGTGTCTCAAATTAACCCTTTTCATCTTCCAACAATAAACTTGAGGCTATTATTTACTAGTTGATCTTCATTAATTAAATTAATACATGGAGCATTGTCCATGGTGATTTACAATTTCGATATGTTCATAGCTTTGGCTCTTTCTAGACCTGCAAGCAAGGCAAGGAGCTCGGCTTTCATCGATGAGCAAGCACCACGGGAAAAATATTAAGTTGATATGAAGTCACGTGACTCATTTCGAAACACGCCTCCCCCTCAAGCGGGTCCTGGGTTGCCCTTCGAGGCACCGTTTGTGTTCAAACGTGTCCAACCATGTGGTGGCGGGTTCCAGCGGACATGAATTTCCACATTAGGAGGTTTCGGTGGTGGAATAAGAATGTCGAAATTGTTGAAAGCTTCTCTCGTAATTTCAAATTGTTGACGCAAAAACAGGTGGGGTTGACTCGGGTTTTCGCCATCTCCCGAAAACTATATTATTCCACCATTTCCAAATCCACCAGTTAGTAACAGCGTAGACAAGAGGCCAATCTCTCGCGTTCACTTCCGCATCATTACTCGCATTCTTGGTTAGCCAGGTAGTAAAGGGGGTATTAAAGAAAAAATTATTAGAGGGACTAATCCCTAAGAGATACCAAATATGTCGAGATACCTAACAAAAGCGGAGTAGATGTTCAGTTGTTTCGTCTTCTTCGTTGCGGCATGGACAAATTGGATTATCGCCCATATTTCTTTTAAAGCAATTGACATTGACCATTAATCGGTCGTGACCCGCAAGCCAAAGGAACATTCGAATTTTTTGTTGTATGGGCAGCCTCCAAATGGTCCGCCAAAGCGGTGTTTCAGGAACTTGTGAATTGCTTGCTTCGCTTAAGAAGCCTAGTGCCGTTTTAAGAGAAAACTTGCCCGAGGAAGTTCCTTGCCAGTACAAAGTATCCTCTTGGTCGGGGTCCGGAACAAGCGAGATAGATGATATTTTCTGTAGTATCGATTGTGGCAACAAGTCAGCGAATTGTTCCCACTTCCATCCATTTCTTTCACACCACATATCACTTACAGTTGCATTTATTGAAGCTTCCGAAATTGAAGCTGTTGCGTGGTCTGACAAACATATCCCGTCCACCCAATAATGGTCCCAGAACAAAGTTCTTCGACCATTGCCTACAGCTGTTGCGGTTCCGCGCGTAATGGTCTTTGCTTGAGACGAGATACCGGCCCACACATTGGACATATTTCTCTTGGACTGAAAAATATTAATATTGCACCTGTTATTGCAATATTTCGCACGAAGGAGATGGGGCCATAAAATGGTTGGTTCCGTTAACATTCTCCATCCGAGTTTCATGAGAAAGCCCGCATTTGCTTGCCTTGCCGAGACTATACCGAGACCTCCTCTCGACTTTGGTTACTGGAGTGTATCCTAATTGATTAAATGGATAGATTTTTTCTCTTCATCTCCTCCCCACAAGAAGCGACGAGTTTTTCTATCAATAATATCACATATTGTTAACGGAATTTTAGCGGTTTGCATACTGTAATTTGCAAGAGTTGTTAACGTAGATTTAACAAGGGTATCTCTACCTGCTAAAGAGAGTCTTTTGGTAGCCCATCCCGATAGGAGCTTGTTTACTTTCTCCTCTAGATGAGCAAATGTGTGACAAGTCACCCTTCCATTAATGGTAGGCATTCCAAGATAGGTGCCCAAGTCGGCTGTTTCCTCGAACCCCAAAGCCGTGCAAATTGCCTCGCGATCATTGTGGTTCCTGTTTTCCGTGAAAAATACTCTCGACTTTGATTTACTTATCTTTTCCCCTGACGCCTTACAAAAATTATCTAAAACATACCGTATAACTAATGCTTGCTCTTCACTCGCCTCAGCAAAGATCAGCAAAAAACAGATTCGTGATCGAAGGACCATCTCGGCCTAGCACTATGGGTCTCCAGTTGCTATTTCTAACCTCGAGGTTAATAGCTTGTTGCAATTTTTCAAGACACATAACAAATAGATATGATGATAAAGGATCGCCTTGTCTAACTCCTCGAGAGGGGATAAATTGCTCAGTCGGTTCTCCATTCCATAAAATTTGCATACGAGCTGTAGTTACACATTCCATTACCACATCGATCAAGAGTTGAGGGAAGATCATGTCGCTCATAGTGTCCTGAATAAAACTCCATCTCAGACGGTCATAACCCTTTGAAGATCGATCTTGATTGCCATATAGCCCAATCGCCATTTCTTCTTTCTAATTGAGTGTATGGCCTCTTGAAAAATTGCAATATTATCTGTAATTTATCTCCCGGGAACAAAGCTGCTTTGAGTCTCAAAGATAAGATGAGGCAAAACTTTTTTAATACGGTTAGCTAGTGTCTTGCTGATAATTTTATAAGCGACATTACATAAACCAATAGGACGAAATTGAGACATCGCTTATAGAGCATTAACTTTAGGGATGAGAACTATATGAGTATCATTGAGGCCCTCCGGGAAGCGTTTCCCTTCTAATGCATTGATTACCATTTCACATACAGACTCGGCAATGAGGGGCCAGTTCTTCTGATAGAATAGAGCTTGAAAACCATTCGGACCGGGAGCTTTAAGTGAGCCCATATGATTTATTACATGTTCTATTTCAATGATACTAAATGGCCTAGTAAGCCATTCCCAATCCTTGTTATTAAAAGCTTGGAAAAGGTCCTATAGAAGATTATCTTCTTCACGATCAATGTGTTCTTCGCTGTATAAGCTTTTATAGTAATCGACGATAAGTTGCTTGACCTCAGACGAATTATCAATCCAATCGCGATTTGCGTTTTTAAGAGTATTGATTTTGTTTCTCCACCGTCTGACCAAAGTACTCACGTGAAAATAGGAAGTGTTTCTATCTCCGTCTTTAATATATTCTAACAGTTTAGCTTCTAATTTGAAAAGGTAACCCACTCTAGGTTTTGATAATTCGCGTTGACATCCGCCTATTCTCGCCATTAGCTCCCTCTTCTTTCTAAAAATATTGCCAAAAGTATGTTTGTTCCAATCATGTAGGTCTTTCGAAAGCTTCTCAAGTCGGGTAGTGAATAACCCGCTGTTCGGTCAATTCTCATCAACAAACTTGGTAAATTTTTTGTGCTTTAGCCAACACGCTTTTAACCTGAAAGGTCGGTTAATATTAGTAGTCGGAGCAAGCTCGTTAGGTGAAATCAAGAGTGGGCAGTGGTCGTACTGAAAGGCTGGAATGTGACGGACTAATGCATCCTCGTAGATTGTACCCCAATTTAAATTACATAAAGCTCTATCTAGTCTGGCACTTTGTTGAGTTTCGATCGAGTTACCTCTAGCCCATGTATGAGACGAACCAGTAAAAGACAATACAATTAATTCACACTGTTCGTTCCAATCATTAAATTTCTCACATCGTCATGCCATATTCTGGTCACTTCTGTGACTTTCATCAAGAGTTCTAGTTTCGTTAAAATCGCCCGCAAGCATCCAGGGATGGTTATTATTGCGAGCGAAGTTTTCTAGTTCAATCCATAATTCTCTTCTATTGGTCGGGTCCAGACTCGCATACACTGCAGAGAAAAACCAAGGTAATTCTCCGTTCCTTGCAATTTCAACCGTCATAAACTGCTGATGCTCGGCAATCGGGGTGACAGAGACCAAATCAGTTTTCCAATATAACCATATCCCTCCGCTAAAACCAACTGTATTTATCCGATCATTACCATTATAACCAATAATATTACCTAATTTAATAACATGATCCCCACCCACATGCATCTCAACTAGGGCAAGGACCGAAGGTTTATACATTATCTGTGGGAAATAAGTCTGTATACTTCCCTTAAACTAGAAGGATTATAACGATTTAAAACAGATGATCAATGGTCATAAAATAAAATACATAAACAAAAGTAAAGGATTCATAAATAACCTTTGGTCCTAGCAAATATGGCCTAAGAACAATATCAAAATTGATATTCGCCTATTAGTTGCACCCAAGACGATCTAAGATATGCCCTTTGATTATGCTAGAAATCAATCTAAAATTTTCTGTAAAATTTAATTGTCTATGTGTTCTTGTGATGAGAAAGAGGAGGCAAGGTCAAGAAAAAGCATTAGGGTATAAATAATTCTCTACCTTTCTTTTTATACAGACCGAAACTTGAAGTCAATTAGGAAAAGAAAAACTTTCCCTAATTTCGGCCAAGTGAACCGAAATAAGGAGTATTTTTCTCCTTATTTTTGGTCTTTCCAAAAATATATAAAGTGTGTTAAATTGTCATCTAGTGAGGATCGAACTCATGACCTCTTGGCTTGTGTCCCCTCACTATTACCACTATGACACATTCAACTTGTTGATATTAAATACAACTGATTATATTTGACTACGAATTAACAGATTAATTTGTCCAAACTAACCTTATATATATTTAATTAAATATAACTTATTATATTTAATTTACGAATTGACAGTTAATTCGTCTCAACTTAATATTATTTAATTTTCATTAAATAATTATCTCATCAACACATTGACTAACTTTTTAGTCATTTTGGGCATCAATGTAATTATATTTCTATAACCACATTTCTCAAACACGTCCTATAAGTGTGACCATTAGGGACCAGTTGATCACCGCCATCTGTATGATAATAACGTCAAACTTTCTAGCAAGCCAACCGTTATTAGGTAAACGTTAATCAACTGATTAAATATACGAAGTATACCCTTGTGAACCTGTATGAGATTTACAAATGTTATCACACTAATTTGTGGAGGACACAAGCTCCAACAAACTCCCACTTGTCCTCACAAGTGTATGTGCGATAACCGATTCTCATATCCTATAAAATTTCTCCCACTCAATGTAAAACAATTTGCAAATCCGAATTCACAAAGGTCGTTTTTTACAAGCGATCAATATCAAGAGTGGTTTCCTCGACTAGAGAGTAACTTAACTGATAAACGAATCAACATTCGAGCATGGCCATGCATTTCAGTTACAACTCCTCGAGTGCCCCTGAGAAATAACTATACCTGATAAGGGTTGGATATTTTCCTCAACTCGAATCCTGCAGATGTAAGCACAGTATGAAATGACCCAGAAAAAATCTACTTAGCCCCAGTTACGGTAGACCGTGAGAAACAAACCAAAGTCACCCAAAAACTGCTTTAATCTCAAGAGACAGTCGATAGTCAAAAGAATCGACTCTAGGAACACAATGGATGTCCTATCCACGACCTGGCACCGAATGTTATAAAATATTTAGGACTCCATTACGTTGTCACAAAAAGTTGTCCTACGAAGTATCGTCATAATCTCGCATTTGTGATCGATCAGTCAACCGTTTGACTTATGGCTCGTTGAACCCACCATCAATCAACTGCACAATATAATAGCCGGAGTTATCAGCTCAAATTGGCTATGACGGACCAAAACAAATATAATGTAATTCAGTTCACTTTTTGGCGTTCAATGTTGTCAGTACAATCCACATGAAAAACAAAATATTATATATAAAACGATGAAGTTATAAATAGTATATGAAAAAGATAATGTATCAAATCCATAATCAAGTACTACAACTCCGGAACACGTTTAATTCCCATGGAAATAACGTGCCCTATATGCTTATCATAATTCAACGATTCAGTCGTAGAATCTGCTACAACACACTAAGAGTGAAGACGAACTGGACTGAGATCCGTTTGGAAGCTACCATCTGCGTAACCGGTTTCACATAGCTTAGTATCCCCTCCATAAGTCAATACCCAATCCTTAGTCCTCCGTAGGTACCTGGATTCTTTTGGTACCGACTCGTCATACTCAATGCATGTGCCACGTCTGGACGTGTGCACATCATGGCATACATGATCGATCCTATTGTAGATGCATAAGGAATACGACTCATGTGTTCAACCCCTTCAGGCGTCGAGGGTGACTGAGACTTGCTGAACTGCATCCCAAACGTCATTGGAAGGTTCCCCTTCTTGGAGTTGGTCATGCTGAACCTCTCAAGAACCTTATTCAAATAAGACTCCTGACTAAGTGATAACGTCCGTCGTGATCTATCTCGGTAGATACGGATTCCCAAAATACGCTGTGCCTCGCCTAGATCTTTCATCTGGAAATGGTTCTTCAACCATCTTTTAACCGAAGATAGGAGAGGAATGTCATTCCCAATCAAGAGTATGTCATCGACATACAATATCAAGAATACAATCTTGCTCCCACTCGACCTGATATATAAGCATGGTTCTTCGACTGATCGAGTGAAACCATACTCTTTTATCACTTGGTCGAAACGATGATTCCAACTCCGAGAAGCTTGCTTAAGTCCATAAATGGAACGCTTAAGCTTGCATACTTTCTTAGGATGTTTAGGATCTATGAAACCTTCGGGTTGCACCATGTACAACTCTTCCTCCAAATAACCGTTTAAGAAGGCGGTTTTACATCCATTTGCCAAATCTCATAATCATGAAATGCGACAATCGCTAAGATTATTCGAATGGAACGTAGCATGACTACAGGTGCAAAAATCTCATCATAATGCAATCCTTGCACTTGAGTGAAACCTTTTGCCACAAGTCGTGCCTTATAGATATCTGGTTGCGCATCTACAGAACGCTTTATTTTGTAAAGCCATTTGCACTGTAGAGGTTTTACCTTATTAGGTAAATCAACTAGATCCCATACGTTATTCTCATACATGGAGTCCATCTCGGATTGCATGGCTTCAAGCCATAGCTTTGAGTCGGAACAGGCCATAACACCTTTATAGGTTGCGGGTTCATTACTTTCTAGAAGTAAAACGTCATTGTCCTCGACCATACCAATGTATCTGTCCGGAGGATGAGAGTCCCTACCCGACCTACTAGGTTCCTCAGGAATATTAATTGTATCATCAGTTGGAGGTACAACTTCCTCCATCTGTTCCTCGGTTGTTGGTTCTGGAATCTCCGACAGCTCGAAGGTTCTATTACTCGTCTTGTTCTCGAGAAATTCTTTCTCTAAGAACGTCGCACTAGCCGCAACAAAAACTCGATGTTCGGTAGGCGAATAAAAGTAATGACCAAATGTTCCTTTTGGATAACTTATAAAGTATGTATTGACCGATCGCGGGCCGAGCTTATCCTCGTGTCTCCACTTGACATAAGCCTCACAGCCCCAAATCCGAATAAAGGACAAGTTGGGTACCGTTCCCTTCCACATTTCATATGGAGTCTTGTCGACAGCTTTAGACGGACTTCGGTTAAGTATAAGAGCAGCTGACAAAAGAGCATAACCCCATAATGAATCAGGCACTACCGTGTGACTCATCATGGATCGAACCATATCAAGTAAGATTCGATTTCTCCGTTCGGACACACCATTTAATTGAGGTGTTCCAGGTGGAGTTAACTGGAAAACGATTCCACAGTCTTTCAGGTGTTGATCAAACTCATTTATAGATATTCGCCACCACGATCTGAACGGAGTGCTTTAATCTTTCTACCTAGTTGGTTCTGTACCCTATTCTGGTATTCCTTGAATTTCTCAAAGGACTCACTTTTATGCTTCATTAAGTAGACAGATCCGTATCTACTCAAATCGTCCGTAAAAGTGATAAAATATCTATAGCCATCTCTAGCGGTAATTGACATAGGTCCACATACGTCTGTATGTGTGAGTCCTAATAGGTTACTAGCGCGCATTCCAACACCTTTGAAGGAAATTCGAGTCATCTTGCCAATAAGACATGATTCACACGTGCTATATGTAGAAAATCCGAATGAGGGAATAGTCCCGTTATCGACGAGTTTCTTTACGCGTTTCTCATTTATGTGTCCCATTCGACAATGCCATAGATAGGTTTGATCTTTGTCACCAACCTTTAATTTCTTATTATTCATGTGTAACACTTCCGTGGTTTGATCTAAGATATAAATTCCATTCATGGAAACTGCTTTGCCATAAATCATTTCATTAAAAGAGAAAATACAACTATTATCCTTTATTGAAAATGTAAAACCGTCTTTAGCAAGTACGGAAACAGAAATAATATTCTTAGATAAACTGGGTACATAGTAATAGTTATTTAAAAATAACTCAAAACCACTAGGGAGTTGGATTACATATGTTCCCTTCGAGGCAGTAGCAACTCGTGCTCCATTCCCGACTCGCAGGTCCACATCACCCTTTTCGAGAGGTATGATGTTCTTTAGGCCCTGCAAATGATTACACAGATGAGAACCACAACCAGTATCTAGTACCCAAGTTCCGAAACTTGCATGGTTAATCTCAATCATATGAATATAAGATGACATACCAACAGGAAAAACGTGGCCTACCTTGATGTCCTCACGGTAGACGGGACAGTTCCTCCTCCAATGTCCAGTCTTGTGACAATGGTGGCACTCTATGTCACCGCCCTTGCTCTTTGTCTTGCCATGTGAGCCACTAGTCTCACCAGGCGCACTCTTACCGTTTCCTGGCTTCTTAAACTTTGGCTTACCTACAACTAGGTCGCCATGAGCCTTGCCCTTACCCTTACCTTTGTTGTAAATCGTGAGAACATCCTGCTTCATGCTCCCACTCAATTTCATATCCTTCTCGGTCTGTACGACAAGGGAGTGTAGCTCATGAGGACTCTTTTTAAAGTCATTCATGTAGTAGTTCGCCCTGAAAAGGGCAAAACCATCGTGAAGAGAATGAAGCATTCGGTCAATGACAATGCTCTCACTGATTTTACAATTCAGTGCCTCCAGCTTCTCGACATTCTCAATCATGTGAAGAATGTGTGGGCTAATCGGTTGGCCCTTTTGGAGTTTCGCATCAAAGAAGCGACAGGTATGCTCATATGTAATGATTCTCGGTGCCTTTGAGAACTCATTAGTGAGCGTGGTGAAAATCTTGTTTGCACCTTGGGCAATGAAGCGTCTCTGCAAATTGGTTTCCATTGCAAAGATGAGTACGTTCTTTATCGCACCCGCTTCCATAACGAAATCACTATAAGCGAGTGACTCGTTGACTCCTGCATTTGGGCCTGGTTGACCGGTATTGGCTCGATTAAATACCCGAGCTTACCGTCGCAGCGGGGCGACATTCCGTAGTGCCGCCTCCCAGTCCGCAAAATTGGACCCATCATTCTTCAGTCGAGTGGACTGATTCATTTGGTCCATGAACATCTTAAGCCAGGACGAACGATCTAGTGTGGCACTAGGCATTGGGATTGCGTTATTTCCAGCCATTTGTTGTAACAGTATTATTGATAATAAACGTGTTCTACACCGCGAAAGAAGAATAAAATAATAAGCATGTGCATCGTTTTTATTTTAAGTCTAATGAACTAATGTCATAACGCGAAGACTCAAAACATTTATACAATTGACCTCCCTCAAGAATTATATAAATGACCCCAAGACTCAATTCTCTGTAAATTGATAAGCTAATCTTTTAGCTAATTCTACCGTTAGAATTCCTGGTCGATAAATTTCTGTAAATTCTATCTTTAGTCCATCATAATCACGAGAAACTCTTCGGACTATGATGTTGAGGTAAACTAAGTCAACACAACTACTTACCCAACGTAGAAGGGCTCATATTAGGCCTACCGACGAAGAAGGGACTCATAGATGTTTGCCCTTATAAAGACTAATCTCAATTTCCGTTTTAGAGGAAGATCCCATCAACTTTTTAATTCATTTTAAGTGAACTATAATCTAGCATGCGAGAATGATTTAAACTAAAGTGATGGCTTATAGACTGTGACATCTGCATGTCCATGAAACTAACATACAACTATATGAGTCAATTTTCATGCATTTTAGTAGTAGGTGGTTTGGTTTTAGGAGGAATATGATGCAATTACTAACATGTGAATGAAAGGCAATAAGAATGAAAAAAACGTAAAAACAGTAAAAATCCTAGTGTGGCCTATCCTATCAAAATGAACAATAAATACAAGTTTGGAATCCATCCTTGGACCCGAGAAGCTTGTCTTGATGTTGCATCTTGATCCATGTAGCGGGAGTGAGCTTGAATCTTCATCTTTAGTCTTCTTTGAAATTACAATAAATAAAATTACATAATTTACCTATTAATTACATTCTAATTTCAAAACCCCAAAACTAAAATAAGGATATTCGAGATCTCATAATTACATAAGAAATCATGTTTCCTTCATTACGAAAACATAATTTGACTAAGGCCACGCTAAGTATTACAAAATTACAACCGATTGCAAAAATAAATACGTAAATAAAATTCATTCATTCGATTCATTCAACAAAATTAAAAGCATCAACTAAAAATAAATTAAACATACATTACACAATTCATTAATTATGTTGATTAATTTATCCAAACCACCTATTTAAATTAAATTAAGTGACAATTCCGCAATTTAATCACATTAATTTCATTCTCAATCCATATTAAACTTGTAATATGAATTCTATCCGTCAAAATTTTAAACTGCTTTAAAATAACTCGGTATCTTTAAATTGTGAACCGATTCACAATAACTAATTGGCCAAAAAAACAAAAACCAATTTTTAATTGTACTCGGCTGAAAAATAAACAATTTTTTTTTTTTTTTATTAAAATCCAGCTGAAAACGGCTGAAAAACAGCCTCCTTTTTTTTTTTTTATTATTATTATGCAATTAGGAAAACAAAAGGGAAAACTTTCCAAATTTTATTTTTCTTTCGGCAATTAGGAAAACTTTCCAATTTTTTTTTTTTTTTTTTTTTTGTTTTTTTATTGCTGTACGTGAACAGTACAGAAACGAAAAAAAAAATTCACGGTTTAAAAAAAACAGGAACCCTAATGCCTAATTTTTTTTTCTTTTTGCGGCAAACATGCCCTAAAAAAAAACATTAAGATGAACAAAAATCGTTTATAGATGCTATTAGAACGAGATTAGCATATGGATTAATGAAACATGATTAACTGTATATGCCAAAACTATATAGCAAAAACAAATTTTTATATCATCAACAAGACGATTCCATTTACAGCCTAATTTAATCCGAATTAAAACAAAGCATCTACCAATTCTTCATATAATCATTCTTACTGATTAAAACAACAATATGAAAAATCAAAATGGAAATATCGCATCAAAAGAAGAACAAAAACACGGCTGCCAAAAAAAACAGACGCCAAAAAAAAATTTTCACGGCTGGAAAAATTTTTCGATCCTTCAAATTTTATTGTTTAAATTCAATTTTATGAAAATCATCAAAATTAAAAACGTAGCCTATAGCTCTGATACCACTTGTAGGAAATAAGTCTGTATACTTCCCTTAAACTAGAAGGATTATAACGATTTAAAACAGATGATCAATGGTCATAAAATAAAATACATAAACAAAAGTAAAGGATTCAGAAATAACCTTTGGTCCTAACAAATATGGCCTAAGAACAATATCAAAATTGATATTCGCTTATTAGTTGCACCCAAGACGATCTGAGATATGCCCTTTGATTATGCTAGAAATCAATCTAAAATTTTCTGTAAAATTTAATTGTCTTTGTGTTCTTGTGACGAGAAAGAGGAGGCAAGGTCAAGAAAAAGCATTAGGGTAGAAATAATTCTCTACCTTTCTTTTTATACAGACCGAAACTTGAAGTCAATTAGGAAAAGAAAAACTTTCCCTAATTTCGGCCAAGTGAACCGAAATAAGGAGTATTTTTCTCCTTATTTTTGGTCTTTCCAAAAATATATAAAGTGTGTTAAATTGTCATCTAGTGAGGATCGAACCCATGACCTCTTGGCTTGTGTACGCTCACTATTACCACTATGACACATTCAACTTGTTGATATTAAATACAACTGATTATATTTAACTACGAATTAACAGATTAATTCGTCCAAACTAACCTTATATATATTTAATTAAATATAACTTATTATATTTAATTTACGAATTGACAGTTAATTCATCTCAACTTAATATTATTTAATTTTCATTAAATAATTATCTCATCAACACATTGACTAACTTTTTAGTCATTTTGGGCATCAATGTAATTATATTTCTATAACCACATTTCTCAAACACGTCCTATAGGTGTGACCTTTAGGGACCAGTTGATCACCGCCATCTGTATGATAATAACGTATCAAACTTTCTAGCAACCCAACCGTTATTAGGTAAACGTTAATCAACTGATTAAATATACGAAGTATACCCTTGTGAACCTGTAAGAGATTTACAAATGTTATCAAACTAATTTGTGGAGGACACAAGCTCCAACATTCTCACCACTTCCTTTATCGCGTTGATTTTATTCTTGCCGCATGTGCCTTAAACGGTCCATACTAACAGTGTAATATGGGGTAGGTTTGGACTCAAATTTGGTATTTGTGTACTCATAAAATCGGGAAGATAATTTAATGACGATAGATATGCTCGACTTGCAAGCTTTAGATTGTTATCAATACTCCATGGTATCGACATCTCCAACATTAGACTCGCTGGATTGTTCTTTTCTATCTCGAACCTGACATCCAATATCGGACATTCCGATATCGTCACCACCATATAAGGAGCGGGCATCTCCGGCCAGGTTTTCACGGTTAGAGCTTGGGTTAGAGTTACCACCACTATCTCTGGCTACTGTGGTAGGCATCGAGGTTGGGGGAGGGGGTGGTCGTGATAGGATAAGTATAGGTGAGGATTCATTGTTGGGTTGAGTGTCGCGTGATCTGATAATAGGCAAAATAAGGGACTTTGTTCCTGTATTCGTTAGTAATATGTTGCTAGACTTGGCAGACGGAGGCTTTAAAATTGTAGGGATATTAGTGATATCTTTTAGAACGGGAATGGAAGTATTTAGAATATCAGTTGAATTAGTAGGTTGAATAGTTTTAGTTTTAGGAGTATATTTGGTAGATCTTTTGGTTGAGTCTTTGTGGAAAAGTAATTTATTTGTTTGGCTATTTAGAGAATTGATCCTTTGATTGATCTTGTGTGAATTAGGAATATTTGATTTCCCTTTTATATTATTGGTGGAAGTAAAACTAGGAGAATTAGTAGGAATAATAGAATTATCAAAGATTTCGAGATCTTTGCTTAAAATATCGTATCTCGATCCCGCTCCCTTTGAATTCTGACCGAAATTGAATACTGATTTGCCTCCAGTAGGAGTCGAACCCGGGGTCCCTTGGTTGCTTGCTGGCTTTCTCCTTGGTGGCTTCTTGACCATCATCCAATCACCAAAATCTTCCTTCTCCTCAGGACGAAGGCCTGCCTCAAGAGAGTTCTTTGCTGGCTGTATGATGTTGTCTTCTTGACTCTTGATTCTTGAGCCATCTTCCGCAGTGTCAGTCGAATTATTCTTTAGACAGTTCTCGACTCCATGGCCTAGTTTACCACATTTAAAGCAAATCATTTTTAGACCCTCATACTGAATTCCATAAACCTTTCTATAAAGACGAAACTTGGAGAGCAATGGTTTCGAAATATCGACTTCAACACTGAGTCTAGTAAATTGGCCTCGTTCCGCTAAAGCAGTACTCTTATCAATTCGGATAACTTTTCCAATTTTCAACCCAATCTTCTTGAGGAACATTTCATTGAAGTATTCGACAGGTAGTGTGACACCGTCATTTATTGCGGAAAAGTAAACACATAATTCTAGATAAAAACTGCATGGATATGTTTGTAATAGGTTCATTTGGGTAAAAACCTGTAATTTTTAAAACCTGAACCTGTTATATAAAAATATCCAAATGGGAAGGTGTCAAGCATGCAAGGTCTAAAATAAAACTCATGAATGAAACATCGCTAAAGTCGCGAAACAAAGTTATACAACCCAAATATGAGAAAGGGAGACATATGTCCCTAAAAAGAATATGACATAAAAAGTATTTAAGGGTCACAATATAATAAAACCAATCTAGGTCCCAAGGTTACTTTGCTCGCTAGCTCGTCCATGTACCCCATATAAGCATCACCTACCTGTCGATCGCATTTTATACAAATACGAAAGCCACAGTCAGTGGGGAGTAACTCCGAGTTCTCCCAGCCACGAAATGTCATAATTAATATAATATGTAAACATAAGAATATGAATACGAATCACACATAGCCTTAGCATATAAATGCTAGACAATCGTGCTTATCATGTGAACAGCAATATAACAACACATAGTCCTAGCATGTGAATACTAGACCGACTCATACTACACTATCATGTGAATCACATAACATCCGGGAATCCAAACTCTATCAACCATAGCCGGCTTGCATCTCACCTTCTATGATTCATAGAATCATCAAACAAGAAAGGACATTATATCTAGAGACATGCATAAGTTCCTAGTACAGTCAATAGTCACTCTGTAACTCGAGTCTATACCACGAGGTAAGGTAAACACCCTAGTCCTAAACCTGCGCAGACCTAGCGACATGCGGAAAATACCGCATCCAAGACCCATGATCACACACATGAGTACCCTTAAGGAGTCCACCAAAGAGTTGGCTAGTACTTAAGCTGACCACATACTTCTAAGAGTACGTCAGGAGGTCATGCCCTAACTTGGAAATAAGCCCACCAAGCTAAAACACAAAGGCTATTAAGCTGTGAACATACACTCGTCAAAGACTATAAGGGCCTATCTATGACATCGACCGAAGTCACTCACCTAGGACCAAGTCCCAACTGAATGCTTTAGCCTACAACACTTAAGACAAGTAGGACACCCACTTAACCACAAGAGGGGCAAAGAGTCCAACTTTCAAACGTAATGCTAACATTCTATCATGTGAAAGGCTATATAAATGTCTATTCAGCAAACAATCCAACCATATCCTCAATGTCATCAATAACCAAATTATAGCTAACCATCAACATCATAATCCATGAGAATAAGCTAAAATGGCAAAAAGACAAGAAGACTCAAGTATAAGGCAACCAATTCATCCAACAACCAACATGTGAAATCATAATTACAAATATCAAGGCATATCATAAAACCTCCAATAGCAACCAATCTCACCTCAAAGACAAACCCTCGACCCTAGTCCCGCGACGGGTCATCGGTCAAATCGAGGCTGACCGGTTTAAACCTAGTTTGACCAAACTCATTCGGTCAAACTGGCCCAGCTCAGAGTCTTGGCCTACCTTGGCCCAAATCACAAAATGTATCACAATGTCATTCTCATGCTATTTCCAATTTCTATCATGTGAGAAACGAAAGTAATACATTATCAATCTCCTAAACACTTAACAAACAACAAACACAACATCAATGTGACATTAAATCGTCGAGTAACTCGGAATAGTTACCTTAAGCTAGCAAAGAGACAAGTAATAACTTGAGAAAGCTTCTAAAACCCAAAATTATTCTTCATCTTCAGCCACATATGAGTCACCTAAAATAATTAGGTGAAAGGACGATATTAACTAATTATCGCTATATAAAAATATGAGACGGAAATTAATTATATTTTAATTAAACCAGTTTAGCGCCAAAACGATTTATAACCGTGACTAGCCCAAATTACTAAATTTAGCTAGCCCATTTACTAAAATCAAATGAGTCCCACAAAATAATTATGTGGAGTCCAAATAAACTCAATGTGTAATAATTAACGAGTTAAGTTATATAAAGCATGAGGCGGATATTAAATAATATTTTAATTAAACCAAACTAGCGTCAAAACAATTTATCGACACGGCCCAAAAGTTATTATGGCAACCTCAAACTCGGCCTAACAACCAGCCACCATAAGGGGTTAACACAACCACAAACACGTACCTAAACTAACTCCCCATACCCGCTCAACACAACCCGAACAACCAGATATCATTATTATACGCTCAAAGCTGACGCTAACATTATAATAGTCACTCTCGTCCCAATAAATAATTCAATCTCAACTCTCTACTCCATCTCTCTCATTACTCTGTCCTACTCATTACTCAATACTAGTAACCAATTTTCATCTCAATTTCAATATCGATATTGTCAAATATTCCATTAAAGGAACTGCTCAACACTTAGAGTACAAGGCTCTAAGCTACTCACCCACATGCCAAAGACAAAGAGAATGACAAATCAAATCAAATACCGAAATCCAAAATCTCGAAACAGCATATATCCGGAAATCTCATCTCAATGTATATGTGATATGTCACACCTCAAAATCGTTATTATCTAGCTTGCAATTAAGTTAACGAATCCCAACTATGAAATAACACAGTATTGAAATAGACGATCAATGCTTACTTACCAACACTTGCCTAATTCCCTTGATAGCTTACCATCGTCAATTCTCATACCACACTTACCACTCTTTAATTAGATAATGGCTAAACCTTATCTACAATAAAACTAATCCCCTTAAGGCCTTAACCAATCTTGTATAAAAATTAAGATAGCTATAACATAGTAGTACGTATTATAAACAAAAGTTAAGCAACTACAATATAATCACAATCTGACAAATATACAACATGATCCCAAAGTTCGGCACATATATTCATAGAGCAACAAACAATGTTCACATAACCCCGAACAATAATAAGATTATTAGGATCGGTAAAATCGTGTTACACCACCCCCATTTCCTGCCCAAAACCGACCCACAGAGCAGGCCACCAGACCCGTCAAAACATAAACCAAACCCGCACCTGTCACGGGTATAAGACGGATTCGACAGCCCCATTTTAACTCAGTTTTCAGACGGAAATTAAGACAGAAATGAGACGGAAGTGAGACGCAACTAAAATTGAGCATACAAAATGAGGAAAAGTATAAAGAACCGAGCTGTCTTTTAAGACGACCTTTTTGAAAACTCAGTCAAAACTCAAACTTTATTACCTTAAAAAAACGAGGAAGGGACGAGGAAGCTAATGGTACAAAAATAATGGAGTTTGGTTGAGAAATGAAGGCGGGATCTTGGTTTGGTTGGGACGAAAATGGCGTACGGAGGAGCTCTATTGCTGTTGCTGTGTATTGTTGTTTTTCAGAAAAGAAGAAGAAGAAAAGAGGAAGGACGCAGGGTAGGGCAGTAGTAATAATGTAATAATAATAATAATAATAATAATATTAGAATAATACTAATATATAATAAAGATATATTTTTTTTAAAAGTAGAGGAAGTGGAGGGAGTATGTGTGTGTGCAGGGACACGGTCCACAACAAAAATAATAATAATGCTAGTACATAATAATAATATATAATAATAAAGATATTTTTAAAAGTTGAGTGTTGGATGTCAGGTAGGTGCGATGTGTTGTCAATATAGGATAGGTCGAGAAATGTTAGACTCACAAGTGGAAAAGTGACGGTCTATAGCTAGATGGAAATTGTTATTATTACAGTCATTATTATTATCCGACCAAAAATACGTATACATATATTATTATATAAATCATGCCTTAAAGATATAATTTAATCGTACGTATTTTTATATAAACGAGCTTTTATATAATACGTTTTTAAAAATCGTGTTTGACATAAAATTAATTAAATCGAGTAATTCAAAAATATATAATAAAGTGATTAAACGGTTTAATAAATTTTAAATGTCAAAAAGGGAAATTCGCGGTTGTTACAATCACCCCACCTTTTAAAAAGTTTCGTCCTCGAAACTTGAAAGTAAAAAATAAAAGGTTATAATAATAAAACTGGAATTGGAATCGGTAACCAAAACAGTTTGAAGGTTACCTATCGTAAGAATCAAAATTCTTTCAAGAACTTCAACTAAAATTTTCCGACAGAACCAGACTCTCATCAGAGGAACGGATGTGTTCTCGTTACGTATTCAAGAACATCACATTCCAAATCAAAGATAAGGTCAAAAAGGCAAATCATTTGTATAAGTCAAAAATCGAAATACCTTCAAAAACATTAATGAAGAGTTTTCAAAAATATAAGTCTCATTCATGGAACGGAATTGCTCTTGTCGTGCACACAAGAACGCTAACTTTCCAAGTCAGAGACAAATTTAAAACAAAAACTATTCGCCGACAAGCGTAGAACAAGTTATAAAACGTCTCCAATAACTGGTTCTAACATCCGATCAACGTTAAAATCAAAATAAGAGAAAGGTAATCTACTCAAATTTTCTTTTGCAAAAAACCAAAATAGAAATAAAGGTTTCATTTTTAAACTCAAATGGGGCCAAATCCCTGAAAATGTAACATTAAACTTTGACAAAGAAGTCATAAATAGATCAAAGTTAACAGAAATTGGACAAAACTTAACGAAATCTCGGGTCTAGTAATTAAAATTACGATAAATGAGTCTATACTCAAGGAACAATTATGGAATTAAATCAAATTTTCATTTTCAAATCTTTAAAAATAGGTTAGGTTTGCAGGAGTGACATAAACTTTTAAGAATGAATCGAAACTGGTAGCTTGAAAGTTTAGAAGTTGTACAGAAAGGAAAGTAACTTAGACATCATAGGTGCAAGTATGCTAAAAGGATTCAAGCTTAACTAATCAAAAGAGCTATGATGAATTTCATGGGGTAAGAATTGAAGTCGAACCTAACAGGGTGTCAAAGATGGAGTTTCATTGGTTACCAACATCAAATTTATGAGAGGAGTATGATGAAGTAAGGAAGAGAGGTATGAGCGGTAACGCTCATGATCAAGGAAGAAGGGAATTTAGACAACAAGGAAACGCCAGACACTCTTATCTCAAACAATCAATATCACTCAAAACGGTTCCGAAAACTTCCTAACAACAAAACTCATAACCACATCACTCCCAAGGGTTTCCTCAATCGCTTATGTTACCTCATCCTAATCTATTCCCTGAAACAATGTACTCCACTATAAGTGTGATCTCATCGCTCCAAATCCTCAAACATCCAGAAACAACTTTCACAAGCATAAGGTCAAGGCTTCCAACAAAGCTATATTCGTATCCAACTAGTGTCAACTATGGGTTCCTCAAAAAAAGTAAACCTTCAATCAAGAATCCCAATACCAAGCTCTAAACTCCAAGAGAAGGTTCCTCAAATATTCCACAAGGTTCTCATTTCAAAACAAGGTAGTAACATACCAACCACAAAATCTGAAAAATCAATAGGATCTCGAGTCCTTTTATCATTTTACTTATTACGGATTCTCGAAAGCAGAACTACACTCAGCTACAACATCATCCCATCATCTCAAGTACTCAATACGATCTCAAGGTCTATAAAACTATAGGGTTAACAAATTCTTCTCAATACTAAGTCTCCCTCAACTCAAGAACTCTCAAGAGCCAACTAATACCAAATCACATCACCAATCCATCATGGTCATCAACATCCCAAGGAGTATTATTTCAAATTTGACATCCTAAAACTTACTTACCATCAAATTCCCAAGAAACAAGGTCTTAATTGTAACAACACTTTATCACCTCAAAGTTCCTAAAACCATAAATTGAAACTATGTTCTTTAACCTAACAATTGGTGTCAACCATACCGTTACCCTTTCTAGTTATTAAAAACAAGTGCTAAAACTTCCCAATAATGTAGCTTACTCTCACTCTCATACCATACCTCAAGTAGTAATCAATATCACTCACTAAAACCAACTAATAATCCCACATTTAACATTTCTCACACGGTAACATATACATTATCAAACCCTCATATCCAAAGTGATTATGGAAGCCAATCAGAAACTCGACTACTTAGTCAATCCTATATCCTCAAATCCACCATTCAGTTTCATCCATTTTAAGTCAAGTTATAAGCACTAGCATCCCAAGACACGTCTCACTACACTTCCCAAGCCTTTCTAATCCTAAACATAAACAACAAAGCCAAGTTCAATAACCTTAGCAACAAAAGCAACTCACACTCGTTAACACAAATAACTTAACTAAACAACCACACTCACTTTATCAAGGAACTAGGTATAAGAATCACTAAGTATGTCTCATCACACTGTCTAAGCCTTAACATCACAACCTCTCAAAACCAGGATTAAGGGTCAGACACAAACAATCTCCTCAAAAGTCGAATTTTCCAACCAAGGTCAACATTCCTCAAAACAGAGAGTATTATCAAAAAGGCGTTAAGGGAGGATAAACAAGGAATAAAGGACAAGTTAGGAGTACAAGTGTAGCTTTTAAAGTAAAACAGAAGGGAGTTTAGAAGGAGGATAAGCACAAAGAGATTAAGAATAAGGCGAGATACAAAAAGAACGAGAAACATCTTCAAGGAAGTAGAATCATTCTTCAAAGGTTGAACAAATCTTCAATCCTCAGCAATAGGCACCAAATCTTGATCTTCGTATAGATAAGCTCACGGTCATTGATCCAAGAACACAACAATTATTAAATGACAATCAACAAACATGTTAGTACCTAACAAAGAGCAAATACACTACAGACTACAACATAAGGTCCTAAGTCTACCCATCATACCCATCTCTCAAGTTTATTATTTTAAGGTCAAGTTATTTATATTGGGGTGCACAAACGTGCGTCGGGAGCAAATATGCTCTGATACCAACTGTGACACCCTCATTTATTGCGGAAAAGTAAACACATAATTCTGGATAAAAACTGCATGGATATGTTTGTAATAGGTTCATTTGGGTAAAAACCTGTAATTTTTAAAACCTGAACCTGTTATATAAAAATATCCAAATGGGAAGGTGTCAAGCATGAAAGGTCTAAAATAAAACTCATGAATGAAACATCGCTAAAGTCGCGAAACAAAGTTATACAACCCAAATATGAGAAAGGGAGACATATGTCCCTAAAAAGAATATGACATAAAAAGTATTTAAGGGTCACAATATAATAAAACAAATCTAGGTCCCAAGGTTACTTTGCTCGCTAGCTCGTCCATGTACCCCATATAAGCATCACCTACCTGTCGATCGCATTTTATACAAATACGAAAGCCACAGTCAGTGGGGAGTAACTCCGAGTTCTCCCAGCCACGAAATGTCATAATTAATATAACATGTAAACATAAGAATATGAATACGAATCACACATAGCCTTAGCATATAGATGCTAGACAATCGTGCTTATCATGTGAACAACAATATAACAACACATAGTCCTAGCATGTGAATACTAGAACGACTCATACTACACTATCATGTGAATCACATAACATCCGGGAATCCAAACTCTATCAACCATAGCCGGCTTGCATCTCACCTTCTATGACTCATAGAATCATCAAACAAGAAAGGACAATATATCTAGAGACAGGCATAAGTTCCTAGTACAGTCAATAGTCACTCTGTAACTCGAGTCTATACCACGAGGTAAGGTAAACACCCTAGTCCTAAACCTGCGCAGACCTAGCGACATGCGGAAAATACCGCATCCAAGACCCATGATCACACACATGAGTACCCTTAAGGAGTCCACCAAAGAGTTGGCTAGTACTTAAGCTGACCACATACTTCTAAGAGTACGTCAAGAGGTCATGCCCTAACTTGGATATAAGCCCACCAAGCTAAGACACAAAGGCTATTAAGTGGTGAACATACACTCGTCAAAGACTATAAGGGCCTATCTATGACATCGACCGAAGTCACTCAGCTAGGACCTAGTCCCAACTGAATGCTTTAGCCTACAACACTTAAGACAAGTAGGACACCCACTTAACCATAAGAGGGGCAAAGAGTCCAACTTTCAAACGTAATGCTAACATTCTATCATGTGAAAGGCTATATAAATGTCTATTCAGCAGACAATCCAACCATATCCTCAATGTCATCAATAACCAAATTATAGCTAACCATCAACATCATAATCCATGAGAATAAGCTAAAATGGCAACAAGACAAGAAGACTCAAGTATAAGGCAACCAATTCATCCAACAACCAACATGTGAAATCATAATTACAAATATCAAGGCATAGCATAAAACCTCCAATAGCAACCAATCTCACCTCAAAGACAAACCCTCGACCCTAGTCCCGCGACGGGTCATCGGTCAAATCGAGACTGACCGGTTTAAACCTAGTTTGACCAAACTCATTCGGTCAAACTGGCCCAGCTCAGAGTCTTGGCCTACCTTGGCCCAAATCACAAAATGTATCACAATGTCATTCTCATGCTATTTCCAATTTCTATCATGTGAGAAACGAAAGTAATACATTATCAATCTCCTAAACACTTAACAAACAACAAACACAACATCAATGTGACATTAAATCGTCGAGTAACTCGGAATAGTTACCTTAAGCTAGCAAAGAGACAAGTAATAACTTGAGAAAGCTTCTAAAACCCAAAATTATTCTTCATCTTCAACCACATATGAGTCACCTAAAATAATTAGGTGAAAGGACGATATTAACGAATTATCGCTATATAAAAATATGAGACGGAAATTAATTATATTTTAATTAAACCAGTTTAGCGCCAAAACGATTTATAACCGTGACTAGCCCAAATTACTAAATTTAGCTAGCCCATTTACTAAAATCAAATGAGTCCCACAAAATAATTATGTGGAGTCCAAATAAACTCAATGTGTAATAATTAACGAGTTAAGTTATATAAAGCATGAGGCGGATATTAAATAATATTTTAATTAAACCAAACTAGCGTCAAAACAATTTATAGACACGGCCCAAAAGTTATTATGGCAACCTCAAACTCGGCCTAACAACCAGCCACCATACGGGGTTAACACAACCACAAACACGTACCTAAACTAACTCCCCATACCCGCTCAACACAACCCGAACAACCAGATATCATGATTATACGCTCAAAGCTGACGCTAACATTATAATAGTCACTCTCGTCCCAATAATTAATTCAATCTCAACTCTCTACTCCATCTCTC
This sequence comes from Silene latifolia, assembly GCF_048544455.1. Classification (NCBI taxonomy): domain Eukaryota; kingdom Viridiplantae; phylum Streptophyta; class Magnoliopsida; order Caryophyllales; family Caryophyllaceae; genus Silene; species Silene latifolia. The sequence goes on from NC_133538.1 coordinate 358,324,486, forward strand.
TCATTACTCCGTCCTACTCATTACTCAATACTAGTAACCAATTTTCATCTCAATTTCAATATCGATATTGTCAAATATTCCATTAAAGGAACTGCTCAACACTTAGAGTACAAGGCTCTAAGCTACTCACCCACATGCCAAAGACAAAGAGAATGACAAATCAAATCAAATACCGAAATCCAAAATCTCGAAACAGCATATATCCGGAAATCTCATCTCAATGTATATGTGATATGTCACACCTCAAAATCGTTATTATCTAGCATGCAATTAAGTTAACGAATCCCAACTATGAAATAACACAGTATTGAAATAGACGATCAATGCTTACTTACCAACACTTGCCTAATTCCCTTGATAGCTTACCACCGTCAATTCTCATACCACACTTACCACTCTTTAATTAGATAATGGCTAAACCTTATCTACAATAAAAATAATCCCCTTAAGGCCTTAACCAATCTTGTATAAAAATTAAAATAGCTATAACATAGTAGTACGTATTATAAACAAAAGTTAAGCAACTACAATATAATCACAATCTGACAAATATACAACATGATCCCAAAGTTCGGCACATATATTCATAGAGCAACAAACAATGTTCACATAACCCCGAACAATAATAAGATTATTAGGATCGGTAAAATCGTGTTACACCACCCCCATTTCCTGCCCAAAACCGACCCACAGAGCAGGCCACCAGACCCGTCAAAACATAGACCAAACCCGCACCTGTCACGAGTATAAGACGGATTCGACAGCCCCATTTTAACTCAGTTTTCAGACGGAAATTAAGACAGAAATGAGACGGAAGTGAGACGCAACTAAAATTGAGCATACAAAATGAGGAAAAGTATAAAGAACCGAGCTGTCTTTTAAGACGACCTTTTTGAAAACTCAGTCAAAACTCAAATTTTATTACCTTAAAAGAACGAGGAAGGGACGAGGAAGCTAATGGTACAAAAATAATGGAGTTTGGTTGAGAAATGAAGGCGAGATCTTGGTTTGGTTGGGACGAAAATGGCGTACGGAGGAGCTCTATTGCTGTTGCTGTGTATTGTTGTTTTTCAGAAAAGAAGAAGAAGAAAAGAGGAAGTACGCAGGGTAGGGTAGTAGTAATAATGTAATAATAATAATAATAATAATAATATTAGAATAATACTAATATATATAATAAAGATATTTTTTTTTTAAAAGTAGAGGAAGTGGAGGGAGTATGTGTGTGTGCAGGGATACGGTCCACAACAAAAATAATAATAATGCTAGTACATAATAATAATAATATATAATAATAAAGATATTTTTAAAAGTAGAGTGTAGGATGTCAGGTAGGTGTGATGTGTTGTCAATATAGGATAGGTCGAGAAAGGTTAGACTCACAAGTGGAAAAGTGACGGTCTATAGCTAGACGGAAATTATTATTATTACAGTCATTATTATTATCCGACCAAAAATACGTATACATATATTATTATATAAATCATGCCTTAAAGATATAATTTAATCGTACGTATTTTTATATAAACGAGCTTTTATATAATACGTTTTTAAAAATCGTGTTTGACATAAAATTAATTAAATCGAGTAATTCAAAAATATATAATAAAGTGATTAAACGGTTTAATAAATTTTGAATGTCAAAAAGGGAAATTCGCGGGTGTTACAGGTAGGTTCGGAATACGAACCCATGCCGTCAAATATTTAATGTTATCTGCGGAGGGTATAAAATTTGGAACACATTTTCTAATCGTCAAATAATGATCGTCGATCATCCATGGTCCTTGAGTCATTACAAAGTCGTAGTCTTGCTTGGAAGAGAATCTGGCAAGATAATAGTTTTCTGACAGATTTGTAAAAGTAAGTTTGCCCTTGATGGACCACTTTGCTTGTAATTTTCTCATTAAGGCGAGGTATCCAATTTTCTTGTCAAACATTTTGATAATGAGGGAGTGGCGCCATGGCCTTCTGATGAGAGCCTTCTCTGTCTTTGAGAGACAAATGCGAGGGCATACTTCTTCATCTTCATCGATATGGAAATCGTCATCATCCTCTGTATCTATATCGATATCATTTAAGGATGTATCATTTAGATTAAAATCGTGAAATGAACTTCTCTGCACCTTTTCCCTATACGAGATATTGGAGGGATTCACTGTTTGGGTTATCCTTAGGATGGTTGGACCCGAATGCTCCGATATCAGGCCACTGTATTGCGCACCACTAGAGTTGAACTCTTTGACATGCATTGTTTTCCTTTTGGAATTTTTATGAGAAGTTGGTGGAGGAAGGTTAGGGAAATCTTCGCTGGGTTTGGCGACTATGAGATGGTCGTGGGATCTGTTAGAATCCGGCGGGAGGCCGGATGGAGGCTCAATCAATTGAATTCTCTAGGTTTTCTCTCTCTAGGTTTTCTCTATCAACAGGGTTAGTAGTTAATTAGTTATCCAGAGACGATATTGTATAACTAAAGTTTTTTCTTACTAATTTTAGGTCATTGGATTGACTATAGGAGGGTTAATTTTGATAACCTTGGCTTTGGTTATAAAAGCGTCTTTGAGCTTGATTTCTCATTGGAGGTGGGGTGTATGTTGGTTGAGGGTTTTGAACATTTTTGCTCTTGTATGAAAGGTTTGGATGGAATTTGGTATTCTTATTGTAATAGTTGGAATAAGGGGTGCCACTCTTTTATGCTTGGAAAACATTCACTTGTTTACTTGTTCCCCTACATTCACTTTGGTCATGTCCCAAAGTTCCACAACTCTCACATACTCCACTTGGAATTGAGGATGATGCCACCATAGCATTAACATGTTGTTTGGGTGATTTGGAAGCTTCATCAAGCTTAGCCATAGCCTTCTCAAACTTCAAATTGATGGTGTCAATATGAGCACTTACTTGAGCACCCAATTGTGTGATGGAATCTACCTCATGCTTTCCTCCTCTAGTGGCCTTTCGAGGCCTACTATATTATGAATTATAGACCGCCATCTCTTCGATTTTGGCTCATGTTTTATTGTCATAAACTTCGGTGAACATTCCATTAGATCCCATGTTGAGGATATTGCGGAAGTCTTCATATAGACCATTCCAAAATTGTTACACAAGGAACCACTCGCTAAGTCCATGGTGTGGACAAGAACGACAAGTGTCCTTAAATCTCTCCCATGCTTCATACAATTATTCCTCATCCCTTTGTTTGAACCCAGTGATTTGGGCTCTCAACATTATAGTCTTCTCCGGAGGATAGAATTTCTTGTAGAAGGCAAGTGCCAACTTCTTCCATGAGTCAATACCAAGGGTAGCCTTATCTAGGCTCTTCAACCATTGAATTGTGGTACCAATCAAAGAAAAAGGAAATAATACCCATTGGATTTGATCTTGAGTAACTCAGGTTTGAGAAATTGAATCACAATAGTCACAAAAATTCTCCATATGTGAGTGAGGGTCTTAACTAGGCATCCCTCCAAATTGACTTCTCTCAACTAATTGTATGAATGCGGATTTGGCAATGAAATTACTAGTTAAATGTGGTGGTGTAGGAGTACCATTTGGTAGGTTCTGCTAGGTTGGTACGGAATGTGATAAAAATTTAGGCATTGTTGGTTGATTTTGTGGTGGATTTTGTATTGGGTTATCCTCTCCTTCTCTTGCAAAAGTTGGTAAACTCAATGTTATTTGGTTGAATGTCCACAATATCTCCAATACCTACAACTCTCGACGTACCTCTAGCAACTCTTCTATTGTTGGTTAAGGTTCTTTCAATTTCAAGATCAATAGGTAATGGATTACCTTGTGATCTCCTAGTCATGCAAAATATCAAATAACTTGAAAACAATTAGAATAACCTTGAGGAGATCGACTTCCCAAAGGTAAAGAAAGACACAACTAAAAACAATTAATGAAAATCAAATCAAGTGAACACCGTCCCCGGCAACGGCGCCATTTTTGGTTCCGTTTCAAACTCGTCGTCAAAAGCTACCAACCAAAATAATATTTATAACTTCACAAACTACTCTTAGCAAAGAGGCAAGTAAAGGTCGGATCCCAAGGGACGGGTATTGATGTATGATTTTTAATTGCAAATGGTCGTGCCTTTGGGTGTCACAATTTGGGTTGAGATGAGATTGGTAAAAACAAATTAACAAGATAAAAGTAAAGCAATGAAAACAAGCAAGATGATTAAAGAGGGATGTTAACAATTGATTAAAGGCACTAGGGTGTCATAGGTTCATAGCGGATTCATGGGTGTTGATCATACAGACATGTTCTCAATTATATGCAAGCACTTATTGTTGTGATAGGATCGAGTTGGTATATAAGCTTACAATACCTAAGAAGGTTTGGGTCCCGGAGCCGAATCGATTAGATTGTACAACACCTACAAGTCGACTTAATCCTTCCTATTCAACTATATTCATGGTCTAATGAGGCTCGAGTTTGTGTATAAGCTTACAAGCCTCATTAAAGAGATAGGTGATGGATCAAAAAATGCAAGGATTCATAGGCTCGCATTTCATCAAACATAACAAGTGCATAAGTTGAAATCACAACAAGCAAGCAAATTAATTATGAAGACATATTATATTAAGCATGAATCATTCCCCATGTTGGTTTTCCCTAATTCCCCATTAACCCTAGCTAAGGAAACTACTCACTCATTATCAAGTTTAGCATGCTAACAAGATTTTCAATCATACCAACAAAGCAAAACATGATTAATAAATGAAAGTGATTAACAATAATTAAGCAAGATTAAGAGAGAATTATACCTATGAAGATGATCCAAAATAATAAAGCAAAAAATAATATAAGTACTTGATGATTGATGGAAGGTTGTCAATCCTCCAAATAAAACCAAATAATCTTCTAATTACCCAAAATAAAGGAAGAACAATAGAGAAATTAAGGAAAGATTAAGATGTGATTAATATTGAGAAATTGTATTACAACTAAATTCAGACTAATTTGATGAGATTAAGAGAGTATAAGATATGATTAAGGGTTCATACTAATCTAGGTAGTACAAAGGGTGTAATACCCGTCCTTTTAGGGACTCGTTGACCGACCTTCGACACCTATCTTGACCTTCAGAAATCTTACGAGTGATGACTGGTGACGATGTGAGCTTTGGATTGTGTGTTACTCGGTCTAGCTGAGCCTACTCGATCGAGTAGCTTGGGAGTTCGATCGAGTAGAGGTCACTCGATTGAGTAAGTTAGTTACTCGATCGAGTAACGGGTTTGCAGCGAGGAATTATAAATCGATAATCGTGAAACCCCAAATCATTTCCGCAGCTTCTTCCTAAACCTAGATGCCGTCACCTTCCCTCTCCTTCACCATATATAATCCTTTCCTTGAGGTCTTTGAGGATGCTTACACCATGGGGATGAGATGCTTGAGTTTCTTTCTGACCATGGACATGTTTGCTACCGACCTTGGCCTTGCTAGACCTGTGAAAGGAGCTCTTAGGAACATCCCGACCGAGTGTGGAGCTAGTAGCTTTATGCCTTGCTTTACCGGCAAACCCGCCCCCACCTCTAGCAACATATTGATTAATGATGTTCAACATGTCACCCTAAAGATCTTTCTTCGTGCTATGACCTATTTACTCTATGAGTGGAAAGATGCGAGTAAGCTTAACTCACACGAGGTGATGTTGCTTGCGGCATACCTTAACCCCACCCGTGCTCCGAGAGTCACCTTCAGTGCCCCGGACATAGTGTGTGCCAGCTTATCCTTGATGGCCTCTTCTGACACTCGTTTTCTGAGTTGTGGTGCCATTGTCACTCAGTTGGCGGAGAGGCTGACAACCTTTGAGGCCTCCTCGGCCTATAAACCCTTAACCCCGACGGTGCCTACCTTGGACCGGGAGTACTTTCTTGACACAAGTGGTTGAGGACTTTGGAGGATGGTGGGTTATAATGGAGAGTTTGAGGAATGAGTTGGATGAGGATGCCAGCTCCCAAGCACCATCCCGTGACCGAGCCTTTACCGGCAGTAGTAGTGGCTGCCGATTCTGATGATGATGAGGAGGAGGTTCCTGAGAGTAAGCTTTACCTCATTGACACGGATATCTTGGTGGTGATGCCTGAGCCGACGAAGGGGGATCGGTCTAGACCCGAGGACAGGCAACCTACAGTGGGGAGAGGACCACGACGGGTAAGGGAGGGGGTAACTGAGACCCAGCCAGAGCAGCCTGTGCCTCCACAGTACCAGTTTCCTGGTTACCCTTCCTTCTTCAGCCCTGAGATGAGAGTGAGAAAGCTTATGGAGAGGGTGTCTGCTACCTTGACACTCTGAAACCTCCATGAGATGGCATATGTTGAGGGCATCGGGACCGAGGCAGCTCATCCCGTGTGGTGGAGGGGCGTTGGGGATGATACTGGAGTTTTCCGCTCTTTTGGCGTGGAGCGATCTACCATGGGAGAGCCCGTGAGTTACCCCTATGGTTGCTTGGCACCATGGCGGGTGGGAGCCGACGTTGGCGTTGGTGGAGTCACAGGTCAGGATGCAGCTGGAGCAGGCAGGTCTAGAGGTGATGGTGGAGACGAGGTGATGGATGAGCAGGTTGTGGAGTGATGACACTCCTTTTTGTTTCTATACCGTTTTATGGACTTGTAGCTGTTAGTACTTGTTTTAGTTGGTACTTTTATTTGACTTTGGTTTGTACATTGGCCATAAGGCCGTATTTTAGATGATTTTTCAGACTGTTTACGCAGAATTTTGGGTCGAGAGAGCATTTCCGACTCGCGTATATATATTGCTTTAGACGTAAAGTGGCGTCTTAGTGGATTTTTGACCTGCGGCTACTCGATCGAGTGCCCCTGACTCGATCGAATAACAGCAGGGGTGACATCTGGGGAGTATTCTGATCTCAGTCTACTCGATCGAATAACTGATGAACTCGATCGTGTAAGTCCAGCTCGATCGAGTAGCACTGTAACAGCTTTATTTCGTTCAAAAACTTGTTTGCATCATCATGTCGCTGGTTAGTGTTAGAGTATTTCTTATTGTGGGTTTCGCATATCATTGTTTAGTCTCAACGGTGGTTATATTGTTGCGCATAGTCGTGCGATTCATACAAGTTTTGATACTATGTATGTAAATTAAAATGTTAAGCCAAATTGTCTCGGGTAACGTCATATTTAAGGGGTTATAAGTCTCGTTGCATAGTTCGAATGATTGTATAAGAAAGTAATTGATGACATGGCTGGTAATTGATGATGATATACCTTGTGGTATAATTCACGTTTTCGATGGTTTCATATTTATATGAGTCAAATTTGTGTAATGTCAAGGAAGTATATTGGTTAACATGAGGCAAGGTTTGCATTGTGGTTTTTAAGTAATGTCAATGTGGTATAATATGTATCGGTTTGTGGGATAGGAGAGTTGTTTGATGGTGAACTTCGGGGATGAAGTTCCTTTCAAGAGGGGAAGAGTAATGTCGCGTAAAAAATGACGTAATTATAACAATTTTATAGTATTTTCGTGACATTTTAAAGTATTTTAAATGGTTGTTTGGGTAATTTTGTAATGGTTCTTGAGCAATCAAGTAGTAGTTTGTATTTTTCGGACAGAACAGCATGTTATTGTATCTTATTTTCAGTTCGTTGTCCTCTGTATTGTAATGGAATTGGATATTAGTGGCTTTGGTAGAATTGTTATTAGTAGATTGTGTTGTGTGGTTATTGTAATGGAATGGATTGAATAATGTATTGTTATGAATCAGTAATAGGACCGTTGTTTTGAGTGTTTTGTAACTGATAGTTGTTGGCAAGAAGTTGATGAAGGAATAATCTGATAGTTGCGTTGGTTTACAGTTGAGTAATATTAGGTAGTAAGTTCAAGTGATAGACGAGTTAGTCGTTCTTGTGGACAATGTGTGTTCGGTGATTCAAAAGGAAGTTGGTGATTCGCTGGGTGTCGTGTTGTGTATTATGTGCTAAGGTAGGTGATGACGATGGTTGATGAACATACCTAGGGGGATGGTATTCTTAAACGATAGTGTTGACCTGTGTCGGGTAAACGGTTGCGTTGACCTTGATTTCTTTGTCTTGTGATGGGGGGGAGGATAAGTCGAACTTCGGGGACGAAGTTCTATTTCAGGGGGGAAGACTGTAACACCCGTCCTTTTAGGGACTCGATGACCGACTTTAGACACCTATCTTGACCTTCGAAAATCTTAAGAGTGATGACTGGTGACGATGTGAGCTTTGGGTTGTGTGTTACTCGGTCTATCTGAGGTTACTCGGAACGAGTAGCTTGGGAGCTCGATCGAGTAGAGGTCACTCGATCGAGTAAGTTAGTTACTCGATCGAGTAACGGGTTTGCAGCGAGGAATTATAAATCGATAATCGTGAAACTCCAAATCATTTCCGCACCTTCTTCCTAAATCTAGATGTCGTCACCTTATTTCTCCTTCACCATAATTCTTTTGCTTGAGGTCTTTGAGGAGGCTTACACCATGGGGATGGGATGCTTGAGTCGAGTAGTGGTCTTGACGCCGGTTTTCTATGTATAGGTATGTTATCGTCATCATCGTCATCGTTGCTTTCAGATTAGGTTTGTAGTAGTAGTGATAGATGGTTGTACTGTTTGTATAGGTGGTTTGCTTGGTTGATTGGTATCTTGTGGTTGGACGCGGAATCGCTGTGGTTTGCTAAAGGTAGGTTCGCCTACTCGGTACTGTTGATTTTCTAGAGAGTCTGTTGATGTTGTTTGGTTGGTTTAGTTTCAGTATTCATGATTGGCTGTGGTAGTTGGTTTGACTTGTGTTGTTTTGATAATCGTTGTTGTGGTACAGTTGATTGTGATTGTTTGTCTGTGGTGCGCGAGGTGCGCCCTCGGCTGAGTGGAGTCACTTGCGGAAGTGGCTTGACGCCTGTAGTTTGCCCTCCGTGGAATCCGCCACGGGAGGGGATGTGCACATTAATGGACATGGGTTTATCGCTCGGATAGATGAGCGGGGCTTAAGTAGAAACGGTTTCAGTCCCCCACTGGCAGGACTGGTCCGGTGGATAGTCAGTGATGGTGGTTGTTTGGAGGAGATGTGGTGTGTGTGTTGTTGTGCTTGTGTTGTGTCTGCTTTTATATGTTTGCTTTCCTGATCTTGTGTGGTTTTGTTTTGTTGTTTGCTTCTGTTGTGTCTGCCGTGATCCACTATGGTGAGCAGTCAGTCTTATTAGGTGGTTGTTGGATCATAGATGGGTGCTTGGAGGGATGAGTCTATCACGAGTCACGACAGAATTAGTTCACATAGTAGACAGTGGTTTTGAGTTATATCTTTCTTATCGTCTGATGTTTGTAATCACTTGTAATATAATTTAAACGTTATTTTATCGACATTTGATGATTACTGTCCTCGGGCAACCGAGATGGTTATGCCTTTATATACTAGGGAAGGTCTTGTTAAGGCTCCTTGGTATATGTGGGTGTTACAAAGGGGTATTTATACTAAAGATTAGGTACAAAGAGTAGGGTTACTAAGGGCTTAAATGACTATTAAGTCCCTAAGAAAAGTTGAGGAAATGCTCCTCTCGAAGGAAATGAGCATATTCCCATGCTAGTCTTGCCACGATCCGCTCGTCTTGAGGTACGGCACGGGCTCTTCTGACTTGTGATCCGCTCGGATCCAGGGGAAGACGCTCGGATCCTTGCGCTGCAATCCGCTTGTCTTGGGCACAAGATGCCCGGATCTTGCTGTTATGAGACGCCCAGATCGTGCTTGATCGGCTCGAATTCCTGGGCAGACTGCTTCTCTTCTTCCTCCTTAACAATCAGCAAGGATCATTTCGGGGATGCAAGGATCGTTTCATCATTGCCCATTTCACTTTATTATCTACTTAGGCCTCTAGTGTTAGTCTTCCCTTTGATGTTTGGTCATTGGATGCGATCAATTTAGCTTCATTTCGCCTCATAAATGCAAGGGTTAGCAATCCTTTCCTACCAAGGAGACAAAACCTCAAAGAATATGCAAATTAAAAATGGGAAACTAAAGATAGTAAATGACCCAATTATGTGTTATAAAGCATGGGAACGAGGGTAATTCAGGGACTAAATGTGGTCAAATGTGAGTCACATCACTTGTATTCAAAGCAAGATTAATTCATGACTTCTTTCTAGAGAAGGATTATGAATAGAGCAAGATATTTGATACTGTCGTTTCGTACCAAAAATAAATACCTAAGTACTACTAACAGAAGTCAGCGGTAAGTAGGGTCGATCTCCACAGGGAGGCGGTGTACTATCTATTTGTCGATTTATCTATCTAATGTCACTGATGGGGTTGAATTGATTGTGTTGACTAAACTAAAAAGGCTAAAGAAGAGAAATGAATAAGAGAATTAACAGTAAGAGGAAGGAAGTATGCTAGGAGTCGGTCCACCGTGGCAGCTATCAGATCTTATACTATCATGAATACTAAGGCGATTAGACTATTGATAAGAAGAGCTATGGTCGTCACCTTTCGGTCCTTAAACCGCCCTAGAGCGTAAACAGCTTAACTTTCGCCCTCACTGCAATACCCTATTGTAATTAAGCAAGTCTTCCCTTCCAATCTTTCGATCCAGGTCGGGGTTAACTAGATTTATGGTCTCCTGCATGCATTCATTCGACCGGATAACAATTAAATTGCCTAATACAATTCCTATCGCAAGACTAATCTATATAAGTCAATTAAAACATCGCTGCCACGACTTCCCTAATCCTAACATACTACGGGGAATTAGCTACTCATAATAAAATAAGCAATGACAATAATTAAAGAAGAAATAAGCATTAAAAGAGAAGAAGGGAAGGAATTACTGAATTAAGTGATCCGGAAAATGAGGAACCAAAGTAACAGTAGCAATGTATCTGAACCAGAGAGAAAAGGAATGAAGTAAGGTGTGTGAGAGAGTTTACAATGACATACTGACTTCCTATTTATAAGAAAATAGGATTAGCTAAACCTAATTGACGGAAATTAACTAAAAAGTCCAAGCCCGTCAAAGATTGTTGCTCGATCGAGCACTTAAGGCTCTCGATCGAGTATTATTCCTTAGCAATCCTCTCGATCGAGAACAATTCCTCTCGATCGAGGACTTCTTTCCCTTTAATCACTCGATCAAGAAGAAGTAGCTCTCGATCGAGCAAATGGGCTCTCGATCGAATAGAAATAGTTCTCGATCGAGCACTTCTCGCCATGTAATTCCGCTTCGCGCACCAAACTTCAAATGGCTGCCATTTCTTCGTTACTTGGACTAATAGGGCGTGGTTGGTGGCGTTGGAAAGCTAAGAGGATAAGCTTCCACCTCCAACTGGAATCACCTAATAACTGTTGTAGAACTCGAGATATGGCTCTTACAATAAGGAACTAGCAAATTGAAGCACTCTCTTGGCTCGCCTAACTTCCTTACTCCAATGCGCATCTCAAAATAGTACTTTCCAAGCTCCGACTCAACTCATCTCCTAAATGCATGCGTAGGGACATGTTTTAGGCTTGATTCCGCATCTCTAAGCTCATTCCTGCAATTAATACAAGAACTTCCAAAGTATGCAATTCGGGGCATATTCGTAGCATAAAACCACGATAAAAGCATAGAAATACGTGCATAAAATAGGCTAAAAGGCTATACAAAATGCACGTATCAAATCTCCCCAAACCAAACCTTAATCGTCCCCGAGTAAACTAAAATGCAACTAAAGGAACGGAAAAAGATAACTCAGAGGTAGCTACAAATGCCCACTTAAGCCAATTTAATGCAAGCAAACTAACACTTATAGCTAAACAGTCAAATGCAAACGAGTTGTAAGATGTTTATAATAAAACTGAACCGTCGACCTTGCAAGACCTTTAACAATGGACTCTCACGGGTCACTCTTCTCTCATGAAGCAAAGGGTGAACATATATATATGTAAGAGAGAAAGAAAAATAGTCGCTCACCTAAACTACGACCCACATAAACATGCATGCAACTAATATGATAGACAATTCTAGCTACCGTACACACATTCCAACCAAACGAGGTCCTGTCACAGCCGAGGGCTTACAAAAATATGGTAAAGTGAGGCAATGGGTAAGAAAAGGCAAAACATTTATGGGAATGTGGAGGTATAGGTGATCAAGCTAGTACCTAAACAAAACCATATGAAACATATCCATTTCCAACTCAATTAAAGAATAAAGCACATGCCCTTCATTTGGCATAAAACTCACCAAACCGAACCAAACATACTCCTCAAATAATGTAAGATAGATCATAGGAGCAGAAACCGACTAATCAACAAACAACATCTCTTTTTTCAAATTTTCCTTTCTTTTTCTTTTCGGTTTTTGTTCTGATTTCTTTTTTTTTTTCGTTTTCTTTTTTTTTTTCAACTTCTCTTTTTTCTTCTTTTTTTTTTCACGTCTTTTCTTCATAAATTACCAACTCCAAATCAACAGAATATGCGCCAACATTTGATACAATAGACAATATACCGCAGAACATTCTAAACTAGCTTGACAAGGCAGGCTAAATTTGGGATGTAGCTAAAGGTCAACAGGCAAATTTGGCTAATGTGGAGTTTATGGGTAAAAATGAAAGAAAAGGGAAATGTAAGCACCTCCCTGCATGTGACACCAACCACTAACCCGAATGTATGTAGGCAAAAAGCAATTGAATTTCATATATGTACAAATTGATGAACATGATATGCAAGGAGTAACTACTCACAATCCTACATGAAACCGGCCACAAGTGACACCAGTTTATAAGGCTCTAAATCCTTAGAAATTATAAGTAGGTTGCCAAAATTTCAGGTCAAGTCTATATGTTCAGCTGAATTAAACATTAACTCGTAGATATGCAATAAGACAAAGCTAAGAGATATTAATTAATGCAAGGCTTAAGCAAACGACAAATATAGTGCAATTTCATCACTGAAATCTACCGTTCCGACTCAACCTATATGCTAAAATAAACATGAAATTTTTTGAATTTTCAACAATTTTTTTTTTCAATTTTTATGGAATTTTTGAATTTTTAACAAAAAATAAACAACAATGCAAACATAAATTAAACGTGATTACTTGAAATGCAATAAAAACAATATGCGGAACACGATATGGATGCAAAACCTCCCCAAACCAAACCGTACAATGCCCCCATTGTACCAAAACATGGAAAGGAAATGCAAACTAGAGGAGAAAGAGAGTAAATACGGAAAACTCACAAGATACGCGAAATAAGGGACCTCCCCAAACCGACCATGAAATGGGAGGTTGCTAAGGGCCCGGAAAACCGTCTCAGGAAGCTAATCCAAGTCAATAGCACTCGATAGCAGTCGTATAGTGGCTGATCGAGTAACATGGGCGCTCAAAACTGCTCGATCGAGAAGAAAGTAAGTCGATCGAGTGGTTCCTCATCTTGCAGGTGGTCGATCGAGAGGAAGTTCTGCTCGATCGAAGGGATTTGGCAGCAAAAGTGCTCGATCGAGTACAACAAGTACTCGATCGAGTGATCCTCAGCGTATTCCTGCAAAATGCAATGAAAAACAGCCCGCAAACTTAACAAGACAAGCGTACTGAGATAGTCTATGGTATAAAACCATTTATTACAACTGAAATTGAATAAAAAGCAAAATAAAATCGCCGGGTTGCCTCCCGGGTAGCGCTAGCTTCAGACAGGTCCCAGCTCGACCTTCTTTTCCTTCGAGCCTCTATAATTAATCACAATCAAAACAGCTCAAAGCGCGCAGCAACCTGTCAAATAGCTGCGCATGTGCTACACAACAGCATAAGTAGCACCAAAGTGGAATCAAGAAATAGGAAATGAAATTAAACAACCGTTTGAGTCTAACAAATTTCCTATGGGTGCTCCTAAATTTATCCGCAAAATAAAGGAGCGCGGGAGCAATTGTCAATAATTTAGGGCTCCAAATTAGATTAACAATTTTAAAATGACAAGGATGGTGAGAAATTGCTAATTTATGTGTCCACATATGAGGGGGTATAGCTTTGAAAAAGGAAGCATGAATAAGACGAGGCAAATTACAAACAATAATGAAATTACCGTTTACTACCTCAGGTTGATCACTCTTAATGACGGAATCATAGATAAAAGAATTCATTACCTCTTCCGTGCTAGGAGTAATTACCGACTCAGCTGTCCTTTTGTCGCCCTCAGTGGAATTCGTCCCGTAAATCTCAGCCTCAAGCGCATCCAACTCGGCTTTGAATAGGGAAGATTCACCGTAACCGTCGTCATAATCAAAATCGTCATCTAAATCAAGCCCAAATGACGAATCATAGTTCCCAATGGCCAAATCAGTCGATCGAGCAGAACAGCCACTCGATCGACCAACTTCCTCCTGAATTCCACTCGATCGAGTAGCAATTTCACTCGATCGAGCTGTTTCTCCTGGCAAATCACTCGATCGACCTATATAAGTCACTCGATCGAGTGATTCCTCCTGTACAGAGCTGAAATCTTCGCGTGGGGCAGTGAAATATGATAGGAACTCGTCGTCCGAATCATAGAAGTCACCCTCAGCATTGGGCAACACGGTTTCTTCAGGGGAAAAACCGCTCTCAGCAAGGTATACCTCTTCTTCTTGCATCTCAGCTGCTAACTGAGCAACTACAGCCTCGAGCTCATGTAATCGAGCGTCCATATTTTTGTTGCTCTCTTGCATTTGTGATACAAGCGTCGCCACTGAATATGTCCACTCCGCGATCTCTTCTATCTCCATCTCAGCTGCTAACTGAGCAACTGCAGACTCGAGCTTATCAATTCGCGAGAAGTATTCTTGCGCTTGGAATGCAAGTGTCTCCATCAAGGATTTCAGCTCCGCAATCTCTTCTTCTTGTATCTCAGGAGGATCTTGTTGCGGTGGCCATTGATAGGATGGATGTGGCGGCACAACTACAAACATTGTGCTCGGCAGACCACATCTCCCGCAGAGATCACCGGTGTTCCATATAATGGGACATCGGTGACGGGTCAAAGGTACTCAAGCCTTCCCTTTGACGGTTTTCACCTAGAACTGTCTAGGTAGTACCTGTAAGGCCTATCAAAACAGCACTCAGGGAAAAAGATCAGAACGGCCTCAAGGGAAAAATCCCCTGAGGCTAAAAACAGATAAAATTTAACAAATAAATAAATAGATTACCTGCCCGGCAACGGCACCAAAATTTGATACTGTCGTTTCGTACCAAAAATAAATACCTAAGTACTACTAACAGAAGTCAGCGGTATGTAGGGTCGATCTCCACAGGGAGGCGGCGTACTATCTATTTGTCGATTTATCTGTCTAATGTCACTGATGGGGTTGAATTGATTGTGTTGACTAAACTAAAAAGGCTAAAGAAGAGAAATAAATAAGAGAATTAACAGTAAGAGGAAGGAAGTATGCTAGGAGTCGGTCCACCGTGGCAGCTATCATATCTTATACTATCATGAATACTAAGGCGATTAGACTATTGATAAGATGAGCTATGGTCGTCACCTTTCGGTCCTTAAACCGCCCTAGAGCGTAAACAGCTTAACTTTCGCCCTCACTGCAATACCCTATTGTAATTAAGCAAGTCTTCCCTTCCAATCTTTCGATCCAGGTCGGGGTTAACTAGATTTATGGTCTCCTGCATGCATTCATTCGACCGGATAACAATTAAATTGCCTAATACAATTCTTATCGCAAGACTAATCTATATAAGTCAATTAAAACATCGCTGCCACGGCTTCCCTAATCCTAACATACTACGGGGAATTAGCTACTCATAATAAAATAAGCAATGACAATAATTAAAGAAGAAATAAGCATTAAAAGAGAATAAGGGAAGGAATTACTGAATTAAGTGATCCGGAAAATGAGGAACCAAAGTAACAGTAGCAATGTATCCGAACCAGAGAGAAAAGGAACGAAGTAAGGTGTGTGAGAGAGTTTACAATGACAAACTGACTTCCTATTTATAAGAAAATAGGATTAGCTAAACCTAATTGACGGAAATTAACTAAAAAGTCCAAGCCCGTCAAAGATTGTTGCTCGATCGAGCACTTAAGGCTCTCGATCGAGTATTATTCCTTAGCAATCCTCTCGATCGAGAACAATTCCTCTCGATCGAGGACTTCTTTCCCTTTAATCACTCGATCGAGAAGAAGTAGCTCTCGATCGAGCAAATGGGCTCTCGATCGAATAGAAATAGTTCTCGATCGAGCACTTCTCAGCGCGTAATTCCTGCTTCGCGCACCAAACTTCAAATGGCTGCCATTTCTTCGTTACTTGGACAAATAGAGCGTGGTTGGTGGCGTTGGAAAGCTAAGAGAATAAGCTTCCACCTCCAACTGGAATCACCTTAATAACTGTTGTAGAACTCGAGATATGGCTCTTACAAGAAGGAACTAGCAAATTGAAGCACTCTCTTGGCTCGCCTAACTTCCTTACTTCAATGCGCATCTCAAAATAGTATTTTCCAAGCTCCGACTCAACTCATCTCTTAAATGCATGCGTAGGGACATGTTTTAGGCTTGATTCCGCATCTCTAAGCTCATTCCTGCAATTAATACAAGAACTTCCAAAGTATGCAATTCGGGGCATATTCGTAGCATAAAACCACAATAAAAGCATAGAAATACGTGGATAAAATAGGCTAAAAGGCTATACAAAATGCACGTATCAATATTCGCCCTATTTATACTTTGAAGTGTATGGTCGAATACAATTTCAATCAGAAAAGGTTATTACTTCTTCATCTCTTCTACCAACGAACTAGGTAGATACTTGGTATCCACTTAATGAGGTAAGAAGAGAGATTCTTTGAACAAGTTCAATGAATATATAAAAGTATCAAAACCTAGAGATTATAAAACCAAAGTATCAGTACTTTGTTAAAATAGGGAACAATAAAGTGAAGACTTTTATATACACCAAAAAGAGTGTGATATGGCATCACAAGTTCACCTTCATAATATTAGAAAGTGATAAAGAATCCTATACGATATGATTGAATCTTTACTATAAAGTTGGAAGTAGTTTCTATCACAATTTGTCTAGTATTTATTTATTTCACTAAAACAAAACATAATTAAAGCAATCATCTACATTTCATATGTGATATGGTTAGGCATGGTACCTAAATTGTAGCTTGTTTCGTTAGTGAACATGTGGTCTCTCTTCCTACATGATCACGAGAACAAAGGGTTTGTGGCTCGTGATGCTGTCTATCAGAGAAAAGAGGATCATTTCTTTTAGACAAAGTGGGAGAAAATGTTCAAGAGCCACAAACTGAGAATAAGACGTGGGAAGATGTTCCTTATTGGTCAAAATCAGTAAATATTTCTTCGAAATCTAAGTAGACAGGAATCATGTTATTTTTGAAAATAATAAACCTGTAATATATTAAGATGCTTTATCTAGTTTCAACTTCGCAAAAGTCCGAAGCAAGCATAAACATGAAAATGTTTATTTAGCTTGGTTGGTTGGTGGCAAAGGGTTTTGCACACAACAACAACGCTTCATTGTATTTGGATGTGATTTGATAGAGTTGGATTTTAGAATTATCTTGCATGAGTTTTGTAAATCGCGACTATCCTAAGGTAGAATACAAACTTAAGAAGAAATCTTAAGTAGAAGTTAAGGAGTTGAATTGTATGTTTTGATCATGTGATAAACATGTCTCGAATTGTCGAGTAGTTCTGTTTATACATGGATTTTAGTGGGAGGAATGTGGTGTTAATAGACTTATATGTAAGGGACATATTTATTATTGTGAATAATGAAAGACTTAGGAGAGTAATAATACATCTCTAAGGTATCCAGACCTATAAAGATAGTTCTAGGAGGATATTAGGGTTAAATGAATATTCTTATAATGATAA
The DNA here is from genome assembly GCF_048544455.1 of Silene latifolia. Lineage (NCBI taxonomy): Eukaryota > Viridiplantae > Streptophyta > Magnoliopsida > Caryophyllales > Caryophyllaceae > Silene > Silene latifolia. The sequence continues at coordinate 358,342,330 of NC_133538.1, forward strand.
GAGTGTAGACAAGTTCAAAGGCATTGAACATGTAGCAATTAAATCCACTTGCTTCTGCTGCGGGATTAATTCATTAAGCTAAGATATATCACCATTCTTAAAATTCGTATACTTGAGTATGACGAAAAGTTATAAATCGAATTTATGTGAAAGTCACTATATAGTCATATAGTCTATTCCTTAGTACTCAAGAAGCACTAATGATTTGTCTTCCATGTCTCATATGTAGATAACATATTATTCATTGAAAATGATGGGCCAATACTCTCTTCTGTGAAGAAGTGATTGGGAGACTTGGAAGCTGTGTAAGACATCTTTAGTATCTGAATCTATAGCGATGGATTAGAGAGGAATAAGTGTGTAGAAATAATCATTGGATTTATGTGCAATAAGTTACATAAAAACCATATTCTAAACACATAAGGATGGTTGGAGAACCATCTTGACTATATTATTTAAGGAGAATATCTACTAGAAACAACCTAGGCAGTTGAACAATGAGATATATACAACAGAAATTGAGTACACTTGCAATAGTGAGACATGCAAGAAGGAGGGGATGATATTAGGATTCGGCTTTGTGAATTGGAGGAACTATGGTAGTTCATTCCAATAACCGAAGGTCCTATCCCTACTCACTGTGAGATCAGTGGGAGCTATTCAAGGCTCGGAAGCCTATGTCTATATTGGATTTGACACGTACTCGAAAGTTTTATAATAAAGATTATACATAACAAAGGGAAAAAGTTTATAAAAAGGTTAGGGAAAGTGCAATGTGTTGCTAAGACTTACTAACCAAAACCTTCTCATAGGCTTAGCATGATAAGTCATGCCATTTCAATTGAGTTGAGATGTATAGTTGTATACAATGTTAATTATGGATAATAGATTATGTAGTAATTGATATTGTATCAATTTTACATATGTGATAATACATTCATCGTTTGAGTTTTATTCAAAACTCTTTTCTTATAATACTTTATTTTCCAAATAGTTTGTCGAGACAATATTAAACCCTATTTAAGTGAGCTGGATTAACATAGTATTGGCCCCTAGTCACTTATATGAGGTGACGTCGCCAAGTGACTAGAGTGTGATGCGATTGATGTCAAGTTCAAGTGTCATAGGGTCATAAGAGATGACTAGTCGATCACTTAGGCAGATTGTAAAGGATGCTCTATCGGGCAGTGACCGCTTATAGAGTTTTGGTAATTCATATAGCCTAGTCGTGGCAAGAGCTACTATAGTATTCTTTTGAGTCAATTCTTTGACTAAAGACTATTCGCCTAAGTTGGCACAGATTCTGAGTGACTTTGAGTTATGCTCTATGACTTTCGTAAATGAGGTCAAATGGGCATCTCTTGGGTCATGATGAGATGTGGCTAAACAAAGGGAATAGTACGATAGGAATTATCCATCCCCTTGTTAGGGTTATTTAAAAATCTCAGGGCCACTCGAAGAGTAGTGAACTGGAAATGCGTGCCACGCTCAGAAGGTATCTACGGTAGATAATTCCGGTCAGACGGTTACTCTCCAGATCGAGGAAACCACTCTTGATATGATCACTTGCAAGAACGACCTTCAAGACACCTTGCATTGAGTGGGAGATAGTAATAAGACAAGAGAATTGGTGACGAGCAGTTGTCTCGGACAAGCGGGAGATTGTTGAAGTATGTGTCCTCGACAATAGTGTGAACACATTATTGAATCTCATAATAAGAATACGAAACGGGATGATTCATTTTATACGTTAACTTATTAACATTAATCGGTAATGGTTGGCTGACTAGAGTTTGACATTACTGTCATTTGACGGTGGTGATCAGTTGATCCCTTAAGGTCACACCTAAAGGACGATTCCCTTAATAGATAAATTAATTAATTGTATGCTGATACGGATTAATTAATTCCTTAAAAATTGAACAATTTACATTTGTGAGTGAGAATATGAATCTTATTGTAATTAGATTAAATGAGATTCGTTTTAGTAATTAATATATTATATTACTGAAACTTTGTTTATGAAACGATTAAATTAAGAATGATCGGTTAATTATAATTACAATTTGTTGTAGATTATATTAACATGTACCATTTTTATACACTTGTAATCATGAATTACTAGTCAATTGTTATATATAATTGTATTAATATACGTAATGATATTTAATTGTTAAATATGCATTAATATTATTGATAACATGTTACATGTTACATGTCACACATTATATGACAAAATGACAAAAATAAAATGGATTCCATTTGATATGAATGGACCGAAATATTGGGTGATTAAGGTGATGGTTAAATGTTTTTTAAATTGTTTAAAAAATATGATGATAACCTACTCTTACAAGTCTAATACCTAAAGATTATGGGTAAGACAAAAAGAGAAAAGTTGAAGGCCATGCATTGGCCTTCCCCCTCTCCTCGACCCCGGTTTTCCTCTTCCTCTTTAGAGGATTTTTGTTCTTAATTTTTGTCATTCCACTCACTAGAAAATATATAATATTCCTCCCTCTCTCTAAAACAAGTTTTTAGAAAGTAATTGTTCAAAATCTAATTATTTAGATTACTATAGTAGTAATAGAAATAATAATAACATTATTTTAAGGTCTCTAATTATATATATCTAGTTAATATATTAATTAGATTTAAGGGGTTATCTTGGTGCAATTGAGAGGAGGTTCTCACATTATTGAGACAAGGTGATCATCCATTTATTTTGAGCTCAAGAACAAGTAAGAAAGGTGTTCTTACTTGTGCCCTTATAAACCGATTTCACCATTGTAAGGAATTTTGTTCTTACTTTTCTATTTTATTTTGTTATGCATGCATAAGATCAACATCTAATTAAAAGAGTTATTTAGATCTAGAATTAAGGGAGTTTAATTTGAGGGTTCTTGAATCCTTTCACATTCGCCATAAGTTGAGAGCCGAGTTTGATTCCTTTTCCATAGCTGATAACATGACCATCACAAAGTACTATTACCGGTTTATCAAGCTGTCATGATATGCGAAGGATATGCAACTGAGTCAGTGGAGTTTGGCTCTTTGTTTTGAGAAGAGGTTAGCACCGAAGATCATGGATAGACTACCAGCTGGGGTACTCACGGATCTGAAAGAGGTTTATGCAAGGACGGGACACGCTGAGAGGCTAGTGGATTTGGCGGCCGGAGTACTAGTGATAACTCCAATCTTACATGTTTCAACTGCGGTGGAACGGGTCATAAGAGGTATGAGTGTACGAGCTCTGCAAGAGGAGGAGGGGGTTTTCCAGGGACATACATGGAAAACTTTTCATATGCTCCAAGTCAGAGCTATTCTAGTAATAGGCCAGCTGGGTCGTGGAGTAATCGTGGAGGTCAAAACAACAATAATGGCGGCTACAACCGCAATAAAGGAGGATCCTACCAGCGTCCGAACAAGAGTAAGACACAGAGCTCGGCAGCAAAACCTACTACTTCAGCAACCACAGTTCAGGGCGGAGGCCAGAAGAACAGTGGGAAACTTTTTATGATGGGCAAGCAGGAATCTGAGAATGATGCTCATACTGTTACCGGTACTTTCCATTGTTCATAACACACAATATTTTGTTCTGTTTGATTCTGGGGCAACCCACTCTTTTGTGTCTAGGAGTCATGCCTTAGCTATGCATTTAAGAGATTATGAGCAGGTAGAAGATAACGTGTTTATACCTTTGGGAGAGTCAGTGTCATGTTTTAAGTTGTATGGAGGGGTGTCCATGATGGTGGGGCAAGTAGACTTACCGGACAATCTGTTAGAGTTTTCTATGAATGGGTTTGAGGTTATCGTCGGGATAGACTAGTTGGGCAAGTATGAGGCTAAGATAGATTGTCGGCAAAAGATGGTGTCTTTAAAAGGGCCTAAGGGAGTCAAAGTGTCATATAGAGGGTTCGTGGTAAAACCTAAGATGAAGTTGACCGCGGTAATGACTTTAATGTCGTGTTTGAGAAATAAGTGCCCTTTAATCCTTTTTCATGTGAGGGATATGCGTGTAGAGGAGTCATCAACATCTGACATACCAGTGGTTGGAGAGTTTGGTGACGTTTTCCCGGATGAGATATCGGGGTTACCTCCTAAGAGGGACATCGACTTCAGTGTTGAACTCAAACCAAGACGGGACCTATATCTAAAGCACCGTACCGGATGGGGTCTAAAGAATTGGAAGAGTTGAAGAAGCAGCTAGATGAGTTGCTAGATAAGGGTACATCCGACCTAGTGTATCACCTTGGAGTGCACCAGTTTTGTTTGTGAAAAAGAAAGACGGGAGTATGAGGCTATGCATCGACTATAAGGAGTTGAACCATGTCACCGTGAAGAATAAGTATCCTTTGCCAAGGATTGATGATCTTTTTGATTAGTTGAGTGGTGTAAGAGTGTTTTCTAAGATCGATTTGCGGTCGAGTTATCACCAGTTGAGGATAGCAGATTAGGATATTCCAAAGACAGCTTTTCGGTCGCGGTATGGTCACTCTGAGTATGTGGTGATGCTTTTTGGGTTGACTAATGCACCAGCAATATTCATGAACATTATGAAACAGATCTTCAGTCCGTTCTTGGATAGGTTTGTGGTCGTCTTTATTGATGATATCTTGGTCTACTCTAAGACTAAGGAGGAGCACGAGGAGCACCTAAGGTTAGTACTATAGACCTTGCGGGATAATCAGTTATATGCCAAGTTATCTAAGTGTGAGTTATAGTTAGAGAGGGTGGCTCTTTTGGGCCATGTGATCTCGAAAGAGGGTATGTCAGTGGATCCTATTAAGATTGAGGAATTGACAAACTGGGAAGCACCGAAGAATATTGCTGAGATCCGGAGTTTCTTGAGTTTAGCTGGCTACTACATAAGGTTCGTGAAAGACTTTTCCAAGATTGCCAGACCGATGATAGCTTTAATAAGGAAAGAGACCAGATTTTGTTGGGATGAGAGTTGTGAAACGGCATTCCAAATATTAGACCATTTGAGCACAGCTCCCGTCCTAGCTCTACCTGAGGGAAGTGAGAACTTTGGGGTTTATAGCGATGCTTCAAAGAATGGGTTGGGTTGTGTTTTGATGCAGAATGGGAGAGTTATCGCTTATGCTTCGAGGCAGCTGAAACCGTATAAGGTGAATTATCATACTCACGATTTAGAACTGGGCACAGTGGTTTTTGCTCTAAAGATTTGGAGGCACTATCTCTATAGAGGTGACCTTTAAGGTGTTTTCGAATCATAAGAGCTTGAAATATATCTACACACAGAAAGACTTGAACATGCAATAGAGGCGATGGATGAAGTTCGTTGGAGACTTCAACATGGAAATCATCTATCATGAGGGTAAAGCTAATGTGGTGGCGGATGCCTTGAGTAGGAAGAGTGTACATTTGTTGTGCACTGCTATGTCTTTGATGAAACTGAGGGATGAAATGTCTAAGATGGGGATTCATATAATTCGAAAGGGTGATGCCATCGGTGACTTGACTATCGAGCCCGATCTGTATGATGACATAAATAAGAAACGGGAACTTGATCCCAATATTCAAGAGTGGAAATCAAGGGTAGAGAGTGGCACAACTTCGAGGTTTTCTATCCATACGGATGGGAGTGTTTGTTTTGATGGGAGATGGTGTGTACCTAGTGACGTCGACTTGAAGAAGTTGATCATGACGGAGGCTCATTGCACTCCTTATTCAATACATCCGAGTGGTGACAAACTCTACAATGTCTTAAAGAAGACGTTCTGGTGGCCTAATATAAAGAAAGAGGTGGCTGGGTTTGTGACTAAGTGTCTAACTTGTCAAAGAGTAAAGGGTCAACAATAGAGACCGCAAGGTAAGATTCAGTCACTTGAGGTACCGGAGTGGATATGGGAGTCGATCTCTATGGACTTCATTGTGGGGTTACCAAGGACTCAGTAAGGTAACAATTTGATTTAGGTTATCGTCGACCGTTTAACAAAGTCAGCTCACTTTTTCCCAATGAAAGATACTTAGAGTAAGATGCAGGTAGCTTTGGGGTACGGGAAGCATGTGGTTCGGTTACATAGAGTACCAAAGGATATAGGGTCAGATCGAGATGCGAGGTTCATATCACGGTTTTAGCAAGAGTTGATAGGAACTACCTTAAAGATGAGTACAGCATTTCATCCTGCGATAGATGGTCAAACTGAGAGAACTATAAAAACCTTAAAGATGAGTACAGCATTTCATTCTGCCATGGAATTTGGTGGAAGTTGGGAGGATAGGCTGGATTTGATAGAGTTTTCATACAACAACACCTATCACACTAGTATTGGGATGACACCTTTTGAGGCTTTGTATGGCAGGAAGTGCAGGAGACCGGTGTGATAGGATGACAATGCTGAGGCTGTGGTTTAGGGGACAAAGATGGTGCAGAACATGATTGAGCAAGTTCACTTGATTCGCCAGAAGATGAAACCAGCTCAGGATCGACAAAAGAGTTACGCGTATTTGCACTACAGGGACATTGAGTTTGCGGTAGGTCCTCTTGAAAGTTTCACCTATGCGAGGCGTGATGAGATTTGGCAAGAGAGGAAAGTTGAGCCAGAAGTTTATCGGCCCTTATATGAGATTCTAGACTGGGTAGGTGAAGTAGCCTATCGGCTAGCTCTACCACCATCGCTTCATCGGGTCCACAACGTGTTTAATGTATCACAACTCCGGAAGTATGTGAGTGATCTGTCAAATTTACTAGAGGTTGAGAACATCGTGTTCGATGAGGCTCTAACTTATGAAGAGGTTCCTAAGGACATCTTAGATCGTAAGGTACGCAAGATAAGGAATGGTGAAACCGTCTTATTTACGGTACTTTGGTCTAATCACAGTGTCGAAGAGGCCACATGGGAACCGGAGGAGTCTATGAGAGAGCGCTTTCCTTACCTTTTTTATCAGGTATGTTTGGTTACGGGGACGTAACCGTTGTCTTTTAAGGGGGTAAGAGATGGTCATATGCATGTTTTGAGTTAGTTTAAGGTCAAGATGGTTGTGTTGTTAGTATCTTCGAGCTTGGGATGAGTAGTTTTGTTGTTTATAGTTGGTGTTGGTAGTCCCTTTGAGTAGTTGTCTTTGGGTAGTTAGTGTTGTTTTGTTTTGGGTATGGTATGAACATCAGGAACGAAGTTAGGTTTAAGGAGGGAAGACTGTAATATCACGGTTTTCTAAGTCCAGTTTACTCGGTCGAATAGGGCTAACTCGGCTGAGTAGGGTGTCGTGTGTTTCTGGTCAGGTTACTGTCCAGGAACACTCGGCCGAGTAGTGAGATACTCGCTCGAGTAAGGCGTACTCGCCGAGTACCCCCCCCCCCCCCCTCCCCGAACGAGTAGCCGGTCGGACGAGATTAATTTCCGCGGTTTGATTTAAGGTGATTAGAGATTATATAAACTTCGTTTAACAGTTACTATTCATTTTATCAAAACCTAAACTACGTTCTTTACTTATCTAATCACCCTAATAACTCTCCAGGCAAATTGATCGTTCGTGAGTCTTTATTTCGTCTCTTCCATATCAGTTTCGTCGGTAAGTCACTAGTGCTTTGTCAGTTGGTTATGTTTGTCTTTTAGGGTTTTTCCCTAGTGGTTTAGATTGGGAAAAGGTAGATTGGTATGATTGTGATATAGTATTGTTGTGTTTATTGTTAGGTGAAGGATTCGTATAGGAACCATTCTAGCTTCCGTTGTTTGCTTGTAATTCGGGTCCGTAATAAGGTAGGGTTTCCCTACTCAGTTGCCTGTTTAATTAATTTAAGACGATGTTGATTGTTACTGGCATGATTAGTATTGTTGAAGATTCTATCGATCCGAAATACTCAAGAGGTGGGGGGGGTGTGGTGAATTAAGTTTTTAAAACTTTATCCCACTTTTTCGAATGGTCGTATGAGCGTCAATTCATAATTAATTACTTAAAGTTTATCGATTAAACTTTAACTAATTAACTAAAAGAAGTTAAAACGTAAAGAAACGAACAACAAAAAATGAGTGACACACATGATTTTGAAGTGGTTCAGTTTCACAAATCGAAACCTACGTCCACTATTCTCGATTAATAATTTTAGTACCTTTCTACGGATTACAAAATTACTAACCCACTCGTACAACTAACTCTAGTTGTAATTCAAATGAGTATCGTCAAATACTCGGTTTTATCTAAGTTACGTTAATAAGAAAGCACTTGATTATTCTTCTAAGTGTTCACACGGATGAACGAGTAAGAAACAATGTTTATGTACTATTATCTAATAACGTAATCTTATGGAATAATAAGCAAATTGAAGCACGGCTTTTCGTAAAGATTTTCGAATTGCAAAAACAAATAAAATACTTGATTAAGAATTTTGACTCGATTTTTTTGCAAAGGAATTTTTAATATTGCGAAAGGTTAATTAGAAAGACTGCAGCACATATGTATATATAGTATAGGAGGCAACTAGGGTTTTATTTCGAACCCTCATAGTGTCGTGAGGTATGATGATTTGTTTCACAAGAAACAAATATTATCATTCCTTACTTTAATCCACAAAATATTTCAAATAAGTAAATAAGAAAATCCAAATAATTGTTTAAGATAAAAATATCTTAAGCCAATCTATTCTAGATTTAACCTAGTATATTACTTATGCAAGGAGTACAGTCGATATGAGAAACGGCTCATAAGCCCAACTCACTCGAAAACCCTACTCGAAATAAGGGGTGTGGATTTGGGTTTATGTTTGGACAATTTAGCAAACCCTAGGTAGCATGACGACTCATAAGTTCTTTTACTAGCCAATAGGATACATGCAAATTATTCAACCTTAACCCATATCTTGCCTCAATCATACATACACATATTTTCGAAAATATATAAATAATTTGAGCTTTCAAAAATTGATTTTAAAACCTTAAAATAGTGCCTTAAAAATGCAAGCTAAAGTTATAGGACAAATGACTATAACATTAACCTTGGTAAGTAAAGTTATAGGTGAAATAGCTATAACTTTACATTTCCAATATTACTTTCAAAGATACCGTTATTAGATGACGTCCTATGCTAGCTAATCTTCCTGGAGATCTCCAGTAATAGGATCATCTCTTCATCTTGATCATAAGCTCTTCATCTTGAGCTTCTTATAGACTTGATCATGTCTTTTGCTTGAGTGATCATCATACTTGTGAATGAATTAGTCACAATGATGCTATAGAAATATTCAATGTTATAGCTCAAGGAGCAATAACATTACTTCAATGATGCTTCACAAATCTTCAATGTTATAGCCATGGATGCTATAACATTACATGCTATTATTGTAACCTTTATTAAATCTAGCAAAGACTAACAAACGATTATGCGAAAAGAGTATATACATTATAAAACACAATTGTCATTATCAAAACAAATCATATAACTATATGGTCCAACAATTGTTATTGAAATTGTCATTGTTGGATGTTGGCTTGGTTGTTTGTTTTTCTGTGGTTCTCGAGGTGCGTCCTCGACGGAGTGGGGTCATCTTTGAGAATGGCTTCACGCCCTTGAATCGCCTCTTGTGGTTCCCGTCACAAGGGGGATGTGCACATTAATGGACATGGGTTATTTCTCGTTGCAATGAGCGGGGCTTAGGTGGGAAAGGCTGCGGCCCCCACTAGCAGTGAGGATTACCTGTTGTGATGGGTAATCTGGTAGGGCTACACACTTGAGTGTGTAGTCGGTTACTGGTTACTGATGGAGTTTGGAGGAATATGTGTGGATTGACTTGGATGTTGTTTGCTATCTTTCTTATATTGATTATTCAGTGAACTGACTCCATTAATGTTTTCTAAAATTGTGGTGATCTATTCTGGGATGGTGAGCAGATATTGACAGGTGATGATTTCATGTCTGCTACGGGACCAAGGAGGGGATGTCATCACCTAGAGTGTTAGCTTCCGCTGTCATGAGTCCTTAGATACTTTTGAGTTGTATTTGGTTTATATTCTTTATACTTTGGTTTACAGTTTTGAGGCAATGTAATAAGTTAACTTTACAGTCATTTAATTGTTCTTTGATGGTCCCTTTTGATATACATACCTCAGGTAACCGAGATGGTAGGACCTTTATATGTTGGGGTGGTCCTTGGTAAGGCACCTTGGTATATGGGGGTGTTATACCCACCTAATCCAACCCTAAACCCTTTCCCTTATTATCGGAACAGGGGTCAAATAGACAACGTTGTACAATATAGTGATGAGAGGTATTTGTGTAAGTATGGACCAAATGAGTGAAATTATCCAGTAAAAAGTGTAAAAAAGAGTATTGAAAACAGGACCTAGACAATGACATTTCCTACCTGGAAAATTCTCATTTAAGACAGGTATATCCATCTTAAGTTAAGACAAGTCATATATGTCACATGAGATAAATAACACCGAGGCCGAATACATAGGAAAAAGTAAAAATATTGTCTTATGTGCACATATTGATGTTATTTATTAACCCGTTCTAAAATTGAAACTTTATTCAAACGGATACCTCTGTGGTAAGGAAGGCCAGTTTGCCACTACACACATCATGTTTCATTAGGATGAAGTAGCAAACAAAATTAATGACTGGTTTGGTAAGAGTAGAGTATAGTCCAAAAAAATTAGCATGCATGTGAGTATTGGCAAAGTTATATCTATCTAGTGTACCTGCATTTGCTGAAATTAATATTACTATAAATATTTATCATTAGAAGGCCCACGAGTTAGCATAGTTTGTCATCCAGTTTGGTGATCCTTCTAGTCTCCTAATAATTTTGGTTCATCTTTCAATTTTGTAGAGTATATATATTTATTTTTTTTATTCTGGTTTACACGTTAGAATGACAAGTTCAACATGAAGCGCACATGCCTTATCCACACCAACAAATATTGATTGACGAAAGTAAAATATAAATAACTCTCGTCACTATATTGTACAAGTGAGGTATTCAAAACTTCTAACAATTTCTGAGCATAAAACTCATTAGCAACAACTAACTGTAAACAAAAATTTATAAAATAAATAATCAAAAGAGATCGTAATGTGATGAGGAGTTCTATACCATAAACAGTGGTAGGTGATTTCATTTGGATTCACTTTTTGCGCTACTTCCTGAAAATTTCATAAAGAACAATTCAAAAATAATCGAAAGCTGATGACAAGTTGTATGATCGACAAACCGAAATGAAGCATTTTCATAGGTTTGATTATTGCTTAACTGGGACTGAAACTTAGATTCCACATAGGTTGAACAATAAGAATATGAATCAAAGAATTTGCCATATAAAAATATTGAATCATCTTAATTGGGGAAACTTCTGGAAATTTGGTCCATAATTTCATGATTTAAACCAATTTACGTAATTTCACAACTTCCTTAACCCTAATTTCTCAGTTTTCCCAATATAATTCACGAAAACCCTAATTTCACAAACATAATTCATCACTACGAATTTAATTCATTAATCAAGACCTGTGAGTGGTTCTCACGGTAATACATAATTCATCTAAGGGCTATGAGTGGTTCTCACGGTTCTCATTATCTTGATGATTCTCAATTATGTTGATGATTCTCACAGGATCATGAATACACACACATAACTCAAGGACACGAGTAAAGTCGTCACACTCTGTCAAGATTTATTAATAACTCACTTAAGTAATAATCAAGGTCGAACGCGAGGATGGTAGGGGTTAATGCCTAGATTGTTCAAGCCTATTTTTAGCCTAACAAGAAATTTTGTTGATTAATAGTTTAGACAATGAACTACTAAATGAAATATGCAAGTGAAAAAAGGGTAAATTTTAAATGCGACACAAAAGATGGTCTTATCAAATTAGAGAAAGTTAAGGGTTTTGGCTCACCAATGTAGGAAAGGTCGAATCTTTAGTCAAATGAAATCTAGGATGTTGTTGGGTTAAAAATGAGATTTTGCAAATCTCTGGGGTTACTGAAGGACAACTCCCATTTAGATATTTGGGTATTCCTATTACTTGTGGTAGAATGAAGAAGGTTGACTGTTATTGTAGATAACCAGTATCTATCTAGTCTCCAACAAACTCCCGATGATTATCAGACTACAACATGCTTAGCAATCGCAGCGTTTAATCGAGAGTTTCTTACAACTATACGTCGGAAAACTTAAAATGATTTCAAAAACAAAATATTTCAAAACTTTTCAAAAGTACCTGGATTGTTTAATGCATGACAAAGGGGTTACAATGACACTAACTACAGTCAAAACCGACACGAGACCAAAAACCAACTCAAAATTCAAATCCCGACTCCAACAACGAGTCAAACCGAGTCAAACACAAAAAAACAAGACTTTTCAAGACTTCCATGTTAAGTATTCCCGGAATACTTCATGGTCAAGTAGAAATCATGTCATCCAAAACATAGAATCGAACAAATCATGATTTCAATTACGTAATAGCGACAAGACACCTCGATGACCCGTGAATTGGCTCGCGCCTCTTCAACCAGCCCATGCGGCCACGCCGCTCAAAACGCACACAACCACCCATTTCTCTATAAATACCCACCTTCACACACCATAACACCTTACGCGAGTGTCCGCCCCCTCTTTTCTCGTTTAAAATTCTGGACTCGACTTCTCAAGTCATAAACCGACACGTGTTTTCAACCTAACGATCGAAAACATAAGCCTTACACATTGTTTGGTACCGTCATCGTGCATTAAATCACTTGACCGACCATCTCGACCAACTACACCATCACTAAACTTAAAAAACTCTTTTACATTGCTAAAACAGTTTTCAAACCGAGTTTTTCGACCAAACAAGTTGATACACTTTTGTCGATTTCTCGTCTCAAGCCTAGCATGTAAGTATGAGGGTTTAAAAATCCTCTTCTATCATGTTTCTTATCTGTTTTATGACTATAACATTCTAAAACATGCATAACATGATTCAAATATGGGATAAATGAGCCAAAACCGGATTTTGGCCGGAGACAGGGGCTGCTTGTATAGCAGCAGGGCTCGCGCCTAAAGCCCATCTCATGCCTTAATCCAGCCATGTTTGGTTTTATCTTCCCCTTTAATTCATTTTTTATTTGTAATCGGTTTTTTACCATTTCAAATATTTCAAATCATTTCTTTCAGGATAAACTTTTAACCATAAAATATTTTTTTCACCCTTGGTTCCTAATACCATGACGGTTTAATCCGTTTTTCGGTGATAATATTTGGTTAAATACAAATAAAAGTATTTTAAAATCTTTTATTTCATTTCTTTACATTTTCAAAACAAATGCATTAGTCATAAATACAAAATCATCCTTGGTTCTACATACCATGTCGGATTTTAACCCGAGTACAATGATAAACATTAACTAATCACAAACAAATGAACTTAAAAAAATTAGTTCATAATCATTTTCAAAACTATTCAGGTCAAGCTTGCAAAACCGAACCCGACATCGGATAATGTCAAAATAATGATAATTATTCAAGTCTCATTCTTCACATCAACACAAAAGCGGTCTAAACGACCTTTTCAAACCAGGACGGGTTCAAACACCCTCTTTTAAAACCACTTTACAAATCTTTTAATGGTCAGAAGACGTCCCTTCAACCGTCCGTTGACCCGCGCCTAAACAGGCTAATCATTTTCCCATTTTCAAACCAGGACAGGCCTGTTTGCATCGCCTGATGGCTTACACCTAAATAAGCTGCCTGATGCAGACTCTGTTTCTTTCCAGCACTTGTCTAGGACAATCCCGACTTCGGTTAACCCGAATACAGGACGGATCAGATGACGAATCTGCCCATTTTCCATTGTATTTTCAAAAGGCCTTACTAAGACAAATGGATCACGTTATGCACCATAAACCTAACTCGGTAAATGGATGTTTAATTTCCGTCTTGCATGCAAATCAACATTAAATCCAACTCGACGAAAAATACTTAATACTTGGATTAAACAACCGACATAGAAAGCTTACATGTTATATTCAAACTTGTAGATGCACATTCATGCATTTACCCGTTTTATCAACTTTTCCATTTAACCAACCAAGATCGATCAGTAGAGGCCGCTACCGCGGGCGGGATTGGGTGTCCGATTAAAGGGCTTCCCAATACGTACCTCCACCTCTTACTCAGAAACTTTGGAAAGTGGACGACCTTATCCAGGGGGTATGAGAGTCATTCTAGAGATAGGATGCAAAAGAGGGACGATTTCGAGAGCTAAAAGGACAAGACAGCTATAAGTGCCGAGGACCATAAACCGTCCCCGAGATCTTATCAAACATTTCAAAACTTGATTTTCAAAATATACAATTTTGAATTTCAAAAACCATCTCTGGAAACAGTACATTGTTTTCAAAACCGACTTCTGAAGATCCCTATTCTTCGGGAGCCGTCCATAAAGCGACAAACGAATCTTTTGAAAAACTTTATTTTCGAAAACTTCAGTCCACCATTCCAATTCCGCCTCGTGTCTATCGAGTCGAAGCAAGCGTACTTATGGGTCTTTACATATGAGTCGTCTCATCTCGAGACTCGTTCAATCGCGTCACGCCATTACGTTGGACGCGAGTCAAAGTTCGGTCAACACCGTCACATTATAAATCGAGTTAGCCCCATGGCACCGCAGACGGTCACCCTCGTCATGTTGAGTCTGATCTATTTTTCCGTCCTTTGTATTGTCTGTATTTAGTCGTTAAACCATGTCGGATTGAGATGTAATGTGAGCCGTTTTTCTGCCTCAAAGCCATGGTCCAATCTTCAACATCGTCCAACAACAACAATGAAAACAGAGATGTTACGACTGCTCAACTAGCGAGCCTGCTCACCGTTCTTAAGGTTACCCTAGACCGTGTCGAGACCCGTATCAACGCCCCGGAAAACAAGGAAATAGGAGAACACAACACTCCGCCTTTGATTGAAACTGAGAAAAGGCTCAAGCTTTTGGAGGAACAAATTCTAGCCCGTGGTAACAACATCCACCTTGAGAACAATCGAAGATTCGAACCCGATGGGGATCAACTACTCGAAAATTTTATCTTGACTGATGTACCCAAGGTCAAGGGAGTGGAGGACCCACTCAATCACATTCGAGCATTTAAAGATAAGATGGCCATCAAGGGGGTCAAACAGGAGCTCTTCACTCGGATCTTCCCATCATCCCTGGAACCGATTCCCCGCCAATGGTACTATTCCCTCGACCCCAAGAACTTTACTAATTGGGACGAAGTCGCCGTTGAATTTGCCAAAAAATACGCCGAAAATGTCGAAATCCAAGTCAATAACCGCACTCTTGAGGTCCTGACTCATAATGATAAGGAAGGGTTCACGGAATTCCTAACCCGTTAGAGGAGGGTAAGCACTCAATTGGTCAATAAGCCGAGTGAACCAACTCTGGTGGAGAAATTTGTCAACAACCTCCGCCCGGTTTATGCCAGCCTGCTGAGATATCAAAACATCAAAACGTTCCAGGACCTACAGATCCTCGGGACCCGTATTAAAGACGACCTTCGCAAGGGTATCATAGCCAAAACCAGTGGTCGAGGCTATCAAGGATCTACATCAACCGGATCTTGCCCCTATGGTCAAACAAACAAAATTGATGAGGTCAGTCTTCTCAAACCAACCACAAAGAAAACTGAGCGTCCTCAAAGGGTATTCACAAACTTGGGGTCAACCTATGCTAGTGCCTTAAAAAGACTCATGGACCAAGGGAAACTACAATCAATTGGGCCTACTCCGGACCAATATGAGGCCAACAAAACCCGTTTCTGGAATCCCAATTCCTATCGCCAGTATCACCCGGGAAAGGGCCATGCCACGGAAACCTGCTTTAAACTAAAACACATCATGCAAGATATGATCGAGAAAAAAGAGCGACCTTTACCCTACCCACAAAACCAAACAATAAAACAAACCTCTTGGGAATCCATGCTATCTCTGATGACAAGCCAACCTTGGATTGCTCACACTTCATCTTGCCGACTGATGACGAGGTGAATGCCATGGAGAAGGATGCCCCCAGACGGGATATTCGTATTCAGCACCGCGACCATGCTCACCATGTTCCAACAAGTTGAGAAGGCCATAGCCAAACTCTCAGAAAGGATTACCCGACTTGAGGACCGTTACCACCGGCTGATTTTCAACCCACCAACACCAACACCGCACCTGAGGGAGGGTCCTCCAAATAACCAAAACTACCCTCACTAGGAAGGAATGCTCCCACGACCATTCTGGAACGCACCCCACTATAATCAACCAAACCATAATCAACCCCACAAAAATCAACCCCATAATAATCAACCCCACAATAATCGACCCCACAAAAATTACCCCCACAAAAACTTCCTCACAAAAACTATCCACCGAGGAATACCCCTCAAAGGTAACCTCGAGATCCCGAAATCAACGGTCTCTTGAGAGACGACGCAGAAGATGTTTACCTAGTTCCGGGAAAGGGCAAACAAGCAAAAGAGATCGGTTATCTTACCCGGTCCGGACGCCCCTACCAAAACCTGAACAATTCAACAGTCGTTCCAACAACGAATGACCAGGTTGTCTCGGACGCGGACCCTCAACCCAAGGCTCCCGAAAACTCGGTCCTTAAACAACTGCAAAAAGCAAATGCCGAAATTTCAATTTGGCAACTGATTGCTACATCCTTCGAGCATCGGCAGGCATTGCTACAAGCCTTGGAAAAGTTGACAGTTCCCTCTACCTCCTCTCTTGAAGAAGTGGTGGCACATATAACAAGAGATGTCCCCGATCTGAGCAACTCAGTCATCTTCTCTGACGAAGATATCCCTCCATTCGGAGCCAGCCATAACCTGGCCCTATACATCACCTTACAATGCCTCAAAAAGAATGTGCCTATGGTTCTAGTGGATGACGGATCTGCGGTTAATGTCATTCCCCTCAAGACGGCTCACAAACTGGGTATCAAAGAAGTTAATTTGGTCCTAACTAACCAAGGAGTACGCTCTTATGACGCCACTCGTCGTAAGGTTGCGGGGCTTATCACCTTGACCATTGCAAGTGGACCCTTGGAAAGACAAGCCAGTTTTCAGGTGGTCGACATCGACGCCTCTTTCAACATGATTCTAGGACGTCCCTGGATTCACGCTGTCAAGGCCGTCACCTCAACCCTCCATCAGAAAATCAGGGTCCCTTTCGACGGGAAAACAATCACGATTCCTACCTCCCCGATCAAGGCTATCATGAAGAAGGGAATAGCCTCTCAAGTCATTGAGGAGGACGACAGCGAAATGTGGGGATCCTAAGCTGTGAATGCCCTAACTGATGAATCAGCATCCCTTGATTGTGACCCGTTCTCCAACCTCACAGTAAATCGCATTCTGATGCGCCAACGATATTTCCCTGGCTTGCCCCTCAATCCGCTGAAGAGCACCATGCCTCCTTTGAAACAGGCTAAGATCCCTAATATCCCCTTCGGGCTAGGTTATGAACCTACCGATAAAGACATCCAGGAGACGAACCTCTTAATACGGAAGTGCAAAAAGCACGGAGTCATCCTCCGTCCATACCATTTGAATCTCAATGGATAAATCATCCCCTAGGGAGAATCCGAGCTCTACAACGGCTTTCCTGAACTAATCTATGACTCCGTAGCCAGGGCCAAGCACCCTGGTGTAGAGGTCATTCAAGACTGCTACTTCATCCTCGACAACACCAAAGCTGTGTCGAGGAAATCTGAGTCGACTCCATACCTCGATGGATAAGCCGCCAATCTCCTCTTCGGAGAGGATAACATCAAGCACCTCGGCTATAAGGACATCATCAACATTGCTTTAAAAGACAACCAGTTTGATCCCACCGCCTTAATCTCTTATACTGACCCAGAGAAAGCTACACAGGGCTAGAGGAAAACTGTCAAATGGACCGATCGCCTAGGCCGCATCCTCATGGTCACAACTGGAGAAGGCCCTATGTTCAAAGAGGAAAGTGAAGGAGATTCTGAGTCTGATTCTGAGTCAAAGTCTATCCTAGCTCCTAGCACTCGTGATGTCCCAGTCAAGGTCCCCTTTCCACTATTTTATCACAAACTTGTGGCTGCTTCAGAGGCTGAGTCAACTAAGGTTATCCCAAGTCCCATGGAAGGTAGCAACCTGGAGCTTGTTCTTGAGGCCACCTCCTCTGTTGTATCGCCTCTAATTGCCCGTGAGATGTCTGTCCTATCCGAGCTTTTTTCTCAAGTCGACTTAGTGAACGCTAAGTTTTCTTATGACTCGTCTCATTTTAACTGCAATGCAATTCTGAACGAACATGAGAAATTTGACTTGAGTGATTACCCACCTCACCTAGCCAAAGAACTTGACAAACGAGAAGATAGAACCCCCATCATTGAGGAGACCGAACCTTTTAACGTAGGGAACGATAACACACCTCAAGAATTTAGGATAGGGACCACCCTCGTCCCCTCGGAAATACGGCAGTTCATCGACCTCCTTCATGTATACAAGGACGTATTCGCTTGGTCCTACAAGGACATGCCTGGGATCGACAGGGAGATTGCAGAGCACATGATACCCATTAAACCTGGAGCTAAACCTGTGAAACAAAAGCTACGCCAAATGCGCCCTGAATCGGCCCTGAAAATCAAAGAAGAGGTAGACAAGCAGTTCAAAGCTGGATTCATCAAAGTGTCCGAATACTCTGACTGGGTGGCCAACATTGTTCTTGTACCCAAGAAAGGCGGGAGAATTCAGGTTTGCGTCGACTTCAGGGATCTAAACAAAGCAAGTACGAAAGACGACTTCCCTCTGCCACATGTTGACATCTTGGTAGACAACACCGCTGAGCATGCTTTACTATCATTCATGGACGGGTATGTTGGGTACAACCAGATCAAAATGGCTGAGGAAGATATGCACAAGACTACATTCACTACACAGTGGGGTACATACTGCTACACTATCGTGCCCTTTGGTCTAATCAACGCCGGGGCAACTTATCAAAGAACCGACACCACACTCCTACATGACATGATGCACAAGGAAGTGGAGGTATATGTCGATGACATGATTGTCAAATCAAAAGGGCGGGACGGCCACAACAGCGCCCTTCATAAATTCTTCGCTCGCCTTCGAAAATACAACATGAGACTAAATCCTCATAAGTGTGCATTCGGAGTCACCTCCGGAAAACTCCTGGGACACGTCGTCAACAAGAGAGGCATTGAGATTGATCCTACCAAAATCAAAGCTCCTCAACAAATACCCCGGCCTAAGAACGAGAAGGAGATTCGAGGATTTCTCGGTCAAGTACAATACATCAGCCGCTTCATAGCCAAAGTCACTGTGATTTGTGAACCGATATTCAAGAAGCTTCGCGCCTCCGATCACACCGATTGGGACGACGACTGTCAAACGGACTTCGAAAGGATAAAGGAAATACTATCCAAACCTCCTTTCCTCATGCCACCTCAACAAAGAATTCCCTTATCTCTATACGTGACTGTCACCGACACAGCCATGGGAGCAATGCTAGCACAAATAGTAAACGACGAAGAGCGAGCCATCTACTACATCAGCAAAAAGTTCATCGAGTATGAGACAAGGTACACCCCAATGGAAAAGACATGCCTTGCCCTGGTTTGGTCAACAAAGAAGTTGCGACACTACATGCTCACCTACATGGTTCATATCTATTCCAAGATGAACCCGGTCAAATACATCTTCGAAAAACCCGTACTAAATGGAAGGCTGTCTAGATGAACACTCATGCTCTCTGAATTTGATCTTAACTTCGTACCCCTCAAGGTTATCAATGGAAGGGCAGTCACCGATTTCCTAGTAGAAAACCCTGTCAATGAGGATCGAACAACCGACATATATTCACTTCGTGACGAAGACATCCTTTGTGCCGACTCCGACGCATGAGACCAATACTTCGACAGTGCATCAAATCTGAGAGGCTTCGGGGTAGCAATCCTTCTAATATCACCAGAGGGAGAACATGTTCCAATCTCGGTCAAGTTAGACTTCGCCGCCACCAACAATGCCACCGAATACGAAGCATGGCCCATCGGCCTACACGCAGCCATAACACTTGGCATCAAGGGACTGAGTGTCCACGGCGATTCCTCACTCATCATCAATCAGGTGTCCGGATCATGGAAAATCCGAAGGGACAGCTTAGCACCCTGTCGAGCAAAAATCAATCAGGAGGCCGAATTCTTCGACCAAGTCGACTACTTCCACTTGCCACAGGAGGAAAATCAATTTGTTGATGCCCTGGCAAAACTTCCTGTGCTCGTTAAAATACCCGGCGACATGACATCGATGCCCTTATGTGTCGAAAGAAGGAGCGAGCCATCTCACATCTGTGTCATCAACAACGACGAGGAAAACCATATCGAACCTTGGTACCAAGCCATCCTCAACTACAAAACCAAAAATGAATTCCCTCCCAACTCTGATACAATAGGACAAAGAGTCATCCGTTTACTTGGAATACAATTCGTGATAAACCAAGAACAACTATACAAAAGAACACCCCAAGGGATGCTCCTCCTTTGCATTGACCGCCATAAAGCCAAAAAGTCATAGGAGAGGTGTTGGAATATGTGTCCTCCGACAATAATGCGATCACAACTGTTGATCATGATGATCACATGTTTAAGTCTCATTATAAAGAATACAATTGGGAAGTAATATTTTACTGTCAACGGATCAACATATATCGGTAATGATTGGCTGACTAGAGTTTGACATTACTGTCATACGACGGTGGTGATCAGTTGACCCCCTAGGTCATACCTATAGGGCAACACTCTTAATTGATCATTTAATTAATCGTATAACCTTGCGAGTTAATTAAATTACTTGAAAATTGACGGACGATTTTGGAGGAAACATTTACGTATCACATTGAAATTTGATTAAATGAGATACGGTCTGAGTAATCGAATTGTATCATTACTCAGATGAAATTATTGTTTAAGGAAACAATTAAATTTGAATGAATTATTATAAATACAATTTATTGTGATTTATAATTGGAGAAATATTTTGGTACAAGTAATTATGAATTACTAAGTTGATTTTTGTATATGACGTACTTTATTAATACGTTGATTTTTAATATGTTAAAAATACATAACAAATTTATGTAACATATGACATGTGACATATTGACAAATTTGACAAAAATAAAACGGGTTCCATTTTATGAGTGTACCGAAATTAAGAGGGGATTAGGCAAAATATTGTGTTGTTTAAATTAGTGGAAAACACAATCATTTGCATTATAGACTAGCCTTGCAACCTATTGCTTATTGTAAAGAACAACACAAGCATGCATTGGCTCCCCAAAATCCCCCCCTTCCACCCTGTTTTTGAGATGGAAAAACCATTATGGTTTTTCATCTTATTTACCTAATAACACACTAAATGTTGTAGTGTATCATTCATTCTTTACTCATCCAAAAAAATAAGAATTATAGAGAGACAAAAAAGCTCTCTTCTTCTTCTCTCCCAAAACCGAAAATATTAAGTGTTTTATAATATTTTTGGGTCATTTTTCTACAAGATTAATATTGTACTAGTAACTATAATATTAATTTTAATTAAGAGTAAGCTTTGGGTATAAATCCTTGGGAGAAATCCTACACTTGGGTCTTTGTTCATCCAAAAGGGAAAGCTCAAGAACAAGAGAGAAAGGTGATCTCTCTTGTGCCCATATTAACCATATTTCCAATGTAAGAACAAGTTTCTTCTTTATTTTGTTTAAATGTTTGCATGCATAAGATCATTAGTTAATTTTATGACAAATTAAATTAAAACATATATGAATATGTAAGTATATAGATCTACTTTTCCTTCAATCGGTATCAAGAGCCATGGTTGTTTGCATGCAAATCGGTTAAAAGTTTTTCCGAGTTATAAGAATAACATATAAAACTTGAATAATTTGTGTTATTATGATATATCACGAAATTAATTTATGCATGTTAAATTTATGGTCCTAAAATGTTTTAGGATATTTTGGTTAAATTTACGGATTTTTATTGTTCATATTATACAATAATGGCATTTAAATATGATTTTATGAGTAAAAATGTCATTTTCGGTCAAAAATTAGCTATACTTCAAATTTTCCAGTGATCTTTGGATATGTTGTCACATATATTATTTTGAGATAACCTGTAAATTTTCATAATTTTTGGACATGTTATGCTCGAAAAATGGATTTTTCATTATGAAAATCGGTTCTAGGTGAAAAATAGGTTAATATGAGATAAATTTCGAATCTGGTCATAGAAATTTAGTATGATGTCACATGCAATTTTACAAGATGTGTGTAAAATAATGGGCTATAGTGAAGTCTTTTTGCATGATTTATGGATTTTTGAAGAAAAATGGCATGAATAGTGACTTAATTAATGAAAAATTAATAAAACATACTCTATGACTAAAGAAAAACATCATATGTTGCATTTTATTATCTTTTTCAGATCTAAAATTGAAAAGTTAATGAATATAATTTTTCCATGTTTTTATGATTATTTTGTTAAAAACCGATAAACCGCAACATTGTTTTTCCGGATAAAATTCGAAATTTTTAACCTAAGTTTTTTGAACATTATGAATGTCATGGTATTTTTCCAGAATGTTCATGAGTTTAAATTTCAAATTTTGTGATTTCTTTGAAGTTTATAGCTTATTTTTGAAATTTTTAGTCCATTAATGAACAAATTTATAAATATGAGTTAATTATGGTCAAATTATTAGTGAAGACTAAATTTTGAGTCCTAAGAGGTTAGGGTAATTAACTTATGCATAAATATGAATTTATGTAATTTTTGTGATTATAAAATGTTGAAATCACGCAAATCCGTAAAAACCGAGTAATATACGATATTGGCTAATTAAAGGCGATTTAGCATAAAATTGGGCATGTTCATACATATTATAATGCTGCATTTTTTTTATGATTGTCATAATTTAATTTATGTAATTTTTGAATTATGTAATTTTACTTAGTATGGCCTTAGTTTTTAATTGATATTTCCTGAAATGTATGGGAATATCGATTCGGTTGTAATTTTATTGTGATCTCGTATCACCGTTTTGTAATTTAATAGATTTATTTTATTTTATCTTAGTTACAAATGTATAATAGGAAATTATGTAATTTGCTATGTTATTTATTTTATCTCGGAGTTCCCAAAGACGGATTTCTTCAAGATGGTGATACATAAAGACGATGTTACCTCGAGATGCGTGCCACAACCGAAGTTCAAGGGACCAATGGAGTTGTTTTCCGAATATGTAATAGTTAAATAGTTTTTCTATTTTAGGAAATGCCATACTAGGATTTATTTATTTTATGCTTGCATTTTATTTTTATGTCACATGCATCGCTAAATCGCCATAACTAAAACATGCATCATCTTCTTTCATCGAGTTTATCGACCGTGTCAATTAGAATTATCGTAGTTCACCGCTTTAGTTCACTTAAAACGTGATAGATAATAAATTGACATGACCTCTCGCTACAACAATTAATTGAGACATAGCCTTACCAAATAGTAGAAACAATGAAAACCTATTTCGCGAGGGAGTGCACTCGGCCCTACCGGGGTACAAAACTAGTTACGTAGGGGAAGTGGGTGATAAATTTCTATCCACCGAATTCATGTTGATAAGGGATGAATCGGCCCTACCGTGCCCGAGTTGATGTGGATTTGGATCATGGACACATTTATTCGAAATTTGGATTGAACTCAACAAAAGTTTTTCGATAAGGGTTTCATCGGCCATACCGTGCCCTTGTCGGATGTGTTTTGGGCTATAGATAATTATTAGAGTAATTTTATCGACCAAGAGTTCTAAAAGTAGAATCGATTAAACGTTAATCCACCGAGTTATATTGATAAAGGATGAATCGGTCCTACCGTGCCTAGGTCGATATAAATTTGGGTCTTGGAATCATTTATCTAGTTGGGTAGAGGTCACTAGAAAAATGCATAAAACTTGTTTAAATTATAATTTTTACGAGTATTATTATTAAAACGACATTTGTTTTACTCCTATTTTTTTTTGTAGACCACTTTTTTCATAACAAATGGCAACACCAACCCCTATTGCAACGCCTCTCGCTAGTTCATCATGGCTCCGATCCTTCATGGATCGATGTAAACTTGAAAAGAATGGGTCAAATTTCTCCGATTGGGATGCCCAACTCAAATTGGCCGCCCAAGGTGACGACAAGCTTCGTTACCTTACCGAGGCCTCTCCTCCCGAACCTACTACTAGGTCGACCGCCGCCACTAGGGAAGCATATGAGGCTTACCAAAAGGAGTCTGCCGCAATGAAAAATGTCTTGCTATTTTCGATGGAGGCGGACCTCCAAAAGAGAGCCTTTAAAATGGGCAATGCTAATGAGATTTACTCCAAGCTTGTGACAATGTTTTCACAAACTCCGCGGATCGTCCAATATGAGGCGGCCGCGGCATTCTTTGATCTCGACTTCAAAGAGGGCCAAAAGCTTAGCCCTCATGTGCTCAAACTTATGGAGCTTGTTGAGACCTTGAAGAATCAAAAGGTTGAAATCCCCAAAGAACTCATTGTAGATAGGATTCTACACTCCTTGTCCAAAGTGAAAGCGTATGTTCAATTCCGGGTGAATTTTAACATGCAAGACAAGGATGTGTCTCTTGAAGAATTGCACAAGTTACTTGTGCAAGCCGAAAGGGACATGGGGTTAAATGTGAACCCACCCAAGGATGTGCTTAACATAAGCACTAAGCGTAAGGGGAAGTTCAAGAAGAATGGGAGGAAGGGTAAGAAACAAGCTCCCACATTCACCAAAGCTAGGACTTGTGAAGCTAGCACTTCAAAAATCAAGAAGGGTCCTCTTGATAAATGCCATTATTGTAATGGTATGGGACATTGGAAAAGAAATTGTTCCAAATACCTTGGTGATATTAAGGCTGGAAAGATTACTCCAGTAGGTAAATGACTATCCTTTCTTTTATGTTTCTAATTCAACTATGGTATTATGATACAAAGTTGTGATAATATATCTCCCTTTTTATTGTAAATAGGGCCTCCACCAAGCAAAGACAAGGGAAAGGAAAAGCAAGCATAAGATACCATCAAGAAGCTAGGAATAGCTCTTATGGAGCTTTGCTTTTTATTGTCTTATTTTATTCATGTTATGGATTTTAGAACCTTAAGTTTCCGTGTTTGACATGGAAAGGTATTTTGGATAATGGTTTGTATTTTGGATAATGGTGACTTGGTTTGCAACCCAAGTCACCCGTTTTATCATCTTATCCTTTTGTTCTAAAAATTCATGTTTAAATGCTTATTCTTAGAAACATATAACTTAAAGTGATCTAATAGACAAATATAATGACGGGTTTCATTATATGTCCACATGCTTAAGGCTTGTGTATGATCATTTACAAAGTTACCTTGAGTCTACGAAGTCTCTTAAAGGTATGTCAATCACCAAGTACACATCTAAAACTATTAGTCAATCTATGAGATAGTTCTCCTTGTAACTTCAACATCATTATTTGTGTCTCATATGCTATCTTTGAATCTATAGTGTATTTATTCTAAAGATAGAGTGGGAGAAAAATGAGGACACAACACACGAGACAAGAAAAATTTGTGTACTTGTGTAAATGAGATCTACGCAAGGTAGAATGATTTGAATAAAGGGTATATCTATTCACATAGTATACCAAATAGATGAGATCTATGGTCTCAAGTAAGTTCTATATGACTAAAGTGACCAAGTGAAGTAATCATAAGAGCATATTCTTAAGATAACTACACGAGGAGACCAAAAGAAAGTTTTGGAACAAAATGACTAATGTAAAGTCTTAACTAGAGTTTTGACTAAGTTTATGAATTTTTGACCAATAGTTTCAACCTTGAGATTTAC
Source organism: Silene latifolia (assembly GCF_048544455.1). NCBI lineage: Eukaryota > Viridiplantae > Streptophyta > Magnoliopsida > Caryophyllales > Caryophyllaceae > Silene > Silene latifolia. The sequence continues at coordinate 358,368,243 of NC_133538.1, forward strand.
TTAAGAGCCTAAATGAATCAATGTAACATCCTAGTAATAAGCGATATTTATCACTAGAAGTTGCAAGGATTGATATACCGATATCTCCAATAGCCAAAGTTTTAAACCACGCAGATGTTATTACTCAACCTCATTATGAAAATGAATTGGTTAAACATCCTTCTAAAAGGGATATTTTGAAGGATGTGTATTAGATATTACTTATATTTAATAAATGACATTGCCACACATCATTATGATATGAGTGTGTTAGAGATTTAAAATCTCTTTCCATAAGGTTAAAATGAGACCTCTTCAAAATAGGAATTTTGAAAGGATATGATGGGAACATATATGGTTTCATCTTAATAACTTTCCAAAGCAACATACATTCCAAAATTTTGAAATGTGTTCAATTGAGTAATCAATTTCGAAACATGTGGAATTAAGTGGGAGTTTACAAATTATCATGTGAAGACATGGGATTTAGTGGGAGCTGTCATCCTCTGAATGTTTACAACTCATTACTCATTAGGAATGGCGAGCTAATATCTTCTTTCATAAAGAAGTATTTGAGTTTTCAATTCTGGATGAAAATGGACTATGATGAATCCAATTACATCAAGGGATGTTGGATTAGTATTAAGAGATACACATCGTATCAACATTCACATAGGTTATTCATGTAGATGAAAATGGAATTGCCATTAGCAGTCATGGTCGTTCATTGAACCTATGAACGGTTGATCTCATGATTATTAGTAACTAGTGTTTCCGCCATTAGAATAATCATGTACATGTCCAATTATGAATCATATGCATAAGAGCATGATGATTGATTGGTAAGCCATAATAGAAACGTCATGAATTCTCAAGTATAATCCGATGAGCGATTTCGGTGTTCAACAGAATACTCTATTATGTGTTAAGAGGTTGCACATATTATAGAAAGTTCAAACATGCGTAAAGATTTATAAAAATACTAAAATTTTCAAATCAAAAGGAAAAATAAGAGGTTATTGGAAAGATACTTAGTTGAATAAGAAGTTATTCAAAACTAATCCTTCCTAATATGCTAGAACTTGTGACAAGTGCTAGACCAATCGTCTTGACAAATTGTTGTAAGACTCTACAAAACATATACCTAGTGCATTGTGTGTGGATGGAGTACTTGATCAGTACAAGTTATATCATTCACCACAAATTCGTTCGTTATGTGATAATCGATAAGGAAGTTCTTTCAAGATAAAGAACCAAAACCGAGGTCGGGAACCTTGATGTGTACTTGGTAAGATTCATGCTATGAGAGAGAACATGAATGTAAAGGAAAATGCAATTATAAGAAGTTTGAACACATGGACACATGGCATGTTAAACTTCTATTGCAATCAATAAGTGTTTATACTTACGATATACATCACAAGGTTGTAATATGGTATTGACTACCCGAGTGTGATGTCGACATTTGTCATTTGAGTTATTATTAACTCACCTTGTACATTGTTATATCCAAACGGGTTGTGGAGACAATTGAACCCCGTTAAAGTGAACATGGATTAAAATTGTATTTGCCCATAGTTACTTACATGAGGTGACGTCTCGAAGTGACTAGAGTGTGATGCGATTGATGGCAAGTTCAAGTGCCATAGAGTCATGTGAGATGACTAGTCGATCACATAGGCAGACTGTTAGGAACATTTTGTCGGGCCTAATGACCGCTTATAGAGTTCTAGCAAATTTATATAGCCTGGTCATGGCGAGAGCTGCTATAGTATTTAAATGAGTCGATTCTTTTGACTAAAGACTATTCGCCTAAGATGGCACAGTTTCAGATTAACTTTGATTTGTGTTACTACGACCTTCGTAAATGGGGTCAAATGGGCATATTTTGGGTTATGATGGCTGTGGCTAGTCAAAGGGAATGAGTGCGATAGGAATTGTCCATCCCTAGTCAGGGTTATAACAATATCTCAGGGCCACTCGAGGAGTAATGAACTAGAAATGCGTGGCCACGCTCGGAAGGTATCTATGATAGATAAATCCGGTCAACCAGTTATTCTCCAGATCGAGGAAACCACTCTCGATATGATCACTTGCAAGTACGACCTGAAAGACACCTTGTATTGAGTGGGAGATAGTAATAGGACAAGAGAATTGGTGACGCACACTTGTCGAGGACAAGTGGGAGATTGTTGGAATATGTGTCCTCCGAAAATAATGCGATCACAATTGTTGATCATGATGATCACATGTTTAAGTCTCATTATAAAGAATACAATTGGGAAGTAATATTTTACTGTCAACTGATCTACATATATCGGTAAGGATTGGCTTACTAGAGTTTGACATTACGTATTTACGACGGTGGTGATCGATTGACCCCCTAGGTCATACCTATAGGGCAACACTCTTAATTGATCATTTAATTAATCGTATAACGTTGCGAGTTAATTAAATTACTTGAAAATTGACGGACGATTTTGGAGGAAAATTTTACGTATCACATTGAAATTTGATTAAATGAGATACGGTCTGAGAAATCGAATTGTATCATTACTCAGATGAAATTATTGTTTACGGAAACAATTAAATTTGAATGAATTATTATAAATACAATTTATTGTGATTTATAATTGGAGAAATATTTTGCTACAAGTAATTATGAATTACTAAGTCAATTTTTGTATATGACGTAAATTAATAATACGTTGATTTTTAATATGTTAAAAATACATAACAAATTTATGTAACATATGACATGTGACATATTGACAAATTTGACAAAAATAAAATGGGTTCCATTTTATGAGTGTACCGAAATTGAGAGGGGATTAGGCAAAATATTGTGTTGTTTAAATTAGTGGAAAACACAATCATTTGCATTATAGACTAGCCTTGCAACCTATTGCTTATTGTAAAGAACAACACAAGAATGTATTGGCTCCCCAAAATCCCCCCCTTCCACCCGGTTTTTGAGATGGAAAAACCATTATGGTTTTTCATCTTATTTACCTAATAACACACTAAATGTTGTAGTGTATCATTCATTCTTTACTCATCCAAAAAAATAAGAATTCTAGAGAGACAAAAAAGCTCTCTTCTTCTTCTCTCCCAAAACCGAAAATATTAAGTGTTTTATAATATTTTTGGGTCATTTTTCTACAAGATTAATATTGTACTAGTAACTATAATATTAATTTTAATTAAGAGAAAGCTTTGGGTATAAATCCTTGGGAGAGATCCTACACTTGGGTCTTTGTTCATCCAAAAGGGAAAGCTCAAGAACAAGAGAGAAAGGTGATCTCTCTTGTGCCCATATTAACCAAATTTCCAATGTAAGAACAAGTTTCTTCTTTATTTTGTTTAAATGTTTGCATGCATAAGATCATTAGTTAATTTTATGACAAATTAAATTAAAACATATATGAATATGTAAGTATATAGATCTACTTTTCCTTCAAGAGGTCCACGACGGAGAATGCGGCCCTCATATGAGCGCAATGATGCTGAACCAAAAAATCATGTGGTTAGGCTACTACTGGACCACCATGGAAGCCGATTGCAGAAACTACGTCAAACATTGCCACAATTGCCAAATCTTCGCCGATATACAACACATACCACCATCACTTTTATACACCATGACATCTCCCTGACCTTTCTCGACCTAGGGCATCAACATCATCGGGATGGTCAACCCGGTGGGCACCAAAGGGCATTGCTTCGTCCTCGTCGCCATCGACTACTTCACCAAATGGGTGGAAGCACAGTCCTATGCAGTATTGACCGCCAAACAAGCGGCCATGTTCATCCAGGTCAACATCATCTGCGGATATAGGGTACCCCATGAAATCATCAGCGACCAAGGCTCCCTTTTCCGGGCGGAAACACAAGCTTTGCTGGACAAATACAAAATCAAGCGACATCGGTCATCTCCCTATCGTCCCCAAACCAACGGAGCGGTAGAGGCAGCAAACAAAACTCTTGTCACCATCATCAAGAAGATGGAAGATAATTACCGCGATTGGCCGAGCAAACTCCCATTCGCGCTCTGAGGATACCGAACCTCCATTCGAACACCCACATGAGCCACACCCTTCTACCTAGAATATGATATGGAGACGGTTCAACCAGTAAAGTTGGAGGTCCCATATCTACATATCCTGTTGAAAAGTCAAGTTCCTGGGGCGGAATGGACCCGTTGAAGGTTCGAACAACTCATGCTTCTAGACGAACGGCGACTCAACGCTGATACGTGCATTTTATATAGTCTTTTTAGTCTATTTTATGCACGTAATTCTATGCTTTTATCGTGGTTATATGCTACGAAATGCCCCGAATATGCTACTTTGGTGTATTTTGTCTTAATTGCAGGAATAGACCATAAAATAGTGAAATCAAGCCATTTACCGTCCGTTTTGCATGCATTTGGAGGAAGAGTCAAAGTTGAACTAACGTGATTAATGAGCTGTTGAAGTTAGTTTCCACTTGATCGAGTGATTTTCTAGTCGATCGAGTGGTTTTAGGTCTAATAAACAGTCGATCGAGCACTTTAGTCATTCGATCGACCAGTTCAATAATAGCATTTACTCGATCGAGCTCTATTCTTGGTCGATCGAGCGGTTTTTGGCTGAGTTTGCTCGATCGAGTGGTTTTATTCCACTCGATCGAGTGGATTCGATATGGGCTGGGCTTTTTAGCTTTAATTCCGTTAATTAGGTTTAGCAAATCCTATTTTCTTATAAATAGGAAGATTAGGACGTCATTTAGACTGTCTTCGGACTCTCTCCCTTTTTCATCTGACACTGTCAGACGTTGCTTCTGCTCTCTAATTATTCTGGACACTTTGTTACTGTTACTTCCTACTGTTACTTTCTTCCGGATCTAATTCAGTATTTCTTCCTTCCCTTTTCTCTCTCTAATTCAATGTTTATTGTTTCTTCTTCTTCTTTATTTCTTGTTCCCTATTTAATCATGTCTAGTTAATTCTCTTAATATGTTAGGATTAGGGAAGTCGTGGTAATAATATGATAGGATTGACTTGATTAGATTAGTCTTGCGATAAGAATTGTATTAGGCAATTTAATTGTTATTAGGTCAAATGAATGCATGCAGGAGACCAATTTATCTAGTTAACCCCGACCTAGATCGAAAGATTGGAAGGGAAGGCTTGCTTAATTACAATAGGTAATACCTAATTAAGGCGAAAGCTAAGTTAGGAGACCCTAGGGCGGTTTAAGGACCGAAAGGTGACGACCATAGCTCTTCTTATCAATAGTTTAATCGACTCAGTTGACCCGATAGTGTAGCTGCCACTGTAGACCGACTCTAGCATATTCCTTTCTCTTCTACATTAATTTCTTACATTCATTTCTCTCTTGCCTTAGCTTCATTAGTTTAGTTCAACAATCAAAACCCCCATTTCTGTGACACCCTGACAGACCGAATTAAACAGATAGATAGCAATTTAGCCTCCCTATGGAGATCGACCCTACTTACCGCTGACTTCTGTTATTAGTAAATTAGGTATTTATTTTTGGTACAAAACGACCGTATCAAATTTTGGCGCCGTTGCCGGGGAGGCGACGCTCTTTATCTGTTTTAATTTTGTCTGTTTTTCGCCTCAAGGGAAGACTGAGTACCTTGAGGCCGTTCTAATCTTTTTCTTCAGCGCTGTTTTGATAGGTCTACAGGTCTATTAGTCAGTTTTTAGAGAAAGATTGTCGAAGGGAAGGCTTGAGTACCTTCGACTCTTTTGCCAAGATGACGTCCGTCTCTCGACTTATTGCTCAGTTTGAGCTTCAAACTGAAAGATCTACTAATTGGGAGAAGAAAGAATCTTGGGGTTGTGGTAATCACTATATCAACACCGACACCAGTCCGTCTGATGAAGAACCCGTGTCACCCAATGTTGAGAATGATTTCTATGACTCGGATGACGAATTCCTATCGTACTTCAACAGTTTATGCGAAGATTTAAGCCCTGTACAGGGGGAATCACTCGATCGAGTGACTAACATTGGTCGATCGAGTGATTTTCCAGGAGGAAGTGCTCGATCGATTAGTAAATCTGCTCGATCGAGTGGAATTCATGAGGAAAGTGGTCGATCGAGCAACAATTCTGCTCGATCGACTGAAGACGAAGGGGAAACAGTTCGATCGACTAATAGACATGCTCGATCAACCCCAGAAGCTGTGGAAACTTTTAAATCGTCACCAACGCCTATTCCAAGTGACGATACAAAGGAACATACGATTAACTCCTATTCTGTTCAAGTTCCTTATCCACAACGATTGCTGCCACACCGTAGATTTCTAGACCGCATACGAGCTTTCAATGTCGCTGCTCATTACGATGAGATTATCACTAAGGTACCTACTTATGCTAATTTTATTTCTCAAATTGATTGGTCTGAGAGGGATGCTAGTGAGACGATAATGAATGTAGCTATGACTGAAGAGTGTAGCACACTTCTTCGGAATGGGACCCCCCCTAATATGTCTGACCTAAGTCGTTTTCCTATTCCGTGTTCTATAGGGACCAATTCGTTTGATAATGCTTTATGTGACCTCGATTCTAATGTCAACATTTTACCTTTGTCGCTGGCGTTGAAATTGAGACTGACTAAGTTTATGCGCGCTAGAACGACTATCCAGTTGGCTGATTACTCCTATGTATGGGTCAAAGGAGCTTTACATGACGTACCTGTTAGGATCGGGAATTTCTATATTCCCGCAGATTTCATTATCTTAAACATACCCGAAGACCGCAATGTTCCCATCATTTTGGGACGACCATTTTTGTGCACTGCTGGCGCAATTGTTGATGTCGGGGTAGGGACACTTACCTTTCAGGTCGGAGGAGAGGACTTGGTTTTTACTAAGACCGATGACCCTAGGGAATCCATACCTATCATACCTTGCAATGATATTCCCCTTGTAGACTCCGTTGACATTCCGTCTGAGCCGTCTTTTGAGTCACATATTGTCGTTGCTGTTGTAACACCTCCGCCCCATTCTGGGAGCGAATTGGAGGGACATTGTTTTGTTTCTCTTCTTACAGGTCTTGACAAGTTCACAGACCCGAGAGGCGAGATGGGTGCTCCGAGTCTGGAATCCGGAACTGCCTGGATAGACGACCCAGGAGGAGGTGTTGATAAAGGTACACTGTCTAGGAAGAAGCTGCGTGATGAGACAATAGTTTGGGACCCGGATGCTGTGGGAAGCTGTTGTTCTTACATTGCCAAGGTGTGGAGGCCGGATGTCCGCTTGACAATTGCTGAAGCTACCGCGTCCAGTCAGAGGCCTAGTAGTGGGCCAATGATCTGTGCTGTTGGATGATGAGAAGAAGGTCGAGATGGGACTTGTCTGAAGCTAGCGCTACCCGGGAGGCAACCCGGCGATTTTATTTTGCTTTTTATTTAATTTCAGTTGCAAATAATGGTTTTTATACCATAAACTATTTTAGTATGCTTGTTTAGTTAGTTTGCGGGCTGTTTTTCATTTCGTTTTGCAGCAGCACGCCGAGGATCACTCGATTGAGTAGTTTACCTACTCGATCGAGTACTTTTTCTGATGAATCCACTCGATCGAGTAGAATTTCTACTCGATCGACCACCTGCAAAAAGAGAAACCACTCGATCGACTGCTATTCCCCTCGATCAAGCGGTTTTGGATGCCCATTCTACTCGATCGGCCACTGTTCATCTGCTATCGAGTGTATTTGACTTGGATTAGCTTCCCGAGACGGTTTTCCGGGCCTTTTAGCAACCTCCCATATTCATGGTCGGTTTGGGGAGGTCACTTTATCCGCGTATCTTGTAAGTTTTCCGCATTTACTCTCTTTCGCTTTTAGTTTGCATTTCCTTTCCATGTTTTGGTACAATGGGGGCATTGTACAGTTTGGTTTGGGGAGGTTATGCATCCATATCTGTGTCTGCATGTTGTTTTTTTTGAATTTCTGTTATCATATTTAATTTACGTTAGCATTGTTTTTAATTCAAAAAAAAAAATTAAAATCTCATAAAAATTAGAAAAATTCAAAAATTCAAAAATTTTCACGTTTATTTTAGCATATAGGTTGAGTCGAAACGGTCGATTTCAATGATGAAATTGCACTATAATTGTCTTTTTGCTTAAGCCTTGCAATAAACTATTATTCTTTTTAGTTTTGTTTTATGCATATCTACGAGTCAATGTTTAATTTAGCTGAACGAATAGACTTGACCTGAAATTTTGGCAACCTACTTATAAATTCTAAGGAATTAGAGCCGTATAAACTGGTGTCATTTGTGACCGGTTTCATGTAGGATTGTGAGTAGTTACTCCTTGCATAACATGTTCATTAATTTGCACGTATATGAAATTCAATTGCCTTTTACTTTCATACATTCGGGTTAGTGGTTGGTGTCACATGTAGGGAGGTGCTTACAAATTTCCATTTCTTTCACTTTTACCCATTAACTCCACATTAGCCAAATTTGCCTGTTGACCCTTAACTACATTCCAAATTTAGCCTGCCTTGTCAAGCTAGTTTAGATTGTTCTGCGGTATATTGTCTATTGTATCAAGTTTGGCTCGTATTCTGTTGATTCGGAGTTGGTAATCTAAAAAGAAAAGGAGAATGAGTTGAAAAAAAAAAGAAGTTGAAAAAAAAGAGGAAGTCGAAAATGAAAAAGAGAAAAAAAAAATTTCGAAAAAGAAGAAAAGAAGAAACCGAAAAAATAGAAAACGAAAGGAAAAATTTGAAAAAAGAGATGTTGTTTGTTAATTAGTCGGTTTCTACTCCTATGCTTTATTTACATATCTTTTGAGGAGTTAGTTCAGTTTGGTTTGGTGAGATTTTATGCCAAAAGAAGGGCATGTGCTTAATTCATAATTGAGTTGGAAATGGATATGTCTCATATGGTTCTGTTTAGGTACTACCTTGATCACCTATACCTCCACATTCCCATAAATGTTTTGCCTTTTCTTACCCATTGCCTCACTTTACCAAATTTTTGTAAGCCCTCGGCTGTGACAGACCTTGTTTGGTTGGAATGTATGTACGGTAGCTAGAATTGTTTATCATATTAGTTGCATGCATGTTTATGTGGGTCGTAGTCTAGGTGAGCGACTATTTGTCTTTCTCTCTTACATATATATGTTCACCCTTTGCTTCATGAGGGAAGAGTGACCCGTGAGATTCCATTTTTAAAGGTCTTGCAAGGTCGACGGTTCAGCTTTATTATAAACACCCTATTACTTGTTTGCATTTGACTGCTTAGCTATAAGTGTTAGTTTGTTTGCATTAAATTGGCTTAAGTGGGCATTTGTAGCTAGCTTTGAGTTATCTTTTTCCATTCCATTAGTTGCATTTTAGTTTACTCAGGGACGAGTAAAGGTTTGGTTTGGGGAGATTTGATACGTGCATTTTATATAGTCTTTTTAGTCTATTTTATGCACGTACTTCTATGCTTTTATCGTGGTTATATGCTACGAAATGCCCCGAATATGCCACTTTGGTGTTTTTTGTCTTATTGCAGGAATGGACCATAAAATAGTGAAATCAAGCCATTTACCATCCGTTTTGCATGCATTTGGAGGAAGAGTGGATTTGGAGCGGGAATTATTGAAATCCCCTATAAAATCTAGTGCAAAACAGTGGCGGAAACACTGTCGAATGAGATTAAATACACAAAGATAAAAGTTCTAACTGTTATAAATTGAGAAGGTATAAAATTCTCAAGGATAAAATTAAATGGTTAAGTCTAAACAAATGCCACTTTTATAAAAAGGGCGAAAATAAAATCCCTCAAAAGTGTTAGAACTAAAAACCATAAAAGAAAGCAGAAAACAGAGTAGGATCTGCAAACTACTCGCTAGCTCACACAGAAATCCCCAGCAAAGCTAATACCTGTCATGTTATAAACATAACAACCACAATCAGTGGGGAGTAACTCGACGTTCTCCCAGCCATATCACATGATATAAATGTTACAGATGCAAATAATATATCAAAGTAAATTAAAATGTTATAAAACATAAGTAACAAAATATGATTACCAAATCACGTTAACCAACGTGCTGCATGCTTAAAAGGAAAATATTCAAAAGATAGAATGGAAATAATTTAGTTCAGGCAAGATATCCATCCACTTTAGCTATACTTTTGACACCACAGCATCTTTACTAGTTTCGGGAACCCAGTGTCACGCTAAGATGACCAACTCCAAGCTCACTAACTAGACAACAAACTATAATAGGACACGACTTACCACGCAGTGCGAAGTCCTAGTCTAAGTACATGTACATGACTCTACGACGATCTGTACCTCTCGCAGGATACCCAACCATATAGCCGTTTTATTAAAACCGTATGCCTTAGTTTATTATTCTTTGCCTTTACTTTCATTATTCCAAACTTAAAAATATCCCAAGTGATATAGTATATTATTCAAATGGTTTGTAAGTGAACTACACTTTTATTTTCCTTGAATTAGAAAACTTAAACTTAAAACCAAAAGTATAAAATTTATTTAAGGACTTTAAATAAATTAAGTTACTGAAATTAAACTTTAAAGACCATCCTTTGACTTAAGGTACTTTAGTAAAGACTTATTACTTAGGCTTTAATGAGACGGAGCTCTACATTAGTTTATAAAACTGAACAGTAGTATTGTAAAATTCATAATTAATTACAGAAAAATCAAAGTGACGCAAGGCCAATTTTCATGGTTTCCTGTCGCTTTTGGCTACAACTTTCATTTTTTAACAAACTTTAAATTAGGAAAGTATCAGGGGTCTAAAAATTCATTTCTAAAAACTGTCAGAAAACGTCACCCATAATGTTTCAGTTCATAAATCCACTTTTAGAAAACATTTTAAGGCAAGGCATAATTTTAAACATAACTAAACATGATAAATCTTCATTGAGAAAAAGATTAGCTACTGTATCAAAAGCAAAATATCTTTTAAAAATGAATCTTTGAGAAAAGTCAGAAACGCGTTTTACAGGCGAGCTGTTCACAAATAATTTATTCTGACCAAACCGTAAGTCTAAATATTATGAAAGTTTTTATGCAGACTCCACAATTTAAAATAACAGGAGTTTATTCTTTACACTTTTGCAAATTCGAAAAATAAACAGGTGATATGAGTTTTACAAACAGACGAACATATTTGACAGATTTAACAACGGTTTTCATCAAACTTGTAAAATACACCATAAATCGAAAATAATGATTGAAGACCTACAAATTTATACAAAACCTAATACTCCATGTCTCTGCCATATACTAAAATATTGTAAATTTACAATTTTATTTAATATTTTTAACATAATTAAAACTTAACAAATCGCTATAATCGCAGAAACTGCGTCAATACTTTAAATTACGAAATAAATATTAAAACTCCAAAATAATTACCACGAAAATTCATGGTATCTTAAAATCAACTATTAATTCCAGAAAAAAATAATTTACATCAGTTTAAATTATAAAAACGAATTATTAAAACCCTAATATCAAAACAATCGATTTGATCATAAAACTTGTAAATCAACCAAAATAAATACCCTATTGACAAAATAAAATTATACATAGTCAAAATAAATTATGGATATCAAAATATCATAAATTAAAGGTTTCGAAAATAATATGTATCAATAAATCATCATAAAACATTAAAAATCCAATAATACATACAACTACAACAATTAAATCGATGTAATACCGAGTAACGTCGAAGTTACCTTGTTACGAATCCGAATCTACATATGCTAGCCTTCAATATCTCCTCTACAAACCTTTAAAAACATAAATTACATATGTGTAAAACATATGAATCATTAATCTAGATAAAAACTAGAATAAGAAAGATAAGAGTAATCAATTTATCCTTAGAATAGGATGGACGGATGATGAGAGAATGTCGATCCAAATAAAGAAGCAAGAAGGCAAGCGCGTACGTAGAATAATTTCTAAAACGGAAATAAAGAAGCAAGAAGGCAAGCACGTACGTAAATTTTGTTTTTGGAAGAAGAGAACGGCGGCGGAAAAACCAGGTTACGTTCCACTATTTTTTTCATGAGGGATATATATGTGAATGATAAGATATTATGTGAGCAATTGAAAATAAAAAGATGTTAAACACCTTTTAAAATATCTTGGAAAAGGCTTGGGTTTTGATCTTAAAATGATCATTTGAATAAAACTCGGTCCATTTGAAAAATTGGACTGCAAATCAACTAAGGACAGATTTAATTAAATAAATAAATCAAAACCGTGAATTAAAAGATAAAAATTTAAATCTCATAAATAAGAATTAAAATATATGAGATTAGAAATGAATAAGAATAAAAATAGGGTTCAATAGAAATAATTTCCGAAGTCTAACGAATTAACTCGGAGTAGAATTAAAATACGAATTAAATGAATAAAAAAGACGAAACTGAAATAGTTAGAAATAACAATAATTCTCGAAAACAAGGAAATATTCGAGACATAAGAGAACTTAAGAATTCAAAGGAAGAAATGAAATGGCTCACAGATAAATTCCGAGTCATTCAAATCAAATCGTAATCGTAAATAAAATACGGTTACGAAAATAGATAACAAAAATGGCGGGTGTTACAATTATAGCTGTCTTGGGATGCGTGAAGCTATTTCGGGAGCTAAAAGGACAAGTCAAAGCTGAACTAACGTGATTAATGAGCTATTGAAGTTAGTTTCCACTCGATCGAGTGCTTTTCTAGTCGATCGAGTGGTTTTATGTCAAATAAACAGTCGATCGAGCACTTTAGTCATTCGATCGACCAGTTCAATAATAGCATTTACTCGATCGGGCTCTATTCTTGGTCGATCGAGCGGTTTTTGGCTGAGTTTGCTCGATCGAGTGGTTTTATTCCACTCGATCGAGTGGATTCGCTATGGGCTGGGCTTTTTAGCTTTAATTACGTTAATTAGGTTTAGCAAATCCTATTTTCTTATAAATAGGAAGATTAGGACGTCATTTAGACTGTCTTCGGACTCTCTCCCTTTTTCATCTGACACTGTCAGACGTTGCTTCTGCTCTCTAATTATTCTGGACACTTTGTTACTGTTACTTCCTACTGTTACTTTCTTCCGGATCTAATTCAGTATTTCTTCCTTCCCTTTTCTCTCTCTAATTCAATGTTTATTGTTTCTTCTTCTTCTTCTTCTTCTTTATTTCTTGTTCCCTATTTAATCATGTCTAGTTAATTCTCTTAATATGTTAGGATTAGGGAAGCCGTGGTAATAATATGATAGGATTGACTTGATTAGATTAGTCTTGCGATAAGAATTGTATTAGGCAATTTAATTGTTATTAGGTAAAATGAATGCATGCAGGAGAACAATTTATCTAGTTAACCCCGACCTGGATCGAAAGATTTGAAGGGAAGGCTTGCTTAATTATAATAGGTAATACCTAATTAGGGCGTAAGCTAAGTTAGGAGACCCTAGGGCGGTTTAAGGACCGAAAGGTGACGGCCATAACTCTTCTTATCAATAGTTTAATCGACTCAGTTGACCCGATAGTGTAGCTGCCACGGTAGACCAACTCCTAACATATTCCTTTCTCTTTCTGTTAATTTCTTACATTCATTTCTCTCTTGCCTTAGCTTCATTAGTTTAGTTCAACAATCAAACCCCCATTTCTGTGACACCCTGACAGACCGAATTAAACAGATAGATAGCAATTTAGCCTCCCTGTGGAGATCGACCCTACTTACCGCTGACTTCTGTTAGTAGTAACTTAGATATTTATTTTTGGTACAAAACGACCGTATCAAACGCCTTGCACAACGTCCAGCTATACCAACGACGTATACAACGGGCATTCAACAAAAAGGTCAAACCTAGAAATATCAAAGAAGGCGAATTGGTCCTCAAGTTGGTTCGGGCTCCACTACCCGTCGATCCGAGGGGGAAATTCAAACCCAATTTGACCGGGCCATACCTGGTCAAGATAAATACTTTCGGGGGGCACAGTGAGACTGAGTGATCTAGACGGGGAGGATTTCACAAACCCGACCAACCTAGACCAACTCAAGAAATACTACGCTTGAGACCTCGCAACCAACAAACCTTGCCCTATTTTTACCACTAGCAACCACAATATCCCTTTCAAGTCAAGTTCCTCAGCGCATTCTGATTTGAAATTGCATATTTTACCGTGTCTAAGTTACGGCACTTTGCCATGTTTCAAACGACCTTTGATCTGTCAAAGGCGAGATCCATTTGCACTCATACAAAAACACCTGAACTACGATCATGGTTTGATTTCACCTTTTCAGGTGGATACGTAGGCAGTCCTTTCTTACACAAGAAGGATACAACAACAAAACCCAAATAAAACTTTACAAAATATTTCGAACTACGAGCATGGTTTAATTTCACCTTTTCAGGTGGATACGTAGGCAGTCCTTTCTTACAAAAGAAGGATACAACCATCCCCACAAAAAAAAATCACTCATATCAAATTCAAAAAAAAAATAAAAAGGAAAAACATTCCCTTTCCCACAAAATACAAAAAAAGAAGCCTCTCTCCCTTCTCACAAAAATCTCATTTCTCAAGTGCAATGTTTAGGATAATTCAAACCTAATTACCCTTTACAAAATGGATGGAAGAAACAAGCGTTCAAAATTTCTTTTGACACAAGCAATCCTCTTATTTAATTAATAATGAGAAGGATTACAAATTTGACAACAAATAAAGCTAAGCAAGTCTATAACTTGTCGAAGCTAGAGTGTCAACTGAGACATCTCACATAGTAAAACTAGCACAAAATATACAATACATAGCTAATATGACATAATAAAAACTCACAACACTAATACAACATAATTGTAAAGCGGGTAATGGAGGTCTTCATTCTTCCATTCTACCCTTGCCTTTTCCCTCGGGGTACATCTTCCGCCTAGCATGGACTTCCTCTTAGGAACAGATCCTCAACGGATCTACAACGGCGACGGCCTCGGATCTCTTAAAAGACCCCATACTCGGTCCAAGACGAGCCCATACACGGCCCACTACCTTTTTGGGACCTTAGCTTCTCCTCTTTGGTGACCTCATTACGCCCATGCTAACATCATCGGCAAAATCGTCAAAGAAGGCACGGTTGGCGTTGCCGACCTCTCGATACTTCAAGTCGACGACCTCGTCCTTATGAGACTTGGACCTTTCCTCTAAGGTTTGAGCTCTTGACCACTTGACATAAGCGGGAGTCACCCATGTCGTGGCAACGGGGTTTGGTACCTCCCAAGTCGGCCGAGTGGCCCACCACCTTTCGAAGACCTCCATAAGTTCGGAGTTTCAAAAAACACTCTCATAGATGAGAGTATCTTGAGCGGGCACCTTTTGTTGACGCCCCATTTACCCCATAAGCGTTTCGAGATAGATGAAGGAAGCAACCTTCAAACCCACCACCATCAAAGAACAAGAACTAGCGGCCGAAGCGGGCAACCTCGTGAAAGACCTCAAGTGCCACCATGGCACCACCCAACGGATATGAGGACCACCCTCCTCCACCAATCTCGAGGTCAAATAGACCTCGGTGGATGCAAAACTATCGGAGTACAACTTCTTCCTCATAGTAAGGTGACAGAAGGAGTAAGAAGAAGAATCGGCTGGGCTCTACATACCTTAGCCTCTCCAATAGCCATATTTGGAGGATCCTTGAAGATCCGAACGAGGGAGCTTATCCACAATAGCCCTTCTTATCCAAAGCTTGGATGATCTCGCCAAGCACCAACCATGATGGATCCTTACCATGCTCTATTTGCTCAACTATATGCATAAGGGTCATACTACCATAATGCTTTGACCCCTCCTTCTTCAAGGCATCGAGAAGGAGATATGCATGCACTAGGCAAAAGGCAAGAGCCCTTCTCCTAGCCACCTCCAAAACATTAACATCTAACTAGTTTGAGAAAATGTTGATAAGACCCAACATATCCACACCATAGGGAGCAAGGAAAAAGTTCACTTGACTTGTTGACAAGCCCAACATTGAACGAAACTTCTCTTTGTAACACAACCGAGTCGGGGGAAGCACCGGAATACAACCCGGCCATCCACCAATGGCGCCTACTTCTTCGGCAAGAGGATAAATTTTACCTTTCGGGAAAACGAAAACATAATGTTTCGAATCCCAAAACCGAGAGCATGCTTCAAGGAACGAGGATTGCACCTTGACTTGTTGAAGCACCAACAATTGACCAACTCCCATTACAAAGAGTTGATATTTCTCGGGACGCGACAAATCCCAACACCAATGTCGCAACCTATTTTCGAAAGCATCCATGAATTATTTTGTGGAAAAAAAAAACAAAGGTTTTCGTAGAGATGTTTTTCGTGTTTCGGATGATGAAACAATGAAGCACAAACATCCTTATTTATAAAAAACAATCAGCGCTTTTTCCGAAAAAAGGGGAAGCTCCCTTCCATCGCTCGTGGCCTCGCGCCTCTTTGGGCTGGTCCTCAGGATCCGCACCTTGATTTGTCCCTATCATGTTGTGTTTCTTCCGGACACCTAAATCCTCCCGCCACAGGGCTCGCGCCTCTTCGGGCCTATCCATGAATTTTTGTGTTTTCTCACATTCACATTTCCTTGTTTTCGCGTTTTACGAAATCCGGCACTGTTTCAATGATGCGGCTTTAAACATACGGGTTTTTTTCTCTTCTTTTTTTAGGGGGGAAGGGCTAGTCGCCCCGATCCGCGACGGATCGTTTTCGTGTCGTGTCAAAATTCCGAAATTTTTTCGGTTTTTCGCATTTTCCCTCAAAATTCGAGAATTGATAACAGGACGTCAATTTTCTTCAAAAATTCAAGCTCTTACAAGTCCGAGTCTTGATCTCACAAATATCAAATAAAATACACTCGCAAAAATCCTTTTTGAAATTCATCCGTGACGGTTTGAGTTTTAGTTTTTTTTTTTTCGAGTTACAAATCAATTTTTAGCAAAGTTCGATGCAATTTAATTCAAACACGAATTGATTGCTCAAAAATTCAAATCAATTTCTTTTGAAAAATCCAAACGTGATCTGTCGCTGAATTTTCAAATTTTAATTTTCAAATTTTAACTTCGAGTCATCGTGGTTATAGTTGTTTTCATCAAATGCTTTTGGGTGTTTACGTTTATGCGTGCGTGCCACTTGTTGCTTGTTTTCTACATTAACGATGCAGAAACAAATGCAAAGCAGAAGGGGAATCAACGGCGGACCGCGCTTCTCCGAAACACAACACAAAAAAGCCAAACACAAATAAACCAAAAACACATATATACAAACCGCCTCACGCAAAATACATCGACACACGTTTGATAAAAACGACTGACCATACAATCAGGATTCGGTACAAGTATTAATCATACAGACACTGGCCTAAAACAATGAACTGGGGGCTACCTGCCAACCTACCGAACTAAGCACTCCCTATCCTTCCGATCGGAAGATAAAAGGAGCAACATGAAAAACAAAGGAGTAACAGCAGAAGCAGAGGTGGTTACCATGACGGTAATACCTCATTCCTACACCATGCCAAAAAGGGAAACAATGCCTGGCAGATTTCGGACGACATGACAATCAGGAATTGTGACACAGGGCGCCACCCCGATGTTGAACCCCAATCATCAGAATTCAACGACGATCGAAGACGGTAACGTAGAACAATGAACCCGTCTTAACCCCCAATCATCAGACGTCCGAACTTGTGCAGACAATAGCCAATGATCAACACTTGATCAAAGGCTGAACAAAGGCCGCCATGGAGCAACACAACACGACAAGGACAAGGCAATACCTTTCTCTCCTCCTCCAGGATCATCCTCCTCCTCTAAGGTCTCAGCAACGGACACAGTGGGCCCAGAACACTCCCCTTCAATCAGGACAAAACAGAAAACGTCAGCCGAAATCTCGGCATTACGACGGAACGAAACGGACAAATCCAAAAAAAAAAAAAAAAGAAAAAAGAACTGCAAATGCAAAACAAAAACAAGGGCAAGCCCGCCCAAACCCAACCAACAAAAACACTTCACAAAAACCGCATAAAAAACGACTCGCCCTTGTTTTCAAGCAAACGAGTCAAAACAACAACAAAAATTTTCAAAAACCACCCAACACCTCAAGGCCCGCAAAACAAGAACAAAAATTCTCGACACAACTACGTATTTTTCACAGCTCAAAAAGGCAATTCTACGCCAATTCAGGCACAAACAGGTCAAAAATTCAAAATACGACCACAACAAAGCAACATGATTTAATCACGCCTTAAAGTTACCTAAACTACCGTTAAGGTCTATCTCAAGACAAACTGACTCGATTTAAGCCCATGCGGACGCTTATTTCATCAGACATAAGACTGTCACAAAAAGGCAAAAACTCAAATTTTGCCCACAGCACCCAACGAAGGTTCAATATTGCAAAGGCGGTCTTCCCCGACTACTATACAACCTAGTGAGGCCCACAACTCAAGCAAACAAACTTGGCATTTGCAAAATAAGATGCTTTTTTCGTCTCATTCACGTTTTTCGAGCCTAGGGAGCGGGAACGGGGACCAAAATGCAAACTAAAAGCACCCCTATACTCCTAAACAGGTTTCTAACCTAATGCAATCATCAATTTCACTCGAAAGTGGGCTAAACAGAAACGCCCAATTCAAATTTCGAAAGTTTAGGTTCTCGCCCTAATCAATTAACCAAAAGACAAACAAATTCAAATGGAGTCAACAGGATTTACATACCTTGAGAAGACATGATGACAATGGCACAAATGCAAGCGATAAAGCAAGGTCGCAAATGGCGATTTTTTGTGATTATCATGTGTTGTGTCGAAGAAGATGATGGGATGGGGAGCTTCCTATTCTCGTGTTTTTTTTACAGAAAATAGGGAAGCTCCCTTCTTCTCTCAAAAACGAAAACGAAGTAGCGAAATTCAAATTTGTTATTTTAACAAACTTCCAACGACGGCAATAAAACCATCATTTTTCAAATACAGAAACAAAATAGTGAAATTCAAATTTACTATTTTCACAAATTTTCAACGGCGGCAATAAAAACCGTCATTTTTCAAAATGCAAAAACAAAATAGTGAAATTCAAATTCACTATTTTCACAAAATTTCAACGGCGGCAATAAAAACCGTCATCTTTCAAATACAAAAATAAGTAATAAAATTCAAATTCGCTATTTTCACAAACTTTCGACGGCAGCAATAAAAACCGCCATCTCTAAAAAATGAAAACGAAGTAGCGAAATTCAAATTCGTTATTATCACAAACTTTCAACGACGGCAATAAAAACCGCCATCTTTCAAATAAAAAAATCAATAGTGAAGTTCAAATTCGCTATTCTCACAAGATTTCTAACGATATGTTCAAACCTCAAACAAACGGCATTAAAAACCGTCAAACCTTCAACTAAGGGAGGTGAAATTCACTACCCTTCACAAATCTCAAATCATGGGAAGACAAAATTAAAATCGTCCTCCTCAAACACACGTCAGATGGCAGAATATACATCTGTCCTTTTTCCACAAAACAAACGGCACAAAAAACTACTATATCTCTTCGACATTCAAGATCACCGCCGACCATATGAGTCAAGCTCACCAGACTACCCCTTTTCGGTGCCACAAACATCTTATATAAACGCCGATATTCCCCAATAGGATATCAGAGGCTCCCTCGCGGAGCCCGCTAACTCAAACAACTTCTCGAAATAGGCATGTCCAACACGGCTATTTACCACAGTCGATCAATCGACATTTAACACGGCTGGCGAGCCTCAAAACGCATCGCATTCAACGCGGCTGGTGAGCCCCTTCATATCCGCAGCGCGGCTGGCGAGCCCCTTCATATCCGCAACACGGCTAGCGCGCCTTTGTCCGCAAACAAGGAACGACTCAAGAACATATCCCGAAGATGCCTCAGGTATGACTCTTTCTTATAGCTGGCGAGTTTTGTACGTAGTCTAATGGACTTCAAAGAACCCGCACGGACAGTCGACAAACTCTAAATTGTTCCTGACGACAGGTCCTTAACTCGTATCCCTGAGTCGCCTTGGCATCGCCCTTCCCGACGGCAGGTCCTTAGCCCGAATTCTTTCGAGCCGCCTCGGCGCCGCTTCGGTCTCCAGGTTGTAATCTTCGATTGACCTGGGGGCTATACTTTGATTTTTTCCCTGTCCAAGCCTCGGTCAAAATGGGGGCTCAGTAGATACCCAGTATCTATCAAGTCTCCAACAAACACATGATGATTATCGGACTACAACATGCTTAGGAATCGCAGCGTTTAATCGACAGTTTTGTACAACTATACGTCGGAAAACTTAAAACGATTTCGAAAAGAAAACATTTCAAAACTTTTCAAAAGTACCTCGAGTGTTTAATGCATGACGAAGGGGTCACAATGACGCTACGTAGAGTCAAAACTAAAACCGGACCAAAAACTGACTCAAAATTCAAATTCCGACTCCAACAACGAGTCAAACCGAGTCAAAAACAAAAAAACAAAACTTTTCAAGACTTCCATGTTAAATATTCCCGGAATACTTCATGGTCAAGTACAAATAATGTCATACAAAATATAGGATAGAACAAATCATGATTTCAATTGCGTGATAGTGACAAGACACCTCGAAGACGCGCGAATTGGCTCGCGCTTCTTCGAGCAGTCCATGCGGCCACGTCACTCAAAACGCACACAACCACCCATTTCTCTATAAATACCCACCTTCACACACAATAACAACCTTACGCGAGTGTCCGCCCCCTCATTTCTTCCTTAAAATTCTAGACTCGACTTCTCAAGTCACAAACCGACACGTATTTTCAACCTACCGATCGAAAAAACAAGCCTTACACATTGTTTGGTACCGTCCGTAGTACTACGGTTTTCTACGTCTTTGGGTACTCTATCGAGTGGGGCTTACTCTGTCGAGTAAGTATGTTTGGTCTACGAAATAGTGTTCTACTGATGGGTACTCGATCGAGTAAGTTGGGGACTCGATCGAGTAAGTTACTTACTCGATCGAGTAAGTTTGTTTTACAAGTTGTTTATGATGGGTTTTGATAGCAACGTGAGAAATATATATAATCTTAATCCGTCAGTTTCTTTTCATTTTTACACTTTTCTAAACTTCACAAAGAGAAAACAAAGTTATGTTGCTTCTCTCTCTCATTGCTATCAAATCCTAAGGGCTAGAGTCGTCGGATCATTGTGTTCTTTACGCCATTGAGACCGTTGTATTATGGGTAAGATCCTAGTATAGTTTTTATGTTGTTTCATTGATTTTGGTTGAAACCCTAATTGGGTAAATTGGGGGTTTTGGAAGTATTGTGTTTATTAGACGGTGATTCTATGATTGTATGTTTGATAGGAGGTGATTTCATTGAAGAACGATTTTGATTAGCCAATTGTGACGATCTTGGTGGTTGTTTTTCCAGGTAGGGTTTCCCTATGCAGTTATTGTATAAATGATTATAAGATGGTTTTTTGGTTGATTGGCATGATGATTATGTCGTAATTGGTATTTCTATTGTCTTGAATTGATATTGTGATTGGTTGTTGTAGATTGTCTGTGGTTCTCGGCTGAGTGGAGTCACTTGTGGGAGTGGCTTCATGCCATTGATTCGCCCTCTGTGGAACCCGCCACAAAAGGGGATGTACACATTATGGAACATGAGTTATTCGCTCGACGGAGATGAGCGGGGCTTAGGTGGGAACGGCTGCAGTCCCCCACTGGCGGTGTGGAATATCTGTTACGATGGATATTCTGGCAGGGCTACTCACTTAAGTGTGTAGTCAGATGATTGGTGATGTGACGGTGTTGGAGATTCTGATTGTGTATATGTTATTGTTTATCTTATATTGTTTATGCAGTAACTGGCCCTGTTTAAATGTTTTAAAAACTGTGGTGATCCGTTCGGGGGTGGTGAGCAGTTGGCTAGCAGGTATACTATGGATGAGCACGGGATTAGCTGGGGATGGAGTGACCATGAGTCTGATAGGAGTCTTCCCCTGTTGTGTCATGACATTTTATTTACTTTAGTTGGTTTTGATTTGGAATAGTTGTGTTTTAGCAAGAATTCTCACAAAGATAATGTCCTGCCAGGGAAGATTTTGCAGGGCGATCTAACTCAAATTGAATAGCCTGACTAGTATAATTGAATAAATAAAGCAATAAATGAAAAAGTATGACACAGAGATTTATACGTGGAAAAACCCTGGGAATACGAGAAAAAACCACGGGCACCAAGCCAGGAGGGATTATCACTATAATTTTAGATATCCTGGCAGGGAATTTATATGTCAGGCGAAGTATATAGCAAGGCTGCTTACCAGTAATGCTAAGATCTTTAGCTGAATACAAGTATGAGAATAAAGTGAGAGTAAGTAGTTGTTTAAGCAAGTGTCCTATTATTTTCTTCTTCTCTTCTATTTATAATAGCTTTGCAGCGGCTCCTTCAGGTTAGTTTTAGGGTTTCCTGGTAAATAGGACTCGTGCCCAATTTACCCGGAGGTGGTTACTTGACTTCTGCTACATTCCGGTCGTTAACCTTGCTTGGTCAACTCTTCTATGCTTTCGTGTTGAATGCTAAATGGGTCTTCCTTGTTTATAGGAACTATTTTTCTATATCCTGACCGTGCTTCAATTATTGCCTATCTTGCTCTGATTATGCTGTCTTTATGCCTGACGTGGTATCTTTTCAAGCCAGGCCTATTGTTCTGTGTTTCCCTCCTGGTTGATGCCTGATCAGGCGTCCCAATTATTCTGTTTGAGATAACTTTGGTTCGTGCTTGGCTTTGAGCATTGCCTGACTCATGTCTGACGAGGCAAGGAAATTCTGGACCTAACAATTGCCCCTTACCTTCTTATTCCCAATGGATCTGGCCAGGAATAAGGAGATAAAAATTCGGGCCAGGCAAAAAGATGTATAATATTTTTTACCATAAAGAGTTTGTGTTTGCTTCAACTTCTATAACGACTAGTTTCCATAAATGAGGTAGATTCATCAAACCCTAGGAGAGTCATGATTAGGTTTGTCCACTTGTGTTGCCCGTTTGTTTTTGCGGCTATAAATGCTTTGCTCCGTTCACTTTTTCTTTCATATTTCCATTCTCCAAATTATTCTCTCTTTCTCTATAATTCTCTTTTGCAAATTTGTCTTTTCTAAAAAATCAATCTTCAAATTTAAACCTAAAAAATGGCCGAAGGAAGAAGAAAGACGGCTGCATCCAAGGCCGATGCTGAGGTTGAAAAGGTTCCTGTGGTTGTTGATGTTCCTGAGATCATTCCAGAAGATGAGGTTGTGGAGGTTCCTGCCCCTCCATAAATTCTGTCCATGACGCACAGAGGAGTTACTTATACCCCTGTGTAGGCTTTATCTGCCTCCTTTCTTGAGGCTAATCAATTGAAGCCTGCTTTTGAGCATTATTTGAAGGGCCAGGGTCTTCTCCCTGCTGAGGCTGAAGTTTGGATTCCTGAAAGTGGTCCAGTCAGGGCTAATTGGTGTAGTCCTTGCTGGTTCTGTATTTTTAAGTAGGCGTTCAAAGGGGGCTGTCAGTTTCCACTTTCTCCATTTATGGCCGAAGTTCTCAGGGCTGTCAGGGTTCCTCCTTTCCAACTTATGACAATGGTTTGGAAGATTGTTCATTCCGTTGAACAAGTGTGTGCTAAGCACAAGCTGGTCATTACTCTTAATAATTTTAAAAACGTCTATCATCTGAAGAGTAATTCTACTAGGCATTTCAATCTTCGAGTCAGGTCAAAGATGGATCATTTAATCACCAATTTTGACTCAGGCGATGATAAAGGATGGGCACAGACCTATATGTTCATCAGGGATGATTCTATTGCCCCTGACTTGGATTATCTCAGCTATCCTGCCGTTGAGGGAGGTAATTTCTTTTTCCTGCATTCAGATTTGGTTAGAGGTAACTTATTAATTTTTGGAAATAGGCTTACTTGATTTGCTTTTTAGTGACTGACTGGGCTAATAATCATGATGCTGAGGGATCGGCTGATCGAATTGCTGCTTTTATGGCCTTGCCAGATGAGGAGAGGACGTGGCATGCCTGTCTCGGGAAGACACTTATGCCTCGTTTCAAGAAGGCTAAGTTGAGCACCAATAAGGCTGTTAAGGGTGCCTAAACTACAGGGGCTTCTTCGTCAGGCAGTAAGTTTTATTGCCTTTGATTTGTAGTTTGTTTTGTTTGAACATATATTAGTATTACTGATATAGGGTCTCGTCGTGTAGCTACCAGGGCTTCTTCTAGGATTGCTAGCTTTGGGTTATCTTTGGTGACGGCAGGTGCTTCCCAGATTATAGAGGAGAAATCACAGAGTAGGGAGGCTACAGGGAGTGACAGCACATTGTAGGTCCAGGTGCCTGCCCAGCAAACTCAATTGGTGTCTCCCCTAAAGGTTGAGGTAGATGAGCCTAGTCGTACTGAAAAGAGGAAGAGGCCTGATGAGTCTTCAGAGGGGGTTGATGAGGCTGGGGGGTTAAGGCTAGGCTTGACGAGGTCCAATTTGCCAAGGAACAGATCAAGGCCCATTCTTTCTTTGTTGATGATCCCTTCGATAAATATCAGGCTGAGGAGTCGTCTGCTCGTTTTTTGGCTGTTATGTATCGTTCCAGGGATTGTGCTGTTAACCTGGTTACTATGTTGCAGGAGGTAATGGTTATTGTTTTTCTTAGATTTGTTTTGGTTGCGTATTTTTTGTTTTGCTTTGCCTGATTAGTGGTATTTTTTGTAGAATGTGAATGACATGTTGAGGGGTGCCTGCCAGCTGGAATCTGCAAATGGTGTCAAGCATACTTTGGACTGGGAGGTGCAATGCCTGAAGAAGGATGTTGCATCCCTGGAAACATATTTGGGGGTGGCAAAAACGGAGAATGAGTCTTTAAAGAAAGATAATGAGGCAGGAAAGTCACGGTTGGTGGTGGACGCATCAAAGTTAGATTCTGCTCAGAATGCTCTGAAATCTCTCCACTGTTCAAGAAGATCTGCTGGCTGAGAAGCAGGCTATGCAGGATCAGCTGAAGGTGAACGAGAAGCTGGCTGCTGAGAGGGATTTGGTGCAAGGTAGATATAAGGATGCTGCCTTGTACTTCTTTTGAAAGGGTCGTGTAGATGCTATGAAGGAGATGGATGACCTCAACGCCACTTATCCTGACCTCTGCAAATTGCATGCTGATGACGAGGTTGATTCTCCCCCATCCAAGGAAAAGAGCGGTGAATGCTTAGGATTTGACCGACCCGATAGATCAAAAGATAGGGGAGGGAAATAGACTACTTAATTAAGACGACTAAATTAATAAGATCGAGAGATAAGTTAAGTTAGGCTTTTAAATCACTTTTCAGGGCGAGATTCAGTACTAGTGATAATAGGAACCCGTAGTTAGATCGAGAGATGCTACCTGCTAAGAATGGACCGAGAGGACTTCTTATTTTTCCGTCTCGCGTGATTATTTCAGACTTACTTAGGATACTGCCGTCGAACCTACAGTGAACCGACTATCTTAGCATCCTTTTAATATTTGAATTTTAGTTTTAATTTGATTGCCTTTATTTATAGAACTATTCAAATAAAACCCCCTTACAACTTTAGATTAAGATTAGACAACTATTAATTGCATCGCCTCTCTGTGGTTCGACCCTGACTACCACTAGCTATAGTAGTAGTTTGGATTATAAATTTATCTTTGATACTCCACGATGGTATCAAATTTTGGCGCCGTTGCCGGGGAGGCAATTGTTTAATTTTTAGTTGTTTTTATCTTAGTCTTTTTTCTTGGTTTAAGGGACACTTGTTCCTTAAACTATTCTCATATTCTACGTGTAGTTTCCTCTTATGCGCAGATCACAGGGTGGAGAATTATGATCGTTAGATCCTGAGATGGAAAGGATTTTGCGTGAGTTGAGACGATCATCTAGAGTATTGCCGACAGAGGAAGAGCTGAGTACTCTGTCCAGTTACTACGAGAACGAGTTATTTGAGGAGGATCCACCTTCATCTCCTATCTCTACTTCTTCAGCTGAGACCGTTATATCACCTGACATGGCTGAAGAAGAAAGTATAGCCAGTCACTCTGAGTCAAAAGCTGAGAATCTCAATAAGGGATTCGCGTTGCCAGCTGGGACGGATAGAAAATTCAAACCAAATCGGCCTACATTAATTTGGTTGAGAGAAACCAATTTGGGGGAGCTGCAAATGAAGATGCAGCTAAACATATGGAGATATTCATTGACTATTGTTGTTCCATACCCCCACCAGCAGGTGTGACCCAGGACCAGGTAAAAGAGACGATGTTCATATTCTCGCTTCGTGATGCTGCTAGGGAGTGGCACCGAGATCTGGATCGAGCTGCCAATGAAATTACTGATTGGAATTCGCTGGCCCTAGGATTTTGTAAGAAATATTTCTCTGCATCGAAGACCAATGCGATTAGAGCTCAGATCACAAGCTTTAAACAGGGTCCTGATGAAAATTTTCATGAGGCATGGGTCCGTTTCAAGAAGCTGGTGCGATCTATTCCGCACCATGGGTTCGAACAATGGTGCCTATGTAATCAATTTTATAATGGGCTTTATGATGATCAGAGGGCTATCTTGGATGCTGCAGCTAATGGCAGATTCCAGGAGAATGTTGGGGAAACTAAGGGGTGGAAGATTATTGAAGATATGGCCACCCATAAAGTTGAGCATGGGAATTCTAGAGGAAATCAGAGAAGATCAGCTGAATCTCTTGCTGTAGCTGCAATATAGGCTCTTACTGCAAGATTTGACAAGCTAGATTTTGGAGGATCCCAAAAAGGTGGGATGTATAAATTTAATGTAGTTTCAGACGGTCCCTTTACATGCAAAAGATGTGGAGGAGAGGGACATGTTTCGTAATTTTGTACTAGTTCGAATGAAACATGTGCTGCCTTTCAACACTTTAGGCTGACTGGTACTTATCCCGATCCCTCCAATGTTCACCCCAATTTGAGGTGGACTAACCAGAATGTTCTTAATCCGGGACCGCAGCAGCAACAAAACTATGTGCTCCCTCATAAGCAACAGCAGTATCAAAAGCCTCCCTATGTGCCTCAGCAGCAGCAATTTCAAGGTTATGATATTTCTGAATTGAAAAACATGGTTCAAAATTTGTCGGGTTTGCTGCAAAAAGAGTCTCTAGCTAGAGATACTTTTACATAAATGTTGGAGAGTCAAATTGCCCAATTGGCAAGCAAAAGTGCAACTAGAACTCCGGGGCATTTACCGTCGCAGCCAGATAAAAAAGAGACTCTAAATGCGATTACTTTGCGGAGTGAGTCTACTCTTGATGGGCCCTTTATGGTCGAAGATGCTGCTGAAAAAGATGGTGCGGAACCGAGCAAGAAAAAGGCTGGAATGAATAGTAGCAAGAAAAAGACGATCAGCAGGTATATCAGTCGATCGACTGATGTACCTGGTCGATCGACCGCTCGAAATGCTGAAGCTTCGGTCTGCGGAAGCCAGTCGATCGACTGACCTACATGGTCGATCGACTCAAGGTCTTCTTGATTGGGAACCATTTCGTCCTCCAATGCCAGATAACTTGAGGGACTACTTATTTCGGGGTACGACGACTCAGAAATTATCAAGGCAAGATCCAAATGCTGATGGGTCAGTTCCGGTTCCAAAGTATGACCCGACGACGGTTAATGGTTCATTCCTGAGACGGTCTGAAGAAGGTTCGAGCTACAACAAGGACAAAGTAGTGGATTTCCAGCCTAAGTCCACTGATGCCGGTATGAGAGATTTAGAGGAGAGGGTTAAGTTGCTTCTTACAGCCCCGTACCCAGAGAGATTGGTGCCGACACAGGAAGAGGTATCGTTTAACAAGTTTGAAAATGTTATTCGTAGTTTAAATGTGCAAGTTCCTTTCTTAGAATTAATTAATCAAGTGCCTACTTACAAGAAATTTATGAAGCAACTGTTGTCCAAAAAGAAGTCACTTGATACTGTGCAATCTGTCGCACTAACTGAGGAGTCATGTTCCTATTTGACTCACACTGCTCCACATAAGTTAGAAGACCCAGGTAGTTTTTCAGTCCCATGTAATATTGGCACCTTTTCTATCGAGAAGGCCTTTTGTGACCTAGGGGCCAGTATTAGTGTTATGCCTTTGAGTCTTGCTAAGAAATTGAAATTGACTAAGTTTGTAATCACAAACATAACATTACAGATGGCTGATCGTTCTGCGGTCCAGCCCATAGGAGTCTTAGAGGATATTCCTGTGCAAATAGGAAAGTTCTTTTCCCCAGTTGACTTCGTTGTACTAGATATACCCGAGGATGCTCACATCCTTATCATTTTCGGTAGACCATTTCTGCACACTGCTGGTGCAGTAATGATGTTGGCTCAGGAACATTGACCTTTAAGGTGGGAAAACAGTCCATTGTTTTTGGCCAGACCTATAAGAAGGCTGCTGATATGGCAGTCGTATACCTATAAAAAATAACCAACTGGCTCTAACTAATATAGCTAGGGAATTCGGGTCGAATCCACAGAGAGATGGGAAATTGTCAGCTTTATCTAAGTCCGTCAAAGTAACCAAATTGGGGGTTTTAATTGATTGATTCTAAACTAATGAGAGTAAGGAAGAGAAGAAAATTAGAGATAAGGAGTTAAACAGATAGAGGAAACAGCTAAAACAGACGGTTCACCATAATCATTCGGTCAAGTAGTCTAGGTCTCAGGTCAATGCAGATACGGTCTGAGGGGCAGTGAAAATCTCCTTTCGGTCTCAATTCGCCCTAAAGCACAAATAGCTTAGCTTTCGCCCTAACTATAATGCTCTATTGTTCGCTACTAGTCTCGCCTATTCCAACCTTTCGGTCTAGGTCAAGGGTCACTATGATATAAAAGCCTAATTGCGTCGACTCAATTAAATGATACAATTAATTACGCAAAGATTAACAACAAAGATTATACCAAAGATTAACCCAATAAATTGATTACTATCCCTTCATAATTATGGATCCCCTATAGTCTTAGCAGAGGGGAATTAGCTACTCATCACCATTGAACTAACAATCATAATAAATAGATAATTGAAACTAAACATTATAACAATTAATAAAGATTGAATTGAAGCAATTAATATAACAATAAGGAGAGAAAGGATTAAAGCAATGATTAAGATTAAGGGATTAAGGATGAATAATAGTACCAATACAATCCGAATTCGAGTAGCAAAAGTGTAGAAAGAACCAAAATCCAATGAACAGTAGCAAAGTATAGAGTAAAAGTGAATTAGAGAATCCAGAGAGGAAGAGTCGACTTACGTTGTTCCCCCTTTTGTCATATACGAAATTACTCTCTAAACCTAACCTATGGACTAATTACAAAAGCCTATACGAAATTAGGCGGAAAATAAACTAAAGCAGGACAAACTACTCGATCGAGTGGAAATAAACCACTTGATCGAGCAAACTAGCGCAAAACCACTCGATCGAGTGGAAATAAACCACTCGATCGAGCACTCCTTGCAAAGTCTTCTCTTGTGTAAAATTGGACTGCTCGATCGAGCAACCTTAAGAAAATAAAGCATTTGATCGAGTAGAAAAACTACTCGATCGAGCTATTTAAGCACGATAGATCTTGAATTACTTCCCAAAACCAGCTCACGCGTCTTCCAAGTGTTAGATTTCCAAGCTCCGGTTCCTCGTTCTCCATAAATGCATGCAAATGGGATGCATTAAGGCTCGATTTAGCTCCTCTTTGATTAATTCCTGCAAATTACATAAAAAGAACCAAAGTAGGATATTCGGGAGCATTTGTAGCTAGATACTACATAAATAGTACAGAAATGCGTGTAAAAATGAGGTAAAAACCTTATATAAAATACACGCATCAAATCTCCCCAAACCAAACCTTTGCTTGTCCCCAAGCAAAATATGAATGCAACTAAGAATAAACAGTGGAACGGGACCAACGCATCAGCTACAAATCACCCACCAAAACCAATTTAATGCAACAAAATGACAAAGTGGCAAATGAGAAGTGCAAACGAATTAGATCAATGTTTCAAACTTACTGAACCGTCGACCTTGCAAGACTCAAAAGATATCGGACTCTCTCGGATCGCTCGTCACTCAATATTGGGCACAAGGTGAGTATATATGTGAAAGATAGAAAGAAGTAAAGACACTCACTTAACTCGATCTATAAGAACATGCATGCAGTTAACATGAATAAAGTCTCTACAACCATACATATGCATTCCAACCATACTAATGACCAAGACACATGCCGAGGACTTACATTTGGGTAAGTGAGGTAATGGGCAAGAAGGAGCTAAAATGAATTTGGATATGTGGAGTTAATAGCCAGGCTAGCAACAACGGATCCAAATATGAACTGCATCCCAACTTCGTACTCAATATAACAAGATAAAACGGTGCAAATACCATGCACTCTACTCACGAAACACCAAAACTCGACTACTCCCCATAAGATATAAGTAAAACATGGGAGTGAAAATTATTATACAATTTCTCCTTTTTTTTCATTTTCATTTCATATGATTTTTTTCTTTCTTTTCCTTATTCCCATCTTTTCGTTCTTTTTTTTTTTATTTTTTTTTCATTTCATTTTTTTTTTCTTTCCCTTTAATTCTTCCACCAATTGCTGAAAATCAGATAAGGATAACCAAACTGCAGTAAAACATTCCAACAACTACTCGTTACTAGCTCAGCTAGGGTAGGAAAGATTATAGATAGTAGCTGGTAGGACAAAAAGGCAATTTGGTTATGTGGGGCTCATGGGTAGAATAAAATAAAGGGAACTGCCTCTCCTAACATGTGTCACCATCCACAGAGCGAATGCATACAGGTATAAAGAAGACTAGACTCATGCTTATGCAAATTGATGTTACATGCCTTAAAGAGAATACTACTCACATCCTAAATGAAACCGGTCATGAATGTCACCAGTTTATAAGCTCTAACCTCATAATGTAATGTAGCTTGCCGATAAAAGAGTTAAGTCTATTTGTTCAGATAAGAAAGAAACAAAAACTCGTAGATCATGCACATAATCATGCCAACTAAATGTCAAGAATATGCAAGGCTCAAGTAAAGATTCAATGTAGCGTCAATGTTCAAACGTTCCGACTCAAATTAAACATGAAAATTTTTGAATTTTATGATTTTATGATTTTGTTTTTTGAATTAATTAAAACAACAATGCATGCGATAATAATTAAACGTGCAAGCAAAAATGCAAGAAAACATGCAGACAGATACAGATATGGATGCATACCTCCCCAAACCAAACCATACAATGCCCTCATTATACCAAAAATAGGAAAAGAAATGCAAACTGAAGAGAAAAGGAGAAGTGGAGTCGGAAAACCTACAAAACGTCGTAAAGAGGGACCTCCCCAAACCGACCATGAACATGGGAGGTCAAAGAAAGTCAAGCAGTAGCTCCATAGACGTAAAATAGTTGCTGGACGACGAAACCACTCGATCGAGTAACTTGGAGCCGCTCGATCGAGTGAATTGGTAAATGGAAGGACTCGATCGAGTGGAAAACCAGTCGATCGAGTAAACGCGAATTTGGCTTTGGTCGATCGAGTAATTATATCACTCGATCGAGTGAATAAAAACCCAAAAGTGCTCGATCGAGTAGAAAAACTACTCGATCGAGTGCTTGGACCTGCAAAACACGCGTTAAAAAGCAAGGAAGGCATAAAAAGTTCGTAAAACAGCGTCTAAAGTTCAACAAAAAGCTAAAGAAAAATAAAGTGTTCAACAAAAGTCCAATAAAACAGTCTGGGCTACCTCCCGGAGAGCGCTGGTTTATGAGGTCCCGCACGACCTTTCTGGCATCAAATTACCGGCACATCTAGCTCGTCGAAGTACAAGACTTCAACTCAATTGTCTCCTTCATTTGTCTCGTAGTAATGCTTCACATATTGCCCATTCACCTTGAACCTACTACCTTCAGAGTTTTCGAGCTCCACGGATCCAAATTTGGTAACAGCTGTCACCGTATAAGGACCACTCCACCTGGACTTCAGCTTGCCAGGAAACAATCTCAATCGGGCATTAAATAGCAACACCTTTTGCCCAATATGAAACTCCTGAAGTAGAATTCTCTTGTCATGCCATCTCTTCGTCTTTTCTTTGTATATGCGCGAGCTATCATAGGCATTTAGCCTAAACTCTTCCAGCTCATCTAGCTGCAAAAGACGATTCTGACCACACAACTTAAGATCAAATTTAAGCTCACGAATTGCCCACAATGCCTTACATTCCAATTCAACAGGTAAGTGACACGATTTCCCATAAACTAACCTATAAGGTGATGCACCAATTGGTGTCTTAAAGGCAGTTCTGTAAGCCCATAATGTGTCCTCTAACTTAAGACTCCAGTCCTTCCGTGATTTAGAAACTACCTTAGACAAGATCTCTTTCAACTCGCGGTTAGAGACCTCAACCTGACCACTGGTTTGGGGATGGTACCCCAAATCACGCCGGTGTTGGACACCAACTTTAGACAGAATAGAAGTTAGTTTCTTTTCCTTAAAGTGCATTCCCCCATCACTAATGACGACCCTAGGGACACCAAATCGGGGAAATATGACATTTTTAAACATTTTTATCACGGTCTTGGCGTCACAATGAGGTGAAGCAATTGCCTCAACCCATTTCGACACATAATCAACAGCCACTAAGATATACCTGTTACCTTTACTAGACGGGAACGGTCCTTGGAAATCAATGCCCCAGACATCGAAAACCTCAACCTCTAAGATGCCGTTTTGTGGCATCTCATGTCTCTTTGAAATATTCCCGATCGTTGGCAAGCATCACAAGTGAAACAAAAGACATAGCATCGAAAAATAAAGAAGGCCAAGAAAAAACCAGATCGGTACCTTAGCCACGGTGCGCGATGGACCGTGGTGACCACCATATGAAGAGGAGTGACAGCCTTCCAGGACTACTTTGGCCTCCCACTGCGGAATACACCGTTTGTAGAGACCGTCGGCACATTCCTTAAACAAATAAGGATCATCCCAGAAATACCGCTTAGCGTTATGCGGCGCTTCTCTGGCTGATGAGAAAGGTCGGGCGCGACTTGCCACGACAACGAAGTTAGCTATATCTGCATACCAAGGCTCTTGGTTAACAATAGATGATATAACAGCAATTAAAGTATCGTCAGGAAAAGAGTCATCAATAGGTAAAGAATCTTCCCCTTCTTGTCGCATCAGCCGCGACAAGTGATCAGCTACAACGTTCTCAGCTCCTTTCTTGTCCTTAATCTGCAAATCAAACTCCTAAAGAAGGAGTATCCATCTCAATAGCCGTGGTTTAGCATCCTTCTTAGCAAGAAGATGCCTCAAAGCTGCATGGTCAGTAAAAACAGTAACCTCTGACCCAACTAAATAAGAACGAAACTTCTCTAAGGCATAAACTACAGCTAACAGCTCTTTCTCAGTGGTGGTGTACTTCACTTGAGCCTCATCCAGAGTTCGGCTCGCATAGTAGATCGCACTCAAAGCTTTGTCTTTCTTATGGCCTAGCACTACTCCTAGTGCATAGTCACTGGCATCACACATTATCTCAAACGGCAAGTCCCAGTCGGGAGGCTGTATGATCGGCGCAGAGACTAAAGCCTGCTTTAACCTGTGAAAAGCAGAAAGACACTCATCACTAAACACAAAAGGGGCATCCTTAAGTAGCAGCTGTGTAAGTGGTTTAGCAATTTTGGATAAATCCTTGAAAAACCGGCGATAAAAGCCGGCGTGACCAAGGAAACTCCTCACCCCCTTAACATTAACAGGCGGTGGTAATTGTTGAATCACTTCCACCTTTGCTTTGTCAACCTCTATTCCCCTATCAGAAACTAAGTGCCCTAAGACAACTCCCTCGTTGACCATAAAGTGGCACTTCTCCCAGTTCAGTACAAGATTAACCTCAATGCAGCGCTGCAACACTTTATCAAGGTTAGACAGACAATTAGAAAAATCACTTCCTTAAACACTTAAATCGTCCATGAAAACTTCCATAATAGACTCAATATACTCTGAAAATATCCCCATCATGCACCTTTGGAAGGTGGCAGGGGCATTACATAAACCAAAAGGCATCCTGCGATAAGCAAACACGCCTTGAGGACAAGTAAATGTAGTCTTAGCTTGATCGTCTGGGTGTATAGGGATCTGAAAGAACCCTGAATACCCGTCTAAATAGCAGAAAAATTTATGAGAAGCTAACTTTTCTACCATTTGATCAATAAAAGGAAGGGGAAAGTGATCTTTCTTGGTGGCGGCATTAAGCTGTCTGTAATCTATGCACATCCGCCAACCAGTCACTACTCGAGTGGGTATTAACTCATTCTTATCATTCTTAGCTACAGTTGTCCCTCCTTTCTTCGGGACCACCTGCACTGGGCTCACCCATTTAGAGTTACCAACAGAATAAATAATACCTGCGTCGAGCAGCTTCATTACCTCAGCCATCACAACATCTTGCATTTTCTGGTTCAGTTGGCGCTGACGCTGTCTGCAAGGTTTGTGATCTTCCTCCAGCTCTATCCTATGCATACAAATATCGGGACTAATCCCCTTGATATCGTCCAATGAATAACCCATTGCTTTCCTGTTTTTCTTAAGTACAGGTAACAAAGAGGTTAGCTGATCATTATCAAGCATAGCACTAACAATGACTTGAAATTGCTCAGTATCGTCCAAGAAAACATATTTTAGATGAGAAGGGAGAGGCTTACGCTCTGGTACCTTTACCTCAATGGAGCAAAGAGTGCTAATCATCTGTTCCACTTGCTCTCCCTCAGCTTCAGTGAGTTCAGGCTCATCTAAATCATCAACAAGCAAATCCAACACAAATATCATCGTCATCTGGGCTATCTGCACACTCATCAAAAAGCATAAGAGCTTCTAGTGGGTCCTTCATAAAAGAACCCGACCAGAAGTCATAAATAGACTCGTCAATAATATCAACCGAATAACAAGTATCCTCTATCATTGGTCGAGCCAAAGTACTAGGCAGACTGAAAGTGATCACGTCATCCCCTACTGCAAGAGTCAAACGCCCTTGTTTGACATCAATAACGGCCCCAACTGTGCAAAGGAAGGGTCTTCCTAAGATAATTGGGGTCCGGGTGTCCTCAGCTATGTCTAAAACAATGAAATCAACTGGGATAAAGAGCTTGCCTAATTTCACAGGCACGTCCTCTAAGACACCTAAAGGCTTCCTAATGCATCTATCACCATCTCAGAGGGTAATGTTAGTCATTTTAAGATGACTCATGTTCAGTTTCTTGCAGACAGATAGGGGCATGACACTAATACTGGCTCCTAAGTCACAAAGAGCCTTATCAATAACCAGATTGCCTATAATACAGGTAATAGAAAAGCTGCCCGGGTCTTTCATTTTTGATGGAGCCTTATTTAAAAGTAAATTGCTAGACTCCTCCATAAATGAAACCGTCTCATATTCGCTTAAATCTCTCTTACGCGTCACAATATCTTTCATAAACTTAGCGTAAAGAGGTACCTGAGTAAAAAGTTCGGTAAAAGGGACAGTTACCTGGAGGTTCTTCACAACGTCCACGAACTTACCGTACTGTCGCTTGATCTTTGCGTCCTTTAGACGACCTGGGAAGGGTACTCTGGTAGCAATGATTGGACCCGCAACTTTTTCTTTACCTTTATCAATGCTTGACGTCTCCACAGCAGGGGAAGATGACACGATAGCGGAATTAGATAGTAAAATAGGATCTCCGCCGCTTCTGGTACTCGATCGAGTACTTTTATCACTCGATCGAGTGATTTCAGGTTGAGAAATACTCGATCAACCACTTTCCTTACTCGATCTACCATTGTCTTTTTCTGCTTTATTCGATCGAGCATTTTTATCACTCGATCGAGTGATTTCCTCAGCAAACTTGGTCGATCGAGTAAGAATATCACTCGATCGACTATCTTCAATTTCTGCACTTCTCGATCGACTACTATTTTCACTCGATCGAGTGATGGGATGAATTAATTCACTCGATCGAGTAGATTTTTCACTCGATCGAGTGTCTGGAACACACGCAACAACAATTTCGTCCAAAAACTCGTCTATATCATCCTCCGGGGTATCTTCAGCTATCAAAACCCCGTCTTCCGGTACTTTTGGCCCTTCATGAGTAAGGCCAACTTGGAGATTCATTGGACTAACTGGGTCGCATGTCGGTAGAAGCTTGGCTTGGTCTTTCGCGATTGTTAATTGCGCGACTTGTTCTCTCAATTCCTCTATGACAGTTTCTTTCCTATTGCACTTCTCCTGAAACTTTTGTGTTATGCTAAACATAAAGGATTTCAGTTCGGAAATTTCCTCATTAGCAGAAGGAGGAACTGGTTGCATTGCTGGCATAGAAAGAGTAGGAGCATTCTTTATTTCTTCGTACAGTTGAGAAAAAGGAACTCCTTGCTTGTATTTCTGGTAAGCAAGGACACGCTCCGTACTCGCTAGGCATCCAATAGGGTCATGCCCTTCCATACCACATCTACCACATAGCTCCACATACTCAGTAATCGAACAAACCTGAGCACTCTCGCTTATAGCTTCTGTAATCTCCACATTACCTAGACTTTCGCTAGGACCTTCCACTGCAGCTACTACCAATTCATTAACTGGCTCATTACCTCGGGGGTTCCCATATTCAGAGACATGAATAGCCATCTCCTCAATGAGACGCCACCCTTGGTCATCTTCAACATTCTTCGTGAATCTTCCTTTTGCTATGCTGTCAAGAATAGCTCTCTCGCTTCGATATAATCCGTTATAAAACTGAGTACAAAGGAACCATCGTTTGAACCCGTGATGAGGCACAGAGCGGACAAGCTTTTTGAACCTAGTCCAAGCCCCATTCAAATCTTCAGTAGAGAGCTGCTCAAAAGAACTAATATGAGCTCTCGACGCATTGGTGCGCTGCGGTGGGAAATATCGCCTATAAAAGGCCAAAGTAAGGGAACTCCAGTCGGTTACACTGGCTGCCTCCCTATCAAGATCTCTCTACCACTCCCGGGCATCATCAGCTAAAGAAAAGGGAAAGAGGGCTCCCTTCACTTTGTCCTGTGTCACCCCAGCAGAAAGAGGAATGGTAGAGCAATACTCCGTAAAAAGCTCTATATGCCTGCATGGATCTTCTTCAGGTACCCCCCTAAAGAGATTTCTCTCTACCAGCTGTATATAAGATGGGTGGATAACAAAGTTTCCATGATCAGTAATAGGTAATAGGAAACCTTTTGGAAGTGAATCCACAGTAGGCTCTGAATGGCTGGCTAACTTGGGCATTCTGGCAAATAGATTTCACAATGCAACAACTAACCTGCAAAGCTAATCAAAAACTTTGCAAAAAAATGAGATCGGTCTCAAGTAATAAATTCCTTGAGATGAGAAACAAACTTAAATAAGGCAACAAAATTGCGCCACCTCCCCGGCAACGGCGCCAAAATTTGACAGGGCAGTCGTATACCTATCAAAAATAACCAACT
The DNA here is from genome assembly GCF_048544455.1 of Silene latifolia. Taxonomy (NCBI): domain Eukaryota; kingdom Viridiplantae; phylum Streptophyta; class Magnoliopsida; order Caryophyllales; family Caryophyllaceae; genus Silene; species Silene latifolia. Next base: position 358,405,775 of record NC_133538.1, read on the forward strand.
GGCTCTAACTAATATAGCTAGGGAAGTCGGGTCGAATCCACAGAGAGATGGGAAATAGTCAGCTTTATCTAAGTCCGTCAAAGTAACCAAATTGGGGGTTTTAATTGATTGATTCTAAACTAATGAGAGTAAGGAAGAGAAGTAAATTAGAGAAAAGGAGTTAAACAGATAGAGGAAACAGCTAAGACAGACGGTTCACCATAATCATTCTGTCAAGTAGTCTAGGTCTCAGGTCAATGCAGATACGGTCTGAGGGGCAGTGAAAATCTCCTTTCGGTCTCAATTCGCCCTAAAACACAAATAGCTTAGCTTTGGCCCTAACTATAATGCTCTATTATTCGCTACTAGTCTCGCCTATTCCAACCTTTCGGTCTAGGTCAAGGGTCACTATGATATAAATGCCTAATTGCGTCAACTCAATTAAACAGATACAATTAATTGCAGTAGTTAACAACAAAGATTATACCAGCATTAACCCAATAAATTGATTACTATCCCTTCATAATTATGGATCCCCTATAGTCTTAGCAGAGGGGAATTAGCTACTCATCACCATTGAACTAATAATCATAATAAATAGATAATTGAAACTAAACATTATAATAATTAATAAAGATTGAATTGAAGCAATTATTATAACAATAAGGAGAGAAAGGATTAAAGCAATGATTAAGATTAAGGGATTAAGGATGAATAATAGTACCAATACAATCCGAATTCGAGTAGCAAAAGTGTAGAAAGAACCAAAATCCAATGTACAGTAGCAAAGTCTAGAGCAAAAGTGAATGAGAGAATCCAGAGAGGAAGAGTCGAGTTACGTTGTTCCCCCTTTTGTCATATACGAAATTACTCTCTAAACCTAACCTATGGACTAATTACAAAAGCCCATACGAAATTAGGCGGAAAATAAACTAAAGGAGGACAAACTACTCGATCGAGTGAAAATAAACCACTTGATTGAGCAAACTAGCGCAAAACCACTCGATCGAGTGGAAATAAACCACTCGATCGAGCAATCCTTGCAAAGTCTTCTCTTGTGTAAACTTGGACTGCTCGATCGAGCAACCTTAAGAAAATAAAGCATTCGATCGAGTAGAAAAACTACTCGATCGAGCTACTTAAGCACGATAGACCTTGAATTACTTCCCGAAACCAGCTCACGCGTCTTCCAAGTGTTAGATTTCCAAGCTCCGGTTTCTCGTTCTCCATAAATGCATGCAAATGGGACGCATTAAGGCTCGATTTAGCTCCTATTTGACTAATTCCTGCAAATTACATAAAAAGAACCAAAGTAGGATATTCGGGAGCATTTGTAGCTAGATGCTACATAAATAGTATAGAAGTGCGTGTAAAAATGAGGTAAAAACCTTATATAAAATACACGCATCAGCTGCTATGTACCCAGTAACTTGCAATGTAGCTAAATCTGATGTTGTGTTGCCTGATATGCCTGCCCCTATGCGTATTTCTACTATAACACCTCCGCCCCAGTTTGGGAGCAAATTGGAGGACGATCCTTCTGTTTTGACTGTTGCAGGGGCTGGTTTGGGGAAGTTAGAGCCGTATGTTGCTCTAGTTGTGAAGGAGCCAATCGTTCAAAAAGGCGGTCTAGGATGTCTTAGCTATGGAACAGATGAGGAGTCAGTCAAGGTGACGGAGTCCGATTTGGATTTTGACGAGCCAGACGAGGTCATTGATTTGGAGGAGGTTAGAGATGTTGATCCGTTGAGTTCTGCGGATATTGGAGTCGTTAGAAGTGCAGCTAAGGAGATGAGCACTGTAGAGGCTACTTCTTGTAGTCAGAAGCCGAGCAAGTGGGCCATTCCGTGGCCATTCTTGATCAACTATTAGTTGATTAAGACTTTTTGAGAACATTTTATTGCTTTTGTTAGACTTTTTATTTCTTTAGTGTGCGCGAGACTTCACTTTAATAAGTTTGCTTAGGATTTAAAGACTTTAGGCTGTTACTTTCGGTTTTGCACAATTTTAGGCGCGTTATTATGTGTATTAGCAGGTTCATAGACCATATTAGCTCAATTTATTGAGCTAATTCGAATAAATCAAAAACTTACAGCAACCTAAGCTGAGGAAACTTATTCAATGGCCCATTCACATTCAGGCTTGGTCAATGAAAATTGGACTATTTATGGGCTGCAACCGTAGCCAATGAGTCTGCTCCACTCCTCTTTGTTCTGAACCACTTGGCTATAGCTATTTCCCCACCTAGGATCCCCAAAAGAATAGCATAATAGATAATATAATAAAGTGAAAGATCGATTATTCTGAAAGACCGGATCGAGGGAAGGTACCGGACAATCAAAGAAAGAAGCCAGCTTAAAAGAAAAGCACCCTGGTCGAAGCGAAGCGCATGCGATGAGGGAAGAGAGAGACCACCAATGCAAGTGGATCGACTTAAGCATCGATTTAGAAGGCGACAACATGAAGCATGAAAAAAGAGCCAGCCGCTTTTCTCGTTAATAATGTTCTGTTACAAGCAACAACGAGAAATACGCTCTTAGACGCATGCATGCCTCTATCCCCCACCCCTTTAGTTTAGCCTATGCTTAGCTAGGTAAATAGGCTTGAAGTATCCAAGTAGCGCTAAAACGAAAAATCGAACTATTGGAATTCTTGGGCTTAGCCTTTGAATTTCCCAGGATCAGTCCTATACCAAATCACAATCAACCCATAACTAAAAAGAAAATAAAAAGATCGAAGTCGAGAAGCTCATCGCTCATGCTTCCAACCCGTGCTTTCAACCCCGGCCAAGAAAGTGTGCTTCGTTGACACACACAATATCTTCGCCACCCTCCCGACTCGCGATCCCCAATGTGGCTTTCCTCACTTTGGTAAGTTACAAGAATGAATGCAAATAGCGAGGCGCTATGCCGCGTGAAGTGACACTGGCTACCCTAAGTTAAGTGCTTCTTTATTAATTATTATAAAATGATCTTGCTCAGTAAGAGGGCTTTTCCCCTTCTGTGCAGCCTTCTTTTTTCTATGGAAACAAGAACAAAGAAGCAAGAGCCCCCGGAGGAAGGCCCGCAATGCGAAAAGCGAGAGAAACCCCAGTCGATCGACTGGATTGTGTGGTCGATCGACTGTACCGCGACTCCAAGCGACTTCTGTTCCTGTCACCCTGGTCGATCGACTGGGTGGTATGGTCGATCGACCGGCTGCACTGCTGTACCTATTCACGACCATTCCCCTGCTGTGTTTGGTCGATTTACGGAGTTAAGGGAGTCTTTCCTCCACTTTAATCTCCGATTCATTTATGTTTTCTTTTGTTTTCTTATTTTGCACATTATTTTGCGTTTCGTAAATTGCTTTCTCGGAATTACGCAAGGTTCTTTTGTTTCTTTTCAGGTACCTATGTTAGCATTGCTGGCTACTGAAACCTCCTAGCTCACGCTGGTTTGGGGAGGTTTCCTTTTGCGCATTTAAAGTCTTGTGAGTTTCCGAGTTTAACTTCATGTCTTGTTTAGTTATAATAACGCAAATTCCCGTTTCCCTTTTATTTTATTACATGATTTTGCACAATGGGGACATTGTGTGATTTGGTTTGGGGAAGGATTTTGCATTGCATTCACATATTTTATTGCATTTCTGTTTCACGTTTATTGCATTTCAGTTTGCATTTGTTTATTTCATTTCCTATATATATACAGAAAATTCAAAAAAATTCAAAAAATTCAAAAACTCCAAAAAATGCATGTTTATTTTAGCATATAGGTCGAGTCGGAACGGTAGTAGTTCAATGATGACATTGCATTTTCATCTGTTTACGCCTAAGCCGTGCTAAATTGACATGTTATTAGTAGAATCATTTGCATAGTCTACGAGTTTTCGTTAATTTATTCGCTGAATCTTGAGACTTGACTTAGATTTTTGGCAAACTACTTATATTTCTTAGGTTTAGAGCTTATAACTAGTGGCATCCATGACCGGTTTATTTAGGAATGTGAGTAGTTACTCCGTATGAGACATGTTACATAAATATGCATAAATATGAACTTAATCTGCTTAATACCTGTATGCATTCGGGTTTGTGGTTGGTTGGCACATGTGGAAGAGGCCACCCCTTTATTCATTTTTCCCATAAGCCTCACACTGCCAGAAATAGCCTTTTTGTCCTATTTACTACATCTTATATTTAGCCTGCCCTTGTCAAGCTAGTAGTTTTGGTTTTTGGGATTGTTACTTCTTTTTTGGTTGCATATAATCTTATTGAGATGATTTTGGAAAGATGAGGAAGAAAAAGAAAGAAAGAAAAAGAGAAGAAAAACAAAAAACAGGAATTTGAAAAAAAAAAGAAGGATAAGTCGATCGACCGTCCCACTTGGTCTATCGACTGCTTGATGCAGTAGCGAAAGAAAGTTCGAAAAATCACATGATTGAATCTTCATTAGATGGTGATTTTGTTCCCATGTTGCTATTTATATTATTTGGGGAATTGATATATTGTGGAGAATGTGAGATTTGTACTTACTGTTAGCACCGCTTACTGTTCAATACACAGAGAAGTTGAACTTTTGATTATTTCACTAGTTTAGATTAATTTTCCGTCAATAAAGTTTTCTTTTGCATTGGGTTTGATCTTTTCTCTTCAATTCTTCTTACGGTATTCTCTGTTCCTTTGTTCAATTTCGCTGCTTTAATTCTTCCGTAGTTTAGAATTGCTAGTTTAGATTTCCCAAAGCCAAATTATCATTTCATGTTAGTTGTTTATTTAGTTAATTTAATTATGAATTCGTTTGCTTTATTTGTTAATTTTATTGCTGTTATTATCACCATCGTGAGTAGCTAAATCCTTAGTGCTAAGATTTAGGGGATCGGTAGGTTAGACGGCTTCGACATAGGCGACCTGCTATCGGGCTCTGGTCGATCGACTGACATACATGGTCGATCGACCACCGCGTGTTAGATTAGCTTCGACTTAATTAATTTAATCCCTATATTTGACGAATCGAGTGCGCGCGACTAGTTGAATGCTTAGGAATTGACCGACCGGATAGATCGAAGGATAGGGGAAGGAAATAGACTGCTTAATTAAGACCACTAGGACCAAGGCTTCTTACTATATACTACAAAATTTGATACCGTCGTTTTGTATCAAAATTAAATTTATAAACGAAACTAAAACTATAGCTAGTGATAGTATGGGTCGAACCACAGAGAGACAAGGTTAATTCTATTTGCTATTTTAATCTATTGAAGTAACAATTATTGGGGGGTTTTGGTTGGTTGATTCTAAACTAATTACTAGAATTTAAAAGAAGTTTAAAATAGATATTAAAAAGCAGCTAGAAACTTCGGTTCACCATGGCTTAAGGGTTAGTGAGGTAAAGTCAAGGTCTATCCAATAACGTGTCAGGGTGTCAAATAGGTCCTCTAAATCCCTATTCGAACTAAGCCTCTCGGTCTTCTTTCACCATAGAATGAAACTAGATTGCTTTCGCTCCACTAGTCTTTCCAATTACTTGTAAGAAATCTAACTCCGCTAATCTCTCAAACTAGCAAAGGGGTAAAATCTCAAACCAGTAAATAAGACCGGTACGGGTTCAACCTAGACTTAATAAAATCAACTCATGACGCCATGGATTCCCTAATTCCTAGCATAGGAATTTAGCTACGCATGATTAAGAATATAAAAATTGCAAAATTAAAGATATGGAATAAAATTGACATGATTGAATTAGAATTAAAACTAAGGGATTAAAACTAAATTTCTTAAATATAAATTGGTAGAAACTAGAATTAAATTAACATGAATAAGAAAAGATTGAAATTGAATTAAAGCTTACTAAAGAATTCGATGAAAAAAACAATTGATTGAAATCCGTAGCCTTCACTTTTCGTTCCCAAAAACTCGGTCTAATAATTCAGCTTGTCAATGATAAAAAATCATAACCATCTACTGTTTTTTTTTCGTTCTACTAATAATAATTCTGCCTATAGGATAAATTACAAGTGGGCTTTCAATAGACAATCGCGCAAAAGAAATCGCAGCTTCGAACTCTGGTCGATCGACCAGGTGATACGGTCGATCGACCGCCCAGTACAAGGCTGGCAACACTGCTTCCTCTGCTAAACTCCATGGTCGATAGACTAGCGTCACTGGTCGATAGACCAGTAGTGCTGTAGCAGATTCCAGCCCTCCAACTTCATGCACGCAATCCGAGACGATCAAGTTCCGAGCTTCTAACTTCATAGTTTCCATAAAATGCCCCCGGGAACAGATAAAGTCTCGATTTAGCTTACTTCCGGTCATTCCTACAATAATGACATAGGAAATACAAAGTAAACCGTTTCGGGAGAAATAATAGCTTAAAGCTAACAATTACGCATAGAAATACGTGCCAAAAATACTAATAAAGTGTATAGAATATGCACATATCAAATCTCCCCAAACCAAACCTTGCTAGTCCCCAAGCAAGCACTAAGATTCAATGTAAACAACTATTGGAACGGATTTCTTTCTCAAAACAAGAACGTATTATCATGCCCAACCAATTTAATGCAACAAATATTATCAAAGCATTTTGTCAAGCGCAAACGAGTTGAACATGTTCAAGAATTTACCAAACTTTCGACCTTGCAAGACTCGTGTATATCGGACTCTCACGGGTCGCTCATTCACTTAATTTTAAGAATAGGGTGAGAATTTAATTGTGCAATATAGAAGAATGAACGAAACATGTCTCTCACCTAACTACGACCCATAAAAACATGCCTGCAATCTAACATGAATAATATCTCTACAACCGTACATATGCATTCCAACCATTTAATGACCATGACACATACCGAGGCGATTTGGGATTGTGAGGCTATGGTTAAGAAGAGGCAAAAAATAAATTTGGATAAGAGGAGATAAAGCCGAGCAAGCAACATCTAAACACCAAATATCTGAACATTTCCCAACTTCGTACTCGAGAGAAAATCAAACGGTGCTACTAAAAGCATAAATCTCACAATCTCCCAAAATAATAATAATTCCCCAAATGATATAAATAGCAACATGGGAATAAAAATCATGTGATTGATTTTTTTGGTTTTTTTTCTTCCTTTCTTTTTCTTTTTCTTTTTTTTTTCTTTCTGCCTCTCTCTTTTTTTTTTTTTTTCAAAACCTGAACTGGCAGTCAATCGACCAGGTGATGTAGTCGATCGACCACCCCTTTTTACCTGAACCTCTCTGCCCGTTTCTGTTTCTTCTTCTTTTTTTTTTTTCAATTCAAAGTTTCCCTCATTTCCCAACATATCATCCAAAACTGATGCATCTCTCACACGAGACAATAAAAACCAAATCGCAAAATAATATTCCCGAATAACTACCCTTACTAGCTCGGCCAGGGTGGCTAAATTTGGAATATAGTTTATGGGACAAAAAGGCTAAATTGGCTTTTGTGGGGCTTCTGGGCAAAATGAAATAAAGGGAACCTCTTCCACATGTGTCAGCAAACCGCAAAACCAAATGCATACAGGTATTAAGCAGATAAAATTCATGTTTATGCAAATTTATGTGACATGCCTTACGAGGAGTAACTACTCTCATTCCTACATGAAACTTGTCATAAATGACACCAGTTTAAATAGGCTCTAACCTTAGAAATTTTAAGTAGTTTGCCAATATTGAGTCAAGTCTATTCGTTTAGTAAAATTCCAACATAAACTCGTAGACTATGCAAGTGACATACTCCACGACATTAAAAGTGCAAGGAAGGGCAATGAGACAATACGTAAAGCAATTTTATCATTGAAATCCATCCATTCCGACTCGACCTACATGCTAATCATAAACGTGATATTTTTGTATTTTTGTATATTTTTTTTATTTTTTTAAGAGAAAATTGAATCGCAAATGCATGCGGAAATGCAATAAACATGACCTAAAAATTCGAGTAAAACAATGCAAATGTGACAAGCATATGCATATACCCTCCCCAAACCAAAACGCGCAATGTCCTCATTTCGCTCATCAACTAAACGGCAGCATCTAAAACAGGGGGGCATAAACATCTACGGAAGAAATGGAAACTAATGAAAAAGAAATAGAAACTCACTAAATACGACCTCCCCAAACCAGCCATCAAAAAGGGGAGGCAGAAAGGTGTTAATGGTCCTCCTCTGGCTCATACTCGGAACCGCTCGCCTCATCGGACCCTGAGTCGTCCTCCTCCTCTTCTCAACGGCAGCAGCAGTAGTGGGAGTAGACATCGTAGAAGGCGGAGGATATCCGCCCTCCGGGGGAACAAAGAAAGTCGGGTGGGTCCAAGGACCCGGTGGGAGCATCCCTGTCCGAGCAAACTCCTCGTAAACCGGATACATGGCAAGAGCCATGTCCATCCTATGTTGATCAAAACTCCTGCATAAGTCACCCAACACACGTGAAACCACCCTTTACTCCATGACCTCAGGGATAACAATAGGTGTAGGGGGTCGAAAAGTAGTCGGGAAACCCGGCCCAGGAGTAGGAGTGGAGGAGGTAGGAACCTGGGAAGAAAAAGTCCGAGCTCCTCTCAAGGTGGAAGCATGAGAGAAGCTTGCCCTAATAGGGAGCCTATAGCTAGGCACGGGCGGTCGAGTCGCCCCCAAAACAGTAGTAAAGGGTAAAATAGGAGGGAGGGCAAGGATAGGAATGGGGTCGGAAATGAAAGAATCGATCTTCCACCGACCCCGAGTATCGACCCACTTCACGGACTTGACGTAATCAAGGTCCATGAAGCGTGCAGGAGGGTCAAGAGGAGCCTCCTCTCGAGGAAAGACAGGAACAAGATGGTGTGATATACGAGTCACGAGCCCACCACAAACTATAGTAGTCAGAGAGGTGCCCTCACTTATAGTGTTAAAGTGAGGGGCAGCCAAATAAGCAATGTTATAAATGCGGGCTACCCGACTCTCAATGTTCAGGTAACCTGCCAAAATAGACAATTCAATTATATTAATTTTATTTGACTCTTTTCGGCCAAAGATGGTGTTGCCCATCAGTAGGAAGTAGTAACGAAAGGGGGGTAAATGGACGGAAGTGCCCTTCCTTTTAGCGGCTAACCAAATCGCTAATTCTTCAAGGAAATGTGAGGTTCCTATCGAGACACTAAATGCAATTCACCTCTGCAGTGGTCTCTCATATGACGGTCCTGATAAGCCAAGAAAAGACTCGGAAAATGATGAAAATTCAGATTTAAATTCTGGTGCGAAAACGAACTCTACTGCCAGCGACAGTGGTCGATCGACCAACAACATCGGTCGATCGACCAGAATCTCTGACGAAAAAGTTTCTGACCAGGAACTATTTGAACCCAGTGCACTTGGTCGATCGACCGATACCCATGGTCGATCGACTGGGTCGCCAGTGCTGAATGAAAATTCGTCAATTGAATTGCAAAATACCTCAGCTAGTGACTATTTGACAGAGATTTTAAACATTCGGAAGACGAAAATTGTCGACCTTACGACAAGTGTTGCAGTCTCGTATCCGGGGCGTTTACAGAATACAAAGTTGGAGCGTAATTTCGGTAAGTTTTTGGAGATCGTCAAATTTAATTGTGCAAGATACAAAATCCCCGGCAACGGCGCCAAAATTTGATACCGTCGTTTAGTATAAAAAATAAAATTTATAACCTAAATACTACTAACAGAAGCTAGTGGCAGTCAGGGTCGAACCACAGAGAGGCGATGCAATTAAAAGTTGTCTAATCTCAATCTAAAGTAACAATTGTGAGGGGGGGTTTGATTTGAATAGTTCTATAACTAAAGGCAATCAAATTAAAACTAAACTCAAGTAAATAAATGAGTTATAAAAGAAACTGGATGAAATTAAATATTAAAAGGATGCTAAGATGGTCGTTTCACTGTAGTTTCGACGGCAGTATCCTAAGTAAGTCTGAATTAATCACGTAAGACGGGAAAATAAGAAGTCCTCTCGGTCCATTCTTAAAAGGTAGCATCTCTCGATCTAGCTACGGGTCCCTAATATCACTAGTACTGACTCTCGCCCTGAAAAGTGATTTAAAAGCCTAAATTAACTTATCTCTCGATCTTATTAATTTAGTCGTCTTAATTAAGTAGTCTATTTCCCTCCCCTATCTTTCGATCTATCGGGTCGGTCAAATCCTAAGCATTCAACTGGTTACGGGGCTGTAAGAAGCAACTTAGCCCTCTCCTCTAGATCTCTCTTACCGGCATCAGTGGACTTTGGCTGAAAATCCACTACTTTGTCCTTGTTGTAGCTCGAACCTTCTTCATACCGTCTCAGGAATGAACCATTAACCGTCGTAGGGTCATACTTTGGAACCGGAACAGACCCATCAGCATTTGGATCTTGCCTTTATAATTTCGGAGTCGTCGTACCCCGAAATAAGTAGTCCCTGAAGTTATCTGGCATTGGAGGACGAAAAGGTTCACAATCGTAGCACCTTCAGTCGATCGACCATGTAGGTCGGTCGATCGATCGCTTCGCAGACCGAAACTTCATCATTACCGAGGTGGATCGACCAGGTACATCAGTCGATCGACTGATATACCTGCTAATCGTCTTTTTCTTGCTACTGTCATTCCAGCCTTTTTCTTGCTCGGTTCCGCACCATCTTTTTCAGCAGCATCTTCGACCATAGCGGGCCCATCAAGAGTAGACCCACTCCGCAAAGTAATCGCATTTAGAGTCTCTTTTTGATCTGGCTGCGACAGTAAATACCCCGGAGCTCTAGTTGCACTTTTGCTTGCCAATTGGGCAATTTGACTCTCCAACATTTTTATAGAAGTCTCTCTAGCTAGAGACTCCTTTTGCGGTAAACCCGACAAATTCTGAACCATGTTTTTCAATTCAGAAATATCAGAACCTTGAAATTGCTGCTGCTGAGGCACATAGGGAGGCTTTTGATACTGCTGCTGCTTATGAGGGGGCACATAGTTTTGCTGCTGCTGCTGCGGTCCCGGATTAAGAACATTCTGGCTAGTCCACCTCAAACTGGGGTGACCATTGGAGGGATCGGGATAAGTACCAGTCTGCCTAAAGTGTTGAAAGGTAGCACATGTTTCATTCGAACTAGTACAAAATTTTGAAACATGTCCCTCTCCTCCACATCTTTTGCATGTAAAGGGACCGTCTGAAACTGCAGTAACTTTATACATCCCACCTTTTTGGGATCCTCCAAAATCTAGCTTGTCAAATCTTGCAGTAAGAGCCTCTATTGCAGCTACAGCAGGAGATTCAGCTCATCTTCTCTGATTTCCTCTAGAATTCCCATGCTCAGCTTTATGGGTGGCCATATCTTCAATAATCTTCCACCCCTTAGTTTCCCCAACATTCTCCTGGAATCAGCCATTAGCTGCAGCATCCAGGATAGCCCTCTGATCATCATAAAGCCCATTATAAAACTGATTACATAGGCACCATTGTTTGAACCCATGGTGCGGAATAGATCGCACCAGCTTCTTGAAACGGACCCATGCCTCATGAAACTTTTCACCAGGACCCTGTTTAAAGCTTGTGATCTGAGCTCTAATCACATTGGTCTTCGATGCAGAGAAATATTTCTTATAAAATGCTAGGGCCAGCGAATTCCAATCAGTAATACCATTGGCAGCTCGATCCATATCTCGGTACCACTCCCTAGCAGCATCACGAAGCGAGAATATGAACATCGTCTCTTTTACCTGGTCCTGGATCACACCTGCTGGTGGGGTTATGAAACAACGTTAGTCAATGAATATCTCCATATGTTTAGCTGCATCTTCATTTGCAGCTCCCCCAAATTGGTTTCTCTCAACCAAATTAATGTAGGCCGGTTTTGGTTCGAATTTTCTATCCGTCCCAGTTGGCAACGCGAATCCCTTATAGAGATTCTCAGCTTTTGGCTCAGAGTGACTGGCTATACTTGCTTCTTCAGCCATATCAGGAGATGTAACGGTCTCAGCTGAAGAAGTAGAGATAGAAGACGAAGGTGGATCCTCCTCAAATAACTCGTTCTCGTAGTAACTGGACAGAGTACTCAGCTCTTCCTCTGTCGGCAATACTCTAGATGATCGTCTCAACTCACCCAATGTCCTTTCGATCTCAGGATCTAACGGTCGTAATTCTCCACCCTGTGATCTGCGCATAAGAGAAAACTACACGTAGAATATGAGAATAGTTTAAGGAACAAGTGTCCTTTAAACCAAGAAAAAAGACTAAGATAAAAACAACTAAAAATTAAACAATTGCCTCCCCGGCAACGGCGCCAAAATTTGATACCATCGTTTAGTATCAAAAATAAAATTTATAACATAAATACTACTAACAGAAGCTAGTGGCAGTCAAGGTCGAACCACAGAGAGGCGATGCAATTAAAAGTTGTCTAATCTCAATCTAAAGTAACAATTGTGAGGGGGGCTTTGATTTGAATAGTTCTATAACTAAAGGCAATCAAATTAAAACTAAACTCAAGTAAATAAATGAGTGATAAAAGAAACTGGATGAAATCAAATATTAAAAGAATGCTAAGATGGTCGGTTCACTGTAGTTTCGACGGCAGTATCCTAAGTAAGTCTGAATTAATCACGTAAGACGGGAAAATAAGAAGTCCTCTCAGTCCATTCTTAACAGGTAGCATCTCTCGATCTAGCTACGAGTCCCCAATATCACTAGTACTGACTCTCGCCCTGAAAAGTGATTTAAAAGCCTAAATTAACTTATCTGTCGATCTTATTAATTTAGTCGTCTTAATTAAGTAGTCTATTTCCCTCCCCTATCTTTCGATCTATCGGGTCGGTCAATTCCTAAGCATTCAACTGGTCGCGTGCACTCGATTCGTCAAATATAGCAATTAAATTAATTAAGACGGAGTTGATCTCACGTGAGCCGATCGATCGACCAGGTAAGGTAGTCGATCGACCATGACGCGACTCAGGTCTACAAAATCTACGCCGCCTACACTACAGGTCCCCTACATCTTAGCGAGAAGGGTTTAGCTACTCATACTGGAAATAATAACAGAAACAATAACATAGATGAAAATAATAGGATTCATAACTAAATTAAATGAACAATAAAATCGCATAAAGAAAGAATTAAGGCTTAGGGATTCTAACTTAGTCAATTCTAATCTATGAATGAATAAAGGTAAACTGAAATTACAGAATCAGAATTACCGAATGAAAGCACGAAAAAGAGTTTGAAAGCAGGAACTTTATTAACGAAAGCAAATTGTATTGAATGATTGTGAACTCTAATGCTAAACTCGAAATTTAACCCTTGATATTCGATCTCTAAAATTCTCTCTCTCCTCTGAAAACTCAGGTTACATTATATAGATAGTCTTGCGTAACTTTTATTCCTAAAACCTAATTACATTGGCTTTCTCGTTTTCCAAATTTGCGTCAGAATCACGGTGTGGTCGATCGACCACTAGGACCAGTCGATCGACCAAACCTCAATAAACAGTAGCTTCTGATCTTATTTAGGAATCATGCCATGGTCGATCGACAATGGAGGTCAGTCGATCGACTGCTTCAGCTGATACTTTGCTCCAGAAGCCTCGTAAATTTGTCTTTCAGGCCTCGATACGCGCACCAAGTTCGTTTCTTGAGTAAATACTGCATGACAAATAATATGCCAAGTACTCGGGGACGGATTTGGCTTGATTTCCGCTAGATTCTTCACATTTCTGAAATATTACACAAAAACACAAAAGTAGACGGAAATAGGGAAAATAGTAGCATAAACTACACAAATGAGCTCTGAATTGCGTGTAAAATAGGGTGTAAAACATCATATTCAGGACACGCATCAAACTTCCTCAAACCAAACCCTTGCTTGTCCCCAAGCAAGAACTAGACTCAATCCTAGGACCTAGTGGAACGATTTCAATCTCAGAGCGAAATGCAAACTGCAAAGCTTAAACAAGTTTAATGCAACAACTAACAATCAATTAGCAATATGAGTCATGCAAACGAGTTATGTAGTCGTTAAAAACCGCTAAACCGTCAACTATAGAGACTGATCATTATGGACTCTCATGGGTCTCTCAAATCACACATAAGCACAGGTGAATATATGTAAAAGATAGAAAGAATTAATTTTGTAATGACACTCACCTAACTACGACCTATAAGAACATGCCTGCAATCTAATATGAAAATGATCTCTACAACCGTACATATGCATTCCAACCAAACAAATGACCATGACACATGCTGAGGTAAAATTGGATATGTGAGGTAATGGGTAAGAAGGGGCTAAGATAAATTTGGATATGAGGAGTTAAAGCCAAGCTAGTAACTACAGATCCAAATTATGGGAACATCCCAACTTCAAACTCAAGATTTCAATCGAAACGGTGCTAATTAGAAGCACAAATCTCACAATTTCTACAATTAGTCAACTCCCCATAAGATACAAATACAATATGGGAGCAAAAATCGCCATCTAATAATAAAGACTTTGAATTATGCGATTTTGATTTTTTCCTTCCTCTTCTGCGGTTCACGGTCGATCGACCCATGAGTCAAGTCGACCGACCAAAGGTCGAACTTGCTTTTCATTTTTTTTCCTCTTTTTTTTTTATTTCCTTTTTTTTTTCTTTCTTTCCTCGTTTCCAACATTCCACCAAACTTCTCATAAAGAGCAATATAACCAAAATGTAATAAACACATTCCCACAACTACCAATACTAGCTCATATAACGTATGTTAAATATAGTATGTGGCTTATGGGACAGAAGGCAATTTGGCTATGTGAGATTCATGGGTAAAATGAGAAAAGGGGGCCTCTACCACATGTGTCAACAAACCACAAACCGAATGCATACAGGTATTAAGCAGATAAAGTTCATATTTATGCATAATGATATAACATGTCTTACAAGGAGTAACTACTCACAATCCTAGATGAACTGGTCATGAATGTCACCAGTTATAAGGCTCTAAAACTCAGAAAATGATGTAGTTTGCCATAAATCTAAGTCAAGTTTAAAGTTCAGCGAATAAATTAACGAAAACTCGTAGACTATGCATATATGATTCTACTAATAACATCTTAATGAGCACGGCTTAGGCATAAACAATTGCAAATGCAATGTCATCATTGAAATACTACCGTTCCGACTCAACCTATATGCTAAAATAAACTTGCATTTTTTAATTTTTGAATTTTTTCAATTTTTTCAATTTTTTTTTAATTTTGAATTTTGTATATATAGGAAATAAATACAGTGCAAGCAGAAATGCAATAAACGTGTAACTTGAAATGCAATAAAAACAATGCAAATGCGACGCAAAACCCTTCCCGAAACCAAATCACACAATGTCCCCATTGTGCAAAATCATATAAAAGAAACAAAAGGGAAATGGGATTTTTGCGATAAATAACTAAATAAGACATGAAAAGGAACTCGGAAACTCACAAGACTTTAAACGTGCAAAACGAAACTTCCCCAAACCAGCGTGAGCTAGGAGGTTTCCGTAGCCAGCAGTGCTACCATAGGTACCTGAGAAGAAACAAAAGAACCGTGCGTAATTCCGAGAAAGCAATTTACGAAACGCAAAATAATGTGCAAAAAAAGAAAACAGAAGAACACAGAAATGAATAGGAGAATAAAGTGGAGGAAAGACTCCCTTAACTCCGCAAATCGACCAAACACAGCAGGGGAATGGTCGTGAACAGGTACAGCAGCGCAGGCGGTCGATCGACCATAACAGCCAGTCGATCGACCAGGGTGACAGGAACAGAAGCCTCCTGGAGTCGCGGCACAGTCGATCGACTGAGATACTTGCTGCAAGTTTCTGATTTCTTCGAATTAGCTCAATAAATTGAGTTAATACGATCTATGAACCTGCAAATACACATAATAACGCGCCCAAAATTGCGCAAAACCCAAAGTAACAGTCTAAAGTCTTTAAATCCTAAGCAAACTTATTAAAGCGAAGTCTCGCGCACACCAAAGCAATAAAAAGTCTAACAAAAGCAATTAAATGTTCTCAAAAAGTCTTAATCAACTAATAGTTGATCAAGAATGGCCACGAAATGGCCCACTTGCTCGACTTCTAACTACAAGAAGTAGCCTCTACAGTGCTCATCTCCTCAGCTGCACTCCTAACGGCTCCAATATCCGCAGAACTCAACGGATCAACATCTCTAACCTCTTCCAAATCAATGACCTCGTCTGGCTCGTCAAAATCCAAATCGGACTCCGTGACCTTGACTGACTCCTCATCAGGCTTCTCATCTGTTCCATAGCTAAGACATCCTAGACCGCCTCTTTGAACGATTGGCTCCTTCACAACTGGAGCAACATGCGGCTCTAACTTCCCCAAACCAACCCCTGCAACAGTTAAAACAGAAGGATCGTCCTTCAATTTGCTCCCAAACTGGGGCGGAGGTGTTATAGCAGAAATAGGCATAGGGGCAGGCATATCAGGCAACACAACAGAAGATTTAGCTACATTGCAAGTTACTGGGTACATAGCAGCCTTCTTATAGGTCTGGGTCTGATAGTCGATCGACCACAGTGCTAAAATAAACGCGAGTTCATTTTGATACTATTGTGTGGCTTGATAGTCGATCGACCAGGTAAGGCACTCGATCGACCATGACGCGACTCAGTTCTACGAAATCTACGCCGCATACACTACAAGTCCCCTACATCTTAGCACAAAGGGATTAGCTACTCATGATACAATTCATAACAACTATAAAATTATTAATTAACGGAATTTGATGCATGATTAAATAAACTAAGCAAACAAGATGCATAAACAAAACAAGGCTTTGGGGAAACTACTCTATGCAATTCTAATCTATGAATGAATAAAGGTAAACTGAAATTACAGAATCAGAATTACCGAATGAAAGCACGAAGAAGAATCTGAAAGCACGAACTTTATTAACGAAAGTAAATTGTATTAAATGATTGTGAACTCTAATGCTAAACTCGAAATTTAACAATAGATATTCGATCTCTAAAATTCTCCCCCTCCTCTGAAAACTAAGGTTACATTATATAGATAGTCTTGCGTAACTTTTATTCCTAAAACCTAATTACATTGGGCTTTCTCGTTTTCCAAATTTGCGTCAGAATCACGGTGTGGTCGATCGACCACTAGGACCAGTCCATCAACCAAACCTCAAGAAACAGTAGCTTCTAATCTTATTTAGGAATCGCGCCCTGGTCGATCGACCATGGAGGTCAGTGGATCGACTGCTTCAGTTGATACTTTGCTCCAGAAGCCTCGTAAATTTATCTTTCAGGCCTCGATACGCGCGCCAAGTTTGTTTCTTGAGTAAATACTTCATGACAAATAATATGCCAAGTACGCGGGGATGGATTTGGCTTGATTTCCGCTAGATTCTTCACATTTCTGCAATATTACACAAAAACACAAAAGTAGACGTAAATAGGGAAAATAGTAGCATAAACTACACAAATGAGCTCTGAAATGCGTTTAAAATAGGGTGTAAAATATCATATCCAGGACATGCATCAAACTTCCCCAAACCAAACCCTTTCTTGTCCCCAAGCAAGAACTAGACTCAATCCTAGGACCTAGTGGAACGATTTCAATCTCAGAGCGAAATGCAAACTACAAAGCCTAAACCAGTTTAATGCAACAACTAACAATCAATTAGCAATATGAATCATGCAAACGAGTTATGTAGTCGTTAAAAACCGCGAAACCGTCAACTATAGAGACTGGTCATTATGGACTCTCACGGGTCGCTCAAATCACACATAAGCACAGGTGAATATATGTAAAAGATAGAAAGAAGTAATTTTGTAATGACACTCACCTAACTACGACCTATAAGAACATGCCTGCTATCTAATATGAAAATGATCTCTATAACCGTACATATGCATTCCAACCAAACAAATGACCATGACACATGCCGAGGTAAATTTGGATATGTGAGGTAATGGGTAAGAAGGGGCTAAGATAAATTTGGATATGAGGAGTTAAAGCCAAGCTAGTAACTACAGATCCAAATTATCGGAACATCCCAACTTCAAACTCAAGATTTCAATCGAAACGGTGCTAATTAGAAGCACAAATCTCACAATTTCTACAATTAGTCAACTCCCCATAAGATACAAATACAATATGGGAGCAAAAATCGCCATCTAATAATAAAAACTTTGAATTATGCGATTTTGATTTTTTTCTTCCTCTTCTGCGGTTCACGGTCGATCGACCCATGAGTCCAGTCGACCGACAAAAGGTCGAACTTGCTTTTCATTTTTTTTTTCCTCTTTTTTTTTCCTCTTTTTTTTTCCTTTTTTTTTTCTTTCTTTCCTCCTTTCCAACATTCCACCAAACTTCTCATAAAGAGCAATATAACCAAAATGTAATAAACACATTCCCACAACTACCAATACTACCTCAGATAAGGTATGTTAAATATAGTATGTAGCTTATGGGACAGAAGGCAATTTGGCTATGTGAGGTTCATGGGTAAAATGAGAAAAGGGTACCTCTACCACATATATCAACAAACCACAAACCGAATACATACATGTATTAAGCAGATAGAGTTCATATTTATGCATAATGATATAACATGTCTTACAAGGAGTAACTACTCACAATTCTAGATGAACTGGTCATGAATGTCACCAGTTATAAGGCTCTAAAACTGAGAACATGATGTAGTTTACCATAAATCTAAGTCAAGTTTAAAGTTCAGCGGAAAAAATTAACGAAAACTCGTAGACTATGCATATATGATTCTACTAATAACATGTTAATGAGCACGGCTTAGGCATAAACAAATACAAATGCAATGTCATCATTGAAATAATACCGTTCCGACTCAACCTATATGCTAAAATAAACGTGTATTTTTTAATTTTTGAATTTTTTCATTTTTTTTGAATTTTCTGTATATATATAGGAAATGAAATAAACAAATGCAAACTGAAATGCAATAAACGTGAAACAGAAATGCAATAAAACATGTGAATGCAATGCAAAATCCTTCCCCAAACCAAATCACACAATTTCCCCATTGTGCAAAATCATGTAATAAAATAAAAGGGAAACGGGAATTTGCGTTATTATAACTAAACAAGACATGAAGTTAAACTCGGAAACTCACAAGACTTTAAACGCGCAAAAGGAAACCTCCCCAAACCAGCGTGAGCTAGGAGGTTTCAGTAGCCAGCAGTGCTACCATAGGTACCTGAAAAGAAACAAAAGAACCGTGCGTAATTCCGAGAAAGCAATTTACGAAACGCAAAATAATGTGCAAAATAAGAAAACAGAAGAAAACAGAAATGAATCGGAGAATAAAGTGGAGGAAAGACTCCCTTAACTCCGCAAATAGACCAAACACGGCAGGGGAATGGTCCTGAACAGGTACAGCAGCGCAGGCGGTTGATCGACCATACCAGCCAGTCGATCGACCAGGGTGACAGGAACAGAAGCCTCCTGGAGTCGCGACACAGTCGATCGACCACACAATTCAGTCGATCGACTGAGATACCTGTTGTAAGTTTCTGATTTATTCGAATTAGCTC
Organism: Silene latifolia; assembly: GCF_048544455.1. NCBI lineage: Eukaryota > Viridiplantae > Streptophyta > Magnoliopsida > Caryophyllales > Caryophyllaceae > Silene > Silene latifolia. The sequence goes on from NC_133538.1 coordinate 358,425,265, forward strand.
AATAAATTGAGCTTATATGGTCTATGAACCTGCAAATACACATAATAACGCGCCCAAAATTGCGCAAAACCCAAAGTAACAGTCTAAAGTCTTTAAATCCTAAGCAAACTTATTAAAGCGAAGTCTCGCGCACACCAAAGCAATAAAAAGTCTAACAAAAGCAATAAAATGTTCTCAAACAGTCTTAATCAACTAATAGTTGATCAAGAATGGCCACGGAATGGCCCACTTGCTCGGCTTCTGACTACAAGAAGTAGCCCCTATAGTGCTCATCTCCTCAGCTGCACTCCTAACGACTCCAATATCCGCAGAACTCAACGGATCAACATCTCTAACCTCTTCCAAATCAATGACCTCGTCTGGCTCGTCAAAATCCAAATCGGACTGCGTCACCTTGACTGACTCCTCATCAGACTCCTCATCTGTTCCATAGCTAAGACATCCTAGACCGCCTCTTTAAACGATTGGCCCCTTCACAACTGGAGCAACATGCGGCTCTAACTTCCCCAAACCAGCCCCTGCAACAGTCAAAACAGAAGGATAGTCCTCAAATTTGCTCCCAAACTGGGGCGGAGGTGTTATAATAGAAATAAGCATAGGGGCAGGCATATCAGGCAACACAACATAAGATTTAGCTACATTGCAATTTACTGGGTACATAGCAGCCTTCTTATAGGTGTGGGCAAAAACAATGCATTGTTTCCCCACCTTAAAGGTCAATGTTCCTGAGCCAACATCTATAACTGCACCAGCAGTGTGCAGAAATGGTCTACCCAAAATGATAGGGATGTGAGCATCCTCGGGTATATCTAGTACAACGAAGTCAACTGGGAAAAAGAACTTTCCTATTTGCACAGGAATATCCTCTAAGACTCCTATGGGCTGGACCCCAGAACGATCAGCCATCTGTACTGTCATGTTTGTGATTGCAAACTTAGTCAATTTCAATTTAGTATCAAGACTCAAAGGCATAACACTAATACTGGCCCCTAGGTTACACAAGGCCTTCTCGATAGAAAAGGTGCCAATATTACATGGGACTGAAAAACTACCTGGGTCTTCTAACTTATGTGGAGCAGTGTGAGTCAAATAGGAACATGACTCCTCAGTTAGTGCGACAGATTGCACAGTATCAAGTGACTTCTTTTTAGACAATAGTTGCTTCATAAATTTCATGTAAGCAGGCACTTGATTAACTAATTCTAAGAAAGGAACTTGCACATTTAAACTACGAATAACATTTTCAAACTTGTTAAACGATACCTGTTCCTTTGCTGGCCCCAATCTCTCTGGGTACGGGGTTGTAAGAAGCAACTTAGCCCTCTCCTCTAGATCTCTCATACCGGCATCAGTGGACTTAGGCTGAAAATCCACTACTTTGTCCTTGTTGTAGCTCGAACCTTCTTCAGACCGTCTCAGGAATGAACCATTAACCGTCGTAGGGTCATACTTTGGAACCGGAACTCACCTATCAGCATTTAGATCTTGCCTTGATAATTTCGGAGTCGTCGTACCCCGAAATAAGTAGTCCCTCAAGATATCTGGCATTGGAGGACGAAAAGGTTCACAATCTGCAACACCTTCAGTCCCAGACCCAGACCTAATTATATCGACTGTGTTTGATAGTCGATCGACCATAGTGTGATATCAGAGGCTACGCAAATAGGGAAGTTTTAATTCATACTTTCATTCATTCAGTCATAACTCATTTGAACGAAAAAAGAAAAAACTCTAGTTCTTCCTCATTGCGATTTTTTCGTGCTAATCTCCCTTTTAATTTCGATTTCCTTTCTCAAAATCTCCAAGGTTTCATCAGAGGAATGTCCCTAATCATCTTTTGGTCCTTTAAATTCGATTTTTGCTGAATATTTATGCCCAAATTCGAGCAACCTAACATTGTTTTCGAAAAAATCGATTTGGGGCTAATTCGACAGTGCTTTAATTGCATTTGTTATCCCTTTTCCCTAGATTTTCGAGCCATCTTAGAAACTAGGAGGAGTTAATTTCGTTTTCCCCAATTCTTATAAACCCTAATTCGTATGTTGCTTTCCGTCTGAATTTTAGGGTTTACGTGTCTTAGTGTTCGGGTTTGGCGAAATATAATTGTACTTGCTAAGTTTTGTAGGAAGCATAAATGACGAAATGACAAAAAGCAGTGGACCATGGGCTGTCCAGTCAGGGGGCATCAAAACGGTCGCGGTTTACGCCGCCAATGGTCGAGTTAACCGCGGATAGTATACCTGGGTATCCGCAGGTGATTTTCTCTTCCTCTACACAGAGAGCTAAATTTCTTACTTTGGTCGAAAAAACGAAAGTTCAAGCAACCCGTTTTCTGCATAAACCGACTTTAGAAAAGCTAGGGTGTCTTGACTCCGCTGTTTCTCTGCTAATTGGGACATGGATGTCAGGGTTGGTGGACATGGCTGAGTTCACATTCCGTATTTTGACCCTTGAGTTTTTCTCTTCCTTTGCTTTCGACTAAGCTTCTTTTGAAACTAATAAAAATAGCTCATGTGTCTCTTTTAGGGTGTTTAATGTCACTTACTCTTTGACACTAGCTGAGTTTGCTGGTTACTTAACTCTTTGTTTCGAGGGTAACACATCGGAGTCGTCTGATGTGCATAGGGTTATGTGGTCGTGCATATCCGACCTGGATGCCCCTAAGAGGAAGGGGACTTCCGTCCATTTACCCCACTTTCGTTACTACTTCCGGCTGATGGGCAACTCCATCTTTGGCCGCAAAGACTCAAATAACATTAATACAATTGAATTGTCTATTCTGGCAGGTTACCTGAACATTGAGAGTCGGGTAGCCCGCATTTATAACATTGCTTATTTGACTGCCTCTCACTTTAACACTATAAGTGAGGGCACCTCTCTGACTAATATAGTCTGTGGTGGGCTCGTGACTCGTATAGCCCACCGTCTTGTTCCTGTCTTTCCTCGAGAGGAGGCTCCTCTCAACCCTCCTGCACGCTTTATGGACCTTTATTACGTCAAGTCTGTGAAGTGGGTCGATACTCGGGGTCGGTGGAAGATCGATTCTTTCATTTCCGACCCCATTCCTATCCTTGCCCTCCCTCCTATTTTACCCTTTACTACTATTTTGGGGGCGACTCGACCGCCCTTTCCTAGCTATAGGCTCCCTATTAGGGCAGGCTCCTCTCATGCTTCCACCTCGAGAGGAACTCGTACTTTTTTCTTCCCAGGTTCCTACCTTCTCCACTCCTACTCCTGGGCCGGGTTTCCCGGCTACTTTTCGACCCTCTACACCTATTGTTATCCCTGCGATCATGGACCAAAGGGTGGTTTCACGTGTGTTGGGTGACTTATGCAGGAGTTTTGATCAGCATAGGATGGACATAGCTCTTGCCATGTACCCGATTTACGAGGAGTTTTCTCGGACAGGGATGCTCCCACGCGGTCCCTGGACCCACCCGTCTTTCTTTTTTTCCCCGGAGGGCGAATATCCTCCGCCTGCTACGACGTCTACTCCCACTACTGTTGTTGCCGCTAAGAAGGAGAAGGAGGATGACTCAGGGTCCGATGAGGCGAGCAGTTCCGAGTATGAGCCAGAGGAGGACCAGTAGCAGCTTTATGCCTCCCCTTTTTGATGGCTGGTTTGGGGAGGCCATATTTAGTGAGTTTCTGTTTCTTTTTCATTAGTTTCCATTTCTTCCGTAGATGTTTATGCCCCCCTGTTTTTTATGCTGCCGTTTAGTTGATAAGCGCAATGAGGGCATTGCGCGTTTTGGTTTGGGGAGGGTATATGCATATGCTTGTCACATTTGCATTGTTTTACTCGCATTTTTAGGTCATGTTTATTGCGTTTCCGCATGCATTTGCAATTCAATTTTCTCTTAAAAAAAATAAATAAAACATACAAAAATACAAAAATATCACGTTTATGATTAGCATGTAGGGTGAGTCGGAATGGATTGATTTCAATGATAAAATTGCTTTACGTATTGTCTCATTGCCCTTCCTTGCACTTTTAATGTCGTTGAGTATGTCACTTGCATAGTGTACGAGTTTTTGTTGGAATTTTACTAAACGAATAGACTTGACTCAATATTGGGAAACTACTTAAAATTTCTAAGGTTAGAGCCTATTTAAACTGGTGTCATTTATGACCAGTTTCATGTAGGAATGAGAGTAGTTACTCCTCGTAAGGCATGTCACATAAATTTGCATAAACATGAATTTTATCTGCTTAATACCTGTATGCATTTGGTTTTACGGTTTGCTGACACATGTGGAAGAGGTTCCCTTTATTTCATTTTGCCCATAAGCCCCACAAAAGCCGAATTAGCCTTTTTGTCCCATAATCTACATTCCAAATTTAGCCACCCTGGCCGAGCTAGTAAGGGTAGTTATTCGGGAATATTATTTTGCGATTTGGTTTTTATTGTCTCGTGTGAGAGATGCATCAGTTTTGGATGATATGTTTGGAAATGAGGGAAACTTTGATTTGAAAAAACAAAAAAAAGAAGAAGAAGAAACTGAACCGAGCAGAGAGGTTCAGGTAAAAAGGGGTGGTCGATCGACTGCATCACCTGGCCGATCGACTGCCAGTTCAGGTTTTGAAAAAAAAAAAGAGAGGCAGAAAGAAAAAAAAAAAAAAAAAAGAAGAATAAAAATCAATCACATGATTAGAAAAAATTTCGGATGGTGATTTTTGTTCCCATGTTGCTATTTATATCATTTGAGGAATTATTATTATTTTGGGAGATTGTGATATTTATGATTTTAGTAGCACCGTTTGATTTTCTCTCGAGTATGAAGTTGGGAAATGTTCAGAAATTTGGTGTTTAGAAGTTGCTTGCTCAGCTTTATCTCCTCTTATCCAAATTTATTCTTTTACCCCTTCTTAACCGTAGCCTCACAATCCCAAATCGCCTCGGCATGTGTCATGGTCATTAAATGGTTGGAATGGATATGTACGGTTGTATAGATAATATTCATGTTAGATTGCAGGCATGTTTTTATGGGTCGTAGTTAGGTGAGAGACTTGTTTCGTTCATTCTTCTATCTTGCACAATTAAATTCTCACCCTATTCTTAAAATTGAGTGAATGAGCGAACCGTGAGAGTCCGATATACACGAGTCTTGCAAGGTTGAAAGTTTGGTAAATTCTTGAACATGTTCAACTCGTTTGCGCTTGACAAAATGCTTTGATATTATTTGTTGCATTAAATTGGTTGGGCATGATAATACGTTCTTGTTTTGAGAAAGAAATCTGTTCCAATAGGTTTTTAGATTGAGTCTTAGCGCTTGCGTGGGGACAAGCAAGCTTTGGTTTGGGGAGATTTGATACGTGCATATTCTATACACTTTATTAGCGTTTTTGGCACGTATTTCTATGCGTAATTGTTAGCTTTAAGCTATTATTTCTCCCGAAACGGTTTACTTTGTATTTCCTATGTCATTATTATGGGAATGACCGGAAGTAAGCTAAATCGAGCCTTTATCTGTTCCCGGGGGCATTTTATGGAAACTATGAAGTTAGAAGCTCGGAACTTGATCGTCTCGGATTGCGTGCATAAAGTTGGAGGGCTGGAATCTGCTACAGCACTACTGGTCTATCGACCGGTCTATCGACCAGTGACGCTAGTCTATCGACCATGGAGTTTAGTAGAGGAAGCAGTGTTCCCAGCACTGTACTGGGCGGTCGATCGACCGTGTCACCTGGTCGATCGACCAGAGTTCGAAGCTGCGATATCTTTTGCGCGATTGTCTTTTGAAAGCCCACTTGTAATTTATCCTATGGGCAGAATTGACTAAGTTAGAATCCCTAAGCCTTAATTCTTTCTTTATGCGATTTTATTGTTCATTTAATTTAGTTATGAATCCTATTGTTTTCATCTATGTTATTGTTTCTGTTATTATTTCCAGTATGAGTAGCTAAACCTTTCGTCCTAAGATGTAGGGGACCTGTAGTGTAGGCGGTGTAGATTTCGTAGACCTCAGTCGCGTCATGGTCGATCGACGGCCTTACCTAGTCGATCGACCGGCTCACGTGAGATCAACTCCGTCTTAATTAATTTAATTGCTATATTTGACGAATCGAGTGCACGCGACCAGTTGAATGCTTAGGAATTGACCGACCCGATAGATCGGAAGATAGGGGAGGGAAATAGACTACTTAATTAAGACGACTAAATTAATAAGATCGAGAGATAAGTTAATTTAGGCTTTTAAATCACTTTTCAGGGCGAGAGTCAGTACTAGTGATATTGAGGACCCATAGCTAGATCGAGAGATGCTACTTGTTAAGAATGGACCGAGAGGACTTCTTATTTTCCCGTCTTACGTGATTAATTCAGACTTACTTAGGATACTGCTGTCGAAACTACAGTGAACCGACCATCTTAGCATCCTTTTAATATTTGATTTCATCTAGTTTCTTTTATCACTCATATATTTACTTTAGTTTAGTTTTAATTTAATTGCCTTTAGTTAAAGAACTATTCAAATCAAACCCCCCCTCACAATTGTTACTTTAGATTGAGATTAGACAACTTTTAATTGCATCGCCTCTCTGTGATTCGACCCTGACTGCCACTAGCTTCTGTTAGTAGTATTTAGGTTATAAATTTTATTTTTGATACTAAACGACGGTATCAAAATTTGGCGCCGTTGCCAGGGAGGCAATTGTTTAATTTTTAGTTGTTTTTATCTTAGTCTTTTTTCTTGGTTTAAGGGACACTTGTTCCTTAAACTATTCTCATATTCTACGTGTAGTTTCCTCTTATGCGCAGATCACAGTGGAGAATTACGACCATTAGATCCTGAGATCGAAAGGACTTTGCGTGAGTTGAGATGATCATCTAGAGTATTGCCGACAGAGGAAGAGCTGAGTACTCTGTTCAGTTACTACGAGAACGAGTTATGTGAGTAGGATTCACCTTCGTCTCCTATCTCTACTTCTTCAGCTGAGACCGTTACATCTCCTGATATGGCTGAAGAAGCAAGTATAGCCAGTCACTCTGAGCCAAAAGCTGAGAATCTCTATAAGGGATTGGCGTTGCCAGCTGGGACGGATAGAAAATACGAACCAAAACCGGCCTACATTAATTTGGTTGAGAGAAACCAATTTGGGGGAGCTGCAAATGAAGATGCAGCTAAACATATGGAGATATTGATTGACTACTGTTGTTCCATACCCCCACCAGCAGGTGTGAACCAGGACCAGGTAAAAGACACGATGTTCATATTCTCGCTTCGTGATGTTGCTAGGGAGTGATACCGAGATCTGGATCGAGCTGCCAATGGTATTACTGATTGGAATTCGCTGGCCCTAGCATTTTATAAGAAATATTTCTCTGCATCGAAGACCAATGCGATTAGAGCTCAGATCACAAGCTTTAAACAGGGTCCTAATGAAAATTTTCACGAGGCATGGGTCCGTTTCAAGAAGCTGGTGCGATCTATTCCGCACCATGGGTTCGAACAATGGTGCTTATGTAATCAATTTTATAATGGGCTTTATAATGATCAGAGGGCTATCCTGGATGCTGCAGCTAATAGCAGATTCCAGGAGAATGTTGGGGAAACTAAGGGGTGGAAGATTATTGAAGATATGGCCACCCATAAAGCTGAGCATGGGAATTCTAGAGGAAATCAGAGAAAATCAGCTGAATCTCCTGCTATAGCTGCAATAGAGGCTCTTACTGCAAGATTTGACAAGATAGATTTTGGAGGATCCCAAAAAGGTGGGATGTATAAAGTTAATGCAGTTTCAGATGGTCCCTTTATATGCAAAAGATGTGGATGAGAGGGACATGTTTCGGAATTTTGTTCTAGTTCGAATGAAACATGTGCTGCCTTTCAACACTTTAGGCAGACTGGTACTTATCCCAATCCCTCCAATGTTCACCCCAATTTGAGGTGGACTAACCAGAATGTTCTTAATCCGGGACCGCAGTAGCAGCAAAACTATGTGCCCCCTCATAAGCAGCAGCAGTAGTATCAAAAGCCTCCCTATGTGCCTCAGCAGTAGCAATTTCAAGGTTCAGATATTTCTGAATTGAAAAACATGGTTCAGAATTTGTTGGGTTTGCTACAAAAGAAGTCTCTAGCTAGAGAGACTTCTACAAAAATGTTGGAGAGTCAAATTGCCCAATTGGCAAGCAGAAGTGCAACTAGAGCTCTGGGGCATTTACCGTCGCATCCAGATCAAAAAGTGACTCTAAATGCGATTACTTTGCGTAGTGGGTCTACTCTTGATGGGCCCGCTATGGTCGAAGATGCTGTTGAAAAAGATGGTGCGGAACCGAGCAAGAAAAAGGCTGGAATGAACAGTAGCAAGAAAAAGACGATCGCGAGTATATCGACGATCGATCGATGTACTGGCGATCGACCGGCTCGGGTAACAGTGAAGCTTCTGGTCCTGCGGAATCCAGTCGATCGACTGACCTACATGGTCGATCGACTGAAGGTGTTGTTGATTGTGAACCTTTTCGTCCTCCAATGCCAGATAACTTGAGGGACTACTTATTTCGGCGTACGACGACTCCCAAATTATCAAGGCAAGATCCAAATGCTGATGGGTCAGTTCCGGTTCCAAAGTATGACCCTACGACGGTTAATGGTTCATTCTTGAGACGGTCTGAAGAAGGTTCGAGCTACAACAAGGACACAGTAGTGGATTTTCAGCCTAAGTCCACTGATGCCTGTATGAGAGATCTAGAGGAGAGGGCTAAGTTACTTCTTACAACCCCGTACCCAGAGAGATTGGTGCCGACAAAGGAACAAGTATCGTTTAACAAGTTTGAAAATGTTATTCGTAGTTTAAATGTGCAAGTTCCTTTTTTAGAATTAGTTAATCAAGTGCCTGCTTACATGAAATTTATGAAGCAACTGTTGTCTAAAAATAAGTCACTTGATACTGTGCAATCTGTCGCGCTAACTGAGGAGTCATGTTCCTATTTGACTCGCACTGATCCACATAAGTTAGAAGACCCAGGTAGTTATTCAGTCCCATGTAATATTGGCACCTTTTCTATCGAGAAGGCCTTGTGTGACCTAGGGGCCAGTATTAGTGTTATGCCTTTGAGTCTTCCTAAGAAATTGAAATTGACTAAGTTTGCAATCACAAACATGATAGTATAGATGGCTGATCGTTCTGCGGTCCAGCCCATAGGAGTCTTAGAGGATATTCATGTGCAAATAGGAAAGTTATTTTTCCCAGTTGACTTCGTTGTACTAGATATACCCGAGGATGCTCACATCGCTATCATTTTGGTTAGACCATTTCTGCACACTGCTGGTGCAGTTATAGATGTTGGTTCAGGAACATCGACCTTTAAGGTGGGGAAACAGTCCATTGTTTTTGCCCAGACCTATAAGAAGGCTGATATGTACCCAGTAACTTGCAATGTAGCTAAATCTTATGTTGTGTTGCCTGATATGCTTGCCCTTATGCCTATTTCTGCTTTAACACCTCCGCCCCAATTTGGGAGAAAATTGGAGGACGGTCCTTCTGTTTTGACTGTTGCAGGGGCTGGTTTGGGGAAGTTAGAGCCGCATGTTGCTCCAGTTGTGAAGGAGCCAATCGTTCAAAGAGGCGGTCTAGGATGTCTTAGCTATGGAACAGATGAGGAGTCAGTCAAGGTGATGGAGTCCATTTTGGATAGGGTTTTGCGTTGCATTCATTCTGTTTTGCATTCACGTTTACATTTTTGTCTTGCATTGTTGTTTATTTTCCTCTTATATACAGAAAATCCAAAAAAATTAAAAATTTTCAAAAAATCCAAAAAATGCATGTTTATTTTAGCATATTGGTCGAGTCGGAACGGTAGTAGTTCAATGATGACATTGCATTTTCATCTGTTTACGCCTAAGCCGTGCTAAATTGACATGTTATTAGTAGAATCATTTGCATAGTCTACGAGTTTTCGTTAATTTATTCGCTGAATCTTGAGACTTGACTTAGATTTTTGGCAAACTACTTATATTTCTGAGGTTTAGAGCTTATAACTGTTGGCATCCATGACCAGTTTATTTAGGAATGTTAGTAGTTACTCCTTATGAGACATGTTACATAAATATGCATAAATATGAACTTAATCTGCTTAATACCTGTATGCATTCGGGTTTGTGGTTGGTTGACACATGTGGAAGAGGCCGCCTCTTTATTCATTTTTCCCATAAGCCTCACACTGCCAGAAATAGCCTTTTTGTCCTATTAACTAGATCCTATATTTAGCCTGCCCTTGTCAAGCTAGTAGTTTTGGTTTTGGGGATTGTTACTTCATTTTTGGTTGCATATGCTCTTATTGAGATGATTTTGGACAGATGAGGAAGAAAAAGAAAGAAAGAAAAAGAGAAGAAAAACAAAAAACAGGAATTCGAAAAAAAAAAGAGGATCAGTCGATCGACCGTCCCACTTGGTCTATCGACTGCTTGATGCAGTAACGAAAGAAAGTTCGAAAAATCACGTGATTGAATCTTCATTAGATGGTGATTTTGTTCCCATGTTGCTATTTATATTATTAGTGGAATTGATATATTGTGGAGAACGTGAGATTTGTGCTTACTGTTAGCACTGCTTTATTGTTTAACCTTGAGCAAGAAGTTGGAATATTTTATAGTTTGGTTTTCAGTAGTTATTAACTTGGCTTTAACTCCTCATATCCAAATTTATCTTAGCCCCTTCTTACCCATTACCTCACATATCCAAATTTACCTTGGCATGTGTCATGGTCATTTGTTTGGTTGGAATGCATATGTACGGTTGTAGAGATCATTTTCATATTAGATTGCCGGCATGTTCTTATAGGTCGTAATTAGGTGAGTGTCATTACAAAATTACTTCTTTCTATCTTTTACATATATTCGCCTGTGCTTATGTGTGATTTGAGCGACCCGTGAGAGTCCATAATGATCAGTGTCTATAGTTGACGGTTCAGCGGGTTTTAACGACTACATAACTCGTTTGCATGATTCATATTGCTAATTGATTGTTAGTTGTTGCATTAAACTGGTTTAGGCTTTACATTTTGCATTTCGCTCTGAGATTGAAATCGTTCCATTAGGTCCTAGGATTGAGTCTAGTTCTTGCTTGGAGACAAGCAAGGGTTTGGTTTGGGGAAGTTTGATGCGTGTCCTGAATATGATGTTTTACACCCTATTTTACACGCATTTCAGAGCTCATTTGTGTAGTTTATGCTGCTATTTTCCCTATTTCCGTCTACTTTTGTGTTTTTGTGTAATATTGCAGAAATGTGAAGAATCTAGCGGAAATCAAGCCAAATCCGTCCCCGAGTACTTGGCATATTATTTGTCATGAAGTATTTACTCAAGAAACAAACTTGGTGCGCGTATCGAGGCCTGAAAGACAAATTTACGAGGCTTCTGGAGCAAAGTATCAGCTGAAGCAGTCGATCGACTGACCTCCATGGTCGATCGACTAGGGCGCGATTCCTAAATAAGATCAGAAGCTACTGTTTACTGAGGTTTGGTCGATTGACTGGTCCTAGTGGTCGATCGACCACACCGTGATTCTGACGCAAATTTGGAAAACGAGAAAGCCCAATGTAAATAGGTTTTATGAATAAAAGTTACGCAAGACTATCTATATAATGTAACCTGAGTTTTCAGAGGAGGAGGAGAATTTTAGAGATCGAATATCTAGGTTTAAATTTCGAGTTTAGCATTAGAGTTCACAATCATTCAATACAATTTACTTTCGTTAATAAAGTTGGTGCTTTCGGATTCTTCTTCGTGCTTTCATTCGGTAATTCTGATTCTGTAATTTCAGTTTACCTTTATTCATTCATAGATTAGAATTGACTAAGTTAGAATCCCTAAGCCTTAATTCTTTCTTTATGCGATTTTATCGTTAATTTAATTTAGTTATGAATCTTATTGTTTTCATCTATCTTATTGTTTCTGTTATTATTCCAGTACGAGTAGCTAAACCCTTCGTGCTAAGATGTAGGGGATCTGTTGTGTAGGCGGCGTAGATTTTGTAGACTTGAGTCGCGTCATGGTCGATCGACTGCCTTACCTGGTTGATCGACCGGCTCACGTGAGATCAACCCCGTCTTAATTAATTTAATTACTATATTTGACGAATCGAGTGCACGCGACCAGTTGAATGCTTAGGAATTGACTGACCCGATAGATCGAAAGATAGGGGAGGGAAATAGACTACTTAATTAAGACGAGTAAATTAATAAGATCGAGAGATAAGTTAATTTAGGCTTTTAAATCACTTTTCAGGGCGAGAGTCAGTACTAGTGATATTAGGATCCCGTAGCTAGATCGAGAGATGCTACCTGTTAAGAATGGACCGAGAGGACTTCTTATTTTCCCGTCTTACGTGATTAATTCAGACTTACTTAGGATACTGCCGGCGAAACTACAGTGAACCGACCATCTTAGCATCCTTTTAATATTTGATTTCATCAAGTTTCTTTTATCACTCATTTATTTATTTTAGTTTAGTTTTAATTTGATTGCCTTTAGTTATAGAACTATTCAAATCAAACCCCCCCCCCCCCCCACAATTGTTACTTTAGATTGAGATTAGACAACTTTTAATTGCATCGCCTCTCTGTGGTTCGACCCTGACTGCCACTAGCTTCTGTTAGTAGTATTTAGGTTATAAATTTTATTTTTGATACTAAACGACGGTATCACAGCCTGAGAATTTTTGAAAAACATATTATTTATAATAGTATAGGTGGAAGCTTTGATCCTAACAGCCCTTGCTTCATTCCTATCTTTAGGTAGTGTTCCTTGTAAGAACCAATCATAGTATGGTTTGGTCCAAGAGTTTGTATCCTCATTGATGGGACAAGTTTGGTCAGGCTTTTCAATGGTTGGTTCTAGCAGGTGAACAATAGGTATTTTATCAAATACAGCGAGCTGAAATTTGATCCCAGGCTGGCTAGGGCATCAGCCTGAGTATTCAAGTCTCTTGGTATTTGATCAATGTCAAATGAACGAAACTTTTTGCAAAGGATTTTGACGTAGTCTAGATAAAGAATCATTTTGGAATCCTTTGCAGCATATGTTCCTTTGACTTGATTGGAAATTAAAAGGGAGTCAGTTTTTACCTTGAGATTTTTCACACCAAGTTCTATACATACCTTGAGTCCAGCTATCAGGGCTTCATATTCAGCTTCATTGTTTGTTGCTTTGAATTCAAAACTGATAGCCTAAGTAATAAGGTCTCCCTGTGGTGATTTTAGTACTAATCCTAGGCCAGTTCCTCTCATGTTTGTTGCTCCATCTACTTGTAAGATCCATTCCTGGCCTGATTTATGGGTGTCTAGATGGTTCTAGGTTGGGACTAAATTCAGCCACAAAGTCTGCTAATGCCTGAGATTTAATTGATGTCCTAGGTTGAAAGGTTATGTCGTAAGTACTTAGTTGTACTGACCATTTTGCCATTCTGCCTGAAAGCTCAGGTTTTATCAGGACAGATTTGAAAGACAGGTTGGTCCTGATAATTATTGGGTGACTCTCAAAGTAAGGTCTAAGTTCAGTACAAGATATAATTAAAGCAAGTACATATTTTTGAAGAAGTCCATACCTTGTTTCTGCGTCCAGGAGACTTTTACTTACGTTGTAGACAGGGTGTTGTTGGCCTTGAACCTCTTTGGTTAGGACTCCACTTACTGCTGTTTCAGTGACAGATAAGTAAACCGTCAGGGGTTCTCCTTTGTTAGGCTTAGCCAGTAGTGGAGGAGTAGTTAGGTAAGTTTTTAAATCCTGGAAGGCCGCTTCGTGTTCAAGCAGCCATTTGAATGATTTGTTCTTCCCGAGGAGGTCATATAAGGATCTGCAACTTTCTGATGATCTGGATATGAATCTATTCAGGGCTGCAACTCTTCCTGTTAACCTTTGTATATCATTGACTGATTTGGGAGATTCCAATTCCAGGATGGCTTTGATCTATTCTGGGCTTGCTTCAATCCCTCTTTTTATCACCATGTATCCAAGAAATTTGCCTGAAGAGACTCCAAAGTGGCATTTGGAAAGGTTGAGCTGCATATTGAATTCTTCCAGGATCTTGAAGGCTACTTCTAAATCTTTTACGTGATCTTCAACCTTTTTTCATTTAACCACCATATCATCAATGTAGACCTCCATTGTATCACCTATTTGATCTTTGAGCATCATGTTGACCAGGCGTTGGTAGGTTGCCCCTGCATTCTTCATGCCAAAGGGCATTGTTGTGTAACAATATATACCCCTTTCCGTGATGAATGCAGTGTTCTCCTGGTCAGCTGGATGCATCTTGATTTGGTTGAATCCACTTGAAACATCCATAAACGTTAAGAGCTCATGTCCTGCTGTTGCATCTACCATGGCATCTATATGAGGAAGTAGGAATGGATCTTTTGGGCAGGCTTTGTTTAGGTCTGTGTAGTCTACACAAACTCTCCACTTGCCATTTTTCTTTTGTACTACAACCACATTTTCTAGCCATTCAGGGTATATGACTTCTATGATCATTCCCACATCTAGGAGTTTGTCCACTTCTTCATTAATGATAGAGTTGCGTTCAGGGGCACACTTCCTCTTTTTCTGTTGCACAGGGTTAAATTATTTGTTAATATTGATTTTATGGGTAATAATATTGGTGTCTATACTAGTCATATCAAAGTGGGACCAGGCAAAGCATGAAAAATTATTTTTGAGAAAACTTACTAGTTCTGGTTTGATATTGTCAGGGACATCAGATCCTACCAGTACATGCCTGTCAGGATACTCAGGGTCTAAAATTACCTGATCTGTCTCCATTTTTGTTTCTGCCACATAAGTACTCCTGATAGGGTACTGTAATTACTAGGCGAGAGACTTACCTGCCTTGGAGGGTTTTAATGATTCAGTATAACATTCCTGAGCAGACTTTTGTTCACCTTTAATAGTTGCTATTCCCCATTCTGTTGGTATCTTGACGCATTGGTGATAAGTTGAAGGGATAGCTCGGACATTATGGATCCAAGGCCTACCTAGGATGGCGTTGTAAGATGACAGGCAATCCAAGACTCCAAATCTCTCACATGAGGAGACACCTTCCACGTATGGTGGCAGGTAGATTTCTCCCAGAGTGTTCTTTGTTTCACCACTGTATCCTACCAAGACATTTGATTTCTTTAGGATCTGGCTTTCATCAATCTTCATTGCTTTCAGAACGTCAAGCATGATCAGGTTAATTGAGTTTCCCCCATCTACTAAAATTATGAGGACACGTGCAGTTCCTATTTGCATGGTAATGACCCAGCCGTCATGATGTACATCAGGGATTCCCAACATGTCAGTATCATCAAAAGTAATTTAAGGTAAATTTTTGGGTTTAAAAGGAGATTTCATTTTTGACTCCTTGGTTATTTTCTTTGCAGCAGAGCTGGTCAGGCCGCAGATTTCAGATCCTCCATTGATGAACTCGACCTCATAGATGGGTGGTGCTGGAGGCAGGTCACGTTGTGGTCTCGCCTGGTCCTTTCTTGTTCCATTGTCTTCCTTGCTCTTTGATGGCATTAGATCTTTTAGGTAGCCTTTCTTTAACAGGTAAGCCACTTACCTGCGTAGTCCCACATATTCCTCTATTGTGTGTCCTATGTCAATGTGTAACTCACATCATCTCGTTGTGGCTTTCCTTGAGTTAGGGTTGTCTATCTTCTTTGGCCACTTGAAAATGTCTCCCATATTGTCAAGCCTTTTGATCAATCCTGCAGTGTCAACAGAGAAGTTATATTCTTGAATAGGGGGATAAGTATAGGAGTTACCTCGTTGTTCGTGTGCATAATTGACTTTTCATTTGTCAGTCCTGGTATAAGGTGATGGCCTGGAACTGCTTCCTCTGTGATTGGAACTTTTCCTGTTGGACCTGTCATATCCTGGGTTGTTGTCAGTGGTATCTGCTTTGAAACCTTTATCCTCTTCTAGCCGGATGTAGCAAAGGGCCAATGCCTGGACATCTTCAAAGGTCTGCCAAGGCTTCATACTCATTTCATCATAGAAATCACTGTCCAGTGGTAGCCCTTGCCTGAAAGCTTCCACAGCTGTTCTAACATCACATCTGGTAATTGATACTTTCTCTTTGTTAAATCTAGTCATGAATGTTCTGATTGATTCGCCAGGCTTTTGCTTGATCCTATACAGATCACTGGATCTCTTTTCAAGTTCCCTACTGTTGGCGAGTTGGTGGTTGAAGGAGTTTATCAAGTCAGCAAAGGATTTGATGCTTCAATTTGGTAGATTTATGTACCATTGTAGGGCAGGTCCATTCAGGGTTGTTCCAAATCCCTTGCACATGCAAACTTGTCGTAGTTCACTAGGTATGGAGGTTGCCAACATTCTTTGTTTATAGTAGGCTACATAATTTTGTGGGTTTGTGGTTCCATCATAGATTCTCATTGATGGTACCACAAACTTTTTTGGTAGATCTATCTTTGCTATCTCATCACGAAAGGTGAGTCAGCATAACTTTCTGGGTTTGCTTCCTCAATGGGTGTGGGTACTCCAGGGATCTTCTCAAATTTCTCATGGAGTTTCTGGATTTCCTAGAGCATGGCCATCATTATTGCTGTTGTTTTTGTGTTGTTTGGATTTAGGTTTTGATTATTTTTTACCTAGATGCCCCACGGTGGGCGCCAATTGTTTTAGCAGGAATTCTTACAAAGGCATTGTCCTGCCAAGGAAGATTTTGTAGGGCGATCTAACTCAAATTGAATAGCCTGACTAGTATAATTGAATAAATAAAGGAATAAATGAAAAAGTATGATACAGAGATTTATACGTGGAAAAAACCCTCGGAATAAGGGAAAAAACCACGGGCACCATCCAAGCCAGGAGGGATTATCACTATAAATTTAGATATCCTGACAGGGAATTTATATGTCATGCGAAGTATATAGCAAGGCTGCTTAGTAGTATTGCTAAGATCTTTAGTCGAATACAAGTATGAGAATAAAGTGAGAGTAAGTAGTTGTGTAAGCAAGTGTCCTCTTCTTTTCTTCTTCTCTTCTGTTTATAATAGCTTTGCAACGGCTCCTTCAGGTTAGTTGAAGGGTTTCCTGGTAAATAGGACTCGTGCCCTATTTACCCGGAGATGGTTACTTGACTTCTGCTACATTACAGCCGTTAGCCTTGCTTGGTAGACTCTTCTATGTTTTTGTGTTGAATGCTGAATGGGTCTTCCTTGTTTATAGGAACTGTTTTTCTATATCCAGACCGTGCTTCTATTGTTGCCTATCTTGCTCTAATTATGCTGTATTTATGCCTGACGTGGTATCTTTTCAGGCCAAGCCTATTGTCCTGTCTTTCCCTCCTGGTTGATGCCTGATCAGGCGTCCCAATTATTCTATATGAGATAACTTTGGTTCAGGCTTGGCTTTGGGCATTTCCTAACTCATGTCTGACAAGGCAGGGTAATTCTGGACCCAACAAGTTATATTGTACTTTATAGTTTGGTTTTGATGTAATCACTTTAAATTAATTTACTTAAAGTGCGTTTCTTGATGGTCACTTTTGATTACTATGCCTCGGGTAACCGAGATGGTAGCATTCTCATGCATTAGGTGGTCCTGGTAAGGCACATGGTGTATGGGGGTGTTACAAAGTGGTATTAGGGCAACGATTTTGGAACCTGTAACTAATGAACTCAATGAATCTAGAGACTCAAAATAAAATGAACCCGGGTAGGAGTTGATAGGAGCTAATGCAAAGGCTTGGGAGACGTGCTAAAGTAGCGATCTCGCCCTATAACTTTGAACCGGTCACTACTGGGTGTCATGGGATCTCTATGTGTTTACTAATGTTCTATTGCTTATGTTTGATGATATATTGTATAGCAATGTTGGATGAATGATTGTGGTGGATTGGTGAATATGGTGGAAAAAGGTGAAGAAGATGTATATAGTAATATGTTGTGGATGATCATGTTGTATGGTGAAACTGATTTATAATGTGGCAATCTTAGTAACATGAGATTAGGGGATGTGATATGATTATACATGATTTTGTTTGCGTAATGTTATATAATAAAGTTATATACGTGTTTACTGTTGTTTCATATGCACATATTGGATGAAGAATGTGGTTGAAATGGATGAATTGATTGGAAAAGATGGAGAGGCAATTGCATGAGAATATGAATTTCGTGATTAAGAATATGTTTAGGTGACGAAGTGGAGTTGTAATATTGTTGTATTAGTAACATGGGAATAGGAGTTGTAATGTACAAGTATGATTTGTTTTACGAAAAGTTATAAAGTTAAAGCATGCGGGTAGTCCATGATTGATAAGTTTAATAATATATGTGCATGATGGATGTTGTTGTTTGGCTTTTGTAGATAGTAACATGTGGTTAGGGATAGTGGTTTTATGAGTATTGAGTTGTTTTTCTTTACCTTGTTGTTTAAGTTGTTTGGAAGTAAAAATCAAGTAGTTATGTTGTCCGATTATAGAGGGGTTGTATTTAAACTTTTATAACTTGAGAATTATATATGATTTTGATGTGATTTCAATTGGAGGTGATAGCTTATTCTTTTACGATTCTAAGGATAGGTCACACGCCCAAAATGGCCAAGAAATGAGTGAAATATGACTGTTTTACGAAAATTGGACAGTGCTGAGAAATGTGTAGGGTACTCGATCGAGTACCCCTTACTCGATCGAGTAGCCCTGATAATTTGTTATACGTGCTTCTGACCTTCACCTACTCGATCAAGTAGGCTGTACTTGATCTAGTGACCCCTGTTTTGGGTCATATGCTTATCTTTTGACTTCGTCGCATATCATGTTTAATAAAAAGGTGTTCTTTTGCTTCTTTATACATTGTTTTACGTATGTGTTGGTTCTGATGCGTAAGTTGCCAGATCTTATGATGTAATGAGTATGTGGACAAGGCCCTCGGGAACTGCGTCCGCGGGATCCACACTAGGCATAATCGACTCGAGGTTCTTTCGAATCGAATTAAGACAAATTAGAGTCGCCACCAAGTTTTTTTGGGAACTTGGAATCGTTCAAGTCAACTTTACACCTTTCATCGAAAAGCATAAAGCCAATCGACTACGAGTGATTAAAGATAAAGACTTGTACCCTATATCACTCGATTTGAATGACTCTCGTAATCCAATGGTATTTAGACGGATCCACAAACCATAGATCTTGAGTAAGGGGTGAGGGTACGTGTTAGGAAGCCCATAAGGACACCTAACCCCGCCCGTCGATAACGGCCTCTACTAAGTCAAGTGTCGGATTTCAAACAAGGTCATAGCTACTACGATATATGATATGCAAACATCGTTTTAAAACCCTAACATGTGACAACAATTTCTATGTCGTTTAATGCATGAATACTAACTTTGTCAAAGTTGTTTTAGCATGTTGGTTGATTTGAAATAAAAGATGCGCAAACACGGCTTAGGAGGAATGGGGAGCCATTGGGATCTATCCTATTACAACCCGGGCATTTCATGCCGACACAACGAGAAATAAATTACAACTCAATCTAATTACAACAACTATCGTAACTACTTTGACTCAGATTACAATACAAACTAACAAAATACAACTTAAACTATTAAGTCTTAATAAACGAAACAAATGTAAACAAAAAAGCTAAAGCTAAGTTAGACTAATTAAAGATGTTAGTCGAATTATTAGTTAATAAACAAATTAGATTAGAATTAAACTAATTAAATTAAAATAAATAAGTACAAAGGCTTGAAATAAATTAGGTATAACTTATTAATTAAATTGAACCCAACTTATTAAAATTATTCACCAATCCATATTTATTAAAATAGGATTAGTAAACAATTAAAGAAACAAAAGAAGAAAAGAAACTAAAACTGGCAGACCCGTGCAGTGCACGGATCAGAAGTCAGGCAGACCCGTGCAAGGCACGGTTTTTGTAGAAAAGCAAAGTTAATTATGTTTTAATTACGAAATCAGTAAAATAAATTACGAAAAAATTCATTAAATTAAATTTACAGATTTTGAACCATAAAAGATAATTAAAATGACTTTTAAAAAATTAGAAATAAATAAAACAAATTAAAGGTTAATTAATTACAAATTGAATTAAATAAATACGAACTAGGTTAGGTACAATTCTAAATCGTCAACGAGTTCAAATGGAAAGGTGTTAAGCACGCACTTCCATGCTAGCGAGAAAATTAGTGAAAGGGAAGATGAATTCAATTAAGTTACTGGAATTGTTAGTTGATTTTAAAGCTTATGTCGAAGCCACCTAACATGTCTAATTAGGTTATTAAATTGATCTAATGTCATCTAAATAAGTTATATGTTAACAATCAGAAGTCATACTAACATGCAACGGGTCCTAAGGTGGGTCGAATTGGCCGAGACAAACGAAGGGTCAAAAACGAGGAGCGAAGTTAGAAATTCGTTTATTTATGCCCTACCTTGAACACGAGGATATGTAAATGAGACGGGGGTGTACGACCGACTGATGTAGCGGTTTCTTTCCCATCTCAAGTCAACGCGGTGTTCATGGTGGTACTTTAACTCATACTCGGACTAAACTAGTTTCATAGTTAATTTAAACGATAAATAAAAAGCGATAAACAAACAAAACAAACTATAAGAAAAACAAACATAAAAACGAAATAAAAAAGGAGAAAGAGGAGGATTTGATGCACCTCAACCTACATGTATCGTTGACACCGTCTTGGGTCGTAATCGATGGTAGATTTTATCTCGAGAGGCCGTCGTCGACGAAGAAACAAAGCAAACACGCGTTTTTGGCAAATCTGGACAGCAACTTTCAAACAGCGATTTCTCCCTCGTTTCACGATGAAAATTCGATTTAAAAGATGTTTTGAAAACTAGAAAGAGAGGAGAACAGAGATATTAAAGCAACCCCTGCTCGTTTTGAGTTATTGGGCACGAAAAACGAGCACAGACAAACTGGACAGACAGAACAAATCACAAAAACAGAGTGTATAACACTCTGTTTTTCGAGGGATTTCGTGTACTCTCAAGGGCAATTTGGCTCGTAAATCTTTGTCTAATGTGTAGATGGATGTTATGTGGTTAATTAGGAACAAGAAAATCGAGTTTTGATGGAGGTTTGAGGGAGGAACGAATTGTTTTTCGTGGAGGACACACAAACAGTTTTAGTTTGTATGTCGGTTTTGTGGAGGGTTTTTGAGAGGCAATTAGGGTTTGTTTCTGAGGTTTAAAGCTTGTGAGTGATGGTAGGATGTGGGGAGAACTTAGAGGAATGAATGTATGGTGAAGGGTGGGTATTTATAAGGAGTTAAAGTAGGGCAAAAGAGAGGGAGAGGCAGTCGGGCCTGCTCACGCATAGCTGCTGTCCAGCAGCTTTTGTGAGGGTTTGAGAGGGGTTTTCTTGGTGATTAAGCTAGGGTAATATGGGTAGGATACTAGGGTATGGGTTAGGGTTAATGGGCACGGGTTTTGGTGGTATTTGGAGCGGGTTTTGGACTCGGGTTTGAGATGCAAAACAGGGGGGCTGCTCGTGTATATGCGGGCTGTTGGGGACGATTTGGGATGGAATTTTGGGCCATGGTTATGGGGGTTCGAACTGGGTTGGATGGGTAGAGGCTTAGGTTGGTTAATGTACTCGATATTCGTGCCAACTCGTAAAGAAAACGGGCCCAAAAACCGAGCTAAAATCGAGCTCAAAAACATGCTTCTAAAACGAGTTTTCTTCGCTTTTAAAATCGATTTTTCAAATCAATTAACTCATTAAAATAAATGATTTTTCAAATCAAATATATTCATAAAATGATTTTTCAAATCAATTATTTATTTTATTTTCAATAAAATAAACTTGGGAAAATAAATTCAAAATAAAATAAAATAAATTGAATTCACCTCAAAAAAACCATAATCAATAAAATGAATTCACTTAAAAAAACATTAATTTAAATATCATTTAAATTAATAAAATACTTCATCGACGACGCCCATTCTACATCGTAAAACGAGCTTCAAATAATGACAGTGACAACTAAAGAATACATGTGTCCTATCATCATCGGGTGTTTGTCGGGTTCTCTATAAATTCCAATATCGACGGATACGGGTATCTACAGAGCCCCCACTTTGACTGAGGCTTGGACAAGGCGAAAGTCAAAGTATACCCCAGGTCCCTCTCGACCTGAGGATTCTTCGGGTCGTTTATAGTCCATTAGACTTGCGTATATAAGCTCTTGCCACCATAAGAAGAGATCATAGCTGAAACTTCGTCGGGATTAACTCTTCCTTCATTGCGTCAATTATCATCGTTGGTCATCGACCCCTAAATTGCATATATGGTGGATTGAGCCTTATCCTTAGGCGCCTACGTATCCGTTTCTCGACGGAATCAAACCCGCGTCGTAGTTCGGCAGAATCACGACAAATGCCCAAAGTTTATCATCTCACGGCATTTGTCCAAAATTCATCATCTGTTGACATTTGCCCAAAATTTATCATCTGCTGGCGCTTGTCCGAATGGGACGGGACTTTCCAAGGAGGTTGCCGCCACTTTCATTATTTGCTTTCAGCTACGGAATTCTTCCATTTCATACTCTTGTATTGAATTAAATTCTTGGTGGATGTCATCCTTTATATCTTGATAATGGTCTCTGAAGCCAACGGCTTCAGAGCCCCCAGTTTGCAATGGCTCTAAAGTCGAAGACTTTAGAGCCCCCAGTTGAAGCATATCCTGCTAAAATTGGAACACAAAAACGTACTAGCAATAATCATTACATAACCACATTTGGATCATCGATCTTGAAGTTGGATCATTTGAAATACTGGGTCATCGACCCGAAAATTGAATTTGAAAATTTTGAAAAAATTGGGTCATCGACCTGAATTTTGAATTTGACATTACTTGGTATGTTGGGCCATCGACCCAAAAAATTGAATTTGAATTTTTGAATTTTGAAAGATTGGATTATCGACCCGAAAAGATTCTACTACTTGGATCATCTATCCATAATTTGCAAAAAGTTTTTGAAATTTCGGAATTTTGAACTTTTGAAATTTTTGAATTTTGAACTTTTGAACTTTTGAAATTTTTGAATTTTGAACTTTTGAATTTTTTTTTTTTTTTTTTTTTAATCGAACCTTGATGGGTGAGCATGAAATACGACTCAGACACTCTGTATGACCGGTAAACAACGTGGGCGTAGCCCGCTACCGTAAAACAAAAAAGGAAAATAAAACCGTAAGTGTGCACGGGCTTTAATTCAAATATGGACTTGTCGAGGGTAGAAATGTAAATCGGCCGTTCCGGCGTTCCCCAAAACGCGATAGATGTGCGAAAACCCGATGCATCGTGCCAAAGACTGGTGTGAACTGGGGCGGGCCTAAGAGGCGCGCGACCCAAGGCCCACACGGCTCAGAAAAACGGCACCCTAGGGGTGTCATCCTAGATGTTTCCTTCCCTTATTCTTTCTATATATAAGGAAGAGCTGTATTGCCAAATTTATTCTGCTTTCCCCCAAACTGGTGCTAATAACATAAATCATTATGAATAATCTAGCGAGTGCTATGCGAGCATGGGAGACAGATTTCACCGGGCGCAGAGACAAGAATTAAAGACCGCTCAACTGGCGCAATTACTTCCCTTACGCCAGATCCCCCTTCAACCTGCGTTGTTGGAACACTGCCTTAGCTATTGGGATCCTTGTAACCATGTTTTTGCTTTTCCTGAGGGGGAGATCTGCACTCTACCCGAAGAGTTTTCTGCCCTGGGAGGATGGGATGCTGAGGCCATACCGGCTATACCAAAATTTCATTCGGGATGGCGTGGAACATATCTAGACTGCCTTGGCCTTTCCAGGACGGAGTCTGAGGAGATAGTTACTGGTGACGAAGTCAACCTTTCTGCTGTTCATCGGAAATTTTGTATCTTGCGAAACAAGATTTTTTCACAAACAGAGCCGCATCTTTGCAGCGGGGCCTTTGAATTGATCATGTTACACCTTTATGTCTTTGAAGGTAGGATGAACAAGACAACTTGTGTAGGACAAGCGAAGCTTTTGTCTATTGTATCGCAGATGGAGACGGGACATAACCCTTCCTGGATTATTCTCGCTGAAACCCTCCGGGGTTTAGATGCTAAGAAAATGAACCCTGGTGCCGATTGGTCGGGATGCTCCCGTCTATTGCAGGTAACAAAATCTATTCTCCTGATTTCGCATCCTTGATTGATTTTCCTTTTACCACAATTCTTGTGCTGTTGCCACGATTTATTTATATTTCGCCACGATTTTGTTGCATTCTGCCACGATTTTGTCACGATTTTGTTGCATTCTGCCACGATTTTGCTGTATTCTGCCACGATTCCTGCCACAATTCCGTTTTTTTCCTTCTTTTTCTTTTTTTTTCTCTTTTTTTTCTTTTTTTTTCGTTTCGTTTTTTTTTTGTCACGTTTTTTTTCTTTTTTTTTTGTCACTTTTTTTTTTTTTTTTTTCATTTTTTCTCTTTTTCTCATTTTTTTTATTCTTTTTCATCTTTTTTCTCTCTTTGAAAATGATCTTCTATTCATTCTCTTAGTCACAAATGGATACACCTTGAAAACTGGGCTTCGCCAACTAATTTGGGTAAGAACTAACAATTCCTTGTTAGAACGGGTTGATATCTCCTCTCTTCGAGATGGGATGATTTTGTTGGGGATGGGCTTACCTTCCATCATCGATAGGGAAGTCAGGAGCTAGTCCGGGTTCATCATAGAATCATCTAAAGGCTTGTGTTAAGCATTGGTTTTGATGGAGGTTTTCTACCGCCAGACATGGAATAGGTAAAGGAATCAAACACAGGATCCTAGTGTACCTTACATTTTGAAACGGGACATATTTCTACCCTAGGGATGCCTTTTAGTGTGTTGTGCGTTTTAACATGTTTCGGAATGATTGAGGATTGGAAAAAAGACATATTTGGAAATGAAACTGCAACTTTTTATTGGAATGATAAAAGCTTAACAGACTCGAAGAAACGATTCCTAGGAGACATCCAAGGTCATCGCGGAACAAACGACTCAAATTCAAAAAAAGAAAGTCCTAGACTCGACTCGACTAAGATAAGAAAACAGATCCGACTCATAATTTTCAAATCTAGCTCCGAGCTTTCCCTTGTTCAGTTGTCAACTTAGATGCTCGACTCTTGTCCTTGATCCCTGTGATGGTTTGCCTCCATCCCGAAGTAGTCCTCTGAGGATCTACGCCAGTGATGAAGGTTGGTGAATCGAATTGTCTTTTATTAACTTCGTTAACGAGAGGAGTACATTCTAGAGCAAGACTCCCGACTTGAATTTCATTCTTCGGGTTTGGCAAGAATTCAAAGCAATCCACAAATATCTTCCCGATGAACACCCCTTTCAAGTGACATGGGCGTATAAGATGGGAATAATCGACATTGTCTTCGACAGAAACAAAGTTGAAGTGATCGCCAAATGGATTGGTGATGTTATTAGGTTTAACAGCTGGGATCGGGAGCGTTCCATTCTCAATCATGTCTTGAATTTCGTGCTTCAGTCGATAGCACCTTTCAGTATCATGGCCTTTCCCTTGATGAAAGGCACAGTAGGCATTTGGTTTATACCATTTACCTTGTTGATCAGCGGGAGGGTCCGGAGTTGGACCAATAGGCTTCAGCTTTCCTTGGGCTATGAGCCTTTGGAGAGCATATGTATAAGTGCATCCGATATCGGTGAATGCCCTAGGTGTTTGGCGCTGCGACTTCTTCGATTGCCCTTCTAAGAGGTTGATGGCTTCATCCAAATGGGTCGTTGCTGGGGCCTTGCCCTTAGACGATGAGGCCCCTTGGTACCCTTTCGGCCTTTCAGCCTCTGCCCTTATGACATCATCTTCTACCTTTATCCCGATTCTTATCAATTCTTTGAAAGAGCCAAAATTCTGGTATTTCAGAGCATTGCGGTAAATAGGTCGTAGATTCTTTACGAACTTATATACCATTTCAACTTCATCGGGCTTTTTGGCTAGTTTCACGCTTTCAGTAGCCATCTTGCAAGGAATTCAGAAAGCCTTCTTCTTCTTTCGTGTCATCACCTC
The DNA here is from genome assembly GCF_048544455.1 of Silene latifolia. Lineage (NCBI taxonomy): Eukaryota > Viridiplantae > Streptophyta > Magnoliopsida > Caryophyllales > Caryophyllaceae > Silene > Silene latifolia. The sequence continues at coordinate 358,451,289 of NC_133538.1, forward strand.
CAATGTTCTTATGTTGGTTTGAATCTCGACATTATCAGCATAGTGCTTACAGAACTCCACCGTAATATCTTCGAAAGTGGGGAAGTTCTTAAGGTCAAGATTGTAGAACCACGCCTTCGGGTGTTCATCCAGAGATTGAGCGAAAATTTCAGAGAGCATGTTAGCAGGTACTCCCTTCAGTGCTAAGTACCCCTTATAGGCCTTAACATGGTGGACTGGATCTTCTGTGCCCTTAAACTTTGGGATGTCAGTGAGTACCATGTTCGTGGGCAACTTATCCTGCACCGGGGCATAGGCCCTAGCATTCTCATAGTGAATGTTCTTCCCCTGGGAGAGTTTCAAACGGTCTTCGATGAACTTGAACCGTTTTTCTAGATCAGTCAGTGGTGGAGGGGAATCTTCACCCAGCTTAGATTCGATTGCATCCATTCGGGTCATCATGAGGTTCACGGCCTCAGTAAGCTTGTTAACAAAGATCTTCCATTGCTTGACGTCGGGTTTTTGGCGGCCTTTCTACAAGAAAACCCCGTACTGAGTCAATATTTAAAGTAAGAGCCCCTGCACACTTAAGGACACGACCCCAACTTGACTCAAACAAAGACTCGACTTGAGATTTACTAACCAGAGGTTCGACTCACGGTTGGATCTAGACCTTGATTCATTTTAGACTCGACAAAACGACATGACTCAAGCTGTCATAGCTCGATTCTAAACTGGACTCGGTGTGGCCAAACCCGTGATTGGACTAAGATAGCCCATAGGTTCGGGTGAAACGCCCTAAATGGCCTAGCTTGGGCATTTTTGTGGACTATCCTAGACCAAAAGGTCGACCAACATGACTCAAGGCCCAAGAGGTGAACTTGGGTGACCCAACAAGGTCGTGTTCTAGACTCTTAGAACGAAACACACCCGGCCTAACACGGCCATGACCTGGACACGACTTGACGCATTTCATGCTTGGTTGAGGTTCGAGAGGCATTTTGGATTGGTTTTGAAAAAAAAAAACGAAAGATTGATTCGAAAATGAGATTTGAAATGGGCAGCATGCCGGCTATAAAAGTTCATTTTGGGCCGAAAATTCTAGTCCTATTTGGGCAGCATTCCGCGTTTTTAAAACCATGCTATTTTGAAAGTAAGTTGTTCAAAAGTTCGGTTTTGAGAAGGACATGGGAAATTTCGAAAAGACTCGGGAAAACAATTTGCACATTGTCATTCTCATGTTACAAGGATGTATGCTCCTAGACCTCTCTAAGTCTCGGTCTTTCTACAAGAAGGTATATGCCCTCCATCCTTTTGCGGTCTTATAGAGCAAGGTGTCTTAAGGTAGAGTACCTAGAAGATCGTCCCCACCATCAAGAACCACGCGAGGTGAAGTGGAAGCGAGCAATGTGCAGCTTCCTAGCATAGTGGGACGTCGCCCCCCACGCATCACGAAGAAACGCTGGGACGGCCCGGGCAAGTCCTTAAGGGTTTATGAATGAATCGTAGCACTATGAGTAATGTTTTACTTTCCAACACTTTCTTTTCAAGTTTCACCTCGGAGGAAAAGACCCTAGAAACAAAGTGTAACTAGTCCTCTTTTTCCCAGCAGAGTCGCCAAACTGTGGACAAGGCCCTCGGGAACTGCGTACGCGGGATCCACACTAGGCATAATCGACTCGAGGTTCTTTCGAATCGAATTAAGACAAATTAGAGTCGCCACCAAGTTTTTTTGGGAACTTGGAACCGTTCAAGTCAACTTTACACCTTTCATCGAAAAGCATAAAGCCAATCGACTACGAGTGATTAAAGATAAAGACTTATACCCTATATCACTCGATTTGAATGACTCTCGTAATCCAATGGTATTTAGACGGATCCACAAACCATAGATCTTGAGTAAGGGGTGAGGGTACGTGTTAGGAAGCCCATAAGGACACCTAACCCCGCCCGTCGATAACGGCCTCTACTAAGTCAAGTGTCGGATTTCAAACAAGGTCATAGCTACTACGATATATGATATGCAAACATCGTTTTAAAACCCTAACATGTGACAACAATTTCTATGTCGTTTAATGCATGAATACTAACTTTGTCAAAGTTGTTTTAGCATGTTGGTTGATTTGAAATAAAAGATGCGCAAACACGGCTTAGGAGGAATGGGGGAGCCATTGGGATCTATCCTATTACAACCCAGGCATTTCATGCCGACACAACGAGAAATAAATTACAACTCAATCTAATTACAACAACTATCGTAATTACTTTGACTCAGATTACAATACAAACTAACAAAATACAACTTAAACTATTAAGTCTTAATAAACGAAACAAATGTAAACAAAAAAGCTAAAGCTAAGTTAGACTAATTAAAGATGTTAGCCGAATTATTAGTTAATAAACAAATTAGATTAGAATTAAACTAATTAAATTAAAATAAATAAGTACAAAGGCTTGAAATAAATTAGGTATAACTTATTAATTAAATTGAACCCAACTTATTAAAATTATTCACCAATCCATATTTGTTAAAATAGGATTAGTAAACAATTAAAGAAACAAAAGAAGAAAAGAAACTAAAACTGGCAGACCCGTGCAGTGCACGGATCAGAAGTCAGGCAGACCCGTGCAAGGCACGGTTTTTGTAGAAAATCAAAGTTAATTATGTTTTAATTACGAAATCAATAAAATAAATTACGAAAAAATTCATTAAATTAAATTTACAGATTTTGAACCATAAAAGATAATTAAAATGACTTTTAAAAAATTAGAAATAAATAAAACAAATTAAAGGTTAATTAATTACAAATTGAATTAAATAAATACGAACTAGGTTAGGTACAATTCTAAATCGTCAACGAGTGCAAATGGAAAGGTGTTAAGCACGCATTCCATGCTAGCGAGAAAATTAGTGAAAGGGAAGATGAATTCAATTAAGTTACAGAATTGTTAGTTGATTTTAAAGCTTATGTCGAAGCCACCTAACATGTCTAATTAGGTTATTAAATTGATCTAATGTCATCTAAATAAGTTATATGTTAACAATCAGAAGTCATACTAACATGCAACGGGTCCTAAGGTGGGTCGAATTGGCCGAGACAAACGAAGGGTCAAAAACGAGGAGCGAAGTTAGAAATTCGTTTTATTTATGCCCTACCTTGAACACGAGGATATGTAAATGAGACGGGGGTGTACGACCGACTGATGTAGTGGTTTCTTTTCCCATCTCAAGTCAACGCGGGTGTTCATGGTGGTACTTTAACTCATACTCGGACTAAACTAGTTTCATAGTTAATTTAAACGATAAATAAAAAGCGATAAACAAACAAAACAAACAAAACAAACTATAAGAAAAACAAACATAAAAACGAAATAAAAAAGGAGAAAGAGGAGGATTTGATGCTCCCTCAACCTACATGTACCGTTGACACCGTCTTGGGTCGTAATCGATGGTAGATTTTATCTCGAGAGGCCGTCGTCGACGAAGAAACAAAGCAAACACGCGTTTTTGGCAAATCTGGACAGCAACTTTCAAACAGCGATTTCTCCCTCGTTTCACGATGAAAATTCGATTTAAAAGATGTTTTGAAAACTAGAAAGAGAGGAGAACAGAGATATTAAATCAACCCCTGCTGGTTTTGAGTTATTGGGCACGAAAAACGAGCACAAACAGAACTGGACAGACAGAACAAATCACAAAAAACAGAGTGTATAACACTCTGTTTTTCGAGGGATTTCGTGTACTCTCAAGGGCAATTTGGCTCGTAAATCTTTGTCTAATGTGTAGATGGATGTTATGTGGTTAATTAGGAACAAGAAAATCGAGTTTTGATGGAGGTTTGAGGGAGGAACGAATTGTTTTTCGAGGAGGACACACAAACAGTTTCAGTTTGTATGTCGGTTTTGTGGAGGGTTTTTGGGAGGCAATTAGGGTTTGTTTCTGAGGTTTAAAGCTTGTGAGTGATGGTAAGATGTGGGGAGAACTTAGAGGAATGAATTTATGGTGAAGGGTGGGTATTTATAAGGAGTTAAAGTAGGGCAAAAGAGAGGGAGAGGCAGTCGGGCCTGCTCACGCATAGCTGCTGTCCAGCAGCTTTTGTGAGGGTTTGAGAGGGGTTTTCTTGGTGATTAAGCTAGGGTAATATGGGTAGGATACTAGGGTATGGGTTAGGGTTAATGGGCACGGGTTTTGGTGGTATTTGGAGCGAGTTTTGGACTCGGGTTTGAGCTGCAAAATAGGGGGGCTGCTCGTGTATATGCGGGCTGTTGGGGACGATTTGGGATGGAATTTTGGGCTGTGGTTATGGGGGTTCGAACTGGGTTGGATGGGTAGAGGCTTAGGTTGGTTAATGTACTCGATATTCGTGCCAACTCGTAAAGAAAACGGGCCCAAAAACCGAGCTTAAATCGAGCTCAAAAACATGCTTCTAAAACGAGTTTTCTTCGCTTTTAAAATCGATTTTTCAAATCAATTAACACATTAAAATAAATGATTTTTCAAATCAAATATATTCATAAAATGATTTTTCAAATCAATTATTTATTTTATTTTCAATAAAATAAACTTGGGAAAATAAATTTAAAATAAAATAAAATAAATTGAATTCACCTCAAAAAAACCATAATTTAAATATCATTTAAAATAATAAAATGAACTCACTAAAAAAAAAACATTAATTTAAATATCATTTAAATTAATAAAATGAATTCACTTAAAAAAACATTAATTTAAATATCATTTAAATTAATAAAATACTTCATCGACGACGCCCATTCTACATCGTAAAACGAGCTTCAAATAATGACAGTGACAACTAAAGAATACATGTGTCCTATCATCATCAGGTGTTTGTCGGGTTCTCTATAAATTCCAATATCGACGGATACGGGTATCTACAGAGTAACACCTTGTAATGGGTATGAGTTCGGTGGGGAGGACATGAGTTATTTGTGGTGGTGATGGATAGTGGAAAAGGACAGGGAAGATTGATGAGTTTATCGAGTCAAGGACCATGTTTTGTGTGATGTGGTGAGTGGTATAGTCGCGTGTTGAGTAATGTAAAAGTAAGTGAATATGGGCAAGGGATGATGTAAGTCTAAAGAACGTGAGAATGAAAAGATTGAAAGGAAGGATGTGGATAGTAGCAACTTGAGATGTGTAAGGAATTATGGAGGGAGATGGTTAGGATTATGTTGGTTAAGAATATATGTAATGAAAGGTCGTTGTAGAGGGATGGAGAATAGTGGTATATAATGAACTTAGATGGAGACATGTCGCGACGTGGATTTGTAGATAGTGAGTGAGTTTGGGTAATTTGGTTTATTAAGAGGTGAAACCAGTGTGTGATTTCCTTGGGCAATTAACGGTATGAAATGAGTTTTGGTTTCTAGATGGAGAGAAAAAAAAATTGAGAGTAAACTTTGCTTGTGTGGACGGATTGGTGACAAATGTGCGTGATAGCATGATGAGAAAAGATCCATGGTAAGAAAGAGTGAGATGGTACTGATATGAAATAATGGAATTTGAATTTTGGAGCAACGAAAAGGTAAGTGGATTACTAGAGAGTTAGGTACAAGGAGTAAGGAGATGAACTATTAATTGGTATTGTTGAGTGTAAAGGGAAAAGAAGGATAAAAGTAAGCAGAGAAAAACGTCGACCGGAGTTGAGGAACATGAAAGTAAGGAATCATGGAATGTACGATTGCATCATGAGACGTGTGAGTTAATGGTTATATAGGGGGTTTCGGGACAGCATGTTAGCCATGAGTTTCGAGAAGTTAAGGAGAGTAAAAGTTGGTAAAGTATTTACACGATATGAGATTTTTGGTGGGGAGTTAGGTGACGATACAGTTACGGATAGAATTGGAATGAATGTTCATGTAAATGTTGTTGACGGATTTGATGTACGTTATTTGGGATGTTAACCGAAGATGGGAAAGAAACCGTGATATTTAGAGATGAGTGTAAGAGATTTGTTATGCGAACAGTGGTGGTGTTGTGGTGTTGTCACTAGATAGTGGTTAAGGGTGATGATTAATATGAAAGGTAGCCATTATAAAGAGGTTGATTTGTTAGAGATCAGATTGATATGTATGGTTGTGAGGGAGTATAAGATGTGGTTATAGGAGGCAGTTGCTAGTAGTTGATTATTAGCGGTATGGTTATATTTGGCAGGAGGTGATGGTTATGCGAATGGGAGAATGTGTTATAAGGGTCATACGAGTTAAGCTCGGGCGAGAGGTAACCTTTATCAGGTGGTAACTTACGTGATCAGGATTAGTTAGTTAGATTCGAATACGGGTCTATGATATGTGTAAATGTTTGTGTGAAGTTCTGAACTCACGAGGAGTGGTATGGTGTGTTAGTCATAAAGTTGTTATCTGAATGTTCTGTAATATATGTTGGGTACGATAACCTAATGGGATGATTTTCAAAAGTGATAATTTGGGTTATCTGGCATGGGTAGTTTTACTTGTATATGTATTCATGATATATGTTTATTCCGCGTAATGGTATGGATGATATTCACAAGGTTCTTATCTGTTTATTCAGTGTAATATGTTGCGTTGTGATCTAGTAAAGCGGTTTTGAGGAAGTTTTCTTGTCCGGGAAGTTATATTGAGTTAGTGTTTATGGGAATTGTGTAAGTTGTGATGACTGTGGATGTGGCTATTGTGCCTCAAATGGTGATCCGGGCACGGTACTTCGTGTTGTGATGCGGGTATTTTCGCGCTGCGGTGCGGCTGTTGGTGGCGGTGTTGCGATGCCGTCATCGGTTGTGGTGGAGTAGGAGGGATGATTACGATACGAGTTTTCAAAAGTACATACCATTTAGAGATAGATTGTTGTTTTGTTTACTGCTGTTTCCTACGAGTTTCGGTTTGGACAGATAGACGGTTGATTTGTTTATTGATGTTTCTTACCAGTTTCAGCTTGGGAGTAAGGGTAGAGTATGATATGGAATAGAGTTGTGTATGTTTCCGTTTTTTTATGGTATAGTGATATCCTGTTGAGGGGACACAATGCGAGAGGTTGTTGGAGTACTTGTAATCTTATTTTAGAGGAGGCATTGGGTGACAAAGTAATGGTAAGTGATTTGTATAACATGTGTTGTACTGATCTGGAAGTTGTATTGGGACAGTGAGTATAGGGTGTTGGACATTAGTATCATGTTAAGTGGTAGATGAGTTGTGGTAATAAAAGGGAGAACTTGAGGATCTAATGTGAGTGTGTGTAACAAGTGTGGATCGTGCGTTATGCTTTTGGAGATAGGTGCTTTATATAGAGAGGTAAGTCATTTTGCGGTAATAATGAAGAGTTGGTGTGGTGATTTTGCTGAGGATTTTATGGTATAGATTAGATGGAGTGCATAATGAATTGGGGAATGAGGACCGTTAGAGGAAGAGATACCTGGATATAGGAATGGTTGTAGATGTTGAGGTTATAGTCGGTTATCTTTGACATGCGGTGGTGATGAGAATAATGAGAAGATAAGATATGGCTAAGGAGCTAGTATTAGTGAGTTACGAGGACGTAACATGTATCTTAAGAGGAGTTGTATGCGACAAAAAGAGTTTGTTGGTTGTACATGTTGTAGTAGATTTGGAAGTTTGAGTCTTGGTGGAGAATAAAGAATGGATTTGTATTGTGGTTGATAGTATTAAAGGTCATGGTCGTGCTTGTAGTAGTGTGATGTTTATGAGTGTGAGAATACTTCGATAGTGTTGACAGTTGGATGATGATGTTTATGAGTTCGATAGTGTTGAAAGTTGGATGATGATGTTATGAGTGGGAGTAAACTTCGAGGACGAAGTTCCTTTTAAGGGTGGTAGAATGTAACATTCCGTTTGATGTTTATGAGAGTCTTGATAGTGGATTTTCAAGTGGATAATAGGCATTGAGACGAAGCTAGCGACGTTAGTGGATGGTATTTGGAAGTGTATGAAGTTAGTGTCGACAGACTATAATGTGTTGGATACAATATCGTGAGCCATGTTGTGGAGGTAGGCACAGTTGGTGGAGTTGGTGTTAAGAGTTCGTGTTTTATAGGTTGGGTTTGAATTTCGGGGACAAAGTTCGTTTTAAGCAGGGAAGACTTTAATACTACGGTTTTCTATGTCTTTAGGTACTCTATCGAGTGGGGCTTACTCTGTCGAATAAGTATGTTTGGTCAACAAAACAGTGTTCTGCTGATCGGTACTCGATCGAGTAAGTTGGGGACTCGATCGAGTAAGGGTCACTCGATCGAGTAAGTTACTTAATCGATCGAGTAAGTTTGTTTTACGGGTTGTTTTTGACGGGGTTTGATAGCAACGTTAGAAATATATATAATCTTAATCCGTCAATTACTTTTCATTTTTACACTTTTCTAAACTTCACAAAGACAAAACAAAGTTACGTTGCTTCTCTCTCTCATTGTTATCAAATCCTAAGGGCTAGAGTCGTCGGATCGTTGTGTTCTTTACGCCATTGAGATCGTAGTATTATGGGTGAGATCCTAGTATAGTTTTTAGATTTGTTCATTGATTTTGGTTGAAACCCTAATTGGGTAAATTGGGGGTTTTGGGAGTATTGTGTTTATTAGATGGTGATTATATGATTGTATGTTTGATAGGAGGTGATTTCATTGAAGAACGATTTTGATTAGCTGATTGTGATGATCTTGGTGGTTGCTTTTCCAGGTAGGGTTTCCCTACTTAGTTATTGTAAAAATGATTATAAGATGCTTAATTGGTTGATTGACATGATGATTATATCGTAATTGGTATTGGCATTGTTTTGAATTGATATTGTGATTTGTTGTTGTTTATTGTCTGTGGTTCTCGAGGTGCGCCCTCGGTTGAGTGGAGTCACTTGCGGGAGTGGCTTCACGCCATTGATTCGCCTTCTGTGGAACCCGCCACTGAAAAGGATGTGCACATTAAAGAACATGGGTTATTCGCTTGATGGAGATGAGCGGGGCTTAAGTGGGAAAGGCTACGGTCCCCCACTGGCGGTGTGGAATATCTGCTGCGATGGATATTCTGGCAGGGCTACACACTTTAGTATGTAGTCAGATGATTGGTGATGTGACGGTGTTGGAGATTGTGATTGTGTATCTGTTGTTGTTTATCTTATATTGTTTATGCATTAACTGACCCCGTTTAAATATTTTAAAAAATGTGGTGATCCATTCAGGGGTGGTGAGCAGTTGTCTAGCAGGTATACTGTGGATGCGCGTGGGATTAGATGGGGATGGAGTCTCAACGAGTTTGATAGTAGTCTTCCGCTATTGTGTCATGACATTTTATTTACTTTAGTTGGTTTTGGTTTGGAATAGTTGTATTGTACTTTATAGTTTGGTTTTGATGTAATCACTTTAAATTAATTTACTTAAAGTACGTTTCTTGATGGTCACTTTTGATTACTATGCCTCAGGTAACCGAGATGGTAGCATTCCCATGCATTAGGTGGTCCTGGTAAGGCACTTGGTGTATGGGGGGTGCTACACCGTCATCGTGCATTGAATCACTTGACCGACCATCTCGACCAACTACACCATCACTAAACTTAAAACACTCTTTTACATTGCTAAAACGGTTTTCAAACAGAGTTTTCCGACCAAACAAGTTGATACACTTTTGTCGATTTCTCATCTCAAGCCTAACATGTAAGTATGACGGAGTAAAAATCCCCTTCTATCATGTTTCTCATCTGTTTTATGACTATAACATGCTAAAACATGCATAACATGATTCAAATATGGGATAAATGAGCCAAAACCGGATTTTGGCCGGAGACAGAGGCTGCTTGTATACCAGCAGGGCTTGCGCCTAAAGCCCCTCTCAAGCCTTAATCCAACCGTTTTTGGTTTCATCTTCCCCTTAAATTCGTTTCTTATTTGTAATCGATTTTTACCATTTCAAATATCATTTCTTTCATGATAAACTTTTAACCATAAAATATTTTTTTATCCTTGGTTCTTAATACCATGACGGTTTAATCCGTGTTTCGGTGATAATATTTGGTTAAATACAAATAAAAGGTATTTTAAAACCTTTTATTTCATTTCTCTACATTTTCAAAACAAATGCATTAGTCATAAATACAAAATCATCCTTGGTTCTACATACCGTGTCGGATTTTAACCCGAGTACGATGATAAACATTGACTAATCACAAACAAATGAACTTAAAATAATTAGTTCAAATCATTTTCAAAACTATTAATGTCAAGTTTGCAAAACCGAAACCGACATCGGATATTGTCAAAATAATGATAATTATTCAAGTCTCGTTCTTCACATCAACACAAAAGCGGTCTAAACGACCTTTTCAAACCAAGACGGGTTCAAACACCCTCTTTTCAAACCATTTTACAAACCTTTTAATTGTCAGAAGACGTCCCTTCAACCGTCCATTGACCCGCGCCTAAACAGGCTAATCATTTTCCCATTTAAAACCAGGACAGGCCTGTTTGCATCGCCTGATGGCTCGCGCCTATATAGGCTGCCTGATGTAGACTCTGTTTCCTTCAAGCACTTGTCTAGGACGATCCCGACTTCGGTTAACCCGAATACAGGACGGATAAGATGACGAATCTGCCCATTTTACATTGTATTTGCAAAATGCCTCACTAAGACAAATGGATTACGTTATGCACCATAAACCTAACTAGGTAAATGGATGTTTAATTTACGTCTTGCATGCAAATCAACATTAAATCCAACTCGACGTCAAATACTTGATACTTGGATTAAACAACCTACATAGAAAGATCACATGTTAGGTTCGAACTTGTTGATGCGCATTCATGCATTTACCCGTTTTATCAACTTTTGCATTTAACCAACCAAGATCGATAAGTAGAGGCCGCTACCTTGGGCGGGATTGGGTGTCCGATTAAAGGGCTTCCCAATACGTACCTTCACCTCTTACTCAGAAACTTTGGATAGTGCACGACCTTATCCAGGGCGTATGAGAGTCATTCTAGAGATAGGATGCTAAAGAGGGACGATTCCTTATCTTTAGTACCTATGTCAAGCACCACTTTTTGCTTTGGTTGACCTAGGTATAAAGTGGATTCGAACGGGTTCCGAGCATCCCACAAATGCTTGGTGGCGACTCTGAACATCTCTTGCATCATTTCGAGACCCTTGCCGAGACGAAACCGACCGATCTAAAATGATCCGGTCGAACGCATTTTTACGTCGCCGAACGTGGCTTTCAAAAGACCGCTGCATGTCAACAGATCGGCTGGGCGTTGCAGGTGGCTATGTCCACAGTTAGGTTTAGTGGAAAAGCTAATCACCAGAATAAGGGATTTTGGACCCAAACATTTATCATATGCTGGTAGACTTGTTCTGGTGAACTCTGTTCTGACAGCTATTTATAGCTACTAGGTGAACATTTTTCTCATCCTAAAGGGTGTCTTGAATAGAATAATTCCATTTGCATGAATTATTTGTGGGATGGGAAGATTTATCATAAGAGAGTTCCATTAGTGAGTAAGGACAAGATGTGTACTGTGCTCCTAAGATTAAAGAGGGGCTTGGGATAAGGGACAACTACTCCTGGAACATTGCAATCATGGAAAAGTTAGTTTGGTGGATCTATTTTTGCCCTGATAGGTTATGCATTAAGTGGGTCAATCAGATTTACTTAAAAGTGGTGCCTTGGACTGATTATAATCCTAGTGGTGACTTTTTCCTCTGGATGGAAAACCATATGCAGGATTAGAGATAAATTGGCTCCTGGATATAGTAATGATTTATAGGATCTGGACACAAAAGGATATACTCTACGTAGTGTTATGAGCTCCTGAGAATGAAATTTCAGGAGGTTCACTGGCATAAAATTATTTGGACAGGCTGGTGTGTTCCAAAACACTATACTAGTTTGTGGGATGGCTAATTACAAGAGAAGCATTGCAGGTAAAAGACAAGCTTCATAAGCTTGGAATTGCTAATGATGCTGTTTATTTTATGTGTGGGAAGGAGAGTGAAACTCATACACATCTTTTGCAAGAGTGTTAGTACACTAGGAAGATTTTAGCTGCATTGAATGGCATCTGTGGGGTGGCTATTCCATAGGTGAATTTGCCTGATTGGGTTGGAAGCATGAAGTGGTCTTCATTGAAGAAAGGTGTTCATATGTGTGTGATCTTGGCTGCATTTCACAACATTTGGATGCAAAGGACCAAAGCTCGAGTTAAACGTGTGTTACTTAGACCTAAACTTGTAGCTGACCAAGTTAAACGAGTGGTCAAAATAAAGTTAAAGGTAAAACTCAATTCGGGTATGGATAGAAGAGATTTAGAGTGGCTAAGGAGTACTTGTCTTTTGCTGTAATTGCCTTATTTGTACGTTCTTGTCATTTAGGGCAACAAAATGGTTATGTGATACGTTCATTTCATATAGTCTTTTTGAGCCTTTATTGCACGTATTTCTATGTAATTTACGTAGTGTTATGCTACAAATGCCCCCGAATCAAATACTTTGGTTTGCTTTGTCTGATTGTCAGGAATGGACCCCAAAAGTAGCGGAATCATGCCTTTTTGTTGCCCTTAGCCTGCATTTATGGAGATGGAAGAATGAAAACGGAATTACCTGTGCCTCGAGAAGTGTGAAGTCGTCTCGGAAGCTAACCAATGATACAAGGCGCTGGTTCAGTGGCAGTGTACTCATCGAAGCCTTTTGTTGGCTAACATGTTCGATCGAGTAACTATGGTGAAGAGAAGAACTCGATCGAAGGGTCTGTTGCCTTCGATCGAGAGGTAGTATTTTGAAGGTTCTCGATCGAGAGGTGATGTCCTCGATCGAGAGGTTTGGATGGAAGAGGTGCTCGATCGAGTAGTTTTGTTATACTCGATCGAGAGCTTTTGTTATTAGACGTAGGAATATCTTAATTATGTTTTAGGTTAATAATATATCTTCCCTATATAAAGAGAAGACGTGATTAGGTTTAGTTATCATTCTTTCAGCATACTTTATTCTTAATTACTCATTAGACACTTTTCTTCCTTGTTCAACATCACCTTCTTCTCTATTTTTCGGATCCGAAACTTTTGTAATTTCTCTTTACTCTCTTCATTTAATTTAGTTCTTTCTTTGCATATCTTTAATCCTTGTTCTTAATTTATGCTATAATTAGTATTATTATTGTTTTATGTTATTTCTTATTAATCATCTTTATATCATGTCTTTTTTTGTTTCATTAATCATTGTTAGTTTTATCATCGCCATGAGTAGCTAATTCTTCTATTGCTGGGATTAGAGGAGCCATGGTAGTGAAACAATGATGTTATAATTAGATTAGGAGGTTTACATGTGAGAACTGATTCATAGCAATTTAATTGTAATCGTTTAGTTGAGTTTATGCTTCTAAACTATTTAGACCTAGATCGAGAGATTGGAATGAACAAACCTGTTATGAACAGTAGACTACACTAATAAGGGTGAAAGCTAAGTTAGTAGTATTTTAGGGCGGATAGCGGACTGAAAGGACCTTTCCTTTACCCTTCTCATATTAGATCGACTAATCTCGTTATGACCGAATTGGCTCATTATCATGGTGGACCGACATCCTAGCATTCTCCTCTCTATTTGATCAAATCTTATTTCATTTTCCTGTTTTCATCGTTTCCTCTCTTTGCTTCACATTTCAGTTAGTAGTTTAGAAATCAAATCAAAACACCCCCAATTTGTTACCGTGAAAAACTAGAATAACAAGTAGATATAATAGCCTCCCTGTGGAGTACGATACCCGACTTACCTCTACTATATTAGTTGAGCCAGTTGGTTTATTTTTGATAGGGTTGCGGCAAAATGTGTCAAATTTTGGCGCATGTTGTTAGGGGGAGGAAATTAGCCTATTTACTTGTCTATTTTCCTTTGTCTAAGTCTCAAGGAATTTCTAATTCCTTGAGACAGTTCTTATTATTTTTCTTTCTTAGTTTTGTTTACGCCCAGGTCTAACAGGTCAGAATTAGTACCAGCTGATCCTGAACCGGAACGGACTTTTCGCCGTAGACAGAACTTGTTGAGAAAGAATCGTCGAGAGGAAGCCTTGAGTACTTTTGAACCTGATCTTGAAAACTTTACATTTGCAAAAGACTGGTCTTTAGAAGAAGACACTTCTATTTCTACAACCAAATCTACAAAGATGCCTAATATTGCCAGTCATTCCGAGCCTACAGCTGACTCCATTCCTAAGGGTTTTAATCTTGCAACGGAAGATGGGAATACCTTCGATATTCGGCCATCTTACATTAATCTGGTGGAAACAAACCTGTATCGTGGAGTAGCTGGCGAAGACCCGAGAAAGCATATGGAGGTCTTTATAGATTATTGTTCTACCATTCCCGCTACTAAGGGAGTGACACAAGATAAGATAAAAGAAGTCCTTTTTCCTTTTTCTCTTACTAATGAGCCCGAGAATGGCTAACTGATCTGGATAGGACTACCGCTGGAATTACCAATTGGGAGACCTTGGCCCTTGCTTTCTACAAAAGATACTTCCCTCCATGAAGAACTAATGCTTTGAGAGGGAAGATTACGAGTTTTAAACAAACTCCAGATGAGAATAAGTATAAAGCATGGGGTCGGTTTAAGAAGCTTGTTCTGTCTGTCTCACATCATGGTTTTAACCAGTGGTTTTTGTGCAACCAGTTCTATAATGGGTTGTATGATGACCACCGCGCCATTTTGGATATTGCAGCCATTGGTCGATTTCAGAAAAACATTGATAATGATAAGGGCTGGGGAATTATAGAAGAGATGGCCACCTATTATGCTGAATATGGGAATCCTAGAAGCGGTATTAGAATGGTTTATACTGATAATAGTGCACTTATGGCTCAGCTGGAAGCCATGATTGCCAGATTTGATAAGCTCGAGTTGCAGGCCGCAGGGAATCAACAGACGGTTCACTTGTTGTCTAGACAAGAGACCGTCTCATGTGAGAGATGTAGCGATAATGGTCATATTGCAGCGGAATGCTTAGATGAGAAGGAGCAAGTCTATGCCTTTCAATAATATAGGCAAGGAGGCTCCTATTATAACAACCAAGCTGGAGTTCATCCTAACTTGAGATGGACTAGTTAAAATTTATCGAATCCAACACCTCCACCGCAACAACAAGCTTATGTGCCGCCTCATAAAACTCAATAACAAGGCTTTCAAAAGCCTCCTTCTTTCCCACCAACGCAATAAGGTGCCTCTTCTAGTGGCATAAGTGATATTACCGAGTTGAAGTCGATGGTGCAAGCTTTGACCATCCAATTGCAAAAGAGTGACCAAGCGAAAGATGCCTCCATTATGTCACTTGAATCTCAAATGGCTCAACTGGCTACCAATCAAGCTTCGAGACAACCGGGTCATTTACCGTCACAACCCGACAAGAAACATCATGAGACAGTGAGTCTAATCAACTTGAGGTGTGGTCTTTCCTATGAAGGACCCAAAATATCAGAAAAGAATGCCGAACTTTCGGACCCGGAAGTTGAGGTTACTGTGCAAGAAAAGTCGTCTTTTGACGAAAAACTGCCGAATACACGAGATATCCTCGATCGACTGATTTATGGTGGTCGATCAAGGGACTATGCTGAAAAAGCTCTCGATCGAGAGGGTGGAAGTGCTCGATCGAGCACAGAGCAAAAGGCAGTTCTCGATCGAGTAGATGAAAGTGCTCGATCGAGCACTATTGTTGAGAAAAGCAATCGATCGAAATGTATTGATGCTCGATCGAGTGATTGCAATGCTAACTGTGAGAATTCTTTGGTGAAGAAAAATGAAGGACTAGCTATCCCAATTACGGTCCCATTTCCGAGAAGATTGCAGAACAAGAAGCTTAAGCAACAATTCGGTAAATTTGCTGAAATTTTAAAAAGTCTTCATGTTAATGTACCATTTGCTGAGTTACTAACCTAGTTACCCTCCTATATGAAGTTTATGAAAGATATTTTAACACGTAGGAGGCACATTAATGACCATGAGACGGTGGCTTTAACCGTAACGGGCACTGCCTTAATTCAAAATAAGGCCCCACCTAAATTTTCTGACCGGGGTAGTTTCTCTATACCATGTCATATTGGGACCCATTTTATTGATAATGCATTATGCGATTAGGGAGCTAGTGTGAGGTTCTTACTGTTGTCTCTCGCTAAGACACTTTGTTTGACCGAATTTCATTGTACTAATATGACCGTACAGATGGCCGACCGTACTTTATCACGGCCTTTAGGTGTCTTAGAGGACATACCTGTTAAGATAGGGAAGTTTTTTATTCCCGTTGACTTTGTAGTCTTGTATATCCTCGAATACTCTTATACTCCTATCATTTTAGGACGACCATTTCTATTTACCGCTCGTGCAGTAATAGATGTCGGGGGGAAGACTTTGACTTTTGAGGTAGGTGATGAGGAGTTGACTTTCTATCAGTCTAGCATTCGCAGCGCTCCTATGCAAGTCCAGCCCTGTAATGCACTACACTCTTTAGACCCTGACACGAAACCTCTAATGGATAGTGTTGAATCTTGTGCTGCGATATTAACACCTCCGCCCCCAGATTGGGAGCAATACGGAGGAACATTCTGTCATTTATGTTGCTGCAGGTCAAGGCGGATTGGACATTGGAGATCCCGGTGATAAGAGTACAGTGTAATTTGAGCTCAATGACAAAGATGATGCCAAAGACAAAGGCCATGAAAGGAAGAACCATGCCAAAGAAAAGACGAGAGTAAAGGCATACGTGGATGCGGACTACTCTCCTTTGATTAATTCAAGTTCATGGAAACCTACAAAGACGGTCCGCGATGCTGAAGGGACCTCGTCCAGTCAGAAGCCCTCTTTTGGGCTATTCAAGTGTTTCGGGAGATAAAACGGGATGCCATTCCATTTCTAAAAACAATTTGTAATTTGAATTTGTTAGACATTTTAATTGCTTTTAGACATTAGTATTAATTTAGTTAGTTTAATTAGCTTTAGACAGAATATAGACTACTGCCGTGGTTTTGGTATTTTTGCGGGAAGTATTCTTGCGTTTTATACAGGTTTTGGGAGATTTAAGATCGTTGGGAAGCGTGTCAAGAGGAAAGCACTCGATCGAGCACTTTTTGTGTTCGATCGAGCAACTGTTCAAGAAAAAGCTTTCGATCGAGTGCATTAAAGCTCTCGATCGAGCATGTGAAATTTGGGGGTCTTCGATCGAGTAATAGAAGCTCTCGATCGAGCAAATGAGAAGAAAATCTCTAGATCGAGTAGTTTAAAAACCACTCGATCGAATAGTTTCAGCTAATATGAGCACGAGGGAGTACTTTCTTCCTTTACTTTGTTCATTTGCAATCTTTTAATTCCCCCTTTATTTCCCTCGACACCCTCCTATTCTCAACCCATATCCTTATTTTCTCCCCCTAAATTATCAAAATAATTACACCAATACTTTGCTTATCATCAATTACAACTTTCCCCCTTGTTTACCTCTTCAATTTTCAAGTAATTTGAAGTTATTTGCGGGATTAGGGTTCGCGGAAAATCGACATTTATTTCGATTAATTCGCGTTTTTGTTGGTTTTAATTGATTTCTGTGTTGGGTAATCATCACAAGTAAGTTCCTTCCCCTACTCTTTAATGTTTAATTGCGCTTTTATGCTTAATTTCGAAATTAGGGTTTTGAAAATTTGATTTGGGGAAAAATCTGATTGTGTTTTTCGGTTTTTGATTTAAAACTTGCTTTGATTATAGGATGGTGTTGGGAAATGTGTCCTCGACAATAGTGCGATCACATGATTTAATATCATAATTAAATCTCATATAAAAAATACGTGAGGGATGATTTATTATATAATCAACTGATCGTCATTAATCGGTAATGATTGGCTGACTAGAGTTTGATATTACTGTCGTGTGATGATGGTGGTCAGTTGATCCCTTAAGGTCACACCTAAAGGACAATTCCCTTAATGATAAATTGGTTAATTGTATGACGATACGAGGTAATCAATTCCTTAAAAGTGAACAATTTACTTGTGAGAGAGAATATTGATATCTTATTATAATGGGATTAAATAAGATTTATTTTAGTAATAAAAATACTTTGTTTCTAAAATTGATTATTGTTTGAGAAAAAATAGAGATAAGAATGAATGGTTAATTATAATTACAAGATGTTGTGAATTATATTTCTATGACCTATTTTATTTATATGATCAAGTATCATTAGTCAATTTGTTGTATGTAATTTATTTAATTTGTAAAATGATATTTATGTGATAAATATGCATTAAAATTAATTAATAACATGTAACATACTACATGAGACATATTGTGTGACAAATGACAAAATAAAATGGTAGTCCATATTATGGAGGATGGACCGAATGGAGGGAGTTGTGATAGTGTAAGATTGATTTATTTTATGATAAATAATCATAGGCTTTGCTTTTATAGCCTTACACCTATCTTACATCTTCTTACATACCTATACATTGTGAAGACAAAAAGAAGAAAAAAGTAAGATGCTCTTTTGGCTCCTACCATCCGGCCACACCTCTTCAAATGGGGATTTTTGTTCTCATTTTTGTTACACCCAATTCATTCATTCACATCTACATGCAAACCTCTCATCCTTCTCTCTAGTTTTCTCCAACAAGTTTTTGGAGATTCATAAGCATTTGTTCATCCATTCTAATATCACAATAACATTACTAGTGTAGTAATAATAATAATATTAGAATCATTTTAAGGGTACTAGTATAATAATCTAGTTAATTAGTATACTAGTTTAAGGGTAAGTCTTGGGTGCAATCTAAGGAGGATTTCTATACTTGGGATCTTGAATGATCATCCATCACATTAAGCTCAAGAACAAGTGAAGGAAGGTGACCTTACTTGTGCCCAATATTTCGAACCAAGCAACAATGTAAGGGACCTTGTTTTTCTTATAAATCTTTCATTTTGTTATGCATACACTAGATCTAAAGAACATATAATTAACAAGTTAATTAGTTCACTATTAAAGGAGTCTAATAATAGGTATATGAACCTAACAAGTGGTATCAGAGCATAAGGATGTTGCATGCATAATCGATTATTGTTTTTCCGAGTTAAAAGGTTAACATATAAAACTAACAATTTGTGATTTATAAGTATAAGCCACGAAATCATCATGCATGTTATATATTCTGGTCCTAAAATGTTTTTAGGTCATTTTTATGATTTATGGAAATTTATTGCTCATTTTATTGATTTTTAGTGATTTTATTACATTTTTATGAGTAAAATGGACTTTTATTCACTAAAATAAGTTAACCTTCACTAATGGCCGTGTTATTTTAGTATGACCTCACATGAATATTTTATGCATTGCATGTAAAATATCATATTAATGTGATTAATATTTCATGGTTTATGAATTTTTAGTGTAAAAATGGCATAAATAGAGGTTAAAATGACTAAAAATGGTTAAACTTATTCTCTGACCATGAAAATTTTATATGACGACACATGCATATTTTACAAATTGTGTGTAAAAACTCGTATTAATTGGATTAATATTGCATGATTTATGATTTTTATGAGATAAAAATGGATTAATGGAGGTAAAATGGTTAAAAATAGTTAAATTTTGAATTAAGCCATGATTTTTTAATATGATCTCACATGCATAATGTACAGAGATTATGTAAATTTTGAGATTAAAATATCTCTTTTAGCATGATTTATGGATTTTTAGAGTAAAAATGGCATAAATAGTGACTATTTTAGCAAAAAAAGCTAAAACATATTTCATGGCTTGATAAAATTATTTTAAGTTGTATTAATATCCCACTAATCATATCTAAGGTTGTAAAAATTATTGGAGTAATTTTTGGATGGTTTAAATATTTTATGAGATAAAACCGATAAAATGCAACTATATTTTCTCAAAATTAATTCGAAAATTTTAACCATAATTTTTGATATTATGAGTGTCATGGAATTATTCCAGAATGTTCAAAAATTTAAAATTCAAATTTTGAAATTTTAATAAATTAATTTGGATTTATTTCATAAATATTATGATTTTAAGGTCAAAAATGAGCATAAAATTAAATCAAGTTGAATTATTGTCAAAAATTGAGTGATGACTAATTTTTGAGTCCTAAAAAGTGTTAGGATAATTAAATTGAGCTTAAATGTGATTTAAGTGTTAATTAGTGATTTTAAAAGGTTATTATCACGCATTTCCATAAAACCGGGTTATATGTACGACATAAGTTAAATAGGGCGATTTGGCACATCATTTGGCAAGATACGAATTATGTAATTTTATCTTAGTATGGCCTTAGTTTTAATCGATATTATCCGTAATGAAAGGGAATATTGATTCGGTTATAATTTAATGTGATCTCGTATCACATTTATTTTATTTTATTTTATTAGTTTTTCCATTTTACAAATGTATAATAGGAATAGCTTTGTATTTTTATTATTATTTGTAATTATGGAGCATCTTCAGAGACGGTGCCATTCGGAAAGGTGATCCGATGAAGACGGTGTCTTGGGAGGCATGCCACTTGAAGATTCAAGAAACCAAAGGAGTTGGTTTCCGAATATGTAATATATTATTTGATTTTCTATTTTAGAAATGCCATACTAGGAATTTTATTTATTGCTTTGCATTTCTTTTAATATATTGCATGCATTGCCAAATCGCCATAACTACACATGCATATCATATCGAGTCATCGACCGTGTCAATTATAATTATCGTAGTTCACCGCTTTAGTTCACTTAAAACGTGATAGATAATAAATTGACAAGACCTCTCACATATAATAATTGAGAAATAGCCTTACCAAATAGTAGAAACCCATGAAGTACCAATTTCATAAGGGAGTTGAGCCGGCTTTACCGTAATACAAACCTTGTTACGTTGGCGAAGTGGGGTAGTAAAATGTTATTAAATCAAAATTTGGATTGAGCTCAACGAAAGTATTCGTGACCGTAGTCGCATGTGTTCCGGGCTAAAGATGAGAATTAGAGTAATTTTTATCGACCGAGAGTTCTAAAAGTAGAATCGATTAAGAGGTTAATCCACCGAGTTATATTAATAAGGGATGAATCGGCTTACCGTACCCGTATTAATATGAATTTAGATCTCGAAATCATTTATGTTAGTTGGGTGGAGGTCACTACATAGATGCTTTAATACTTGTATTATAATATACGAGTACTATAAAACGATAGATGTAAATTAATTCCTTCATTTCCTATTTTGTAGTCAAATTTGTTTTATCAACCACAATGGCAACTCCAATCACGTCCGCATCCACTAGTTCTACCATGCTTACCAATGTGTCATGGCTCCGATCCTTCATGGATCGATGTAAGTTAGAAAAGAATGGGTCTAATTTCGCCGATTGGGACGCGCAACTTCGCTTGGCCGCGCAAGGTGACGACAAGCTTCGTTACCTTACCGAGGCATCTCCCTCCGAACCTAATGCTAGGTCCACCCCCGCCGCTAGGCAAACCTATGAGGTTTACCAAAAGGAGTCGGTCGCGATCAAAAATGTGTTGATCTTTGCTATGGAGGCCGAACTCCAACGAAGTGCTATAAAGATTAGCACCGCTCATGAGATCTACATGAAGCTTGTGAACATGTTTTCACGAGCTCCTAGGGCCCTCATGTACTCAAGTTGATGGAGCATGTTGAGACCTTGAAAATGCATAAGGTGGAAATTCCCAATGAACTCGTAATTGATCGAATTCTTCATTCCCTCAACAAAATCAAAGAATATGTTCAATTCCGGGTGAATTTTAATATGCAAGATAAGAAAGTTTCCCTCGATGAGTTGCACAAAATGCATGTGCAAGCCGAAAGGGAGATGGGGCTAAGTGTTAACACCGCCAAAGACGTGCTCAATGTCAATCATAAGAGCAAGGGAACCTTCAAGAAAGGCGGGAAAAGGGAAAAGAAGTGAACTCCCAACAGGAACAAAGCTAAGACTTATGAAGCAAGCTCCTCCAAGCCCAAGTACAGTGCCCCCACCAAGGACAAGTGCCACTATTGTTGTGGTGTTGGGCATTGGAAGAGAAACTGTTCCAAATACCTTTTCAACATCAAAGCTGGAAAGGTTATTCCAGTAGGTATATAACTATCCCTATCTTTTATGTTTCAATCTCAACTTTGGTATGTTGATACAAGTTATGATGATTACCCTTTTTATTGTAAATAGGGCCTCCTACCAAAAACAAAAGCAAGGAGAAGCAAGCCTAGAGGATCATGTGGGAAGCTAGAGTAGTCGACCATGGTAATGGATCAATAGAAGCTTGGCTTTTATTTGCTTTGTCTTTAATTTTATGATGTATTTGAAGTTTTTAGAACTATTTTGATTTCCTTGTGTGACTTGGAAATTGGCTTGTATCCTTTAAACAAGGGTTGTATTTTGGATATTGGTGACTTGGTTTGTAACCCAAGTCACTTGTTTTATTATGATTACTTGTTCTAAAAACATCATCATTAATTACTTGCGTAGAGAAACCTTAAATAGACAACTTAAATTGATTAGATAGACGATTATGATGATGGGATCATTATATGTCCATAAGCTATGAATTTGATTCAACTTATGTCATCATTAGTATAAGTAACAACTTACTTATATAAGATCAATTATAAAGTTGTAATGAGTTTTTGAACTCATCAAGTAGGGAATTTACGATACCATATGGACATATTATTCTAAACGAATGGTCAACCAGGAGATACCTAGAATAGAGAGTCTATTAAACAGATGACATGGATAAGACTCGCATATTTTCAAGCTGCCATGTTAGGATGGCCTTTTTGAAAGCTAATACATAGTCTAGGAAAGCTCCTAAATACTCCGTTAAATATATATGTTTGTGACTCACAAAGCTATCTCTCAAGAAGATAGATGTATTTCTGAGAGATAGAGTGGGAGTAGATTGAATCGTCACAAACATCTCTTATAGTTGAAATGTCTTATTGTTTAAAAACTATAGTCTATGAAGATAGAATGGAAGTATAGTTCAGTGGGAGTTTATCGCACATGTCTTATTGTTTAAAAATATTACTTTGTGAAAGTGATCGTATCATGACCTTGTTACATACGAGCCATTGCATTACAATCCAAAGTTGGTTACTCATGAGTAGATTTACTTTAAGGCGAGTGTCTCTTTAAAGGTAAATAGAGCTTTAGAGTACACAACTGCATAAGATTTACATAAAGATGTTGATCAAGATAAATTGTGTTAGGAATTGCCGCATTTTATTTTAATGAAAAATGGCAAATAAAATTCGCTTTTTCTAAAATGGGAATTTAGAGAATGAAGTGTTTGAAACACAAAATCTTAAATGAAGATCTAAGAATCCTAACATATTATGCGTAGCTTTCTTAAGTGATCTTAGAATGATCTTAAGCAAGCATTAAAGGATTATACTTTTCGTTCATGTGATAATAGTGAATTATTTCATTCACATGATTGAAGAATCATGATATACATGAAGTTAAGTGGGAGCTAGAATTGTTTCTCCATGTCTTATATGTTGATAACAATATTACTTATTGAGAATAATGTACCAATGCTCTCTTCTGGCAAGAGTAATTGGGAGACTTGGAAAGGGATACAAAGTATTCTAGATTTTGAATCTATGTGAGAGAATATTGGCATAGAGTTGAGAGTCTTATGAGGATAAGATATTTCACATCTGTTGTACAACAACAAGGTCAAATAGGCTATTCAAGTTGATGGAAGTAGAATTACTATGATGGAGTCATAATTATTCACTGAACCTATTAAGTTGTTGATCACATGAAATCGAATTCTAATGTTTCCGCCATTAGAATGATCATGTATGCCAACAGACGCACGTGCCATGATGTGATATATGCTGAGAGCACAATAAGTCAATTAAAGGGATAATTCCCACATTATGGCTAGTGAAAGCCTTAAAGAACATCCTTGAGATTCTTGAGAAGAATTAAGGATTCGTTCACATGTTTGGATGACAAACTAAGTTGGTTGTTGAAGTGTTACACAAACTTTAGTTTCCAAACTCAAAAAGGATTTGTCGAAATCCTAGGCTGCTTTATTGACTAAGGAGTAAGAAACTAAGAAATGTGTTTTAGTTTTGTGCATTGCAAATTTTACAAAAGGAATCCAAGTAAATTATGATTAAATCGTCAATATAGGGATTAAGTGTGAATCTCTCTACAAATGACTTTATCACATGTTATGTGATAACAAGGGGAGCATCTTTCAAGTTAAATATCCCAAGTCTAGTAAGAAGTCTATACATATACTTAGATAAATTCATGTCATTGAGATAACATTGAATGGAAGGAAATAGCAATTTATAAAGTTGGAATATATGGATATCGGGAATATCTACTTTCCAAGCTTTTATTGCATTTAAACTAGTGTTATTAATACACTAAAGATTATAAGATATGAAGTAGTAATAGTGTATTGACTATTCATATGTGATAATCACATTTATCGTTTGAGTTTCATTAAACTCACTCGCTACCTTGTCGTATCCGAATGGGTTGTAGAGACAAATTGAACCCTATTAAAGTGAACTGGATTGACATGGTATTCGCCCCTAGTTACTTATATGAGGTGACGTCTCGAAGTGACTAGAGTGTGATGCGATTGATGGCAAGTTCAAGTGCCATAGAGTCATATGGGATGACTAGTCGATCACATAGGCAGGCTGTATGGGACACTCTGTCAGGCAGTGACCGCTTATAGAGTTCTGGTAATTCATAAAGCCTGGTCATGGCAAGAGCTACTATAGTATTCTTATGAGTCAATTCTTTTGACTAGAGACTATTCGCCCAAGTTGGCACAACTTCTGATTAGCTTTGATTTATACTCTACGATTTCGTAAATAGGGTCAAACTGGGTATATTTTGGGTTATGATGGACTGTGGCTGAACGAAGGGAACAGAACGATAGGAATTGTCCATCCCTTGTCAGGGTTGTTTGAAATCTCAAGGCCACTCAAGGAGTAGTTAACTGGAAATGCGTGGCCACGCTCGGAAGGTATCTATGATAGATAATTCCGGTCAGACAGTTAATCTCCAGATCGAGAAAACCACTCAAGATATGATCAAGTGTAAGTACGACCTGCAAGACACCTTGCATTGAGTGGGAGATTATAATAGGACAAGAGAAATGGTGACGCACACTTGTCTAGGACAAGTGGGAGATTGTTGGGAAATGTGTCCTCGACAATAGTGCGATCACATGATTTAATATCATAATTCAATCTCATATAAAGAATACGTGAGGGATGATTTATTATAAAATCAACTGATCGTCATTAATCGGTAATGATTGGCTGACTAGAGTTTGACATTAATGTAATGTGATGGTGGTGGTCAATTGATCCCTTAAGGTCACACCTAAAGGACAATTACCTTAATGGATAAATTGGTTAATTGTATGACGATACGAGGTAATCAATTCCTTAAAAGTGAACAATTTACTTGTGAGAGAGAATATTGATATCTTATTATAATGGGATTAAATAAGATTTAGTTTAGTAATAAAAATACTTTGTTACTAAAATTGATTATTGTTTCAGAAACAATAGAGATAAAAATGAATGGTTAATTATAATTACAAGATGTTGTGAATTATAATTATATGACCCAATTTATTTATATGATCAAGTATCATTAGTCAATTTGTTGTATGTAATTTAATTAATTTGTAAAATGATATTTATGTGATAAATATGCATTAAAATTAATTAATAACATGTAACATACTACATGAGACATATTGTGTGACAAATGACAAATTGACAAAATAAAATGGTAGTCCATATTATGGAGGATGGACCGAATGGAGGGAGTTGTGATAGTGTAAGATTGATTTATTTTATGATAAATAATCATAGGCTTTGCTTTTTTAGCCTTACACCTATCTTACATCTTCTTACATACCTCTACATTGTGAAAGACAAAAAGGAGAAAAATTAAGATGCTCTTTTGGCTCCTACCATCCGGCCACACCTCTTCAAATGGGGTTTTTGTTTTCATTTTTGTTACACCCAATTCATTCATTCACGTCTACATGCAAACCTCTCATCCTTCTCTCTAGTTTTCTCCAACAAGTTTTTGGAGATTCACAAGCATTTGTTCATCCATTCTAATATCACAATAACGTTACTAGTGTAGTAATAATAATAATATTAGAATCATTTTAAGGGTACTAGTATAATAATCTAGTTAATTAGTATACTAGTTTAAGGGTAAGTCTTGGGTGGAATCTAAGGAGGATTTCTATACTTGGGATCTTGAAGATTCATCCATCACATTAAGCTCAAGAACAGGTGAAGGAAGGTGACCTTACTGGTGCCCAATATTTCGAACCAAGCAACAATGTAAGGGACCTTGTTTTTCTTATAAATATTTCATTTTGTTATGCATGCACTAGATCTAAAGAACATATAATTAACAAGTTAATTAGTTCACTATTCGAGGAGTCTAATAATAGGTATATGAACCTAACAGATGGATAGTAGTTTTTCGACGAGCTCTGCTTCTGTTTCCGATACTACTCCGTCTGTTTCTGAGACGGTGGTCCCTGCTGCCACCACCATTACCACCACTGCGGCCACTGCTGCTGCTGCTGCCATCACTACAGTGGTGTCGACCTCTGCTGTGTCGGCAACTTCACCTGTTACTACCGCCCTTGTTGCTACTGTCCCAGCTGTTGTGGTTTCGACTGTTGTTACTGGTGTCGCAGGTGTTACTGCTACTGCCTCGGGTACTCGTTCTGGGACGACTATAGGGTCTCGTGCTGCTGCTTTACGGGTTGCTTCCCTACGCAAGGTCGACACCTCCACGGAGACTTTACCTGAGTTTCCGCAGGTACGTTTCATTTCCTTGTCCCACATAACTCGATTTTTAAATTTAATGGATTGTGACATGACGTCGACCCATTTCTTGTGTCGACCATCCTTAGAGAAGTTGGGGATTTTTGAGCCCGTTGTTGAGCTTCTCAATGGGGCGGGGATGTCGGGTTTGGCCACTATGAGAGAGCTCACATATCGACAAGTGACCTTGGAATTTTTTAGCTCTATCACCTTTTCACCTGCGGCCTATGCGACTAACCTGGGAAGCAAGTGTATTACCTTTCGACTGTTCAACACGACCTACACCTGGACCTTAGCTGAGTTTGGGGGGAGGTTGGGTTTAGTTAGTGACGGTCTTCAGCAGGCTACTAGGAAGGTCCTGACTCTGCTTTGGCCTACACTTGCACATACTCCTTTCGGTCTGACACGTGTTGCTCACGTCCACTTACCCCCAACCCGTTACTTTCTCCTTCTGCTAGGAGAGACCATTTTTGGTCGCCACGAGCCCAAAAATGTTAACAATGTCAAGTTGTCTATTTTAGCGGGTTACCTGAATATTGACTGCGGTAACCCCTCTGTTGTTAACATTGCTTATTTAACGGCTCAACATTTTAACACTGTCGGGCAGAAGGCGACGGGCACGATAGCTTGTGGTGGGTTGGTGACCCGCATTGCCCGTAGCCTTTCTCCCAAATTTTCCCATGGCCTTAGATATTTAGATAAGGATGTAGTCATTGACATTCCAACTATGATTGTTATGCATTAGTTAGAAAAAGACCAACGGACGTGGAAGATTGGCAGTTTCACGTCCGTGACTTTACCCTCACCTAACCTACCCCGTCTTTTACCCTTGACTACTGTCTCGGGTAGGTTACCACCACCTCCACCTTCTTACCTCCTTGACCTTGCTCCTCCCGCTTCCAAGAAGCAAAAGAGGCCTCCCACTGCTGTTAGGGAGACCGGTGAGGGGTCTACACAGACACAGGCTAGGAAGACGTCCACGCCCACGTCCACATCCACGCCCATGCCTATCCCTACCCCTACACCTACACCCTCTGTCCCTCAACCGGCTTTACTGGCTAATTTTGTTGCTCCTGTTTTTGAGGCGCCTGAGGTCATGGACCAAAGGCGTCGTGATGCGCTTTTATTGGAGATGTGTAGGAGAGTGGCTCGTATAGAGCGGGATTAGGAACTTGACATATTCCCTCTATATGAGTACCGTATGATAAGAGGACATCATGTCCCTGCCGACTGGCCACACCCTTCTTTCTACCGGTTCCCGGCGGAGGGATACCCACAGCCAGCGAGCGAGGAGGACACAACTGAGAGGGGGTCGTCAGAGGAGGAGGGGGACCCCACCTACGAGGTGGTTGATGAGGAGCCTGATGAGTAGCTACTGGTCTACTCACTTCCCCAGTTTGCTGACTGGTTTGGGGAAGTTCATATATATTGTAAGTATTTCTTGCTTTTTGTTCTTTTTTATCTCCTTTCATATTTATTTATTTTGTATTGCATATTGGTTATATTTTTTCCCGTCCCCTATTATTCTGCTGATGTATGCTGGAGGACAACGAGGGCGTTGTCCGTTTTGGTTTGGGGAGGGTAATGCATCTTTTGAGTCTGCATTTGTATTTGTTTTGGATTCACGTTTATTGTATTTCTACTTGCATTGTATTTAATTTCGAAAAAAAATGAAAAATCCAAAAAAAATCGAAAATTTTAAAAATATATCACGTTTATTTTTACATATAGGTTGAGTCGGAACGGTAGATTTCAATGATGAAATTGCAATACCTTTAGTCCATTTTACTTATGCCTTGCAATAAAATTGATACCTTATTAGCTTTGTCATTTGCATAATCTACGAGTTAATGTTAAAATATAGCTGAACAAACAGACTTGACCTGATAATTTTGGTAAACTACTTATAATTTCTAAGTTTTAGAGCCGTATAAACTGGTGTCATTTGTGACCAGTTCATGTAGGATTATGAGTAGTTACTCCTTGCATAGCATGTATCATTAATTTGCACATATATGAAATTCAATTGTTTTTTTCTATACATTCGGGTTAGTGGTTGGTGTTATATGTAGGGAGGTGCTTATTTTCCCCTTCTTCCTATTTTTACCCATTTAGCTCCACATTTAGCCAAATTTGCCTTTTGACCCTTAACTACATCCAAATTTAGCCTGCCTTGTCAAGCTAGTTTAGTTATTGTTTTGCGGTATTTTACTATTGATCCGAATTTTGTTTGTATTTGATTATCGGAGATGGTAATTTATGGAGAAGGGGGATGAAATGATGAAAAAAAGAAGTTGAAAAAAAAAGAGAAAAAACAGAAAAACCGTGAAAAAGAAAGAGAAAAAAAAAAGGAGTTTGATTTGATAAGAACGGTTTTCCTCCTATGCAGTATTTCTATCTTATGAGGAGTATATTTTATTTGGTTAGTGAGTTTGTGTGCCGAAAATAAGGGGCACTTGTGCTTATTTCTAATGGTTGTGAATCGGATATTGGTTTGTTTGGTTTGTTAAGTAGCTAGCTTGACTATTAACCTCACATTTCCAAAAATATTTTGCCTTTTCTTACCCATTACCTCACTTTACCATACTTTTGTAAGCCCTCGGCTGTGACAGACTCTATTTGGTTGGAATGTATGTATGGTAGTTAGAATTGTCTATCATATTAGCTGCATTATGTCTATGTCGGTCGTAGTTTAGGTGAGCGACTATTTTTCTTCTTCTCTTACATTCATATGCTTACCCTTTGCTTCATGAGAGAAGAGTGACCCGTGAGAGTCCAATTTTAAAGGTCTTGCAAGGTCGACATTTCAGCTTATTTATAAACATCTTACAACTCGCTTGTACTTGACTGTTTTGGCTATAAGTGTCAGTTTGTTTGCATTAAACCGGTTTAAGTGGACAATTTGTAGCAAACTCTGAGTTTTATTTTCCGTTCCATTAGTTAGTTTTGCATATAGTTCGCTTGGGGGCAAGTGAAGGTTTGGTTTGGTGAGGTTTGTTACGTGCATTTCATATAGTCTTTTTGAGCCTTTATTGCACGTATTTCTATGTAATTTATGTAGTGTTATGCTACAAATGCCCCCGAGTCGTTTACTTTGGTTTGCTTTGTCTTATTGTTAGGAATGGACCCGAAAGTAGCGGAATCATGCTTTTTTTTGCCCTTTAGCTTGCATTTATGGAGATGGAAGAATGAGAGCAGAATCACCAGTGCCTCGAGAAGCGTGAAGTCATCTCAAAAGCTAACCAACGATACAAGGAGCTGGTTCAGTGGCAGTGTACTCGATCGAAGCCTTTTGCTGGCTAATATGTTTGATTGAGTAACTATGGTGAAGAGAAGATCTCGATCGAAGGGTCTGTTGCCTTCGATCTAGAGGTGGTATTTTGAAGGTTCTCGATCGAGAGGTGATGTCCACGATCGAGAGGTTTGGATGGAAGAGGTGCTCGATCGAGTAGTTCTGTTATACTCGATCGAGAGCTTTTTTTATTAGACGTAGGATTTAATATCTTAATTATGTTTTAGGTTAATAAAATATCTTCCCTATATAAAGAGAAGACGGGATTAGGTTTAATTATCATTCTTTCAGCATACTTTATTCTTAATTACCCAGTAGACACTTTTCTTCCTTGTTCAATGTGACCTTGTTCTCTATTTTCAGGATCCGAAATTTTTGTAATTTCTCTTTACTCTCTTCATTGAATTTAGTTCTTTCTTTGCATATCTTTAATCCTTGTTCTTAATTTCTGCTTTAATTAGTATTAATATTGGTTTATGTTATTTCTTATTAATCATCTTTATATCATGTCTTCCTTTGTTTCATTAAGCATTGTTAATTTTATCATCGCCATGAGTAGCTAATTCTTCTATTGCTAGGATTAGGGGAGCCATGGTAGTGAAACAATGATGTTATAATTAGATTAGGAGGTTTACAAGTGAGAACTGATTAATAGTAATTTAATTGTAATCGTTTAGTTGAGTCCACGCTTCTAAACTAGTTAATCCGGTTAAATTCAGACCTAGATTGAGAGATTGGAATGAACAGACCTATTATAAACAGTAGACTACACTAATGAGGGTGAAAGCTAAGTTAGTAGTATTTTAGGGCGGATAGCGGACCGAAAGGACCTTTCCTTTACCCTTCTCACATTAGACCGACTGATCTCCTTATGACCGAATTGGCTAATTATCATGGTGAACCGACATCCTTGCATTATCCTCTCTATTTGATCACATCTTATTTCATGTTACTGTTTTCATCGTTTCCTCTCTTTGCTTTACATTTCAGTTAGTAGTTTAGAAATCAAATCAAAACACCCCCAATTTGTTACCGTGACAAACTAGAATAACAAGTAGATATAATAGCCTCCCTATGGAGTACGATACCCGACTTACCTCTACTATATTAGTTGAGCCAGTTGGTTTATTTTTGATAGGGTTACGACAGTCGTGTCATTATGTATCCGAAATTGTAATAGCTTGTAATAGCTTGTTTGTGTTTAATGAAAATTCTTACATTTCACCAAAAAAAAAGCTAAGATGTTGGATATAGTAGGTAGGTCTCTATCTTTCGATACGAGACGATTCTTAGGCCGAGTCTAATCGAGTTTTTGCCCAAATTAATCCAAACCTACCAATCTTGCACTATCCAAACACAAGTTAAGATTTTCATCCTAAGACAAGTAAACAATATATAGAGACACCAAAACATTCATTTAGTTATTCCATCATACACCTTACATGCACAAGATATAAGAAACAATTCCCCAACAAATTAGCAATCATCTTAACAACAAAAACAATCCTTGAATTCCAAAATGGTCCTTCTAACCCTAGATGAAGGTCTACTCGCACATATTAGAGGTAACTACTACAACAAAGTTTAGATTCAACATGGATTTAGTGACAAATAACATATTGATACAAATACTAGATAAACAAAAAAAATTGAGATGCAAATTAATAACAAGGAATGAAAAGAGAGATAGAATTATACCAACAAGAAGAAAAACGGAAACATGGATTGAGTAGAAGATGAACGTTTTCAAATATTCATAGAACCAAAATTAACAAGTACCAAACATTAACTAAGGAAAGATCCAGGCTAAACTATAAAAGTTTTAAGATAAGAGAAATACTTGTGTCCTTCGGAAGGACGTCCTCCTTATCCTCAAAGAAGGAGGACTAAAATGGAAATGAGGAGGATGTTCCTCCTCCTTTGAGGGTAAGGAGGACGTCCTCCTGGAGGATACAAGTATTTTCCTTCAAAAACAATCAAGGATTTATGTTTGATTAAGGATTAATTAAGGTTAACAGAGATGATTTTTAGATCTAGGGTTTCGTGTTTAATTATATTCTTTAACTGTAATACCCTGAATTTTATTACTGTGCACTCGACCGAATACGGTGAGTACTCGACCGAGTGGCATAGTACTCGACCGAGTAGATGTACCGAGTGTCCTCTGGGCAGTTACCCCTGCTCCTATTATGTGCCACTCAGCTGAGTGGCTGGTGCACTCGACCGAGTGCCACCGAGCACTCGACCGA
Organism: Silene latifolia; assembly: GCF_048544455.1. Lineage (NCBI taxonomy): Eukaryota > Viridiplantae > Streptophyta > Magnoliopsida > Caryophyllales > Caryophyllaceae > Silene > Silene latifolia. The sequence continues at coordinate 358,483,684 of NC_133538.1, forward strand.
TTGCACGAACCCAGCCTTGTTTTCATGTGTGGGCTTTGTGTTGTTGGGCCTTGGTATATATATACTTCCCCTTTTAGTTTCTCTCATTTCACAAACCCTAAAAACTTCTCTCTAAACCTCTAAAAACTTCTCTCTAAACCTCTACCCACCTCTCTATAATCCCTCCTTCCAAAATTCAAGATCTACAACTATTGGTGAAGAACTAGCAAGATTCAACTACTTTTCCTTGTTCCTTATCATCTAGTGAGTGACATACTACCTTTACCCTTTTAATTTCGACACATTCATTTAAGACTCAAACCCTAGATTTTGGGGGTTATTATGGTAGTTGTTAATTAATGATTATTAGTAGTAAAATGGGTAATTAAAGGGTATTAATAAGAGGTTTGGTATCATATAGGTATATAGGATGTATTATGATAGTTATTATGTGATTTGTTTAGGATAAGACGGTTTTATGAGACGGAACCGTGTTGGTTTCGAGTAGCTATTGGAGTATGCTAAAAGGTAGGGTTTTTCTACTCGGTTTCAACAAGTATGAGTGTTTACATGTGTCATTGTTGTGTTGTTTTTGCATTGTAACATGATTATTGTGGGTAATTGTCGTTCGTCTCATAGTAGTGTTGAGATTTCGTGGTGGCATTGAGATTTTATGGTGGCATGATAATGGATTATTAATATTGGTTTTATGATATCATTAGAGTGCATTATAACATGTTAAATGGGGATTTCATCTTGAGGTAGTGTTATGATTGTTAGTGTACATTAGTACATGGCTCAAGTGGCATCCATTTTATATGAGAAAGAAGCATGTTTGATAATCATAGTACACGTAAAAATATCATATTGGCATATTGTGATATATGTGATCATTGTGGACGTTGGAGAATATAGTGGAGTCGTGATTGTGATACTTGGTTGTTGAGGAGATGTAAGGCGGTTGGGAGGCCGTCTTACGCTTAGGTCGCCTCTTGGACCTTCCCACTTCAAGAGGGATGTGCACATTAATGACTTGAGTTATGGAGGGACACGTGTGGTTGAGGCACGACATCTGGTAGAGATCCGGTTAGCGCCCGGGTTTGGTACCACGGGTGTGTCCCGAGTACCTAATTACGGACTGCGGTCCGGCTGTTTGGTAGGCAGTGCTGTAGTGTTGTCACCGGGTTATTGGTACATTTGGGCGTGTTTCGGTACCGGGGTGGTATTTTCATAGTCGTGCTTCGTACTTTTTGTTGGCATGTTGCATATTTACATACCGTGTTGTGTCTCGTGCATTTATATTGTTGAAAATGACGTGTGTTGATTATGTATAAATTGTCATTTATTTCCAGGGTGGCCTCTGTCGATCCATATGATATTTCCAATCATATAAGGAGCAGTTTGAGTACAGGTTTGGGTTTAGTGACGAGTGGGACGGGCCAAGCTATGAGCATTAGAGTCTATCCGAGTCATCACATGCTAGTCGACATAGAGTTCATTAGAAAGGTTGTAATAGTTTAGATTTTATATTATTCATTCATTCATTTGTAATTCACTAAACATGTTATTTATATATAGTGTTACTAAATTGTGGTTCCAATTCACTGCCTCGGGAAGCCGAGATGGTGACATATCCTGATTACTTTGGCCGAGTAAGAATGGGGTGTTATAAAGTGGTATCAGAGCAACGATTTTGGAACCTAAACCAATGAACCAAAATGAACCTAGGTGTGTCTAATAAAATGAACCCTGTACCTGTACGATAGGAGGTCGGTTTTGGATGAGTAGGCGCCCTCATTTTAAAACTAGATCCTATTGTCTTAACCAGTAAACTACGTGGGTAGTTATGGATATGGGTGAATGCAATGTGAAACGTGTAACACCCCCTCATACCGAGGTACCTTACCAGGACTACCTAAGCATGAAAGGCTGTTACCATCTCGGTTGCCCGAGGTTAGTATAGATCAAAAGCGTCCGTCCTAAACACATTTATTAGAAGTACTGTAAAGTATTAATGGTTACAACAATCCAAACCCAAACCAAAACCAATAAAGTGAATACAACTGAGGACAACTACAAAATCATAGCTAAGACTCGTGACTGTGATACTACAACTGGTGATGACGACTTCCCATGACTGCCCAAGCTCATCAAATGCAATACCTGTCAAGTCTGCTCACCATTCCCGAATGGATCACCACAGGTTTTACAAAACAACAACAACGGGGTCAGTACTACTCAATCAATATAAGACAACAAACATTACCACCAGCTGATCATCGATCTCACACAGTAACCGACTACACACCGAAGTGTGTAGCCCCGCCCATTACCCATCGCAACAGGTAATCCTCGCCGCCAGTGGGTGACCGCAGCCCATCCCCACCTAGTCCAGCTCATCAACGAGCGACTAACAATCTCTGTCCCTTAATGTGCACATCCCCTCCCGTGACGGGTTCCACGGAGGGCGAACTAGGGTGTGAAGCCACTCCCGCAAGTGACTCCACCACAATCATACACACACGATCATCACAAATGTCACAACATCACAACCGTCACAACACAACCACACCAACACCGTCATCACAACACCCATACTCCGATGATCGCCAGAGATAACAACAATTACAACACAAGCACAGTCTTAAATCAATTAACGAATCGAGTAGGAAACCCTACCTTTTCGCAATCCGATATGCTCTAATCAAGCATAAAATATGCATAGCAATTACCACATCGTCACCTACAACAATTATAATCAACAATCAACACACATATAATGACCAAACCCTAAACCCCCAAATTAACCCAAAACAATAATTAGGGCAAAACCCTAAAAGACAACTTAATGAGACTCATGAAATCAGAGACTTACCGACATAATCGACGCAAGGCAAGATTCGTTAGACTCACGAACAATCCACGCAAATGAGAGGGAGATTTGGAGAGGATTAGAGTTACGTTGTGTAGTTTAGGTTTTGTAAAATGTTTTAGAAACTGTAAAATGCGTCTCAATATAACTCTAACCCTTTCTAAATCAACCGCGGAAAATATTACCCGTCAGATCGGATACTCGGTCGAGTATAGAGTATACTCGGCCGAGTATCCTCTACTCGGTCGAGTATTACCCATACTCGGCTGAGTATTCCTGGGCAGTAGCCAAACAGAATACCCAACACACTTTACTCGACCGAGTAGGCCATACTCGGTCGAGTACCAGCCTATAAAATCCGTAGTAGCCATAACCTCAATACCCAACTTCCAGCGAACACCTCGTAACATATCTTCTCTTACACACAATTATCACCCCTCCGGCAAATGTAGCCATAACCTCAATACCCAACTTCCAGCGAACACCTCGTATATCCACATCTTATACTTCCTCACAACCAAACATACTAACCACCTCTACAAAATCAACCTCATTAGAACAACTAACTTCCCTAAAGTAACATCATCCTCAGCCACTAGTGACACTACTATGACACCAACATCCTTTATGTGACTAATCTCTTACTATCACTTCTTAATATAACAATCTGTTTCCTCTCTTTGGTTATCATCCTAAATAACGAACATCCAATCCATCAACAGAACATACCTCAACATTATTCCCAATTCTATCCTTTATCATATCGCTACCTAACTCTCCACCAAAATCTCAGATCTTGCAACACTCCACAAGCTTCTTATTCTCTTAATACCTCGAAACTCACGGCTAACACGTCGTCCTGCTCTCCTATTTAACCATTAACTCCCACCCTTTAGTGGGGATATAGTACATTTCATAATTTCCTACTTTCATGCTCATTAGCTTCGGTCAACGTTCTCTCAACTTACTTCCGTCCCTCTTTCCCTCCTTTTACTCAATAATGCCAATTAATAAGTCATCTCCTTTCTCTTTCTACCTAACCCTTTAGTCATTTGTTTATTTTCCATAGCTCTGCAACTCTAATTCCATTAATTCATATCAATATCTTATCATTCTTCTTATCATTTATCATCTCTCATCTTGCTTCACACTCACCCTTGTCACCATCAAGTCCACACACTAACAGTTACTCTTCAATTAGTCATATCTCCCTTTCGCATCTCTAGAAACCAAAATTCACTTCATACCGTTTGTCCAAAGAATTACACACTAGGCTCACCCCTTTGATATTCCAACTTCCCAAACTTAGCCACTATCTACAAATCCACATCGCGACATAACTTCCTTAAAGTTCACTATATACCTCTCTTTCCTATCTTCTTACAACAACCTTCCATTACATATATCCTTAAGCAACTCTATCCTAGCTGTCTTCCTCCATAAATCCTTACACATCCAAATATGCCACTATTCGTATCCCTTATCTCAATCTTTCATTCTCATGCTTCTTTACACTTACATCACCCTTTGTCCATATACACTTACTTTTATACTACTCAACACACGACTATATCACTCATCATATCTCACAAAACATGCTCTTTACCTCGATTAGCTCATCATTCTTCCCTTTTCTTTTTCCACTATCCTTCACAACCACATTAACACATGTCTTCCTTACCCAACACATGTCCCTCATAAGCCATCATTCTCCATGTCATAACTTCCGGTAACTTACGTATCAAGACCGTCTCACATATAAAAGAATGCGTTAAGACTCAAAACGTACATGTGTATATACCCTACGACTCAAAACAATGTAAAGACATAGCCACCGGCTCAAAACAAAAGTAAGAACATAGCCACCGACTCAAAACAAAAGTAAGAACATAGCCACCGACTCAAAGTGGCCGCCCAATGAGGTACTCGCTCGAGTACATAACATACTAGGTCAAGTACAAGGTACTCGGTCGAGTAACTATATTACTCGGTCGAGTTTTCGACTCCAGAAGCAAACTCAATTGTCGCAGAAGGATTACTCGGTCGAGTATTGGGAATACTCGGCCGAGTAGACCTTACTCGGTCGAGTATGAGAATACTCGGCCGAGTTGACGACTCCAGACGCTAAACAGTATTATCACAGAGAGATTACTCGGCCGAATATGGAATACTCGGTCGAGTATAAAAGATACTCGGCCGAGTAGGGACTACTCGGTCGAGTATCGGCAGCAGCTTCTCAAGACCGTCCAGTTTTATTAAACAGTCATATCTCACTCGTTACTTGGTCATTTTGGGCATGTGACCTATCGTTAGAATCGTAAGAGGACAAGTTATCACCTCAACTTGGAATCACAGCAATAAAATTTCCATAACTCGACTTATGACAGTTTTAAGACAACCCTTCCAAAATCGGTTTGTATACAAATCAAAATTTCTTAACAAAACAATTTAAACATGCATAAAACAAACAATAACGATCCAATACTTCTAAAAACCAGTACATGGGTGAACTTTTATCATATCCACATGGAAATTAAACACGACATTCATATGCATAGACGCATGGCCTTAATCACATGCTACTACCAACAACCAAACATTAACATCATCATGATTATGTACGCATGTTCCATTATCCTTTTGAAAGCCACATAATAAACACTTAACATGCCAACATATTTCATACCAAATCCGTTTCAACAAGTTTCACCACGTCTTACACATGTTTCCACACATCTCACTTCCTTTCACATGATTCAACCACTCAAGTTCCACCTACCACACACACGCATTGAAAAGACTCACAACAAATTCCCCCTGGTGACCGGCTTGAGATTGTGAGGGCGATAATGCGACTTCGGGACGTCTCCCAAGTATTTGCGGCAGCTCCATACAACTCTCCCCGGGTTCATTTTATTTAGACTCCCTAAGTTCATTGGGTTCATTTGTTTTAGGTGCCGGAATCGTCGGCTCTGATACCACTTTGTAACACCCCCTCATACCGAGGTACCTTACCAGGACTACCTAAGCATGAAAGGCTGTTACCATCTTGGTTGCCCGAGGTTAGTATAGATCAAAAGCGTCCGTCCTAAACACATTTATTAGAAGTACTGTACAGTATTAATGTTTACAACAATCCAAACCCAAACCAAAACCAATAAAGTGAATACAACTGAGGACAACTACAAAATCATAGCTAAGACTCGTGACTGTGATACTACAACTGGTGATGACGACTTCCCATGACCGCCCAAGCTCATCAAATGCAATACCTTTCAAGTCTGCTCACCATCCCCGAATGGATCACCGCAGGTTTTACAAAACAACAATAACGGGGTCAGTACTACTCAATCAATATAAGACAACAAAAATTACCACCAGCTGATCATCGATCTCACACAGTAACCGACTACACACCGAAGTGTGTAGCCCTGCCAGATTACCCATCGCAACAGGTAATCCTCGCCGCCAGTGGGTGACCGCAGCCCATCCCCACCTAGTCCAGCTCATCAACGAGCGACTAACAATCCCTGTCCCTTAATGTGCACATCCCCTCCCGTGACGGGTTCCACGGAGGGCGAACTAGGGTGTGAAGCCACTCCCGCAAGTGACTCCACCACAATCATACACACACAGCTATCACAACATCACAACCGTCACAACACAACCACACCAACACCGTCATCACAACACCAATACTCCGATGATCAGCAGATAACAACAATTACAACACAAGCACAGTCTTAAATCAATTAACAATGAATCGAGTAGGAAACCCTACCTTTTCGCAATCCGATATGCTCTAATCAAACATACAATATGCATAGCAATTACCACATCGTCACCTACAACAATTATAATCAACAATCAACACACATATAATGACCAAACCCTAAACCCCCAAATTAACCCAAAACAATAATTAGGGCAAAACCCTAAAAGACAACTTAATGAGACTCATGAAATCAGAGACTTACCGACATAATCGACGCAAGGCAAGATTCGTTAGACTCACGAACAATCCACGCAAATGAGAGGGAGATTTGGAGAGGATTAGAGTTACGTTGTGTAGTTTAGGTTTTGTAAAATGTTTTAGAAACTGTAAAATGCGTCTCAATATAACTCTAACCCTTTCTAAATCAACCGCGGAAAATATTACCCGTCAGATCGGATACTCGGTCGAGTATAGAGTATACTCGGCCGAGTATCCTCTACTCGGTCGAGTATTACCCATACTCGGCCGAGTATTCCTGGGCAGTAGCCAAACAGAATACCCAACACACTTTACTCGACCGAGTAGGCCATACTCGGTCGAGTACCAGCCTATAAAATCCGTAGTGTTACAAAACGTGATGTGCTTAAATGTTTGCTATGGCAAGTTGATGAATTTATTGCATTGTGTGGTTATCTATGGTATAGTGCATGACGATATTTGAAAGTTAGATGAAAAGATTGAGGTGTATAACATGCCTCAGGAGTAATGAGTATGCATTGGATGAGTAGTGCCGTTCTCTAGCATCTTGATACCGCGTGTGTGCTTGTAATTTTTAATGTTATCGATAGAATATGATTAGTAGTAGTTTCTAGAAACGTAGCTACTAGCATAAGAGTAGTACCTTGGAGAAGGTAAGTATGATAACGCGCGAACTAACTCGGGACGAGTCACTGACAGTCAGAGGACTCCCGGACCTTCTCTTTTGTTGCAGGGATGATACCTTTCAATCTTAGTCATAAATTGCTAGCCATAAGAGAGCACTCAACCGAGTGCGAGCCAACACTAGGCCGAGTACTAGACACTCGACCGAGTGGACCATTTTCCAGAATCTCAAAATTTTCTGGAAAAAGAGGCACACCGCCGAGTGGAGATGGGCACTCTGTAATACCCCGACCCAAACCGGATCGGGAGCGGTTACTTATGATATCTCACCAAGCTATGTACATGGCCCACGAATCAACACGGGTCCTTTATAGCGCATTTTTTCCCCACTCATGTGCATCCCGGGAACCTTCCCAGGAGGTCACCCATCCTAAGACTACTCCCAGCCAAGCACACTTAACTGTGGAGTTCTTTTGCATGGATGACCATAAAAGAAAGTTCACTTTGTTGATATAAATAGTACTTATAATCCCTTTAAGCACTAGTCATTTAAGCCTATCACTGGACCTCTTCAATTAACATGGGTGTTATAATTAACATGGGTGTTATAATCACCCCCACTTGAAGAACGCAACATCTTCGTTGCGCCTCAGAGCATAACCGCTAACCCAGAATCCTCCCCCGCTAGGTGGGTGATCACAATGGAGCATATAAAAACTGCCTCCAGGAGCATATAAGAACTTCCTCCCATCACTACACGGTCGCAGGGTTTCTCTGATACCACTTGTAACACCCCGACCCAAACCGGGTCGGGAGCGGTTACTTATGATAGCTCACTCAGCTGTGTACATGGCCCACATATCAACACGGGTCCTTTATAGAGCATTTTGTCCTCACTCATGTGCATCCCGGGAACCTTCCCAGGAGGTCACCCATCCTAAGACTACTCCCAGCCAAGTACGCTTAACTGTGGAGTTCTTTTGCATGGATGACCATAAAAGAAAATGCACTTTGTTGATATGAGTAGTACTTCCAATCCCATTAAGCACTAGTCATTTAAACCTATAACTGGACCTCTTCAATTAACATATGGTGTTATACACTCGACCGAATGCAGTGGCACTCGGCCGAGTGGACTCAGCACTCGACCGAGTGTACTGTTATGGGCAGCTCTTTTTCGCGTGAATATGTGCTTATGCTCTATTCTTATCTTCTTCATTTATTCATCATTCTTCATAACAAAAATATTAAAATCTTCCTAAAAATCACGCAAAATTTCCATTATTGCTTATTTTGGGAAGATTCGAGTTTTCTACTTCATTTGTCTTCCTTAATCTTTACTAATTAAGCGAAGTAAGTGATTTTCTCTTTCCTCTTATTTTTCTCCAATTTGATTTTGTGTAGTCCTACTTTAATTTCTTCAAGTTTTACCAATTATTTACATGTTTTTGTTTATTTCATGGCAGTAATCAACCTTCTACACCATTGTTGATGTCAAATATGAAAATTTCATGTTGAATTTTACCCTAAAGTGATGAATTTCGAAAATTAGGGTTCTTACGACAAAATTTGATTTTTGGGTTTAATAATTAATTTAAATGTTGTAAAAGGGCTTATTAGTAATGCTAAGATCTTGTCTCATATTCGGTATTTTTTCTTATAATTTTGCTCCAAATTTTCGAAATATCTAGTGTTTACGCCCAAATTTTAGTTTCTCATGTTTAAAACGTTGTTTAATTGTCTTATAAGACTACCATTTTGTTATTTATGCCATGTCTTGTCTTGAATCAAAAAGTTTGTCTTAAAATGGTGTATAAATTTTTGAAAATCCATAGTGTATATGACCAAATTTTGATTTTTGGTACTTAAAGCATGGCTTAATTGTTTTATAGTGCTTCCACGTTGGTTGGTAATGCATCGTATTGTATGAAATTGGAAGTTTTGCCTTAAAATCACTGAATTTTCGAAATGTATGATAATATACCGGAAAATTTTGATTTTTACGCTTCATTCTTGATTTAATCATGTCAAAAGTTTTGATAACAACTAGAAAGGTTGTATAATCCCTATATTGGGATCAAAATGTTGTGTAATTTTCACAAAATTTCATTTTTTTTCCGGAATTTGTGTCTTGAATAAGCTTTTGGTTTGATTAAATTCAAAGGAAACTATGTCGACTTTCAACTCAAGTTGTTGTTCATAAATTAAGCATGTTCAAAAACTTTAAAAACTCGTCTCAAAGTCGTCCTAAATTCCCATCTTTTCTATCCAGAACCTTGTTGCGTTAATCGGTTTGTGGCATATCAAGGCCATTAAGAACTTCCGAAGCAACCGTGGAAGGCAACCTTGCCAAGAGCCGGTGGCACCTCCCGCGATTGAAGCTCTGGGGTATCCGGACTTCGAGTTTGAGAGTGAGCCCCAAAAGAATTCCTTTCTTCCTTTAGCCTTTAGACCTATGGCCCCGACCAGCACTAGTACAAAAATGACATTAGACAAGTACAAAAGGCTACGGTCACAGAAAATAATCGTAGCCTATTATAAATGGCTACGGTTATTTACTATCAACCGTAGCCAAATATATAGAATAAAAAACAAAAGGGTAGGGTTTACCTTTGAAACCGTAGCCAAAAATATTTTATACACACTAAAGGCAACGGATATTTATTGATCGTAGCCATTTATCAAAACTCGTCTTAAACCCGTGCAAAAAAATGCATGGGAGTATTTAAAGTTAATGTAATACTACGGTTTTCTATGTCTATGGGTACTCTATCGAGTGGGGCTTACTCTGTCGAGTAAGTATGTTTTTATACGAAATAGTAGGCTACCTGATGGGTACTCGATCGAGTATGTTGGGCACTCGATCGAGTAAATGTCACTCGATCGAGTAAGTGACTTACTCGATCGAGTAAGTGTGTCTTACGGGTTGTTTTAGACGGGTTTTGTTAATAATACGAGATTAATATAAAAGGCTTCCGTCATTATTCTTAAACACTTTTAACCTTTCTAAAAACCTTTCAAAGAAAAAGAGGAGTTACGTAGTTCGTGTTCTTCGCATTGTGGACAAATCCCAAGGCTAGGACCGTCGATTTATCTTATTCTTTATGCCGTTGTGATCGTTGTGTCGAGGGTAAGCTTCTTGTATAATTTTTATAGCATTTCGTTGAGTTTGGTTAAAACTTTAATTGTGTAGTTTTGGGGGTTTGGGTGTATTGTGTGGTTTTGGTGGTAATTATATGTATATGTGTTATAGGAGGAGGATTCATAGAGGAACATTATTGATTAGCTGCTGTGACGGTCTTGTGGTTGCTATTCGAGGTAGGGTTTCCCTACTCAGTATTGTTTACATGGCATTGTTGATTGTCGGTGATTGTTTTATTGTTGTTGTTGTATATCGTTTTTGCATTGGTTTCTGAATTGGTGATTATTGGTAGTGTGATGTGATTATCATATAACTGTCTGTGGTTCTCGGGGTGCGTCCCTAGCTGAGTGGAGTCACTTGCGGGAGTGGTTTCACGCCCTTGATTCGCCTTCTGTGGAACCCGCCACATAAGGGATGTGCACATTAAGGAACATGGTTTATCGCTCGGATGAGATGAGCAGGGCTTAGGTGGGAACGGCGCGGTCCCCCATTGGCGGTGTAGAATACTTGTTGCGATGAGTATTCTGGCAGGGCTACACACTTTAGTGTGTAGTCAGGTGTGTGGTGATGTGATGGAGTTTGGGTTGATTGAATTGGTTGTGGTATTGTTTTATTGCAGCTGTTTGTTTTGTGTAATCAGTACTGACCCCGTTTAAATGTTTTAAAAACTGTAGTGATCCATTCGGGGTGGTGAGCAGTTGTCTAGAAGGTATACTATGGAAGCGCGCGGGATTAGCTGGGGATGGAGTTGCCACGAGTCTGATAGTAGTCTTCCGCTGTGTTGTCTTTATATTTTTGTTACTTCAGTTCTAGTTTGGTTGTAGAACAGTTGTACTTTAATTTACAGTTGGTTTTGTTATGTAATCACTTAAACTTATTTATTAAAGTATGTTATTTTATGGTCTATTTGATATACATTGCCTCGGGTAACCGAGATGGTAGCATTCTCATGCTTTAAGTGGTCCTGGTAAGGCACTAGGAGTATGGGGGTGTTAATATGTGGTATCAGAGCGACGATTTCGGAACCTGTAACTAATGAGCCCAATGAACATAGAGAGTCGAATTAAAATGAACCCGGACAGGAGTTGCTAAGAGCTAATGCAAAGACTTGGGAGACGTCCTAAAGTCGCGAACTCACCCTACAACTTTAAACCGGTCACTATGGGGTTGCATGGGATCCCTATGTGTTTACTGATGTTCTATTGTGTATGTTGGATGATGTGTTGTATAGAAATGTTGGAAAATGATTGTGGTGGAAAAAGGAAGTAGTTCATATATGATAATATGTGATGAATAATGATGTTGCAGGATGGATGATGTACAATGTGGCTATATTAGTAACATGTGATTAAGGGATGTGATATGATTATACATAATTTTGTTTGCGTAAAGTTATATAATAAGTTCACATACTTGTCTACTGTTGTATCATATGCACTTGTTAGATGAAGAATGTGGTTGAAATGGATGAATTGATTGGAAAAGATGAAGTGGAAATTGCATGAAAATATGAATTTCGTGATTATGAATATGTTTAGGTGACGAAGTGGATTGTTAATATTGTTGAATTAGTAACATGGAAATAGGATTTGTAATGTATGAGTATGTTTTGTGTTACAAAAAGTTATAAAGTTAAAGCATGCAGGTAGTACATGATTGATAAATTGAATGTTACATGAGCAGGATAGATGTTATTGTTTAGCTTTTGGTAGGTAGTAACATGTGGTTAGGGATAGTGGTTTTACAAGTATCGAGCCTCTTTTGTTCACCTTCTTGAGGTTTAAATTGTTTGAAAGAGAAAATCAAATAGTTATGTTGTTCGATTATAGAGAGGTTATCTTTAAAATGTTATAACATGAGATGTATATATGATTTTGATGTGATTCTAATTGTAGGTGATAGATTGTTCTTTTACAATTCTAACGATAGGTCAAACGCCCAAAATGACCAAGAAACGAGTGAGATATGACCGTCTTACGAAAATTGGACAGTGCTGAGAAATGCGTAGGGTACTCGATCGAGTGCGCCTCTTGTTACTCGATCGAGTAACCCTTACTCGATCGAGTAGCCCTGGTAATTTATTATACGTGCTTCTGACCTTCACCTACTCGATCGAGTAGGCTGTACTCGATCTAGTGACCCCTGTTTTGGGTCATATGCTTATCTCTTGACTTCGTTGCATATTATGTTTAATTCAAAGGTGGTATTTTGCTTCTTTATGCATTGTTTTACATGTATGTTGGTCTTGATGCGCAAGTTACCCAATCTTATGGTGTAGTGAGTGGCACCTTATGGTGGGTATGAATTCGGTAGGGAGTACATGAGTTATATGTGGTTGTGAGGGATAGTGCAAAAAGAAAAGGAGCATTGATGAGCTGATTGAGGCATGGTGCAAGTTTTGTGAGACGTGGTGAGTAATATATTTGCGAATTTGAGTAATGTAAAGGTAAGTGTATATGAGCGAAGAGTGATGTAAGTGTAAGGAACGTGAGAATAAAAAGAATGACAGGAAGAATGTGGATAGTAGCTGTAACACGCCCTCATACCAAGGTACCTTACCAGGACTACCCCAACATGAAAGGTTGTTACCATCTTGGTTGCCCGAGGTTAGTAAATATCAATAGCAGCTGTCCCAAACACATTTATCAAGTACGAGAATTATAAAAGTTACATTGTCTCAAAATCCAACAAAAGAAATATCCAAATGCTAGCTACTACAAAACAACAGCTAAGACTCATGACGGTGATAACTAATCCGGCGTGGTGACTCTCACATGACCGCCCCAAGCTCACCAAATGCATCACTTGTCACAATTTGCTCACCATCCCCGAATGGATCACCACAGATTTTACAAAACAACAACGGGGTCAGTTCTGCATAATTAAAATAAGACAAGTGCATAAAGTAACCAGTTGATCATCCTCCGTCCCCAGTCTCCCGATCTCACACAGTAACCGACTACACGCCGAGGTGTGTAGCCCTGTCAGACTACCCATCACAACAGATAGCCCACGCCGCCAGTGGGGGACCGCAGCCAATCCCCACTAAAATCCCGCTCATCAACGAGCGATAACCCTGTCCCTTAATGTGCACATCCCCTCCCGTGACGGGTTCCACGGAGGGCTAACTAGGACGTGAAGCCACTCCCGCAAGTGATTCCACCACAACCATCACAACATCATCACAACCACCACACCACCACCACACTAACACTCCGATGATCAACAGACAACAATCATACACAGTACAATGACAACATCTCAAATTAATTAAACACAACTGAGTAGGGAAACCCTACCTTAGCACAACAGCAATGAATGAGAGCAAGCAAACTAGAACGGCTCCTCTACGAAGTCTCTTCCAAAACAACAATCACATAACACAATCACTAATTGCAAAACCCCATTTCCCCCAATTCATAATTAAAGACAAACCCTAGAAATATCAACCATTAAACATGAGAATAAGGACTTGCCGACGAAGAAATAAAGGAATGCATACGATTTCTTATGATTGCCCACACACAGAGGAGATATTCAGAATGATTAGAGCGTCGTATGCTGTTTTAGGTTTTGTAAAACGTAATTAGAAACTGATTAATGAAATATATAACGCCCTAACCATTCCTAAATCAAACCGCTGAACTATTACCCGTCAGACCGGATACTCGGTCGAGTATAGAGTATACTCGGCCGAGTATCCTCTACTCGGTCGAGTATTCCTGGGCAATAGCCAAAAAGAATACTCAACACACTTTACTCGACTGAGTAGGCCATACTCGGTCGAGTACCAGCCTATAAAATCCGTAGTATTACAGTCTTCCCACCATAAAAAGAACTTCGTCCCCGAAGTTCACACCCTACAAAAACAAACAACAACCAAACGACTTCCCGACGCAACATACTAAACAATATACAAACACAAAACATTACAAACACAACTAACTCGACTTAAAATACCCTAAAAGACACACGCGACCATCTCCTACCCCCTAAAAGGACAACGGTTACGTCCCCGTAACCAACCATACCGTATCGAAAAGGTTAGGAAAACGCTCTCGCATAGCCTCCTCCGATTCCCATGTGGCCTCCTCCATATTGTGATTGGACCAAAGCACCTTAAGTAAGACGGTCTCACCATTCCTTATCTTGCGTACTTTGCGGTCTAGAATCTCTTTAGGAACCTCAGCATAGGACAAGGACTCATCAAGCTCGATGTTCTCAACCTCAAGTACATGTGACGGGTCACTCACATACTTTCGGAGCTGTGAAACATGAAAGACATTGTGGACTCTATCCAAAGGTGGTGGCAAAGCTAACCTGTAGGCTACCTCACCTACACGATCTAAGACCTCATAAGGGCCGATAAAATTCTGGCTCGACTTGCCCTTCTTTCCAAATATCATCACTCCTCGCATTGGTGACACTTTCAAAAGGACCTTGTCATCTACTGCGAACTCAGTGTCTCTGCGGTGCAAGTCGGCATAACTCTTCTTACGATCTTTAGATGCTTTTATCTTTTGACAAATTAACCGAACCTGCTCAACCATATCTTGTACCAGCTGTGGTCCCAAAACCACTGCCTCTGAACTTTCGTCCCAACAAAATGGACTTCAGCACTTCCGACCATATAAAGCCTCGAAAGGTGCCATCCCGATACTAGTATGATAACTGTTGTTGTATGAAAACTTGATCGGATCCAGTCTGTCCTCCCAGCTTCCCCCAAACTCCATGGCACATGCTCTCAACATGTCCTCCAGGGTCTTGATAGTCCTCTCCGTCTGACCATCTGTTCTAGGATGAAAAGCTGTACTCATCTTCAAGGTTGTACCCATCAATTCCTGCAGTTCTTGCCAAAACATGGTTATAAACCTCGTATCACGGTCAGACACAATATCCTTAGGTATACCATGTAACCGGACTACTTGTCTCCTGTAACCCAAGGCCAACTGCATCTTAGACCAGGTATCCTTCATAGGGACGAAATGAGCCGACTTTGTTAACCGGTCTACAATCACCCAGATCATATTGTTACCTTGTTGTGACCCAGGTAACCCCACGACAAAGTCCATAGAGATCGACTCCCACTTCCACTCAGGTACCTCATGGGATTGAATCTTACTTTGTGGTCTCCGCTGCTCACCCTTGACCCTCTGACAGGTCAAACATCTAGCCACGAACTTAGCTACATCCCTCTTCATGTTGGGCCACCAGAAAGTTTTCTTAAGGTCTTTATACAGCTTGTCACCTCCTGGGTGAACTGAGTAAGGAGGTTAATGAGCCTCCGTCAGGATCACTCTCCTCAAATTTGCATCATCAGGAACATACCATCTCCCATCAAAGCGAACACTCCCATCTGTGTGGATAGAAAACCTGAAAATTGTGCCACTCTGAACTCTGGACTTCCACTCTTGGATCTTAGGATCAAATTCTTGTTTACTCTTGATATTCTCATACAAATCCGGCTCGATCGCTAAATCTCCGATGGCATCCCCTTTCCTTATCATGTAGATCCCCATCTTGGACATCTCATCCCTCATCTTCAGCAAAGACATAGCTGTACATAGCGAATGAACGCTCTTCCTACTCAAAGCATCTGCAACAACGTTATCCTTGCCCTCATGATAGATGATCTCCATGTTGTAGTCCCCAATCAGCTCCATCCATCGTCTCTATCGCATATTCAGCTCCCTCTGAGTGTAGATATACTTCAGACTCTTATGATCTGAAAACACCTTAAAGGTTGCTCCATAAAGGTTGTGCCTTCAGATCTTAAGAGCAAAGACAACAGCACCCAGCTCCAAATCATGAGTAGGGTAATTCTCCTCATATGGCTTCAGCTGCCTCGAAGCATAAGTTATAACCTGCCCATCCTGCATCAAAACACAACCCATACCATTCTTTGAAGCATCGGTATATACTTCAAAGTTCTCACATCCCTCTGGCAAAGCTAGAATAGGAGCTGTGGTCAAACGTTCCTTTAAGGTCTAGAACGCCGTCTCACAACTCTCATCCCAAACAAATCTTGTCTCTTTCCTCATCAAAGCAGTCATTGGCCATGCTATAGTGGAAAAGCCATTCACGAACTTCCTGTAGTAACCAGCAAGACCCAAGAAACTCCGAACCTCAGCAACATTATTTGGTGATTCCCACTTGGTCACATCCTCAATCTTGCTAGGATCTACGGACACCCCCTTCATAGATATCACATGACCTAGAAAAACCACCTCCTCTAACTAGAACTCACACTTAGATAGCTTGGCATAAAGTTGGTTCTCTCTCAGAGTCTGCAAAACTATCCTCAAGTGCTCCGCATGTTCCTCCTTAGTCTTAGAGTAGACTAAGATATCGTCGATGAAGACAACCACAAACCTGTCCAAAAACGGAGTAAAGATCCAATTCATCAAATCCATGAAAGCTTATGGTGTATTGGTCAAACTAAAAGGCATCACCACATACTCATAATGACCATAACGGGACCGGAAGGCTGTCTTGGGAATATGCTCATCCGCTATCCTCAACTGGTGATAACCTGACCTCAAATCGATCTTAGAGAACACACTTGCTCCAATCAGCTGATCAAACAAGTCATCAATCCTAGGCAAGGGATACTTGTTCTTCACTGTTACACGGCTGAGCTCTCTGTAGTCGATACATAGCCTCATACTCCCATATTTCTTCTTTACAAACAAAACTGGAGCTCCCTACGGTGACACACTTGGCTGGATATACCCCTTCTCTAATAGCTCATGTAACTGTTTCTTCAACTCTTCTAACTCTTTAGGTGCTATATGGTATGGTGCTTTAGATATAGGACCTGTTCCCGGTTTAAGCTCCACGTTGAAGTCAACATCTCTCTTTGGCGGCAACCCCGGTATCTCCTCTGGAAAGACATCATCAAACTCTCCCACCACAGGTATATCAGAAGTTGTATGCGGCTCTACTCGGAGATCTCTCACTTGATAAAGAATCAAGGGACACTTCTTCCTCAAGCACGACTTTAAGGTCATAACCGCGATGAACTTACACTTAGGTCTCACAACAAACCCCATATAAGACACCCTTATACCCTTAGGACCCTTCAAAGACACTTTCTTTTACCGACAATCTATCTTGGCATCATACTTACCCAACCAATCCATCCCGACGATAACCTCAAACCCATCCATAGGAAACTCTAGCAAGTCAACTGGTAGGTCTACCCCTCTTACCAACATAGACACACCCCTATACAACTTAACAGATGACACTGACTCCCCAGAAGGTATAAACACATCATCCTTTACAAGTTCAAACTCCCCCAAACCCATAGACAAATAATGACTCTTAGACACAAAAGAGTGTGTTGCCCCCGAGTCAAACAAAAGAAAAGACGGTGTATTATGACCAAGAAAGGTACCAATAACTACATGTGCATCATTCTGAGCTTCTTGCATATCCATCATAAAGAGCTTCCCATTGCTTTTCTGACCTCCTCCCTGGACCGAGGCGTTAGAAGTACTCGGCTTAGCTGCCGAATCCTAGGTAGCACTGTTGTTCGGGTGCTAGTAAGATCCTCCATTGTTGTGGTTAAAACCGCTATTCTTGTGATGTACTCCACGGTTACCCCATGATCCAGATTACCGGTTGCTAGCAAAGCTCTGACTCGGACCCTGTGAGAAGTTTTCCTGAAAAGCTTTCGAGCCTACTCCTGTCCAGGCACTCGTGCAATCACGTCTCTTGTGGCCTATGCCGCCACAGTTGTAGCATGACAGGTTGGAGTTGTCACTCACACTCCGATCATCACCTCTACCCCATCCTCGAGATCCTCCAGAAAAACCAGCTCCACCAGAAAAAGCCTTAGTCTGATTGAAGTTGCCGTTCTTGTTACCCGACTGATTGTTGTTCCCACTTTCAGCTTTTCTTTTCTCAGTATCAGTTCTCTCGGTAGCTTCCTTAGAGAGATCTACCAATCTCTCAGCTTGACCAGCCCTCAGATACACATCCTTAAGATCAGTGATAACTCCAACTGGTAGACGGTTCATGATCTTAGCTGACAAACCCCTCTCAAATCGAAGAGCCGAACCCCTCTGTCCAAGCTGCATGTCTTCCACATAGCGAGACAACTCAAGGAAACAGTGATAGTACTCAGTGACTGTCATATCATCGGTCATAGTGAAGGAATCTAACTCAGATCTCAACTTTTGACGAATATGATCCGGCACGAACTGCTCCCTCATAGCATGCTTTAGACCCGACCATGGTATAGCCCCTAGACCTTCAGCCTGGTAGTAAGCTCTGGCGTTCTCCTTGACGTTCTGCCACCATACAGTGGCCTCGCCCCTCAGGTAGTACACTACCTACTCAACTATCATCTTGGGTGGACATGCAGTTAACAAATTCTATGAGACTCTCCATCTCACGATGCCCGTTCTCGAGCAACTTGGGTTCCTCGACGCCCTCATAAGTAGGTGGGTTAAAGCGGGCGATGATGATGCTAAGTTGGGTAGCATCCACAGGTTTCTCCACCCCATTTCCCACATTCTTAAGAGCCTCAACGAGAGCATCATGTTTCTCGATCATGCGAGCTATCTCATCCATAGTCATCTCAGATGCTTGGATTTGCGCGGCGGTCCTCTTTGGCGGGATTTTGAGCTGATAAGAAGAAAAGAAACGTAAGCACAAAAGCCTATGGCTCAAAATGTAAACGTCCCTCCGCCAAAGAAGCACTCGTCCGAGTATGTCGCGATACTCGGTCGACTAAGGACTACTCGGTCGAGTATCACTGATACTCGGTTGAGTAATCCACTCCAGTAGCCAACGTCAAATTCACATGAATCATACTCGGTCGAGTATAACTCATACTCGGTCGAGTATGCCCTACTCGGTCGAGTATGCCCTACTCGGTCGAGTATACCTATATACTCGGTCGAGTAAACACTTCCAGTAGCTACTGATAACTCCAACCAAACAACACTCGGTCGAGTTCCTGGTTACTCGGCCGAGTACCCCCTACTCGGTCGAGTACCCGCCCTGCTCGGCCGAGTCATGCCAAAATGAGCTACAACAGTGCATAAATATATCCTATGTATGCTTTTCTACCCAAAGTTATATATATATATAACACATCCTCAATCTTAAAGCCATGTAATAAACACATATTATGCCACACATTCATACTACATTCAAATCCACTATTCTTGCCACGTTTTTCACATACTAGCACGTATCACTTCTTCTTCTACATGATCCAACCATTCAATTTCTACATACCAGACACATGCATCGAATAGACACACAACAGATTCCCCCCGGTGACCGGCTTGAGATTGTGAGGGCCATAGTGTGACTTCGTGACGTCTCCCAAGTCTTTGCGGTAGCTCCAAACAACTCTCCCCGGGTTCATTTTTTTTAGACTCCCTTAGTTCTTTGGGTTCATTAGTTTGAGGTGCCGGAATCGTCGGCTCTGATACCACTTTGTAACACCCCCACATACCAAGGTACCTTACCAGGACTACCCCAGCATGAAAGGTTGTTACCATCTCGGTTGCCCGATGTTAGTAAATATCAATAGCAGCAGTCCTGATGTGAACATTATTTGCGCACATTTAGTCCCCTAATTAAGCCTATTTTGCATACTATTATAACATTTCATTGCCATTTTATCCGTCAAAACCTTCCTATTTGCTTTTCTATCGCATTTCATATGTTTTGTAGAAAAGTAGACAATAAGGCGGAAATTCCCGTTTTTCGTGCATATTCGGAAGCTATTTGACGATGTTTGATGGACTAGTATGAAGAGGAAGCAAGAACTAAAGACCAATCCCATAAGAATAAAAGGAAAGTGAAGAAATAAGACGCTGCAAAAGAAGACGAGCGGATTCCCACGAACCCGCCCGTTTTGCAGTGACAACCCGTGCGTCCCAGCATCAAGACGCCCGGATTCCTCCAGAGAATCCGAGCGGATTCCCATGAAAACGCCCGGCCACCACCTCAACAATACGCCCGTCTTCCCCCTCGGACGCCCGGATTCCCTTACAGCAAACTTTCGTTTCTTCAAGCTCCGTGAAAGATGCCCATCCTTCGAAAAATACCGGCGTTTCCCTGCTTAAAACTCAAAAGTGTAATTACTAATTTAGCCTTAGTTAACCTAATGAATCCCTACTATAAATACTCCACTTGTAAATAATCAAAGGGGGATCCTTTTATCAAGTTTTTAGAGTATAAAATCCTTCTTCAAGATTAGATTAGGAGTAGATTAGAATAGATTACTCTTTAATCTTTCCACAAATCTCACATTAATCTCTCCTTAATTATTGTTCAAGTGTATTATTCAAGTTTGTTACTTTTGGGTAATTGAAGATTATTGGGTTATTATTGAGATATTGACAACCTTCCATCAATCAATCAAGTTTCTTCTATTATTCTTTGCTTTATTATTTGGATCATCTCAAGTTTGGTATAATTCCTTTACTCTTTACTCTTTATTGTTTATTTCCTCATTCTCTTATCATGTTTACACTTGTTGTTATGTTTGACACCATTAATGACATGTTCTCCATGATAATGAGTGAGTAGTTACTAAACTAGGATTAGTGGGTAATTAGGGAAAACAAACATGGGATTGATTAATGCCTAATCTAATATGTTTTCATAATCAAATTGCTTGTTTGTTGTGATGTCAACTTTATGCACATGTTATGTTTGATGAAATGCTAAGCCTATGAATCCTTGCATTTACAACCATCTCTTATCTACTCAACTTGACTTGTAAGATATAAACCAACTTGAGTCTTGTTAGACCATGCATAGAAGTTGAATAGAGGGAAAGTAAGTCGACTTGTAGGTGTTGTACAATCTAATCGATTTGGCTCCGGGACCCAACTCTTCCTATGAACCGTAAGACATAAACCAACTCGGTTCCTTCACAACATTAATTGCTTGCTTATGATTGTAAACATGTTTGTATGATCAACACCATGAATCCCCTATGACCCCATGACATCCTAGTGCCTTTAATCATTTGTTTACATCCTTCCTTTTATTGCTTGCTTTACTTTATTGCTTTTATTAGCCTAGGATACAACTACAAACCCAAACAAATTGTGACACTAGCATAAATTGAGATAGATAGACTTAGAACCCAAAGCACACCGTCCCATGGATCGACCTCGACTTACCGCTAACTAGTTGTATGTTGAGTTTTATAAATGTGTTTTGATTGGGTGTACAACGACACGCTCACACCAAAATGCCGCCGTTGCCGGGGATGGTGCTATGTGGTTAAGTTCTTACTTGTTTGTCTATTTTAATTGTGCTTTCACCTTGAGGAACTTGTTCCTCAAGGATTGTTCTTACCATTTTTGTGTCGTTTCTATGCTTGTAGTTGTTTCCTTGTCTTAGCTATGATGGCTCAAGACTTGACATATGGAGTATGTGGTGGATCTTTTGAGTATGACTATGGGTATGGGGAGTTTGAGGAGCAAGTCAACACAAACCTACCTTACTATTTGTACAATGAAAATCCTAACCACTACCCCAACTTTTCCCACCAAAATCACCACATCCAATGTCAACAACAACCACCAACCCAATACCCACTTCATAATGAGTTTCAATTGCCACAATACAACCACTTTCACACTTACCCACAACAAGAAAATGAACCCATTCAAAATGTGATTCTCCAAATGATGGGAGATCAACAAAACTTCTTCAAACAAATGCTAGAAGAGAGCCAAAAGAGGGATAATGTCCTTCAAGGCATTATTGCCCAAGGTGAGGAATTGGAGATTCAAATTGCCCAAATGAAAGAATCCCAAGTAATCACTCCCCACCGTTCTTTGGACATTAAACATGAATGCGAATTTGAAGTAGTAACTTTTGACATGGAGAATGAAGAGTGGGAAGAGCCAATCTCCTTAAGCTCTTGTGACTATGAAAGTGTTGTGTTCGATGAGGAAGACATGAGGTTGAGTAAGCCAAGTACTCTTAGCCTTTGTGAGTATGAGGGTGTGTCCTTTGAAGTGAATGTGGAGACATTGGAGAAAGAGTTAAATGAAGCCCCCATCTATGATTCGTATGAAGATAGCAACAATGATGATGAGCCTAGAGGATGGACTCATAATATCACCTTGCTTGAGGAGCCTATCCTTGAGAGATTTGAGATACCCTATCATGAAGAAGAGCATCCTTTCCCTATTCCTCATGAAGACAACTTGACACCTATCATGGAGCCAATGATCATTGAAGAGGATATGGTGGGCCTTCTTCAAAAGGTCAAAGCATCATACAAAATCTACTTGGTGGAAAAGCTCAAAGATAAACTTGCACGTGAAGCCACTTGTGGAAATTTGGCATCCACAATGCCAACTTCTAAGGAGCTCGATCATCAATGTTATGAAGTTTCTCCTTCTACCTTGGAAGGATTGAATAATCAAAATGCTATCATCATCACAACAAGTAAAGGAGAAGGTGGTAAGTGGAAGTCTCCGGACGAATATGAACCATAATTCATGCCTAGTATTGACAAGAATCATGGGCTTGTTCATTGGCAACATTGGGAAAGCTCTAGTGCCAAGGACAAAGCAAAAAGAAAAAGAACATTTTACAAGCTTCCTTGGCCAAATTTCATGTTCAAATGGAGCAACCCATACTTGTGCCTATTTGGAGCTTGTTCACAAGCTTTTGATCTCTTATTAAGAGCTTTGAGCTCTATGGATAAGAACTTCTACAATTTAGACTAGTTTGGTGGAGTTCCATCTCAAACCACCATTTGTATGATATTTCTTAGACCCTTTTACTTTGTATAAAATTGTACATTATTGCATTTGCATTTGATTTCTTGCATGAGAGTGATGAGAGAGAGAGTCATCTTACATTTTTATTGAGCACATTGTAGAAAAGGATGAGGAGGAATAGCAAATTAGTGAAAGGGTGCGATATTGCAAGGAAAGGAAAGAAAAAGAAGAAAGGAAGCAGAAGACGCCCGTCCCAAGCCTGGACCCCCGTCCAGGACCCCCGTCGCATAACTGGTTGACGTTGTCTCAGAACACGGGCGGTTTCAATACAAGACGCCCGGCTTGAGAAAAGACGTCCGTATTCTTCACGGGACGCCCGTCCTAAATGTCATTTGAAGCGAGATTCTGAGCTGCCAGGAAAACTGAGCGGATTTTTGAAAATCTGCCCGTCCTAACTGAGAAGACGCCCGGTTTCTTCCTGCTCTCAGCTTAGCAGAATCCCTGCATTAGAATCCGCCCGGATTTGTGAGAAGACGTCCGTCTTCTAAAAGCACGAGACGTCCGTCCCGCAGCTAAGACGCTCGGATTGTCCTCTTTTTCTCGGATAAACCGGACAGGCCCCACCTTTATCCGCCCGGATTCCCCCTTCTTCTATAAAATCACCCCCTTTCCTCCCTCATTTCCTTACCTTATCAAACCCTAAAATACTCATCTCCTTCCTCAAAAACACTCCCCTCACATCAAAAGCCAACCAACCCCCATTTCCTCGACTCCAAAATGATGAACCTCAAAGGGAAGAGCCACCCCGCCAAATACTTTGTGGAGGACCGGCGAGGCCTATTCTCCCACCTTCCTTTGTGCCTATCCCACCATACCCTATCCCTCATACCAAATTTGAGCCGGAAATCCCCAGTACCCCGGGTATTAATGATTTGATGGCACTCATGAATAGAGTGGACCTCGGGATACATGAAGGGAGGGTCGACAACTACTTGGCCCTTTATCCCCAATACTATAACATGGCTCAACAAGGGTATGTTGACCCTAATGGCCCTTTGCCCAAATGGGCCCAACCGGAACTCTTGTTCCCTAATCAAGGGAGCCAAGCTTGGGATCGCCAAGGTGGAGGATACTCGGGTCAAGGAGGAGAATTTGACCAAGGAGGGTATTGGGGCCAAGCAAGCGGGTATGACCAAGCCGGGAGTTCTCATCGATACGGCTATGATCAAGATGAGGATGACGAGTGAAAGAGGCCTACCTCACCACCCCCATTTGTATGATACCCATCTCTCCCTCTCTCTTTTGTATATACATTGCATTTAGTGTAGTTCTCACATGCATTTGTATCATACTTCAATTGCATTAGTTAGTTCATATAGTATAGTTTGCATTGTAATATATCTCACATGATTCATGTAAATAATTGCATATAGACTAGAATTCATGCATAATCACTAATGACCAAACCTATTCCTTATCCATACTAGAAATAGTGTTTAAATCGGTTTGGGGAGGTTCGATCATAGGTGACCATAGCTTGATAGAAATATCCATCATATAGTATAGTTTAGATTGCATTCATCTGTTATCTATGTCATATAGAATTGCATTTAGTTAGAGCATGCATTCATTCATATCATATCATTGCATTTGTACTTTATTTCAAAAAATCAAAAATTCAAAAACATGTATTTCCTTTTTATTCCTACTCCTACATGTACATTGAGGACAATGTCCAAAATAAAGTGGGGGATGGGAATTTATATTCATATTACAAAAAAAAAAAACATAAAAATTGAAAAATTTCAAAAAAATCACAAAAATATGTCTTTTAATTTCATAAAAACAAAAACCATAAAAATTTTAAAATTGAAAAACCAAAAAGCAAGTTCATTTCCTTTGTAGTGTAGTCATGTATATATTATTGTACATATTGTGTTTGTTCTATCCTTGTTCACATTAATCGACTATGCCACATCCGAGACATGAGGATCATGAAGACCGCATGGTATGATCTTTCCAATCTCCTTTTTGCTCTTTATGTTAATGACTATGTGGCTTTATTTTGATTGATGCCGTATAACAATGTGAACTTAGGACTTGCATTTAGTTTATATGTCATATTAGTTGGTAGAATCACTTGCATTAGGATGTATATAATAGTTGCATCATGGCATTTAGTTGCATTTAGATAAAATATTTTGAAAAAGTGCCTAATTGAGAACTTTGACAAGAGCAACTAAGCCATTACAAATACTTTTTCAACTTAAGACTTCGCCTACTAGAATGGTTGTAAAACACCCTAGATTGTGTCATACTAGTGTCTTTCGACCCTGTTGGGGTAGTGTCCTCCACAATGAGTGCGTTTACATATTAAATCTCGTAAAAGGAATATCAGGGATTTATTTATTTATTTGTCAGCTGATCGTCGTTAATCGGTAATGATTGGCTGACTAGAGTTTGACATTACTGTCGTGTGACGGCGGTGATCAGTTGATCCCTTTAGGTCACACCTATAGGATGACGCCCAAATAGAATAAATTAATTGTTTGTATGAGATACGAGATAATTAATTCCTTGTATTATTTGACTCTTAGTTAGTCACATAAATGTATTATTTGATGACGGGTTACGAACTCGGGACAAAGAGATTTATTATTTAATTATGAGATATTTAAATAATAAATGATTATAAATGATTAATTAATTGTTAATTAATTAATTTTATACGATATGTGTATATGTTTTGAGGTGGAATTAATTAGCTATTAAATTTTACAAGAGGTTGTAAAATTAGCTAAATGGGTTAATATTGACACATTGTATGTTGATAAAATGGTCTTATGATTACTTAATAGTTAAGTAGTCATTGGTAGTTAATTTATTTTATTGAAGTGTTAAATAAATTAAATTAATATTTAATTATGTAAGATAATTAAATATACGACTTATAAGCATTTGTGGGGCAAATATCGAAAACCGAAATGGACCAAAAGTAGTCCACATATACTGGTTTTTTGAGGACATCACAAGTGTCCTTTAGGTGGATTTTTCCACTTATAATTGTCCCCTCAAATTGCCTATAAATACCATTGAAACTCCACCATTTCTCTAGTTGGAAAAATTTGAAGAAAAATTGGTCTAGGTTTATATACACTACCTAAAGACCAAATTTTTCTTCTTATTTTGTTCATCTTTTATATCAAAAACATATATAAATATTAACTAATAATATTATCAAAGTAATAATATTTATTAGTACATCATATATACAATTAAACAAGGTTTACTACTACATATATCTAGTTAGTATTGTAGTAGTATTTTGGGTTGATTCTTAGGTGTATCCTTAGGAGACCATCTTTTTGGTGGTTTGTTGTCTTGGAGGATCATCCATTTTCATAGCTCAAGAACAACATCAAGGAAGGAGTCCTTGAGTTGTGCCCAAAACTTGCCTTATACAATGTAAGGAACTTTTGTCTTAAGATGGTTTAATACCATCTTTTATACATTCTTTTGCATGCATGTAGATTTATACCACTTTAAATTAATTTGTAATTTTAATATCATAAGATGAGTATTAATATGGTCTAAATAACTAACAAGTGGTATCAGAGCATTGTTAAATACATGCATGTTGTCTTAAGACGATTTTAGTAATTTATGAGATAAACTAATAAAATTGATATTATGTTACTAAAATTCGTTTTATCACATAATATATTCTTGCATGTAAATAATCTGGTCTTAGGATGATATGGGACGAAAATTTGATTTTTGTTAAATTTTTTCACTTTTTATAACTTAAATTGACATAAAATTGAGTAAAAATGCATTAAAATTAATTAAGAGTTAATTTAATTTGGTTGCATGTTAATTTTATGCATGTTTATTTAGAAATAACCACTTGCATGTTCTATTTATGAGATAAGTATATACTTTAAATTAATGTGATTAATTTAGGTTGTTTATTAATTTTTATTTGATAAAAATGGGTAAATAATGGTTATTTTGTGAATAAATATTGATTTAACTTTAGGGCTCGAAATTTCTGAATTTTTAGTTCCTGGAAATTGTTCCAAAATGTACAAAATTTTATTTTAAGTCATTTCAATTTTTATGGTTTGATTTAGAATTAAATCGTAAAAATTATCGTTTTACCGATTAAATTGTGAAATCTTCTTAAATAAATTTTAAAAACAAAAATTTTCACTTGCATGGCATTTTTGGTGTAATACCAGAATATTCATGGTTTTGAAATTTATTTTTCCATAAATTTTTATATTAAATGGAATTTTTGTATGATAATTGTGAATTATTATATCTTTTTTGTCACAATTGTGTTTTAATTCCCATATAAATTCAAGATAATTGTTGAGAATAATTATTTTGATATTAGACCAGATTATAATGATGAGTAAGTCTTAAAAGTGTTTTAAGAATTGATTATGAATTTTTTTATTGGTAAAAAATTCCGTCAAAGCAAGCTCAAATGATCGTTATTGGTAAGTTAAACGATTTGGCATGTCATTTTTATAATGCATTTTATTATTCATTTAGATGAATGGTTTTTAGAATTATAATTATGTAATTTTTTTCCTAATATGGCCATAGGTAGAAGTTGGTATTTCCCGAAATGTAAGGGAATATCGACTTGTTTTGTAATTAATTGCGATTTCGCATCGCCTAATTTGTAATTAATTAATAGTTTATTTTATTTTATTACAAATTGTATAATAGGGTATTGTTATGTAATTTAATTATTAGTAATTAGATGAAGCTACTAAAGACGGAGTTTTCATGAAGACGGTGTTTTCGGAAAGGCGTTCCGAAATCCTAAAGAAGGAGGCCAATTTATGAAGACTCAAGGGACCAAGGAGTTGGTTTCCGAAGTGTAATAATTTTAGTTGATTAGATTAACTAGGTGGCCATATTAGGACTTGCTTGTTTTAATTCTTTTATGCATTCATGCCAAATCATCACTACATGTTTTATTTTTGTTGTTATCGATTTAATTGTCTAGCATTCACCAATTTAGTTCACTTAAAAGTGATAGACAATTAAATTGATAAGATCTCTCACATTTGTTTAAAATTGAGATTAAGCCTTACCAAATAATAGCACCTATGAATCCCTTCTTCATTAGAGGTAGGTTCGGATCACCGAGGTACACTCTTTTTACATTGGGTAAGTAGGGTAATAAAAGTTATTACGCGTGAAAATTGGTTGGACTCAACGGGATAAATATGGGTTGAATCGGTCCACCGTGCCCATATTTATTCTGGGGCTAAAAGATAGATTTTAAGAAAATCCGTCAACCAAGAGTTCTAGTAGTAGAATCAGTCAAAATGTTGACTCACCAAATTTATATAAATATGGGTTGAATCGGTCCACCGTGCCCGTGTTTATATAAAATTGGATCTTGGAATCATTTATATAATTCAGTGGGAGATCATTATATAAATGGGAACTTGTTAAATAGTTTCACAAGTTAAATATTTCTAGACGATAAATGTTAATCTTTCCTTTATTTCCTTTGTAGTAATCACGATGACTTCTACTAGTGAAACCGTCACCATAGCTAGAGATCCATGGCTACGTTCTTTTATGGACAAATATGTATTAAAAGCCGACGGTAGTAATTTTAAAGATTGGGAAGAACAACTTCGATTAGCTGCCGCAGGTGATGGCAAATTACGCTACCTTGTCGATCCCTCTCCTCCTTCGCCTAGTACTAGGGCCACTGCCGATGTAAGGGAGGCTTTTTCAAATTATCAAAAGGAATCCGCTGCAATAAAAAATGTTTTGATTTTTTCAATGGATCCTGCTTTACAAAGGCAATGTGTCAAGTTTCGTGATGCACATGAAGTATTCTCGAGGCTTTCCACTATGTTTTCTCAAGCCCCGAGAATAATTCGATGATGACACATTGTTCGTTTCTTTGAGGCTAACCTCAAAGATGGTCAACTTGTAAGTTCACACGTACTTAAAATAATTGAGTACGTGGAAACTTTAGAGGGGTTGGGATGCAAGATCCCCGACGAACTTGTGGTGGACCGAGTGCTCCACTCTCTCTCACACGTCAAGGGATTTACCCAATTTAGGGTAAATTACAATATGACAAACATGAGAAAGAGTTTACATGAGCTCCATTCTCTGCTTGTGCAAGCAAAGAAGGACATGGGATTGAGTGGGAGTACGAGGAAAGATGTGCTTGCGATTAACGTGAAGGGGAAGAAGCAGTTTAAGAGGAACGCAGGTAAGAAGCCCGTTCAGGTGGAGGGCAAAGGTAAAACAATTGCGAATTGCTCTACCAAGCAAAAACCTATAAAGGCTAATCCTCTTAAAGATACTTGTAATTATTGTAATAACAAGGGACATTGGAGACGTAATTGTACAAAGTACCTGGATGACATAAAAGCTGGCATTGTGAAGCCGACAAGTAATTTCTCAACTGAATCTTTTATGATAGACATAAATTATGCTTCAAATACAACCTGGGTATTAGATACTGGTTGTGGTTCTCACTTGTGTAATCATTTGCAGGGCCTAAAAAGCATAAGAAAGGTAAACAAGGGTGATGTCGATCTCCAAATGGGAAACGGGTCAAAAGTAGCTGTCGTCTCTGTAGGAACTTATGTACTTAGTTTAGCTTCGGGGTTGGAGTTATATCTTAATAATTGTTATTTTGTACCAACGCTATCTAGAAATATAATATCCGTATCTGTGTTAGACACAGAAGGGTTTTCCTTTGTAATTAAAGACAACTGTTGTACTTTTTCCCTTAATGGGATTGTATATAGTCAAGCTATATCAATCAATGGTATTTATATTCTAGATACATGCAACGATGTTTATCATTTAGATGATAAAAGAATCAAAACAGGTGATCCAGATCTATCTTATTTATGGCATTGTCGATTAGGACACATCAACGAAAAGCGCATTAAAAGACTAGTGTCGACTGGTGTAATTAAACCTTTTGATTTCGAATCATTTGGTACATGCGAATCTTGTCTTCTTGGCAAGATGACTCGTTCACATTTTCTAGGAAAATGATCTCGAGCTAGTGAGTTATTGGATTTAATACATACCGATGTTTGTGGCCCAATGACAGTCA
Organism: Silene latifolia; assembly: GCF_048544455.1. Lineage (NCBI taxonomy): Eukaryota > Viridiplantae > Streptophyta > Magnoliopsida > Caryophyllales > Caryophyllaceae > Silene > Silene latifolia. Next base: position 358,514,113 of record NC_133538.1, read on the forward strand.
CTGCTAGAGGTAATTATGACTATTTCATTACTTTTACCGATGACATGATTAGATATGGGTATATCTACTTAATGAGGTATAAAAGTGAAGCTTTTGATAAGTTCAAAGAGTTTCAGAATGAACTAGAAAACCAGTTAAATAAGAAGATTAAAGCATTACGATCAGATCGTGGTGGGGAATATTTAAGCAATGACTTTAAAGATCACCTTATAAACTGTGGTATTGTATCTCAGTTAACTCCTCCTGGCACACCACAATTAAATGATGTGGCTGAAAGGAGGAATCGAACTTTATTAGATATGGTTCGATCGATGATGAGTCAAACAGAGTTACCTAAGTCATTCTGGGGTTTTGCCATTTTATCTGCTGTAAAATCACTTAATAAAAGTCTCACTAAAGCAACTGATAAAACTCCATATGAGATATGGAAAGGGAATGTCCCGAATCTGCGATACATAAAAGTATGGGGTTGTGATGCTTATGTCAAGAGCAAGTCTTACGATAAGCTTGCACCTCGTTCTGAAAAGTGTATTTTTGTAGGCTACCCTAAGGAAACTTGTGGATATTACTTCTACAATAGTAACGAAGACAAAGTGTTTGTGGCTCGTGAAGCTGTCTTTCTAGAAAAATAATTTATTTCTAGAAGACAGAGTGGGAGAAAATTTGAACTTGACGAAGTTCAAGAGCCACAAACTGATATGACAAAACAGGAAGATGTTCCTTCTACGTCTGAATCGGTTATTGTTCCTTCTGAACCTAGGAGGTCAGAAAGGGTTAGTCGCCAGCCTGATAGATACCTTGGTATTATCGAGGAAGATGGTGACTATGAGGTTTTACTTTTAGAAAGTGATGAACCCAACCTATAAAGCAGCTATTATGAGTTCTGACTCTAAGCTATGGCTCGAAGCCATGCAATCCGAAATGCATTCCATGTACGATAATAAGGTATGGGACCTGGTTGACTTACCTAAAGATGTTCGATCTCTTCAGTGTAAGTGGATATTCAAGATTAAAATCAGCATGGATGGACATAAAGATGTCTACAAGGCTAGATTGGTTGCAAAAGGTTTTATTTAGGTTCATGGTTTACACTATGATGAAACTTTTGCACCAGTTGCTATGCTTAGATCTGTTCGGATAATGTTAGTGATTGCTGCATTTCATAATTATGAGATATGGCAAATGGATGTCAAAACCGCTTTCCTGGACGGGTTTCTGGAAGAGGAAGTGTTCATGACACAACCTGAGGGTTTTGTGGATCCTAAAAATACTTACAAAGTATGCAAACTTAAGAGATCCATTTATGGTCTTAAGCAAGCGTCAAGGAGTTGGAATCATCGTTTTGATCATGTTACTAAACAGAATGGTTTTTCTCGAAGTGTTGAGGAACCATGTTTATACATGAAGTTTAGCGGGAGTAAAGTTGTTTTCTTACTTCTTTATGTGGACGACATATTACTCATTGGAAATGATGTTGATATGCTTGCTTATGTTAAGAAGTGGTTGGGAAATCACTTCCAAATGAAATATTTGGGAGAAGCTCAGCGCATCTTGGGTATCCGGATCTATAGGGATAGATCCAAAAGGATATTAGCATTGAGTCAAGAAGCCTATATCGATAAGATTCTTGACCGATTCAATATGAAAAACTCCAAGAGAGGTTTTCTACCTATGGGCATGGGATCACTTTGAGTAAGTCACGGTGTCCTCACGAGCCTAAGGATATTGAACGCATGAAATCGATTCCCTATGCTTCCGCTGTTGGATCGATCATGTATGCTATGATGTGTTCTCGTCCTGATGTCTCGTATTCTTTGAGTATGACGAGTCGATTTCAGAAAACTCCAGGTGAGAGTCACTGGATAGCCGTCAAGAATATTCTAAAGTACTTGAGAAGGACTAAAGATTCATTCTTAGTGTTTGGAGGAGAATCGAATTACGTATAAGAGGTTATACGGATGCCGGTTCCAAACCGATAGGGATGATTTGAAATCACAGTCTGGTTTTGTCTTTTTTGCCGAACGGAGGGGCGGTTTCTTTGGAGAAGTTTCAAAGAGTCTGTGGATCTTGATTCTACAACGGAAGCCGAGTACATTGCAACCTCTGAAGCCGCAAAGGAAGTCGTTTGGATTAGGCAATTTTTAGAGAGACCGAAAGTAGTTCCAACCGCCGAGGATCCTATCACTTTGTATTGTGATAACAGTGGGGCTATTTTTCAAGCAAAAGAGCCCAAGTCTAGTAACAAGTCTAGGCATGTACTTAGGAAATTTCATGTAATTAGAGATTTAATCGAAAGGAAAGAAATTACAGTTTGTAAGGTTGGGACAACTGACAACATCGCTGATCCTTTAACCAAGCCATTGTCTCAAGCTAAACATGATAGTCATGTAGTTTCGATGGGGTTGAGACGAATGCCAGAACTGTTGTAAATCATATGACATGTAATAATCAAAATATTGTATTTATTATTTCATATATGATAAGTTGAATTTATCGTTATATTCAGTTTTATGTCTGAATTTATATACTTTGTTTTCTCCAAATAGGTTGTAAAGACAATGTCGACCCCTATTAAGTAAACTGGATTAATATTGTATTTTGTCCCTAGTTACTTAATGAGGTGACGTCTCAGAGTGACTAGATTGTAAGGCGATAGATGACAGGTTCGACTGTCATATGGTCATAGTGATGACTGGTCGATTACATAGGCATATTGTGAGACAATTTGTCGGACAGTGACCGTTTATAGAGTCCTTTTGTTGCTAGGTCGTGGCGAGGACTTCTATTTATTCCTTCGAGTCAATTCTTTAAACTGGTGACTATTTGTTTGAGTTGGTACGGTTTTCCGGTGGCTTTGGTTTTTGTTCTAGGTCGCACCGTAAAAGGAGGCCGATGAGCATTTACTGGGTCATTGTGATCTGTATCGAACGAAGAAAATAGGTCAACAGGATTGTCCTTTTAAGTCATATTTTATCTCAAGGCCACATGAGGAGAGATGACTGTGAATGCGTGGCCACGCTCGGATGCGATCTATAGTAGATTATCCGGTCAGACAGTCATTCTCCTGATCGAGGAAACCACTTTATGATATGATCACGTGCAAGAAAGACCTGAAAGACATCTTGCATTGAGTAGGAGATATTATTGGACAAGAGAATTGGTAACACACACTTGTGTCAGACAAGTGGGAGATTGTTGGAATAGTGTCCTCCACAATGAGTGAGTTTACATATTAAATCTCGTAAAAGGAATATCAGGGATTTATTTATTTATTTGCCAGTTGATCGTCGTTAATCGATAATGATTGGCTGACTAGAGTTTGACATTACTGTCGTGTGACGGCGGTGATCAGTTGATCCCTTTAGGTCACACCTATAGGATGACGCCCAAATAGAATAAATTAATTGTTTGTATGAGATACGAGATAATTAATTCCTTGTATTATTTGACTCTTAGTTAGTCACATAAATGTATTATTTGATGACGGGTTACGAACTCGGGACAAAGAGATTTATTATTTAATTATGAGATATTTAAATAATAAATGATTAGAAATTATTAATTAATTGTTAATTAATTAATTTTATACGATATGCGTATATGTTTTGAGGTGGAATTAATTAGCTATTAAATTTTACAAGAGGTTGTAAAATTAGCTAAATGGGTTAATATTGACACATTGTATGTTGATAAAATGGTCTTATGATTACTTAATAGTTAAGTAGTCATTGGTAGTTAATTTATTTTATTTAAGTGTTAAATAAATTAAATTAATATTTAATTATGTAAGATAATTAAATATACGACTTATAAGCATTTGTGGGGCAAATATCGAAAACCGAAATGGACCAAAAGTAGTCCACATATACTGGTTTTTTGAGGACATCACAAGTTTCCTTTAGGTGGATTTTTCCACTTATAATTGTCCCCTCAAATTGCCTATAAATACCATTGAAACTCCACCATTTATTTAGTTGGAAAAATTTGAAGAAAAATTGGTCTAGGTTTATATACACTACCTAAAGACCAAATTTTTCTTCTTATTTTGTTCATCTTTTATATCAAAAACATATATAAATATTAACTAATAATATTATCAAAGTAATAATATTTATTAGTACATCATATATACAATTAAACAAGGTTTACTACTACATATATCTAGTTAGTATTGTAGTAGTATTTTGGGTTGATTCTTGGGTGTATCCTTAGGAGACCATCTTTTTGGTGGTTTGTTGTCTTGGAGGATCATCCATTTTCATAGCTCAAGAACAACATCAAGGAAGGAGTCCTTGAGTTGTGCCCAAAACTTGCCTTATACAATGTAAGGAACTTTTGTCTTAAGATGGTTTAATACCATCTTTTATACATTCTTTTGCATGCATGTAGATTTAGACCACTTTAAATTAATTTGTAATTTTAGTATCATAAGATGAGTATTAATATGGTCTAAATAACTAACAGACCCATGACCCAAAGCCTAGTCAAGGGTTTGCATGTGAGTCACCTATTCCAACCTCGTGATGCGATGTGGACTTGGTTAACTTGTCTAGGTGACCTTGATTGACCTTGTGGTATGGCAACCCAAAAATACTTTCTATCAATAAGTTTGAAGTGCTCATTTCAAAGATTTTGTACGTGGAAATGTTTTATTGCCAAGGAAACCTCAAATGTTATGAAATGTTAAAATGTTGAGAATTTTAGTTATTTTGATGGAGGCGTACCACTTCGATGTGCTTTGGAGAGGGATCCATTGAATTGGGCCCCCACACGGTTGTGAATTCGACCGCCCAGAGACAGAGTGACTATCACCCCGAAAAGCTATTGTCTAGAGGTTAACCGGTTGCCTAATAAGCGATTGGCGAAAGCAAAGGACATTAGCACGAAAGGGACAAACCCCATCTCTAATTTTTGAAATGTGAAAGTTGAATGAGGTCAAATTTTGAATACTAGTCATATCCACCCTTGTTTATAAAGATTTGAGCATTTCATTCCCAAAAAGCCTTTTTGTCAAGCCACTTTGTCGAGCTTGGGACGATCCATGACCTTTAATTTTGTAGAGAACTCGAGACTTGTCATGTCATATGCTACTAGCATCATGGGGATCATCATTCCATAACCATCCGATCGCTCTTGACGAAAGCATTTGGAAATTGAGGACGAAAGTAGTCTAGTTTAACACCATTTGGAGGTGATTTAGTTCCATCCTCTTAGCCTTAGTAATTTTTTGAACTAGTATTTGTGATGAATTATATGCTCTTAAATTTGTTCTCTTTTAGTTGCCTCCGCCACTTGATGAGGAAGTGGCTATTCCTTTTGTTCATGCATCCATTATTTGATTTTGTGTGCTTAATGTTTGGATGTGTCGCCATTTTGGCAAGACCCACCTTGCCTTGCAAGAAGACATTCTACCTCATGGTTGTCTTGTTGTGAGTTGAAGGGGCGGAGTGAGACCCGCTAATTGTCTCATATCGGTTATATTAGTAGGTTAGTTTAAATAAAGGTCTAGTTTTTGTCACCTCTTTACTCGGGACGAGTAAAGGTTCGATTTGGGGATATTTGATGTGAACATTATTTGTGCACATTTAGTCCCCTAATTGAGCCTATTTTGCATACTATTATAACATTTCATGGCCATTTTATCTGTCGAAACTTTCCTATTTGCTTTTCTATCGCATTTCATATGTTTTGTAGAAAAGGAGACAATAAGGCGGAAATTTCCGTTTTTCGTGCATATTCGGAAGCTATTTGACGATGTTTGGTGGACTAGTATGAAGAGGAAGTAAGAACTAAAGACCAATCCCATAAGAATAAAAGGAAAGTGAAGAAATAAGACACTGTCAAAGAAGACGAGCGGATTCCCACGAACCCGCCCGTTTTGCAGTGGCAACCCGTGCGTCCCAGCATCAAGACGCCCGGATTCCTCCAGAGAATCCGAGCGGATTCCCATGAAAACGCATGGGCACCACCTCAACAATCCGCCCGTCTTCCCACTCGGACGCCCGGATTCCCTTACAGCAATCTTTCGTTTCTTCAAGCGCCGTGAAAGATGCCCATCCTTCAAAAAATACCGGCGTTTCCCTGCTTAAAACTCAAAAGTGTAATTACTAATTTAGCCTTAGTTAACCTAATGAATCCCTACTATAAATACCGCACTTGTAAATAATCAAAGGGGGATCCTTTTATCAAGTTTTTAGAGTAGAAAATCCTTCTTCAAGATTAGATTAGGAGTAGATTAGAATAGATTACTCTTTAATCTTTCCACAAATCTCACATTAATCTCTCCTTAATTATTGTTCAAGTGTATTATTCAAGTTTGTTACTTTTGGGTAATTGAAGATTATTGGGTTATTATTGAGAGATTGACAACCTTCCATCAATCAATCAAGTTTCTTCTATTGTTCTTTGCTTTATTATTTGGATCATCTCAAGTTTGGTATAATTCCTTTACTCTTTACTCTTTATTGTTTATTTCCTCATTCTCTTATCATGTTTACACTTGTTGTTATGTTTGACACCATTAATGACATGTTCTCCATGATGATGAGTGAGTAGTTACTAAACTAGGATTAGTGGGTAATTAGGGGAAACAAACATGGGATTTATTAATGCCTAATCTAATATGTTTTCATAATCAAATTGCTTGCTTGTTGTGATGTCAACTTTATGCACATGTTATGTTTGATGAAATACTAAGCCTATGAATCCTTGCATTTATAGGCATCTCTTATCTACTCAACTTGACTTGTAAGATATAAACCAACTCGAGTCTTGTTAGACCATGCATAGAAGTTGAATAGGGGGAAAGTAAGTCGACTTGTAGGTGTTGTACAATCTAATCGATTCGGCTCCGGGACCCAACTCTTCCTATGAACCGTAAGACATAAACCAACTCGGTTCCTCCACAACATTAATTGCTTGCTTATGATTATAAACATGTTTGTATGATCAACAGCATGAATTCCCTATGACCCCATGACATCCTAGTGCCTTTAATCATTTGTTTACATCCTTCCTTTTATTGCTTGCTTTACTTTATTGCTTTTATTAGCCTAGGATACAACTACAAACCCAAACAAATTGTGACACTAACATAAATTGAGATAGATAGACTTAGAACCCAAAGCACACCGTCCCATGGATCGACCTCGACTTACCGTTAACTAGTTGTATGTTGAGTTTTATAAATGTGTTTTGATTGGGTGTACAACGACACGTTCACACCAAATTCCAAACACATTTATCAAGTACGAGAATTATAAAAGTTACATTGTCTCAAAATCCAACAAAAGAAATATCCAAATGCTAGCTACTACAAAACAACAACTAAGACTCATGACGGTGATAACTAATCCGGCGTGGTGACTCTCCCATGACCGCCCCAAGCTCACCAAATGCATCACCTGTCACAATCTGCTCACCATCCCCGAATGGATCACCATAGATTTTACAAAACAACAACGGGGTCAGTTCTGTATAATTAAAATAAGACAAGTGCATAAAGTAACCAGCTGATCATCCTCCGTCCCCGGTCTCCCGATCTCACACAGTAACCGACTACACACCGAGGTGTGTAGCCCTGTCAGACTACCCATCGCAACAGGTAGCCCACGCCACCAGTAGGGGACCGCAGCCAATCCCTACCAAAATCCCGCTCATCAACGAGCGATAATCCTGTCCCTTAATGTGCACATCCCCTCTCGTGACGGGTTCCACGGAAGGCTAACTAGGGCGTGAAGCCACTCCCGCAAGTGACTCAACCACAACCATCACAACATCATCATAACCACCACACCACCACCACACCAACACTCTGATGATCAGCAGACAACAATCATACATAGTACAATCACAACATCTCAAATTAATTAAACATAACTGAGTAGGAAAACCCTACCTTAGCCCAACAGCAATGAATGAGAGAAAGCAAACTAGAACGGCTCCTCTACGAAGTCTCCGCCTAAACAACAATCTCATAACACAATCACTAATTGCAAAACCCATGTCCCCCAATTCATAATTAAAGACAAACCCTATAAATATCAACCATTAAACATGAAAATAAGGACTTACCGACGAAGAATTAAAGGAACGAATACGATTGCTTATGATTGCCCACACACAGAGGAGAGATTCAGAATGATTAGAGAGTCATATGATGTTTTAGGTTTTGTAAAACGTAATTAGAAACTAATTAATGAAATATATAACGCCCTAACCATTCCTAAATCAAACCGCTGAAATATTACCCGTCAGACCGGATACTCGGTCGAGTATAGAGTATACTCGGCCGAGTATCCTCTACTCGGTCGAGTATTCCCCATACTCGGCCGAGTATTCCTGGGCAGTAGCCAAACAGAATACTTAACACACTTTAGTCGACCGAGTAGGCCATACTCGTTCGAGTACCAGCCTATAAAATCCGTAGTATTACAGTCTTCCCCCCTTAAAAAGAACTTCGTCCCCGAAGTTCACACCCTACAAAGACAAACGACTTCCCGACACAATATACTAAACAATATACTAACACAAAACATTACAAACACAACTAACTCGACTCCAACTACCCTAAAAGACACACGCGGCCATCTCCTACCCCATAAAAGGACAACGGTTACCTCCCCGTAACCAACCATACTTTATCGAAAAGGTTAGCAAAACACTCTCGCATAGCCTCCTCCGGTTCCCATGTGGCCTCCTCTACATTGTGATTGGACCAAAGCACCTTGAGTCTACAATCTACTTGGTTGACTAGCCGTGTAGACTCGTGGCAACTCCATCCCCGGCTAAACCCGCGCGCATCCATAGTATACATGCCATTACTTGGTGCTTTTGTCCAATCACAATGTACATGCCCCATGGTATTTCAGCCGTGTACATGCGATTACTTAGTTGACTTTTACGTTTTTGTAAGACCTTTTTAACTCAAAGATATTTTGTAAACAAGATGCCTAGCTTAGTCAAATTAGTTGAAAACAAATTCTATCCTATGAGCTAGTTTAAGCCATGTAAACTACCCTTTATGCACATGTTTAATTAGGTGTTTAAGAGCTTGTTAACAAGGCTTGTACAAACCTAATTTCAGAATTTTTTTGGCAAACAAACACTCAAAGTTTTCTTCATCCATGCTCTCAAAATACTGTGACCTGCTGCTTTGTTGTCTCGGCAATTCTGCTTTTATTTCCTTCGTTATTTACAGCATCTACATCGATCAATCCTACGCGATTTTCATCCTTAGTTAGTTAATATCGCAAGGGCTACCAAGAAGATCCAGACGCAGACGAGTTTATTGTTGATTCTGAGGCCGACGAATAGGTAACTTCGACGTTACTCGGTATTACATCGATTTAATTGTTGTAGTTGTATGTATTATTGCATTTTTGTGGTTTTATAAAGATTTATTCATTAATATGATTTTTGAACCATATGATTTCTGATCCCTTGATGTTTATAAATTATTTTTACTATGTATGATTTTATTTTGTCAGTAGGGAATTTATTTTGGTTGATTTACAAGTTTTATGATTAAACCGATTAATATGATATAAGATAGTATAAATTCGTTTTTATGATTTCCATGTGGTGTAAATTATTTTTCTACGTTAAATGATAGATTTTAAGATACCATGAATTTTCGTGGTAATTGTTTTGGAGTTTTAGTATTTATTTCGTAATTTAAAGTATTGATGCAATTTTTGCGATTATAAGGATTCTGTTCGGTTTTAATTATGTTAAAAATACTAAATCAAATTATAAATTCACGAAATTTTAATATGTAGCATAGACATAGAGTATTAGGCTGTGTATAAAATTTTAGGCCTTGAATCATTATTTAAGATTTATGGTGTATTTTACAAGTTTGATGAAAACCATTGTTAAATCTGTCAAATATGTTCGTCTGTTTGTAAAAATCATATCACCTGTTTTTATTTTGAATTTGCAAAAGTGTAAAGAATAGACTCCTAATATTTATAAGTCTACAATCTACACAAAAGGTTTCATAAATTTTCAATGTACGGTTTGCTCAGAAACAATTATTTGTGAACAGCTTGCCTGTAAACCGCGTTTCAGACTTTTGCTCAAAGTTTAGTTCGTATAACATATTTTACTTTTGATACAGTGGCTAATATTTTTCTCACAGAAACTTTATAATGTCTAGTTATGTTTAAAATTTTACTTTGCCTTAAAATATTTTCATAAAGTCGTTTTAAGAACTGAAACTTTCTGGATATCGTTTTCTGTCAGTTTTTAGAAATGGATTTTTAGACCCCTAATACTTTCATCCTTTGAAGTTGGTTTTAAAATTAAAGTTGTAGCTAAAAGCTACAGGAAATCATGAAAATTGGTCTTGCTTCATTTCGAGTTTTCTATAATTAATTATGAATTTTACAATACTGTTGTTCAGTTTTATAAACTAATATAGAACTCCGTCTCATTAAAGCCTAAGTAATAAGTCTTTACTAAAGTACCTTAAGTCAAGGGATGGTCTTTAAAGTATAATTACAGTGACTTATCTATTTTAAAGTCCTTGAATTAATTTTATACTTTTGGAAGTAAAGTTTAAGTTTTCTGTTTTGAAGAAATAAAAGTGTGGTTCATTTACGAACATTTGAATGATAATATATGAATAATATACTATCCTTGGGATATTTTTAAGTTTGGAATAATTAAAGTAAGAGCAAAGAATAATGAACTAAGGCATACTGGTTCTTATACAGCTATATGATTGGGTACCCTTGTGGGAGGTACAGATTGTCATAGAGTCATGTACATGTACTTAGACTGGGACTACGCACTACGTGGTAAGACGAGTCATGTTATAGTTTGTTATCTAGTGAGCAGACTTGGAGTTGGTCACCTTTGCGTGACATTGGGTTCCCGAAACTAGTGTAAGATGATGCGGTGTCAAGGATTATAGCTAAAGTGAATATCTAGCTTGAACTAAATTATTTCCATTCTTTCTTTTGAATATTTTGCTTTTAAGCATGCAGCATGTTGGTTTTAATGTGATTTGGTAATAATATTTTGTTACTTATGTTTTATAACATTTCAATTTACTTTGATATATTATTTGCATCTGTAACATTTATATCATGTAATATGGCTGGGAGAACGTCGAGTTACTCCCCACTGATTGTGGCTGTTATGTTTATAACATGACAGGTTATAACATGACAGGTGTTAGCTTTGCTGGGGATTTCTGTGTGAGCTAGCGAGTAGTTTGCAGATCTTACTCTGTTTTTCTGCTTTCTTTTATGGTTTTAGTTTGAACACTTTGAGGAATTTTATTTTTGCCCTTTTTATAAAAGTGGCAACTGTTTAAACTTGACCCTTTGTTTTTATTTTATCCTTGAGAATTTTATACATTCTAAATTTATAACAGTTAAAACTTTTATCTCTGTGTATTTTAATCCCATTCGACGGTGTTTCCGCCACTGTTTTGCACTAGATTTTATAAGGGATTACAGTTGATATCAGAGCATCACTGCTCCCGACGCTCACACATTGATCTTTAGGAAAATGCCTAATAAATGATTTGACTAAATAAATGATTTACTGAGAGATGGGTAGAAACCATAAGGACTTGGATGTTAGTCTATGTGTTCTTGCAACTCAATGACTAGCATTGATTATGTGTTTCGTGCACATCTCGTTGATGTGTGGACGTGGCACTTTTCCAAACTAGAACGTGGTCAACTGGGCAAGCTTAAACTCAACACCTAGATGGCTAAAGTAGATAACATGGCGCTACAGAGAAGAAGAAGAAAAGGTGGTTATCAATCAAACGTCAAACATACTCAAGCTGCTGATCAGATGGTGAAGTGCAAACTCACTTTCCTAGGAAGAGTTATGAATCCAGAGGTGATGACATTGTGGCTCAGGCAGATGGAAATGCAGTCGCAAGGTGCCTTGCTGTTTGTTACCTAGTGGTTGTGGTTGATCACCGGAGAAGACTAATTGACACTATTGTTGTTCTCACACGTAGATGCGCCCAAGTTTTTACTATGTTGAAGACTCGTTCTACCTTCTGGAGCTCACGCATAGAAATACGAAAGAGTTCATAAAGTACAAGCAGAAGACTATGGCGATCCAAGAGTGCAGACACACTTCATCGACTGGTTCACCTTGCTACTGAGATGTTGTTTGGGTTGAGAAGTCCTTCGAACGGATCTAAGAGGAAGATGATGATGCTCCTGTTGCTGCTGCTCCTAAGAGATCCTTCTTTCTTTTCTTTTTTTTCTTATTTCCTTTTCTTTATTTTCTTCTTCCGGTCATGCCTTGAAGTTCTGATCTAGTGGAGTCCTGGTAGTTTAATACCCTCTTTTTGGAATACCTTAAATTCTTCTGGTGGTCGAGGACCCGTCATTTCACCACTTTTACAGCTTTGGTTACTCCTAAAACTCTTTAAAACTCCTCTCTCTTGTTATTAGGAGAGAATTACCGTTTCTTTGTCTCATATTCTTGAGAGTGAATCTTTGTTTGTGATTCCTCTACCTTGCTATCTATTCTCTTGAGATTCATTGGTTAGACTAACCATTTCCTTATGAACTGTGATGGAAATCAAGTGCATTTGAGGTTTAGTGAAGCATTGTTACTTATGGTTTGAGGATAGTGAGTTTTGCCCTTAATGTCTATCTTGTAAGAGCTTTTATTTCTTGAGGATTAACTTGAATGGTGAGTAGTGGATTATGGAGTTAGGAGTTTAGCTTATCAGATGGCTTTGGATTATTGATAACTTGCACATTCTCGACATTAGAAGTGATTGAGACTTTTATAGTAACCATGTATCATTATCGATTGACCTAGATTAATCTCAGTTCCTATTCTTATGGACTTAGATCGTTGAGTTCTGGTGACAGGTTGTAACCTATGAACTTTTGGAGGTATGACTTAACTTTATTTGGGTTGTTTAGTGTTAACCTTAAGAATAAAGAGTGTCTTAGCCCAAATGCAGTTTGGATTGATTATATTGATTTGAAGAATTATGAGCCTGAAGTTGGGAATTATGTATACCTATCATATCTTAATGTCTTAACCTTAGTACAGGTGTTTCTCTGAGGAATATTTTGGTCTGAATTACCTTAAAGGAAATTGTAGTTTGATGACCTTATATGATCGAAATTGTTGCTTGGTTGAGTTCTTAACCAACTAGTTGTTGCAGTGTTATGATTGAGAATTTAATGGACTGCTGAGAGACCTTTATATTCATTTGATGGACTTCTAAGATTTCTCCTTTGGATATAAGTATGTGGATAATAGTAACAAATTAGTGTGTTCAATTCAGAGGTACGTTGTTGGATGGTGGTTTTTGGTTTGGTGTTCCATAACTCGAGAAACCTTATGAGTTTAGTAACCTTGTTGCTTTGGTGGTGAGTTCAGAATAGTAAAATCCTTTGGGTGTGTTATGCCTTATTAAGCTATTTTGGGTTTAGATTAAATCTCGAGTGCGGATTTGATGAGTTTAAAACAGTTTTATGGGCCTTATCAGTTAATTGGATTAGTTCTGTTTTGATAACCTATGGAATTTTGGTTAGTAAGAGTGGAGAATGGACTACTTGATGGATTCTTGCCATGCTATTCTGAGAGGTTGTGCAAGTATGTAAGGTTTTGGATGAATGTTGTCCCAATTGATAATCTTGGAGTTATAGATTAGGAAGTTTGGCAACTTTGAACTTGACAACTTAGTTGGTTGGTGTTAATAGTATAGGATTTGGATTGGTCCCTGTGGAAATAGGAAAGCTTGGATTTCATAGAGGAGTTGTGCCAAGAATCTCGAGTTGATTAACTTCTTCTATAATTTTTGAGAGAGCTTTGTATGGCTCTTGAATCCTTTCATCCCTCTTCTTCTCTCGAGCATATATCTGATTGCTTCAGCTCCTGTCAACTTTCTTGACCTTTACTTGAGCTGAAAACTTTCGGTTTGTACTATCGTTAATCTTTTTCCTCCAGTATTCATGTTATACGAGTTTTGACTTCTGTAATATTTTGACTATCTCAGAAATTGTAATATTGAATTATTATTTCAAAGCTTTAAACGTCACTTTTTTATTACTCTTGGCTGTTATTTAAATTTGGTTTTGGTTTAGAAATTGCATAAAACTAGTTTGAAAATATTTCGTAATGGTTTCAAATATTTGGATGCTTCGAAAACTTCCAAAAGTTATGTTGTATTTACAAATTTGATCTGCTCGAAGGTGTTAAGTAAAATTTACACATCTCTTATTTGGATTTTGCCGTTGGTTGGATACTTGAATACTTGTGGTTTCTAGAAAACTTTTCAATTGTTGACCTGCCCTTATCTTGTCCGATAGAATTCTTGTTCGCGACGGATATTCTCTCATTCCAAGAGGTGAGACAAGTGATTTCTAATAGTCCCATTTTGAAAATTTGGTTTAAAGATGGTTTTGACCTCAACAATAACTTTTCGAATCAATTTGTCAGCTGAAAAATTTTAAGGAGTCTTTGTTCTTTAAATTTTGTTCTCTACTTTTAAGTTTCGAGGAGGAACCTTTTTTTTAGTGGGAGAAGTTGTAACACCCCTAAATTTCTAATTCGTTATTCGTGTTATTACGAGCTGACTCAGAATGCTAATTCTTTTACGAGCATAAGTTGTTTCACTGTTTTATATTATTTTAGCACTAATGTTCATTAATTTAACTCTCGGGCTCTAGTTTTATCTATTTATTTCTTCGAAAGACACTTTAATTATTTTGAAGGTACTTTAATTTTGTTTTTTTTCGAAGTCGAAATATTTATTTTCTAACTTCGTGATTCGCCGTGAATATTTATTTTAAGCTTCACGAAAAACATTATATTATTTGCTAAAGTTTTGCGTTAGTCGCATAATTATTTTTCTAACGCGATTATTATTTAAGTTCTCGCGCGAACTTACCTTTTATTTTACGATCTCTTACAATCGACCCATTTATTGAACTTTTGGTTCAAAAATCCGTTTATTTTATAAACTTGACTCGAAATAAATTAATTCTTTTCGAAGACTCATTTCTTTTTATTTCATTTTTTGCACCGAGAGTTTAAAAGGGGCGTTTCTGTCATTTCTGGTCGAAATACATTTTAATATTTTCCGAAGTTCTTTTTTTTGTATTACGATAAATTTAAATTATGTTACGGTATCATTTTGGACCATATACTCTTGTAAACTTTGGAAACGGACCGAGACATTCCCCATGGTATTTCAGCCGTGTACATGCCATTACTTGGTTGACTTTTACGTTTTTGTAAGACCTTTTTAACTCAAAGGTATTTTGTAAACAAGATGCCTAGCTTAGTCAAATTAGTTGAAAACAAATTCTATCCTATGAGCTAGTTTGAGCCGTGTAAACTACCCTTTATGCACATGTTTAATTAGGTGTTTAAGAGCTTGTTAACAAGGCTTTTACAAACCTAATTTCAGAACTTTTTTTGGCAAACAAACACTGAAAGTTTTCTTCATCCATGCTCTCAAAATACTTTGACCTGCTGCTTTGTTGTCTCGGCAATTCTGCTTTAATTTCCTTCGCTATTTACAGCAACTACATCGATCAATCCTAAGCGATTTCCATCCTTAGTTCGTTAATATCGCAAGGGCTACCAAGAAGATCCGGACGCAGACGAGTTTATTGTTGATTCTGAGGCCGACGAATAGGTAACTTCGACGTTACTCGGTATTACATCGATTTAATTGTTGTAGTTGTATGTATTATTGCTTTTTTGTGGTTTTATAAAGATTGATTCATTAATATGATTTTCGAACCATATGATTTCTGATCCCTTGATGTTTATAAATTATTTTGACTATGTATGATTTTATTTTGTCAGTAGGGAATTTATTTTGGTTGATTTACAAGTTTTATGATTAAACCGATTAATATGATATAAGATAGTATAAATTCGTTTTTATAATTTCCAAGTGTGTAAATTATTTTTCTGGGTTAAATGATATATTTTAAGATAGCGGTAATTATCGTGGTAATTGTTTTGGAGTTTTAGTATTTATTTCGTAATTTAAAGTATTGATGCAGTTTTTGCGATTATAGCGATTCTGTTCGGTTTTAATTATGTTAAAAATACTAAATCAAATTATAAATTCACGAAATTTTAATATGTAGCAGAGACATGGAGTATTAGGCTGTGTATAAAATTTTAGATCTTGAATCATTATTTTCGATTTATGGTGTATTTTACAAGTTTGATGAAAACCGTTGTTAAATCTGTCAAATATGTTTATTTGATTGTAAAACTCATATCACCTATTTTTATTTCGAATTTACAAAAGTGTAAAGAATAAACTCATATTATTTCTAAGTCTACAATCTACACAAAACGTTTCATAAATTTTCACTATACGGTTTGCTCAGAAACAATTATTTGTGAACAGCTCGCCTATAAACCGCGTTTCAGACTTTTGCTCAAAGTTTAGTTCGTAAAACATATTTTCCTTTTGATACAGTGGCTAATCTTTTTCTCACAGAAACTTTATAATGTCTAGTTATGATTAGAATTTTACTTTCCCTTAAAATATTTTCTTAAAGTCGTTTTAAGAACTGAAACTTTCTGGATATCATTTTCTGTCAGTTTTTAGAAATGGATTTTTAAACCCCTGATACTTTCATCCTTTGAAGTTTGTTTTAAAATGAAAGTTGTAGCTAAAAGCTACAGGAAACCATGAAAATTAGCCTTGTTTCATTTCGATATTTCTGTAATTAATTATGAATTTTACAATACTGCTGTTCAGTTTTATAAACTAATATAGATCTCCGTCTCATTAAAGCCTAAGTAATAAGTCTTTACTAAAGTACCTTTAAGTCAAGGGATGGTATTTAAAGTTTAATTATAGTTACTTATCTATTTTAAAGTCTTTGAATTAGTTTTATACTTTTTGAAGTAAAGTTTAAGTTTTCTGTTTTGAAGAAATAAAAGTGTAGTTCACTTACGAACATTTGAATGATAATACAATGAATAATATACTATCCTTGGGATATTTTTAAGTTTGGAATAATTAAAGTAAGGGCAAAGAATAATGAACTAAGGCATACGGGTTCTTATACCGCTATATGATTGGGTACCCTTGTGGGAGGTACAGATTGTCGTAGAGTCATGTACATGTGCTTAGACTGGGACTACGCACTACGTGGTAAGATGAGTCCTGTTATAGTTTGTTGTCTAGCGAGCGGACTTGGAGTTGGTCACCTTTGCGTGACACTGGGTTCCCGAAACTAGTGTAAGATGTTGCGGTGTCAAAGAGTATAGCTAAAGTGAATATCTAACCTAAACTAAATTATTTTCATTCTGTCTTTTGAATATTTTGCTTTTAAGCATGCAGCACGTTGGTTTTAACGTGATTTGGTAATCATATTTTGTTACTTATGTTTTATAACATTTCAATTTACTTTGATATACTATTTGCATCTGTAACATTTATATCATGTAATATGGCTGGGAGAACGTCGAGTTACTCCCCATTGATTGTGGCTGTTATGTTTATAACATGACAGGTGTTAGCTTTGCTTGGGATTTCTGTTTGAGCTAGCGAGTAGTTTGCCGGATCTACTCTGTTTTTCTGCTTTTTTTTATGGTTTTAGTTTGAACACTTTGAGGAATTTTATTTTCACCCTTTTTTATAAAGTGACAGTTGTTTAAACTTGACCCTTTGTTTTTATTTTATCCTTGTGAATTTTATACATTCTCAATTTATAACAGTTAGAACTTTTATCTTTGCGTATTTTAATCCCATTCGACAGTGTTTTCACCACTATTTTGCACTAGATTTTATAGGGGATTACATCCGAATTTATGAAATGAATTTTATTTACCTGAAATAATCACACCACATATAAAAGAGAATGTATAGTAAACTTTAATGTTATGCTTAGTTAAGATGGAAATGTTAGGTGCTGTTTGGCCGATTTTATGTGAAAGTGTTTTTACTTCTTAGAATGACTTTTTTAAAAAACTACTTCTTGAAAATGTTGGAGTTGTTTGGCCTAATATTTGTAAAAGTAGTTTCTTAAAAAATTGATATGTTTGGCCTACTCACACTTATCCTATTTTTTCACTTCTTTTTTTATTAACTATATTATTTATATGTAAAACGGTCTCACAAATTATAGCACAAATTATAAGACGATTTCACAACGTAAGACGGTCTCACGATATAAGACTGGAGTATAAGTTTGGCCAAGCAGAGAAGAGAAAAAGTGGAGTTACAACAAGAATTGTAAAGACACAAATTCTATTTCAGACGGTCACTTTTCGTCTGAAATTGCAGAAGGGCATATGTGACCATTTTATGGTGAATTGTAACCACAATAATACAACCAGTGTTACAGCTTCTGATAACTTGTTTTTCAATAGTGGTCACATTTGACTGTAAAATGGTTACAAAATCTCTTCTTAATATTTCAAACTAAAATAACCCGTCTGAATCAAGACCAACTGATAAAAAGAAGCAATGGTGTTCTGGAGAAGAAAAAAAAAACAACACATTAGTAATGAATTTTTAGCCCTTTTATGTGAAAAGTAGAAGTAGAAGTAGAAAATACCTACTGTTGAACAAACAAACTCAAAACCACCGAGCCCTAGTCCTTCTCCTACAATTTAGCATTTAGTTAATTTAAGCACATGTGAATTTTCTCTAATTCCTAATCTTTAGTCATTAGTTATACTAGTTTGTTATTGTTTTTAACCTAATTGTAATGTATAAATACATCTATTGTAACTCATGTTAATTATCAACATACATTAACATTCACCAAACTTTCTTGTATCTTATATGGTATCACGACCTCTATTGATCCTACCCACCATCCTTGTTGTTCTTTACGCGAGCACCATGTCGACCCAACTCAACTCCATCATTCCCAACGTTGATGAACCAAGCAAACCTCTTATTTCCATTTCCTTTCCAAATTGTATCAAACTCACCTCGTCCACATATCGTGCCTGGCAATATCAAATTTCTCGGCTCCTTCGAGGATATGGCCTATTCTCCTACCTCGACGGAACAAACCCACCTCCACCAACCACTGTCATGCCACCTGCCACCGAAACAAAGCCCAACCCCGACCCCGTTCCCAACCCCGCTTACACTACGTCGTTCAAACAAGACAACCTTATCCTAGGTGCCCTAGCCGGAACCCTCCATGACTCCGTCTCACCCATAATTCTTGATGCTAATACCTCTCACGAGGCATGGTAAACCCTTGCTTTAACCTATGCTAATCCATTCCGAGGACATATCCTTCAAATTAAGGATCGTCTTCGTCACATCACACTCGGTGATGGCACATTCTCCGAGTACATGCTTGCGATCAAATTGTGCACAAATCAACTTGCTCATCTTGGCAAACCCATGGATGCCGAGGATATAATTGCCCTATTATTCACGGCCTTCCTCAAGAACAATATAAAACTGTCACCGACGCCGTTCGTGCTCGAGACACCCCCAATTTCCTTTGAAGCGTTTCACGAACGCCTCATTTAACACGAACTCGTTGTCAAACGAGAACCCACCAACACCACCTTCTCGCCCACTGCCAATGCCGCCACTCGCACCTACACCAACACCCCTCGGTACAATAATTACTCCAGCTCGAACAACAACCGCAACTACCAACCACACACCAACAACAACCTAGCCCAATCCACAAACCAACCCGCTGCCACCACCAACCCGAGACCCTTTAAGGGACGTTTTCAATATTGTCGCGAAACTGGCCATGTCATTAGTAAATGCCCAAAATTCAAACGCGACTATCCAATGGTCTCCTTCCCACCACCAACCAAACCCGACCCCAAGCTCACACTACCACAGCTTCGACACCCTCTACCTCTGCCTATATTGTTGATAGCAGTGCCTCGCATCATATCGCCAACGACCTCGAAAACCTTGCCCTTCACAACCCTTATGATGGCCCGGATGACCTCATCATAGGTGATGGGTCGGCTCTACCGATCACGCACCATGTTTCATTTACTACTCCTTCTTCCTCTCGTTCCCTTTTATTTAATAATGTTCTTGTTGTACCTAAAATTGCTAAAAACCTTTTATCTGTTTCTCAGTTTTGTGTTGACAATAATGTCATCGCCTATTTCTCACCTATTTCCTTTTGTTTTAAGGATCGCTTGACGGGTGAAATTCTCATCTAAGGACCGTTTCAAGATGGCGTCTACCAATAGCAACCACCACCTCCAAAACCGTCCGCCTTCACCAGTATTAGCTCGTCTCCCAGCAGCTTGTGGTATGCTCGACTGGGACACCCTTCGAATACTACCCTTAAGTTTTTAAATTCAATTTATGATTTCCGTATTTCCAATTATTTGCATTGTAATTCATGTCTCGTTAATAAAAGCCACAAATTACCATTCACAAAATCGACTTTACATTTCGCTGCTCCACTAGAACTCGTCTTTTCTGATGTTTGGACCTCACCCGTTCTCTCGACTGACTCATATAAATACTATATCATTTTTGTTGATCACTACACCAATTACTTTTGGTTGTATCCAATTAAACAAAAATCCGATACAATGACTACATTTAATTGTTTTAAATCCATTATTGAAAATTATTTTCAAAAACCCATTAAACAATTTTATTCTGACAATGGAGGGGAATATAAAAAGCTCAACCCGACCCTCCTCGATGCCGGAATCACCCACCTCACCTCACCACCACACACACCCGAGCACAATGGTTTTGCCGAAAGACGCCATCGCCACATTATTGAAACAGGTCTCGCGCTCCTTACACATGCTAAAATGCCGAACCAATTTTGGTCATATGCTTTTTCGACCGCAGCATACCTCATAAATCGGCTTCCCAGCCCCACAATACAAAATAAAACCCCATACCAATTACTATTCGGTCAAGACCCGAATTACAAAAAGCTCCGGCCATTTGAATGCCTTTGTTACCCTTCGCTTAAACCATACACTAGCCATAAACTCGACCTAAAGTCCACACCGTGTATCTTTGTCGGTTACTCGAACACCCAAAGTGCTTATTTATGTTATGATCCTACCACAACCAAACTATACACCTCTCGCCATGTTCGATTCGTCGAACACGTCTTTCCATACACTCAACTCGTTCAAACAAACCCATCAACAATTCCCTCTGCTGACCGGTGGTGTGAGCTCACAATCCCGCTCCTAGACCCGACCCTACCCATTCCCCACACTCCCCACGATGAACCCACCCCTGCCTCTCCACAATCTCCCTCACCAGGACCCTCCTATGATCCCACTCCCAGCTTGCCGTCCACCCCAGCCACCCCCTCTACCTCCACGACATCACCCTCTACCACCACCCTGACGGCCAGTTCTTCCCCACTCCCTCCTCCACCCCTACCCCATGTTACCACCCGTCTATCGAACAATATCATGAAACCCAACCCAAAATACGCCAAAGCAGCTACTGCCCTACCTTCTCATGCTACTCCCACAACCACAAAACAATCCCTAGTTGATCCAAGATGGCGCACCGCCATGATTGCTGAACACCAAGCACTAGTCCGTAACCAAACATGGACCCTTGTCCCTCGTTCGCAAGCCCGGAATGTAGTTGGTTGCAAATGGGTATATCGCGTAAAGTACAACCCGGATGGTACCCTTAAACAACACAAAGCAAGACTCGTCGCCAAGGGCTTTCATCAACGCCCTGGTGTCGATTACTCGGAAACCTTCAGTCCCGTAATTAAACCGGCAACGATTCGTCTTGTCTTGTCTCTTGCTGTAGCCCATCGATGGTCTCTCCACCAAATCGATGTGAACAACGCTTTCCTACAAGGAAAGCTCACAGATTATGTTTTCATGGACCAACCACCTGGGTTCATTGATACGGATAAACCTGACCATGTTTGTCACCTCCACAAAGCAATTTACGGTTTAAAACAAGCCCCACGGGCTTGGTATACCGAGCTTAAAAACTACCTGTTAACACTATCCTTTAAAACCTCTATCTCAGACCCCTCTCTCTTTATTTTAAATACCACCACCACCAAATTATTTGTCCTAGTCTACGTTGACGACATATTCGTCACAGGACCTAACCAAACCCACATTCGAGCCTTCATCGATGACATCTCCCTCAAATTCTCCCTAAAGGACCTCGGCCCTCTATCCTTTTTCCTTGGTGTCGAGGTAACCCCGACCACCACTGGCCTTCACCTCAACCAAATGAAATACATTTCCGATTTGCTACACAAATTCAATATGCATGAATGTAAACCCGCGACCACACCGATGCTAGCTCACCCGCCTCTAGTCAAAGAACCAAACGAACCTATTAAAAATATAGTTGATTATAGAGCCATCGTTGGTAGCCTTCCGTATTTATCACTCACACGACCCGACATTGTCATCCCCGTCAACAAGCTAGCACAATTCCTTACCCATCCCACGTCCACTCATTGGCTCGCCCTAAAACGAGTCCTCCGCTACCTCCATGGTACACTACACCTCGGCATTCATCTCCATCACCACACTCCACTTCACCTCCATACATATTGTGATGTCGATCATGCAGGCGACTCGACTGATTATATTTCCACAACTGGCTACATTGTTTACTTAGGGCGGAACCCTATTTCGTGGTCATCAAGGAAGCAACGGGCTTTATCCCGTTCCACTACTGAAGCAGAATTTTGAGCCGTCGCTGACACTTCATCAGAACTCCTCTGGCTTGTTTCTCTACTTCAAGAGCTCGGTGTGCCCCATCCCTCCTCCCCGGCCATCTATTGAGATAATCTCTCCGCAACCCACTACTCTACTAATCCCGTGTTCCACTCGAGAATGAAGCATCTTGCATTATCGTTTCACTTTGTTAAGGAGCAAGTTCGAAAAGGCTTAATACGTGTCCAACATATTCATGGTACTGATCAGTTGGCTGATACGTTGACGAAACCGCTCCACAAATCACGTTTCCTTACTCTTTCTTCCAAGATTGGCCTCCGTCTTCGACCGTCCATCTTGCGTGGGAGTGTTGAACAAACAAACTCAAAACCACCGAGCCCTAGTCCTTCTCCTACAATTTAGCATTTAGTTAATTTAAGCATATGTGAATTATCTCTAATTCCTAATCTTTAGTCATTAGTTATACTAGTTTTTTATTGTTTTTAACCTAATTGTAATGTATAAATACATCTACTGTAACACATGCGATGATCCTTAATGCTTATTACTATCAAGTGTGGCATCAGAGGAACAGTGTGCGAGTTAATCAGGTGATGGATTCACCTGAAATTGTGTTGAAGAAGATAAAGGAGGAATGTTGGAGTCGGATAAAGGGGAAGATATTGTTTCCTGTTGTTGGTAAGGATGAGAAATGGATGGACAGGCTGATGGTTAGATAGGTTGTAAAAGCCTAGGGCCTTGGGCTTTAGTCTACCTTTTTGTTGTGTCTCGGTTTATATTGTCTTGTAATTACTTCGGTTTTATTAATATACATCTCACATTTCACCAAAAAAAAAAAAAAACTCATGTTAATTATCAACATATATTAACATTCACCAAACTTTCTTGTATCTTATACCTACTTCTACTTTTGGGGGTAAGTTATCAGTTTTTTACTTTTTAAAAGTTGTTTTTAAAGCTCCATAATTTAGGGTGTTTGGCGTAGCTACTACTTTTTGAGTTATCAAAACACTTTTAAAGCTTGGCCAAACAACACCTTAGAATTGTACGTGGTGGGGTTAGTGGCTGTGAAAATATTTTATATCCTGATTTGAAGGAACCAATGAATGGAGTTTTAAAAACTCATCTTTTATACTCCCTCCCATCCAAACCAAAGGTTACATTTGATTTTATTACGCTTGCCGAGATGCATTTTGCAACGTGAATATCTTTATTTACACATTATTAAAAAATTATAAAAACTTGATATTCTTATAGCATTCATGACGATGAATCAAACAAGATCTCGCATGACTATGTTTTCTCTTATACATTACTAATAATACCAAAGATTCTCTACAATTATGAATAGTGCCAAAAAGTCAAATGTAACCTTTGAGTTGGATGGGAGGGAGTACTATTTAGATGAATTTATTGGCGCAAAGTTTCTGAATTTTTACCACTGCTCATTTTAAAAACATACTCCACTCACAATTCTCTATCATACGAAGTACTCTCTCCACACATTTGTTTTCACCGCATTTCTTTAATATATGTGAGGAGTATTATATTAAAATGGGGTGTAAATAGGTGTGTGGAGGGAGTATTTATTTACAAAAAGACACATATTCTCTCTCATTCGCGGCCTCTTTCAGATCATAATATTACGCAAGGTCTTCGGCAATATCTCATCAGCACCGACGACACAAGGTTGTCGCCAATACCACAAGGTCGAACCCCAATCTCGTTATGCTCACGACGCACGACCATCTACACCATGATGTTAGCCAACACGACATCAAGTCGCCACCATCACCACCGCTATACTCAAAAATTCAGGGCAATCAATTCTGTTATTTTTTCTAAACAATCAATTCTTTCATATATTTATTTAATTTTTGCTTAATTTGATTTAGAGTTAGGTTTATACCAAATTTAGGGCTTTTCTTTTGGATTTTACTGGGTATAAACAATTGATCTTTATTGTTTTTCTTTTGGATTTAGGTTGCATTTATAAAAAGCAACAGGAAGTAGAAGACATTGATGAGTTGTGCGAAAGAATGCAGTTGAGTTAATTGAATTATCATTGATAGCAAATCAGATTTTTTGTATATGTAATACAAAGAGTACAATAGAGCACATATACTCAGATGACCTTGTACAAGGACTAATGGATAAAAGAGAAAGCTCTCTGTTGGACATAAGAGAGTACTAAGCTATAGCTGACTCTACACCCATAAACTAATAAACAATGCAAAAGTTATGTACTTGGACTTAAAGACTTATCAACCTAGACTAAGGTGGATCTTGTGTAGGGTCTTTTTCTTTTCTACACTCCCCCTCAAGATGTGAGTGTAAGCCTGCTGAAACTCCCATCTTGGACAGCAAGTGATGATGTTGAGAAACAGTGCAGGACTTAGTGAGAACATCAGCCACCTGATCTTTGGTATTGACATAGGAAGTGGTGAGAAGTCCTTCTTGAATATTTTCCTGGATGAAATGACAATCCACTTCAATGTGTTTAGTGCGTTCATGATACACTGGGTTTGCAGCAATGGCCAGAGCAGCCTGGTTATCACACTTAAGATGAGCAGGTCCCAAGTGTTGTAGACCAAGATCCTGCAGTAACTGAAAAAGCCAAGTGACTTCACAAGTAGTCATGGTCATGGCTCTGTACTCAGCTTCAGCAGAAGAGCAGGACACGATAGTCTGTTTCTTAGATTTCCAAGAAATAGGGGAGTTACCAAGGAGAATACAGAACCCTGTAGTGGACTTTCGACTAAATGCACATGAGGCCCAGTCTGAGTCACAGTACGCAGTAAGCTTGTCAGCAGAATTACTTGCAAATAATACACCCTGGCCTGGTGCAGACTTCAGATACCTTAACACCCTCCTGGCAGCTTGCATATGATCAGAGGTAGGGTGTTATAAGAATTGAATCAACAGTTGGACAGAGAAGGCAATATCAGGCCTGGTAATGGTCAAATATATAAGTTTACCAACCAGTCGCCTGTATGTGTCAGGATGGGGAAGAGGTGTGCCTTTGCCTGGTTCCAGCTTAATAACTGAATTGATGGGAAGTTGTATGGACCTTGATTTTTCCACTCCAAAAGACTTCAAGAGATCCAAGGTGTATTTCCTTTGTGAGGTAAAGATGCCACTACTATTTCTCTCAACTTCTATCCCTAGGAAATAGTTAAGTTCACCTAGATCTTGCATGTTGAAAGTAGAGTTGAGATGGTCATTAAGAGCTTGGATTTCTGAGGAATCATCCCCTGCTATAACCATGTCATCTACATAGATGAGCACAACAGTGGTGCTCTCATTGATTTGTTTAACAAATAGATAGTGATCAGCATGGGACTGTTTAAACCCATGAGTGAGCAGAGCTTGGGACAATTTAGAGAACCATTGTCTAGGGGCCTGTTTTAGGCCATAGAGGGATTTGAGAAGCTTACACACTTTGCCTTCAGTAAGCTGTTGACTTGACTCCTCCTGACCAGGTATGGTGAGAGTACCATCAGAGTAGCCTAAGGGAGGCTTCATGTACACATCTTCAACCAAGTCCCCATGAAGGAAGGCATTTACCACATCCATCTGGCAGGTTTCCCAATTTTGCATGGACACTATAGCAAGGAGTGCTCTCACTGTGGACATTTTGGCCACAGGGGCAAATGTTTCATCATAATCAATGTCAGGCATTTGGATGAATCCCTGACAAACAAGTCGAGCTTTATGCTTGTCGATAGTGCCATCTGAATTGTGCTTTGTTTTAAAGATCCATTTGCATCCAATGGCCTTTCTGTCCTTTGGAAGATCTGTAATAATCCATGTGTTGTTATCATGGAGAGCCTTTAGCTCAAAATTCATGGCTTCCACCCACTTGGAGTCCTGAATAGCCTCTTGAAAGGTTGTGGGATCAGGACAGTTTAGATGTGTAGATACATGTCCAGCAAATGGTTTGTCCAAGTGAAGTTGGACTATATTGGCAATGGTGGTAGGAGCCTGACGTGACCATAATTAGAGCATATTTAGTCCCCGAATTAGCCTTGTTCCCATGCTTTGTAGTGCATATTTGGGTCATTTATTGTCTTTAGTCCTTTGTTTTGCATATTCTTTGAGGTTTTGTGTCCTTGGTAGGAAAGGAATGCAAACCTTGCATTTTCATGGCAAAATGAAGATAAATTGATTGAATTCAATGACCAAGCATCAAAGAGAAGACAAGATTAGAAGGCCTTTGTACATATTGTAGTAGTTGGGCAATGATGAGAAAAGATCCTTGCATCCCCGAGGAAATCCTCAAGGATTTTATGAAGAAAAAGGAAGAAAAGAAGAAAGAAAGAAGTTGTAAGATAATCCGAGCGGATTGTCCACAAGACGCCCGTCCAGCAGCCACAATCCGAGCGTCTTCCCCCTGTGGACGCCCGTCCAAAACACACCAAATCCGGCCGTCTTCCCCATCTGGACGCCCGTCCAGAATCACCAGAATCCGCCCGTCCCGTGCCCTGGACGCCCGGATTCTCTAACAACCATTTCGTCTTCTACAAGCTTCAAGGAAGGATGCGCATATTTTTCTAAGACCGGCGAAAAGGAGACCGGAGTCTCCCTAGAGACCGGCGATTCCTCAAGGACTTAATCGTCATTTAAGCCCTTAGTAAACCCTAATTTATGTAACTAATCCCCACTATAAATACCCCATTAGTCTAATTAGATTGGATCTTCTTCTTAGCAATCTCTAGTGTAGTTAATATCAATCAAATCTCTCTTTAATCTTGTAATCAACATTTAATCAAGTTTTAATACAAGTTTCATTTCCTTAATCTCTCTCTTGTTCATCCTTTGTTTTGGGTAATTGAAGATTATTTGGGTTATTATTGGGAGATTGACAACCTTCCAATCTATCATCAAGTACTTCTATTATTCTTTGCTTTATTATTAGAATCATTAGTAGGTATAATTCTCTTAATCCCTTTTTAATTATTGTTAATCACTTTCATTTATTCATCATCATGTTTCACTTTGTTGGTATGATTGACAACCTTGCTAGCATGTTCAACATGATAATGAGTGAGTAGTTTCCTTAGCTATGGTTAATGGGTAATTAGGGGGAAACCAACATGGGGGATGATTCATGCTTAATTTAATATATTTTCATAGTTTATTTGCTTGCTTTTTGTGATCTCAACTTTTGCACATGTTATGTTTGATGAAATGCGAGCCTATGAATCCTTGCATTTTTTTTACCCATCACCTATCTTTTCAATGAGACTTGTAAGACATAAACCAACTCGAGTCTCTTTAGACCATGCATATAGTTGAGTAGGGAAGATTAAGTCGACTTGTAGGTGTTGTACAATCTAATTGATTCGGCTCCAGGACCCAAACTTTCCTAGGATTGTAAGATATAAACCAACTCGATCCATCACAATAATAATTGCTTGCTTATAATTTGAGAATATGTTTGTATGATCAATTCCCATGAATCCCCTATGACCCCATGACACCCTAGTACCTTTTATCAATTGTTTACATCCCTTTTAATTCATCTTGCTTGTTTACTTTCATTGCTATTTAGTTTAGTTATCTTCTACTTCAAACCCCAATTTGTGACACCCTTAGACACCACTAGTTGCAATAGAAAATCTCATCTCAATTCCCGTCCCTTGGGATCAGACCTTTACTTGCCTCTTTACTAATTGTAGAGTTGTTTGTGAAGTTATAAATTGTGTTTTGGTCTAGGTGCTCCTAACGACAAGTACCAAAAACTAAACCTCCTCGAGAGTCCGACCAAAAATGGCGCCGTTGCCGGGGACGGTGTTAACTTGATTTAGATTTTCTTATATTGTTATTAGTTGTGTCTTTCTTTGCCTTGAGGAAGTAAAACTCCTCAAGGTTTGTTCTAACTATTTTCGAGTTGTTCGATATTTTGCAAGATGGACCTTATAGATTATTTTGTAGAGGACCACTTAAGTATACCTTTCTTCAAACATCTCATGCAAGCATTGGAAGCCTTGGAAGCAAGTGAGGCTAAAAATATGTATTGGGAATTGGAGGTAGATCTTTTTTAGACCGCTCTAGTGATGGAAAAGTAGATCTATATACTTACATATTCATATATGTTATAATTTAATTTGTGATAAAATTAACTAATGATCTTATTCATGCAAACAAATAAACAAAATAAGGAAGAAACATCCATTCTCACATTGGATTTTCGGTTCAATGGGCACAAGAGAGATCACATTTCTCTCTTGTTCTTGAGCTTTCCTTTTTTGATGAACAAAGACCCAAGTGTAGGATCTCTCCCAAGGATTTATACCCAAATCTTACTCTTAATTAAAATTAATATTATAGATACTAGATAATATTAATTTTGTATGAAAATTGACCCAAAATAATTTGGTTTTTAATCTCCCAAAAACCGGTTGAGAGAGGAGAGGAGAGGAAGTATTTTATCTTTCTAAAATTCTTAATTTTTGATGAATGAAAATTGTGTAGTAACAATAACAAAATTATGTATTGTTTTATCAAAAATATAAGGCAAAAACCCTTAGATTTTCCTATGGAAAACCGGGTAGGAAAGAGGAGGGAAGAAAAGAGAGTGAGCCAATGCATGCAAGAGTTTATCTTCACAATGTAAACTAGGTGCATGGCTAGTCTTATTAGGGAAATGATTGTGTTTTCCATTAACTTAATCAAACACAATATTTAGCCTAATCCTCCTCCTAATTTCGACACTTTCATAAAATGGAGTTCATTTTATTTTTGTCAATTTGTCTTATGTCACATGTCATATGTTACATAAATTTGTTATGTATTTTTAACATATTAAAAATCAACGTATTAATAAAAATACGTCATATACAAAAATCGACTTAGTAATTCATAATTACTTGTACCAAAATATTTTACCAATTTACAAATCACAATAAATTGTATTTATAATAATTCATTCAATTTTAATTGTTTCTTTAAACAATAATTTCATCTGAGTAATGATACAATTCAATTACTCAGACCGTATCTCATTTAATCAAATTTCAATGAGATACGTAAATTTTACTTCCAAAATCGTCCGTCAATTTTTCAAGTAATTTAATTAACTTGTAACGCAATACGATTAATTAAATGATCAATTAAGAGTATTGCCCTATAGGTATGACCTAGGGGGTCAACTGATCACCACCGTCGCACGACAGTAATGTCAAACTCTAGTCAGCCAATCATTACCGATATATGTTGACCATTTGACAGTAAAAATTACTTCCCAATTGTATTCTTTATAATGAGATTTAAACATGTGATCATCATGATCAACAGTCGTGATCGCATTATTGTCGGAGGACACATATTCCAACAATTTCCCACTTGTCCTCGACAAGTGTGCGTCACCAATTCTCTTGTCCTATTACTATCTCCCACTCAATGCAAGGTGTCTTTTAGGTCGTACTTGCAAGTGATCATATCGAGAGTGGTTTCCTCGATCTGGAGAATAACTGATTGACCGGACTTATCTATCATAGATGCTTTCCGAGCGTGGCCACGCATTTCCAGTTCATTACTCCTCGAGTGGCCCTGAGATATTGTTATAACCCTGACTAGGGGTGGACAATTCCTATCGCACTCATTCCCTTCGATTAGCCACAGCCATCATAACCCAAAATATGCCCATTTGACCCCATTTACGAAGGTCGTAGTAACATAAATCAAAGTTAATCTGAAACTGTGCCATCTTAGGCGAATAGTCTTTAGTCAAAAGAATCGACTCATTTGAATACTATAGCAGCTCTCGCCATGACCAGGCTATATAAATTTGCCAGAACTCTATAAGCGGTCATAAGGCCCGACAAAATGTTCCTAACAGTCTGCCTATGTGATCGACTAGTCATTCTCATATGACTCTATGGCACTTGAACTTGCCATCAATCGCATTACACTCTAGTCACTTCGAGACGTCACCTCATGTAAGTAACTATGGGCAAATACAATGTTAATCCATGTTCACTTTAACGGGGTTCAATTGTCTCCACAACCCGTTTGGATGCAACAAAGTATAAGGTGAGTTAATAATAACTCACGACAAATGTCGACATCACACTTGGGTAGTCAATACCATATTACAACCTTGTGATGTATATCGTAAGTGTAAACACTTATTGATTGCAATAGAAGTTTAGCATGCCATGTGTCCATGTGTTCAAACTTCTTATAATCGCATTTTCCTTTACATTCATGTTCTCTCTCATAGCATGAATCTTACCAAGTACACATCAAGGTTCCCGACCTCGGTTTTGGTTCTTTATCTTGAAAGAACTTCCTTATCGATTATCACATAACGAACGAATTTTTTGGTGAATGATATAACTTGTACTGAACAAGTACTCCATCCACACACAATGCACTAGGTACATGTTTTGTAGAGTCTTGCAACAATTTGTCAAGATTATTAGCCTAGCACTTCTTGTAAGTCCTAGCTTAGTTAGGAAAGATTAGTTTTGAGTAACTTCTTATTCAACTAAGTATCTTTCCAATAACCTCTTATTTCTCCTTTTGATTTGAAAAGTTTAGAATTTTCATAAATCTTTACGTGTGTTCGAACTTTCTATAATATGTGCAACCTCTTAACACATAATAGAGTATTCCGTCAAACACCGAAATCGCTCATCGGATTCTACTTGAGAATTCATGACGTTTCTATTATGGCTTACCAATCAATCATCATGCTCTTATGCATATGATTCATAATTGGACATGTATATGATTATTCTAATGGTGGAAACATTAGTTACTAATAATCATGAGATCAACCGTTCATAGGTTCAATGAACGACCATGACTGCTAATGGCAATTCCATTTTCATGTACATGAATAACCTATGTGAATGTTGATACGATGTGTATCTCTTAATACTAATCCAACATCCCTTGATGTAATTGGATTCATCATAGTCCATTTTCATCCAGAATTGAAAACTCAAATACTTCTTTATGAAAGAAGATATTAGCTCGTCATTCCTAATGAGTAATGAGTTGTAAACATTCAGAGGATGACAGCTCCCAATAAATCCCATGTCTTCACATGATAATTTGTAAACTCCCACTTAATTCCACATGTTTCGAAATTGATTACTCAATTGAACACATTTCAAAATTTGGAATGTATGTTGCTTTGCAAAGTTATTAAGATGAAACCATATATGTTCCCATCATATCCTTTCAAAATTCCTATTTTGAAGAGGTCTCATTTTAACCTTATGGAAAGAGATTTTAAATCTCTAACACACTCATGTCATAATGATGTGTGGCAATGTCATTTATTAAATATAAGCAATATCTAATACACATCCTTCAAAATATCCCTTTTAGAAGGATGTTTAACCAATTCATTTTCATAATGAGGTTAAGTAATGACATCTGCGTGGTTTAAAACTTTGGCTATTGGAGATATCGGTATATCAGTCCTTGCAACTTCTAGTGATAAATATCGCTTATTACTAGGATGTTACATTGATTCATTTAGGCTCTTAAGTAAATATCAAGGTTGAAAATATTGGTCAAAAATTCATAAACTTAGTCAAAACTCAAGTTAAGACTTTACATTAGTCATTTTGTTCCAAAACTTTCTTTTGGTCTCCTCGTGTAGTTATCTTAAGAATATGCTCTTATGATTACTTCACTTGGTCTCTTTAGTCATATAGACCTTACTTGAGACCATAGATCTCATCTATTCGATATACTATATAAATAGCTATACCTTCATTCAAATCATTCTTTCTTGCGTAGATCTTTATTTACACAAGTACACAAATTTATCTAGTCTCGTGTGTTGTGTCCTCATTTTTCTCCCACTCCATCTTTAGAATAAATACACTAGAGATTCAAAGATAGCATATGAGACACAAATAATGATGTTGAAATTTTAAGGAGAACTATCTCATAGATTGACTAATAGTTATAGATTTCGTAAGTGTACTTGGTGATTGACATTCCTTTAAGAGAGTTTATAAACTCAAAATCGCTTTATAAATGATCATACACAAGCCTTAAGCATGTGGACATATAATGAAACCCGTCATTATATTTGTCTATTAGATCATTTTAAGTTATATGTTTCTAAGAGTAAGCATTTAAACATGAATTTTATAACAAAAGGATAAAATGATAAAACGGGTGACTTGGGTTGCAAACCAAGTCACCATTATCCAAATACAACCCATTATCCAAAATACCTTTCCATGTCGAACACGGAAACTTAAGGTTCTAAAATCCATAACATGAATAAAATAAGACAATAAAAAGCAAAGCTCCATGAAAGCTATTCCTAGCTTCTTGATGGTATCTTATGCTTGCTTTTCCTTTCCCTTGTATTTGCTTGGTGGAGGCCCTATTTACAATAAAAAGGGAGATACATTATCACAACTTTGTATCATAATACCATAGTTGAATTAGAAACATAAAAGAAAGGATAGTCATTTACCTACTGGAGTAATCTTTCCAGCCTTAATATCACCAAGATATTTGGAACAATTTCTTTTCCAATGTCCCATACCATTACATTAATGGCATTTATCAAGAGGACCCTTCTTGATTTTTGAAGTGCTAGCTTCACAAGTCTTAGCTTTGGTGAATGTGGGAGCTTGCTTCTTACCCTTCCTCCCATTCTTCTTGAATTTCCCCTTACTCTTAGTGCTTATGTTAAGCACATCCTTGGGTGGGTTCACATTTAACCCTATGTCCCTTTCGGCTTGCACAAGTAACTTGTGCAATTCTTCAAGAGACACATCCTTGTCTTGCATGTTAAAATTCACCCGGAATTGAACATATGCTTTGACTTTCGACAAGGAGTGTAGAATCCTATCTACAACAAGTTCTTTGGGGATTTCAACCTTTTGAATCTTCAAGGTCTCGACAAGCTCCATAAGTTTGAGCACATGAGGGCTAGCCTTTTGGCCCTCTTTGAAGTCGAGATCAAAGAATGCCGCGGCCGCCTCATATTGGACGATCCGCGGAGTTTGTGAAAACATTGTCACAAGCTTGGAGTAAATCTCATTAGCATTGCCCATTTTAAAGGCTCTCCTTTGGAGATCCGCCTCCATCGCAAATATCAAGACATTTTTCATTGCGGCGGACTCCTTTTGGTAAGCCTCATATGCTTCCCTAGTGGTGGCGGTCGACCTAGTAGTAGGTTCGGGAGGAGAGGCCTCGGTAAGGTAACGAAGCTTGTCGTCACCTTGGGCGGCTAATTTGAGTTGGGCATCCCAATCGGAGAAATTTGACCCATTCTTTTTAAGTTTACATCGATCCATGAAGGATCGGAGCCAAGATGTATTAGCGAGAGGCGTGGCATTAGGGGTTGGTGTTGCCATTTGTTATGAGAAAAGAAGTGGTCTACAAAACAAAATAGAAGGAGTAAAACAAATGTCGTTTTTATAATAATACTCGTAAAAATTATAATTTAAACAAGTTTTATGCATTTTTCTAGTGACCTCTATCCAACTAGATAAATGATTCCAAGACCCAAATTCATATCGACTTAGGCACGGTAGGGCCGATTCATCCTTTATCAATATAACTCGGTGGATTAACGTTTAATCGATTCTACTTTTAGAACTCTTGGTCGATAAAATTACTCTAATAATTATCTATAGCCCAAAACACATCCAACAAGGGCACGGTATGGCCGATGAAACCCTTATCGAAAAACTTTTGTTGAGTTCAATCCAAATTTCGAATAAATGTGTCCATGATCCAAATCCACATCAACTCGGGCACGGTAGGGCCGATTCATCCCTTATCAACATGAATTCGGTGGATAGACATTTATCACCCACTTCCCCTACGTAACAAGTTTTGTACCCCGGTAGGGCCGAGTGCACTCCCTCGCGAAATAGGTTTTCATGGTTTCTACTATTTGGTAAGGCTATGTCTCAATTAACTGTTTTAGCGAGAGGTCATGTCAATTTATTATCTATCACGTTTTAAGTGAACTAAAGCGGTGAACTACGATAATTCTAATTGACACGGTCGATAAACTCGATAAAATGAGGATGCGTGTTTTAGTTATGGCGATTTAGCGATACATGTGACATATAAATAAAATGCAAACATAAAATAAATCCTAGTATGGCCTTTCCTAAAATAGAAAAACTATTTAACTATTACATATTCGGAAACCAACTCCATTGGTCCCTTGAACTTCGGTTGTGGCATGCATCTCGAGGTAACACCGTCTTTATGTATCGCCATCTTGAAGAAATCCGTCTTTGGGAACTCCGAGATAAATTAAATTACATAGCAAATTACATAATTTCCTATTATACATTTGTAACTAAGATAAAATAAAATAAATCTATTAAAGTATAAAACTGTGGTACGAGATCACAATAAAATTACAACCGAATCGATATTCCCATACATTTCGGGAAATATCAATTAAAAACTAAGGCCATACTAAGTAAAATTACATAATTCAAAAATTACATAAATTAAATTATGACAATCATAAAGAAAATGCAGCATTATAATATGTATGAACATGCCCAATCTTATGCTAAATCGCCTTTAATTAGCCAATATCGTATATTAATCGGTTTTTACGGATTTGCGTGATTTCAACATTTTATAATCACAAAAATTACATAAATTCATATTTATGCATAAGTTAATTACCCTAACCTCTTAGGACTCAAAATTTAGTCTTCACTAATAATTTGACCATAATTAACTCATATTTATAAATTTGTTCATTAATGGACTAAAAAATTCAAAAATAAGCTATAAACTTCAAATAAATCACAAAATTTCAAATAAATTCAAAATTTGAAATTTAAACTCATGAACATTCTGGAAAAATACCATGACACTCATAATGTTCAAAAAACCTAGGTTAAAAATTTTGAATTTTATCCGGAAAAACAATGTTGCGGTTTATCGGTTTTTAACAAAATAATCATAAAAACATGGAAAAATTATATTCATTAACTTTTCAATTTTAGATCTGAAAAAGATAATAAAATGCAATATATGATGTTTTTCTTTAGTCATAGAGTATGTTTTATTAATTTTTCATTAATTAAGTCACTATTCATGCCATTTTTTTTCAAAAATCCATAAATCATGCAAAAAGACTTCACTACAGCCCATTATTTTACACACATCTTGTAAAATTGCATGTGACATCATAATAAATTTCTATGACCAGATTCGAAATTTATCTCATATTAACCTATTTTTCACCTAAAACCGATTTTAATAATGAAAAATCCATTTTTCGAGCATAACATGTCCAAAAATTATGAAAATTTACAGGTTATCTCAAAATAATATATGTGACAACATATCAAAAAATCACTGGAAAATTCGAAGTATAGCTAATTTTAGACCGAAAATGACATTTTTACTCATAAAATCATATTTAAATGCCATTATTGTATAAAATGAACAATAAAAATCCGTAAATTAACCAAAAATCCTAAAAACATTTTAGGACCAGAAATTTTATCATGCATGGATTAATTTCGTGATATATCATAATAACACAAATTATACAAGTTTTATATGTTATTCTTATAACTCGGAAAAACTTTTAACCGATTTGCATGCAAACAACCATGGCTCTTGATACCGATTGATGGAAAAGTAGATCTATATACTTACATATTCATATATTTTATAATTTAATTTGTCATAAAATTAACTAATGATCTTATGCATGCAAACAAATAAACAAAATAAGGAAGAAACATCCATTCTCACATTGGATTTTCGGTTCAATGGGCACAAGAGAGATCACATTTCTCTCTTGTTCTTGAGCTTTCTTTTTTGGATGAACAAAGACCCAAGTGTAGGATCTCTCCCAAGGATTTATACCCAAAGCTCACTCTTAATTAAAATTAATATTATAGATACTAGATAATATTAATTTTGTATGAAAATTGACCCAAAATAATTTGGTTTTTAATCTCCCAAAAACCGGTTGAGAGAGGAGAGGAGAGGAAGTATTTTATCTTTCTAAAATTCTTAATTTTTGATGAATGAAAATTGTGTAGTAACAATAACAACATTATGTATTGTTTTATCAAAAATATAAGGCAAAAACCCTTAGATTTTCCTATGGAAAACCGGGTAGGAAAGAGGAGGGAAGAAAAGAGAGTGAGCCAATGCATGCAAGAGTTTATCTTCACAATGTAAACTAGGTGCATGGCTAGTCTTATTAGGGAAATGATTGTGTTTTCCATTAACTTAATCAAACACAATATTTAGCCTAATCCTCTTCCTAATTTCGGCACTTTCATAAAATGGAGTCCATTTTATTTTTGTCAATTTGTCTTATGTCACATGTCATATGTTACATAAATTTGTTATGTATTTTTAACATATTAAAAATCAACGTATTAATAAAAATACGTCATATACAAAAATCGACTTAGTAATTCATAATTACTTGTACCAAAATATTTTACCAATTTACAAATCACAATAAATTGTATTTATAATAATTCATTCAATTTTAATTGTTTCTTTAAACAATAATTTCATCTGAGTAATGATACAATTCAATCACTCAGACCGTATCTCATTTAATCAAATTTCAATGAGATACGTAAATTTTACTTCCAAAATCGTCCGTCAATTTTTCAAGTAATTTAATTAACTCGTAACGCAATACGATTAATTAAATGATCAATTAAGAGTGTTGCCCTATAGGTATGACCTAGGGGGTCAACTGATCACCACCGTCGCACGACGGCAAGAATGTCAAACTCTAGTCACCAATCATTACCGATATATGTTGACCAGTTGACAGTAAAAATTACTTCCCAATTGTATTCTTTATAATGAGATTTAAACATGTGATCATCATGATCAACAGTCGTGATCGCATTATTGTCGGAGGACACATAGGACACATATTCCAACATCTAGCTAACAAAGAGCTTACTCATGCACAATCCGAATTGGTACATAACATCCTTGTGGAAGCATGTCAACCTATAGAAGATGAGCAATCCATCCTAGAAGACATCTTACAAGCTCAAGAGCAAGAGGAATTCGTCATGGAATTCGAATGTGATGAGGTTGATGAGAATGAAGAACAAGTTGAATATGCAATGAGAATGGAATGTCTAATGGAGATAGAGCAAATTCTCAATGAACCTCCAAAGGAGGAAAGTGAGGTACAAGCCCCTACTCTAAAACCCCTTCCCCCAAATTTGAAATATGCTTACCTTGATGAATCAAAGACCAAACCCGTGATTGTTAATGATAGACTTGATGAAAACCAATTGGGAAAATTGCTTGATGTGTTGAAACAACATGAGAAGGCTATAGGTTATAGTCTAGATGACCTTAAGGGGATAAGTCTCAACTTTTGCATGCATAGAATTCATCTAGAGGAGGACCATAGACCTACCATTCAACCTCAAAGAAGATTAAACCCCCACATGAAAGAAGTTGTCAAAGGAGAGGTTATTAAATTGCTTGATGCGGGAATCATATATCCCATATCGGACTCTTTTTGGGTTAGCCCCATTCAAGTGGTACCTAAGAAAGGAGGTACCACGGTGGTGACAAACGAGAAGAATGAGTTAATACCCACAAGAAAGATCACCGGTTGGCGTATGTGTATTGACTATCGAAAAATGAATTCCGCAACAAGAAAAGATCATTTCCTCCTACCATTCATTGACCAAATGCTTGAGAGGTTAGCCTCCAACAAATTCTTTTGTTACCTTGACGGGTATTCGGGATTCTTCCAAATCCCTATACACCCGGATGACCAATATAAGACCACCTTCACATGCCTTTATGGTACTTTTGCATATAGGAGGTTGCCTTTTGGCTTATGTAATGCCCCCGCCACTTTCCAAAGATGCATGATAAGTGTCTTCTCCGACTACCTAGAGACCATAATGGAAGTTTTTATGGACGATTTTAGCGTTTACGGAAAGGACTTTGACTCATGTTTGCATAATCTTTCTCTTGTATTGCAAAAATGTGAAGATGTTAGTCTTGTTTTAAATTGGGAAAAGTGTCACTTCATGGTCAATGAAGGAATTGTTTTGGGTCATTTAATCTCGGAAAAGGGCATCGAGGTCGATAAAGCTAAGGTTGAGATGATAGAGAAACTCCCACCTCCCGTGAATGTTAGAGGGGTGAGAAGTTTCCTCGGTCACGCGGGTTTCAATCGCCGTTTCATAAAAGATTTTTCAAAAATAGCGAAACCCCTCACTCAACCCTTACTTAAAGATGCCCAATTCCATTTCACTGATGAGTGTGTTGAAGCCTTTAATAGAATCAAGGAACCACTAATCTCGGCACCGATCATTCAACCTCCAAATTGGGAACTACCGTTCGAGATTATGTGTGATGCTAATAACTATGCCGTTGGAGCGGTTCTTGGCCAACGGGTAGGAAGAGCTCTTCATGCCATCTATTATATAAGCAAGACTCTTGATCCCTCCCAAGTGAACTATGATACCACCAAGAGAGAGCTTCTTGCCATTGTCTATACTTTGGACAAATTCCGTTCCTACTTACTTGGATCCAAGGTGATTGTCTTTTCGGATCACCGTGCTCTCCGACATCTCTTGATAAAGAAGGAGGCAAAACCAAGGTTGTTGAGATGGATTTTACTTCTTCAAGAATTCGACTTGGAGATAAGAGACAAGAAAGGAGCCGAAAATGTAGTGGCGGATCACTTGTCAAGGATCCGGTTTCATGATGAACAAGGAGAAACGCCGATCAATGACTCATTTCCCGACGATATCTTGATGGCCATTCAAACACAACTTGAAAGGCACATCACCCCATGCTTTGCCGATTATGCCAACTATATCGTTGGAAGAGTACTCCCTCCAAATTTGAACTACAACCAAAGGAAGAGGTTCTTATTCGAAGTAAAGAGGTACTTTTGGGATGACCCAAACCTCTACAAAGAGTGTAGTGATGGGCTCTACCGGAGATGTATTCCTCAATGGGAAGTCCAAGGAATCTTGGAAGGATGTCACTCATCACCCTACGGTGGGCACCATGGAGCAAGGAGAACCATTGCAAAAATTCTTCAATCGGACTTCTATTGGCCTTCAATGTTCCAAGACACGAGGGAATTCATCATTCATTGTGATGCTTGTCAAAGAACAGGGAATATCTCTTGGAGGAATGAAATGCCACAAAGGGGCATACTAGAGGTGGAAATCTTCGATGTTTGGGGGATCAACTACCAAGGTCCGTTTGTGACATCCAATGGGAATAAGTATATCCTTGTGGCCGTAGATTACGTCTCAAAGTGGAGGCAATTGCCACCCCAAACGATGATGCAAAAACGGTCACCAAGCTCTTCAAGAAAATAATCTTTCCAAGATTTGGAGTTCCTAGAGCAATCATAAGTGATGGAGGAACGCATTTTCATGAAAAGAAGCTCGCATCTCTTTTGACCAAGTATGGTGTTCAACATAGAACCGGCTTGGGATACCACCCTCAAACAAGCGATCAAGTTGAAGTTTCGAATAGAGAGATCAAGCAAATTCTTGAGAAAGTGGTGAACAAGACCCGAAAGGATTGGAGCACAAAGCTTGATGACGCTCTTTGGGCTTATAGGACGGCCTATAAGACTCCCATAGGAGCCTCCCCTTACAAGCTTGTCTATGGAAAAGCATGCCACTTGCCAATCGAATTGGAGTACAAAGCTTTTTGGGCAATCCGAGCACTTAAACTTGATCTCAAATTAAGTGGTCAAAAGAGGATTATTCAAATTCAAGAGTTGGAGGAATTCCGACTACAATCTTATGAGAATGCCAAGATCTACAAATAAAGGACAATATTGCTCCATGACAAGAGGATTAAGCAAAAAGCCTTACACAAAGGGGATAAAGTCCTTCTATTCAATTCTCGCTATCGACTCTTCCCGGGAAAGTTGAACTCTAGATGGATGGGTCCCTATGTGATCACCGAAGTTGGAAAATATAGGGATTTTGAAATCAAAGCGGAAGATGGAAGCAAATTCAAGGTCAATGGTCAAAGATTGAAGCCATACTATGAGGGAGCGTTTATTGGAGAGATCGAGGTCACCTACCTCGGGCCTTCTCATCCTTGAAAGAATCATCAAAGGGACAGTTTGGTGGAGTCCTCCCTAAACCACCACTTGTAAATATACTAACCCTCTAACTGGTATTTATAATTTTGTTGCATTTCCTTTTATCATAAACATAAATTCTTTCCATGAGAGTAAGTGAGGGAGGGTCACTAATGAATTTTGAATGAAGGAAGGAACCAATTTTCAAGTGTGGGGAAGCTATTATCGGAATCAAGGAAATCAAAAGAAATCCGCAGCAAGGAACCCGGGCGTCCAAAGAGAGAATCCGCTCGGATTGAACAAAGACGTCCATATTTCTGAGAATCCGCTCGTCCTGCTACAATCCGAGCGTCTGAAGACGAATCCGCTCGTCTTTTTTCCAGTGCATTTTAAGAAAAGTTCCTGTCACAGAATTCGCCCGTCTTTGAGAAAAGACGCTCGTCCTGCTCCAGAAAAGACGCTCGTCTTATGCTCGATCCGCTCGTCTTATGCTGCGTCAAATTTTAGCAAAAATTAGCTGTAAGAGAATCCGAGCGTCTTCCCTGGAATCCGATCGTCCCAAAATGACAGAATTCGAGCGTCTTGTGCACGAGTCCGCTTGTCTTCCTGCGTTATTCAATCCCGATTTTCCTAATTTTAAAACACCCCACCACACAATTTGTGACACATCACCCTTCCTTCCACTTGTATTATAAAAACCCACCTCCTTGTGACTCCAAAGCAAATCCCAAACACTATTTCATTCCACAAAATCAAAAAGGCCCAAATTTCTAGGGTTTCAAAAGCAACATTCAATCCAAGAGCATCTTTATACTTTAACAAACCAAAAATTCCAGCTCAACAATCAAAGAATGGCACCAAAGGGATCTTCCTTTAGGGATAGA
Organism: Silene latifolia; assembly: GCF_048544455.1. Lineage (NCBI taxonomy): Eukaryota > Viridiplantae > Streptophyta > Magnoliopsida > Caryophyllales > Caryophyllaceae > Silene > Silene latifolia. Next base: position 358,555,684 of record NC_133538.1, read on the forward strand.
AGAAGACCAAGGGTAAGAGGAAGCTCTTCTACCTCCCATATCAACACCTTGAGAAGGGAGCATGAAGAAATTGTGGATCTTACAAGGCTTCATGACTTCTCAAATGTTGAATTCGTCAATGATGTGAAAAGGCTCGTTTTTCACTGGCTTCTTCGTAAGAACATTCTCCCTACTAAGTTTTTATGTCATAGAACTTTAAGGAAATTTGGGATTTATCACCAAATGGAAGCTCTTTTTGAGTTGTTTGGTCTCTCTACCCTTTTCCACATGCACGAGCAAACTTACCGATCCCTTGTGCTTGAATTTTTAAGCTTCTTGAAAATCACAACCTTGAATAGAACGATATGCATAGAATTTAGGTTGGAGAGTGTTTCAAGAATGATGACTCTAGTGGAATTCGCTAATGTGCTTGGTCTCGATGTCTCGCCTACCCGAACATCAAAACCAAAGAGATATAGTGTTGCACCCCTATGGAGGGCCATGACCGGCCGAGATTTCATGTACATCAAGGAGTGTCTAGCTTTCCACATTCAAAATCCTATTTTGAGACTTACTTACCGGTTCCTTTCCGGCACTCTACTTGCTCGCCGAGACCCAGCAATAGTGAACGAACTTGACCTTGTGTTCATGGAGTCTTATCTCAATATCCAAGGAAGGGGTGGGTACCGCTTTAATGCGCCTCTTGTGCTACTCGAAAAATGGGCAAAGTTTAGGAACGGTGATGATGATGGGATGAAACACATTGTTAATGGAGGGCTCATTACAAAGATTGCAAAGCATTTCAATCCGAAATTCAATGAGAATAATGAGTATGCTCCTCTTTTCGGAAATACAAGGATAAATGAAGACCTTCTTCTTATTCATCATCATTGGATAACCCCTGAGGGGGTTGACAAAAGGGTCAAGTGGATTACAAAAGGAAGTGACCCAATCTACCTACCAATGACCGGACTACCAAGAATCTCACCAAGAAGGGGACCTTTATCACCAATCCCATCCTACCTCATCCCTCCAAACCCAACCCAAGCAAGGCAAGCACCACCACCTCCAAATCCCCAACAACAACAAGAGCAACAACCACAAGATGAAAAAATCAAAGTGCCTCCCTACCCTTTTCCATATCAACCGTACAACCACCCCAACCCCTTTATCCTTCCCCGTGATGACTTTGTAACGGGAATTCTACAAGATTTGCACTTCCGACAATATGAAGCTACCGTGGACAATTATTATGCACTTTATCCTCAATACCACGATATGATTCAATGGAGGGAGATTAGTGAGGAGGGAGCATTTCCCTCTTGGGCACAATTTAATATACTTTTCCCCAATTCAGAGAGGGCAAATGAAGGGGCAAACGGGCGACAAGAGGAAGGGAGCGACAAATCTTGCGGTGGGGACACAGTGGAGCTTGGTAGCGAAGAGGATGAGTTCATGGACCCGAATACAAGTGATGCATCCAAGGAAATATGGGATAGTGATCTAGAGGGAGATGACGCGATCTCTAGAGGATCTCTTCATAGCTAGATGGAGCGGGCGAGAGGCACCCATCTCAATCTTAAGTGAAGTTTCCTCATCTCTTCTCTTTACTTTTCAATTTTCATGAAAGAAGTTTATGTTTTGTTACCTTGTACAATATTTGACTTTGTCTTTGGTTGGAGAGTCCTAGCAACATGAGGACTAACATCTCGGCCCCATTGAGGTGTTCTTATTTCATTGTTCCCATTTTGAAAATCCAAAATGACAATTTAGTTTCATGCATTGCATCTTGTATGCATGAACTACCTCATACTTTAGGACATTAGAAATAATGTCTATCTCGGTTTGGGGAAGAACATGCATACGCAACGGGAGGTAATCTAAATTACGCTCTCCATCATAAACAAAAAAACCATGCATCATGTAGTGTAGATTAGTGTAGCTTGCGTTTAGTGTAGAATTCATGCATCATGCTTGCATAGTTTCCCATCATTTTGGCTATTGAGGACAATGCCCATATTAGTGTGGGGATGGGGAATCCTAACTTAACTTTTATTCAAAAACCCAAAAAAATTAAAAAGTTTCGAAAAAACCAAAAACAAATTGAAAAATTTGAAAATCCAAAAACAAGTTCATTTCCTTTGTAGTGTAGACTTGTATATATTGTTTTATATATTGTATTTGTTCGATCCTTGTTCTCATTGATCGACTACGCCACATCCGAGACATGAGGATATTGAAGACCGCATGGTATGATCTTTCCAATCTCCTTTTTCCTCTTTATGTTAATGACTATGTGGCTTTATTTTGATTGATGCGGTATAACAATGTGAATTTAGGACTTGCATTTAGTTTATATGGCATATTAGTTGGTAGAATCATTTGCATTAGGATGTATATATGCTAGTTGCATCATGGCATGTAGTTGCATGTTAGAAAATTTTGCGAAACCGTCTACTTCGGAAGCTTGACAAGTGTATATAGGCCCTAGTAGATGCTTTTTCTTCTTAATACTTTGCTTGTTAGAATACTTGTAAAACACCCTAGGATGTGTCATGCTAGTATCCTTTGACCCATGGATTAAGGCCTAGTCAAGAGTACCTTGTGGTGTGATAACTCCTTGGCTACCGTTTATTCCAAGGTGACCCTTGAAACCATGCATCCATCATCCATGTTCTACCACATTTTTGTCATCAAAGGGAATGGGCACAAAAAGAAATTAATTTGAGTTCAAAGAAATGAAAAGAAAGTGAAAATGTTTGCAATTGCATCAAATGAAAAGAGGAGCAAAAACAGACTCCTAAAGCTTCAAATATAAGGCACCCTCACTACATATGGGGTGACTTTGAAAATGTTCAAAAATAAATGCAAAGAAAAGTTGAAAAGTTGTCAAGTATTGAAATGCCAAACATTAAAGAAATGGCAAAAGAAAGTGTTCTCAAATGTTATATGTCACAAGAAATTGTGGGGAAAACAACAACAAAGCAAACTCCCAAATGAAACTCAAATACTATTGATCCCTTTATCCATCGTATCCATTTTTGTGCATAGTAGAGAGGAGAGGACCCTTCTTCTTTTCTAGGCAAGAGGGGAAATTCCGCGATCCTCCAGTGTTTCTAACGCCATAGGGAGTCTATTCTTGACAAAAGCATTTAACGATTGAGGACAAAGGTACCCTAGCTTGACACAATTTGGAGGTGATTTATTGGTATCCTTCTAGGCTTAGTAGTTTGAAGAAATTGCATCTATGAAGGAGTGTGTACCCTTGAATTGCTTCCCTTGTAGATAATTTCCGCCACTTAGATGAGGAAAGTGGATATTCTTTTGTAGATGCATCCATTACTTGTTTTTGTGTGCTTAATGTTCGGATGTGTCACCATTTTGGCAAGACCCACCTTGCCTTGCAAGAAGGCATCCTACCTCATGGTTGTCTTGTTGTGAGTTGAAGGGGCGGAGTGAGACCCGCTAATTGTCTCATATCGGCTATGCTATTAGGTTAGTTTAAATAATGGTCCTAGTATTTGTCACCTCTTTACTCGGGACGAGCAAAGGTTTGGTTTGGGGATATTTGATGTGACCATAATTAGAGCATATTTAGTCCCCGAATTAGCCTTGTTCCCATACTTTTTAGTGCATATTTGGGTCATTTAATGTCTTTAGTCCTTTGTTTTGCATATTCTTTGAGGTTTTGTGTCCTTGGTAGGAAAAGAATGCAAACCTTGCATTTTCATGGCCAAATGAAGATAAATTGATTGAATTCAATGACCAAGCATCAAAGAGAAGACAAGATTAGAAGGCCTTTGTACATATTATAGTAGATGTGCAATGATGAGAAAAGATCCTTGCATCCCCGAGGAAATCCTCAAGGATTTTATGAAGAAAAAGAAAGAAAATAAGAAAGAAAGAAGTTGTAAGACAATCCGAGCGGATTGTCCACAAGACGCCCATCCAGCAGCCACAATCCGAGCGTCTTCCCCCTGTGGACGCCCGTCCAAAACACCCCAAATCCGCCCGTCTTCCCCATCTGGATGCCCGTCCAGAATCACCAGAATCCGCCTGTCCCGTGCCCTGGACGCCCGGATTCTCTAACAGCCATTTCGTCTTCTACAAGCTTCAAGGAAGGATGTGCATATTTTTATAAGACCGGCGAAAAGGAGACCGGAGTCTCCCTAGAGACCGGCGATTCCTCAAGGACTTAATCGTCATTTAAGCCCTTAGTAAACCCTAATTTATGTAACTAATCCCCACTATAAATACCCCATTAGTCTAATTAGATTGGATCTTCTTCTTAGCAATCTCTAGTGTAGTTAATATCAATTAAATCTCTCTTTAATCTTGTAATCAACATTTAATCAAGTTTTAATACAAGTTTTATTTCCTTAATCTCTCTCTTGTTCATCCTTTGTTTTGGGTAATTGAAGATTATTTGGGTTATTATTGGGAGATTGACAACCTTCCAATCTATCATCAAGTACTTCTATTATTCTTTGCTTTATTATTGGAATCATTAGTAGGTATAATTCTCTTAATCCCTTTTTAATTATTGTTAATCACTTTCATTTATTCATCATGTTTCACTTTGTTGGTATGATTGACAACCTTGCTAGCATGTTCAACATGATAATGAGTGAGTAGTTTCCTTAGCTAGGGTTAATGGTAATTAGGGGGAAACCAACATAGGGTATGATTCATGCTTAATTTAATATGTTTTCATAGTTTATTTGCTTGCTTGTTGTGATCTCAACTTATGCACATGTTATGTTTGATGAAATGCGAGCCTATGAATCCTTGCATTTTTTTTTACCCATCACCTATCTTTTCAATGAGACTTGTAAGACATAAACCAACTCGAGTCTCATTAGACCATGCATATAGTTGAGTAGGGAAGATTAAGTCGACTTGTAGGTGTTGTACAATCTAATCGATTCGGCTCCGAGACCCAAACTTTCCTAGGATTGTAAGATATAAACCAACTCGATCCATCACAACAATAATTGCTTGGTTATAATTTGAGAATATGTTTGTATGATCAATTCCCATGAATCCCCTATGACCCCATGACACCCTAGTACCTTTTATCAATTGTTTACATCCCTTTTAATTCATCTTGCTTGTTTACTTTCATTGCTATTTAGTTTAGTGATCTTCTACTTTAAACCCCAATTTGTGACACCCTTAGACACCACTAGTTGCAATAGAAAATCTCATCTCAATTCCCGTCCCTTGGGATCCGACCTTTACTTGCCTCTTTACTAATTGTAGAGTTGTTTGTGAAGTTATTAATTGTGTTTTGGTCTAGGTGCTCCTAACGACAAGTACTGAAAACTAAAACTCCTCGAGAGTCCGACCAGAGCCATCACAGGATTGGTGACTATGTAGTCCTTTGTCCACCCTGGAGCCCTTCTGTTTCTACTTGGCCTGCAAAGAGGCTCAGCATCCTCAGGAGCAGACATAGAAGATGGGTCAGGTGTAGGTGTATCTGAAGAGTGAGTGGCATCTAGTGAAGTAGAGGACCCACTGGAAGGAGGAACAAACACTGTTGGTTCTGGTTCAATGAGAGTAGAAGTGTCTTGCTGTGCAGGCAAGGTAGGTGAGAGATGTTCATCTTATTGTAGGGTTGGAATGAACTGAGCAAAGTTCTTGATCTTGCAAGGAAAGACAATCTCAAAGAACCTGACATCTCTAGAGACAAAAACAGTCTTCTTGACAATGTCATAGACCCTATATCCTTTCTGAGAGAGGGGATATCCTAAGAAAATGTTGGGTGTTTCCCTGGGTTGGAACTTGTCTTTGTCTCTAGTGGGATTGTGCACCATAACCAGGTATCCAAATACCTTCATTTTGTCATAGGCAGGAATTTTATGAAACAGTATTTCATAAGGTGATTTGTGCTTCAGGATAGCAGATGGTAGTCTGTTGATGATGTAGGCTGCAGTAAGGACACAGTCACCCCAGAATGACAAAGGTAGGCATGAACTGAATCTTATAGCCCTGCTTATTTCAAGAAGGTGCATGTGTTTTCTTTCAACAACACCATTCTGTTGAGGGGTGTCAACACAGTTGGTCTGTTGCCAGATGCCTTTGGATAGTATAAATCTTTTGCTGTCCCCTTCAGTAAGTTCCAGAGCATTATCAGACCTAAATGTCTTGACAGGCTTATCAAATTATTTCTTTGCAAATTTATAAAATTGAACCAACAAGGAGGCAACTTCAGACTTGTGTTTCATAAGATAGACCCATGTAGCCCTTGAATAGTCATCAACAATGGTCAGAAAATATCTGTGTTTATGTCTTGTTTCATTTATGTAGGGCCCCCACACATCAATGTGAACAAGAGCAAACAATTCAGTGGATTTGTCTTGTCTTGTGGGAAAAGGCAATCTGGTCTGTTTTGCCATTGAGCAAGTGATGCAAACTTGTCTTGATTTATGTTTGATTAGTTTAAAAATGTTAGAAATGTGTTGCAGTTTGCCATCAGAGGCATGCCCTAATCTTAAATGCCATAAGTCAGGATTTTTATCATTAATAGGAGGCAAACCAGTACAAGAGTCAGTAGGTGCATTACAAGTGTTGAAAATTATGCCACCTGGTGACTGTCCATGGCTAGAATTTAAAAAAGGAAGTGCTACATTACATGAAACAGGATCATCTATCCTGATGAGACCATTGGCTAACTTAGGGTGAGTTTTGCTAACATGATTTAATAAGTAGTAAACACCCTTGTTTGCTCTTCCAAGCCCCCTAATCCTCTTGGTATGAGAGTCATGTATGACTCACAAATTTTCATGAAAAATCACAGAACAATGTTCATCCCTTGTGAGTTTTTGGACAGATAAGAGATTGTGTTTAAAAGCTGGTACAAAAAACACATTGTTTAGTGTAATACCATGTTCAAACATATATGTTCCTATGTGTGAAACCTGTGTTGTTTCACCATTTGGTAGGTTTATTTTAGGTTTGATATTTAGTTCTCTTTTATTTTCCAGAGAATTCAAATCAGAAATCATGAGATCTGATGCTCCTGAATCAATTATCCATTCAGCAGTAGTGTTGGAGGTATAGTAACAGTTCATAGAAGCCATATCTGCAAAGTTTACTTCCATTTCATCCTCAGTTTCAGGATAGTTACTTGAACCTTTTCCTTTCTGGTTGTTCATGAGCTGCTCAAATTGCTGAGTTGTGAGAGTGATAGAGCCTCCTATGTCTCCCTGTTCATCAGTCACTGCATTGTGTGCAGCTTTGCCATACCTAGGGTAAGAGTTTTGTTTCCCCTTGTTCATTCCAGATCTGTATCCTTTTGAGCTAGATCCTTGTTGAGTTACCTTGAGCTTGTATGACTGGGATTTCTCAGGAAATTTCTTAGAGACTGGATGGTCATCAGGGTATCCAATTATTTTCCAGCACTTCTCCTTAACATGACCTTTTCTGGGGCAGAGTGGGCAAGTAGGTCCATTTAGTGGGCCTCTTTAAGTTCCTTCAGTTCCATTCTGATGTCCAGTCTGTCCAGCAAAGAAAGCAGAGTTGTCACTGTCCACCTTCTCAGAGCTCTTGTAGTTCCTCCTTTGAGCCTCTTCATGTTGAAAGATGGCAACAGCTTCCCCCACAGTAGGAAGAGGATTCATCATTAGCACATGACTTATCATAATGGCATATGAAGAGTTCAAGCCATGTAGGAACTGAAAGGGCTTCCTTTCATCTTGCTTCTTGTGTTGAGTAGTCAGCCAAGCATTGATCTCAGCTGTAACTTGGGTCATAGGTGGCCAATCAGTCATCATGTCAAGACTTTGCCATAGAATTCTGAGTTCAGTAAAGTACTCATTGATGGACTTGTCTCCCTGGGAGAGATCATCCAGATCCTTGTTAAGTCTGAACTTTCTTGCTCCATTGCTGACTGAGAATTGGGTTTGAAGATAATCCCAAATTTCCTTAGCTGTCTTGACATACATCACAGTTCTCTTGATCTGTTTCTCAACATTGTGCATGATCCAGGAGATAAGAAGGGAGTTGCAAGTGTCCCAAGCAGCTTCCTTCAGAGGATCATTCACAGGTCTCTTCACTACTCCAGTCAGAAAACCCAGCTTCCTCTTTGTACAGATGGCAAGTTCCATCTGTCTCTTCCATTCAAGGTAGTTATCAATACCAGATAGTTGGTATCAACCATCACAGGATGAGTGCTCTCTGCAGGGTGCAGGTAGAGTGGATCAGTGGGATGCATGACAAAGGGAGCATTGGATTGAGTTACTATTGTGTTGACAGTGTTTGTTTCAGCTGTATCAGCTGTTTGTTGTACATTTTTGTTGGAATTTGACATTTTTATTTGAGTGATTTTTGTTGTAGAAGTGCAGAAAGCAGAAGAGTGGGAGTTGGATGAGTGAAAAAGAATGAAGAATCAAGTTCTTTAAATAGGCAGAAGTTCGTACCAAGATGGTTGGATCTCAGTAAATGTTCTTCTTTAGTATGGATATTAGTCTCCTCATTCCTGAGGCTCTGATACCATGTTTTATTTATAAAAAGCAACAGGAAGTAGAAGACATTGATGAGTTGTGCGAAAGAATGCAGTTAAGTTCAATGAATTATCATTGATAGCAAATCAGAGTTTTTGTGTATGTAATACAAAGAGTACAATAGAGCACATATACTCAGATGACCTTGTACAAGAACTGATGGATAAAAGAGAAAGAGCTCTATTGGACATAAGAGAGTACTAAGCTATAGCTGACTCTACACCCATAAACTAATAAACAATGCAAAAGTTATGTACTTGAACTTAAAGACTTATCAACCTAGACTAAGGTGGATCTTGTGTAGGGTCTTTTTCATTTCTACAGGGTAAGCTTATTTCCGTGTGTATTGTGAACATGTCCGTTGGGACCGTTGCTATCATTGAATTCAATTTTCCCTTATTTATTCTAATTTATACTTGAATTCAGTTTTTTATGAGCTTAGGAATTTAATTTTTTTAAATCATGTTAGTGATTAGGGTTAGGGGTTTTTAATCATCTTAATCGAATATCTTATTTCAGGGATTTGGGGGTTCAAATACTTAATAATTTTAGTGCTTAGAGGGATTTGGGATTATTTAGATGATTTACGTTGAATTATGGATAAGCAGAATATTTCAATGAGGTTTGATGAGGGCAGTACCATAGTAAGGTGGAGGATAAAGCGAAGGGAAAGGTTGCATTTACTCAGTACAAATTTAATCAATGCTTGTGCTACCGGCAGCCAATTAGTTCTCCTCTGCAGCAAAATATTGACTTAGCTGCATAAGGACATAGGTTAATCCTCCTCTACCGTCTTTCTTCTTTTTTACTTCTACTTTCTCTACCAATGTATTGCCTATACTATACTTACTCTATGTTTTTATTTATCATATCTCAACTTTTGATGCTACTTTCTTGATCACTTGTATGGACATTGGTACATTACTGTGTACGTCAGGGCTACTATTGACACTGACACATTTTCTATCTTAACTTAGCGAAAAGCCTTCAAGTTTATCCTTACAAAGTTAGTGTAAACTTTGGTAATCTACTGATGTGTTTAGACTAGTAGTGGGTACATTTTTCGAAAAGCCACGTAATAGGTTTTATAACTCGTAGTTTACTAAACACATCAATGCTGGGATAAGTTTGCCAGATTATTGTTCTTCTCCGTCCATTGAAATTAATGCTAGCAGCATTAGACAAGTGTACAACTGAGCTAAAAACGCACCTCAGACAAGTAGCTTACACCCTTAACTAAGCTTTTTCTTTTAATTATATATGAATATATGTGATCAAAACAAAGAATGAAAATAAGGAATAAGTGGTAGCTAGAGTTTTGTCTAAGCTCCTTTCTGCCTCTTATTTCTCTGTAAAGAGCAAGTGGACATATAACATACTCCCTCGGTCGTATTGATGTTGCTATTGAGGAGAAGAAAATGTTATTGGTAAGAGTTATGTGCTATATTTACATATAAATTATTGATATATTTTTCACATGCATTAGATTTAAAAATGAAATCTACCAGCTCAAATAAGCATAACAAATGAAATAGATGAATTATTACTCATCAAATTGATATTTTAATTAAGAAAGGTGGACCTCCTTTCAGATTTTAAAACTCGAGTAGTTGTTTTTGTGAAATGAGAATTGGAGGATAGACCAACGTAGATACTGGAGACTTGTTTCCTAAGGCCTTAGACTAATTAGTTTCTCGACTTATGGCATTTATATGTTGTGACTCCCTGATAGAGATACTTTTCTAGGGGGTTGATTCTACTACTTGGTAATCCTATAACACAAATTCTTGTTTATAATAGAAGCAATGTATCGATAGATAGTTAACTACTTAACCGTGATTAGCCAACATTTCTTATTTAAGACCGTCTTAATTTAAGAGTGTTAAGACGGCTCTCACACCCGATTGAAATAAAAATGCCCATGCTTAATTAAGATGGCTCTCACACCCGATTGAAATAAAAATGAAAATAAAAGGATGTTGTGGGAGGTCTTAAATTAAGACGGACTCAACCAAAAAGCAACTCTTGATTAGCTACTAGTGTGACTCTACTATGTGATGCTGGTATATGTTAAATATAGTGAGACGGTATTACCAGAACATTAAAAATCATACGAAGGTATTTATTATTTAAAACATGAGCTTTCATTCTATCTAGTTCATAAGAAGGTTTGGTCGTTATGAGGAACTGCAAAACGCTCACTAGAACCAGAATTTCCACCAACCCTTCCAGAATGCTGAGTTCAACCCCATGAGCCCACTTCATGTTAATATCTGGAGGTACCCAAGGTCGGGAGGAGTGATTAATGTGGACCCAGCTGAACTTGGTCAATCACGGGAGTTTTGGGGAAAATGCGTTGTGGGTTTCTTGGTTGACTATCGTCTCTTTGAGGCAGAAAAGGTGAATGATGTTATTGAAAGGAAATGGACCTCAAATGGGAGGATTACTGCTTTTCGAATGGGGGAAATCTATGTCTTCCATTGTGAAGATACTGCTGACCAGGAAGGTCTTCTTGCTAGAACAACGGTGACTATTGATGGGGCGGTTATGGTCTTGGCTAAGTGGTACCCTGATACTATACCACGTACTGTGAGATTTCCATACGCAGAAGTTTGGGTGCGTGTGTGTGGCCTGCCGTTTGAGTACCTTAACATGTATGTGGCTCATGTGGCGGGTAAGCTTCTTAGCCATCAGTATTATGTTGAACCTTTTGAGTTCGTCCCTGACAATGATTATCTCAGAATAAAGGTCTGCATTAAACTAAATGAACCACTAGTGCCGGGTTTCTTTTTAGCAATGGATATGGGGCACTTACTTTGGGTCCAGTTCAAATATGAGGATGTCTTTAAATACTGTATTAGATATGGAAAGATAGGTCATAGGGGGAGTCAGTGTAGGGAGAGCCTAGCGTCTGTTGTCTCAAGTATTGAGGGCATGTTAGACAAGTCTGTAGAAAAGGGGTTTGCTGTGTTTCAGGCGCACAGTACTCATACAATGTTCAGTCTTGATTTAAGGGCCACACCGTCCACCACTAGATTCACTTCTTCAAGAGTTAGGTTGGGATAAAATATGAGGAGGCCTAGACAGAGGTATAGGAGTGAGTCACCTGAAAGAGCTGTAGACTTTGATTTAGGGCTTACACCAGGGAGGCGTGTGGTACCTGGTATGAGGTTTGCAGTCACGTCCCAACCCTTTGCAGGACCAGTGGTGTTCCAAGTGGGGACGGGGGCAAATGTGGAGAGGGGTACTAGGGAAGGGGCACCATCTCCAGTGGATGTAATGATGGAGGAGGCTGAGGGAGATATGAATGGGGTTGTTGAGATGCAAGGAGTTGGCTCTGGTGTGGGTGCTGATCAGGATGTTGAAATGCTACATGTTCCTAATAGGGGTTTGGGTGGGGTGAGGCCAGGGGCAGGGGGGTGGCTAAATGAAGATGAGGGTCAAAATGAGATGTATCACAGTGCTGAAGAAGAGTTTGACAACCCAAATGTCAATCAGAATGAGGTGCTCGTGCAGTTGCAAGTGAATGATCCTTATGTAACCTATGCGGGTCAAGGGAGTCTGAGTGGAGTGCTAGATAGGGATCAAAGAATTCAGGATATTATTAGGGACAGAGTTGAAGGGGATGAGAACTGGGCTCGCATTGATGATGATCATAGAGGTTTCAATCAGACTTTTGATCCTCCTCCCAGGGGGATGCCTATCATGTATCATTACCCTGATGGATACGTGCAGCAGGTATTTGAAGGAGTCAATTTTGCTGATGTGGTGCCTGATAGAGGAAATGGGAATAGAGAGATGGATGTGCAAGGAGATGACATGCTTAATGAGGTCATCATCATCAGTGACTCTGATTCTGATTCCTCTCATTCTGAGATGTCTGGATATTTGAGGGAAGGGTCTGCCTCACCAAGAGTCCGTGATTCTTCTGAGGGTAGATTTATGGATGCTGTGATCCTAATCTCATCTGAGGATTCTGAGGAAGGCCAGGATAGGTCACACCTGGTTGTTGAATGTGCTGCTGAGACTGTTGCTGCTGAAGATGGGGAAGAAATTATGAATGAATGCATACCTGAAGACCAGTTACCCGTTTCTTTGAAGTCAGTGGGAGTTATGGAGAAGGATAAGGAGTTGCAGGCTGTTTCATCCACCTTGAAACCACTTGAAATTCTGTTTAGGGAAAATGAAGAGAAGGAGAGAGCCCAGGTTAGCAAAGGGGAAAGAGTTCATAAGGGAAAAAGGAAAATGTTTGATATTCCACAAGTTGGTTCAATGTCCAAACTCATTGGTGAGGTATCTTCTGGGAACATATCAGATGGCTTTATGGGGTGGGCGGATGCATATCACGTGTCGATTTACTGACTTGGTTGCAAGGAGGAAATTGCTAATGCTAGGAAAAGAAAGTGTTGCACTGATGTGGGGGATTATATTATCCCTGAAACTGCTAAAGAATCTTTGGAGAATGCAAAGGAATACTTGAGACAATTGGCAAAGAGGAGCTGTATTGGCCTGGGCATTCAAGAAAATGTTGGGCAGAAGAGGAGCTATGGTTTCAGGGTGAGTGTGCAAGATGTGGTGATGATTGATTCCTCTGATTCTTCATCGTGTTCTGTTAATGGAAAGGCTACTGATGCTGATGCTGATCCTATTCTGAAGGGGTTTGCGGAGGTTGGCCCATCACAACCTCCTCACTCACCATGATTGGCCTGATATGGAATTGTAGGGGCCTTAATAACACACTCTCTCCTACAATTCCGAAGATAAGAGCGTTATTAGGTAGTAAGTTTTATGATTTTATGTTTTTAATTGAGACCAAATGTAATGTTAGTAGTGTGTTCCCAATGTTTAGATCCTTAGGTTTTGTGAAACATTTTGGAGTCGATGCCATAGGGGCTTCGGGGGGTCTATGGGTAGGATGGAGAAAGGAGGCAAAAATGAGCCTTGTAATGGCATGTAAAAATTATATCATCCTGTTGGTTAAGAAATTTAATGGTCTCTTTTGGTACCTCGTGCTCTACTATGGTGAACCGGAAGTGGCAAATCACACACATGTTCTTATGGAGCTAGAAAAGTGGATGGATTCTTGTACATACCCCTTCCTTATTGTGGGAGATTTCAACCAAGTGGATTGTATATATGATAAATTAAGTAATAGTCAGAGACCCATAGAAGGAGCAAATGCCTTCATTAGCTGGAAGCTACGTAATGAGTTGATTGATATACCGTTCAAGGGACCCAGATTCACATGGTGCAATAACCGGAAGGGGAATAAGAGGGTCTATGAACGAATTGATAAAGCAATGGCATCGAAGGATTGGTTGCTATTCTTTCCAAATACGGGTACTAAACATTATCCCATTCAATTGTCTGATCATGCACCAATTGAGGTGGATTTACAGCTGACCAGGAACGAAGGAAAAAAACCATATAAGTTAGATGCTTGGGCACTTGATTACGAGGAGTGTTTGCAAGGCATTCAAATTGTTTGGTCGCCTAGTGTGTTGGGGTCACCGGCTTACAAGGTTGCTTGAAAGCTGGCCCGTGTAAGGACTTCTGTGAAGAAGTGGGCGCTTGATAAAAAGGGGGAATGGAGGATTAAATGGGATGAGTTTGATTCGAAGCTGGAAAAAGGGATGGCTACTGCGACATCCGGAGGAGGAGATAAAGAGCTCATAAAAGCTCAGGTCGAAGTAAAGGAATTTGCTAGTGCGGTAGCGGTTTTTTGGAAGCAACGTGCTAAGGTGAAATGGACGGTAGATGGCGACGCATGTACGAAATTCTTCTTTAACTGGGTGAAAGGTAGAGGTGGTAGAAACTATATACATGGTATCAAAGATATAAGGGGTGCTTGGATTTACGACCCTTACCTTGTTGGTATGGAATTTCAAAAGATGTTCAAGACTCTTTATGAAGCGGACGATTATAATAATGGGGATCTTGGGCTAAGGCCGGAATCGTGGTTTGAAGGTATCCTTGCTTCGGTTACCAAGAGGGTTTCATCTGACCAATTTCTAATTCTTAACAAGCCCTTCACTGCCAAAGAGGTACGTTGTGCGGTCTTTCAGATGGGGAAGTTTAAATCACCTGGTCCGGATGGCATTCCGGCCTGTTTTTTCCAGAAATGCTGGCCCCTAGTTAAAAATGATGTCACTAAGGCTGCTTTATCAATTCTTAATTCGGGTAGAGTCTTAAGAGAATTCAACAGGACTTTTATTACACTGATACCGAAAGTAGATAATCCTGAAGGGCCATCGGATTATAGACCCATTAGTTTGTGTAACGTTTTCATGCGCATAGTTTCCAAATGTATTACTAATCGGGTTGCAAGGGTGATGGGATCGCTCGTGAGCGAATCACAAAATGCCTTCATACCGGGAAGACTCATAAGTGACAATATTTTACTGGCACACGAAGCTATTCATAAAGTCACCAGTCATAGGAGTGGTAAGTATGGTAAGTGTGTTTTCAAGGCGGACATGAGTAAAGCCTACGACAGAATTAAATGGGACTTTTTGGAAGCAGTTCTCCGTAAGTATGGTTTTCCTGATAAATTAGTGAAGCTTATTATGAACTGCGTTACATCAGTCACTTATGAGGTGTTGTTCAATGGTTCACCCTTACCTCGTTTTAAGCCAAATTGCGGTCTTCGACAGGGAGATCCATTATCCCCATTTTTGTTTATACTCTGTATGGAAGTACTAGGGAGTCTCATCGACCAGGCAAGTAATGCAGGGATGATAAAGGGCATTGCTCTATGCAAGGAGGAAAAGCCGATTACTCACTTGTTTTTTGCAGATGATTCTGTTTTCTTCTTTGAAGACAGGTATAACTCCGCAAAAAACCTAAAAAGGATTATTGATCAGTACTGCGAAGCGTCGGGTCAAAAATTGAATCACGAGAAGTCAGGTATACTCTTCAGTCCAAGTACCACCTTGGCTAGTGCCCAAAAAGGAATACAAGTGCTAAGTGTGAGGAATAACAAGGGCGTTGGTAAGTATCTGGGAATTCCCGCAGAGTTCCAAGCATCAAAACAGGGGATTTTTAGATCCCTTGTTGAGTATGTGACGAAACGAATATCTTCGTGGAATGGAATTTTTCTATCACCAGCGGGTCGATTAACCCTCATTAATTCAGTTCTATCCAACCTTTCCAATTATTTTCTATCGGTTTTCAAAATACCGGTAAGTGTGGCAAGGAAGATTAATTCTTTATTGTCGCAATTTTGGTGGACTGGGTGTAAGGGGGGAAAAAATATTCACTGGTGTAGTAAAAACTTCCTGAGTTGCCCTAAGAGTTCGGGAGGTCTGGGAATTCGAAACATTGAGTGCCTCAATAAGGCACTCTTGGCCAAGCATGGTTGGCGTTTGGTTTCTGGAGATGACTCCCTGTTTAGTAGAATATTCCGTAGGAAGGTTTTTGGAGAAGCAGCTTTTTCTGAGGACACGGCTATCAAGAATAGAGCGAACATCTCATGGGGGACAAGAGTAATTCTGTATGGGTTGGAGCTGATTATGGAGAAAGTTGGATGGAAACCGGGTTCAAATTCTACTTTGAATGTCTGGAACTCTAATTGGGTAGACGGCTCACGACCGGAACCAAGGGACTACCTGCTGGACCCCAGTTTCATGCACCTAAGGGATTTAACAGTGCATCAACTTTGGCTTCCAGATCAAACATGGAATGTCGCGCTTGTGAGGTCTTTGTTCCAAGAAAATTACGCGGCTCGTATTCTTGCTATGCCACTATGTCAATCGCAGATTAAAGATGAGGTTTTCTGGCCGTACACAAGGGATGGAGATTATTCTGTTAAGAGCGGTTATGGCTTAATTTTTCAGGAGTTTTTCCACAAAAAAGGATCTGCTAAAGATAAGAAAAGGGTAAGTGAAATAGGGATAAACTTCTGCAAATCACGTTTTTGGAACTTACCGGGTCCAAACAACTGGAAGATCCTCGTTTGGAAAATTATTACAGGTACCCTACCTGTGGGTAAGGAGTTTGAAAAACGAAGGATTGGGGAAAATTTTGAGTGTAAATTGTGCAGTCATAGCCAAGATTATGTGGAAACGGCCCAACATGTTTTCAGGGATTGTAGCGTGTCTTCTAGAGTATGGGCAGGGTCGGATTTAGGAATCCGAACGGAGGGATCGGAAATGGTCGATGTTGGAGAATGGATCATTAACTAGGTCCGGTACCTTGAGAAACTTCAGGAGGGGGAGCAGAGAGTTCTTAGATTCTTAGCCACGCTATGGGGCATATGGACACTTCGGAATAAAATGGTTTTTGAAGGGTCCTTACTCCCTGCACAGGTCCTTTTCCAGTCCATTGCGATGAGTATTGACAGCAGTCTTAGTGGTCTTCGATTACAAGTGGAGAGGAATACGAATAGGCAATTCCCAACTGACTTGCCAGAAGAAGTGCTCTCACAAGATAACTTGGCGATTAAGAATGGCCACCCAGTACTCATTATTGGAAATTACCATCTTTGCCGAACCACGCGGTAAAGGTGGACGCTAGCTGGGACAAAAACTTCAATGCAGCTATAGGATGGGTGGGATATGACAGCAATGGTATGGTCGTGACAAAGGAAGGCAGGAAAATGCGGGCGGAATCTCCGCTGCAGGCAGAGGCTTTGGGTATTTTGGAAGTCTTAAAGTGGGCGGAAGGAAGGGCTATCCTTCACTTGGAAGTGGCGTCTGATTGCCTACAATTGATCACGCAAATTGCAGGACATGAAAGAGCAAGCCATTCTATAAAGGGTATTCTCATGAGACCGTAATAAGTATTATGCTTCTTTTCACTGTTTAGGTTTCTATTATATTCCTAGGTATCTTAATACAGTAGCGCATGACGTAGCTCGTCATGCTATGAGATTGTAGAACCTTTATTTACAGTTGTCAAAAAAAAAAAATAGTTCATAAGAAGGTATTTATTATTTAAAACATGAGTTTTCATTCTATCGAGCTCAACGTTTGTTTTTTGGGTTCTAATAAGTACTTTGATTTATTGGTAGTGGTTTGGATCGAAGGTTGCATATACGATTGAAGAGATCAACGAGGTTCAAGACTTATGGATTACTTATTTTAGGGACAATTTTGGTAATTATGTATTGACACAAAACATCATTATTGTCTAGTTTTGAAATTGTAGTGGATAATGGCACAATAATTACTATTGTATGGTTAATTTTGAAATTGTAGGCAGACAATGTGTGCATCATTGTGAACATTGTTTGGGTTAATGTATTGCTTTTGATTTTCGGCTCATTGATTGCATATTGCCATATGAAAATTAATATCACTTATGGCTACGGTTAATGTATATAACCGAAGCCTTATAATAGCATATCACTACGGTTATTTCTTAAAAACCGTAGCCTTTTATCAACATAAGGCTACGGTTGTTGACCGTAGTCAAAGGTACTTAGCTAAGGCAACGCCTTGATTTACTACGGTTGAGGAACCGTAGCCAAAAGCCATTTTTAATCGTAGCCAAAAGCCATTTCTGCAGGTGTGTGGAATCGTATATATAGTCGTTAAGTTTGGGAATTGGAGGTACTAGAAAGAGATCTAGCTTATACTAAGTTTTAAGTTGAGTGAGTCGATTGTAAGGGACAACTTATGAATGATGAGTGGCATATAATCAAGGTTGGATACTTATCGATCGTTTATACTTGTAGATAGTAAATGAAGTTTGGGGGACATGTGAGGATGATCATTCTTGAGTATGACTCAGTGATTTTTTGTTGGCAAATGGTCGGGTTTGGATTGTGGAATAATAAGGAAATAGTTGGGGTACCAATAAGTTAACGGGGAATAACATGAGTTGTTAAACGTGATTGGAGGGTGTAAAATTGAATTTAAGGATTTGTATGAATCGAATAGACGGTGATAAAGCTTTATGAAACCGGAATAGGAAAAAGTACTAGAACAGGGGGTGAGTTGGAGATTATTCAACATTTGTGGTACAATATTTAATAAGGAATTTCTAGGGTTGATATGATGAAGTTGAGGTGACCAACTATATGGAGTAGGGACGATTCTAAGTAATAGGCGGTGGAAGGTATCTAGGAAAGTTCTAGTAAAGTTTGGAGATGAAACTACTAAAGAGTGATGGTATACGCGTAATATGATAAACGGTGACCATATTATTATACCGACGTCGGATTTTCGAGGAGTGTTATTTTGTGAGATAGAGAGATAAGGTTGTCCATTGGAAGTTGGTTGTGTATTTGAGAATTTGAGATTTAAAAGGGATTTGTTGCAAGTCTGGAAAGAACTCTTGTAAAGAGATTATGTTGACGGCCGTGACGTAATATGGACGAGGCTTTATTTTTTCATAACTGGCGTATATAGTTGTGGATTTAGTACTACCAAGTTGGTCTTCGCGGTTGTGAGATTGCAAACATTATATGTAATGCATATAACTCCAATTATGCTATTGAGGTGTTTGATCACCTGTGTTATATAGTATGAACGTCTAATTTGAGTACGTATTTACAACGCGTAAAAGTAGTTGTGTGGGAATCTGACCCTATGAGTAGTAGTATGGATGTTGTTTGTTAAGTTGTCTTTTAATTACTCTGTGAAGTATCTACGTTATGCATTGTGGTCCAGTTATCAATTGCTTGTTTGAGTTGTGATATTGTTGTTATTCCTTATGAAAAATGTGTGTTGAGACCGTGTTCACGAGACTTGATAGAGTGTGATGGTGGCCGATGTGTCTGTTCTATTTCGCACTGCAGTGCGGTTGTTGGTGACGGTATTGTAATACCGTCACCGGTTGTGGCGGTGGAGACGGAATAGTTGTGAAACGAATTTTGAAATGTCATGTTTATTATATCATTATCATATGAATTGGTATTATGTTTTTAGTACTCTTGTGTGTCTTTGTGATTTCCTGGTTATGGATAGAAGAATATAGTATATATATGATGAAGTGGAAGTTTTAAATATGGTCGTTGTGTTATATATTTCATAGATGTTGTGTTAATAAGGCATGATTGTTGTAGTGCTTACGAGCTTGACTTGGATGAATCCTTCATAGACTTTTAATGACAAGTAGTTAGTGGAACATGTGTTGTTTTGAGCTAGAAGTTACATGTGGTCCATAACTCTTGTTGGGATAGTAATAGTAGAATGTTGAGAATGTGTGTCATGTTGGTGTAAGGGGCGAGTTCGGTAGTGATAAAAAGAAACCTTTGAGGATATCTATTGCATACAAGAATATTGGATCTTGTGTTATGTAGTCGGGGTTGGTGTGTGAAGCACGAATGATGTCATTGATGAGTCACATTTATATACATTAATATGCCTCCCCTTAGTTACTTTTGATATGGTTTTCGTGCTAAATTACATTATTTATATGTCATTTACATTAGAATGTCGATACTCCCACTATTTGGTGTTTAATGCAGGAATAGGAATGGTGCATTTGTGAAGCAAAAGTATGAAATGTAGCACCGCGGATATGGCATGAAGGAATACACGAAGTATGGCACGGAAATCTAGAAGAATAAAGGAAGAGAATTGAAGAAGACTAGACGAAGAAAAGAGCTGAAACGAGGTGTTAGAAACTAATTGTTGATGATGACATGCCCATTTTAATTGTGTTTCAATGTGTTCTATTTCAGGATTAAGTCCACCTTCCTAATCAAAAATTAATCAATGTTCAAGGTCAAGAAGTGTTGATGAAAGCTACCCAAGACTTGTCTTGTAATAGAGTCAATAATGTAAGGGTAAGGGAGTATGGTACTAAGCAACGGTTATAAGCAACGGTTTGTTTATCTGGGTAACAGTAAGCAAGACTGTTGCTCAATTTCGTGTCACTTGAAGAAATAAGAGTCCTTGCTTTCTAAAATACTCAAACTTTCAAATATTGACTTCTACTTTAGAAGTTTATATTTCTGATTTTTTTTTTAATGTAATAAAAGGTTTTTTTATGAAGAAAAGAATATCTCAATGACATCTTTTAAAAGGGCTTTACTCAAATTGGCTAATCATTTTAACACGGGTTTTGGAAAGTAGAACTTGTTTCTTTCCAAAATTGTTTTTCTAAAGTGTCTTCATTTGATTGTCAATTTTGCTTTGTAACCGATTTACAAAGATATTTTTGGATGACTACAAAGCTTCTTTTCTTCTTTCACCTTTGGAAGAATGCCCCTTTATATGAAAACTTGGAAAAGTCAAAACATTTGTTTTCTACCAAAAGATTTGACCTTCAAAACTCTAGTTTGCCTCTCTATAAAAGGAGCACTCCCTTCCTTCATTCCTTAAGACATTTTTTGAGAATTTCAAAGTGTTTTGCAAAGTGTTTTAAAGCTTAAAAGCATTTCTCTTGTTTGCAAAATATTCTAAGTCTTCAAGTGTAACAGTCTTTACTACCGTTGCTTTAAGTATCATGTTCTCTTACCTAGAATCGTTTGATCAATAAGTTGTCCTTCTCAATTCTTCTTGAATCAGTTAGGGGAAACATGATCTTGTAAACATTCTAAGTTAGAGTGTCGAGTTCTTAGACGGAGTAGTCTTTGAACTCTTGTCGCAACCGGAGTAGGTTGTTGGTCCTTTTTATTGTAAGGGTTTAAGTAGTCGAAGTAGATCACTTAACTAATCAATAAAAAAAAAGATTGGACGTAGGCCCGTAGAGCGTTGGCCGAACCAATTCAAAAATCATTGTGTTGATCTCTCGTTACTTTTAATTTCGCTGCAATAAGTTTACTTGTTCTTCATTTGTTTCCTTTAACAACAGTTCTGAATACTTACTTCTGGTCTGTAGCCTTAACTTCTTTTGCTAAGACAAACAAGTAATAGTCAGAACAACTGTTGTTTCCTATTTCAACAATTCTCTTTAACAATGTGATACACTTCTAATTACTCGATTTATTTGATGTAACCACTTGTTTCTCATATTGTTAATCAACTTACTTTAAAACAATAAAGATTAAGTTGAAATTTTTTAAATAGTACATAATTCACCCCTTCCCCCTCTTAGGTACATGGAATCCTAAACTCTTCACGAGGAGTACTCAATCGAGTTGCCAAATACTCGATCGAGTGGTGTGTACTCGATCGAGCCCCCATATACTCGATCGAGTATGCATCGTTCTGATTACGGTTTATGTTTATTATAAATACCAAACTCATGCCCTATTATTGTGTTATGCTTTATTACGTCTTATTTACTCTAAAAACTCCTAGAAACCCTTAGTTTAGTTCTATTGCTATTATTTCGGATCTAAGCACTCTCTAATTATGGTATTACTAATCTTTCTTTAGTTATTGTGAATTCAACGTTCTATTTTATTCAATTGCTCTCCTAATCACTTTATTATGTTTTTAATTATGTTTTTCCATCATCTCATTATTGTAGTTCTTATTAATATGAGTATCTAATCTTATAATCTAGGGTGAATGGGGATCTAGGTTGTTAGAAGGGGGTTTAATTAATGAGTTGATGGTTAAATTGCATTTTTGTTGTTGTTCAGTTGTTGTTTTGAATCTAGTTGATTGATTACTGCATGATTGATTAATTAGTGTTGCAAAATAGGATGTTCACCGAGCGGGTTAAGACTAGTATAGGCTGCGATAACTGAATAGAACTAATTTAATGATAGTGACCGCATGTTAAGTTAGATCTAAAGGGCATATTAGAATCGACCGATCATATGACCTTAAACAACATAAATTGCTCTGTTAATGAATTAAATCTCACCCCCGGATAACTACCTAGTGAACTTGATCCCTAGACCTTTTAAATCTTGTTGAATTCATCTTCTTTATTGCAATTAGTTTTAGAAATTAAACTTTTAAAACCCCAGAAATTGTTACCTTAAGACGAACTTAGATAGAAACAAACTAGAACATTAATGTCTCCATGTGGATTCGATACCTTTCTTGATACTAGCTATTAGTTAGTAGTAATTTAGGATTATTTTGATATAAGTGATACGACTTTAGCCTTGTCAGTCATTGAGTGGTAATGTTACAAAGTTAATTGAGTGGATTATGATGAGGATATCGCCGAATACCTTAGGTGGTGAGAGGAATGGTTAGAGATATGACCATTGTTATAGAGAATATTTTATGTGGGAGTAGATATCGGTGTCTATAGTAAGCGATAACCGGTTATCGGTGGGGCGGAATGGTGTTAATGCACGGAAATAACTAAGGATATAGTACTTCATTCATATTTTTATTTCTTTAGCAACGGTCCTGAATATTGTTGCTTTGGTCTGTAGCCTCAATCCTTTTTGCTAAGACAAACAAGCAACAGTCAGAACAACCGATGTTTTTCATTTCAGCAATCTTCTTCAACAAACGTGATACACTTCTAATTACTCGATTTATTTGATGTATCTACTTGTTCCTCATATCATCAATCAACTTGCTTTAATTCAATAAAGATCAAGTTGAAATTTTTAAAAATAGTACATAATTCACCCCCTCCCCCTCTTAGGTACTTGGAATCCTAAACTCTTTAATTGGTATCAGAGCTTCGTGCTCTTGATCGAGGCTAATCACCTTAGAGTTTGAATCTTGGGAAATGGATTCCTCAAAACACTACAAGATCCCGGTCTTTACCGGTGAGAATTTTGGATGGTGGAAGCTCAAAATGGAGCACTACATCAAAAGTATTGATTATCAATGTTGGAAAATCATTGAGGACGGACCTCTTGTTATTGAGGAAACTGACGTTCTTACGGGTTTTACTAAAGTCAAGGCCGAGAAAGATTACAATGAAAATGATTTCAAATTGGCCGAAAAGAACTCGAAAGCAATGTCGATTCTTCAACGGTTTGTAGGTGACGCCGAAGTAAGTCGGATTTCCGGATGCCCTACGGCCAAACTAATTTGGGACTCCCTTGTTCTTGCCTATGAAGGGATGTCTCAAGTTAGAAAACACCGTATTGATCTTCTCCAACAATATGAGATGTTTCACATGGCAAAGGACGAGTCAATTAATAGCTTTTCACCTCGTTTTTCGTGTATTATCAATGAGCTAAAAAGTCTAGGGAGAAATTTCGAGTCCGAGGACATCATTCGAAAAATTCTTCGTAGCCTTACCACTAAATGGCAACCTAAGGTAACCGCCATAGAGAAGGCCAGAGATTTATCCATTCTATCTCTTCATGAACTAATGGGATCACTAATGGCTCACGAGTTTAATCTCGATAAGCATTCTAGTGAATCTTCAAGGGGAAAGAGTCTAGCTCTAACATCCTCTTCAATTGATGATGAGCATTACGAAGAAGATGAGTTTTCTTTGTTCTCTAGGAACTTATTTGGAATGGTGAATGGCCATGGACACAAAAGGTTCAAAAATAATTTCACGAAAAAACGCTTTCCAAAGAAAAAACCCACTACCACTGTAGGATGCTTTAAGTGTGGTGACAAATCACACCAAATTAAAGAATGTCCTAAGTGGGATGATATTAAGTCTAAGGATAAGTGAGATAGGGCTAAAAAGGACTACAAGAATAGGGTCATGTCCACCATATGGGGAATGTCCGACTCCGAGGACGATGAAATCATTGAGGAGGACCTAGAGGCTAAAATGTGTCTTAAAAATTGTCTCAAGGACAAAGTCTCCAAACCCTCTAAATCTGAACATCTTATATGTCTTATGGCTCACCCCGATGATTCCGACTCGTATTCCGACAATGAGGTAAAACTTCTAAAAGCCAAGGCTAGGACTTACTCCAAAGAAAAAGTATGTAAGCTTCTTGATAAAATCTTTGATAAATGTCGTTCACAAACTGAAAAGTTGGATCTCATGCAAGATGAGATAGAGGAAATTGCTCAAGAAAATTTTCACCTTAAAAATGAACGTAAACCAACAGACAGTGTGACTGTTACTTTTGAGGCATACAATGAGATGAAAAGAGTAAACAAGTTGAACAAAGAGTTGTCAAATGAACTAGAGTGTCTTAAGTCGAACCCCAATAATGTTTCTGATCTTGAGAATGTGAATACTACTCTAATTATGCAAATGTCCATGATAACAAAAGAACGTGATGAGCTTTTAAAAGAACAATCCATGTTTAAAGGTGTAATTGATGATTTAGTTGATGAGGTAGAAGAACTCAAAACAACAGTGTCTCAGACCGTTGCTTGTGACAGTACCAAATAAGTTTCAAATGAACTAATCACCAACCTATCAATAGAGAATGAATATCTTAAGGTCAACATAGATGCCTACAAAAGGGAGATTAGAATGCTTCACGAAAAATTTGTCAAATTTCAAAATGAATCTCCCGAATATAGTTTGTCTAGATCCAAGATTGTTCACTTAGATAGATGCATCTCGAGTCTTAAGCTCAATGTTCAACAAAAATCTGAAACTTTTATGGAATTAAAATCTGAGTTTGTCTTAATGAAGAAGGAGTTATAAAACTCTAAAGAAAGGAACAAGTATTTCACCTTTAAAGTCGAGGAACTAAACAAAGAACTTGTTGAGGCTAAGAATGTTTCAAGAAATTGGGAAGGAAGTCAAAATGTCTTAAATTTCCTCACTAATCAATCTAAGAGATGTGATAAACTTGCCGGTCTTGGTTTCAAATGGAACAGTCGGACAGACTGTTGCTTTCAAAAATCGGATCCAACTCAAACCGACTTTCGAAGAAGGAAATATGTTGGTCTTCCCGAGTATATCATTTGCAACTATTGTGGTAAAACCGGACGTGTGTTTAATGCTTGCAAGAAGAGACATAAAGATCAAAGTTGTAAAACAAATATGGATTAGAAAGGATATGTTGATAAATGTAAAGGATAAGAAGAGACCCAAATTCATTTGGGTTCCTAAACTCAAAGTCTAATCTTGTGTAGGGCTTGGTGAGAGGCAGACGCAATTGGTACTTGGATACTGGATGTTCTCGTCACTTGACGGGAGATAGAAGCCAATTCCTCTCACTAGAAGCTTATAATGGTGGCAAGGTAACGTTTGGCAATGGCAAGAAAGGGAAATAATAGGCATGGGGAAGGTTGGTAAATCATCGTTACTTTGGGTCGACAATGTGCGGCTTGTCAAAGGTTTGAAACATAATCTCCATAGCATCTCACAACTATGTGATAAAGATAATATTGTGGAGTTTAGTGCTAATTTGTGTCGAATAATTG
Source organism: Silene latifolia (assembly GCF_048544455.1). Lineage (NCBI taxonomy): Eukaryota > Viridiplantae > Streptophyta > Magnoliopsida > Caryophyllales > Caryophyllaceae > Silene > Silene latifolia. The sequence continues at coordinate 358,581,278 of NC_133538.1, forward strand.
ATGCCACAACTCATGAAATTATTCTCGAAGGAAAATGTGCTAAAGACGTGTATTTAACCGACTTAAACATGTTATTCGGTCATACCATGTCATGCATGAGTGTAATGAAAAACGACCCTTGGTTGTGGCACAAAAGGTTTGGACATGTTAGTGCTAAAACTCTTAATACTCTTAGAAGACTAGACTTCGTTGAAGGATTTCCTAACATGAAATTTGACTTTGATAAAGTATGTGATGAATATGCTACATTTAAACATGTTAGAAGTTCCTTTAAACCTAAAAGAATTGTGAGTACTCTTCCTCCATTACAACTTTTGCATATCGACTTATGTGGACCAACGAGAACTAGAAGTAGAGGTGGAAATCATTATGTGTATGTCATTGTTGATGATTATTCTAGGTTTGTTTGGGCACTTTTCTTAAGTTCCAATAATGAGGCATTTGATGAGTTTTTAATTTGGTTGAAAAAAATTTAAAATAAACTTGATTTCAAACTTGTTTCCATAAGAACGGATCATGGAACCGAATTCGAAAACTCATCATTTAGTGCTTATTGTAATGACAATGGTGTACCCCATAATTTTCGGCTCCTAGAACACCACAACAAAATGGAGTGATTTAATGAATGACTAGGACCCTTGAAATTATGGCTAGAACCATGTTGTTGTGTAGTAAATTGTCTAGGAACTTTTGGGCCGAAGCGTTAAATACCGCTTGCTACATTCATAATCGTGTCATGATAAGGAGCATAATCATTAAAACACCCTATGAACTTTTAAGTGGAAGCAAGCCCAATATTTCATATTTTAGATGCTTTGGGAGCAAATATTTTGTTCACAATAATGGAAAAGATAACTTGGGAAAATTCGATCCACTTAGTGATGAAGCGGTTTTTATTGGTTATTCTGATCATAGCAAGCCCTATAAAGTTTATAATAAACGAACCATGCTAATTGAAGAAAGTGTCCATGTCATATTTGATGAATCTAGAATTCTTGGACAGGTACAAAATGATGATGAAGATGATGAATTTGAGATAGGTCTTGTAAGAAAAGACTTTGTGTTTGAGGATGAGGAAGCTCCAAACAATGACGCTATGCAACAGTCACAGAGACTGTTACCTACTGATACTAGCAACAGTTCAGGGGGAATAAACAATGAAACAACGGTTCCAGAGACTGTTGCTTCCTCTTCCAGAACAACAGCAGTCCAAGATACTATTGCTCCAGGAGAATCCTCAAACACTGATATGGAGCCATCTTCTGACCAGCAAGCAACAGTCACGGAGACTGTTACATCCGAGGGGGAACAAAACACCTTTGTCCCTAGAAAATGGAAACATCAAAGCTCACATCCACTCTCAAATCTAACAAGTGAATTGAATTCCAAAATTAGAACAAGGGCCTCCCTCAACAACTTTGCATCTCTTGATGAGTTTTGTGCCCAAAGCGCCTTTCTCTCTCAAATTGAGCCGGCCAACATAACCATTACATTGACCGATGCCGATTGGATGCTAGCTATGCAAGATGAGCTCAATCAATTCAAGAGAAATGAGGTATGTCACCTTGTCCCTACTACATCTAATCGTACCGTCATTGGTACTAGATGGGTCTTTCGCAACAAGCTTGATGATTTTGGTAAAATCGTAAGTAATAAAGCTAGACTAGAGGTGCAAGGTTACAATCAACAAGAGGGAATTGATTACGATAAAACCTATGCACCGGTAGCTAGGCTTGAGGCCATACGATTATTGATAGCTTTTGCGGCTCACAAAGGCATTAAGCTCTTCCAAATGGATGTCAAAATCGCTTTCTTAAATGGATATTTGGAAGAGGATGTCTTTGTAGAGCAACCTCCGGGATTTTTAGACAATTATTTTCCTAAACATATGTTCAAGTTAGACAAAGCTCTTTATGGTTTAAAACAAGAACCTAGGTGTTCATGAGCGGATCTAGGGGGTGGCCCGGATGGGAACGTGCCCACCATGAAAATTTAGAAATAAATATTTTTGATGATCACATATGTTTACAACTTAAATGTGGCTTAGTTGGTCAAGGCTTTCACTTTCTAAGCAAGTGGTGCCAGGTTTAATTCCTGGTGGCTTGTCTTTTTTGTGAAATAATTTTTAGATTATTTGAGTCAAGGCCCCTCTCATTGCTAGTTATAATATTTAGTCAAAAATTGTTAGATATGGAGTTTGAGCCTTGGACCTCGAGTTATACATCAACCTATTAACCATCAAGACACTTATCTTTATTATTTACAATAGTACTAGAATGTAATATAACTTATAATTAGAGATCTTACCAGAATGTAATATAACTAATAATAAGAGATTTTATTCGTCATACATTTATTTTAAATTAAAAAAAAATTATCAGATTACAAAATTACTCCGGATAAATTATTTTTCATTTTTACTTTGTACGACATTAGTTTACGGAGAAAATAAATCCAAAATATTATTTATTTGATCAAAAAAATTTTTGGTGCCCCCCTTGTCAAAAATTCCTGCGTCCACCCCTGTAGGTGTTGGTATGATAGATTGTCTAAACTTCTCATTGAAAATGGTTTTAGAAGAGGTTCCATAGATAAAACATTGTTTTTAAAGCAACAGTCGAGTGAACTGTTGGTTGTCCAAGTATATGTTGACGACATCATATTTGGAGCTACAAATGAGATACTTTATACTTATTTTTCGGAACTAATGAAATCGGAATTCGAAATGAGTATGATGGGTGAGCTAGGATTTTTTCTTGGGCTCCAAATCAAGCAATCCAAAGATGGAATCATCATCCATCATCAAAAGTACATTAAAGAGATGCTTAAGAAATTTGGGATGACTAATGGCAACCCTCACTCCACACCTATGGTATCCAAGTCCAAAATGGAAAAATATGAGAAAGGTAAGAAAATTAGTGAAAAGGTGTATCGAGGTATGATTGGATAACTTCTCTACTTGACCGCAAGTCGTCCCGACATTCTTTTTAGTGTTTGTTTGTGTGCTAGATTCCAATCAAATCCGAAAGAATCTCACTTTAAAGCGGTTAAACGTATTCTTCGATATTTGATTGGAAAACAAGATCTTTATTTGTGGTACCCCTTACATTGTCCCTTTGATCTTATAGGATATTCCGACGCGAACTATGCGGGTTGTAGTGTTGATCGAAAGAATACATACGGAATTGCAACGTTCTTGGGTCTGTGCTTAGTCTCCTGGAGCTCAAAGAAACAAAACACGGTTGCTCTTTCAATGGCCAAAAGTGAATAAGTTAGTGCCGCTCATTGTTGCTCACAACTTCTTTGGGTAAAACAACAACTTCTCGATTTTGGTATTATTTATGACTCCATTCCCATATTATGTGATAATACGAGTGCGATAAATATATCAAAAAATCCTATTCAACATTCTAAGACCAAACATATTGAAATTTGTCACCATTTTATTCGTGATCACGTAGAAAAAGGGCATGTTGAACTTATTTTTTGCAAAACCGAAGATCAAATTGCCGACATATTTACTAAACCACTTGCAAGAGAACAATTTAAAAAACTTAGGTTACAAATTGGCTTAATTAATTGCATGTAATTTTTATGTGAATTAAACTAATCCTTCATATGATTGACTAGAACGGGTTTGCTATCTTTTACTCTAGTTTATTCATTCCGTGACATGTCCTTAATCTATAAATCGTCTTTGTGCATCAAATAATTACTCAACCGACTTGTTAGTCATATGTTTAATGTACACTACTTTATTAAATTAAGGCAAACCCCTCATCTCCTTTTAACCCTAAAAGTCCACCCTCAAAACCGCCGTCTTGACCAAACCCCTCACCTCCCTCACCTAACCTTTAAACAAACCCTTTTACCATGGTAAAAACATATCTCAACTCTCACCCACCCCATCAAACTCCCAAAATGCCTAAATCCTCAACCGACACCACACAAAATCCATCCACCTCACCTAACCCAACCACCATCGCCACCTCCGAGAAACCCAAAGGCTCGTACGCCTTCCCCATCACCCACTCATCAGAACCAACCCTCCAACTCTCATCCGAACCAGCACCCATCACTGTTCTGCCACCCCTCATACCAACTCCATCTATGGGATGCAAAAGAACCCGATCCGGAACAAGAAAACCATCTTCAACCTCTAGTACATCGTCTGAACCCCTCATCATCAATGATGAGGAATATACAGAGGAAGATCCGATCGAAACAACCCTTTCATCCGAAGAGGAAGTTAACCAAAACAGTGATGGATCTAGTACTGGCACTAAACCATCACCGAAAAAGAAAAAGGGTCTCTCCGTGTTGTCTGATATTCTCGAAGAAGGAGAGTATGATGTTGAGGATGAAGGAAAGTCCGATAATGACGAAGCTGGGGACGAAGAGGGTAACCCTGCACTGGGATCTGAAAAAGCTCAATCCACGGAAGGGAAATCCAAGAAAGAAATCGATTGGGTAAAAAGGAAGGGGAATCGACTGCAAAGGAACCTCCGAAAAAGAAATCTAAGGGAAAAACTCCAACAAACAAGAAAGGAGATTATCTCTCCTATACGGATCAGGTTCCTTTAACCGATAAATGGGACCCACCCACTGTCAAAAAATAGATCGAGGCAATCTCTCTTCCTCCGACCATCAAAACAACATGTGTGCAGTTAATCTTCAAGGAGGCCATTCACTGTCCGCGGGTGTACACCTCGACATGGTCGTCCTCTAATCCTGCCTTTTCTGAATTTGTGGAAGCAGTCAAAGCCCAAGGTTGGGAAAGCCTCATCCAAATGGAAAAACCGGTTTTTGCAAGTGAAGTTCTTCAGTTTTATGCCACGGTTCATGTCAACGACACTATGAGATCTCTGACGGTAAAAGTCAATGGTAAGACCTTCTCACTTACTTTGGTTCATTTTTCTAAGATTTTAAACATTCCTCATGAAGGGTATGATCAAACCCCCATAAAAAACACCTGGTCTGTCCTCGAAAATGTTTCCCCCATGGATGTCATAAAGTCCATGAATCCGTCCTCACCCGACCGATTGACCGAGCACTCGACCGATTACACGAACCCAGCCTTGTTTTCATGTGTGGGCTTTGTGTTGTTGGCCCTTGGTATAAATACTTCCCTTTTCAGTTGTTCTCATTTCACAAACCATAAAAGCTTCTCTCTAAACCTCTCCCCACCTCTCTCTATAATCCCTCCTTCCAAAATTCAAGATCTACAACCATTGGAGAAGAATTAGCAAGATTCAACTACTTTTCCCTGTTCCTTATCATCTTGTGAGTGACATACTACCTTTACCCTTTTAATTTAGACACTTTCATTTAAGACTCAAACCCTAAATTTTGGGGATTTTTATGGGAGTTGTTAATTAGTGATTATTAGTAGTAAAGTAGCTAATTAAAGGGTATTAATAAGAGGTTTGGTGTTATATAGGTATATACTATATAGGATGTATTGTGATAGTTATTATGTGATTTGTTTAGGATGAGACGGTTTTATGAGACGGAATCATTTTGGTTTCGAGTAGCTATTGGAGTATGCTAAAAGGTAGGATTTTCCTACTCGGTTTCAATAAGTATGAGTGTTTATATGTGTCATTATTGTATTGTTGTTGCATTGTAACATGATTATTGTGGGTAATTGTTGTTAGTCTCATAGTAGTGTTGAGATTTCATTGTGGCATGATAATGGATTGTTAATATTGGTTTCATGATATCATTAGAGTTCATTATAACATGTTAAATGAGGATTTCATTTTGAGGTAGTGTTATGGTTTTTAGTGTACATTAGTACATGGCTTAATTGGCATCCATTTTATATGAGAAAGAAGCATGTTTGATAATCATGGTACATGTGAAAGGTTGTAATAATTGAGACTTGTATTATTCATTCATTCATTTATTTGTAATTCACTAAACATGTTATTTATATAAAGTGTTACTAAATTGTAGTTTTTATTCACTACCTCGGGAAGCCGAGATGGTGACATCTCCTGATTACTTTGGTCGAGTAAGAAGGGGGTGTTACATCAACATCTATTTATACTCTTCCTTTAATTAGGGTCTTTGAAAAAGGGGAAATCTAATTTTGCAGAGCAGTGGACGCCAGCCAACCGGTCGGCCAGCCACCCTGTACGATCACATCTAGCTGGAACTTTTTGCAAAGAAACAGGGGCGGAAGGGGTCTCAGCCGGTGGACCGGCCGCCGGTTAGGTGACAGGCCTAAATCCTGGTGGAATATTGTCTTCAAAATGGTTGTGGAGGGGTTCCCAGCCAGTGAACCGACCTGTTGGCTGAGAGCCCTCTTTGTAATCCTTCTTTTCCTCTTCATGCCTAACTAGTTTCCGCATCTTCCCTTAGTTTTGCCATCTCCCTTTTTTGGCAAAAAAACCTGCAATTTATGATTAAGGGAGGTAAAAACCAATGGAGGATGAAATGGCAAGCAAATCGACATTAAAATGCAAAAATTAGGACAAAAACACATGAAGAGAGGGGGATAATCAATACAAAATTAGGACATATCGCTGCTCAACTAACTTCAATTATCCAATAACCTAAAATTAATAAATGTCATATCTTACGAGTATTTCTTAACAACAACTCACTTATAGGACTGTCCTATAACATAGGACAGGCCCAGTAGGATAAATTTGCCCAACAAAATCTACTAACCTACACGTCAACAACTCTACATCATCTCCTCCATCGTCAAAACTGCCATCAACAAAAGCTATAGCCTAGACTCTACCTCAGTCCTCATATCTTCCATCATCACGATCTCGTCCCGTCCCATCCCCGTCCCAATCGTCACTGAAACCACCGACCCCGCCACCGATGTGGCCACCGCTCACTCTCCATTGCCGCCAATGAATTAGAAAATAACGAAGGAAAAATGTCGATTATAACGGAGACGTCGATCATAAACAAACAAGATAACTGATAATGTGATTTATATTGTCTTTGAAGGTTCATTTTATCCCGCCCAAAGACTTACCTTGATAAGTAACCATTTTAATTTCAAAACTGGCTATTTTAATTTGAAAATAACAAAATTTTTTATGAAAACCAAATCTTTGTCGTTTCTTGATCTGTTTTATTTTTGTAAAATAAAATCATTAGTTTGATAATTAGTAACTTTATCTTCAAAACTTACAATTTTACTTTGGAACTTTGACAAGATTTTCATGGAAATTATCTTCTTCTTTATTGTTTCTTCTTTTCATTTATTTTCGTAAACTAGGATTTTAGATTGTTACCGAGTAACTATTGTTTGACAATTTGGTATTTTAAGAAATTATCTTTGTTTTTTACGGGTTATATTTTGACAACTTGTCGTTTTAAGTTAAGAACTCAGGACCATGTGATGAATACCTACGAGGAGGAGCTGCATGAAATCGTTAGCGGGGTTAGTTGTCAATTTCGTTTCGGGAAGATGACAATTTTTTCTTAGGGCAAGGAAGATGACATTTATTGGGAAATTAGTATTGGATAGGTTTTGTATTTTGTATTTTTGAATTTTTTTGAATTTTTGGTTAATTAGCTGGTCTCATGGTAAGAGACCGCCTTATTAAACAATTTGTGATTTCTTAAACATATTGTAGATTTCTATCTATTTCAATAAGACACAATTACAACCTGTTAAGATTGTGAAGGATTGTATTGTTACGTTGTATTGTTGTTTAGCCATCGTGTGGCATATATTGATTACAAGACGGGCTCACAAATATATGGGCCAAGATAATTCTAACTCAACATCATATAATCCTAATACCCCTCCTCAAGCGGGAGCATGAAGGTCGAGAGTGCCCAGATTGCGAAGAATGTAGGTAAATTTCACTACGCCCAAAGCTTTGGTGAAGATATCAGCCAACTGTTCCGTAGTGGGTACATATTCGGGGGCAACAAAACCGGCTGTAATAGAATCCCAAATGAAATGACAATCTATTTCAATGTGCTTCGTACGTTCATGGAAAACCGGATTATGAGCAAGATCCAAGGCAGATTGACTATCGCAATAAATTTTGATTGGTGCAGACGAAGAAATACCCAAACTGCACAGAAGACCTTGAAGCCATTTCAATTCACATACCAATTGGACCATAGACCGATATTCCGCTTCTGCGGAAGAGAGTGAAACGGTTTGCTGCTTCTTTGTCTTCCACGATATAGGAGATTTACCAAAAGAGACGAACCACCGAGTTACCGAACGACGCGTCATCGGGCATCCGCCCCAGTTAGAATCACACCATCCGGAAATAGCGAGAGGACTATCAGAGCGCAAAAGTATCCCTTGTCCCGGACTCCCTTTGAGGTAGCGGACAACACGGAGGGCTACGTCATATGTTCCTCTCGTGGCTTACTCAAAAAGCGAGACAAAATATGAACGGCATAAGACAAGTCTGGTCGCGTCACAGCGAGATAGACAAGACGACCTATGAGCCTGCGATAAGATTCAACATCATCTCATACCGGCCCAGCCGCCAACCCAAGACGATGGTTTTGTTCAATGGGAGTGGCAACGGGTTTCGCTCCAAGAAGGCCCGTCTCAGAAATGATATTTAGAGCATATTTTCATTGGATGAGATAAATACCATCCTTGCTACGTGTTACTTCCAAACCGAGTAAGTACTTATGGACTCGGTTTATATAAACGAGTCTATCACCCTTTGTCGTGTTCTTTTTGTTCCCGCTCTTACTTGCAGCTTATTATCCGTCTCACAGCTTGCTTCCGATCATGATTTTATATTTGAATTTGCTAACCAATCTTGTCTTATATAGGACCGTACTTCGAGGATGATGATTGGAGTCGGTGAGCTGCGGGATGGGCTTTATTGGATGTGTATGTGCTCAGCCGTTGGGTGTTCATCAAGTGAGTGACTTGGGCTCTCGTGATCTGTGGCACCGTCGACTGGGACATCCTTCCGATAAAGTGTTCAAGACTATTCCTTTTGCTAGTAGTTTCTATTTCAATAAAAATTTGGTTTGTGATGTCTGCGATTTAGCTAAGCAACATCATAACAGTTTTAGCCTAATGAACAGCGCGCTTTGGATATTTTTGACTTAATTCACTATGATTTGTGGGGTCCTTATCGTATTCCCTCCTCTTGTGGCGCGAAGTATTTTTGACGATAGTTGACGATTTTTCTCGTACTACTTGGGTATACTTCTTGTTTGATAAACAAAGGTGACAGATATGTTTATGCATTTTGTTAATATGGTCTCCACACAATTTTCTAAGTCTCTTAAAGTTGTGCAAAGTGACAGTGGTAATGAGTTTGATTGTGTGGCGGGTTATTTCTTTACTAATGGCATTCATTTTCAAAAATCTTGTGTTGGAACGCCCCAACAAAATGGACGTGTGGAACGCAAACATCGTCATATATTAAATGTTGCCCGAGCCCTCTTATTTCAAGCTCATTTACCGAAATCCTTTTGGGGTGGGTGTGTACTTACAGCCGCATTTCTTATCAATCGGACCCCGTCTCCCTTGCTTGAAAATAAGACCCCCTACGACTGTCTATATGGTGTGAGCCCGTCTTACACTAATTTGCGAGTTTTTTGTTGCCTTGCTTTTGCCCACAATCAAGTAACTCGAGGCGATAAATTTGAGAAAAGGAGTCGTAAGTGTATTTTTGTTGGATATCCTCACGACAAGAAAGGTTGGAAATTGTTTGATCTTGATACGGAGTCCTATTTCGTTTCCTGAGATGTTGTATTTCATGAGTCCACTTTTCCATTTGCTAATGCCAGCCCCGAACCCGTCTGTTCTTCCTCCCCTGTTTCGCATGATGAGCCGTTTAATGGTGTCGATGACACCGTATTTGAGCAGCATGGACCGCGGGGGGAGTCCTCGGGTGGGCCTGATCCTGATGTCGGGTCAGCTCGTGGGTCTGGTGTTGTTGATGCGGAGACTGAAACTGGGTTGGGTAGTGATTCGGGTGAGCAGCCCAGCTCGACAGAAGGGGGTGCGGCTAATGACGGTAATACTGCTATGGGTCGGGGTTATCGTCAAAAGTTTGTTAATTCTCGCCTTCGTGGTTATGTCCTTAGCACCACACGCACTCCATCCTCAAATAATAGCTCACCAAGCTCACCATTGTCTCCCTCAGGTATGCCTTATACTTTAGCAAATTATATCGATTGTCATACTTTTTTGGAAAAACATCATCACTTTATTGCAGCTGTGACAAATGGAGTTGAGCTAGCTTCATTTAAAGAAGCTATCCGTGACAATGGTTGGTGTGCGGCTATTGCAACCGAAATCGAAGCTCTTGAACGCAATGAAACATGGGAGCTTAGTGATCTTCCAGCTGATAAAAAAGCACTCGGATGCAGATGGGTTTATAGAATTAAATATAAGTCAGACGGTTCTATCGAGCGCCTTAAGGCGCGACTTGTCATTTTTGGTAATCATCAAGTGGAAGGCTTGGATTACGGAGAGACATTTGCACCCGTCGTTAATATGGTCACTATTCGAGCCTTTCTAGCTGTCGTTGCGGTCAAGAATTGGGAATTACATCAAATGGATGTACACAACGCATTTCTACACGGAGACTTACATGAGGAGGTGTATATGAGGTTGCCTCCGAGTTTTAGACGAGGCAAGGAGGGCAAGGTTTGTCGGCTAAAGAAATCTTTATATGGTCTACGACAAGCACCAAGGTGCTGGTTTGCTAAGCTTGCCACGACCCTGAAAGAATATGGGCTCACAAATATATGGGATAAGATAATTCTAACTCAATACATCATATAATCCTAATACAACCCATTATGGCAGATTAATGTCCAAGACCTCAACCTTAATCCAACCAAATAATTTTTCAGTATTATCCATGTTGACAAGGTTACTTAAATGAACTACAACACCTTAATCCAATCCCGTTAACCTCATATTGATTCGTACTGTATTTTCGAATCAACAATTTTCGAATCAACAATTCTCACTTATTGAATTATTGCAGCAAGATTTCGACTAGCTTAGCCTTGAGAACAACCCGGCTTGCCAAAGCGGAACTTGAGTTGTACTCCCGTAACTTGGTAGGAGACGGAGTTCACTTGCCAAGTAAAAAGCAAACAGACAAATAAAAAGGGTTACTATAAATACAAATACATTGCCAACAATTTCGGGCATGTTTGGCCCTACTTTAGGAAAACTGTTTTTCCTTTTAAAAATGAGTTTTTTAATAAGCTACTTCTTGATAAAACTGCTGGTGTTTGACCTAACATTTTACAAAAAACGGCTTCTCAACAACATTTTTTACATAAGTGGATGGAAAATAAAAATATTTTTTGTTAAAAAGAATATCAAGATGGGTCTCAATTTGTAGAGTGAAAAAATATGAATTAATTAGTATTAATTTTTTTTTTGACATATTTACCATATAGAAGTAGTCATTTATATATATATATATATATATATATATATAGGATCTTGTGAGTTTGGTTTCTTATGGTGAGTTGTGAATTTGGGCTTTGAAATCTCAGCCACTAGATTATATTAGAGATGAATGGCCAAGATCTTATCTTACCTGTCATATATAACCACTGTCATTTACTTATTTTCTCTTTTTTCTAATGTTACTTTTTTTTTTTACTTTAATTTTTTTTTCCTCTTATGTTTTTCTTTAATTTTCTCATTATGTTACCATTTTTTCTTTTTCTTTTTGTACCGGATTTTTTTTCTTACTTGAAATTTTTTTTACTCTTATTTTTTTTACCTCGTGTTATTATGCTGTTATTGTGCTTTTTTTTTAAACTTTGATTTTTTTCACGACTTTGATTTTTTTCTCTTTTTTTTTTACCACATGTTATTGTGCTGTTATTGTTATTCCGCTGTTATTGTGATGTTATTCTGCTGTTACTTTGATTTTTTTTACGACTTTGATTTTTTTTCTCTCTCTTTTTTTTACCACATGTTATTGTTATTCTGCTGTTATTGTGATGTTATTCTACATTACTTTGATTTTTTTTACGACTTTGATTTTTTTTTTCTTTTTTTTTTACCACATGTTATTGTGCTGTTAGTCTGCTGTTATTGTGATGTTATTTCGGTGTCACTTTGATTTTTTTTTACTACTTTGATTTTTTTTACTTTGATTTTTTTACTCTTTTTTACCGCATGTTATTGTGTTGTTATTCTGGTGTTATTGTGATGTTATTCCGGTGCCACTTTGATTTTTTTTACGACTTTGATTTTTTTTTACCACGTTTTATTGTGCTGTTATTCTACTGTTATTCTGTTGTTATTGTGATGTTATTCCGGTGGCACTTTGATTTTTTGTTACTATTTTAATTTTTTACTATATTTTACCACGTGTTATTGTGTTGTTATTCTGATGGTATTGTTATTCTGGTGTTATTATGATGTTGTTCCGGTGTCACTTTGATTTTTTTTTTACTACTTTGATTTTTTTTTACTACTTTGATTTTTTTACTCTTTTTTTTACCACGTGTTATTGTGTTGTTATTCTGGTGTTATTGTTATTTTGGTGTTATTGTGATGTTATTCCGGTGTCACTTTGAAATTCAAAGTAACAATGCAAAGATTGCCTTGCTAAAATATAGTCACAATTAATTTCAAGTTATTATTAGCAAAAATTACACATACATGAAAAATGTTTATGAATTCATCTACAGCGTCTAAGTTTAAACTAAACAAAAATCAGGATCAGAAATCATAGTAATAGAAACAAGATAAGCTTTGTCGTTCATTTGTTCTTGTCATGTATGTCAAAGAAACATGCACCACCCTACCAACAAGATAGCTTTTGTTTGGTATTATTTAATACTCTCTGAGATACTTGTATCTTTACTAGATACCAACAATATATCTACTACCCATCACGCATGCTACTAAGCTCTACAAGAAGCATAAAGCGAGCAGGATCCTTGAGGGATTTCATGAGTCGTAACTATCAGTAATAAATGGGAGAAGATAAAATTGTGTCAAAACCCTGAGGGTCTCTCCATCGCCACAGCAACGAGCATAAACAAAAAGCGAGCAACTGACAACTACCTTCAGAGGAATCCTATCGACAATGTGCTGATACAACAGAACTGGTAAGTGATAGACATCACAAAATGCAAACAATACTAACTAGGAACTACTATAGTACTATGTAAGTTCACGCATTTCAAGCCTTTCGCAGCACTCCACGATTCATCAAAAAGCTGCATCCCAACTCCATATATTTACTTGCAAAAGTCACAACATTTGCTATATTATACACTAATTCATTCTTTCAAAACCACAAGGCCTCAAATTAATTCGAATCATCATACTTGCAAAAGGCACAACCTTTGCTAAGCTATACAGTGTCTACACTAAGTCACTGCTTCAAAACCTCAAAGCATCAAGTCAATTTGAATCATCCTACAAGCTAATATGCTAAAACCTAGCCTTTCAATCCTCGGCATCTCAAATCAATTCAAATTCTGAATGCAATTTGGTTTCAAGGAAATCTCGCACTCCTCAACAAGAAAACCCAAATTTGCAAGTCAAATTTTTTAACAATTCTGCAAATTAAACAACACAGAACAATTATGGATCAAGCTAACTCTTAGAAATATCCCTAAATTGATTCTCTTACCATTTTCGAAATCAAAAATTGATTCCTGAATTGATCATTGAAATTATAAATTAGGTATGCAACCTCTAATGATTTCTCTTCGTCCCTTCGATGTCGCTCCTGTAATTCGTCCCTTCGATCTCGCTTTTGTAATTGCTTTGATATGTGCCCTTCAATTTACTTGGTTGAGCCTCGCTTTGGGCCATGGCATGACTCGATTGTCGGTGTTGCGGTTGTGCTCAATGATGTGAGACAAGGGTGAGCAAAGTTGCGTGATGGTGGCAACTGGGCGAATTGAGATGAAGGTGCGATTAAAATTTCTTTGAAATGAGATAGACGCTGATTGGTTTTGCCGAGTTCATCCTGAAGTTGACGGCTGCTAGCTTTGTTTTATTTTTGTAATTCAATCCCAGTCGTTAATTTTGCTTGATCTGATGGCTGATATTTGTGAGCACACAAACTCACAACTCACCGTAAGAACCAAACTCACGAGATCTCGCCTCTCTTTTTCTCTCTCTCTCTCTCTCTCTCTCTCTCTCTCTCTATATATATATATATATATATATATATTAAAAATCTATAAAATCAATATATATATATATATATATTATTAAAGGAAGCTTTTTTCGAGCAATTCTAGAGTCTCCAACATTATTAAAACACCTAAAGCTAATAAATCTATCTAATTAAATCAATTGGAAACAAAAAACAAAAAAAAAATCTCTATAGACAACCAACCGTACTGTACATCAATCACCTAAGGTTATTAAATTATTCAATTTATATCTTAATTGGGAAAAAAATAAAAAAATATTACAAACACCTAAACGTACAGTGCAATGACACCAACTATATCCAATCAAATTGTAGTACCAAACTCTTCCGTACACCATTGCACTTCTATTCCCTTCACAAGACATTAAAAAAAATAAACCCTACGGCCATTGCAATCCTATTCCTATCATAAAACTGAGAAAAAGTTTATCCGTATAGTCAAAAAGCTATCCGTACAGCCAACTAAATTATTCAAATTAAATCTTAATTGGGAAAAATCAAATAAAAAAGTTTATCCGTATAGTCGAAAAGCTGTCCGTACAGCCATTGCAATTCTCTTCCTATCATAAAACCTTCACTTTTGAGCTTATTCCCAATTCCAAACAGTTTCCTGTATAACATATAATTAGTTTCATGTTAGGAGAATTATACACACTATATATACAGCTCTTTTTGTATTTCAAATTCCACACACCAACTATCCCATCTGAACTACCTACAACAATGGCACCATCCAAATCCAGGTTTATCTCGCTTTTCTAATACTCATCATTACATCGATATTAAGTCACTGATATTAATTTCTTTTCTTTTCTCTGTTTCAGTTCTTACTCAACTATCAACGAACTGAACGAACGCAAGACAAGCGGAAAAATCAAAGCCCGTGTATCTCGACTTTGGGAAGTAACTAATCCTTATGTCGCTGGCCAGCTAATCTGCATAGACATGGTTCTTATAGACAAAGAGGTATGCTGAATACAATCTTTACGTAATATTAATTCATGATATATTATTGCTCTACTAACTTCACCAGAACCACTACTTAAATCGTTAATGTTTACTTCCACAGGGCGGTTACGTGCATGCAACCATATACGACAATTCTCTAATTGAAAGGTTCCGTTCAAGTCTCACTGAGGGCGACGTTTATGTGATGAACCACTTTGTTATTGAACCGAACAAATCACCGTATCGTGTTGTTAGTGATAGCAAGATTATGTTAAAGTTTCAGTTTAGCACTTACATTAAAAAGATTACATCCGAAAGTTGCTCAATCCCAAGACACAGGTATTCCCTAGCATACTTTCAGAAATCAAGTACTTTCTTTGTGTCTCTGTATTATTAATATAAACTATTCTCTTTAAAAAGATGTATACGGCGTTTTGGTGAACGAATCTGTGGATAAGGATTCAACCGCTATCGAAATCCGAGACAAGAGGTATCAAACAATCTCATTCTTAGCATTGAATTAAATTCTTTATTACAAATCAATTAACTCTACTATAATGATTTATGCAGTGAGAACATTATCAAGCTTAAGTTATGGAGACAATTTAGCGTTGACTACAACGAACAAATGAAAGAACACCGTGGTCAGTGTAACATTATTACAGTCGTGACTTCTACTTTAGTTAAAGGCTACAATATCGGTAAGCACTTCTCTTTGCCATCTTATCGGTATTACTCTCTTGATTTTTAAAGATAGTTTGCTTATCTCATTCTTATTCAATGCACAATAAATATACTCACAGCATCTATGAAGCTTGACACTTCCTCATCAAGCAAGGTTTATGTTAATCTTGACTTTCCAGAAGTCAATGAACTGATTAGCCTATTAAGGTAACCACCAATAACACATACAATGTTGCTGATTTTATAGTTAGCATACTTTGACCTTTATTATGTATTTGTTTTCCTTTATAGTGAGAAAAAGGAAGAAATATTTGTGAGCAGTGTTTTAAGTCAGCAACATCCTGAACAAAGATATCTCAACAATTATCAATCATTGCAAGTTACCATATGAAAAGGTACTCTATCAGTTAAGTGTATTGTCCTCCCTAATTATCTTGATTTACGGCAAGAAAAATAAACAAAGATTATACACGCAGAATGAAATTTATTCTTTGTCGGGCCACGATAAAGGAAGTTATGGGAGAATTACCTTGGTACAATCCTTCGTGTCCTGATTGCAATAGGAAGCCTAAGACAGTGAATAAAGGGTTCTTCTCTGAGTCTTTGACAAATCTGTAGAAGGTCCATTGACAGTGTAAGTATGCTTATATTCCATCCATAGTACAGCTCTATATCTCAAACTAATTCACTTGATTCGTGTAGTTATCGACTGGAGTTATTAGTCGAAGATGCAACTGGTTCAACTATTCTTACCATGTTCAATGACGAGGCTAAAAGGATGGTTGGTCAAGATGCAAACACATCATTTGACTCCCATCTAGAACAGGTACATCATTTTCACTACTTTATACGTTCCTCTCATCAAGAAAACCGGTTTGTTATATAATCAACTCCTGAAAATTATTGTGTTGTACAGGATCCCTCATCTGGGGACTATGATTTCATCCCAAGCTTACCTCGAAATACTTTTGAAGGAAAAATATTTACGTTCAAAGTAAAGATTGATAAATTCAATCATCAGAATAGAAAGAATAACAAGCAGACATTACTCATTTGAGGAATCAAAGATGGAAAAAACTTCCCAGACACCTACCCGCAAACGGCAACTTGAATATATCTCATCCGATGATGAAGGGTCAAGCTCCTCAACAACCACGATTAACCGCAAAAACCTCAAGGTAGAGTAAACAGTGATGTATAACCAGTTTATTTGTACACCTATTAACAAAAGTCAAGGACAGACCCTAAAGCATGTAGGAATTTATTTGCCAAGGCCCGTATTTAGTCATGGACAATTATATGTAGCAGCCTCAAGGACGACCTCCCCAGAAGGTCTAAAATTCTTCACCGACGATTCAACACAAGAGTACAAAGGACACACGAGGAACATCGTCTATAAAGAAGTATTTAACAATCTACACTCACTATCCTGAAGGGTCCATTCTATGCAGGTTTATTATTTTTTGGACAGTTGTATAGACTTCTGGATACCGAAGTCATGTTACAGCTTCAAGCATATAAAGTCTGCACACTCTTTTTGAAGTACATTTTTTAGATAATAATCTTTCCATTATTTACCTATAATATTTAAAACCGTAAGTCCGACATTTAGTAAAATATTTATACAAGCAATTGCAGTAATAAGATTATTTGGGCAAAAAAATCAATCTACGTGTAATCTTTTAGAAAGGATGTACAAGTTAAGCAAACATAAAAGCTCTAATTTTGAGAACATACATAGAACGCAATATTATCTCTATTACACAGATATGCATACTATGACCCAAACAAGAAAAAACAAAAAAACAGTACAGACCATAACTTTAGAGTACGTTATCGTGATTTGCGAAAAAGAGAGATTGAATACCGTGGAACAAACATTTTCAGTAATATGCACTGGTGAGACAAACTGAGAATAAAGAGAAGGCACGTATAAAAAAAATTTAGAGAGAAAAAACCATTACTTATGTCAAAGTGATACCCAAATTGTAGAGCAAGCATCAGATTTTTTCTTTTATGCACAATTTTGAAGTACCTCAAATGATGTTTAAGTTGTGCAATCATCACAATACCCCTAATTACAGAAAAACAAGTAGTTTTCCACGACACAGAGAATCAATTGCAAGTAACTAACGACTAATATCATAGAATTTCCGTCAAAATCGAACAAGCAGCTTTAATTTCATAGTTCATACATCGTCCACACAGGTTCTTAACAACTTCTATTATGTCGTCTTGATCATGCAGCTGAAGAAGCCAACTATGTGGCTTTAGCTTACTTAATTTACGTCATCAAAGTAGAGTTCTAATGCAAGAGTCGAACATGATAAACCGGAACATACAACCATAAGCCAGCTAATTAAGATTACACATAGAAGAACAATAGACCCAAACAAGAAGAAAAAGTATAATTGGGAGATAATGAAGGGGGACATAACTGAGTTGGACGAGCCTTTAAGGGAAGATACGAAACCAGCAAGTCAGGAACGAGGGTAGGTAACATCGGCTTCATCAAATCGCCAATTCTTATGACGTTGTTGTTGAATAACGGAGCACCAACAGCAAATACAAACCCCTATACAGCAAACCCGATTGATGAAACCCTACACAGCAACCCCGAAGAATTGAAAATTCCTAATTTGGGGTTTTGCAAGTCGAATCGAGAGTTAAATACAACAGTTATATCAAATTAAAAGATAGATTCAAACAATCGTACAGATGCAAACAAACTTACATAGCAAATAGATGTTGGAGTAATCGAAATCGGAAAGGAAAAAATGGAGGATGAGGATTCAATAATAGGCTACTGAAAGTGGGAGGTAGGATGTAAATAGATCATAGTTCGGGGAGGAGATTGACGGAGATTAATCTGCGATTTCGGTGTTGTATTGGGGTTGATGGGTGGTGATGCGTAATTCGGCAGGTTGAAGACGGAGGTGAGTTGAGTGGGATAGCCTGCTGGGTTTACACGTCCAAAAGAAAAGGGTACTCATCAAAAGAAAACGAAAAAAAAGGTGTAAAATTAAGTGGATGTAATGAGTTTTAATTTGTTTTACGACTATTGGCACTTCCATAGTACAAGGTACATTTATTAATAGAAAAATCATTGAGCTTTAGCTAATTGATTAACAATATTTATACAAAAGTTTTTCATTAAGTTGGTCAAATGGGATTTCTTGTGAAACTGTTAAATATCAATTATAAAAGAATGAGGCAATTTAACGAATTAATGACCATCTATCACACACCGTATTATTCTTCGTCTAATTCCGATAATACAAGATAATCTGCTACTTATACGCAAGTTTCATGAGAGTATTTACTCGGATCAAATTTTTCATTCATACAAGAGCACCAAACAACGGTAAAATCGTGACGCAATTTTATTAAATCAGTATATATATAAAGCGAGAACTTTTCGGCGATATTAGAGTCGATTTTCTTAGAAATCTATTATCCTATTAGAAGTCAAGCACGTGTTTAATTGTTGATTTTAGCAATACCAAATTACTACTCCTATACAGAACACTATTCTTGATGCTGCCATAAACTAGGATGCTTATTAATCCTACTTTAATCCTTTCTAGGAGAACATATATTGTTCCCTATATAAGATCATCTAATTGTCGTCTACAAACCCATCGAAATCAACATCCTACTCTCATCCAATTGACCTCTTTCAATTCCTACATAAGAATATGGAAGCATTAAGGTATCCTATCTTTTTCTTAAAAGTGAGTTTACGGTAGCGCATTCCCTAATTTCTAATACCATAGTGAATTTATTAATTTCTCTGTTAGGTCTTACTCATATATCAACGAGTTGAATTCATATAAGAATGAGTGGAAGATCAAGGTTCGCGTTTCGAGATTATGGGAAGTTCAAAACTTTAAAAATAATAATAGCTTAATATGTGTCGACATGGTTCTTATAGACGAGGAGGTATCTTATCCTGATAATCCAATTATCTACTTGCTATATTTTTCATAAATTATATACTTATATCTTTTTTTTTCAATATAGTGAAATTATATTCACGCCACTATTGGAAGCGGTTTATGGAGACTCTATCGTACCAAATTATAGAAGGAAGTATTCTTATAATTGAGAATTTCAAAGTCGAACCAAACAAAAATAATTATCGTGTCGTGAGCGACAGTAAGATTATGCTATCGTTCATCTTCAAAACTCGTGTCAAGCTTATTAATATGGATGCTGCAGTTATCCATCACAAGTTTGATTTTATGCACTTCCACAACTTAGAGTGTCTTCTTCAAAAAGACTATGTGCTATAGGTATATAAATTACTTTATAGTATTAACTTTATGTAATCAATATCTGTTCTCTACACCGAATACGTTTTTTTTAAAATAATTGTTCAAGACATCATTGGAGTTCTTGTGAAAGTGCATGGTGACAACGATGACATTATACCCGAATTGGAGGATAAGAGGTGTGTGCTCACAAATTACAAATGTCGTACCAATTTAGTAATATCATTGAATACTTTTTAACATGTCCACAAATGATATGCTGTATCAAACAGCAAACAACTTCTCAAAGTAAAACTATGGAATAAATGCGTTCAAGAATTTTCCTTTAAAAAAAAGGAACTAGAGAAGAAAGGTTGCAAACTATTTATAATAGTCGTAACATCTACAAGGGTCAACGGACTCAATGCCGGTAAGATATTATTTGATTTTTGTACGGCTCAAATAATATAACTTAGTATAAACTTTATTTACTGTATATCCGTCCTTTCACAGCCAACCTTCGAGTAGAAACTTCACCCTCAACCAAAATCTATTTTAATCTTGAGATTCCCGAGGTTAATGATCTGCGGATGATTTGGAGGTATTATGTCCGACCCTTTTGCACAAGCACATGAAATGAATATTTATGTTAGTTTCCATTCATTAATTAGATTTTACAACAATTAAGTGAACTAACACTATTAGATTACTTATTGTTGGTTTAACATAGTGATAAGCAAGACATGACGATAGTGTAAAATTTCAAGTTACAAAAGCGTGGAGTGTTAGATCACGACGATCTTCGTACAAATAAAAAGGACGTCTTATCTATATTAAATTATTGCGGATCGCCATACCAAATGGTTATTTCCTTCCTAACATTCTTCTCTAAAGTTGGTTCAATATTTATTATCTAAATATTCATTTTTCTTATCAAATTACCTATTATTTTGACAGGATCTTTCATGCTATTGCATAGCAGAGGTTAAAGTTGTTCTGAGCGATCTGCCTTGGCACTACCCTTCGTGTCCTGGATGTAATAAAAAAGTAAGAGAAAGACTAACTGACTTCTTCTGCACCTACTGTGAAAAGGAACTTGATACTCCTAAACTTATGTAAGTTCGTATATTATTACTTGTAAATATAGGTGATTAGTTGTAACGTGTACAATCACCCATTAATCTCTTTTCCCAACTCTAGGTATCGATTAGAATTATCTGTAAAAGATGACACCAGCTCAACCGTATTCATAATTCTTAATGATGAGGCAAAGGGACTAATCGGACAAGAAGCGAGTACTTTATACAATGCTTCTTTTGCACAGGCTAGAATTTTTCTTTTATTCTAATGTGCTTAACCGCTCGCTCTTGAACGACATATTACTTCATATTTTTTAATGTTTTTTTAAACTACAGGATGGAAGTGACAATAAAATGACAAAGTTCCAAAGTTACTTCGTACCACCTTTGAAAACAAACAGTTTGTATTTAAGTTAAAGATTATTAAACGTAATCATGTTACCAAATTCAAGCAAACATTTACCGTTGTGAATGTATTCAGTCACAACCCCTAAGAGGTGCGTCATATCATTATCTGCAGCATAATCCCCTATTATACGTAATATTAACTTCTTTTTATTCATCTTTTGAGCTGAATATTGTCCTCAAGATATAATAGGACCGGCCTAATTCTATGTATGAAATATTTTACATATAGGTTGAAACGAACAGCTACACCAAGAGTGGTCAGAAAAAGTGCAACAATTAAACACAGAGCAATTGCATGTTTATGAGCAGGTTATAGATGCTGTGTACAATAAAAAAGGTGGGGTTATGTTCCTCTACGGGCACGGTGGGACAGGCAAGACATTCTTATATAGTACAATTTCGGCGAGATTACGCACTAATAACAAGATAGTATTAAACGTAGCTTCATCAGGTAACGACTCTTGCTTTGCTTTTTACTGTCGTTTTTAAAATTTGTGTGCTCCTAAGTCTGTGTTGTTGACACAAAAAGTAGTAGAACAAATAGATTAATCGCCAATTCAGTTACTACAGCTATGATATTGTATAAGAGAACCCTGATTAGCGCAACCTCAAGGAGGGTAACTAACTCAATTTTTTGGTAATCCGATATGGCAGGTATCGCAGCTCTGCTTTTACCCGGAGGAAGAACTGCACACAGAAGGTTCGAGATACCTATTGAGTTTTTTGAGAATTCAACTTGTAACATTTCACGGAAAAGCCAACTGGCAGAACTAATATGAATGACTTCATTAATAATATGGGACGAAGCTCCAATGGACAACATGTTTGCATATGAAGCATTGGACAGAACGATGAGGGATATAATGGCGTTTGATGACCCCGGAGGCAGAAAGCAAGGTTTTTGGGGGGGAAGGTTGTGCTGCTTGGAGGAGATTTCCGCCAGGTTCTACCAATAATAAACAAGGGTTCTCGGCAAGATATTGTAGAAGCGTCAATTAGTAGATCTTATATTTGGAAAGAGTGCCAAATTTACACCCTAAAAACAAGCATGCGAGTCTCGGAAGGACAAAGGGAAGGACAACAACAGAAAAGGCACAAGCAGTTTAACGAGTGGTTATTAGCTATGGGTGGGGGCACTCTTGAAGCCAAAGCAAAGGGGAACGAGGACGAGGCAAAGGGGGAGAGTTAAAATGAATAGGAGAGAGTATTATCAATGCGAGTATTAATATTAATATATATCGATATAATTATAAGAGTGAGTATTATTGCATTGTCATAGTTAAAAGTACGTACCACCACTTTTAAATTGTCAAAACAAATGATTATATAATTCGAGAACAACAAGGGTAAATGAATTTAATATTGGTACACTTTTCAAAGTAGGAAGACTTGTTAATAAAATTAGTTCTTTACATAATATAAATACCATTCTTAATGATTTCATATGGTACCAATTTCATAACACAATAAAGATTTATAATAATGTCATAAGATACCAACTTATATGTTATAATCGGTGATACTACTACGTGCCCGTGCATCGCACGGGCCTTCCAATTAGTAGTAAAAATAAAAGCGAGAAGCACCACATTAATGATTCTACTTGTGGCTCCCAAAATCAAAATTAATCGTTTGGCCGTGTGCTTATTCAATGGAAGAGCACGTCTAAAAACAAACAGCACCTTCATCTCTCTTCAAACCTCTCAACCTTCTTCGTAAGACCTTCTCACCTTAGAATCTTAGATCATCGTATCGCATTTTAATTTATTCATTCTTAAATTCTTTGATTTGCTTCACATATTCATATTATTATTACTCTTATAATCATCGATTAGGGTTTCTATCAATTGTTTATTGATCAATTTTAATGATAATTCCCAGATTTCGTGTTTATTTGCAGGTTTTGTTAGAATTAGGGTTTTGTTGATTAATTGATCATCATTTCACATTTTAGTTTATTTTCATTTTGCTCTACGTATTCATATTGCTGCTAGGATCGTCGATTTGGTTTTGTATCTATTGTTCATTGATCAATTTTATTGATCTTCCCTGTTTTCGTGTTTATTTGCAGGTTTTGTGTTAGAATTAGGGTTTGGTTGATTAATTGATCACCGATTGCATTTTGATTGTTTTTTATTCTCTTTACGTATATTACTCTTAGGATCGTTGATTAGATTTTGAATTGATTTTTTGTTGATCAATTTTAACGATCTTCCCTAATTTCGTGTTTATTTGCAGGTTTTGTGTTAGAATTTGGGTTTGGTTGATTAAGTAATTGATTGATTGATAGAGTTAGGGAAATCTAGATTTAGGTGTATAGAAGTTTCGAAATTAGTATGTTAGAGCAACTGCTGATATTTACTAGAGGAGGGTTGATTCTCTGGACATGTAAGGAGCTTGGAAATGCTCTTAAAGGATCGCCAATTGATACTTTGATTAGGTCCTGTCTGTTGGAGGAACGGTCCGGATTGGCATCGTATAATTATGATACCCCTGGAGCAAATTACTCGCTTAAATGGACGTTTCACAATGAACTTGGCATTGTGTGTGGCTGTGTATCAGAAGATTCTTCATCTGCTCTATGTGGATGATTTGCTTTCCATGGTTAAGCGTGAATTCTCAGCGGTGTATGATCCTTGTAGGATGGATTATAGTGACTTTGACGATGTTTATAGGCAGCTTAGGTTGGAGGCTGAGGCTAGGGCTGAGGAGGTTAAGAAATCGTCTAAGTTGGGGGCGAGAAATGTTGGTAAGAAGCAAGATCAGGTGCAAAAGGCGAAGTATGATCAGGGTGGTAAGAGAAATGGTGGCGGAAATTTGAAGAGCGATGGTTGGGATGGCGATTTAGGGAAAGGGAATGTGTTGGGAAACGGTCATGTAAATGGGGGTAGCTTTGTTAAGGATGTGAAATCAAAGGGTGGTGTAAACCAAAAAGAGAATTTAGGCTCAGATAATGGAGCTTTTGATGTAAATAAGCTGAAAAATTTACGGTCTAAAGGTGTAAAGAAGAATGATACTGTTGCTGATACTAAGGGTTACAAGGCTGAGCCCAGTAAAAAGGTAACCAAGAAGAATAGAGTTTGGGGTGAAGCAAACCCACCTACTAAACTGGATTCTACGGATCCTGTCGCTGAAAACGGAGATAAACAAGTGAACATTATGCCAGTCAAAGAGGGTGAGAGTATGATGGACAAAGAAGAGGTCTTCAGTAGTGACAGTGAAGATGAAGACGATGCACAAGCTGGGAGTGACACTAAGGTGCAGACAAAGTCCAAGGGATGGCTTCCTTCTATGTTTCGGCGGTATGTTTTTTCTATTTTTGTTGCTTGAAATTGTGTGTGTTCACTTAAGCTGTTAGTCACCTGCTTCCTAAAAATTAATTGGTTTCATAACTGTTTCCGTAATCTTACAGCAAACTAGAATAAAGAATTATATAGGCGTAGCTGCATAGGCTATTTCCCTGACAACGAATACATTTTTTTTCCCTAAAGAACAAGCTTTTTGAAAGCAATTATATAGGCATAGTTGCACTTGATAGCACTTGCGATTGTTATTAAATCAAAGTCATGACACAGAAACGCAACCATTTTTTAGTTTTTATTTTGAGATTCCATGAACTGTATTTTGCCGTCTTTTGAGACGGTATTGGTTGCAGCTGAGAGTTTTCTTACTACGCCTGCTAAATCATTTTTTTGTTCCTGAAATATCTGTAGGTAGGAGCAGCATTGTCGATCGTATACATATCAGGAGCACCTGTCATGTTTGTGGGATGTGGACAATCATATACAGACTTGAAGAAGCTCAACGTCAAATCTATTCTGAAGACACTCCTCAAGTAGTGTTATTTGGATCAAAAACAAGACAATTGGGATGTCCCAACACTCGCTTAACAGCTTATCCTGTGTTAAGCTCCCACAATACTCGCACTACTTACAGACTTGTAAAAACTTGGCTGTGTAATTTCCTGTTAAGAGTTTTGAAACTGGCTTGTTCCTAAACTCGTTGAAATCTGTAAGCTTATTCTCGTTCTTTTCCGTTTGGTTTGGATAGCAAATATACTTTCTTGTATAGGTGATTCACTTTTCCAAACATCTACTTCTCGTTAAATTACTGCTAAACATCTACGAATAAATGACAAGCTTTTTGTTAGATCAAGTGTCAAACTCTTTTTTTTGCTTATATATTAAAAACACGAAAGAAGCATGTAGTAAACAGTAAAGTCTTGTTTATAACTGTTGTGGTTACAATGAATGAGTGGTGCCTCATCCCCCTAAAAAATTGTGGTTTAGATTGTTTTACCCTCTGTAAACTATTCTCATTTACAAGGTTGTAAATGAGATTTTGTGTGTAGTAAAATACCTTAAATACTCTTTTATAGTTTAATCGAATAGTGTTACCTTATTCGATAGAAAAACGATAATTGATTCCTTTGAAAAAAAATCCTGCTTACTCCGTAAAATCCATTCGAGGTCAAAAGGTCCAACAACCAACTATTGTGAATGATTGTCTAATTAATTAAGGATTTTTTGTCGAAATCTACCTTATATTTATGAATATTTGTAAAAACTATTGTTTCGGGTTGAAAACAATCAAGTCAGCGTTGCCCAAGCTTGAGTTGGGTCAATGTGCTTCTTTCGGATGTTGGATAGTTTGATGTCCCTTTGCCTCGAGCTTTGCCTGCACACGTAACACGCAGCGCCGGGGGCCGATGAGGTACGGTATCCTCAAATGTAAAGCCGGGACCTTGGCGGGTGGCTGGATCCCTGTCCCTCTCTTAGATGCTTTTGGTAGTCTTGCTTCTAGAGAGAGAATGTATTTGTTGTTGTTGTTTTTGTTGTTGTTGTTGTTATTGTTATGACTGATTGACTGAATGTGATTGTGATTGATATTACAAGGATCTTTTTGTCTCTATATAAGTTTCTTCCCTTGGAAGGAATCCAAGGGAAGATATTTATGTGGTAGAGGATGTGTACCTTACGTTCGACATGGCTGACATTCTAACCCGTTTAACCCGCCGATTGGCATGCGGGTCGGCTCGACTGAGCGCGCGCCCTCAATTTGCCCAGACAGGATGGTGTCTGAACCAGGCACCTGAGTGTTTGTTCCCTTTGGAAGTCGGGTTAACACGGTCCCCATGTTCAGGCAAGTTCGTAGGAGCTTCGTCGTTTCGAATGATGTTGCGCCTTGTGGCAGCTTGGGGCGGTCCATCTACTCCTCGCACTTTTCCTCTATAAATGCCTTTGATAAGTGAGTTCATGGGTTGATATCTTTTTGAGTTTCGCTTCCGCATTTTACTCGATAGGGTTACAGGGAATTTGGAGTGTGGAGTTCTTCTGATGTCGTCATCGAGAAGGAGCACTGTGTCCGGGAGTAGGCGGCCGGCCAGATCGGAGGAGTCGGTCACCTCTTCATTGTGTGCGCTGGTAGTTGTACCTGAGGAACGTGATGCGACTTCGGAGCCTATGAACCCTAAGTGGGAGCAGGTTTTGGATGTTCTTCCCTGTGTTCGGAGTCGGCAGGGGGATGCGCGTAACCGAGTAAGGAAGGCATTCTGGGATCTTCTCTTTGGAGATCGAAGATCGGCCGTTGTGCAGCCCGAGGCTATTCGGATTATATCCGAGATGGCAAAGGATGAAGATTTTGATGTAGCAGAGACGAAGTTCGCCGAAATCGCGCTTTCTCTCTCCAAGGCAGCTGGATCGCCTATCTCGCCGGAGTCCTAGTGTAGGAATTTTTGTCTTTGTTTGTAGTAGACAGCTTCGTGTATTAGGGAACAAGTAGCTTCTTCCGCAATATTTACACTTTCATCGCTTTTCTTTACGAGATAGAAAACAGTGATTCTTCTTCTTTCGCTGTGTGCCATATGTTTATAAAAGAATTTATTTTACTTCGTTTTTGTGGATGCACTCTCTTGGGCTCCCTGAAGTATACATTGTATCCTCTTGTTTCACCGATGTCGACTGATGCCGGTAGTGATACAGTTGTTACCCGGTCTGTTGGTGGTTCCTGTCCTTGTTTGTCAGGTAGTTCCTCACCGTCCACCGTTGGTATGCAGAGCCGATCTCCATCTCCTCACGAATTATCTCCTGCAACCGCTGTGGAGCTTAAGGCGGAATTGTCTAGCCTCAGCTCGACCAGCAGGGTCTTCGAGAGAGAGATGCATCGGTTGTAGTTCATGTTTCACCGCCTGAAGGGCAGTTTCCCCTGGGGCATCCGACGATGACCTCGATCAGGTCTTCCCTGAACCGCTGTATCATGGTTGTGAAGCTGGTTCGAAAATACAGGGCAAAGCTGACGGGTCGTCTGAGATGTTGGGTCGGCCGTGACTCGCTGGGCCAATCCTCCACGTTTGCATCAGAGGGAGGATTGGGCTCTCCGGTTATTGCAATCGCATAGGGTTTTTGCATAATCAGTTTCGCACTTTCGATTAGCGGAGATGGATTTCATAACACAACTTCTCCTTTATTTCTTCTTTTCTCGCCGTAGACCTCCTCCGTTGATCTCCGCTCCGGGGGGGGGGGGGGGTTCTACTTTACCAAGAAAATTCTTCTATAGATACCTCATTTCTACACCTCTCGCCAACCACCCAGTGATGATTGGGCCGCATGTTTGATACGCGGAACGATTCTATGACAGTTTGTAAGTTCATCAACAAGTGATAGCTCAAACACTCGAGTCAACCCCTTGGTTGTCATCTACGCGCCGATACGGTCATTTTGACAGTAATTAGAGTTCATTTGGAATCCGGGTCAAAAACCGCTTCATTTTCTAAAAACCTTTTAAATGCCGAGTCGGAATATTCCAGAAAGTTCTATAATTCTCTGGATAGTTATTCCTAATTTAAATTAATATTTTTAAGTAAATATCTTTCCGTATTTTGTGTTTTATGGAATAAGGAAGTATAGATCTACCGAAATTCCATAATAAAACGCGGAATTCTTTCTTGTTGAGGAGGAAACCTCTGGGGAAAGGACGCAACAGGTGCTTCGCCTTTTCCAAGGATCGCGGTAGCTGCTGCGCCTCTTCTCCAGCCCTCTTTTCACGCTTTTCAGAATATTTTCGTGATTTTTTTCCGTATCTGTGTTATTTCTAAACTCCTCCGCATGTTTAGTATAAATAGAGACCTTCGGTCTCCATATTTGGCACGCGAGTGTTCCGCCCCTTCTTTCTCTCTCTTTGCATTCTAGACCACGCAATTGCTTTTGACGCCTACGTGCTTGATCAATCGACCACGTAAGCTTAGATCCTTCTGAGTCCCAGTCACGTTGCATAGACCGACCAATTTGACCAACTCCACTTAATCAACTTAATCAATCTTTTAAATCCTCTAACAAGGACACTTTCCACGCATATTCGAGTCGAGCAATCACTAAAACGATAACTTTAGTCAATCTCGTTTCGTCAAACATGTAAGTCTGAGGGTGTAAATCCCATTTTATTTATTGTATCTTTTATTTTGTGTCATTAATATAAGATTTATATCAAGAGCACGTTCAAAAACCGATTTAAAATCCATCTTTTAAAACCAAATTTACAAAACAGCGGAGGTCAGACGTCGAGAAGAAACGCAGCAGCAGCTGCGCCTCTTTGAAGAGTCGTAGCATTTTCTGCGCCTCTTCCCGAGGCTTCCGCTGCTCCTGCTCTTCTTCTTCTTCCTCGACTTTCTGCAAGTTTTTCTTTCTTTCGTCTTTTCTTCGTTCTTTTTGTAATTTTCAGTACATAAATTATGTTTTAATAATTCCTTTTTATTTTAACGCTTAATTCGTCTTTAATCCCGAGTAATTCAATACTTGCGGGTGTTTTTGCCGTTTTAATTCAAATTGATTCTTCGAGTTTCAACTTGTTCATGTCGAGGTTCTGGAATCCTAACTTGATACATAAATTGTATTTCGAGTCCTATTTTGTCCTATTTTGTCTTAATCTAACCAAAAGTTTGTTCTTTTGTATTTCCGACATAAGACAGTCGTAATCATGTAAACCTTCTGTAAATTCTCATTTATTATTTCGTTTATGGCTTACCTAGATACATCTAACCGGTTAAAGCACTTCAATTCGAGTCTAATATCAATAATCTAGCTTAAATTTACCAATGAACGATAACATTGTTGCGGTTCTGACTTCACAGCCAGAGCCCAACTCAAGAACAGACGCAGAAAGTGCTCCGCCTCTTCCAGAGGATGCAGCTGATGTTACGCCTGTTCTGGGTTGGTCTCTGTCCCTGAACTCTTTCTCGCTTTGACGTAGTTCCTAATTACGGTTTAAATCAACTATTATCCGTATTATCTCCTCTAATCTGCCGTATTTTCGTATTTCTAGTTTTATATTCTTTTTTATTTTCTTCTTCGAAATCCCATCTTTGAGCGTGCTTTTGACGTAGATCAAATGAACTTTGTAATTATTGTAATTCATTTATTGTTTATGTATGATTTATTTACATGGCATTCACATGAATTGAATCTAACTTCCAACTTTGACCCAATTTGTTTGCTAAATTACGTGTTAACCGACATAGTCTAATTTCACATGCTAGGATTAATCTATGTTTGTTGCATTGCATGCATTACATCGATGACATATCAAATATGAAAAATTTCCCTAATCATTAGTAGAGGCCGCTATCGAGGCGGGCGAGGTTAGGTGTTCGAATTAAAGAGCTTCCTAATACGTACCCTTACTCCTTACTCCAGTTATGTTTGGACATCCGTGTCCATTGGCATCTTCGAGAGTCATTCTAGACATATAATGCTAAGGTTAACGAGTTCTTAGTGTTCATGGCATTACTTTGTGTCTTGACATGATACGAGGTATTCGAACGGTTTCCAATTTTTCCACAATAAATTTGGGGCGACTCCACAAATGCAGGTTTATTCAACCTTTCACCGGTTTCAATGCCTCATCAATCGGTAACGGCCCATGACGTGCTTTGGCAAACCAAGGTTCTGTGGGAGAAGTGGCGCCGCCTCGAAACCAACGCGCGGGTGCGTGCGGCGCGGGTGGCCCATGTCCACAGTCTGGCGACTCCACTGGGGATGATACACTTACGTGTTACCCAGGGTGAAACTTGAACAAGTTTAGGGAATAGTTTATACGAGACAGTTATCGATTTTCATTACTCGACCTTCTTAGGTCATTTCATCTGGCCTTTCTAGGCTTAACCCAAACCATTCGACCAATCGTCCCGTCTGGACGGTCCAAATTCCTATCTGGGCCTAAAGATGAATAGCGATTGACGTCAACCATACCACGATGCTTACTCATGTTTGTATAAAGAGCTTTCACTACTCGAGGAAATGGACTAGGAACTGACCTTACTCATGTTTGGCACGGACCTCTCCACAGACCAGGTTTTGATTGCTTGGTATGGCAACCCACCTTTTTAAGCCAAAACCCTTTAAATGCACTCAGCATACCGTTATAATGCCCATATGTATGTTTTTATCATATACGTGAGCTCCATTTTGTAAACAAAACCATGACGAACTTTTGTAAAGAAAAAATCCATTTTAAAATGTGAACATTTTCGAAAATGGCCTAAAATAGCGCAAAATAAGCCGAAACTCTGTCCAAATGTCGAGTCAAAATTCGGGCCTCAAGCCCATTTCAAAGCTCACTTCGAGTCAACACTCCTACAACTACACTATAGTTGTCTAGGACAAACATTTCAAAATTTGTCATTTTCAAATCCTACTTGACACAGTGGCACACACCCACTTCACAAGTCATGTCTTTTTGAGTAAGTGTGCGAAAATGGTCGATCGTGTTTTGATTCGTCATCGATTTCTTATCCTCACTCCAAAATGGTGAGAACTAGTCAAGCAAGCGTTAATGGTGAACCCGAACAGCCCGTAAATGGTAATGATCAAATCCTAGCTGCACTCCTTCGTCTCCAGGAAAGCCAAGACCAAGCTTATGCTCGCCTCAACGCTATCGGAAGGCCGTATTGTCGCTGTAGAAGCTAGACTTCCTTCTACAGAGGATCCCATTCCTGACATACTTGTACACGATAACCCTCCACCCTTTGTTGGACAACCAGAAGTCAATCTTCCACCAGGTCCTACTGAAGCTGAAAAGCGACTCCATTATTTGGAGGAGCAACTAATGTACCTCAAGGGAGATGACATCTATAGGGAAAACAGTCGCAAATATGAGGCAGTAAATGCTCAATTGTCAACTAACTTCAACATGACTGACATCCCGAAGTTTAAGGGGTAGGAAAACCCTTTGAACCATATTCGTGCATTCAAAGATTATATGTCTATCAAAGGCATTAAGCCAGAGATGTTCTTAAGGATATTTCCTTCATCTCTTGATACTATTCCTATGCAGTGGTTCTACTCCTTGGATCACAAGAAAATTGGTACTTGGGATGATGCTGGAATCGAGTTCACCAAACAGTATGCAGATAATGCTGAAATTCAAGTCAACATGCGCACTCTAGAGGTTCTTACCCAAAATGAGAAAGAAGGATTCACCGACTTCCTAAGTAGGCGGAGAAAGACTAGCACGCAACTCGTCGAACGCCCAGACGAAGCTACTCTTGTTGAAAAGTTACCAGAACATAAATTCTTTCAAAGACTTAACTGTGCTAGGAACAAGAATTGAAGACGACATCCGTAAGGGACTCTTGTCCAAAACGGCAAGTCGTGGATATCAAGGCACAACGAGTCGTTCTTATGGCTCCACTAGCAAGACCGACGAGGTCAACCTTGTCGGATTATCTACTAAGAAGAATAACCCGCAGAGGAAGTTCACCAATGTTGGTGACTCGTACTCCAATGCTCTAAAAAGATTAATGAAACAAGGTAAACTCCAACCCATAGGACCTACACCTGACCTAGAGAGGAAGTCTAAGTTCTGGGATGAGAATGCCTACTTCGAGTACCATTGAGGCAAAGGGCATGATACAGAGAATTGCTTCAAATTGAAACATGTCATTCAGGATATGAATGAAGATGGGCGCCTGCCTATACCTCCTGCAAGTAAGCCTAGCAATACTCAGAATCCTCTTAGAATTCTGATGATCACCGATGAGGAATCCAACTTTGATTGCTCACACCTTATCTCTCTAATCGAGGAGGAGATCAATGGAGTTTGGGAAGATGACGATGAAGATGTTTACCTCAAAGAACATCCTCTAGTCAAGGCTAGTAAAGATCAAGATATAGACCACCTTACTCGATCAGGATGTCCATATTAAAATGTCACTCAAGGACAAACAAGTGGTCCAGTTGCTACTAACACCAATGTCATCACACCAAACGATGGCGAAGATACTTCTCCTGGCCATTTAGTGAAGCAACTTCAAAAGACAAAGGCTGATCTTTCAGTATGGCAACTAGTGGCAAGTACATTTCCTCATCGCCAGGCTTTACTGCAAGTGTTGGCTAAATTGAACGTAGCACACGACTCTACACCCGATGATGACGTCAACCTAGTCTTCCAAGACTCAGTCAAGCTATGTAACCCAGTTACTTTCTTAGATGAAGACTTGCCTCCCTTTGGCATCACTCATAACCTCGCTTTATACATCACAGTCACATGCTTGAATAAAAATGTACCAATGACTCTGGTGGATGATGGTTCCGCAGTTAATGTCATACCACTAAAGACAGCATACAAGTTTGGCATGAAAGAATCAGACTGGACTCCTACTAACCAAGGCGTTCAGGCATACGAGGGGACGCAATGTAAAGTAGTGGGGCTGGTTAACCTTACTGTGGCCACTGGGCCAATCGAGTGAAAGATTAATTTTCAGATAGTGGCTATCGAGGCATCTTTCAATATACTTCTAAGTAGGCCCTGTATTCACGCTTCAAAGGCAGTGACATCCACCTTACACCAAAAGATCAAGATCCCTCTAGATGGCAAGGTAGTGACGATCACTTCGTCACCTATTAAGGTCGTAATAGAGAAAATGTCGAGCAACCATGTAGTAGCAGATCTAGTGTACGAGCTTGGAGGATTTCAAATCATAAACCTTATAGAGAGCGAGCTGGCTCCCTTATATTTCGACCCATACTCCAACTTGGTGGTCAACCATATACTCAAATCCCAGGGATACTTCCCAGGAATGCCACTGAACCCTATCAGAGAGAATACCTTTACACCTTTCAAGGAAGGTAATTCCCAAAAGATACCACTGGGCTTGGGGTACAAGCCCATGAGGGCCGAAATCATCGAAATGCTTACTCAAGTTCAGAATCGCAAAGGTAAGGGAATCTAAATGCAACCCTACCTTCCTACACTAAATGGTTACTTCGTTAGGGAAGGGGACTGTGAACATTTTCATGGATTTCCCGAACCTTGGAGATACAGGGGCATCCAACTAGCTAGAATCAAGGTCTTCCACGATTGCTATTTCATTCCTCCAGAAACGGTTCCTACCGTCAAAACTCGTCTGACATCTTGTCTCGACGAACAGGCCGTTAGCCTTCTGTTTGGAGAGGATCGATTCGTTATGGCAGCACATGATGAGATCATTACCATGATACTTCAAGATGACCATTTCAACCCTACATCACTGATCACTGACACCAGCTTAAATCAACAGAAAAGATGGAGAAAGTTGATCAAGTGGACCAACAATCAAGGAAAGCTCTTCAAGGTCACTACTGGAAAATGAGATATGTTCAAAGGAGAACCCGAAGACGATGAATTCGAGTCAGAGTTGGAATCAGAGTCAGAGTCGGAATCTAAGTCTAGAGAAGTCGCTAGAGAGTCTCCTCCTGTCGTTACTCCCCACCCTTTTGTTTCTCCTAACATAATATTGCCTAGTAATAGTAGCTTGGGGAATGTCCCAGCAAGTGTCCCTTTACCGCCACTGACTACTGCGCATATGGCTTCTTTGTTTCAGCTGTTTTCAAATATTAATATGAATAAATCTGATTCTACTTACTCCTTGTGTTATTCTGAATGCAATTCTATTTACGATGATAATAAGGATGATCCCGACGCAGACTCAATCGAATTACCTCCCTATATAATTAAGGAAATACTAGAAGAGGGGGAAGAGGCACCAGTCATAGAAAACACCGAACCTATCAACGTAGGAGCGGAATTAGAACCCCAAGAACTTAGGATAGGGACGACCCTAGACCCAACTGAAAAGGCCAATTTTATCAACATCCTACATGAGTTCAAAGACGCCTTCGCTTGGTCTTACAAGGACATGCCAGGGATCGACAGGGACATCGCAGAGCATCGCATTCCAATTAAGCCAGGTTTCAAACCTGTGAAACCGAAGCTTCGTCGGATGAGAATAGAGTGGGCCCTTAAGATTAAAGAAGAAGTCGATAAGCAATTCAAAGCCGGATTCATCAAAGTTTCCGAGTATTCAGACTGGGTGGCTAATATAGTCCCCGTACCCAAAAAGGAGGGGAGAATTCGAGTTTGTGTTGATTTTAGAGACTTGAACAAAGCGAGTCCTAAAGACGACTTCCCTCTACCACACATCGACATAATGGTAGATAATACAGCAGATCACGCGTTGTTATCCTTCATGGACAGGTATGCAGGGTATAACCAAATCAAAATGGCCAGAGATGATATATACAAAATAGCCTTTGTCACTCAGTGGGGCACACACTGCTATACTGTTATGCCATTCGGGCTAATCAATGCTGGGGCTACATACCAACGCACTGCGACTACTTTGCTACATGACATTATGCATAAAGAAGTGGAGGTGTACGTAGATGACATGATCGTCAAATCTAAGGATAGGAAAGGGCACATCGATAACCTTCGCAAATTCTTCCTCAGATTGCGCAAGTACAACATGAGGCCCAATCCTCATAAATGTGCATTCGGAGTAACATCAGGCAAGTTCCTAGGATACGTTGTCAGCCAGAGGGGAATAGAAATTGACCCATCCAAGATCAAGGCCTTAATCGATATGCCACAACCCCAAACAGAGAAAGAGGTTAGAGGATTTCTGGGCAAAGTGCAATACATAAGGCGATTCATATTAAAACTCACTATGATTTGCGAGCCTATCTTCAAAAAGCTCAAGAAAACGGACCATACGATATGGGACGATGACCGTCAAAAGGCATTTGACATGATAAAGGATATATTGGCCAAGCCACCAGTACTAATGCCTCCCTAACCAGATCAACCTTTTGGTTTATATCTGACAGTTACCGAAATAGCCATGGGGGCTATGCTCGCGCAGACTGTTGGAAAGGAAGAAAGAGCTATCTACTACCTTAGTAAGAAGTTCTTGGAGTACGAGAGTAAGTATACACCTCTTGAGAAGACATGCCTCGCTCTTGTATGAGCAACAAAGAAGCTACGCCATTACATGTAGCTACTCGGTCAAAGTGTATTCTAAAATGGATCCCGTCAAATACCTCTTCGAGAAACCCATCCTCAATGGACGCTTGGAAAGATGGACCTTAATGCTCACAGAGTTCGATCTCAAATACATACCTTTGAAAGTCATAAAGGGACGTGTCGTGGCTGGATTCTTCGCAGATAATCATGTCAATGATACGCAAGCAATAGATATGTGGTCATTTCCAGATGAGGATATTTTACAAACCAGTACAGATTCTTGGGATCTTTAATTGATGGGGCATCCAATTTGAGAGGATTCGGAATAGGAGTGTTGCTCATTTCTCCTGAAGCCGAGCATACACCACTTTCTGTTAAACTCGACTTCGAGGTGACAAATAATGCAGCAGAGTATGAAGCTTGCCTCATTGGTCTACAAGCAGCAGTAAGTTTAGGCATCAAGAAACTTCGAATTCACGGGGACTCATCCTTGATCATTAACCAAATCACTGGATCCTGGAAAATCCGAAGTAAAAGTTTAGCACCCTATCAGGCTAGGATAGATCAGATTGCTCAATTCTTCGATCAAGTTATTTATCTACACCTTCCTCGCAAAGAAAATCAGTTTGCGGACGCTCTTGCGAAACTCGCATCCTTGATTAATATGCCAGACAACATGGTTGAAATGCCTTGGTACATCGAACGGCGGTCAGAGCCAGCCTATGTACACTTCCTTTCAGATGAAGAGGAAAACCCAAAGGAACCTTGGTTCTAGGCCATTCTAAATTTCAAGCTCAATGGTACATATCCACCGGATATGGATAAGAGGGGACAACACGCCATACGCCTGCTTGCCTCTCAATACCTCCTCATGTAGGGAGAGTTGTACAAAAGAACACCACTTGGTGTCCCCTTACGTTGCCTTGATCATTCACAGACACGGAAAATAATGGAAGAAGTTCACGACGGAGAATGCGGTCCTCACATAAGTGGACCTATGATGGCAAAGAAGATTACGCGTCTAGGGTATTACTGGACAACAATAGAATCAGATTGCATCAAATACGTCAGGCATTTTCACAACTGCCAGATCTTCGGGAATGTGCAACAAGTCCCTCCCTCAATGCTATATACCATGACATCTCCTTGGCCATTTTCTGCTTGGGGAATAGACATCATAGGGAAGATCACTCCAGCTGGGACAGGAGGCCATTGTTTCATCTTAGTAGCTATCGATTATTTCACTAAATGGGTCGAGGCAGCATCCTATACTAGCCTAACAGCCAAACATGTGGCCAAGTTCTTACAAACCAGTATCATCTGTCGATATGGTTGCCCACATGAAATCATCAGTGACAACAGGTCACATTTTCAAGCCGAAGCTGCACAGCTGCTAGCCAAATATAAGATCCAGCATCACCATTCCTCGCCATACAGACCTCAAACTAATGGCACGGTAGAGGCAGCTAACAAAAATGTCGTCACAATCCTCAAGAAAATGATCGACAATTATCGCGATTGGCCTAGCAAAATACCCTTTGCACTATGGGGATATTGCACGTCAGTTAGGATGCCCACTGGGGCCACTCCTTTCTATTTGACTTGCGGCATGGAAGCTGTGCAACCAGTAGAGCTAGAGATCCCGTCTCTACGCATCCTACTTGAATGTCAAATCCCAGAAGCTGAATGGAATAGAGATAGGTATGACGAACTCGTCCTCTTAGACGAACGAAAGCTACGCGTATTATATAATGTGCAAACATATCAAGCACGCATCAAACAAGCCTTCAATAAATGGGTCAAGCCCAGAAATATCAAGGAAAGAGATTTAGTACTCAACTCAGTCAGAGCTCTCTTACCTGTCGATCCACGGGGAAAATTTAAACCTAATTGGGCAGGACCATTTTTGGTCAAGTCCATATTTTCAGGGGGTGCAGTTAAGATCACAGACCTAGACGAGAATGAGTTCTCTAATCCGACTAACATAGACCAACTGAAAAAGTACTACCCTTAGAATAGGATAAAACGCGCCTCGCGTGGCCCATGTGCCGTTCTTGCGACACGAAATAAACGGCCTCTGGCCCGCTAAAAAAGAATCTTATGACATTCCGCTCTTGCGTTTTGACATTTTGACATCCTCATATCATCAATTAAATTGAGTTGCATTTCCTTAGGAGTAAGTAAAGCACATGCTTATTTTCTAAGTTCATTGCAAGCTCTTGCTTCGAACATTTATTCTTTTACATTTTCTCGAACTACGCACAGGGTTTGATTTCATTTTTTCTAATGAATATGTAGGAAATCCTTTACAGGATGCAACCCGTCATTTCAAAATGTAAATAGAAGGACATTTGCAGGTTGCATTTGAAATTCGACAAGAATAAATAAAGAAAATTTGTGAAAGTTTCATAACTAATAAATCATTTATAAATAATAGTAGTATTTCAAATACATATAAATATTTTTTTTTAAAAAAATGCTGAAAATTAAAATGCTAGGCTAGGATTCTAAAAACCCCGCCGTTTATTAACACTCAAATAATAATAACTAATAATTTTTAAAAATGACTAAGACTACTCTTCCATCTTCCCCTTGCCTTTGTCACCTTTGTCAAAATTCTTATCTCGGCCATGAGCGGGGTGCTCTTGCGTTATCTCCGACCTAATCACTAACAGTCGTTCTCGCGGTCTAGCTTTCCCATTTCGATTCACCACCATCTTCTCGGCAGGAGCATTCTTTGGTTTCTTCGACGGACGAACAACCCGATATCCGGCCTCTTCTTCCTCCTCAGTTAAGTACCTTTGGTCCTCCTTCGCCACCTCGCGGATCTTGTAGTCTACGGGCTTGTGCCTCCTTAGCTTTTCACGCTTCTCGGGAGTGCCAGCTTTCCTCCACTGCAGATACGAGTCGGATGCCTATAATGAGCCAACCGACACGGGTATGGACAATATATTCCTTTGCGCCCAGCGATTAGCCCACTCTCGACAAGACTCCGAAGTATGCGCCAAGGCAGTTTGAGAGACATTGTCTAGCTTCGGGATTTTCTGTTTTAGGCCCACTTGCCTCATCAATCTCTCTGGAAAAGGATGGACCATGAATTCCAAGCCGGGAACGCGAATGGACCGTGTCGGATCCAAGGACGATACTCCAGTCACCGATCTGAGATGCCACCATGGCACTATCCACCTAATGAAGGGCCCATCTTCACTCTTCAATTTATTTTCCCAATAGTTGCATACTCGAGTGAAGTCCACCATGTATAGCCTTGTTC
The DNA here is from genome assembly GCF_048544455.1 of Silene latifolia. NCBI lineage: Eukaryota > Viridiplantae > Streptophyta > Magnoliopsida > Caryophyllales > Caryophyllaceae > Silene > Silene latifolia. The sequence goes on from NC_133538.1 coordinate 358,620,324, forward strand.
TCATCGCATTTGATCGGGAGCGATATCCTGTCACGTCAACTGGGGGCTCGATCAACCGCAGCCTTTCCGTCAGCCAGATCTGCAAAAAGGGGACGGGAGTCCGTATCATAACCGGCCAAAAAAAAATGGCCGAATAAGATGAAAAGACATGTTCTTACCTGTAAAATAACAGGACTCCCAAGATAAGGATGCTCGTGGTTCGCCTTCCTATTATCCAATCTAAGAATGGTCTCCCCTAGAATCAAGCATGCTGGGCTCCTGCGTAGTTCCATTTGCTCCACTATGCCTAAAAACTGAGGGTCACTCCTCATCTCTTTGTCCACATGCCCTCGCAAGACATAGCAATGAAGAAGGCAAAATCCATAAGCTCTGCACCTCGTTGCATAGGAGATAGTAGGATCCTCCTTATTTATGAATCGATCAACGAATTCAAACATACAAACACCTTTCGAGGTCACAAGACGGTCTACCTCAGCTTTGGTCAATCCAAGCAAGTCCCTGAATTTGTTTTTATATCCTTGAGAGCTAGGGGGTATAGCCGGAACACTTTCTGCATCCCATCCTCCAACCGCAGCAATTTCTTCAGCAAAAGGACAAATTTCGCCTCTCGGAAAGGCAAATACATGAAAATTCGGGTCCCAATATTCAAGACAAGCATCCAAGAGGGGCATAATTACCTTCACTAGCTTCAAACTTATGATGGATCCCAAGTTGAAAGCACGCATGTCGTGTTTCTCCACATCTATAAATTCATTCGTCCACTCCTTAATGTGATTTTCAAAGGCATCCATGTTTTGTAGGAAAATTTTGAGAAGATAAAGGAGGTTTTATGTAAACGACGGAATCAAGGAAGAGAGAATTGTAAGAATAGAAGCTCAACCGAGGTCTCTATTTATACTATTCGCTATTTTCTACTTTCAGCTGAGGACTGACTAACTGGAGAAAAGACGCAGCAGTTGCTGCGCCTCTTCGAAGGATCGCAGCTCCTGCTGTGCCTCTTCCCCAGTCTATTTTCCTCGTTTGACAGCCACGGGATCTTTCCTAATCTATTTTATGTAAATTTTCCTATTCCTATAGGGATTTATTTCGGTAATTCCGAATAATTACCAATTTTATTTTTCCTAATCTTTTACGGGTTCGCTTTTCGAGGCAAAATCGACACTTTTGCCAAATACGCACACTTACTCATTTTCTCTTTTTCTTTTTTTCGGGGAATCATTTCACTCCCTCTTTTCAACTTGTTTATGATATACTTAGACATTTCTTTTAAATTCTTTTTTAGGGGGGAGCCCTTCCTACCGTTCGGTCGCGTCATTTTTGTCCATTTTTGGGCACTTTTTGCTTTTTTTGTCCATTTTCGGGCACTTTTTTCATTTTTGTCCATTCTCGGGCACTTTTTTCATAAATGTCTATTTTTGGGCACTTTTTTCATTTTTGTTCATTTTCGGGCACCTTTTTTTCATTTTTGTCCATTTTCGGGCACCCTTTTTGCTTTTCTTTTCACGCTAATTTAGGCCATTTATCTACATGAATTCCTTTTGCTATATGTTTTGCTTGTGATTTCCTATGTGAATTTCGGCAGCATGACGGCGTAAACTGTCACATGCCAAACTTATTTTTTAAAGCTAACCTGCAGATACAGCAAACACCCAGCAGCAAAGGCACGCAGGCCATCATATATACAACCAAAATGCAAAAATATACATCGAGATACGGGCTCTTGCCCAAAATGACATCCAAAATGTACAAATGTACAAACAACAGTCAGCAAACTAATCCTGACGACCTCTCAGCTCAGCCACTGTTGCCTCAAGGGCAGCGATCTCAGCATCTCTGGCCTCGAGCTCCCTCACCAAGCGGGTCGTCTCCTCCTGGGATTGCGCCAGCTCATGCTCCAAGCCACGCTCCCTCTATGTTGGAGTATGTGTCCTCAAAGATAGTGCGATCATATTATTGAAACTCATGATAATAATACGTAAAGGGATGATTCATTTATATATGTCAACTGATCAACATTAATCGGTAATGATTGGCTGACTAGAGTTTGACATTACTGTCGTTTGACGGTGGTGATCAGTTGATTCATTAAGGTCACACCTAAAGGACGATTCCCTTAATAGATAAATTAATTAATTGTATATTGATACAGATTAATTAATTCCTTAAAATTGAACAATTTACATATGTTAGTAATTAAAATGTTAAATTACTAAAACTTTGTCTATGAAACAATTTAATTAAGAGTGATTGGTTAATTATAGTTACAATATGTTGTAGGTTATATTAACATGACCCATTTTATATACTTAGGATTATGAATTACTAGCCAATTGTTATATGTAATTAAATTAATATATATAATGATATTTAATTGTTAAATATGCATTAATGTGATTAATAACATGCTACATTTTACATGTTACACATTGTATGACAAAATGACAATTGAAAAAAATAAAATGAATTCCATCTTACATGGGGGGGGGGGGGTCCAGTTTTATGAGTGTTTAGGGTTTAATGGTTAATTATTTTTTAATTGTTAAGAAACACAATGATTACAATCTATGCCTAGACCACACCCTAACTCATTTTGATAAGAACAATTGCAAAAGTAGAAGGGCATGCATTGGCTCCTTTGCCTACTCCCTCCAATCGGTTTCTCCACCCCCGAATAAGAATAAGAAATGTTCTTATTCTCATTATTCATTCTTACCTTTTGTTTTAGAAACACCTCCTCTCACATTCTCTCTTCTCTCTAAAATTAGTTTTAGCCATACATTTGGTCAAAGATCTAATATTTATTTATATTACTAAAGTAGTAATAAGAAATAATATTAGATTAATTTTAAGGTTTCTAATAATCATATCTAGTCAATATATTATTAGATTTACGGGATAGTTTTGGTGCAATCAAGAGGAGAATCTCTAGTTTGGGCTTTTTGGAAGATCATCCATAACCTTGTAGTTCAAGTACAAGTGTAGGAAGGAGTCCTCACTTGTGCCCTAATTCCGATCTCTACAATGTAAGGGACATTGTTTTTGCTCTTCTCTTTATTTTATGTTATGCATGCAATAGTTCCTTATCTAAATCGATGAGTAATTTAGATCTATAATTAAATGAATTTAATTAGAGGGTTAAGAATCCTTTCAAGTGGTATCAGAGCTTAGGTCGTTGCATGCATAATCGGTTTATAGTTTTTCCGAGTTAAATGTAAAACATATAAAACTAGATATTTTGTGATTTATATAATAAATTCACGAAAATTATTTGCATGTTATATATTCGGGTCCTAATATATATTTAGGTCATTTTGATGATTTATGGAACATAGTTGCTCATTTTTATGATTTTTAGTATAAAAATAACATTTTAATGAGTAAAATGGCATTTTTAAACTAAAAATAGTTAAACTTTGAATCTGACCACGAAATTTTAGTATGACATCACATGCATATTTTAATTATTTTATGTAAAATTTCGGATTAATATGATTAGTTTTGCATGATTTATAATTTTTATATGATAAAAATGGTATAAATGGAGGTTATATGACTAAATATGGTTAAGCTTCAAATCAGGCCACGAAATTTTAATATGTTGTCACATGCATATTTTACTCACTGTGTATAAAATTTGAGATAAATGTGATTTATTTTGCATGATTTATTAATTTTTATGGTAAAAATGACATAAATAGTGATTATTTTAGCAAAAGTAGCTAAAATTAATTTCATGGCATGAGAAAATTATTATAAGTTGCATATATGTCCCACATGAAAGATCTAAAGTTGTAAAATTGATAGGATTAATTTTCGTATACTTTAGGAATTTTATTTGATAAAACCGATAAATTGCAAACATATTTTTCTCTAATTGTTTCGAAAATTTTAACCCTAATTGTGACATTATGAGTGTCATGGTAATATTCCAGAATGTTCAAAAATTTAAAATTCAAATTTTTATATTATTGTAAATAAATTTGGATTTATATCATAAAATGTTATGATTTTAGGGTTAAATATGAGCAATATAGTAAAACCAAGTTGAATTATTGTCAAAAATTAGTGAAGACTAAATTTTGAGTCCTAAAACAGTTAGAGTAATTATCTTGGACTTAAATTTGATTTAAGAATCTTTTTTGTGATTTTAATTAGTTATTATCACGCATTTCCGTAAAACCGGGTGGATATACGATATAAGTTTAAATAGGGCGATTTGGCACATATTTTGGCATGTTAGTTACATATTATAATGCTGCATTTTTCTTTGATGAATGTCATATTTCATTTATATAATTTTGAATTATGTAATTTTATCTTAGTATGGCCTTAGTTTTAATCGATATTTCTTGTAATGTAAGGGAATATTGATTCGGTTGCAATTTTATGTGAACTCGTATCACTTTTATTTTTTTTACTAGATTTTATTTTACAAATGTATAATAGGAAATGCATTGTACATTTTATTATTATTATTTGTAATTCCGGAGTTTCCAAAAGACGGTGCCATTCGGAAAAGAATTCCGATCAAGACGGTGTTTATCCTTGGGAGACGTGTAACATGAAGATCCAAGGGACCAAAGGAGTTGGTTTCCGAATTTGTAATAGAATATAATATTTTCTATTTTAGGAAAGACCATACTAGGAAATTTACTTTTATTTATTTGCTTGCTTTATATGTTTGCATGCATTGCCAAATCGCCATAACTTCACATGCATATTTTATCGTCTTTTCGACTATTGTCAATTATAATTATCAAGTATTTATCGACTTAGTTCACTTAAAGATGATAGATAATAAATCGACAAAACCTCTCACATATTTAAAATTGAGATTAGCCTTACCAAATAGTAGGACTCACGAACCCCTTTGACATTTGGGGTAGATTCGGTTTCCCGGGGTACTTTCATTTTTTATTGGGTAATTGGGGTAATAAAACGTTATTACACGTGAAATTTGGTTGGACTCAACGGGATATAAAGACTAGTCTTATGTTCTGGGGCTAGAGATGAAATTTATGAAATTCATCGACCGAGAGTTCTCTAGTAGAATCAATTAAAAAGTTAATTCACCAAATTTGCATAAGTATGGGATGTATCGGTTTCCCCGTGCCCATATTTGTGTGAAGATGGATCTCGGAATCATTTATATAATTTAGGTGCGAGGTCATTATATAAATGCATAATTTTAAACCTTGTTAAAAATGTTTACAAGTGAAATGATAAATGTTAATTATTTCCTTCATTTCCTTTTTGTAGTCAATTTTAATTAATCGCAATGACAAGTTCCGGCACTCCCGCAACTCCTATTTCATCCGCACCACCTCTCTCAAACGTTTCTTGGCTCCGATCCTTCATGGATCGATGCAAACTAAAAAAGAATGGTTCTAACTTCGCCGATTGGGATGCGCAACTTCGCTTGGCCGCGGAAGGTGATGATAAGATCAAATACCTTACCGTGGGTCCTCCCGCTACACCTAATGCTAGGTCATCCGCTGCTGTTAGGGAGGCCTATGAGGCCTACCAAAAGGAATCGGCCGCGATCAAGAATGTCTTGATCTTCTCTATGGAAGCCAATCTCCAAAGGAGTGCTATAAAGATAGGCACCGCCTATGAGATCTAGACCAAGCGTGTGACCATGTTTTCACAAGCTCTTAGGATCATCCAATATGAGGCGGCCTCCGCATTCTTTGAGCAAAACATCAAATAGGGTCAAAAGGTTAGCCCTCATGTGCTTAAGTTGATTGAGCATGTTGAGACCCTCAAATTGCAAGGGGTTGAAATTCCCGAGCAACTCGTTATTGACCGAGTGCTCCATTCCTTGAACCGCATCAAAGCATATGTTCAGTTTAGGGTAAACTACAACATGCAAAATATGAAAACCTCTCTCCATGAATTGCACAACTTGCTTGTGCAAGCCGAGAGACATGGGGTCTAAATGTGAGTACGGCCAAGGATGTGCTCAATATTAATAATAAGAGCAAAGGGAAATTCAAGAAGAGCGCTAGCAAGGGTAAGAAGCCTACTCCCAACAAGGGCAAAGGGAAAGCTATTGGGAATAGCTTATCCAAGCCCAAAAAGGGTGCTTCTTCCGAGGATAAGTGCCACTATTTTTGTGGTACGGGCCATTGGAAGCGTAATTGCCCGAAGTATCTAGGAGATGTCAAAGCTGGACGTGTGACTCCAGTAGGTAATAAATTCTCAAATCTAGTGTGTTATTGATATAAATCTCAACTTTGGTATTTAGATACAAGTTGTGATTCTCACCCCTTTTTAATGTAATTTAGGGCATGTGAGCAAAGACAAAGGCAAGGACAGGCAAGCTTAAGGAAGATCTTTAACAACGGATGTTAAGGCAGTCACCCATAGTAGAAGACCTATGGAAGCTTGGCTTTTATTTTGTATTGTCTTCATAATATTATTGTATTTTGACTTGTTGTTTTAGAACTCCTTTTGATTTCCGTGTTGGACATGGAAATTTGTTTTATTTCCATTTTGCAAACAATGGTTGTATGGATTTTAGTGACTTGGCTTTCAACCCAAGTCATTCGGTTTATAGAATTTATGTTTCTAAAACTTATCATTATACATTACTTTGTCAATAACGTAAAATAGATAGACTCTAATTGATCCTATAAGGATGTAATGATTGGATCATTATAAAGAGTACATAGGTAATGAATTTATTCTCCCTAATGGTATTATGACTAAATGTCACAACTTATTTGATAAAAGTTAGATCAAATGTAAAGTCAAACCGAGTTTCCAAACTCAAATTGGAAATTTACGAAACCAATCGGTCCTACTGATACCTGTCGAAGTGAGTATCAAAAATAATATTTATAAATTCCGAACTACTACTAGCAAGCGGTAGTAAGGGTCGAACCACAGAGAGGCGGGGGAGTTATAGTTGCTTTTATTTCAGTCTATCGGTAATCAGTTGTGGGGGTTTTGATATGGAAAGAATCTAAGTCTAAATGCGAAAATAAATGAGCAAATAACAAAAATAGATGTAAACTAATGATAAAAAGGAGCTAGGATGATCGGGTCACTGCAGCTACGATGGCACATAAGTCTAGGTAAGTCTCGAAATACAGACGTGGGTGATGGGGAAAACAAGTCCTCTCGGTCCATGTTAATTAGTAACTACCTCTCGGCCTATGCTACTAATCCCTAAGTCTCATTAATACTAACTCTCGTTCTTGACTAATGATTCCTAATGCAAACCAAATTACATTATCTTTCGATCTAGCAATCTAGCCGTCTTAAATCGTTAATCTAAGTCCTTCCCTATCTTTCGATCTACGGGTTGGTCAAAACTAAGCATCTAACAAGTCTCCGCTAGGTCTCATTGATAGATATTGCACTTAACGATTCAACGAAGCAAATCAAAACACGAAGTCGATCGATCGACCAGCTACTCGGTCGATCGACCAGCGAACTCGATCGATCGACCAGCTACTCGGTCGATCGACCAAGCCCTAATCCGAGGGTCACCTATTCGTATGCCATCTACGCTAAGTTCGCCTACATCCTAGCAAGGGTGAAATTAGCTACTCATGTCTATGACGAAATGAACAATAAAATTAAGGCATAAAGCTCTTTAATTCATGATTTAAATAATTAAACAAACAAATAACAACAAACGATAAATTCGGCTTCGGAGGCTAATCTATCAAATCTAACTACGAGAGGAATTAAAAGCAATAAACTGAAATTCGAACGAGAGAGAATACCGTATGAAATTGCAGCGAATAAAGATCCAAAAACCGAATGCCAAAGTAACTTTCTTTGAAGGAAATAATTGTAAACTAAAGAACCCTAATTACTAATCGTCTAGAACTGATAAAACTCAATGCATAAAACTTGATGTCAGGTTACGTTATATAGAAATCTCACGTAACATTATTCCTAAACCTAATATATATTGGGCTTCCTTATTCTCGATCTTTTATTTTGCGTCGGACCGTTGTTGATCGATCGACCATAAGCATCAGTCGATCGACTAAGTAGCAGCGAACAGTAGCTACTGGAACCCGTGGGGTGGTGGATCGACCACTTGGACCAGTCGATCGACCAAGAGTCTTTGTCTGAGAATAGCATTCTGACGATTCCTGCAGCGCGCACCGATCTTAAAACAGCTGCCATTTCTTCGTTACTTGGTCAAATCAAGCGTTCTACGCGGCGTTGGAAAGCTAAGAGGATAAGCTTTCACCCCCAATTGGAATCACTTGATTATCAGGTCTAGAACTCGAGATATAGCCATCTGAATCAGGCTGCAATGTCGAGAAGCACTTCTTTGCTTCTTAAACTCGTACGCACCCTTGCTTTTGCTATCTTTAGGCCTTGAAACGCGCACCAAGCTCATTCCTCGAGTCAATACTCCATGTCAAATGCAATGCTAAGTACTTAGGGACGGATTCGGCTTATTTCCCACTGAAATCTTCATATTCGTACAAAATCACAAGAAAAGGAAGAAATACACGAAACAAGGGAAATAGCAGCATAAACTACTCAATTGAGCTCTGAAATGCGTGTAAAATAGGGTGTAAAACATCATATAAATGACACGCATCAAACTTCCCCAAACCAAACCCTTGCTTGTCCCCAAGCAAGAACTAGACTCGATCTAATGACCTAATGGAACGAGTTCAATCTCAGAGCGAAATGCAAACTGTTAAGCCTAAACCAATTTAATGCAATAACTAACAATCAATTAGCAATATGAATCATGCAAACGAGTTATGTAGTCGTCAAAAACTGCTGAACCATCAACTATAGAGACTTATCAAATTGGACTCTCGCGGGTCGCTCAAATCACTCAATGAATACGGGTGAGTATATGTAAAAGAAAATAGAAAGAAATATTATTGTAATGACTCTCACCTAACTACGACCTATAAGAACATGCCTGCAGTCTAATATGAAAATGATCTCTACAACCGTACATATGCATTCCAACCAAACAAATGACCATGACACATGCCGAGGTAAATATGGATATGTGAGGTAATGGGTAAGAAGGGCTAAAAAGAATTTGGATATGAGGAGTAATAAGCCAAGCTAGTAACTTCAATCCAAACTATAAGCGAATCCCAACTTCAAACTCAATGTAAATGATACAAGACGGTGCCAATTCAAGGCACAAAGCTCACAACCTCCATAAAAGTTAACTCCCCAAAAAAATATAAATGACAAAATGGGAGTAGAAATCACCAACTCGTAACAAATGAAGCATGTGATTTTTCGAACTTTCTTTTTCTCGGGCTGCAGTCGATCGACCAATATGGTCAGTCGATCGACCAGCTTCTACAGCACTCGTCTCCTTTTTCTTTTCTTTCTTTTTTTTGAATCATTTTTCCTTCTCTTTTTTTTTTCTTTTCTATTTTTTTCTTCTTTCTTTCCTTCCTTTTTTCTTTCATCTTCCCAACATCATCTCAAAATGAGCATATAACCAAATCACAATAAAACATTCCCAAAAATACAAGTACTAGCTCGGATAAGGTAGGCTAATTTTTAGACTGTAGTTTATGGGACAAAAGAGGCTAAATTTGGCTATGAGGGGTTCATGGGCAAAATAAGAAAAGGGAAACCTCTACCACATGTGTCAACAAACCACAAACCGAATGCATACAGGTATTAAGCAGATTAAGTTCATATTTATGCACATTTATGTAACATGTCTCATAAGGAGTAACTACTCACATTCCTAAATGAACTGGTCATGAATGACACCAGTTATATAAGGCTTTAAAACTCAGAAAATATGATGTAGCTTGCCAAAAATCTAAGTCAAGTCTCAAGTCCAGCAAGAAATTTAACGAAAACTCGTAGACTATGCATATATGATTCTACTAACAACATGTCAATTAAGCAAGGCTTAGGCATAAACAGATGAAAATGCAATGTCATCATGGAAATACTACCGTTCCGACTCGACCTATATGCTAAAATAAACGTGCATTTTTGTTTGAATTTTTGAAAATTTTTCATTTTTTTTTTTTGGATTTTGTATTTATGAGAAATGAAATAAACAAATGCAAGACAGAAATGTAAACGTGAATGCAAGCAAATGAAATGCAACGCAAAACCCTTCCCCAAACCAAATCGCACAATGTCCCCATTGTGCAAAATCATGTAATGAAGAAATGAGAAATGGGAATTTGCGTTAAATTAAACAAACAAGACATGAAGTGGAAATCGGGAACTCACAAGACTTTAGGCGCGCGGCAAAAAGGAAACCTCCCAAACCAGCGTGAGCTAGGAGGTTTCGATGAGCAAAGATGCTACCAATAGGTACCTGAAAAGACAAACAAAAGATACCGCGTGTAAAACCGAGAAAACAATAATGAAGCGGCAATTATGTGCAAAAATGAAAAACAAAGAAATCGAAATAAGACGGAAAATAAAGAGGAGGAGGAAGACTCCTCAATTCCGCGAAACGATCAAACACAAGCGGGGAATGATCAAAAATAGGTACAAAGACGAACATGGTCGATCGACCACATCACCCGATCGATCGACCAAAGTGAACGAAACGAAGCTCCTGGAATTCGTAACTCGGTCGATCGACCATACTTGGCGGTCGATCGATCGATAATTCTTTGTAACTTTTCTCGATTTCTTCGAATTAGCTCAATAACTTGAGCTAATATGGTCTATAAACCTGTAAAAACACATAATATGGCGCCCAAAATTGCGCACAACCCAATTGTAAAGTCTAAAGTCTATAAAAATCCTAAGCAAGGGAATTAAAATGCGAAGTTTCGCGCACACAAAAAACGATAAAAGGTCTAAAAGCAATAAAATAGATCAACGGAAACTGCGAAAAATCTCCGACCAAGGCTTCTGCCTACATGAAGTAGCTTCCGCAGTGCTCATCTCGGAAAGGGACTCCACTCTACTCCGACTGGAATACTCAATGGGTCATCTCTAGCATCTTCCCAAGCATGGCCATCATCTTCTAGCTTCTCACACTCAAGATCTGACTCCGAAATTTTGACTGGCTCCTTCTTCTTGGGCTCCTCATCTGGCTCCTCGTCCGTGCCATAACTAAGACATCCTAGACCGCCTCTTTGAACAATGGGCTCCTTCACAGTTGAGCGATTAGCGGTTCCTCCTTCCCAAACCATTTCTGCAATACTCAAAACAGAAGAATCTTCCTCCAATTTGCTCCCAATGCGGGGGCGGAGGTGTCATAACGAGGAATAGGTACGGGCAAGGGAGTAGGAGTGTCGATAATGACAACATAAGACTTACGAGTAGAAATCACATTACAAGTCACAGGACACATAGCATCTTTCTTCCTATAAGTCTGGGCAAAACTAATGGATGCTTCCCTACTTTAAAGGTCGGTGTCCCCGAGCCAACATCAATAATCGCACCGGCGGTGTGCGGGAAGGGTCTACCCAAAATGATAGGAATATGAGCATCCTCGGGTATATCTAGTACAAGAAGTCAACAGGGGAAGAAAAACTTTCCTATTTGCACGAATGTCTTCTAAGACTCCTATAGGCTGGACCGAACGATCGACCATTTGCCTTTGTCATATTAGTGACCGCAAATCTAGTCAATCTTAATCTCCTAGCAAGACTCAAAGGCATGACACTAATACTAGCCCCTAAATCACATAATGCCTTCTCGATTGAAAGGTACCAATATTACAAGGACTGAAAAACTACCCGGTCGGCTAACTTGTGTGGGGCGGTGTGAGTCAAATAAGAGCTAGATTCTTGATTAAATTAACGAGACTCGACCCTATCAAGTTTCCGCTTTTTATTTAAAAGCTGCTTCATGAATTTCATGTAAGCGGGAACTTGATTTACCAACTCAAGAAAAGGTACTTGCACATTAAGTCCATGAATGACATTTTTAAATTTTTCAAAATATACCTCATCCTTCGTTGGTACTAGCCTCTCTGGATATGGGGGTGTCGAATTAGCTTAGCCTCTCCTCTAGGTCTCTTACACCGGCATCGGTGGACTTAGGCTGAAGATCCACCACTTTCTCCTTGTTGAAGCTCGAACCTTCCTCGAGGCACCGTCTCGAGATATGACCCATTAATCGACATCGGGTCATACTTGGGAACCGAGACCCGACCCATCGATACTCGGGTCTTGCCTCAATGAATTCGGAGTTGTCGTGCCCGAAATAAGTGATCCCTCAAGTTGTCGGCATTGGAGGCGAAAAGACTCACCTACAACGGCGTCGTCGGTCGATCGACCATGCATGTCGATCGATCGGCCGACTTCTACTGAACGATGGGCTGGCCAGTATGTTGCGGACTGGTCGATCGGCCAGGGTGATGTGGTCGATCGGCCGTGATTCTACTTGATCATCTTTTTCTCTCCTTTTTCTTCTTCCCTTTTTCAGCGACTTTCTCGGGTTCATCGAGAGCAGCGGACCCGCTCCTCGGCGTCATTGCATGTATACGGTCTCAATACGATTCGAGAGTGAAACCGACTTGGTATCTCACTGCATTTTGATCCAATGTTGCAATATGAGATACCGGCTTCGCGACTAAGACTGATTCGCGCATTGCTTTTACGTACCTCCACCATAAGCGGTGCACTAGACTCGTCAACTCTGCGACTTCGTTTTTCAACTCTTCTTTGTGACGGAGTGGATGGTGGTGGGGCTTCATAAGGAGGCTCATATGGTTGATGCGGTGAAGTAGGAGCGTAGTTATATGAATTGTCCAGCTGAAGTTAATGAAAAGCAAACATCTTCTCCTTAGGGTGCCCGCATGCATCGGATGTGTGTCCCGCTCGCCGCATCTCCCACAAAATGGAACTGTTTGCTCTTGAGAATGGAACATGTGTGGATCCTTACGAGTCTTTGCTGATAGGACTGTAGGACCTAACAAAACAACACTAAAGAAGATGGTAAGAACTGCCTCAAGGTACTCAGTCTTCCCTTGAGGCGAAAAAAAATAGACTAAAATGAAAAACAACTACAACTAGTGCTGCCTCCCCGGCAACGGCGCCAAAATTTGATACCTGTCGAAGTGAGTATCAAAAATAATATTTATAAATTCCGAACTACTACTAGCAAGCGGTAGTAAGGGTCGAACCACAGAGAGGCGGGGGAGTTATAGTTGCTTTTATTTGATCTATCGTAATCGATTGTGGGGTTTTGATATGGAAAGAATCTAAGTCTAAATGCGAAAATAAATGAGCAAATAACAAAAATAGATGTAAACTAATGATAAAAAGGAGCTAGGATGATCGGGTCACTGCAGCTACAATGGCACATAAGTCTAGGTAAGTCTCGAAATACAGTCGTGGGTGATGGGGAAAACAAGTCCTCTCGGTCCATGTTAATTAGTAACTACCTCTCGGCCTATGCTACTAATCCCTAAGTCTCATTAATACTAACTCTCGTTCTTGACTAATGATTCCTAATGCAAACCAAATTACATTATCTTTCGATCTAGCAATCTAGCCGTCTTAAATCGTTAATCTAAGTCCTTCCCTATCTTTCGATCTACGGGTTGGTCAAAACTAAGCATCTAACAAGTCTCCGCTAGGTCTCATTGATAGATATTGCACTTAACGATTCAACGAAGCAAATCAAAACACGAAGTCGGTCGATCGACCGAGCTACTCCGGTCGATCGACCAATGACTCGATCAATCGACCATTACTCGGTCGATCGACCAAGCCCTAATCCGAGGGTCACCTATTCGTATGCCATCTACGCTAAGTTCGCCTACATCCTAGCAAGGGTGAAATTAGCTACTCATGTCTATGACGAAATGAACAATAAAATTAAGGCATAAAGCTCTTTGAATTCATGATTTAAATAATTAAACAAACAAATAACAACAAACGATAAATTCGAAGCCGGAGGCTAATCTATCAAATCTAACTACTGAGAGGAATTAAAAGCAATAAACCGAAATTCGAACGAGAATACCGTATGAAATTGCAGCGAATAAAGATCCAAAAACCGAATGCCAAAGTAACTTTCTTTGAAGGAAATAATTGTAAACTAAAGAACCCTAATTACTAATCGTCTAGAACTGATAAAACTCAATGCATAAAACTTGATGTCAGGTTACGTTATATAGAAATCTCACGTAACATTATTCCTAAACCTAATATATATTGGGCTTCCTTATTCTCGATCTTTTATTTTGCGTCAGACCCGTTGTTCAGTCGATCGACCATAAGCATCAGTCGATCGACTAAGTAGCAGCGAACAGTAGCTCCTGGAACCCGTGGGGTGGTGGATCGACCACTTGGACCAGTCGATCGACCAAGAGTCTTTGTCTGAGAATAGCATTCGACGATTCTGCAGCGCGCACCGATCTTAAAACAGCTGCCATTTCTTCGTTACTTGGTCAAATCAAGCGTTCTACGCGGCGTTGGAAAGCTAAGAGGATAAGCTTTCACCCCCAATTGGAATCACTTGATTATCAGGTATAGAACTCGAGATATAGCCATCTGAATCAGGCTGCAATGTCGAGAAGCACTTCTTTGCTTCTTAAACTCGTACGCACCCTTGCTTTTGCTATCTTTAGGCCTTGAAACGCGCACCAAGCTCATTCCTCGAGTCAATACTCCATGTCAAATGCAATGCTAAGTACTTAGGGACGGATTCGGCTTATTTGCCACTGAAATCTTCATATTCCTACAAAATCACAAGAAAAGGAAGAAATACACGAAACAAGGGAAATAGCAGCATAAACTACTCAATTGAGCTCTGAAATGCGTGTAAAATAGGGTGTAAAACATCATATAAATGACACGCATCAAACTTCCCCAAACCAAACCCTTGCTTGTCCCCAAGCAAGAACTAGACTCGATCTAATGACCTAATGGAACGAGTTCAATCTCGGAAGCGAAATGCAAAACTGTTAAGCCTAAACCAATTTAATGCAATAACTAACAATCAATTAGCAATATGAATCATGCAAACGAGTTATGTAGTCGTCAAAAACTGCTGAACCATCAACTATAGAGACTTATCAAATTGGACTCTCGCGGGTCGCTCAAATCACTCAATGAATACGGGTGAGTATATGTAAAAGAAAATAGAAAGAAATATTATTGTAATGACTCTCACCTAACTACGACCTATAAGAACATGCCTGCAGTCTAATATGAAAATGATCTCTACAACCGTACATATGCATTCCAACCAAACAAATGACCATGACACATGCCGAGGTAAATATGGATATGTGAGGTAATGGGTAAGAAGGGCTAAAAAGAATTTGGATATGAGGAGTAATAAGCCAAGCTAGTAACTTCAATCCAAACTATAAGCGAATCCCAACTTCAAACTCAATGTAAATGATACAAGACGGTGCCAATTCAAGGCACAAAGCTCACAACCTCCATAAAAGTTAACTCCCCAAAAAAATATAAATGACAAAATGGGAGTAGAAATCACCAACTCGTAACAAATGAAGCATGTGATTTTTCGAACTTTCTTTTTCTCGGGCTGCAGTCGATCGACCAATATGGTCAGTCGATCGACCAGCTTCTACAGCACTCGTCTCCTTTTTCTTTTCTTTCTTTTTCGAATCATTTTTTCCTTCTCTTTTTTTTCTTTTCTATTTTTTTCTTCTTTCTTTCCTTCCTTTTTTCTTTCATCTTCCCAACATCATCTCAAAATGAGCATATAACCAAATCACAATAAAACATTCCCAAAAATACAAGTACTAGCTCGGATAAGGTAGGCTAATTTTTAGACTGTAGTTTATGGGACAAAAGAGGCTAAATTTGGCTATGAGGGGTTCATGGGCAAAATAAGAAAAGGGAAACCTCTACCACATGTGTCAACAAACCACAAACCGAATGCATACAGGTATTAAGCAGATTAAGTTCATATTTATGCACATTTATGTAACATGTCTCATAAGGAGTAACTACTCACATTCCTAAATGAACTGGTCATGAATGACACCAGTTATATAAGGCTTTAAAACTCAGAAAATATGATGTAGCTTGCCAAAAATCTAAGTCAAGTCTCAAGTCCAGCAAGAAATTTAACGAAAACTCGTAGACTATGCATATATGATTCTACTAACAACATGTCAATTAAGCAAGGCTTAGGCATAAACAGATGAAAATGCAATGTCATCATGGAAATACTACCGTTTCGACTCGACCTATATGCTAAAATAAACGTGCATTTTTGTTTGAATTTTTGAAAATTTTTCATTTTTTTTTTTGGATTTTGTATTTATGAGAAATGAAATAAACAAATGCAAGACAGAAATGTAAACGTGAATGCAAGCAAATGAAATGCAACGCAAAACCCTTCCCCAAACCAAATCGCACAATGTCCCCATTGTGCAAAATCATGTAATGAAGAAATGAGAAATGGGAATTTGCGTTAAATTAAACAAACAAGACATGAAGTGGAAATCGGGAACTCACAAGACTTTAGGCGCAGCAAAAGGAAACCTCCCCAAACCAGCGTGAGCTAGGAGGTTTCAAAGATGGCAAAGATGCTACCAATAGGTACACGAAAGGACAAACAAAAGATACCGCGTGTAAAACCGAGAAAACAATAATGAAGCGGCAATTATGTGCAAAAATGAAAAACAAAGAAATCGAAATAAGACGGAAAATAAAGAGGAGGAAGACTCCTCAATTCCAAAAAAACGATCAAACACAGCGGCGGGGAATGATCAAAAATAGGTACAAAGCGCGAACATGGTCGATCGACCACATCACCCGATCGATCGACCAAAGTGAACGAACGAAGCTCACGGAATTCGTAACTCGATCGATCGACCATCTTTTGCGATCGATCGATTGCGATAATAATCTTTGTAACTTTCTGATTTCTTCGAATTAGCTCAATAACTTGAGCTAATATGGTCTATAAACCTGTAAAAACACATAATATGGCGCCCAAAATTGCGCACAACCCAATTGTAAAGTCTAAAGTCTATAAAAATCCTAAGCAAGGGAATTAAAATGCGAAGTTTCGCGCACACAAAAAACGATAAAAGGTCTAAAAGCAATAAAATAGATCAACGGAAAACTGAAAAATCTCCGACCAAGGCTTCGCCTACATGAAGTAGCTTCCGCAGATGCTCATCTCGGAAAATGGACTCCACTCTACTCCGACTGGAATACTCAATGGGTCATCTCTAGCATCTTCCCAAGCATGGCCATCATCTTCTAGCTTCTCACACTCAAGATCGACTCAAAATTTTGACGGCTCCTTCTTCTTGGGCTCCTCATCTGGCTCCTCGTCCGTGCCATAACTAAGACATCCTAGACCGCCTCTTTGAACAATGGGCTCCTTCACAGTGGAGCGATTAGCGGTTCCTCCTTCCCAAACCATTTCTGCAATACTCAAAACAAGAATCTTCCTCCAATTTGCTCCCAATGCGGGGCGGAGGTGTCATAACGAGGAATAGGTACGGGCAAGGGAGTAGGAGTGTCGTGTGACAACATAAGACTTACGAGTAGAAATCACATTACAAGTCACAGGACACATAGCATCTTTCTTCCTATAAGTCTGGGCAAAACTAATGGACTGCTTCCCTACTTTAAAGGTCGGTGTCCCCGAGCCAACATCAATAATCGCACCGGCGGTGTGCGGAAGGGTCTACCCAAAATGATAGGAATATGAGCATCCTCGGGTATATCTAGTACAACGAAGTCAACAGGGAAGAAAAACTTTCCTATTTGCACAGGAATGTCTTCTAAGACTCCTATAGGCTTGGACCATGAACGATCGACCATTTGCACTGTCATATTAGTGACCGCAAATCTAGTCAATCTTAATCTCCTAGCAAGACTCAAAGGCATGACACTAATACTAGCCCCTAAATCACATAATGCCTTCTCAATTGAGAAGGTACCAATATTACAAGGGACTGAAAAACTACCCGGGTCAGCTAACTTGTGTGGGGCAGTGTGAGTCAAATAAGAGCTAGATTCTTGATTAAATTAACGACTCGACCCTATCAAGTTTCCGCTTTTTATTTAAAAGCTGCTTCATGAATTTCATGTAAGCAGGAACTTGATTTACCAACTCAAGAAAAGGTACTTGCACATTAAGTCCATGAATGACATTTTTAAATTTTTCAAAATATACCTCATCCTTCGTTGGTACTAGCCTCTCTGGATATGGGGCTGTCAGAATTAGCTTAGCCCTCTCCTCTAGGTCTCTTACACCGGCATCGGTGGACTTAGGCTGAAGATCCACCACTTTCTCCTTGTTGAAGCTCGAACCTTCCTCAGACCGTCTCAGATATGACCCATTAATCGACATCGGGTCATACTTGGGAACCGAGACCCGACCCATCGACTCGGGTCTTGCCTCAATGAATTCGGAGTTGTCGTACCCCGAAATAAGTGATCCCTCAAGTTGTCTGGCATTGGAGGCCGAAAAGACTCACCTACAACAGCGTCGTCAGTCGATCGACCATGCATGTCAGTCGATCGACTGACTTCTACAGGAACAGTAGCTGCTGTATGTTGCGGACTGGCCGATCGACCGGGTGATGTGGTCGATCGACCGTGATTACTGCTGATCATCTTTTTCTCGCCCTTTTTCTTCTTCCCTTTTTCAGCAGCTTTCTCGGGTTCATCGAGCGGACCCGCTCCTCGGCGTCATTGCATGTACGGTCTCAATCGGCTGATTCGAGAGAGTGAAAGCCGACTTGGTATCTCAAATGCATTTTGATCCAATGTTGCAATATGAGATACCAGCTTCGCGATTAAGACCTGATTCGCCGCATTGCTTTTCTGTACCTCCACCATAAGCAGCTGCACTAGACTCGTCAACTCTGCGACTTCGTTTTTCAACTCTTGCTGTGACGGAGTGGATGGTGGTGGGGCTTCATAAGGAGGCTCATATGGTTGATGCGGTGAAGTAGGAGCGTAGTTATATGAATTGTCCAGCTGAAGTTGATGAAAAGCAAACATCTTCTCCTTAGGGTGCCCGCATGCATCAGATGTGTGTCCCGCTCACCGCATCTCCCACAAAATGGAACTGCTTGCTCTTGAGAATGGAACATGTGTGGATCCTTCTGAAGTGCTGCAGATAGGACCTGTAGGACCTAACAAAACAACACTAAAGAAGATGGTAAGAACTGCCTCAAGGTACTCAGTCTTCCCTTGAGGCGAAAAAAAAATAGACTAAAATGAAAAACAACTACAACTAGTCTTTGCCTCCCCGTGAACGGCGCCAAAATTTGATACTGTCAGTGAGTATCAAAAATAATATTTATAAATTCCGAACTACTACTAGCAAGCGGTAGTAAGGGTCGAACCACGAGAGGCGGGGAGTTATAGTTGCTTTTATTTGATCTATCGGTAATCAGTTGTGGGGGTTTTGATATGGAAAGAATCTAAGTCTAAATGCGAAAATAAATGAGCAAATAACAAAAATAGATGTAAACTAATGATAAAAAGGAGCTAGGATGATCGGGTCACTGCAGCTACGATGGCACATAAGTCTAGGTAAGTCTCGAAATACAGTCGTGGGTGATGGGGAAAACAAGTCCTCTCGGTCCATGTTAATTAGTAACTACCTCTCGGCCTATGCTACTAATCCCTAAGTCTCATTAATACTAACTCTCGTTCTTGACTAATGATTCCTAATGCAAACCAAATTACATTATCTTTCGATCTAGCAATCTAGCCGTCTTAAATCGTTAATCTAAGTCCTTCCCTATCTTTCGATCTACGGGTTGGTCAAAACTAAGCATCTAACAAGTCTCCGCTAGGTCTCATTGATAGATATTGCACTTAACGATTCAACGAAGCAAATCAAAACACGAAGTCAGTCGATCGACCAGCTACTCCGATCGATCGACCAACCTGATTTCGATCGATCGACCACTACTCGGTCGATCGACCAAGCCCTAATCCGAGGGTCACCTATTCGTATGCAATCTACGCTAAGTTCGCCTACATCCTAGCAAGGGTGAAATTAGCTACTCATGTCTATGACGAAATGAACAATAAAATTAAGGCATAAAGCTACTGAATTCATGATTTAAATAATTAAACAAACAAATAACAACAAACGATAAATTCGAACCTTCGGAGGCTAATCTATCAAATCTTACTACAGAGGAATTAAAAGCAATAAACTGAAATTCGGAACAGAGAATACCGTATGAAATTGCAGCGAATAAAGATCCAAAAACCGAATGCCAAAGTAACTTTCTTTGAAGGAAATAATTGTAAACTAAAGAACCCTAATTACTAATCGTCTAGAACTGATAAAACTCAATGCATAAAACTTGATGTCAGGTTACGTTATATAGAAATCTCACGTAACATTATTCCTAAACCTAATATATATTGGGCTTCCTTATTCTCGATCTTTTATTTTGCGTCGGACCGTTGTTCATCGATCGACCATAAGCATCAGTCGATCGACTAAGTAGCAGCGAACAGTAGCTACTGGAACCCGTGGGGTGGTGGATCGACCACTTGGACCATCGATCGACCAAGAGTCTTTGTCTGAGAATAGCATTCGACGATTCCTGCAGCGCGCACCGATCTTAAAACAGCTGCCATTTCTTCGTTACTTGGTCAAATCAAGCGTTCTACGCGGCGTTGGAAAGCTAAGAGGATAAGCTTTCACCCCCAATTGGAATCACTTGATTATCAGGTCTAGAACTCGAGATATAGCCATCTGAATCAGGCTGCAATGTCGAGAAGCACTTCTTTGCTTCTTAAACTCGTACGCACCCTTGCTTTTGCTATCTTTAGGCCTTGAAACGCGCATCAAGCTCATTCTTCGAGTCAATACTCCATGTCAAATGCAATGCTAAGTACTTAGGGACGGATTCGGCTTATTTCCCACTGAAATCTTCATATTCCTACAAAATCACAAGAAAAGGAAGAAATACACGAAACAAGGGAAATAGCAGCATAAACTACTCAATTGAGCTCTGAAATGCGTGTAAAATAGGGTGTAAAACATCATATAAATGACACGCATCACCTACCACTTCATACTAAGAATTGTGTAGCTTATATATAGAATTAGTCTATCAAAAGCTAGATTACAAGGTCTTCAATAGATCATTTAAGGTCAACATGTGTGACACAATGCTCCCTTACCATCATAAGTACAAAATTGACTTATAGAGCTATCTTTCAAGAAAATAGATGTATTTTTCAAAAGATAGAATGGGAGAAAATTAGTCACAAACTAAAAACTAGTAAGGAACTAGTGAGCACTAGTGAGGAGACCAAAAGAAATTGTTCTTAGGTTAAATATTAAGACTAGTGTGGAGACCAAAAGAAATTGTTCTTAGGTTAAATCTTAAGACTAGTAAGGAGACCAAAAGAAAGTGTTCGTGATATAATGAGATTATGATCTATTGAATGGTTGTACTTAGAAATTTCAATCTTGTTGCATAAAAGCCTTACGACCCAATATGGAATATGTGCAATTAAATAAATTTATTTAGAGTTGTTTGGACCACTCCAAATTAAATAGGACTTTATGGTAAAGAGTTGCATAGATTGACATGATGATGTCCACAAAGCTAAGTTAAAGTGTAACTATGCTAAGATCCAAGTTATCGTTGATACACCTCATTATGAGAATAGATAATTCAGATGTTAAAACCACTTTCTAAATGGGCATTTAGAAAAGGGTGTGTATATGACATAAACCTAAGGTTTTGATCGACAGTTAAGGTTGTCATGTTTGGAGTGGGAGTTGAGGTTGTTGAGGTTATCATGTTTGGACATGAAGCTTAGTGGGAGCAAATGCTTGGACATAAAGCTCAGTGGGAGTTAATTGCTTTCCACATCTTGTATGTGGATGACAGATTACACATTGAGAATGGTGTATGAAGGAGTGTTTTGCAAATTCATTTCCAATTGAAAGAATTGTAGGAGGCATAATGCATAATAATATCCTAATCTATTGAAATAGATACGAGGGGATATTGGCGTAAGAATCTTATATTGATAAAGGCTCTTCATTTGTTTAACATCAACAAAAGAAAGGTTATTCATATCGATGAAAGTGGAATCACTGTGATTGAGTCATGGTCATTCAGTAAACCTAAGAGTTGTTGATTGCATGAAATTAATTACTAATGTTTCCGCCATTAGACGGATCATGTATGCCATAATGTGCACATGCCCGAATGAATCATATGCTTGGAGCATGATGAGTCAATAATAAGTTAATCCAAATGAATTTCATTGGAAAGCCTTCAAGAACGTCTATTAGATTCTCAAGGAGAACTAAAGATTTATTCTTGTGTTTGGATGTGATACTGAGTTATGTGTTAAAGGTTATACAAACCCGAGTTTCCAAACTTGTAAGGATTTATCGAAAACCTAGGCAGATTTTATTGACTTAGGAGTAAGTGACTCGAAAACATGTTTGAGGGTCAACCATTGCGAATTCTATAAATGGAGTCTGAGTACATTGTGATGAGGTGGTTTATAAAGAGACAATGGGTAGATCCTTCCGCTAAGTATTTTATCACAAGTTATATGATGACAGTGGGAGCATCTTTCAAGTTAAAGAGCTCAAGTCTAAGAAGAAGTCTAGACATGTACTTAGAGAAGTTCATGACATTAGAAATGACATTGAATAGAAGGAAAAAGCAATTCATAAAGTTGGACTATATGGATACATGGTATGTCCACTAACCAAACTTTTATTGCACTTTGACAAGTGTAAAATGTGCACTTTAGATTATAAGATATGAAGTAGTAATATGGTATTGACTATTCATGTGAGATAATCGCATTTATCGTTTGAGTTTCTTAAACTCGTCCATTACTTTGTTATATCCAAATAGGTTGTGGAGAAGATATTGAACTCTATTAAAGTGAACTGGATTAACATAGTAATTGCCCCTAGTTACTTATATGAGGTGACGTCTCTAAGTGACTAGAGTGTGAGTCGATTGATGGCAAGTTCAAGTGCCATAAGGTCATAAGAGATGACTAGTCGATCATATAGGCAGACTGTTAGGGACACTCTGTCGGGCAGTGACCGCTTATAGAGTTCTGGTAATTCATATAGCCTGGTCGTGGAGAGAGCTACTATAGTATTCTTTTGAGTCAATTCTTTGACTAGAGACTGTTCGCCCAAGTCGACACAGTTTCTGATTGGCCTTGATTTACGCTCTTCGACTGTCGTAAATGAAGTCAAATGGGTATCTTTTGGACCATGATGAACTGTGGTTGTACGAAGGGAATAGTACGATAGGAATTGTCCACCCCCTTGTCAGGGTTATTTAAAATCTCAGGGCCACTCGAGGAGTAGTGAACTAAAAATGCTTGGCCACGCTCGGAAGGTATCTACGGTAGATAATTCCGATCAGACAGTTACTCTCCAGATCGAGGAAACCACTCTTGATATGATCACATGCAAGTACGACCTGCAAGACACCTTGCATTGAGTGGGAGATTGCAATAGGACAAGAGAATTGGTGACGCACACTTGTCTCGGACAAGTGGGAGATTGTTGGAGTATGTGTCCTCAACAATAGTGCTATCACATTATTGAAACTCATGATAAGAATACGTAAAGGGTTGATTCATTTATATATGTCAACAGATCAACATTAATCGGTAATGATTGGCTGACTAGAGTTTGACATTACTTTCGTTTGACGGTGGTGATCAGTTAATCCCTTAAGGTCACACCTAAAGGACGATTCCCTTAATAGATAAATTAATTAATTGTATATTGTTATAGATCAATTAAATCTTTAAAATTGAACAATTTACATATGTGAGTAAGAATATATATATATATATATATATATATATATATATATATATATATATATCTTATTGTAATTCGATTAAATAAGATTCATTTTAGTAATTAAAATGTTATATTACTAAAACTTTGTCTATGAAACAATTAAATTAAGAGTGATTGGTTAATTATAATTACAATATGTTGTAGATTATATTAACATGACCCATTTTATATACTTGTGATTATGAATTACTAGCCAATTGTTACATGTAATTAAATTAATATATATATAATGATATTTAATTGTTAAATATGCATTAATATGACTAATAACATGCTACATGCTACATGTTACACATTGTATGACAAAATGACAATTGACAAAAATAAAATGGATTCCATATTACATGGGGGCACCGGTTTTATGGGTGTTTAGGGTTTAATGGTTAATTGTTTTTTAATTGTTAAGAAACACAATGATTACCATCTAAGCCTAGACCACACCCTAACTCATTTTGATAAGAACAATTGCAAAAGTAGAAGGGCATGCATTGGCTCCTTTGCCTACTCCCTCCCACCGGTTTCTCCACCCCCAAATAAGAATAAGAATTGTTCTTATTCTTATTATTCATTCTTACCTTTTGTTTTAGACACACCTCCTCTCACATTCTCTGCTCTCTCTAAAATTAGTTTTAAACATACATTTGTTCAAAGATCTAATATTTATTTAGATTACTAAAGTAGTAATAAGAAATAATATTAGATTAATTTTAAGGTTTCTAATAATCATATTTAGTCAATATATTATTATATTTAAGGGATAGTTTTGGTGCAATCAAGAGAAGAATATCTACTTTGGGATTTTTGGAAGATCATCCATAACCTTGTAGCTCAAGAACAAGTGGAGGAAGGAGTCCTCACTTGTGCCCTAATTCCGATCTCTACAATGTAAGGGACATTGTTCTTTCTCTTCTCTTTATTTTATGTTATGCATGCACTAGATCCTTATCTAAATCAATGAGTAATTTAGATCTATAATTAAATGAGTTTAATTAGAGGGTTAAGAATCCTTTCACTTTACACAGGAAAATGGAGCTATATTTTACCTTACTTTACTTCGCTTCACAAAATTGGAAATGATAAAGTAAAAGAATGGGTACGAAAGGTTTATACTTGTCGCCCCGAGCCACCTCTGAGAGCCTCGATGGCTGTAGCTCACAGCCGGTTGGCCATCCTCCACCGCTCCACGTGCCTAGACGGTGCCACCTTTATCCAAAAACAGAAAAGGTTCAAGCAAATGCATTCCTATGTAGTAAAGCAGGAAATACAAAAGATAGCCAAAGCTGGGGGCTTACCCTCCTCACGATATGCTGTCACTCGTCCAAGCCAGCGTCAGTCACCGCCTCGCTGAAATCCCGGATCTCCGAGATCACCATCATGCCCGCCAAGTCAGTGTACTCCAACGTCTCTGGAAAAGCTGGGGGCTCGACGCCCGCCACCTCGATCTCCTGCAAAACTCAAGTGATTCATTATTTTGGTGATCATTCATCATCTATTAGGTTTATCAAAGACAAGTAAACAGTAGACATGCTTACCACGATCGGCCAGTACGCCAGCCTCCGGCGAACAAACTCAGCGTACTCCTCACCAAGAAGGAAGAAGGCGTCACCACTCGCGCCAGCCAGGTCAGCTGTCCTCTCAGCCTCTGAAGGCTCCCTAAACATCGTTCGTGAAGGATCGATAGGGACCGTAAAAGCGTCACAAGAGCAATGCCGAGCCAAACTCTCACCCAAGTACCACACAGGCCCCATGGGCGTCGTCAACAGCAACCGACTCGAACTCCGAGGACGGAGAACCTCAGCCACAAAGGCTGGAGCCCCAGAGTAGCTCTCCTAAGGCCGGGACACCCACTAAATCAAGAAAATGAGGGGTCATTCCTATGATCATCTCTAAATGAAGAAAAGATAAGTGAAGATCAAAGACACTTACGCTGTCTAAATTCAGGTCATTCACGCCCCTCCGACAGACGTCGTAAAAAGACCGTTGGCTCTTCCGAAAACACACTATCCAGTCCCTCACAACGGGGTACTCTCTCGGTACGTCCGCCACCCTCGTGAGCGCGAAGCTAGGAAATTAGGAGTACACCCACGCCTGCAGATAAAATAATAATAATTACAAATCATTCTCTGAAAAAATGATCTTCTATACTCTAAAAATGAAAAATAGGATCTTTCATATTTTCAAGAAAGGTTCATACCTTCAAGAGAAGTCCAGGACCGACAGTGGCAGGAGAAGTCCTCTTCTCCATCAACTCCGGACAAACCATGACCCTCATGTAGCGCGTGAGGACCGCAAAGCTAGGAGTAAGCCAGTCCCAATGACCTAGGCTACTCAAGTCAGCAAGGAACGAAAGAAGCTTTGTCAACAGCCTCTCACCCTTGTCTCTGAGGTAGATCGAAGACAAGAACCACCACAACCACAAATGGCCCGCTACTCAGTAGTACAAGGTGGAGGAGGCACCATGCGTCCATCCATCCTCACCCTTGCCGGAACCCTGCCGCCGAAGTAGTCCCTAACGTAGGTACTCGGCACTAAACCAGGAACTTAGGCCACGCTTGCAGCCAGGTTCTAGCCAACTAGACTCCTCGCCTTAGCCGAGTTTCTCCTCATGGCCACCGTCGGCCACACCAAAGGCTCCTCCCCACACGAACAACTCGAGATCTTGCCGTAGTCCTCCAGGGTGACCCCGATCTCTCCAAAAGGCATATGGAAAGTCGAGGTCGTGTCCTAGAACTGATCAATAAAGGCTCAAATCAGGCTAAGGTTTGCCCGAATCTTCCTCTCCTTGATCTCCCTCCAGTCTCGTACCAAGGCACCGAAGGCTCCCTGCTCGATGATAGCCTTCTCCTCCTCCGTCAGCTGCCTGAAGGTGTCCATCATCATCGTGTAACCGGAGAAGGACCTCATGTTCCAAGCCTCCTGTATCAATTCGAAAGAAAGCTTTCCTAAGCATAGCAAATGACAAGAAATAAGGAAATAAATGAATAGGAAATGACAAGTGAAAGCTTACCATGCTCCTCGCTATCCTGTACGACAAGTGGGTCTCTTCCGCCCAAATGAGATGTCTCCCATCCCATTTCTCGGCCCACTCAGGTGCTCCTGCGAGCTAACGGCCACCTCGTCCTAGGTTGGCCCTCCGCACGGCCTCCTCCTCTACGTCTTACTCCGCCTCCTGAGTCGCTCCCAGAGCAATGTAAGGCTCAACTTCAATCTCCATGGCGTCTCTCCCCGACATAGAAGGTATGTCCTCTGTAAATCAAAGTAAACAAAGCAATGCTAAGCGTGTTTTCAAGCATTTTCAAGCGTTTCAAACGTTTAAAAGCGGCATTTCTAGCCATCTTTGGCCATGCTTTCCAAAGTTTGGTCACACATGTGGTAGTATGAGTCAAGACAAGCCTAAGTTCAAGCCTAGTTGCGGGTTTGAGTAAAAAATTGGGCAGCATTTCGCTACAATAGCAATTATGCCATGCAAAAGTGTCATGGAAAAGCTGTCACAAATCAAAAATCTGGCATGATAGCAGGTTTACCCATTAATCAAGAGTTCCAAAACATCAAGTTTCATCAAAAATGGGCTAGCATAAGGCCATTTTTGAAGGGTTTTGCGGTTTAGCAGAGAGACCGTCACATTTCGCCCCCAAGTCCTTAATACTTGACGAAAATTCGAAAGGGATACATGGTTTGCTCCTAACATGGTCAATTATTCATTTCTAATGTCAATTTCATGAGACAAATCCATTTGAGACAAAAGCCCCAAATTTTCGACAAAATGGGTGTATGAACCCTAATTTTCGACCCATAATTGAAGCTCAAATGCAAATTAAAGAAAGTACAAGATACATACCTTGGTTAGTCATGGTCTATGGTAAGATTTGATCACGTTTTGATGGAATTTGGTTAAGTTTTATCAAGAAACGAAATGTTTTGTCTTTTGAAATGCATAACAAAACATGGCTTTAGTCGGGTTTTTACCCAGAAAGGGACGAACCCAGGAAAGGACGCAGCACTTGCTGCACCTCTTCCAAAAGTCGCAGCTTTTGCAGCGCCTGTTCTGCAACAATTTTCCTCAAAATTCGTTGAAATTCGTTATAAGTTCGTTATTTATGGGGCCAGGCTTCATGCGCCTCTTCCCCAGCATATGGCTCCTTTTTGGGTGTTCTCTTCGTCCGAATCGGTATTTTCCCCTCAACAGACTACAGACAACCATGACATTTTGTTTCCCAGCGAGAATTCATGATTACCAAATACAGTTCATGAGCTTCTCCTCTTTATCGTAATTTCGTTTGTGATGACCCGAGCGAATTTTTTCCTCAACGGTGCCAAGGGCGCGCCGTTGTCGATCAGATACCTTTTCTCCTCAGCGGTGCTAAGGGCGTGCCGTTGTCGATTGGATACCTTTTCTCCTCACCAGTGCCAAGGGCGCGCCATTGTCGATCAGATACCTTTTCTCCTCAGCGGTGCCAAAGGCGCACTGTTGTCGATCAGATACCTTTTCTCCTCAGTTGTGCCAAGGGTGCGCCTTTGTCGATCAGATGCCTTCCATTTCTCCTCAGCGATGCCAAGGGCATGCCATTGTCGATCAGATGCCTTTATTTTCTCCTCAGCGGTGCCAAGGGCGCGCCGTTGTCGATCAGATATCTTTATTCTTCCCCACGGTGTCAAGGGAGCGTCGTTGTTGACTCAGGTATGGTTTCTTCTTATGGCTGGCGAGCTTCCTTACGTAGTCTAATGGACTTTAAACGACCCTCCCTGATAGTCGACAGACTCTAAAATGTTCCCAACGGCAGGTCCTTGGTTCAGACCCCTTGAGCCGCCTCACGTCGCCATAGTCATCAGGTTGTAATCTTTGATTGACCTGATGGCTATACTTTGACTTTCGCCTTGTCCAAGCCTCAATTAAAGTGGGGGCTCTGTATATACCTCATTTCTACACCTCCCGCCAACCACCCAGTGATGATTGGGATGCATGTTTGATACGCGGAAAGATTTTATGACAGTTCTTTTGTATTTCCGACATAAGACACTCGTAATCATGTAAACCTTCTTTAAATTCTCGTTTCTTATTTCATTTATGGCTTACCCAGATACATATAACCGGTTAAAGCACTTCAATTCGAGTCTAATATCAATAATCGAGCTTAAATTTACCAATGAACGATAACATTGTTGCGGTTCTGACTTCACAGCCAGAGCCGAACTCAAGAACAGACGCAGGAAGTGATGCGCCTCTTCTAGAGGATGCAGCATATGATGCGCCTATTCTGGGTTGGTCTCTGTCCCTGAACTCTTTCTCGCTTTAACGTAGTTACTAATTACGGTTTAAATTAACTATTATCCGTATTATCACCTCTAATCTGTCGTATTTTCGTATTTCTAGTTTTATCTTCTTTTTTATTTTCTTCTTCAAAGTCCCGTCTTTGAGCGTGCTTTTGGCGTAGATCAAATGAACTTTGTAATTATTGTAATTCATTTATTATTTATGTATGATTTATTTACATGGCATTCACATGAATTGAATCTAACTTCCAACTTTGACCCAATTTGTTTGGTAAATTACGTGTTAACCAACATAGTCTAATTCCAAATGCTAGGATTAATCTATGTTTGTTGCATTGCATGCATTACATCGACATATCAAATATGAACAATTTTCCTAATCATTAGTTGACGCAGCTATCGAGGCGAGCGGGATTAGGTGTTCGAATAAAGAGCTTCCTAATATGTACCCTCACCCCTTACTCCAGTTATTTCTGGACATCCGTGTTCATTGGCATCTTCGAGAGTTATTCTAGACATAGAGTGCTAAGGGTAACGAGTTCTTAGTGTTCATGTCATTACTTTGTGTCTTGACATGACATGAGGTATTTGAACGGTTTCCAATTTTTCCACAATAAATTGGCGGCGACTCCACAAATGCAGGCTTATTCAACCTTTCACCGGTTTCAATTCCTCACCAATCGGTAATGGCCCATGACATGCTTTGGCAAACCAAGGTTCCGTGGGAGAAGTGTCACTGCCTCGAAACCAATGCGAGGGTGGCCCATGTCCACATCTTCTCATAGAAAACAAAAATGGCCACCACGGCCCTCGTAATGCTTTCTTATGGATTTTCTCTCTCCATTACTTGTTCGGTTTTAGATGAGAATTTTGCGCAACATCCAACCCGTGTCGTAACGGTGTTGTCGGATGATCTACCACCTTGTTGCACGTCGCTCGTTGGGAGGTGCAGGCTGGTGGCTGTAGGGCGTCTTTTATTTCGCTGATCCCGATGAGATCTTGACGAGAAGCGCTCGCACGGACATGTACTCCTTTGGCGAGACTCCATGTAGATAATGGAATAGAGCTCTATCAAGGGGTCGTCACTGAATTCAACGTGGGCCGATCAGGGTGGCTGTCCTCAGGCGATTGACTTTTATGTGGGAATTGGATACTTCCTGGGTATTTGCGTTCCCACCTGCGTCGTTAGGAGGTTTTCTTTTCCAGTGGTTCACCTTCGAGAGAGGTCCTTTCCTATTTGGGCAAAGCTTCACATCCCACCTGCTCTTCCAGCGCTGGTGTTGTATCTCCGAACATGCCCTTTCGTTAAGGTCAGTCTATGTCACCGGGTGTGCACTGCCTGGAGAACCTGTTTCCTCACGGCCTTCAGCTTCTTGACGCCTTGGGGTCGTTGAGCGTGTCTGAAGGAGGGTTGCACTTCTTGTGCAGTGGCGAGTTCTGGATGGGCTTGTTATGAATCTATATCTCATAATACTCAACATATTCAAATATGTTATAATTAATTTAGTCATAAAATTAATTCGTGATCTTATGCATGCACACATAAATAAACATAGGGAAGAAATCATCATCCTTACATTGAGATTTCGGATATATGGGCACAAATGAGTTCTCCTACTCACTTGTTCTTGAGCTTCCTAATATTGGATGAACAAGGATTCAAGCTTAGAATCCCTCCCAAGGAATTATACCCAAGATAACCTCTCAAAAGATTAATATTATTAATACTAGAACAATATTAATCTTAATAAAATTGACCCAAAATATTGAATTTTGTCTCTTGTTTTTCGGTTAAGAGAAGGGAGAAGAAGGAGTAATATTCTCTCTAAAAACTCTATATTTTAGATGTGTTAGAATGAATAATACACTAGTTTTGCATGTAGTGTATATTAGGTAAATTATAGAGAAAAACCTTTAGCCTTGCTCTATGACAAAACCGGGTGGGGTGGGGTGATAATGGCCAATGCATGATCAAGGTGCTCTTCACAAAAACAACTAGGTTTGCATGGCTATCCATTAGGTTAATGATTATGCTTTCCACTTAAAATAATCAACACAATATTTAGCCTAATACACCCTTCATTTCGGTCCATTTAAGATAAAATGGATTCCATTTTATCTTTGTCAATTTATCAATTTGTCACATGTCACAAGTCATGTAAAATTGTCATGCATTTTTAACATATTAAAAATCCATATATTAATAAAAATACGTCATGTACAAAATCGACTTAGTAATTCACAATTACTTGTACCAAAACGGTTTACCAATTATAAATCACAACATCTTGTATTTATAATAAATTATTCATTCAGTTTTAATTGTTTCCGTAAACAATAATTTCATCTAAGTAATAAAACAATTCGATCACTTAGACCGTATCTTATTTAATCAAGTTACAATGAGACACGTAAATATTACTTCCAAAATCGTCCGTCAATTTTAAGTAATTTAATTAACCCGTATCGTCATACGATCAATTAAATAATCAATTAAGAGTGTTACCCTTTAGGTATGACCTAAGGGGATCAACTGATCACCACCGTCGCACGATAGTAATGTCAAACTCTAGTCAGCCAATCATTACCGATATGTGTGGACCAGTTGACAGTAAAATATTACTTCCCACATGTATTCTTAAAATGAGACTTAAACATGTGATCATCATGATCAACAGTTGTGATCGCATTATTGTCGGAGGACACATATTCCAACAATCTCCCACTTGTCCTCGACAAGTGTGCGTCACCAATTCTCTTGTCCTATTACTATCTCCCACTCAATGCAAGGTGTCTTTTAGGCCGTACTTGCAAGTGATCATATCGAGAGTGGTTTCCTCGGTCTGGAGAATAACTGATTGACCGGATTTATCTACCATAGATATCTTCCGAGCGTGGCCACGCATTTCCAGTTTATTACTCCTCGAGTGGCGCTGAGATATTGTTATAACCCTGACAAGGGGTGGACAATTCCTATCGCACTTATTTCCTTCGACTAGCCACATCCATTATAACCCAAAATATGCCCATTTGACCCCATTTACGAAAGTCGTAGTAACACAAATCAAAGTTAATCTGAAACTGTGGCATCTTAGGCGAACAGTCTTTAGTCAAAAGAATCGACTCATTAGAATACTATAGTAGCTCTCGCCACGACCAGGCTATATAAATTTTCCAGAACTCTATAAGCGGTCATAAGGCCCGACAAAGTGTTCCTAACAGTCTGCCTATGTGATCGACTAGTCATCACACATGACTCCATGGCACTTGAACTTGCCATCAATCGCATCACACTCTAGTCACTTCGAGACATCACCTCATGTAAGTGACTATGGGTGAATACAATGCTAATCCGTGTTCACTTTAACGGGGTTCAATTGTCTCTACAACCCGTTTGGATGTAACAAAGTATAAGGTGAGTTAATAATAACTCAAACGACGAATGTCGACATCACATTCGGGTAGTCAATACCATATTACAACCTTGTGATGTATATCGTAAGTGTGTAAACACTAGTCGATTGCAATAGAAGTTTAACATACCATGTGTCCATGTGTTCATACTTCTTGTATTGCATTTTCCTTTATATTCATGTTATCTCTCATAGCATGAACTTTACCAAGTACACATATAGGTTCCCAACCTAGGTTTGGGTTTTTTTTTTTATCTTGAAAAAACTTTCTTGTTGTTTATCACATAACCAACGAATTTTTGGTGGATGATATAACTTGCACTGGTCAAGTGTTCTACCAACTCGCATTGCACTAGGTATACGTTTTGTAGGGTCTTGCAACAATTGTCAAGATGATTAGCCTAGCACTTCTCATAAGTCCTAGTATATTAGAAAATATTAGTTTTGAGTAACTTCTTACTTTAACTAAGTATCTTTCCAAACTTTTTATTTCTCCTTTTAGCTTGAATAGCTTAGGATTTTCATAAATCCTTACGTGTGTTCGAACTTCAATATGTGCAACCTCTTGTCACATAACAGAGTGTTATGTCCAACACTGGAATCGCTCAATTAGTTCTCCTCGAGAATTCATGACGATTCTTCTATGGCTTGCCAATGATTCATCATGCTCTTATGCATATGATTCATTATTGGACATGTGCATGATTATTCTAATGGCGGAAAAATTAGTAATTTATAATCATGTGATCAACCATTCTTAGGTTCAAGGAATGACCATGACTGCTAATGGCAATTCCATTTTCATTGACATGAATAACCTATATTTCTCATTGATTCGATGTGTATATCTCAATACCTATCCAACATCCCATGATGTGATTGGATTCATCATAGTCCATTTTTATCCAGAATTGAAAACTCAAATACTTCTTTGTGAAAGATAGTATTAGCTCATCATTCTCAATGAGTAATGAGTTATAAATTTTACAAGATGATTGCTCCTACTAAATTCCATGTCTTCACATGATAATTTCAAACTCCCACTCAATTCCACATGTTTCGCAATTGACTACTCAATCGAAACATTTCAAGAATTGAAATATATATTGCTTTGCCAAGTTATTAAGATAAAACCAAATGTTCCCAACATATCTTTTAAAAATACCTATTTAGAAAAGGTTTCAATCTTAAACTTATGGAAAGAGATTTTTAATCTCTAACTCATTCATTTTATAATGATGCGTAGCAATGTCATTATTTAAATGTGAATTTCATTTAATATACGTCCTTCTCAAAATACCCTTTTTCGGAAGGAGGTTTAACCATTTCATTTTCATAATGAGGTTAAGTAATGACACTAGCGTAGCAATGTCATTAATTTAGCTTTTGTAGATATCGGCATATCTTTCTTTTCAACTTTTAGTCATAAATCTCATTTACTTCCGAGGATGCAACTTTGTTTCATTTAGGCTCTTAAGTAAATATCAATATTGAAACTCTTGGTCAAATGTTGTTCATATACTAGCCAAATCTCTTTCTAGCCAAATCTCTTGATAAGTCTTTTCATTAGTCATTTTCTTCCAAAATTTTCTTTTGGTCTCCTCGTGTAGTTATCTTGAGAACATATTCTTTTGATTACTTCACTTGGTCTCTTTTATCATGTAGATTTCATCTATTCGTGACCATAGACCTCATCTATTCATGTATACTTTCTATTTAGGTATACAAATCATTCTTACTTTCGTAGATTTCATATACTCAAGTGATACAAATTATCTTTGTATTCTTTGTGTCTTCATTTTTCTCCCACTCTATCTTTAGAATAAATACACTAGATATTCAAAGATAGCTTATGAGACACAAATAATGATTTTGAAGTACAAGGAGGACTATCTCATAGATTGACTAATAGTTTTATATTTGATGAGTGTACTTGGTGATTGACATTCCTTTAAGAGAGTTCATCAACTCAACATCACTTTATAATTGATCATACACAAGCCTTAAGCTTGTGGTCATATAATGAATCCCATCATTATAGTTGTCTATTAGATCACTTTAAGTGGATGATCATATGTTTCTATGTGCAAGCATATAAAGACGAATTTTTAGAACAACGAAAATACGATAAAAGGGGTGACTTGGGTTGCAAACCAAGCCACCATAATCCAAAATACAACCATTGTTTAGAAAGGATCAACTATTTCCATGTCAAACACGGAAATCAAAATAGTTCTAAAAATTCATAACATTAAAATAAAGACAATAATAAAAGCCAAGCTTTATCGGTAGCTACTCCTAGCCTTCATGATTTCTCAGGCTTGCTTTTCTTTTCTTTTTGGTGAAAATGTGAATATCATTAAAATCAATCATAATCCACCATACATCATTCCAACCTACAATCAAGCTAAGCTTCTTAATCTATTACATTGATTTTTTGTAACCAAGCCATACATTTCAACTTCCCCTTACCAAAATCTCCTCTTGTCACTCTACAAGTGACCAGCTTCTGAACATTCTTAACAACACAAGTTGGTTGCAAAATGTACAGCTCCACTCTACACTTGTTCCTACATTCCCAAATGTGGTAAATGAGACCTGATATTGCTGCCATAACCACCTGCTTTTTCAGCAAAGAACAGCATCTCCACCGAATAAGCCAAGCCACCACATCTCCCTGCCACTGGATCTGTAACCATGCCTGCAGTAGCAGCATGCACTGCAAGCCAAATGGGCATTCAAAAAACAGGTGCCTGTGAGTTTCCATTTGCATCCCACATAAGTAGCACAGTCCAGCAGTACAAATACCAAACTTATTCATCCTATCTTGAGTTAAGAACCTCTGCTGAACAAAAATCCAAGTACTGAAATTATGCTTGGGCACACAAACTCTATTCCAAACTATAGGAGCCCAATCCTTCTTCTGATATGGACCAAGAAGCCAGGTATAACCCTTCTGAATAGTGTAGTTGCCATCCCACGCACCATTCAAAAAACCAGGCTTAAGTAACTCCCTAATCTTACAGATTTGTCTCCACGCCCAGATGGAATTCTGAGAAGGCTCATATAACCACCAATCACATTGCTTTATATAGATGTGATGAACCCACTGAACCCAGAGACTCTCCTTTTTACTATGAATCCACCACGCATATTTGCCAATAAGAGCAGCATTCCACAGATGACAATTAACTATACCCAATCCACCATGCTCCTTGGGTAAGCAGCAGGTCTCCAAAGCCACAGGAGGAGAATGCTTATACTCTGCAGTCCCTGCCCATAAATAATTTCTGCAGATACTCTCCACCTTATGAAGCACTCCTTTTGGTAACAGGAAGATCCTAGCCCAATACACATGCATCTGAGTAAGGACAGCTTTAACCAACACTAGCCTCCCAGCATAGCTTATATGTTTAGCTCCCCATCCTCGAATCCTTGCTACAATCTTATCCACCACCCTACTACAGTCTGCTATACTCAGTCTTTTATAAGAAATTGGCACACCCAAATATCGAAAAGGGAATTGCCCCAACTTAAACCCTGCAAGCCTGACAAGATTGGTAGCTAGAATGTCATTAACACCATTCAAATAAACATCGGACTTGTTCTTATTCATGCATAAACCGAAAGCTTCAGAGAAGGTCATAAAAGCTCTCAGCAAAATAGTGACAGATGGAATATCAGCTCTGCAGAATAATAAGAGATCATCTGCAAAGGCTAGGTGACTAAGCTTCAACCCCCTACAAAGAGAATGATATCTGAACTCAGGCTTCTCAGTGACAACTCTGAGAATCCTAGAAAAATACTCCAGGCAAAGAGTGAAGAGCAAGGGAGACATAGGATCCCCTTGCCTCAGCCCCCGTTTACCCTTAAAATACCCAAACTGGGACCCATTCAAAGAAATGGTGAATGAAGGTGTGGATACACACACCATAATCCATTGGATCATCTGCTCAGGAAACTCTAAGGCAACCAACATATCTCTAAGAAAAGCCCATTCAATAGAGTCATAGGCTTTTTTGAGATCAATTTTAAGCATTACCCTAGGAGTGCAAGTTTTCCTCCCATAAAGCCTCACTAAATCTTGACAAATAAGAATATTGTCAACAATCTCTCTATCTTTAATAAAGGCACTTTGATTCATGCTAACAATATCCATCAGAACTCCAGAAAGCCTACTACAAATGATTTTGGAAATGCATTTGTACATGACATTACAACAAGCAATGGGACGAAAGTCATGGACTGAGGAAGGACAATCCATTTTTGGAATAAGAGTGAGCACAGTGGCATTAACTTGCTGTAACAGTCTACCAGTGGTAAAAAATTCCTTAACAGCATTAATCACATCACCTCCAATGATGTCATAAGCATCTCTGAAAAACCCAGCAGAATACCCATCTGGACCAGGAGCTTTCTCCACTGGAATAGAGAAGAGAGCTTCCCTAATCTCATCAGCAGTGACCTGCTTAACCATCCCTCTGGCATGCTCAGAACTCACAACCTTGCCAGTTTTAACAACAGCTCTACAAACAGGAGTAACCTTTGTAGAACTACCTAGCAAAGCCTGATAGTATTCAACAAAAGCATGTTTAATGGCATTAACCTCAGTACAGTGCACCCCATTCATATCATTAATCCTAAGGACCTTATTTTGGGCACGTCTAGCTTTAATAGTACTATGAAAGTACCTAGTGTTATCATCAGCATAATTGACCCACTGAGTTTTGGCTTTTTGAGCTAAGAAAAGAAGCCTGGCATCATCAAGCTCTTTATAAGAGTCAGCTGCTATTCTCTCCTCATTTTGAAGTTGCACATTCCTAGGATCATTATGCAACTGCTTTTGAATACTTTCCAGCAACATTTTAGCAACCAAGGCAGAGTTCTCAATGTCCCCATACCTACCATTATTCAATTTTTTCAAAGGATACTTCAGATACTTAAGTTTTTTGACCACCTGAAACATACAACAACCAGAAATAGATTGTCTCCAAACATCATTGACTACACTCTTAAACTCAGCATGCTTCCCCCACATATTAAAATACTTGAAGTTACCCTTCCTTCTTTCAATATCAGCTCCTAGCTCAATCAAGCAAGGACTATGATCATAAAGGCCCTCAGGCAAAAAAGTAACAGACCCAATAGGACCAGTTAGGATCCACTCATCATTGGCCAAAACCCTATCAATCCTACTGAATACCCTAGCATCACCCTTTTGCTTATTGTTCCAGGTGAAGTAGGCACCAGTAGAGACTAAATCATACAAACCACACACATCCACACAATTAAAAAGCCCTTGACCTCGATCAGTCACCTGAGACCCAATTCTTTCATCCATAAACAAAACATTATTGAAGTCTCCCATTACCAGCCAAGGTCCAATAGTATTACTTTTCATATTTATCAGAGATTCCCAAAGAGTAGCTCTATCAGAGTCTACATTACACCCATACACCAACGAGCAGGTCCATACAAACCCAGTCACCAAATTAGTAACTTTGAGCATGTATGACCCCGCAATTCCTTCTTAATGCACTGAACCAAAATCTGAGAAGAGTCCCACAACAACCAAATTCTCCCACTATCCTTAATCTCACTATTATCAATTATTTGCCAGGGCCTACCAAACCCATCCTGAATTCTAGCTTTATTCTTTATTTTGACCCTGGTTTCAACCAGACCAAACAGGCCAATTTTATTAATATGCAAGAATCTCCTAATATCACCTTGCTTATTCCATTTATTAATACCTCGAACATTCCAAAATCCTATATTAACCATTTTGAATAATTGGTGTTCTCCCCTTCCCCATACTATTTAGTAAACTTTGCCTCAGGGATTGCTGTACAACTTCTAACACTGTAGGCCCCCCCTGACTGTTCCCCCTCCCAAATCTAGACAGACGATGGACCAAACTAGCTGGTGAGGCCATTTCCTTGCTTTTGAAAGGGATGGGGGTAATCATCTCGGAGGAGTAACTCCGGGCATAACCACTGTCTCCCCGCACGCACTCAACAACCTGCACAGAACAACAATCGGTTGCACAACTGGTTTCACAGTGGTTTCACAGAACCTGAACTTTAGGCCTCCAAACTTTCTCGAAGCAGGCTTCTTACGAACCTCATCTCGCACGCTTCCTACACATAGCCGCATCATGTCCAATGCCAGTACATTGAGAGCACACAAGGGGCTTCCATTCATAAGAAACCGCCTGCTTCTGTATCACATCTTTATCATCAATGAATTCTATCATATCAGGTAAATTATGTCCCATTTTCACTTCCACCATGAATCTAGCATATTCCAAGTATTCCTTCTTCTCAGTAGCACGATCAGGATTGATAGGAGTACCTATCATGCTAACAATCTTAGGTAAAGCTTTCCCCCAAAATTTAAGATCCAAATTATACAATCTCACCCAAATTCGCACCAAATCAGGCTTATCCTTCACACACTTCACATCCGGTTGCCAATCTCTAATAATAAAAGGTTTATTATCAAAAAACAACTGTTCAGATTGAAGTACCGTATCCTTATCTTCTTGTTTAGAAAACCGAACAATACATACACCATTGTATTGAAAAGCGACTTTATCAATCGATAAATCCTTCCATACTCTTCTCACATAGCCATCCATAACATGATTAGGAGGATTAGCACCCAAAACAAAGCGAAATACGAGACGAAGACCAAAACTCAAGCTCACCTTGGGCGTCCCTGTTTCAATTTTAACGCGAGGTTGTTCCAATGGTGCTCCTGTTTTTCGCGCCAATGTTTCCCACTCCGTTTCAGGCGTAATGTGATTTCGGAACCGCGCTCACCTCCTTGCTCAGATTGAACGAACGAAGTTCCGCAGTCTTAGAACTTTCAGCTGCACTCGCAGTAGCAACAATCTCTCGTAACTCTGTAATATGTATCGTATTACTACTATTTTTGTGTTTATTAGTTGATGTACTAGTATTTTTGTGTTTTTGTGGAGTATTAGTATTATTTACATTTCGACGATTTCTCGCCATTGCTGAAGAATCTGCGAAAATGTAAGCTTTCTCTCTCTACTCGCTTTCTCTCTCTATAACCGTCTTAGAATTCACTAAATTATAAAGTGCTTGCTTTTCTTTTCCCTTGTCCTTGCTTGGTGGAGGCCCTATTTACAATAAAAAGGGGATACATTATCACAACTTTGTATCACAATACCATAGTTGAATTAGAAACATAAAAGAAAGGATAGTCATTTACCTACTGGAGTGATTTTTCCAGCTTTGATGTCACCAAGATACTTGGAACAATTCCTTTTCCAATGTCCAACACTATTACAATAATGGCATTTAACAAGAGGACCCTTCTTGGTCTTGGAAGTGCTAGCTTCAAAAGTCTTAGCCTTGGTGAAAGTGGGAGCTTGCTTCTTACCTTTCTTCCCATTCTTCTTGAACTTCCCCTTGCTCTTGGTGCTTATGTTAAGCACATCCTTAGGTGGGTTAACATTTAACCTCATGTCTCTTTTGGCTTGCACAAGTAACTTGTGCAACTCTTCAAGAGACACGTCCTTATCTTGCATGTTAAAATTCACCCGGAACTGAACATATGCCTTGACTTTGGATAAGGAGTGTAGAATCCTATCTACAATGAGCTCTTTGGGGATTTCAACCTTTTGAATCTTCAAAGTCTCGACAAGCTCCATCAATTTTAGCACGTGAGGGCTAACCTTTTGGCCCTCCTTAAAGTCGAGATCAAAGAATGCCGAGGCCGCCTCATATTGGACGATCCTCGGAGTTTGTGAAAACATTGTCACAAGCTTGGAATATATTTCATTAGCTGTGCCCATTTTAAAGGCTCTCCTTTGGAGATCCGCCTCCATCGCAAAAATCAACACATTTTTTCATTGCGGTGGACTCCTTGTGGTAAGCTTCATATGCTTCCCTAGTGGCGGCATTCGACCTAGCATTAGGTTCGGGTGGAGAGGCCTCGGTGAGGTAACGAAGCTTGTCGTCACCTTGGGCGGCTAATTTGAGTTGGGCATCCCAATCGGAGAAATTTGACCCATTCTTTTCAAGTTTACAACGATCCATGAAGGATCGGAGCCATGAAGCATTAGTGAGAGGTGTGGCGTTGGTGTTTGGAGCGGCCATTTGTTATGAGAAATAAAAGCGGTTTACAAAACGAAAAATGGAAGGAATAAAACATATGTCGTTTTCAAAATAATAATAACACTCGTAAAAATTTAATTTAAACAAGTTTTATTGCATTTATCTAGTGACCTCTACTCAACTTTGATAAATGATTCCAAGATCCAAATTCATATTAACTTGGGCACGGTGTGGCCGATGAATCCCTTATCAATATAACTCGGTGGATTAACGCTTTAATCGATTCTACTTTTAGAACTCTTGGTCGATAAAATTACTTTAATATTTATCTATAGCCCGGAACACATGCGACTACGGTCACGAATACTTCCGTTAAGCTCAATCCAAATTTCGAATAAATGTGTCCATGATCCCAACCCACATTAACTTGGGCACGGTGTGGCCGATGAAACCCTCATCAACATGAATTCGGTGGATAGACATTTATCACCCACTTCCCCTACGTAACAAGGTTTGTACCCCGGTGTGGCCGAGTGCACTCCCTCACGAAATAGGTTTTCATGGTTTCTACTTTTTGGTAAGGCTAAGTCTCAATTATTTATTTTTAGCGAGAGGTCATGTCAATTTATTATCTATCACGTTTTAAGTGAACTAAAGCGGTGAACTACGATAATTGTAATTGACACGGTCGATAAACTCGATAAAATGATAATGCATGTTTTAGTTATGGCGATTTAGCGATGCATGCAACATATAAATAAAATGCAAAGCATAAAAAAAAAAAAAAAAAAAAAAAAAAAAAAAATCCTAGTATGGCCTTCCTAAAATAGTAAATCTAATTTACCTATTACAAATTCGGAAACCAACTCCTTTGGTCCCTTGAACTTCGGTCTTGGCACGCATTTCGAGGTAACACCGTCTTTAATGGATCGCCTTCTAGAGTGGCACCGTCTTCAAGGAACTCCGGAATAAATAAATTACATAACAAATTACATAATTTCCTATTATACATTTGTAATTAAAATAAAATAAATCTATTAAATTACAAAATGGTGATACAAGATCACAATAAATTACAACCGAATCGATATTCCCATACATTTCGGGTAATATCAATTAAAACTAAGGCCATACTAAGTAAAAATTACATAATTCAAAAATTACATAAAATTAAAATATGACAATCATAAATAAAATGCAGCATTATAATATGTATGAACATGCCCAATTTTATGCTAAATCGCCTTTAAGGAGCCAATATCGTATATTAATCGGTTTTTACGGATTTGCGTGAAAAATCACAATAATTACATAAAATAATATTTATGTACTAGTTAATTACCTTAACCATCTTAGGACTCAAAATTAGTCTCCACTAACATATTGACAATAATGAACTTATATTTCTTAA
The DNA here is from genome assembly GCF_048544455.1 of Silene latifolia. NCBI lineage: Eukaryota > Viridiplantae > Streptophyta > Magnoliopsida > Caryophyllales > Caryophyllaceae > Silene > Silene latifolia. Next base: position 358,662,248 of record NC_133538.1, read on the forward strand.
TATTGTTCAAAGAGGACTTTTAAAATTACAATATAATGCCATAAACTTCAAATAAATCATAAAAATTTCAAATAATTTCAAATTTTGAAATTTAAACTCATGACCATTCTGGAAAAATACCATGACACTCATAATGTTCCAAAAAACTTAGGTTAAAATTTTGAAATTTATAAAGAAAAACAATGTTGCGATTTAACGGATTTATCAATTATTATCATAAAAATATGAGAAAAATTATTTTTATCAACTTTTCAATTTTAGATCTGAAATAGGTGATAAAATGCAACATGTGATGTTTTTCCTTAGTCATGAAGTATGTTTTAGCAATTTATACTAATTAAAGTCACTATTTATGTGATTTTTCATCAAAAATTCATAAATCATGCATAAAGACTTCATTATAACCAATTATTTTACACATATCTTGGAAAATTGCATGTGACAACATACTAAATTTCTATGACCATATTCTAAATATAACTCATATTAACCTATTTTTCATTTAAATTCTATTTTATCTTGAAAAATCCATATTTCGAGCATAATAACTCATAAAATTATGAAAATTTACAGGTAATCAAAAGATAATATATGTGATAACATATCCAAAAACCACTGGAAAAATCGAAGTTTAGCTAATTTTAGTCCAAAAATGACATTTTTATCATAAAATCACAATTTAATGCCATTATTATACAAAATGAACAATACAAATCCATAAATTAACCAAAATATCCTAAATACATTTTAGTACCAGAAACTTTAACATGCATAATAAAATTCGTGATATATCATAATAAACACAAATTTGTAAGTTTTGTTTGTTAATCGTATAACTCGGAAAAACAATAACCGATTTGCATGCAAACAACCTAAGGCTCATGATACCGCTTGTTATGAATCTATATCTCATAATACTCAACATATTCAAATATGTTATAATTAATTTAGTCATAAAATTAATTCGTGATCATATGCATGCACACATAAATAAACATAGGGAAGAAATCGTCATCCTTACATTGAGATTTCGGATATATGGGCACAAATGAGTTCTCCTACTCACTTGTTCTTGAGCTTCCTAATATTGGATGAACAATGATTCAAGCTTAGAATCCCTCCTAAGGAATTATACCCAAGATAACCTCTCAAAAGATTAATATTATTAATACTAGAACAATATTAATCTTAATAAAATTGACCCAAAATATTGAATTTTGTCTCTTGTTTTTCGGTTAAGAGAAGGGAGAAGAAGGAGTAATATTCTCTCTAAAAACTCTATATTTTAGATGTGTTAGAATGAATAATACACTAGTTTTGCATGTAGTGTATATTAGGTAAATTATAGAGAAAAACCCTTAGCCTTGCTCTATGACAAAACCGGGTGGGGTGGGGTGGTAATGGCCAATGCATGATCAAGGTGCTCTTCACAAAAACAACTAGGTTTGCATGGCTATCCATTAGGTTAATGATTATGCTTTCCACTTAAAATAATCAACACAATATTTAGCCTAATACACCCTTCATTTCGGTCCATTTAAGATAAAATGGATTCCATTTTGTCTTTGTCAATTTATCAATTTGTCACATGTCACAAGTCATGTAAAATTGTCATGCATTTTTAACATATTAAAAATCCACGTATTAATAAAAATACGTCAAGTACAAAATCGACTTAGTAATTCACAATTACTTGTACCAAAACGGTTTACCAATTATAAATCACAACATCTTGTATTTATAATAAATTATTCATTCAGTTTTAATTGTTTCTTTAAACAATAATTTCATCTAAGTAATAAAACAATTCGATCACTTAGACCGTATCTTATTTAATCAAATTACAATGAGACACGTAAATATTACTTCCAAAATCGTCCGTCAATTTTAAGTAATTTAATTAACCCGTATCGTCATACGATCAATTAAATAATCAATTAAGAGTGTTACCCTTTAGGTATGACCTAAGGGGATCAACTGATCACCACCGTCGCACGATAGTAATGTCAAACTCTAGTCAGCCAATCATTACCGATATGTGTGGACCAGTTGACAGTAAAATATTACTTCCCACATGTATTCTTAAAATGAGACTTAAACATGTGATCATCATGATCAACAGTTGTGATCGCATTATTGTCGGAGGACACATATTCCAACAGGGCTAAGTAGGCTCATTGAGGATTTATTCCTCGCTCTGTTCGGACTCCTACTTCTCTTGATTCGTACGGTAGTTGTGTCGATGATGGCTCGCTCCGTAGGTCTTCGACGAATCGTCAAGCGTACTTTGTTACTTTGTCGAAGCTCTACTACTTGAAGACTTTTTTTCGGTCGTCATAGCTTTGACTTTTCTTTTGTTTTTTTGCCTTGTACAGTCGGCGTTTGTAGCTTTGTAAGACTTGGTTTTGCCTTGAATAAAATAACGATGTTGGTCATCTTATCCTGTTTTCCATTTCTGGACTTTTGGATTCTGTGGGGCCTTGTCCAATGATTTGAACATGCCTCCTTGGGTCTCCCCCTCTTTACTACTCTGGGTAGTTATGGATCGTCCGGTGGTTGTTCGTTATAAATAACGAATGTTCACTATTGTTTTTATCTCGCCATTCCATTCCCAATCATTTATTCATTATCTTGTCTTAGCTTATGCCTCGTTTATTTTGTCAGTTTTTTGTTATGGCTTCGAAGGAAGAAGATTAGAATCACCTTGCCTCGAGAAGAGAGGCGTCGACGTGATCGGATCCGTCTGCTGGCTATGTTGTACCGGTTCGCTATCTTTGACGTGGATAAGGCGAGGGCCGAGGCAGCTGACCGTGCCGAGGCTCTTATTCCTTGTCCTTTGTCTCTTGCCCTCAGCTCTTGCGGTGAGGGGGTGGCTCTCCGGTTCCCTAATTTGACTTGTCGTCTTCGCAAGACTATTTTGATAGGATGTCTCCTGATTATCGGTCGGATGGTTCCTTCGGCGGGGATTCTTTGGGATATCCTCTTGAAGCCCTCTCGGATTGACTTCTTATTTTGATAGGAAGTTTCCTAATTACCGGTCCGATGATTCTTTCGACGCGACTTCTCTGGGATATCCTCCCGGAGACCTCTCGGACTGGCTTCCTTTTAGTTTTCTATTATCGTATGTAACCTTAACTGCTGGCATAAACTGTGATGATGTGTTTTGAATAAAAGTTGGCTCGGCTGTTTGTCGTTTGCTCGAACTCTTTTTATTTCCTGCTTTCTTCATTTACACGCTTTGCAGTTGTCGATTTTGAATTCAGACTTAAGGACAGCTAGGCTTCCTCTGTTTATAAATGTTCCGCTTCCTCCTGCGGATGCTTGACGAGTGTCCAGTTGCATGTGGACATCTCTTTTGCCGCCACGCGTCTTATTTTCGCCGGGCCGATTTCGTCGTTTTTTGCCCAATAAATTTGTCCCTCCTCATCATTGTGGCATTTTTCAACAAATATTTCATTGTCTCGAGAAAATTTGAATCTTTCCCTTCTCTACTCGTTCCTCCATTGCCCCATTTCGTCGCTTTTCTAGGTCAGTTTCCCTGTCCCTTTACTTCGCTTTCTTTAATGGATTCTGTAGTCGTCGGTGAGTTAGGTGCATCCAACGTGTTGACCTTGGCAACTCGTCTGATGTTTTTGGCTCTTGGGGTGACACTCGTGTGAGTAGCCCTGCTGTCCGTCTTGGTTACCTTAGTCAGTTTTCCGGTTTCTGCGGCCATGATGGGGAGTCACAGTCCGATGTCGAGGATTCGAATAGTGAATTTCAGGATATTGAACCGATTAATTCATCGGGGCCCTCTAAGATTGAGGACCTCGACATCATTGTATCCGTTTGCCGTGTCTTAGACAAAGTCAAATATTCCATAGCCCTTCATTCTACCCGGATAACGCTTTTGCGAGTTGGATTCGACTTCGGGCTCTGCGAGAGTTGGTTTATCGACATTTTGACATTCCGCATGAGTATGATCTCAAGTTCCCGACCCAGACTGACATAGTTTTTGAACCGGCGAAAGGTTATACAACGGTTTACTTGCATCATTTAGAGTTCAGTCTTCAATTGCCTCTGGACTCTTTCATTGAGGAGTTCTTATTTAGTGCGAACATGGCCCTCTGTCAAGGGACTACTTAGTCCGTCCGATATTTGGTCGCCTTTGTTTGATGTTGCCATTTTGCCGGGTTGTCGCCCTCTTTGGAGGTCTTTAAGAGGTGTGTGACCCTCAAGAAAGCAACGCTTCCCTCAACCAGATGTTGGTATACCTTGGTCAAGGATCTTGATTATGTCCTGGTGTATCCAGCATTGGATGGCGTGAAGGATTGGAAGTCGAGGTTCTTCTACATCAGGAGTCCCCCGAGTTGGAGGATTCCTAAGCACTTTAGGAATGGTGTACAGTTGGGACTGGATTATAAGAAGGCCGAGGCTTCTTCTTCCCGAGCCGTCCTATCTGAGGAGGAGATGTTGATGCTCTCTTTGTTTGAACAAGACCCTAACTCTAAGGCTCCTGAGCCGAAAAAATGGTTGCCCCTGGGAGACGTCATTCTGAGTGGCGACCTCTTTTGCCGTGTAGGATTGATCCCGAGCCATCGCTCAGATACGGGAGGGCCGGGAGCCGATCCTCTTCTGTTTTTTATCGCTTTTATGCTTGCCTTTCCATCTTATTTTCCTGACGTTTGGTCCTTCGCATTGCAGAACCTTGTGCTTCGGAGTTTACAGTGTCGGAGCTGAGGTCGATTGGGCTTTCACCAAACCGTGACGTCATGGACCGACATCCTCCGATTAATCAAGATTTCAGGAGAAATAGATTTGACAAGATGGTGAGACGTGCTAGTTTTGACAAGCAAGTGGCTTTGGATATGGCTAGTCAGAGTAGGCATCAGGTGCGTGCGACTATTTCCCGAGCTCGGGCTGTACCTCAAACTTTGGATCTTGATCACGGTGGGCCTTTTTCTAAGGCTCATCCCATGACTCGATCTCGTCAGGTGGCTGAGTTGGTTATTGGTCTTACACCTGGGTCTTCATCTTCTCCTAGAGACATCTTGGATCAAAATTCTCCTATTGGTCGGCATTCCTCGCCCCTAGCTCTCCGGGAGGAGGAGTTGTCGCTGGCTTCTGTCAGGGAGTTCACTGCTCGTGCCTCTAAAAATGGTTACTATGTTGCTGATATTAGCTCCAGCCCCAAGGATGGTAAGCGAAAAGCTGATTTAGATCTTGGCAAGCATCTGGCTAAGAGGGTGCGTTTTGCTGATGAGGGAGCCCCGGCTGGCGAGGATCCTCTATTTCAGTCTGGCGGTGATACGACAGGGCCAGAATAACCTCGGCTTACTTGCTCTTCAGTTAACCTGTATGACCTTTAGCTGGAGTTGAGCAAGGCTGTTCCGGGTCATGATCAGGTCGATTCTGCCCCTCCAGAGGGAATGCGTCTGCCTGATATGAGAGGTCCCTCTCAAGCTCTTTTGTGAAGTACTTGGGCCTTCCCGATCCCCTTCCTTCGTGTTCCCGACCTGTTTAAGACATCTTTGGGCATGTGGGGCATCTCGGCACTGTTATGCAAAGGGCCCTGATAGCTTTTGAGTATGTTTCTCAGTCTTGTCGTCATATACAGGGCTCTTCCTTGGATCTCCAGGTCGTCCTTCGAGAGAAGGGGTCAGCGTTGAAAGCTAAAGAGGACGCCAAGGGCGAGGCCCAACTTGCGTCTCGGAACTTGGAAGTGGAGAACTCTGCACTTACGTTGGCGGAGGAGAAGGTTGGCTCATTAGAGGAGCTCTTGTCCTGTTCTGATGCATCTCTTAAGGATGCTGAGACTCAGGTTGTGGCTTTGAGAACGTATGTCTCTAACTTGCAGGATTAGCTCGTCCACTCCGAGCGTAGAGCTGAAGAGGCGATAACTGAGTTGGCCCGGGTTAGTTTGGCTAACCAAGGAACATTATCCGAGTTGGAGAATGCGCGGGCTGCTACCCGTGAGATGGAGGCATAGATGGCCTCTTGCATTAATGAGCTTCAAGCATTAATGAGCTTCAAACACAGGTGGAAGAGACTGTTTCTTTTTTGACCGGGGTGTCAACTGCGGTGGTTGTAAGGGGCTATGACGAGTCTGAGCAGGAGATATGTGGTCGCAATAATCAGTTTTATCCCTATTTTGACTGGGATCGTTACGGCCTTTTAGCTGCTGATGACAACAATGAAGCTGCCCTTGATGTTGCTGATGATGTCGTGGCTTCTGGGCCCGAAGGGGTTGTAGTTGCCGATGTTGTAGATCAAGATTTTGAGGAAGATTGGGCTCTTCATGTAAGGTTTATATACCTGTTATTAGACTCCTCTAATGGTGAACTAATTAACTTCTTAATTATTTGTTCTTTAGATCTAGTGCATGCATAACAAAATAAAAGATTTATAAGAAAACAATGTCCTTTACATTGTAAATTTCGGATTTATGGGCACAAGTAAGGTCTCCTACCTTCACTTGTTCTTGAGCTATGATGGGTAATACCATGATCCTCCAAAGACTTCAAGTATAGAAGTCACTCCTCTTGATTGCACCCAAGATTATCCCTTATCTCTACTAAATAATATGTGCTAGATATTTGTTTAGTAGTTTACCTTAAAATTGATTACTAATACTTATATATTACACTAATAATATTAGGAATCTTGTTGAACAAATTGGATCATCATTTCTCAAGTTTTAGAGAAAGATGAAGTAAGAAATATGTGAGAGGTAAGCATTTTGCATGTGAATGAATAATGGTAGTGTAGTGTCAATAATAAGAGAACAAAACTCTCTTAAAAGAGAGTAGTGCAACCGGTGGGACCAAGAGAAAAGAGCCAAAATTGGCATCTTGCTTTTCACTTTTACTCTTTACCATGCAATAGGTGTGTAAGCTAGTCTTTTCTAGCCATGATGATGTTTAATTTTACTAATAAAATAACATCATCCCAACACCCTACACTACCAATATTTCGGTCCATTTAACATAAAATGGACTACCATTTTATTTTGTCAATTTATTATTTGTCACACAATATGTCACATATAGTATGTTACATGTTATTAATTAATTTAATGCATATTTATCACATAAATATCATTTTTATAAATTAATTAAATTACATTCAACAAATTGACTAGTGATACTTGATCACATAAATAAAATGGGTCATTTAATTATAATTCACAACATCTTGTAATTATAATCAACCATTCATTCTTATCTCTATTGTTTCTCAAACAATAAACAATTTTAGTAATAAAGCATTTTTATTACTAAAATAAATCTTATTTAATCCCATTACAATAAGATAAATATATTCTCTCTCACAAATGAACTGTTCAATTTTAAGGAATTGATCAATTTGTATCGTCATACACTTAATCAACTTTACAGATAAGGGCATCATCCTATAGGTGTGACCTTAAGGGATCAACTGACCACCACCATCCCACGACAGTAACGTCAAACTCTAGCAAGCCAATCGTTACCGATTAATGTTGATCAGTTGACTATATAATGAAATCATCCCTTACGTATTCTTAATATGAGATTTAATTATGATATTAAATCATGTGATCGCACTATTGTTCAGGACACATTTTCCAACAATCTCCCACTTGTCCGAGACAAATGTGCGTCACCAATTCTCTTGTCCTATTACAATCTCCCACTTAATGCAAGGTGTCTTGCAGGTCGTACTTGCACTTTATCATATCTTGAGTGGTTTCCTCGATCTGGAGAGTAACTGTCTGACCGGAATTATCTACCATAGATACCTTCCGAGCGTGGCCACACATTTCCAGTTAACTACTCCTCGAGTGGCCTTAAGATTTCGAACAACCCTGACAAGGGGTGGACAATTCCAACCGTCCTATTCCCTTCGTTCATCCACAGTTCATCATAACCCATAATATACCCAGTTTGACCTCATTTACGAAGTCGTAGAGTATAAATCAAAGCTAATCAGAAATTTGTGCCAACTTGGGCGAATAGTCTCTAGTCAAAAGAATTGACTCATAAGAATACTATAGTAGCTCTTGCCATGACCAGGCTTTATGAATTACCAGAACTCTATAAGCGGTCACTGCCCGACAGAGTGTCCCATACAGTCTGCCTATGTGATCGACTAGTCATCTCGTATGACTCTATGTCACTTGAACTTGCCATCAATCGCATCACACTCTAGTCACTTCGAGACGTCACTTCATATAAGTAACTAGGGGTGAATACCATGTCAATCCAGTTCACTTTAATGGGGTTCAATTTGTTCTCAACAACCCATTTGGATTTAACAAAGTAATGGGTGAGTTTAATAAAACTCAAATGATAAATGCGATTATCACATATGAATAGTCAATACACTATTACTACTTCATATCTTATAATATTTAGTATATTATTAACACTAGTTAAAATGCAATAAAAGCTTGGCAAACAGATATACCCTATCTCCATATATTCCAACTTTATCAATTGTTATTTCCTTCCTTTCAATGTTATTTCTAATAACTTGAATTTATTTCTAAGTATTTATCTAGTCTTCTTGCTAGACTTGGGTTCTTTAACTTGAAAGATGCTCCCACTGTTATCACATAACTTGTGATAAAGTCATTTGTAGAGGGATTCACCCTTAATCCCTACGTTGACCATTTTATCACAATTTACTTAGATTCCTTTTGTAGAATTTGCAATGCGCGAAACTAAAACACTTTTCTAGTATCTTACTCCTGAGTCAATAAGACATCCTAGGATTTCAACAAATCCCTTTCGGTTTCGAAACTTAAGTTTGTGAAACACTTCAACACCTAAATTAGTTTATCATCCAAACATATGAACGAATCCTTAATTCTTCTCAAGAATCTCAAGGATGTTCTTTAAGGCTTTCATAAGCCATATCATGGGAATTATCTTATTATTGACTTATCTTGCCCTAGGCATATATCACATCATGGCATGTGCGTCTATTGGCATACATGATCATTCTAATGGCGGAAACATTAGAAATCGATTTCATGTAATCAAAAACTTAATAGGTTCAGTGAGCGGCTATAACTCCATCATAGTAATTCCACTTTCATTAACATGAATAACCTATTGAACCTTGTTGATGTACAACAGATACGAAAGATCTTATCCTCATAAGATTCTCAACTCTATGCCAATATTCTCTCTCATAGATTCAAAAATCTAGAATACTTTGCACCTTTTTCCAAGTCTCCAATCACTCTTTCACAGAAGAGAGCATTGGTACATTATTCTTAATAAGTAATATGTTATCAACATATAAGACATTGGAAAAATGATTCTAGCTCCCACTTAACTTCATGTATAATCATGATTCTTCAATCATGTAAATGAAACCATTCACTATTATCACATGAATGAAAAGTATAATCCTTTAATGCTTGCTTAAGACCATTCTAGGATCACTTAAGAAAGCAACGCATAATATGTTAGGATTCTTAGATCTTCATCTATGGTTTTGTGTTCCAAACACTCCCTTCTCTAAATTCACATTTTAGAAAAGCGTATTTTTAATATCATTTGCCATTCATCATTAAAATGAGATGCGGCAATTCCTAACATAATTAATCTTGATCAACATCTTCATGTCAATCTTATGCATTTGAGTACTCTAAAGCTCTATTTACCTTTAAAGAGACTCTTGCTTTAAAGTAAATATACTCTTGAGTAACAATTTTCGGATTGTAATGCTATGGCTCGTATGTAACAAGGTCGATTTGGGACAAGGTTATAATACCATTACTTTCGCAAAGCAATATTTTAACTAATAAGACATGTGCGATAAACTCCCACTGAGCTATACTCCCACTCTATCTTTATAGATTATAGTTCAACTATACTCCCACTCTATAGCTCTATTACTTTCACAAAGTAATACTATAAGACATGTTTGTAACGATCCAATTTACTCCCACTCTATCTCTCAGAAATACATCTATCTTCTTGAGAGATAGCTTTGTGAGTTACAAACATATATATATGGTGGAATATTAGGAGTTTATCTAGACTATGTATTAGCTTTCAAAAGGCCATCCCTAACATGGCAGTTTGATTCATGTAATATACGAGTCTTATCCATGTCATCTGTTTAATAGACTTTCTATTTTAGGTATCTCATGGTTGACCATCCATTTAGAATTACTTGTCCGTTTTGGATTGCAAATTCCCAAAATTGAGTTCAACAACTCAAACCAACTCATATTAGTTTGATCTTATGGGTAGTGACACTAGGTCATAATCCATCTTTAATAAATCAAATTTATTACTTAGATCTTTGCTACTACGATCGGATCGTAATGCTTTAGTCTTTTCTTCAATTGGTTCTCTACACCATTTAGAAATTTCTCAAATTTCTTAAATGCTTCACTTTATATTTGATTAAGTAAATATACCCATATCTACTTAAATCATCGGTAAAAGTGAAGAAGTAGTCATAAATTCTCCTTGTGGTGATGCTCATTAGAACACATACATCGGCATGTATTAGTCCCAACAAATCACTTGCTTATGTCCCTTTACCACTAAAGGAAGTACAAATCATATTGCAAAGGAGACAAGATTCGCATATTCCATATGATTGAAAATCAAATGGTTCATTAAATCCAGTCGACACTAGCCTTTATTACGTTTCTCATTTATGTAACCTAATTGAAAAAATCAAATGTACAAATCATTTGGATTACTAGTTATGAGTCTTTTAGATCGTATTATGTAGATATCTTTGCTTAAGTTGGAAGTGTCTAAAACTTGTATATCATAAACATAAGTGATATGGCTCACAACCATGTCAATTTTAAAACACAATACAACCTTTCATGTCTAACATAGAAATGGAAATAATGTTTTAGACTAAGTGGGTACATAATAACAATTATGTAGATTATAACTCAAAACTATTAGCTAAAACAAGTACATAAGTCCCTCTTGAAGTGGTGGCTACCCTAGCTCCATTTCCTTGTCGAAGATTCATATCGCTCTTGTTTAGCTTTTCAACATTTCCAAGTCCACTTGGAGTAATAAGTCCAACTTTGATATCTCCCAAATACTTGGGGCAATTGCGTTTCCAATGGCCCATGACATTACAATAATGACATTCCTCATAGGATTGGGCACCCTTCTTGGTCTTGGTTTTGGTAGTCCCACTATCTATTTCCAATTCATTGTCAGGTTTGGGTTTCTCACCCATCTTTGCCTTCCCTTTATTAATACGAATACTCCTTTCAGTTGCAAGGACACTCTTGCTAGAACTCCCACTGAATTTAATATTACTTCTTGTTTCTTCAAACAAGGATGCCTTGTGTTTAGTGAGATTTTCTTCACAAGATTTTCTTTCCAAGGTGGTGGGCAATAATATTGAAGTGGGTGGTGTGGAGGTGGTAAAGAAGTAAAAATTTCCATCATGACCAATGCCAACGCGTAATTCTCTAATCGTATCATTGTCATACTCGGAGCATTTTTCATCAAATGATTGGAGCCATGTATCAACGGTGATTGGTGTAGGAGTATTAGATGAATTCATTGCGTATAATTTAACTACAAAAACGGAAATGAAGGAAATAATAAACATCTATCATTTTAATAATACTTGTAAACAAGTATTGCATTTATATAGTGACCTCCACCCAACTATTATAAATGATCCCGAGATCCAAATTCATATCAATACGGGTACGGTGAGCCGAGTCATCACTTATTAATATAACTCGGTGGATTAACCTCTTAATCGATTCTACTTTTAGAACTCTCGGTCGATAAAAATTACTCTAATTTTCATCTTTAGCCCGGAACACATGCGACTACGGTCACGAATACTTCCATTGAGCTCAATCCAAATTTTGATGTAATAACATTTCATTACCCACTTACCCAACGTAACAAGGTTTGTATTACGGTAAAGCCGGCTCAACTCCCTTATGAAATTGGGATTCATGGTTTCTACTATTTGGTAAGGCTATTTCTCAATTATTATATGTGAGAGGTCTTGCCAATTTATTATCTATCACGTTTTAAGTGAACTTAAGCGGTGAACTACAATAATTATAATTGACACGGTCGATGACTCGATTTCAAATGCATGTTGTTGTTTATGGCGATTTGACAATGCATGTAACATATTAAAAGAAATGCAAAGCAATAAATATAATAAATTCCTAGTATGGCCTTCCTAAAATAGAAAATCTAATAATCTATTACATATTCGGAAACCAACTCCTTTGGTCCCTTGAATCTTCAAATGGCACGCTTCCCAAGACACCGTCTTCGTCGGAACACCTTTCCGAATGGCACCGTCTTTGAAGATGCTCCATAATTAAAAATAATAATAAAAATACAAAGCTATTCCGATTATATATTTTTAAAATAGAAAAACTAATAAAATAAAAGTGATACGAGATCACATTAAATTACAACCGAATCAATATTCCCTTTCATTACGGGTAATATCGATTAAAACTAAGGCCATACTAAGATAAAATTACATAACTCAAAATTATATAAATAAAAGACATTCAACAATTGAAATATGCAGCATTATAATATGTACCTATCATGCCAAATTATGTGCCAAATCGTCCTATTTAACTTATATCGTATATATAACCCGGTTTTACGGAAATGTGTGATAATAACCTCTTAAAATCACAAATTAACACTTAAATCACATCTAAGCTCAAGTTAATTATCCTAACACTCTTAGAACTCAAAAATTAGTCATCGCTCAATTTTTGACAATAATCAACTTGATTTAAGTTTTATGCTCATTTTTTACCTTAAAATCACAACATTTATGAAATAAATCCAAATTAAATTATAATAATTTCAAAATTTGAATTGTATATTTTTGAACATTCTGTGATATTTCAATGACACTCATAATGTCAAAAATCATGGTTAAAATTTTCGAATTAATTTTGAGAAAATATAGTTGCATTTTATCGGTTTTATCTCATAAAACATCTAAAGTATCCAAAAATTAATCCAATAAATTTTACAACCTTAGATCCAATAAGTGGGATATTTATACAACCTAAAATATTTTTCTCATGCCATGAAATTCGTTTTAGCAATTTATGCTAAAATAGTCACTATTTATGCCATTTTTACACTAAAAATTCATAAATCATGCTAAATGAGATCATCTAATCTCGAAATTTACATACACTCTTTAAATTATGCATGTGACAACATATTAAATTTTCATGGCCTGGTTCGAAGTTTAACTAATTTTTAACCATTTTACCTCTTTTAATCCATCTTTATCTCATAAAAATCATAAATCATGCAATATTAATCCAATTAATACGAGATTTTACACACAACTTGTAAAATATTCATGTGAGGTCATATAAAATTTTCAAGGTAAGAAACTTAGTTTAACTATTTTTAGCATTTTAATTCCCATTTTAGTCATAAAAATATAATAAAATGACCAAAAATCATTTAAATGAGCAATAAATTTCCATAAATCATAAAAATGACCTAAAAATATTTTAGGACCAGAATATGTTACATGCAACAAGATTTCGTGGCTTACTCACATAAATCACAAATTTTTAGTTTTATATGTTAACTTTTTAACTCGGAAAAACAATAACCGATTATGCATGCAACATCCTTATACTCTGATACCAGTTGTAAGGTTTATATACCTATTATTAGACTCCTATAATGGTGAACTAATTAACTTCTTAATTATTTGTTCTTTAGATCTAGTGCATGCATAACAAAATAAAAGATTTATAAGAAAACAATGTCCCTTACATTGTAAATTTCGGATTTATGGGCACAAATAAGGTCTGCTACCTTCACTTGTTCTTGAGCTATGATGAGTAATAGGATGATCCTCCAAAGACTTCAAGTATATAAGTCACTCCTCTTTATTGCACCCAAGATTATCCCTTATCTCTACTAAATAATATGTGCTAGATATTTGTTTAGTAGTTTACCTATTGATTACTAATACTCATATATTATACTAATAATATTAGTAATCTTGTTGAACAAATTGGATCATCATTTCTCAAGTTTTAGAGAAAGATGAAGTAAGAAATATGTGAGAGGTAAGCATTTTGCATGTGAATGAATAATGGTAGTGTAGTGTCAATAATAAGAGAATAAAACTCTCTTAAAAGAGAGTAGTGCAACCGGTGGGAACAAGAGAAAAGAGCTAAAATTGGCATCTTGCTTTTCACTTTTACTCTTTACCATGCAATAGGTGTGTAAGATAGTCTTTTCTAGTCATGATGATGTCTAATTTTACTAATAAAATAACATCATCCCAACACCCTACACTACCAATATTTCGGTCCATTTAACATAAAATGGACTACCATTTTATTTTGTCAATTTGTCATTTGTCACACAATATGTCACATGTAGTATGTTACATGTTATTAATTAATTTAATGCATATTTATCACATAAATATCATTTTTATAAATTAATTAAATTACATTCAACAAATTGACTAGTGATACTTGATCACATAAATAAAATGGCTCATTTAATTATAATTCACAACATCTTGTAATTATAATCAACCATTCATTCTTATCTATATTGTTTCCCAAACAATAAACAATTTTAGTAATAAAGCATTTTTATTACTAAAATATATCTTATTTAATCCCATTACAATAAGATAAATATATTCTCTCTCACAAATGAATTGTTCAATTTTAAGGAATTGATCAGTTTGTATCGTCATACAATTAATCAACTTTACAGATAAGGGCATCATCCTTTAGGTGTGACCTTAAGGGATCAACTGACCACCACCGTCCCAGGACAGTAACGTCAAACTCTAGCAAGTCAATCGTTACCGATTAATGTTGATCAGTTGACTATATAATTGAATCATCCCTTACGTATTCTTAATATGAGATTTAATTATGATATTAAATCATGTGATCGCACTATTGTTGAGGACACATTTTCTAACACTTCATGCCCAAAATGATGATACGGGGCCGACAGGCTCGTCCTCGAAATAGGGATTCGGTCTGTCGTCCTGCTGTACGTGCTCTGCGCCGGGATAACCTGATCCGGGTCTCGTGGACACGGCTGGGTCGTCCTCACGCGGGGCACGATTGGACCTTTTCCTGCCTACCTTTAGTTTTTGCTATTTTGCTTACTTTGGTTTTCAGCGTAGCGTTGGCGGAGTTGGGTCTTTTTTGGACGGACGATCGCCGATTTACGGGTTGATTCCCTTTAGCTATTTAAACTTTTTTTGGCTCAGTCGGCTTGTAACATCCTTGAACCATTTTTTTTGTTAAATGTTGTAGTGCATTATCTCTTCCTTAAAGCATTTGTGCGTTCTCGCCTAAGCCTAGGTGTCCCTCCACGAGTGTCCCTACTTACTTCCTTTTGGCAGGATCGTCCCTTACCGGGAGTTCCTGCCTACTCCGGATTTTCGTTTAAGGTATCATTTTGGGGTGCCCCATGCCTACTTCCATCGTTTTAAGTATATGATTAATGGGTTGATCTAGTACTGTCTCGTAGAAGTACAAGTCTATGTGAAATTTTGGAGCTTGTCTGGGGCACAGTTGCACTGATAGCACCTTGTGATTGTTATTAAATCAAAGTCATGACACAGAAACACAACCATTTTTTAGTTATTATTTTGAGATCACATGAACTGTATTTTGCCATCTTTTGAGGTGGTATTGGTTGCAGCTGAGAGTTTTCTTACTACGCCTGCTAAATCATTTTTTTGTTCCTAAAATATCTGTAGGTAGGAGCAGCGTTGTCGATGGTATATATATCCGGAGCACCTGTCATGTTTGTGGGATGTGGACAATCATATACAGACTTGAAGAAGCTCAACGTCAAATCTATTGTGAAGACACTTCTCAAGTAGAGATATTTGGATAAAAAACAAGATAATTGGGATGTCCCAACACTCGCTTATCCTGTGTTAAGCTCCCACAATACTCGCACTACTTACAGACTTGTAAAAACTTGGCTGTGTAATTTCGTGTTAAGAGTTTTGAAACTGTCTTGTTCCTAAACTCGTTGAAAACTGTAAGCTTATTCTCGTTCTTTTCCGATTAGTTTGGATAGCAAATATACTTTCTTGTATAGGTGATTTTCACTTTTCCAAACATCTACTTCTCGTTAAAGTACTGCTAAACATCTACGAATAAATGACAAGCTTTTTGTTATATCAAGTGTCCCTTTTTTTATGCTTATATATTAAAAACACGAAAGAAGCATGTAGTAAACAGTAAGTCTTGTTTATAACTGTTGTGGTTACAATGAAAGAGTGGTGCCTCACCCCCCCTGAAAAATTGTGGTCTAGATTGTTTTACCCTCTGTAAATTGTTCTCATTACAAGGTTATAAATGAGATTTTGTGCGTAGTAAAATACCTTAAATAGTCTTTTATAGTTTAATCGAATAGTGTTACCTTATTCGATAGAAAAATGACAATTGATTCCTTTGAAAAAACATCCTGCTTACTCCGTAAAATCCGTTCGAGGTCAAAAGGTCCAACAACCAACTATTGTGAATGATTGTCTAATTAATTAAGGATTTTTTTGTCAAAATCTACCTTATATTTAGGCATATTTGTAAAAACTATTGTTTCGGGTTGAAAACAATCAGTCAGCGTCGCCCAAGCTTGAGTTGGGTCAACGTGCTCCTTTCAGATGTTAGATGGTTTGATGTCCCTTTGTCTCGAGCTTTGTATGCACACATAACACACAACACCGGGGGGGTTGTCCCGAGGGGGCCATCTCCGATGAGGTACGGTATCCTCAAACGTAAAGTCGGGACCTTTGGCAGGTGGCTCGATCCCTGTCCCTGTCTTAGATGCTTTTGGTAGTCTTGATTCTAGAGAGAGAATCTAGTTGTTGTTGTTGTTGTTATGATTGATTGACTGAATGTGATTGTGATTGATTTTTCCTTACAAGGATCTTTTTGTCTTTATATAAGTTTCTTCCCTTGGAAGGAATCCAAGGGAAGATATTTATGTGGTAGGTGATGTGTACTTAACGTTCGACATAGCTGACATTCTGACACGTTTAACCCGCCGATTGGCATGAGGGTCGGGTTGACTGAGCGTGCGTCATCAATTTGCCTAGACAGGATGGTGTCTGAACCAGGCACCTGAGTGTTTGTTCCCTTTGGATGTCGGGTTAACATAGTCCCGGTGTTTAGGCATGTTCGTAGGAGCTTCGTCATTTCGAATAATGTTGCGCCTTGTGGCGGCTTGGGGCAGTCCATCTACTCCTCGCCTTTTTCCTCTATAAATGCCTTTGATAAGTGAGTTCACGGATTGATATATTTTTGAGTTTCGCTTCCGCATTTCACTCGATAGGGTTACAGGGAATTTGGAGTGTGGAGTTCTCCTGATGTCGTCATCGAGAAGGAGCACTGTGTCCGGGAATAGGCGGCTGGCTAGATCGGAGGAGTCGGTCACCTCTCCAATGTGTGGGCTGGTAGCTGAACCGGGGGAAGCTGAAGCGACTTCGGAGCATATGAACCCATAGTGGGAGCAGGTTTTAGATGTTCTTCCCTGTGTTCGGAGTCGACAGGGGGATGCGCGTAACCGAGTAAGGAAGACATTCTGGGATCTTATCTTTGGAGATCGAAGATCGGCCGTGGTGCAGGCCGAGGCTATTCGGATTATATCCAAGATGGCAAAGGATGAAGATTTTAATGTAGCAGAGACGAAGTTCGCCGAAATCGCGCTTTCTCTCTCCAAGGCAGCTGGAGCGCCTACCTCGTCGGAGTCCTAGTGTAGGAATTTTTGTCTCTGTTTGTAGTAGACAGCTTTGTGTATTGGGGAACAAGTAGCTTCTTCCTCAATCTTTACACTTTCATCGCTTTTCTTTACCAGATAGAAAACAGTGATTCTTCTTCTTCCGCTGTGTGCCATATGTTTATAAAAGGATTTGTTTCACTTCGTTTTTGCGGATGAACTCTCTTGGGCTCCCTGAAGTATACATTGTATTCCTCTTGTTTCACCGATGTCGACTGATGCCGGTAGTAGTGATACAGTTGTTACCGGGTCTGTTGGTGGTTCTTGTCCTTGTTTATCAGGCAATTCCTCACCGTCCACCGTTGGTATTTAGAGCCGATCTCCATCTCCTCACGAATTATCTCCTGCAACCATTGTGGAGCTTAAGGCGTAATTGTCTAGCCTCAGCTCGACCAGCAGGATCTTCGAGAGAGAGCTGCATCAATTGTAGTTCATGTTTCACTGCCTGAAGAGCAGTTTCCCCTGGGGCATCCGATTGTGACCTCGATCAGGTCTTCCCTTAACCGTTGTAGCACGGCTGTGAAGATGGTTCGAAAATACAGGGCGAAGTTGACGGGTCGTCTGAGATGTTGGGTCGGCCGTGACTCGTTGGGCCAATCCTCCACGTCTACATCATAGGGAGGATTTGGATCTCCTGGTTATTGCAATCACATAGGGTTTTTACATAATTAGTTTCGCACTTTCGATTAGCGGAGATGGATTTCATAACACAACTTCTCTTTTCTTTCTTCTTTTCTCGCTGTAGACCTCCTCCGTTGATCTCTGCTCTTGGGGTGATCAGGGGGGGAGGCGGGGGGAGGGGGGGTGTGTGGGGTGGTTACCAAGAAAATTCTTCTCATAAAAAACACAAATGGCCACCACGACCCTCGTAATTCTTTCTTATGGATTTTCTCTCTCCATTACTTGTTCGGTTTTGGATGAGAATTTTGCGCAACATCCAACCCGTGTCGTAACGGTGTTGTCGGATGATCTACCACCTTGTTGCACGTCGCTCGTTGGGAGGTGTAGGCTGGTGGCTGTAGGGCGTCTGTTGTTTCGCTGATCCCGATGGGATCTTTGTAACACCCGCGAATTTCCAGTTTTGACATTTAAAATTTATTAAACCGTTTAATCACTTTATTATATATTTTTGAATTATTCAATTTAATTAATTTTATGTCAAACACGATTTTTATAAACGTATTATATAAAAGCTCATTTTTATAAAAATACGTATTATTAAATTCTATTTTTAAGGCATAATTTATATAAGAATAAATGTATACGTATTTGAGTCGGACAGTAATAATAATGACATTAATAATAATAAATTCCGTCTTAATTTCGGTCTAAACCTTAGACCGTCACATTTCATTTTGTACCTACTTTAGTCTGGACCAACCAAAAACCAACAACACATTCACCTACCTATACTCTACTTTTATATACATTTATATACCTCTTTTATTATTATTAGTATTAGTATTATTATTATTATTATTATTATATTTTATTATTATTATTATATTTATGTTATTATTATTTAATAATCACATATCATTGTTTTGTGGTTGTAACGACATGTCCTTGCCCCACCCCCGCACTTTCCCTTCCTTCTTCCTTTTCGAGCAACTCAGTAGACAACAACAAAAAAATACAAACAGACACAAACTCCATTAATCATCCCATCTTCAAGCTCAGATCGCGTCTCCGTTTCTCAACTATTTTCGCTAATCTTTACGCCATTGGCTTCCTCTTTCTGTCCTTATTCTTTCAAGGTAAGAAAGTATTGTTTTTGTGGTGATTTCAGTTTGACCCGTCTCATGAAAGTTCTGATTTTTAGCTCTTTTATCTCGTTTTATTTCCTCTAGTTTAAGAAACTGAAGACCCGGTGAGAGGCTCATACTTTTTAGACGTTTTCTCGGAATTTTGAAGGGCAAAAAGGTAACGGTGATAGGTTACTCGACAAATGTCGAAATTCCGTCTTGTTGTGTCGTTTTATATGTCTTATTTCTGATAAATTTTGATTCTTTACTTGTCTCATGTGAATGGTAAATTTTCGTCTTGTGTTAGGGCCTGAAATAGATTGTTTTGGGACGGTATTGTCCTCTGATTTGGGCAGTCGAAATTGGGGTGGTCGGTACTGTTGGGTGTCGTTTTGAGGAGCTGTGATAGACGGTCTTTATGCTGAAATTGGGACTGTTATGGTACCCTAGAGTTACGGTTTCATGTACCCATTTCGAGTCTGTTCTGGGTCGTCGGAATAGGGACTGCGTGGACTGGTTTACAGGGTAGACTCAATAGAGACGGCTCACTTGTAGGCTGTAATATGATTCGAGATTTCGGGAAATAGAGACTGAAAATAACCGTCTGCATTAGAATTGCAGGTTGCTGCACTAAGAACAAAAAAAAAAGGAATTTAACAGTTCACAAGGCTGTGTAGGAAAACCAAAACAATGTCATTGTTGTCCACGATAATTTGAAGTTTCCTGGCGATATTGGTTAAAGCGTATGGGGTGTGTACTCGGTTTAGGCGTTATTTTTGAGTTGCTTAGTTCCTGCAACTTTTTGGTAATAGCTTTGTAAATCGAAGCAGCCTGGCAACTTGGTTGACAAGAGTATACGGTTGTTTGACAAGCTTGACTAGTTGGGATTTATTTTCGTATAAAAGATGGCTGTACAACGGAGTTAGCTAACAAGAACGGTCATATGGGTTGTTAGTGTAGTCGATGAGAGAACAAAAAAAAGTTCAGAATTTAGATTGGTAATGATTTAGGAAAGCAAGAGCTTCCCTTAGTCGTAGATATGGTTGCTTTAGGCGCCTAGTTTAGTTCATTTTAAACGTTTAAATTTCCGTCTCATATTTTATATAACGATAATTCGTTAATATCGTCCTTTCACATAATTATTTTGGGAGACTCATTCGATTTAGTTTGTTGGGCTCATTTGACTTTAGTAAATGGGCTAGCTATGTTTGGTAAACGGGGCTAGTCGTGTTTATAAATTGTTTTGGCGCTAACTCGGTTTATTTAAAATATAATTAAATATATATCCGTCTCGTATTTCATATAACGTAAATCATTAATATTGCTCCTTCACATATTCTTTTGTTGGATTCCTTATAATTCAATTATGGGCTTGTTATGTTCTATTTGTTGGGTTTTACATGTTGGATCTAAATGGACTAATTTATTGGGCTTCTTATAGCTTATTTGTCGGGCTCATAAACGAGTCACTTGATTTGGTCACATTTTATAACGTAAATTATTCATTATCGCGTATTATATTTTATTTAACCGGCATGTTAAATGGTAAAGTGGAACATTTGGTAATATGACAAGTATGAGATATTTTCTATTAAATAGTTATTTGAGAAGGGTCATATTCTTGATAATGCCTTGTATTGCTCTGTTGTAAGAGTCTTGGTCCTATCGGATACTAGGGGTGAGCTATAAGCCCTCTAGTTGCGATATGATCGTCGTGATTGATGTTCCCATCCGTACTCATGGTGAGATGCAAGCCATGAGTATGAATGTGACATTAATGGTCCCGTGTCATATGATGTTTGCATGATCATTCTTACTCCTATTGTGACTCAAGTGTGACGTTTTACATTGTGTGACTACTTGACATTCCTTATTTACCCCTTTCGGACCTTTGGTTACAAGTGTGTGCCATGTTTCCGGATTGGGTTATCTTTCCTCTTTCGGACCTTTGGTTACAAGTGTGTGCCATGTTTCCGGATTGGGTTATCTTTCCTCTTTCGGACCTTTGGTTACGGGTGTGTGCCATGTTTCCGAATTAGGATATCCTTCCGCCTTTCTTCGGACCTTTGGTTACGGGTGTGTGCCATGTTTCCGATTAGAGGTTACTCGACCTTTGGTTACGAGTGTGTGCCATGTTTCGAGTCTTGGATACGATTGGTATATCGTTTGTCGAATCGGGTGACGTCCATCCCGAGAGTCTGGATCCAGGTTTAGACTAGGACCGTATTATGATCGTCGTCCTACCAAGAGGTTGGAGTCTAGATGGTATGTCTTGCGAGTTCATACTAAGTATATGTCTTACACTTGTTGAGTCGGTCAATATGGGTTGGTTGACTTGATTATTCTATTTCCTTGATTGCATATTCATTCTCATATATCATGCCTATTCCATTAAGAAAGTAGTATGCCCGTCTCATCATGATTTTCATTATATCTCCTTGTTCTCTATTTGTTCATACATGTTGCATGATTAATATGTTTAATTAAGTGGTTGTTTACTTGCATTTCGACATATTGTGGCTGGGAGAACCTTGAGTTACTCCCCACCGATCCGGCGTTCATGTTTACATGAATGACAGGTGGTGAAGATGCTTACGTGGGGAAGACGTGTGGGCTAGCGAGAACTAAACCCTTGGACCTTAGTTTGCTTAGAAACCCTTTTAATTGTTTATTCGTGGGATATCTTTTCCCCGCTTTCTAGACTTGGGTTGTAATAACCTAAATTTGTCTATTGTAGTATTTGTTTCATTTCGTTTTTAACACCTGCGTATTAATCTTTAACTTATAATAAAAAGTTTTTAAAATCTCACAAATTCCGCTTTAATTTATTGGTTATATTTTCCGCTTTATCGCGGGGTGTCACAGTTGGTATCAGAGCCTATGTTGCTCCCGACGCACACACGTGTACCCCAAATTTAAATTTGAACTTGACCTTGAATAATGAATGAGAGATGGGTAGACTTAAGGACCTAAGGTGGTAGTCTGTAGTGTGTTTGCTCTTTGTTAGGTTCTAACATGTTTGTTGATTGTCATTTAATAATTGTTGTGCCCTTGGATCAATAACCGTGAACTTACCAACGTGAAGATCAGGATTTGGTGCCTATTGCCAGAAATTGAAGATTTGTTCAACCTTTGAAGAATGCTCCTACTTCCTTGAAGATGTTTCTCATTCTTTGTATACCTTGCCTTGTTCTTTACTTCTAATGCTTATTCCTTCTTCTAAACTCTCTTCCGTTTTACTTTGAAAGCTACCCTTGTACTCCTAACTCGGTCTTTGTTCCTTGCTTATCCTCCTTTAACGCCTTTTGATAGTTCTCTCTCTTTTGTGAGATGTTAATTTTGGTTGGATAATTTGGCTTTGTGGAGTTTGTTTGTATTTGACCCTTAACCCTGATTTTGAGAGAATTTGATGTTGGAAAGACTTAGGTAGTGTGATGAGGCATACTTGATTTCTTATACCTAGTTCCTTGATAAAGTGAGTATAATTGATTGGTGAATTCTGTGTGTTAAGAGTGAGTTGCCTATGTTATTAGAGTTATAGAGCTTGGCTTTGTTGTTTATATTTGGGATTTGAAGACTTAGTAGGTTGAGCGTTGTTACCTTAGGAGTAAACATGGAATAAGGTTTATGATTTGTGTTTGGAAAGGGATACCTTTAGGATGTTGATAACCATACATAGGTTGGTGTTACCTTTTGACGTTGTTGGATATGAGTGTAGCCTTGTTTGTAGTTTTGATCTTGTTTTGGGGAAGTCGTTGTGGATGTTTAATGATTGGGAATTGTTGAATCACAAGCGTAGTGAAGTACTTTGTTTCATGGAATAGCTTAGATGTAGAGTGACGTAAGTTATCTTGAGGAATCCTTGGAGGTAATATGGTTGTGAGATTTATTTTATTAGGAAGTTTTAGAAACTGTTTAAGATTGTTGTGTTATTTGAGAGTTGACTATCTGGCATTTCCTTGTCGTCTCATCTCCCTTCTTCTTTGACCATAAACGTTACCGTTCATACCTCCTTTCCTCGCTTCATCTTGCTCCTCCTTTAAATTTGATGTTGGTAACCTATGAAACTCTATCCTTGACATTCTTATTGTTTTGACTTCAATTCTTACCCTATGAAATTCATCATAGCTCTTTTGATTAGTTAAGTTTAACCCTCTTAGCATACTTGTATCTATGTTGTCTAACTTACTTTTCATTTCGCACAACTTCTAAACTTTTCAAGCTGCCAGTTTTGATTCGTTGTTAAAAGTTTATGTTACTTTTGCAAAACCTTACCTATTTTAAAGATTTGAAAATGAAAACTTGATTTATTTCCATATTTGTTCCTTGAGTATAGACTTATTTATAAGGATTTTAATTGCTAAACCCGAGACTTCTTTAAGTTTTATCCAATTTCTGTTAACTTCGATCTATTTATGATCTCTTTGACAAAGTTTAATATCATATTTTCAGGAACTTGACTCCTTTTTTGAGTTTAAAAGTGAAATCTTCACGTCTATTTTGGCTTTTGCAAGAGAAAATTTGAGTATATTACCTTTCTCTTTTGATTTTAACGTTGATCGGATGATAGAACTCGTTATTGGAGACGTTTGATAACTTGTTCTAAGCTTGTCGGCGAATGATTTTTGTTTTAAATTGTCTTTGGCTTGGAAAGTTAGCGTTCTTGTGTGCACGACAAGAGCAATTTCGTTCCATGAATGAGGCTTATACTTTTGAAAACTCTTCATTAATGTTTTTGAAAGTATTTTGATTTTCGATTTACACAAATGATTTGCTTTTGACCTTATCTTTGATTTGGAATGTGATGTTCTTGAATACGTAACAAGAACACTTCCATTCCTTTGACGAGAATCTGGTTCTGTTGGAAAATTTTATTTGAAACTTTTGAAAGAATTTTAATTCTTACGATAAGTAACCTTTTAAATGTTTTGGTTCCCGATTTCGAAATTCCAGTTTTATTTTATATAACCTTTCATTTCTACTTTCAAGTTTCGAGGACGAAACTTTTTAAAAGGTGGGGTGATTGTAACACCCCGCGAATTTCCCATTTTGACATTTAAAATTTATTAAACCGTTTAATCACTTTATTATATATTTTTGAATTATTCAATTTAATTAATTTTATGTCAAACACGATTTTTATAAACGTATTATATAAAAGCTCATTTTTATAAAAATACGTATTATTAAATTCTATTTTTAAGGCATAATTTATATAAGAATAAATGTATACGTATTTGAGTCGGACAGTAATAATAATGACATTAATAATAATAAATTCCGTCTTAATTTCGGTCTAAACCTTAGACCGTCACATTTCATTTTGTACCTACTTTAATCCGGACCAACCAAAAACCAACAACACATTCACCTACCTATACTCTACTTTTATATACATTTATATACCTCTTTTATTATTATTATTATTAGTATTATTATTATTATTATATTTCATTATTATTATTATATTTATGTTATTATTATTTAATAATCATATATCATTGTTTTGTGGTTGTAACGACATGTCCCTGCCCCACCCCCGCACTTTCCCTTCCTTCTTCCTTTTCGAGCAACTCAGTAGACAATAACAAAAAAATACAAACAGACACAAACTCCATTAATCATCCCATCTTCAAGCTCAGATCCCGTCTCCGTTTCTCAACTATTTTCGCTAATCTTTACGCCATTGGCTTCCTCTTTCTGTCCTTATTCTTTCAAGGTAAGAAAGTATTGTTTTTAATAGTGATTTCGATTTGACCCGTCTCATGAAAGTTCTGATTTTTAGCTCTTTTATCTCATTTTCTTTCCTCTAGTTTAAGAAACTGAAGACCCGGTGAGAGGCTCATACTTTTTAGACGTTTTCTCGGAATTTTGAAGGGCAAAAAGGTAACGGTGATAGGTTACTCGACAAATGTCGAAATTCCGTCTTGTTGTGTCGTTTTATATGTCTTATTTCTGATAAAGTTTGATTCTTTACTTGTCTCATGTGAATGGTAAATTTTCGTCTTGTGTTAGGGCCTGAAATAGATTGTTTTGGGACGGTATTGTCCTCTGATTTGGGCAGTCGAAATTGGGGTGGTCGGTACTGTTGGGTGTCGTTTTGAGGAGCTGTGATAGACGGTCTTTATGCTGAAATTGGGACTGTTATGGTACCCTAGAGTTACGGTTTCATGTACCCATTTCGAGTCTGTGCAGGTCGTCGGAATAGGGACTGCGTGGGTAGTTTACTGAGGGTAGACTCAATAGAGACGGCTCACTTGTAGGCGTAACATGATTCGAGATTTCGGGAAATAGAGACTGAAAATAACCGTCTGCATTAGAATTGCAGGTTGCTGCACTAAGAACAAAAAAAAAAGGAATTTAACAGTTCACAAGGCTGTGTAGGAAAACCAAAACAATGTCATTGTTGTCCACGATAATTTGAAGTTTCCTGGCGATATTGGTTAAAGCGTATGGGGTGTGTACTCGGTTTAGGCGTTATTTTTGAGTTGCTTAGTTCCTGCAACTTTTTGGTAATAGCTTTGTAAATCGAAGCAGCCTGGCAACTTGGTTGACAAGAGTATACGGTTGTTTGACAAGCTTGACTAGTTGGGATTTATTTTCGTATAAAAGATGGCTGTACAACGGAGTTAGCTAACAAGAACGGTCATATGGGTTGTTAGTGTAGTCGATGAGAGAACAAAAAAAAGTTCAGAATTTAGATTGGTAATGATTTAGGAAAGCAAGAGCTCCCCTTAGTCGTAGATATGGTTGCTTTAGGCGCCTAGTTTAGTTCATTTTAAACGTTTAAATTTCCGTCTCATATTTTATATAACGATAATTCGTTAATATCGTCCTTTCACATAATTATTTTGGGAGACTCATTCGATTTAGTTTGTTGGGCTCATTTGACTTTAGTAAATGGGCTAGCTATGTTTGGTAAACGGGGCTAGTCGTGTTTATAAATTGTTTTGGCGCTAACTCGGTTTATTTAAAATATAATTAAATATATATCCGTCTCATATTTCATATAACGTAAATCATTAATATTGCTCCTTCACATATTCTTTTGTTGGATTCCTTATAATTCAATTATGGGCTTGTTATGTTCTATTTGTTGGGTTTTACATGTTGGATCTAAATGGACTAATTTATTGGGCTTCTTATAGCTTATTTGTCGGGCTCATAAACGAGTCACTTGATTTGGTCACATTTTATAACGTAAATTATTCATTATCGCGTATTATATTTTATTTAACCGGCATGTTAAATGGTAAAGTGGAACATTTGGTAATATGACAAGTATGAGATATTTTCTATTAAATAGTTATTTGAGAAGGGTCATATTCTTGATAATGCCTTGTATTGCTCTTCTTGTAAGAGTCTTGGTCCTATCGGATACTAGGGGTGAGCTATAAGCCCTCTAGTTGCGATATGATCGTCGTGATTGATGTTCCCATCCGTACTCATGGTGAGATGCAAGCCATGAGTATGCATGTGACATTAATGGTCCCGTGTCATATGATGTTTGCATGATCATTCTTACTCCTATTGTGACTCAAGTGTGACGTTTTACATTGTGTGACTACTTGACATTCCTTATTTACCCCTTTCGGACCTTTGGTTACAAGTGTGTGCCATGTTTCCGGATTGGGTTATCTTTCCTCTTTCGGACCTTTGGTTACAAGTGTGTGCCATGTTTCCGGATTGGGTTATCTTTCCTCTTTCGGACCTTTGGTTACGGGTGTGTGTCATGTTTCCGAATTAGGATATCCTTCCGCCTTTCTTCGGACCTTTGGTTACGGGTGTGTGCCATGTTTCCGATTAGAGGTTACTCGACCTTTGGTTACGAGTGTGTGCCATGTTTCGAGTCTTGGATACGATTGGTATATCGTTTGTCGAATCGGGTGACGTCCATCCCGAGAGTCTGGATCCAGGTTTAGACTAGGACCGTATTATGATCGTCGTCCTACCAAGAGGTTGGAGTCTAGATGGTATGTCTTGTGAGTTCATACTAAGTATATGTCTTACACTTGTTGAGTCGGTCAATATGGGTTGGTTGACTTGATTATTCTATTTCCTTGATTGCATATTCATTCTCATATATCATGCCTATTCCATTAAGAAAGTAGTATGCCCGTCTCATCATGATTTTCATTATATCTCCTTGTTCTCTATTTGTTCATACATGTTGCATGATTAATATGTTTAATTAAGTGGTTGTTTACTTGCATTTCGACATATTGTGGCTGGGAGAACCTTGAGTTACTCCCCACTGACTGTGGCGTTCATGTTTACATGAATGACAGGTGGTGAAGATGCTTACGTGGGGAAGACGTGTGGGCTAGCGAGAACTAAACCCTTGGACCTTAGTTTGCTTAGAAACCCTTTTAATTGTTTATTCGTGGGATATCTTTTCCCCGCTTTCTAGACTTGGGTTGTAATAACCTAAATTTGTCTATTGTAGTATTTGTTTCATTTCGTTTTTAACACCTGCGTATTAATCTTTAACTTATAATAAAAAGATATTAAAATCTCACAAATTCCGCTTTAATTTATTGGTTATATTTTCCGCTTTATCGCGGGGTGTCACATCTTGATGAGAAGCGCTCGCACGGATGTGTACTCCTTTGGCGAGACTCCATGTAGAGAATGGAATATAGCTTTTTCAAGGGGTCACCGCTAAATTTAGCATGGGCCGATCAGGGTTGCTGTCCTCGGGCGATTGGCTTTTATATGGGGATTTGATACTTCCTGGGTATTTGCGTTCCCATCTGCGTTGTCAGGAGGTTTGCTTTCCCGGTGGTTCACCTTCGAGGGAGGTCCTTTCTTATTTGGGCAGAGCTTCACATACCGCCTGCTCTTCCAGCGGTGGTGTTGCATCTCCGGATATGCCCTTACTTTAAGGTCAGTCTATGTCTCCAAGTGTGCACTACCTCGAGAACCTGCTCCTCGCGGCCTTCAGATTCTCGACGCCTTGGGGTTGTTGAGCGTGTCTGAAGGAGGGTTGCGCTTCTTGTGCAGTGGCGAGTTCTGGATAGGCTAGATAGGCTCATTGAGGATTCATTCCTCGCTCTGTTCGGACCGCTACTTCTCTTGATTCGTACGGTTGCTGTGCCGGTGATGGCTCGATCCGTAGGTCTTGGGCGAATCGTCCAGCGCACTTTGTTACTTTGTTGAAGATCTACTACTTGAAGACTTCTGTCGGTCGTCGTAGGTTTGACTTTTGTTTTGTTGTCTTACCTTGTACAGTCGGCGTTTGTAACTTTGTAACACATGGATTTGCATTGAATAAAATAACGATTTTTGTCATCTTATCCTGTTTTCCATTTCTGGAATTTTGGATTATGTGGGGCCTTGGCCAATCATTTGAACAGGTCTCCTTTGGTCTCCTCCTCTTTACTACTCTGGGTAGTTATGGATCGTCCGGTGATTGTTCGTTATAAATAACGAATCTTCACTATTTGTTTGATCTCGTCATTCCATTCCCAATCATTTATTCATTATCTTGTCTTAGCTTATGCCTCGTTTATTTCTCAGGTTTTTGTTAAAGCTTCGGAGGAAGAAGATTAGAATCGCCTTGGCTCGAGAAGAGAGGCGTCGACGTGATCGGATCCGTCTGCTGGCTATGTTGTACCGGTTCGCTATCTTTGACGTGGATAAGGCGAGGGCCGAGGCAGCTGACCGTGTCGGGGCTCTTATTCCTTGTCCTTTGTCTCTTGCCCCCAGCTCTTGCGGTGAGGGGGTGGCTCTCCGGTTCCCTACTTTGACTTGTCGTCTTCACAAGACTCTTTTGATAGGATGTCTCCTTATTATCGGTCGGATAGTTCCTTCGGCAGGGATTCTCTGGGATATCCTCTTGAAGACCTCTCGGATTGACTTCCTTGTTTTGATAGGAAGTTTCCTGCTTACCGGTCGGATAATTCTTTCGACGCGGCTTCTCTAGGATATCCTCTCGAAGACCTTCGGACTGGCTTCCTTGTAGTTTTCTATTGTCAAATATAATCTTAACCGATGGTATAAACTGTGATGATGCGTTTTGAATAAAAGTTGGCTCGGCTGTTTGTCGTTTGCTCGAACTCTTTTTATTTAACCGCTTTTTTCATTTACACGCTTTGCAGTTGTCGATTTTGAATTCAGACTTTGGGACGGCTACGCTTCCACTGTTTATATCTATGTCGTTTCCTTTCTGCGGATGCTTAACGAGTGTCCAATTGCATGTGGCCATCTCTTTTGCTCCCACCCGTCTTATTTCCACCGGGCCGATTTCGTCGTTTTTTGCTCTATAAATTTGTCCCTCCTCATCATTGTGGCATTTTTCAACAAATCTTTCATTATCTCGATAAAATTTGAATCTTTCCCTTCTCTACTCGTTCCTCCATT
This sequence comes from Silene latifolia, assembly GCF_048544455.1. NCBI lineage: Eukaryota > Viridiplantae > Streptophyta > Magnoliopsida > Caryophyllales > Caryophyllaceae > Silene > Silene latifolia. The sequence goes on from NC_133538.1 coordinate 358,692,123, forward strand.
GCCCCATTTCATCGCTTTTCTAGGTCAGTTTCCCTGCCCCTTTACTTCGCTTTCTTTAATGGATTCTGTAGTCGTCGGTGAGTTGGGTGCATCCAGTGTTGACCTTGGGAACTCGTCTGGCATTTTTCGCTCTTGGGGTGACACTCGTGAGAGTAGCCCTTCTGTCTGTCTTGGTTACCTTAGTCAGTTTTCCGATTTCTGCCGCCATGATGGGGGGGGTCACAGTCCGATGTCGAGGATTCGAATAGTGAATTTCAGGATATTGAACTGATTAATTCATCGGGGCCCTCTAAGATTGGCGGCCTCGACGTCATTGTATCCGTTTGCCGTGTGTTGGACAAAGTCAAATATTCCCTAGCTCTTCATTCTACCCGGATAACGCTTTGGCGAATTGGTTTCGACTTCAAGCTCTGTAAGAGTTGGTTTATCGTCATTTTGACATTCCGCATGAGTATGATCTGAAGTTCCCAACCCAGACTAACACAGTGTGTGAACCGCCGAAAGGTTATACTGCGGTTTACTTGCATCATTTAGAGTTCGGTCTTCGATTGCCTCTGGACTCTTTCATTGAGGAGTTCTTCTTTAGTGCGAATATGGCCCTCTGTCAGAGGACTACTCAGTCCGTCCGAAATTTGGTCGCCTTTGCTTGGCGTTGTCTTTTTGCTGGGTTGTCGCCCTATTTGGAGATCTTTAAGAGGTGTGTGACCCTCAAGAAAGCGACGCATCCCTCGACAAGATGTTGGTATACCTTGGTCAAGGATCTTGATTATGTCACGGTGTATCCAGCGTTGGATGGCGTGAAGGATTGGAAGTCGAGGTTCTTCTACATTAGGAGTTCCCCGAGTTGGAGGATTTCTAAGCACTTTAGGAGTGGTGTACAGTTGGGACTGGATTATGAGAAGGCCGAGGCTTCTTCTTCCCGAGCCGTCTTGCCTGAGGAGGAGATGTTGATGCTCTCTTTGTTTGAACAAGACCCTAACTTTAAGGCTCCTGAGCCAAAAAAAATGGTTGCCCCCGGGAGACGTCATTTTGAGTGGCGACCTCCTTTGTCGTGTAGGATTGATCCCGAGCCGTCGCTCAAGTACGGGAAGGCCGGGAGCCGATCCTCTTCTGTTCTTTATCGCTTTTATGCTTGCCTTTATATCTTATTTTCCTGACGTTTTCTCCTTCGCATTGTAGAACCTTGTGCTTTGGAGTTTACAGTGTCAGAGCTGAGGTCGATTGGGCTTTTGCCAAACCGTGATGTCATGGACCGACTTCCTACGATTAAATAAGATTTCAGGAGAAACAGTTTTGACAAGGTGGTGAGACGTGCTGGTTTTGACAAGCAAGTGGCTTTACATATGGCTAGTCAGAGTGGGCGTTAGGTGCGTGCGACTCATTCCCGAGATAAGGTTGTACCTCAAACTTTGGATCGTGATCACGGTGGGCCATTTTCTGAGGCTCCTCTTGTGACCCGATCTCCTCAGGTGGCTGAGTCGGTTGTTGGTCTTACACCTGGGTCTTCGTCTTCTCCTAGAGACATCTTGGAGCAAACTTCTCCTATGGGTCGGCATTCCTCGCCCCTAGCTCTCCGAGAGGAGGAGTTGTCGCCGGCCTCTGTTAGGGAGTTCACTGCTTGTGCCTCTAAACATGGTTACTATGTTGCTGATATTAGCTCCAGCCCCGAGGATGGTAAGCGGAAAGCTGATTCCGAACTTGGCAAGCACCTGGCTAAGAGGGTGCGTTTTGCTGATGAGGGAGCCCCGGCTGGAGAGGATCCTCTATTTCAGTCTGGCGGTGATACGACAGGGCCAGAATAATCTCGGCTTACTTGCTTGTCAGTTAACCGATATGACTGATGCGATCCCGCTAAGTGTTCACAAATTAATAGATGTGGTCGTTGGTCACGGTCGAATCAAAACACAATTTATAGCTTAACAAGCAACTCTACAATTAGTAAAGAGGCAAGTAAAGGTCGGATCCCAAGGGACGGGAGTTGAAATGAGATTTCTATTGTAACTAGTGGTGTCTAAGGGGTGTCACAAATTGGGTTGATGTAGAAGGTTACTAAACTAGAATAACAAAGAAAATAAACAAGCAAGATGAATTAAAGGGGTGTAAACAATTGATTAAAGGCACTAGGGTGTCATGGGGTCATAGGAGAATCATGGGATATGATCATACAAACATGTTCTCAAATTATAAGCAAGAAATTATTGTTGTGATGGATTGAGTTGGGTTATATCTTACAATCCTAGGAAAGTTTGGGTCCCGGAGCCGAATCGATTAGATTGTACAACACCTACAAGTCGACTTAATCTTCCCTACTCAACAACATGCATGGTCTAATGAGACTCGAGTTGGGTTATGTCTTACAAGTCTCATTGAAAGGATAGGAGATGATAGTAAATGCAAGGATTCATAGGCTTAGCATTTCATCAAATATAACATGTGCATGAGTTGAGATCAAAACAAGCAAGCAAATAAAACATGAAAGCATATTAATTTAAGCATGAATCATTCCCCATGTTGGTTTCCCCTAATCACCCATTAACCCTAGCTAAGAGACTACTCACTCATTATCATGTTGATCATGCTAGCAAGGTTGTCAATCATACCAACAATATGAAACATGATGAATAAATGAAAGTAATTAACAATAATTAAAAAGGGATTAAGAGATTATACCTACTAATGATTCCAATAATAAAGCAAGAATAATAGAAGTACTTGAATGCTAGATTGAGAGGTTGTCAATCTCCCAATAATAACCCAAATAATCTTTAATTACCCAAAATAAAGGATGAACAAAAGAGAGATTAAAGAACTAAAACTTGGATTAAAACTTGATTAATACTTGATTACAATATTGAAGAGAGGTTTGATTGATATATTAACTACACTAATTATTGATAAGAAGAACATGCTCCTCTAATTAGCCTAATGGGGTATTTATAGTGAAAATTAGGGAGGATGCATTAGGGTTAACTAAGGGCTAAACTAGTAATTACACTTTTAGGTTGAGCAAGGAGGACCCTGTATTTTCTCGAGAGAAGGGCTTCTCTTTTCGTAGCTTGAAGAAGACAACCCGTCTTTGTGAAGAAATCCGGGCGGAATAAGGTCGGGACGGCGGATTTGGGCGGTGGAATCCGAGCGGATTACGAGGAATCCGAACGGATTGTTGAGGGGAATCCGAGCGGATTCGAGCACGGGACGCCTTTCGGATTGTGCGGGGGCCGGACGGACGGATTGCGACAATCCGCACGGATTGTCGGTCGATAGTAACTTCTTCTTTTCTTCCGTTTTCTTCATAAATTCCTTGGGGATTTCCTTGGGGACTCAAGGATCTTTCCTCAACATTGCTCTTCTACTATGATATGTACAAAGGCCTTCTAATCTTGTCTCTCCTTGATGCTTGGTCATTGAATTCGATCAATTTAGTCTCGTTTTGCCATGAAAATGCAAGATTCTTACTCCTTTCCTACCAAGGGATCAAAATCTCAAAGAATATGCAAAACAAAGAACTAAAGATAAGAAATGACCCAAATAAGCACTAAAAAGCATGGAAACAAGGCTAATTCGGGGCTAAATATGCGCCAATTATGGTCACATCAAATATCCCCAAACCGAACCTTTGCTCGTCCCGAGTAAAGAGGTGACAAAGACTAGGACCAATACTAACCTATCCTAATAATATAGCCGATATGAGACAATTAGCGGGTCTCACTCCGCCCCTTCAACTCACAACAAGACAACCATGAGGTAGGATGCCTTCTTGCAAGGCAAGGTGGGTCTTGCCAAAATGGCGACACATCCAAACATTAAGCACACAAAAACACATAATGGATGCATCTACAAAAAGAATAGCCACTTTCCTCATCTAAGTGGCGAAAATTATCTACAAGGGAAGCAATTCAAGGGTACACAATCCTTCATAGATGCAATTTGTTCAAACTACTAAGCCTAGAAGGATACCAATAAATCACCTCCAAGTTGTGTCAAGCTAGGGTACCTTTGTCCTCAATCGTTAAATGCTTTTGTCAAGAGTAGACTCCCTATGGTGTTAGAAACACTGGAGGATCGCGGAATTCCCCCTCTTGCCTAGACAAGAAAAAGGGTCGTCCCCTCTCTACCATGCACAAAAATGGATACGAATGATAAAGGGATCAATAGATATTTGAGTTTCACTTTTGGGAGTTTGCTTTTGTTTTTGTTTTTCCCCCCAATTTCTTGTGGCATTTGACATTTGAGAACACTTTCTTTGCCATTTCTTTTTGATTTTTGGCATTTCAATACTTGACAACTTTTTTTTTTGCATTTCTTTTTGAACATTTTCAAAGTCACCCCAATTAGTAACGAGGGTGCCTTGTATTTGAAGCTTTAGGAGTCTATTTTTGCTCCTCTTTTCATTTGATGCTTTTTTTGCAAACTTTCTTTCACTTTTCACTTCATTGAACTCAAATTGATTTGTTTTTGTGCCCATTCCCTTTTGTTGACAAAATGTATGGTAGAACATGGATGATGGATGTATGGGTGCATGGTTTCAAGGGTCACCTTGGAATAAACGGTAGCCAAGGAGTTATCACACCACAAGGTACTCTTGACTCGGCCTTAAACCATGGGTCAAAGGATACTAGCATGACACATCCTAGGGTGTTTTAAAAGCATTCTAACAAGCAAAGTCTTAAGGACAAAAGGCATCTACTAGGGCCTATATACACTTGTCAAGCTTCCCAAGTAGACGGTTTCGCAAAATTTTTCTAACATGCAACTACATGCCATGATGCAACTAGCATATAAACATCCTAATGCATATGATTCTACCAACTAATATGCCATATAAACTAAATGCAAGTCCTAAATTCACATTGGTTATACCGCATCAATCAAAATATAGCCACATAGTCATTAACATAAAGAGGAAAAAGGAGATTGGAAAGATCATACCATGCGGTCTTCAATATCCTCATGTCTCGGATGTGGCGTAGTCAATCAATGTGAACAAGGATAAAACAAACACAATATATATACAAGACAATATATACAAAGGAAATGAACTTGTTTTTGGGTTTTTCAATTTTTTTCAATTTTTATGAGTTTTTGAAATTTTTTGAATAAGAGTTAAATGTTAGAATTCCCATCCCCACACTAATATGGGCATTGTCCTCAATGGCCAAAATGATGGAAATTATGCAAAGATGATGCATGATTTCTATACTAAATGCAATCTATACTAAGCTACACTACATGATGCATGGTTTTTGTTATGACGGAGAGGATAATTTAGATTACCTCCCGTTGCGTATGCATTAACTTCCCCAAACCGAGTGAGACCTTATTGCTAATGTCAAAGGATGGGTATAGTTCATGCACACACTATGCTATGCATGAAACTAATTTGTCATTTTGGATTTTACAAATGGGAACAATAAAATAAGAACACCTCAATGGTACCGAGGTGTGAGTCCTTTGATGGGGCTAGGACTAAACCAACAATGATCAAAATGAAATAAAATACAAAGAGATAAGACACAAACTTCTTTTCATGAAAAATAAAGATAAAGAGGAGAGATGAGAGAACTTCACTTGAACTTAAGTGGCCGCTCATGCTTGCTCCACCTAGTGATGAAGTAGTCTCCTAGGCATCCGCATCATCTCCCTCTATATCGCTATCCCAAATATCCTTTGAAGCATCACTTAAACTTGGATCCATGAATTCATCTTCCTCACTCTCAAGCTTCACCGTATCACCTCCACAAGAATCGCCACTCTCCTCCCCTTTGCGACCGTTCGCCCCTTCATTAGCCTTCTCCGAGTTGGTAAAGAGCAATTCCATTTGAGCCCATGAGGGGAAAGCTCCTTCCTCACTAATCCGTCCTTTTTGAGCCATCTCATAGTATTGGGGGTAAAGAGCATAATAAGTGTCCACGGAGGTCTCATATTGACGGTAGTGTAAATCTTGCAAAATTCCCGTGACAAAGTCGTCACGGGGGAGGATGAAGGGATTTGGATGGTTATATGGTTGATAGGGAAAGGGGTAAGGAGGCACTTTTATCTTCCCATTTTGAGTTTGTTGTTCTTGTTGTTGTGGTGGATTTTGCGGTGGTGGAGTTTGCCTTGTTTGACTTGGGATGAGGTAGGAGGGCATTGGGGACAAGCTTCCTCTTCTTGGGGAGACCCGTGGTAGATCGGTTATTGGGAGATAGAGTGGATCGCTCCCTTTTGTCAACCACTTTATCCGCTTATCAACCCCCTCAAGGGTTATCCAATGGTGTTGGACGACAAGTAGATCTTCATTAATTCTCGTTCCCCCCGTAAGTGGAGTGTACTCATTGTTCTTATTGAATCTTGGGTTAAAGTGCTTTGCAAGTCTAGTTATGAGTCCACCATTCACTATGTGCTTCATTCCATCATCATCCCCATTTCTAAACCTTGCCCACTTCTCTAGCAAAACTAGAGGTGCATTGAAGTGATACCTATCTCTCCCTTGAATGTTAAGGTATGATTCCATAAATACAAGGTCCAATTGGTTGACAACGGCCGGATCTCGGCGGGCGAAAAGAGTACCCGAAAGAAATCGATATGTAAGCCTTAAGATCGGGTTTTGGATGTGAAAAGCAAGACACTCTTTGGTAAGAATGAAATCTCGGCCCGTCATGGCCCTCCACAATGGTGCAACATTATACTTTTTGGGCTTTGATGTTCGGGTAGGCGAAACATCAAGTCCGAACACATTGGCAAACTCGACAAGGGTCATCATCCTAGAAACATTTTCCAACCTAAACTCTATGCATATCACTTTGTTTACGGTTGTAATCTTCAAAAAGCTTAAGAATTCTAGCACAAGGGACCGATAGGTTGGTTCATACATGCGAAAGAGAGTTGAAAGACCAAAAACCTCAAAGAGTGCTTCTACTTGATGAAAAATCCCAAGCTTTCTTAAGGTAGCATGACAAAGAAATTTAGTGGGAAGAATATTCTTACTTAAGAGTCGGTGGAAGACCAATCGCTGCACATCATCAAGGAATTCCACATTCGAGAAATCATCGAGCCTTGTGAGATCTACAATCTCCACATGTTCCCTTCTAATGGTGTTGAGATGTGAGGTAGAGGAACTTCCCACCATTCTTGGTCTTCTTGCACTTCTAAAGGAGGATCTCCTTGGTGCCATTCTTGCTTCTTTTGTTGGGTTCTTTTGATTTGAAGATTGCTAAGGATGTTCCTTTTTGATTGAGAATTAGAAACCCTAGAAAATTGGGGATTTTTAATTTTGAGGGTAAAGAGAGTGATTTGGATATGTATGGGAGTCATAAGGAGGTGGGTTTTATAGGGTAAGTGGAAGGAATAGTGATGTGTCATAGTATGTGTGGTGGGGGGGTATTTTAATTAGGAAGAAGTCGGGTCAAGACGCTGTGAGAAGACGAGCGGATTCAAGGTGAAGACGCTCGGATTCTTGCTCCACGGGACGGGCGGATTCTTCACAATCCGCTCGGATTTTGCCACAAAGGAAAATCCCAAAATTTTGACGCCACAAGACGGGCGTCCCGAGCATAAGACGCTCGGATTCTTTCAAGGTCGGACGGGCGTCTTTTTGAGAAGACGGGCGGATTCCAGTACAGAGATTTTCCTTGAAATGCATAGGTGAAAAGACGGGCGTCTTTCTTCAGATCCGGCCGGATTCCTCGAGACGTACGGATTCTTCACAGGACGCTCGGATTCGACCTCAATCCAGAAATCTTCAATTTCTCAGCGTAGCTGGACGTACGTTTCTCCCCTATACGCCCGGATTCGACAAGACGGCCGGATTCTCCGGAATCCGCACGGATTAAGTCGCGAGTTTTGACTTCTTCTCCTTTCTTAGATGCATCCCCACACTTGGGCATTTGTCCTTTCCTTCATTCAAAAACTCATTAGTGACCCTCCCTCACTTACGCTCATGAAAAGAGTCTATGCTACTTATTAAAACAAATGCAATAAATAAATACAAGTTAGAGGGTTAGTATATTTACAAATGGTGGTTTAGGGAGGACTTCACCAAACTCTCCCTTAGATGGTCCTTTCAAGGGGAAGGAGGCCCGAGGTAGGTAGCCTCGACCTCTCCAACAAACGCTCCTTCATAGTAGGGCTCAACCTTTGACCATTTACCTTGAATTTGCTTCCATCGTCCGCCTTGAGTTCGAAATCTCCATATTTTTCAACTTCGGTTATCACATAGGGACCCATCCATCTAGAGTTCAACTTTCCCGGAAAGAGTCGGTAGCGGGAATTGAATAGAAGGACTTTGTCTCCCTTGTGCAAGGCCTTTTGTCGAATTCTTTTGTCATGAAGCAATTTTGTTCTTTCTTTGTAAATCTTTGCATTCTCATAGGATTGTAGTCGGAATTCTTCCAACTCTTGGATTTGAATCATCCTCCTTTGACCGCTCAATTTGAGATCAAGATTGAGTGCTCGGATTGCCCAATAAGCTTTGTACTCCAATTCGATTGGCAAATGACATGCTTTTCCATATACAAGCTTGTAGGGGGAGGCTCCTATGGGAGTTTTGTAGGCCGTCCTATAAGCCCAAAGAGCATCATCAAGCTTTGTGCTCCAATCTTTCCGAGTCTTGTTCACAACTTTTTCAAGGATTTGCTTGATCTCTCTATTTGAAATTTCCACTTGACCGCTTGTTTGAGGATGGTATCCCAAGCCGGTTCGATGTTGAACACCATATTTGGTCAAAAGGGATGCAAGCTTTTTCTCATGGAAATGTGTTCCTCCATCACTAATGATTGCTCTAGGAACTCCAAATCTTGGGAAAATTATCTTCTTGAAAAGCTTGGTGACCGTTTTCGCATCATCATTTGGGGTGGCAATTGCCTCCACCCACTTTGAAACATAATCGACGGCCACAAGGATGTACTTATTCCCATTGGATGTCACAAAGGGCCCTTGGTAGTCAATTCCCCAAACATCGAAGATCTCTACCTCTAGAATGCCCCTTTGTGGCATTTCGTTCCTCCAAGATATATTCCCCGTTCTTTGACAAGCATCGCAATGAATGATGAATTCTCTTGTATCTTGGAACATTGTAGGCCAATAGAAGCCCGATTGGAGAATTTTTGCAACGGTTCTCCTTGCTCCATGGTGCCCACCGTAGGGTGATGAATGACATCTTTCCAAGATTCCTTGGATTTCCCATTGAGGGATGTATCTCCAGTAGAGCCCATCACTACACTCCTTGTAGAGGTTTGGGTCATCCCAAAAGTACCTCTTCACTTCGAATAGGAATCTCTTCCTTTGGTTGTGGTTCAAGTTTGGAGGGAGCACTTTTCCAACAATATAATTGGCATAATCGGCAAACCATGGGGTGATGTGCCTTTCAATTTGTGTTTGAATAGCCATCAAAATATCGTCGGGAAATGAGTCATTGATCGAGGTTTCTCCATTTTCATCATGAAACCGGATTCTTGACAAGTGATCCGCCACTACATTCTCGGCTCCTTTCTTGTCTCTTATTTCCAAGTCAAATTCTTGAAGAAGCAAAATCCATCTCAACAATCTTGGTTTTGCCTCCTTCTTTATCAAGAGATGTCGAAGAGCACGGTGATCCGAAAATACAATCACCTTGGATCCAAGCAAGTAAGAACGGAATTTATCCAAAGCATATACAATGGCAAGAAGCTCCTTTTCGGTTGTATCATAATTCACTTAAGAAGGGTCGAGGGTTTTGCTTATGTAATAGATGGCATGAAGAGCTCTCCCTACCCGTTGGCCAAGAACCGCTCCAACGGCGTAGTTGCTAGCATCACACATAATCTCGAAGGGTAACTCCCAATTCGGGGGTTGAATGATTGGTGCCGAGATTAATGCTTCTTTGATTCTATTAAAAGCTTCAACGCACTCGTCAGTAAATTGGAATTGGGCATCTTTAAGCAAAAGTTGAGTGAGGGGTTTTGCTATTTTCGAAAAATCTTTTATGAAACGACGATAAAAACCCGCGTGACCGAGAAAACTTCTCACCCCTCTAACATTCACGGGAGGTGGGAGTTTCTCTATCACCTCAACTTTAGCTTTATCGACCTCGATGCCCTTTTCCGAAATCAAGTGACCCAAAACAATTCCTTCATTGACCATGAAATGACACTTTTCCCAATTTAAAACAAGGCTAACATCTTCGCATTTTTGCAATACAAGAGAAAGATTATGCAAGCATGAGTCAAAGTCCTTTCCATAAACGCTAAAATCATCCATAAAAACTTCCATTATGGTCTCTAAGTAATCGGAGAAGACACTCATCATGCATCTTTGGAAAGTGGCGGGGGCATTACATAATCCAAAAGGCATCCTCGTATATGCAAAAGTGCCATAAGGGCATGTGAAGGTGGTCTTATGTTGGTCATCCGGGTGTATAGGGATTTGGAAGAATCCCGAATACCCGTCAAGGTAACAAAAGAATTTGTTAGAGGCTAACCTCTCAAGCATTTGGTCAATGAATGGTAAGGGGAAGTGATCTTTTCTTGTTGCGGAGTTTAATTTCCGGTAGTCAATGCACATACGCCAACCGGTGATCATTCTTGTGGGTATTAATTCATTCTTTTCATTTGTCACTACCGTGGTACCTCCTTTCTTAGGTACCACTTGGACGGGGCTAACCCACAAAGAATCCGATATGGGATATATGATTCCCGCATCAAGTAATTTCATGACCTCTCCTTTGACAACTTCTTGCATGTGGGGGTTCAATCTTCTTTGGGGTTGAATGGTAGGTCTATGGTCGTCCTCTAGATGAATTCTATGCATGCAAAAGTCGGGACTTATCCCCTTAAGGTCATCTAGACTATAACCTATAGCCTTCTCATGTTGTTTCAACACATCAAGCAATTTTCCCAATTGGTCATCATCAAGTCTATCATTAACAATCACGGGTTTGGTCTTTGATTCATCAAGGTAAGCATATTTCAAATTTGGGGGAGGGGTTTCAAAGTAGGAGTTTGTACCTTACTTTCTTCTTTTGGAGTTTCATTGAGGATTTGCTCCATCTCCATTAGACATTCCATTCTCATAGCATACTCAACTTCACTTTCATCAACCTCATCATATTCAAATCCCATGATGGGTTCCTCTTGCTCTTGAGTTTGTAAAATATCCTCTAGGATGGATTGCTCATCCTCTATGGGTTGACATGCTTCTACTAGAATGTTATGCACCAACTCGGATTGTGCATGAGTAAGTTCCTTGTTAGCTAGAGCGGCCTCAAAGAGATCCACCTCCAACTCCCAATACATGCTCTTAGCCTTACTTGCTTCTAAGGCTTCTAGTGCTTGCATGGGATCCTTGAAGTAAGGGATACTCAAGTGGTCCTCTACAAAAAAGTCTATGAAATCCATCTCGCAAAATATCAAACAACTCGAAAAATGATTAGAACAAACCTTGAGGAGTTTTGCTTCCTCAAGGCGAAGAAAGACACAACTAATAACAAAAAGGAAATCTAAGTCAAATAAACACCGTCCCCGGCAACGGCGCCATTTTTTATGCGATCCCGCTAAGTGTTCACAAATTAATAGATGTGGTCGTTGGTCACGATCGAATCAAAACACAATTTATAGCTTAACAAGCAACTCTACAATTAGTAAAGAGGCAAGTAAAGGTCGGATCCCAAGGGACGGGAGTTGAAATGAGATTTCTATTGTAACTAGTGGTGTCTAAGGGGTGTCACAAATTGGGTTGATGTAGAAGGTTACTAAACTAGAATAACAATGAAAATAAACAAGCAAGATGAATTAAAGGGGTGTAAACAATTGATTAAAGGCACTAGGGTGTCATGGGGTCATAGGGGAATCAAGGGATATGATCATACAAACATGTTCTCAAATTATAAGCAAGCAATTATTGTTGTGATGGATTGAGTTGGGTTATATCTTACAATCCTAGGAAAGTTTGGGTCCCGGAGCCGAATCGATTAGATTGTACAACACCTACAAGTCGACTTAATCTTCCCTACTCAACAACATGCATGGTCTAATGAGACTCGAGTTGGGTTATGTCTTACAAGTCTCATTGAAAGGATAGGAGATGATAGTAAATGCAAGGATTCATAGGCTTAGCATTTCATCAAATATAACATGTGCATGAGTTGAGATCAAAACAAGCAAGCAAATAAAACATGAAAGCATATTAATTTAAGCATGAATCATTCCCCATGTTGGTTTCCCCTAATCACCCATTAACCCTAGCTAAGAGACTACTCACTCATTATCATGTTGATCATGCTAGCAAGGTTGTCAATCATACCAACAATATGAAACATGATGAATAAATGAAAGTAATTAACAATAATTAAAAAGGGATTAAGAGATTATACCTACTAATGATTCCAATAATAAAGCAAGAATAATAGAAGTACTTGAATGCTAGATTGAGAGGTTGTCAATCTCCCAATAATAACCCAAATAATCATCAATTACCCAAAATAAAGGATGAACAAAAGAGAGATTAAAGAACTAAAACTTGGATTAAAACTTGATTAATACTTGATTACAATATTGAAGAGAGGTTTGATTGATATTAACTACACTAATTATTGATAAGAACAACATGCTCCTCTAATTAGCCTAATGGGGTATTTATAGTGAAAATTAGGGAGGATGCATTAGGGTTAACTAAGGGCTAAACTAGTAATTACACTTTTTAAGTTGAGCAAGGAGGACCCGGTATTTTCCGAGAGAAGGGCTTCTCTTTTCGTAGCTTGAAGAAGACAACCCGTCTTTGTGAAGAAATCCAAGCGGAATAAGGTCGGGACGGACGGATTTGGGCGGTGGAATCCGAGCGGATTCCGAGGAATCCGGACGGATTGTTGAGGGGAATCCGAGCGGATACGAGCACGGACGCTCGGATTGTGCGGGGCCGGACGGACGGATTGCGACAATCCGCTCGGATTGTCGATCAAAGATAGTAACTTATTCTTTTCTTCCCTTTTCTTCATAAATTCCTTGGGGATTTCCTTGGGGACTCAAGGATCTTTCCTCAACATTGCTCTTCTACTATGATATGTACAAAGGCCTTCTAATCTTGTCTCTCCTTGATGCTTGGTCATTGAATTCGATCAATTTAGTCTCGTTTTGCCATGAAAATGCAAGATTCTTACTCCTTTCCTACCAAGGGATCAAAATCTCAAAGAATATGCAAAACAAAGAACTAAAGATAAGAAATGACCCAAATAAGCACTAAAAAGCATGGAAACAAGGCTAATTCGGGGGCTAAATATGCGCCAATTATGGTCACATCAATGACCTTTTACTGGAGTCGAGCAAGGCTGTTCCGGGTCATGATTAGGTCCATTCTGCCCCTCAAGAGGGAATGCGTCTACTTGATATGGGAGGTCCCCTCTCAAGCACTTTTTTGAAGTACTTGGGCCTTCCCGATCCCTTTCCTCCGTGTCCCCGGCCTGTTGAAGACGTCTTCGGGCGTGTGGGGCATCTCGGCACTTTTATGCAAAGGGCTCGACAGCTTTTGAGTATCTTTCTCAGTCTTATAGTCATATACAGGGCTCTTCCTTGGATCTCCATGACGTCCTTCGAGAGAAGGGGTCAGCGTTGAAAGCTAATGAGGATGCCAAGGGCGAGGCCCAACTTGTGTCTCGGAACTTGGAAGCGGAGAACTCTGCACTTAGGTTGGCGGAGGAGAAGGTTGGCTCATTGGAGGAGCTTTTGTCCCGTTGTGATGCATCTCTTAGGGATGCTGAGACTCAGGTTGTGGCTTTGAGAACGTCTGTCTCTATCTTGCAGGATTAGCTCATCCACTCCGAGCGTAGAGCTGAAGAGGCGATAGCTGAGTTAGCCCGGGTTAGTTTGGCTAACCAAGGAACTTTATCCGAGTTGGAGAATGCGCGGGCTGCTGCCCGTAAGATGGAGGCATAGATGGCCTCTTGCATTAATGAGCTTCAAACACAGGTGGAAGAGACTGTTACTTTTTGGACCGGGGTGTCAACTGTGGCGGTTGTAAAGGGCTATGACGAGTCTGAGCAGGAGATGCGTGGTCGCATCAATCGAGTTGATCCCTATTTTGACTAGGATCGTTACGGCCTTTTAGCTGCTAATGAAAACAATGAAGTTGCCCTTGATGTTGCTGATGATGTCGTGGCTCCTGGGCCCGAGGGGGTTGTAGTTTCCCTTGTTGCCGATGCTCTAGATTAAGGTTTTGAGGAAGATGGGGCTCTTCATGCCCAAAATGATGTTGATACGGGGCCGAAAGGCTCGTCCTCGAAATAAGGATTCCGTCTGTCGTCCTGCTGTTCGTGCTCTGCGCCGGGACAACCTGATCCGGGTCTCCTGGACACGGCTGGGTCGTCCTCTCGCGGGGAACGATTGGTCCTTTTCCTGCCTACCTTTAGTTTTTGCTTTTTTGCTTACTTTGGTTTTCAGCGTAGCGTAGGCGGAGTTGGGTGCTTTTTGGGCGGACGATCGCTGATTTAGGGGTTAACTCCCTTTAGCTATTTGAACTTTTTTCGGCTCAGTTGGCTTGTAACATCCTTGAACCATTTTTTTGGTTAAATTTTGTAGTGCTTTATCTCTTCCTTAAAGCATTTGTGTGTTCTCGCCTAAGCCTAGGTGTCCCTCCACGGGTGTCGCTACTTACTTCGTTTTGGCAGGATCGTCCCTTATCGGGAGTTCCTGCCTACTCGGGATTTTCGGTTAAGGTATCATTCTGGGGTGCCCTTGCCTACTTCCATCATTTTGGTCCGGGAGTCCCACCACGGGTGCTCGCCTACTCCAGCCATTTCCGGTCAAAGTGTCCCTTTACGGGTGTCTCCTCTTACTTCTTCGTTTTGGTCCGGGTGTCCCTGCGGCCTGCCTACTCCGGTATTTTGGTCAGAGTGTTCCTTTACGGCTATCTCTGCCTACTTCTTCGTTTCGGTTCGGGTGTCCCTTTACGGGCGTCCTTGCTTATTTCGTTATTTTGGTCAGAGTGTTCCTTTATGGACGTCTCCGCCTACTTCTTCGTTTCGGTCCGGGTGACTCTTTACGGGTGTCCCTGCCTACTCCGGTATCTTTGGGTCGTTTCGGTCTGAGTGTCCCTTCACGGATGTCCCTGCCTACTCCGATGTCTTCGGCTATTGTTTTATTTTACGGCAACCTCTTTGCCCCCTGCCTATTAGTTATAAATGTGTGTGGTACTGATAGGCATAACCGAACATTTCTTATTTTGATTACTTTAAGGGGTCTGGTTATAACTTTCCACGGAGCCGTAGACATGATTGATCGTCCTCCAACTTGCTCGCGTCAATAGCAGGGATTCTAGCTATGTTTGCCTTGTTTCGGGCTCGCCTTCCCTTTCCTAGAAGTAATATTTCTTGATAATGTCGGTGTTCCTGTGTGCCACCAATTCAACTTTGCCCATGTTTGCCAGGGTGTAGGTACCACGCCTTAGTATCTTGGTGCTTTGGTACGGGCCTTCTCAGTTGGCGGATAGCTTGCCATGTAAGTTACCCTGTCAGACCGCTGCGCTTTTCGTAAGGACATAATCTCCGGCCTGGAACTGTCGCTGCTGCACTCTTCGATTACACTATTTTCTCATCCGATTTTGGTACATTGCGACGTTCAACCGGGCTTCTACCCTGGTTTCTTCCACTAGGTCGAGGGCGTTCCTCATAAATTCTTCTTCATTGCTCTCGGGGTTGAAATACATGTTGCGTGCTGTGGGTATTTGTATTTCCACTGGCAGCATGGCTTCTGCTCCGTAGACTAGGTTAAAGAGAGTGTGGCTTGTTAACTCTTTTACTGTGGTTCTGAGTGACCATAATACGCTTTCGAGCTCATCTTCCCATCCTCCTTTCAAATCGTCCATGCATTTTCTTAGGCCGGCCAATATTTGCTTGTTAGCCAGCCTCTATCTGGCCATTGCTTTGTGGGTGGAAAACGGCGGAGTAAGCGTGTTTGAGGTCGTATGTCTCTAGCTATTCCCTTAACTTGTCATTGTCGAACTGTCTTCCGTGGTTGAAGACCATTACTTTGGGTATGTCGAATCTGGTGATGATATTCTGCCAGATAACTTTCCTAACTGCTGCTTCGGTGATTCTGGCTACAACCTCTGCCTCCACCCATTTTGAGAAGTAGTTGATGGCAACGACCAGGAACCTCCTTCCTCCACTCGCGGTGGTAAAGGTGCCTAGTATGTCCTTTCCCCCATTGGGCGAAGGGTATTGGGCTTAGCATTGGCTGCAGGTCCCTAGATGGTTCATGTATGACGGGTGTGTGGATTTGGCAATTCCTACATTTCCTCGTCAGTTCCTTGGCGTCTGCTTTCATGGTGACCAAAAGTATCCTGCTCTCACTGCCCTGTGGGCCATATTTCTACCTCCGATTTGATCCCCGCAAACGCCAGAATGAATATCGAAAAGTGCTTGCGCGGCCTCCCCCGGGTTCAAGCATCTAAGGAGTGGGCTCGAGAATCCTATCTTGTAAAGTGTTCCCTCAATGAGTATAAAGCGACTGCCGATTGTACGGATCTTTCTTTCCATCATCCCCTCTGGTATCTTGCCTTCGGCCTTGAAGTTGATTATGTCCTTCAGCCAAGTCGGACCTTCGGCTCGACAACTCCAATTGGTGTCGGGCCCGGCTCGATGCTTTTCGTGGTTAGTACATCAACCCACACCGACTGGCAGACGTCTTGTAAGCTAGAGCTGGCGAGTTTGGACAGGGCATCTGCCCTATTGTTCTTTGACCTGGGTATCTGCACTTTCTCGTAGGATCTCAGCTCGGCTAATATCTTCTTAACCTGTTCCAGATATTTGACCATCGAGGGCTCCCTGACTTCGTATTCCCCCTTGATTTGGTTAGTGATGAGTAGGGAGTCTGTGAATAGTCGTAATACTCTGGCTCTGTCGTCGGCGGCGGCGAGTTCGATACCAGCTATCATTGCTTCATATTCGGCTTCGTTATTTGATGCCTCGAAGGTGAATCTCTGGGCGTGTTCGAACTCCGCCCCCTCTAGGCTCATGATAACTACTCCTGCTACGGATCCGGCTGTTGTGGATGACATGTCGGTGTAGACTTCCTAGACCTCTTCGGGCTCCTCACTCTCGCTGGAGTGGGAACACTCGACCAGGAAATCCGCTATGGTTTGGGTTTTTGTGGCGGTTCGGGATTGATGTTTGATCCGTGTCCCGACAGCTCGACTACCTATTTTAGCAACCGACCGGACTTCTCAAACTTTTCCAGGGCCTTTTCGAGTGGTTGATCTGTCATTAACGTCACAAGATGTGCGTCAAAGTACGGGCGCAACTTTCTGGATGCAATCACTACGGCGAATGTGACTTTCTCGATTAGCGGGTAGTTTTTCTCAGCTAAGCCTAATGCGTGGCTGATGAAGTATATGGGATATTGGTTCTTGGTTTCTTCTCTTAATATCACGGTGCTGACGATGACGTTTGTAACGGTTACGTACTAAAGGAGCGTTTCGCCAGTTAGCGGATGTGTTAGGGTTGGAAGTTCTTTGAGGTGGTTACTAAGATCGTCAAAGGCTTGCTTTTGCTCCTCCTCCCACCAGAACTACTTATTACCCTTCAGGACGTTGAAGAAGGCTTATGACTTGTCAGCTGACCTTGATATGAATCGGGATAGCGCTGCCATCCGTCATGTAAGCCTCTGGATATCTCTGATCGTTCGTGGCTCAGGGAGGTCTATGACAACCTGCACCTTCTCAGGGTTGGCGTCTATTCCCCTTGCGCTGACTAGGAATTCAAGGAACTTTCTGGACCGCACCTTAAAAGTGCACTTCTTGGGATTTAGTTTCATCTGGTACTATCAAAGGGGCATGAAGGTTTCCTCGATGTCGTTCAGATGTTCCTCTTCGTTTTCACTTTTGATGAGGACATCGTAGACATATACTTCCACATTCCTTCCTTTTTGGTTGGAGAAAATTCGGTCAACGAGTCTCTAGTACGTGGCTCATGCGTTCTTTAGGCCAAAGGGAATCATTTTGTACATGAAGGTACCATGGCCAGTGATGAACGCGCACTTGACTTTGTCGGGCTCCCATAAGTTTACCTGATGTTATCCTGAGAAGGCATCTAGGAAGCTTAATATGGAATGGCCGCTTGTGGAGTCGACCAACTAGTCGATTCTCGGTAGCGGGTAACAATCTTTGGGGCATGCTTTATTGAGGTTGGTAAAGTCCACACACATCCTCCTTGCTCTGGAGGCTTTCTTTACCATGACAACGTTAGCAAGCCACTCTGGATAGTCACATTTCTCAATAAATCCCGCGGATAGTAGTTTGTCCACCTCCTCTTTTATGGCAACATCCTTTTCGGTCAACATGTTCCTTTTCTTTTGTTTGACCGGTTTACATGTGGGGTCTACGTTCAACTTGTGAAAGATTACTTCCTTACTCACTCCCGGCATCTCGTAAGCGGAGTATGCGAAGATGTCCTTGTTTCTCTCAAATACCTTGATCATTTGGCCTTTGGAGGTAGGCGTCATGTCTTCTCCTATGATCACTAAGCGTCCAGGGCGAAGCTTGACTGTGGTAGTCCCTGCCCCCGGTACTGGTCGTTTGTGATCATTATGCTTTCCTTTCTTCATACTTGCCTCTGCCTTTGATGTAACAACCCGGATTATAAAACAAAGGGAAAACGTATAATAAATGATTTATTAGAGTATAACTATGATAATAGGGTCAAGGTGGCGGAAACACCTGACCAAATCCGGATCGATACTAAAACCAAAACAAAAACTAAAATATTATTCAAGGGTTATCAAGCATAAAGCAAACTCCTAGTTAAATTATTCGTCTCGCCCCTCGATGCATCCCGAACAACAACATCCAAATAGCGACGAGCGTTCAACCTGAACAACCTGAGAATGTGGGGGTTGACAATCAATCGGGAATAACTAGATGCTCTCCTATTCATGTTTACAACAATTGAATATAACCAACAGTTAATAAAAATTGAAATGCAAAATCAATAAGCATGTGAAACCATCGATACTCATGAAAAACCAACACCAACTTACCATCCGACAATGACATAATAAGACAGCCATTTAAATGGTAATTCCAAGTTAAACAACATGAGACGACACATGTCAACAAACCATGTTACGACACCATGTAGAATCTTAGGACAATCAAACTCAATGCGAATGTGACCAAACCAAACTGTTCCGAGTGTAATTCCGAAGCAGAGTTGTGACCACGCAAGCTTGTTGGATGGTGTCTTTGACTTGTCACTTCCTTTCGCTCTTTCATGTTTAAGATGAACAAACTGAGGGCTCGGCTTGGTACCGAGCGTACTCACTCCGACGCTCAAGTCAGTAAACTTAAAGAGGTTAAGTTGTGTGTTACTTGGCAAAGTATATTGTAGAGAGATAAGGGAGTTTATACCAGATTAATAGTGAGTTTTAGGATGAATTGTGGATTATTGGATTGTTTTCTCAATGAGGATTGAGGAGTATTTATAGACTTTCACCTTTTGTCACGTAGTGGCCAAGTGGCAGAGCAGGTGGAAAGACTGTTCTACCCTCGGCCGAGGGACCCATGGCAGGCCGGCTGGCCTGGTTGACTCCATGCCGAGGGGACTTGGATGTGAGTACGTGGATATGCCTCTCGGCCAGCTAGTTGCCGAGCCGAGACCCAAGTGACAGGCCGACAGGCTTTGTCGGTTAGGCTGTCTAATACGTTGACTTGCTGCTGTGGATATCTTTGACCTTACTCAATATGTTGACTCGGTCAGCGGGTGCAGAATATGCCCCATCAATTTGCCCCCAGCGTAGTCTATGCCGTGGTATGGACCTTCGATGAGTGTTGAGCGTATTCTGCGCAAGTTGAACTTCTTCTTCCTCGGCTTGGTTCTGTTCAGGCCGTACCATATCCCCCCTCCACATGGATGTGTAATGGATATCCTATGTGGAAAAGAAAATGGCGCTGGCCGAGACCAAGGTTGAGAGTGCCGTTTGTGCTTTTGATTGCCCCCGGCCGGTGCTGTCTTTGCTTTGTTTATTAGCTGGCCATTAGCAAGTAATACCAAGGAGCGTGTTGAAGAAGATTTGTAACTGTATGTCGATTGACATTCCGTAGCTGCATGCTTGACACGTGGCTTGGCATTGATTGGTTGACGTTTCATGGGCTTTGCCCTGATTGGTCCGTTTCATGGGCTTTGCTCTATAAATAGAGCATTGTGCCCCGTTTTTTGGCCATCAAACTTCATTTTCTCAAAAAATTTTCCCTCTCTTAGTTTTTTTGAAGAAACTTCTCTCTAGTCTTCAAAGCGTTTACTCGGCGTAGCACTTTTTTCAAGGTAAACAAACAAATTTTTCCAACTTTTAATTTTTAAGTTTTTGTTGTCACTATGTCTTCTGGATGCTCGACCCGAGATCTACTGCGGCCGGGGCGAACCGTCGCATCCTGATGAAGAGGAGGCGCTGGTTGTCACCCCGATAGGGTTTGGGGGTCCCAAGTCTCCTTCTATTGATGAGAGATTTTTGGAGGGTATTGATGATGATGATGATGATGATGATGATGATGATGAGGCGACCCCTTCTGTCGTAAAGAGGCCGCTTATTTCGTGGCACGGTGATGCCTGCTCGATCAGTCCTGATCGTGCCTGGACGAACAAGTTCGCTAGTTGTTCCGGTTCTGAACTTTTTGAAGATCATTACTCCTTCGGCGAGGGGTATAAAATTGTTATCCCTGAGGAGGGTCAGGCCGTCTGTTGCCCTCCCGAGGGTTGTATCGGCGTATACATCAGACACCTGGAGTATGGGCTCCAGTTTCCTCTGAATGAATACGTCGTGGCCATAATTAAAGCCATGAATGTCGCCGTGGCTCAACTGCATCCGTTGGCCATCAGGACGATTATTGGCTTTGTATGGTTATGTCGCTTTAAAGGGGAGGCCCCAACGGTGAACCTCTTCCGCCGCTCCACCACCTTAAGCGACTACCCTAGGCGGCCCGGTGGTACAAAGATATAGACCGAGCCGGGCTTCGTCACCGTTTCAAGCCGACGTCTTGCAAGGACTGGAAGGGGCGGTGGGTATACGTTGAGGTTCCGGAGGACTACTCGTTGACCGGTCCTTTGAGAGCCGCGTCGATTTGCGGTGTGAGAACCAAGGGGAGCATGACAAATATGTCTCCGGGAGTAAGCTTAAGATGGACGCCAGGCAGGTCTATCTCTTAATGAGGACGAAAAGCGGGCAATGAGGCTATTTGAGGCTGAGAAGGATGGCACGCCAAAGGGATGGATGCCTCCGACGCAGATCGTTCTTCAGGATGAGCTGCTCTGCCACGTCGGCCTCATACCGGCCCTCGAACAGGGTGAGTGGGGTCAGTGTGAGGCCCACCCTTGCTTTTTATGCTTCGTGTTTGAACCTTGTTTTATTTCTTTTGCTTGACTCCCGCTTCGTTTCTTTTGCGGACCGATTTGGCCCGGAATCGCCGCCTCCGTCCTCCGCAGGTTGGGACTTGACGAGAACGGAGAGTTGTTGAGCCGCATCCTAAGGCCCCGCCACGTGATCGCAGAACACTGCTCCTCACGAACTTATGGAGCGGCAGATTGAAGGCACTGGATGTGACGGCGGCTCAGCAGATTGGATTAGCCGGTAACGTGCGCGCACGAAACCAAAGACAACGTCTACGGCGAACAGCGTCAACCCCACTCAACCTTCAATCCCCGTAACCCAAAAGGAGCGGTGGTCATCGTTGATGTTGAAGAGGAGGTCAGCATTTGCGGAGGGTCCTCCTTCTTCAAACAAGAGAAAAGAGGCAACGCCTTTCGCCGCCGCCTTTATTCGATGCCGGGGAAAGAAAAGGGGTCGGTAGGCCCTCCAACCAAGAAGGCCAAGGTCGGGTACGGATCTAACCTACGGCTCGGATTTAGCGGGCTCTTTAGGCATTCCCGATGACAGGCTCTCGACATGTCAATGAATGTTGACATGGATGCTTTGTCCGAATTTTTGTAGATCAACCGCTGCCGGCACGGCCCCACCGAACGGAATTGGAGAAGCGGCATGTGCGACGGCAATCAAAATGTAACCGTCGACTCCTCATCCTCAAGGTTTCCCCGCTCGGTTGCGGCGGAGGGTGCAAGGTTGTCCAAGAGGTCCGGCGAAGTGGACCGAAATAGCCGCGCTCACATTATGGAGCAAGAAAAGCTCATGGTGAGGCGCTCCTGCGCTCGAACGGCTTAGGCTTGAGTTTGCTGCTTCTAAGGAAGAGGCCGAGAAGGCGAAGAAGGACTTCGTCGCCACCATGGAGAACCTCCTCACTCGGCGAAAGCTTAAGGAGGAAGCCGAGAAGCGGGTCCCTGCCGAGAGAGCCAAGGTTGAGGCTGCGTTGGCCGACGCCGCTAAGGCTGCGGAGGAGAGAGAGCTTTGGGCGGTTATGATGCTATGGTTGAGCGGAGGGAAAATGGAAGTCCCCGCATCCGACCGAGGCGAAGGAGCACAGAACACAAAGGCCATCCTTGCTCAGAGGGAGAAGGACATTGAGACGCTCCAAACCGTCATCATCCCTAACAAGTGTGCCCGATCGGGACCAGTGAAGATGCTACCAGGGGATGTAATTAAAGAGTTCTTTCCCCAAGGCCCCTTCCCGTGGAAAGATTTTGACCGCTTCTTGATGAGAAGGCGGCTGCTATGAGGCAAAGGCGGCGGAGAAGGCAAAGGCGGCGAAGGCCGCCGAGGAGGCCGAGGCCAAGGCGGCCCATGCTTTGAAAAGGTGAAGGCGGCCAGGAGGAAGGCGAGAGGGCAAAGGCGGTGAAGCCGCCAAGTCGGCTCGGGTCGCCCACCGATGGTGATGTCCTGCGGATGCCGTGGTGAGCGAAATGAGCATAGGGAGACGGGCGGTCGTCACCAGATTCACCCGCCCTTCGACGCCTTCACTGCTCGGGGCCAACTATTGAGCCTTTCCTCCCTGCCATCCTTTTGGCACTTCAAGTCTTATGTCTGTAACCTTTTGTTGTACTTTTTGTTCTTGTTAAACTTTAGGTAGGTTGTGTTTAGGCTATCCCTATGGGGACGGCCGTCGACTTTGTTTTGCCTCATCCTGTAAACATTTTTAATAAAGTTCGTTTATTTTGCCTCCATTAAGTTGTCTTCTTACGTTTCAACATATTGAGTGCTTTTTCGTTTTACTTAGGCTTGGCGAGGCGGTTAGAAGGCGCATCTCAATTGTACTTAAACGTTTAAACATGTTGGCATGTCGGTCGCTTCCTCCACCACCCCCGGTCTTAGCCGGGGCGGTCAGATTTGCGCTTCCCAACCACCGTTGTGAACATGTTAGCGTATCGATCGTTGTGTCCCCGTCGCCCCCGGCTTTGGCCGAGGTAAAATGAGGTTACGGCTCGACAAATTCAGTATCAGAGACATATTGATCGCTTCCTCTGTCGGGCCTTCGGTTGGCCGAGGCGGCTAGATTTGCGTCTCAACTGTACTTATACGTTCCTATTAGCGTATCGGTCGTTGTGTCCCCGTTACTCCCGGTTTGGCCAAGGCAATCGAGGTTACGGCTCGACAGCGTTCGTATCTATAGACATATTGATCGCTTCCTCTGCCGGGCCTTCGGTTGGCCGAGGCGGCTAGAATTGCGTCTCAACTGTACTTATACGTTCCTAAGCATGTTGGTCGCTTTCGCGAGTATCAATCGCATTTGGCGTGATTTGCCGCTTTGGCCGTGGCGTCTATTCTGGCATGACTATGGAGGGGACAAGTATTTTGATGGAAAACTTGGATCATTCTTCATAAGGTGTAATCATGCGTTGGGGCGTCCACAACGGTCTCGGACACCTCCGCCGCTATACAAAATATTTCCTTAAGTTGTCCGTGTTCCAGTGGCTCATCAAAGGAACACCCTCCATGTCCGTCACCGCATGTCCCCGCCTCATTTCTTCAACCACCTTGTAGGGTCCTTCCCAGTTGGCCGTCATTTTTCCATGGACGTTTCCTTTGTTTGTGGCGGCCGACTTTCTTAGGACTAGATCTCCTACTCTTAAGTCCCTTTTGTGGACCCTACGGTTGTATGCTCTTCTTATCCGGTTTTGATACACTGCCAAGTTGAGCCGTGCCGTGTCTCGACTTTCTTCGACCAGGTCTAGGGAGGCTCTCAGGCCTTCCTCATTTTCGATTGGGTCAAAGGTTTGCGTTCGAATGTCGGCACCGCCGCTTTCAATTAGCGGACGGCCTCGGACCCATAGACTAGGTGGAATGGACTGTATCCCGTTGCTTCTTTCTCCGTGGTTCGAAGTGACCACAGGGCGCCGGTAGTTCATCACCCATCTTCCCTTTAGATCTTCGACCTTCTTTTTCACCCGTTCGGATTGTTTTATTAGTTGCTTCCGCCGCCCGTTGCTCGAGGGTGGCAGACGGAGGAGTATGCAAATTTGATTCCGAGCTCCTCCAACCAATTCATCACCATGTCGCTCCAAAACTCTCGGCCGTGGTCAAATACCATGACTTGGGGTAGCCCAAAACGAGTTATGACGTTCTCCCAAATCACTTTTCTTACGGCCATCGTGGTCTTGGCAGTACCGCCGATGCCTCGACCCATTTGGTGAAGTAATCAACGGCGACAATTAGGTACTTTCTTCCTCCGGAGGCCGTCGGAAATGGCCCTAGTAAATCCATCCCCCACTGTGAAAATGGAAGGGGATTAAGCATCGGTTGCAGGTCTCGGGAAGGAGCATGTATCACCGGAGCATGCATCTGACAATTCTTGCACTTCTTGGTCTTTGCTCTAGAATCCTCAAGCATGGTGGGCCGTATAGCCGGCTCGGAGAGCTTTGTGGGCTAGCGTTCTTGCCCCCATGTGATGTCCACAGATGCCTTCGTGAATCTCTGTCAGTATTAGCTCCGCGTCGGCTGGGCCGACACATTTCAAGAGTGGCCTTATTACAGACCTTCTGTATAACTCTCCTTCAAACACTGAGTATCTTGCGGCCATCCTTCTTGTCTTCTGCGAGAGACTGCGGTCCTCCGGCAACTCATTTGTCAGTTTGTATTTCATTATCGGAGTCATCCACGTCGTCTCGGCTTTGATGTCGCCCACCATGCCGACGGTCTCAGTGATGCTTTTAGCATTCCTGATATCCACCAAAGACGTTCGATGACATTCTTGATGCTTGAACCGGCAAGTTTTGAGAGAGCGTCGGCTCGGTTGTTCTCGGACACAGGGACACATTGTATTTGGAAAGATTTCAATTTTGCAGTGTCAGCTTTGACCCTTTCCAGGTATCTCACCATCCCGTCGTCTCGAGCCTCATACTCTCCTCTGATTTGATTGGTCACTAGGAGTGAATCTGTCTTCAACACAATATGCTCCGCCCCGGCAGCTCTAGCTAACTCGACTCCAGTTATCACCGCCTCATACTCGGATTCGTTGTTTGAGGCCGAGAAGGTAAACTTTAAGGCGTACTCAAACTCGTCCCCGTTAGGGGTCCGGTGATAAGGATGCCGGCTCCTGAGCTGTTTGCCGTGGAGGACCCGTCGGTGTATACTTCCCACACACCGGGATGTGATTCTTCTTGGTATGTGCACTCGGCTAGGAAGTCTGCAAGCGCTTGCCCTTTTATCGAGGGCCTCGGTTTTGTATTGAATGCCGGGCCGGATAGCTCCACCGCCCATTTGATAAGTCTCGCTGATTTTTCGAATTTTTCTAAGGCTTTCTCCAATGGCTGGTCGGTTAAGACCGTCACGGGATGTGCGTCAAAGTAGGGTTTTAACTTCCTTGCGGCAACGACGACGGCGAAGGCCGCTTTTTCAATCGATGGGTAATTCCTTTCGGGGGCAACAACATGTATGGTGATAAAGTAGATTGGGTGTTGCTTTGCTTGTTTTCTTCTCTCGACGATTACGACCGACGACGTGGCCGAGGTAATCGCTAAGTATAGGTATAGCGTCTCCCCAGCGTCGGCTGGGGACGGGGTCGGGAGAGTTAGTAGGTGGGCTTTCGCTGTTTGAAAGCCGCACTCTGCTCCTCCCCAAAGAAAAGTCTTTATTCCCCTTCAACACTTTGAAGAATGGGGTGCTCTTGTCGGCCGACCGAGAGATGAAGCGGGCGAGAGCCGCCATCCTCCCGTCGAAGATCATAACCTCTTTTCGATTCCTCGGCTCCTGGCAGTCTAGTATTGCTTGGACTTTCTCTCGGATTGGCATCAATTCCCCCGGCGCCGACAAGCACGCCGAGGAACTTGCCGGCCCGACACCGTTGCATTTCATTGGGTTAAGCTTCATCTTATATTTCCTTAGTGAACAAAATGTTTCGCTCAAGTCGGCCAAGTGCTCGCCGTCGGACTTGCTTTTTACAATAGCATCGTCGACGTAAGCCTCGATGTTTCGCCCTTTTTATCTTGAAACACTTTGTCCACCAGCCTAGTGTAAGTTGCGCCAGTGTTTTTCAAACCGAACGGCATCATTTTATACATGTATGTGCCGTGTATGGTGATGAATGCGCACTTAGGCATGTCTTCCTCGGCCATGAATACCGATGGTATCCCGAGAAGGCGTCTAGCGAGCTCGGATAGTGTAGCCTGCCGTTGCGTCAATTAAACTATCTATTCGAGGCAAGGGATAGCAATCTTTGGGGCATGCTTTATTAAGATTTGTAAAATCAACACACATCCTCCACCCCCCCGATGACTTCTTTACCATTACAACATTTGCTAGCCACTCGGGGTAAGTACAAGGCATGATAAAGCCCGCCTCTAATAGTTTGTCTACCTCGGCCTTGATGGCCTCGTCCTTTTCGGCCGAGGAGTTCCTCATCTTACGCTTGACGGGCGGCGGTGGAGAATACGTTCGACTTGTGAACGATCACCTCTCGGCTCACGCCTGGCATCTCGGCGGCCGAGTACGCGAAGACGTCTTTGTTCTTCCTCGGCAGTCTAGGAGATCGGCTCGAATTTTGCTCCAGTGCCGACACCGATAGTTACGGTGCGCCCGGGTCAATTTCCACTTCCTCGGTCTCGGCTCCTTCGACCATGCCGACGTTGGTGTGCATTGGATCACCCTCCCGCCGTAAGGATGGGCTCTTCCCCTTCTCGATTTCTTCGCCACTTTGAGGGATTGCATGTTGCACCCTCCTCCGGCGGATACTTGATATTGACAATTTCGTCTCTCTCGTCCTTTGAGACGAGCTTTTGTGCTTCCCCCCGGTCCGAGACGTACATCAATGTCAGGGCCCGGATGGACATCACAGCATCGGCCTCGCTCAAAGTGACCCGGCCTATGAGGACATTGTAGGCGGACGAACCATCAATAACCACGAACTCTGACCAAACATTTTTGGCCGCGTCTGCTTGGCCGAACATCACCTATCGATTGATTGACCCCAGTGGTACCAGGCCGGCCCCGGAGAAGCTGTACAAAGGGTTGGTGCAGGGGCTGAGGTCTTCAATCTTCAGACCGAGATTGAGAAAGCACTCCCTGAACATGATGTTCGTGTAGGCGCCTGTGTCAATCAGGCACCTCTTCACCAAGTGGTTGGCTATGTCTAGGTGGACTACGAGCGGGTCGCTGTGCGGGGCGATGACTCCTTCGTAATCCTTCTTTCCGATGGTTATATCGGGGACGGTGGAAGCGGGGGTCGCTATTTTGGGCACAAAGTTGATGGCTTGGTATAGCTCATTCAGGTGTCGTTTGTGCCCATTAGCTGACCCACCGTTCTCGTTTCCTCCGATGACAACCTGGATCACTCCCATGCGCTGGAATACTGATTTTCTATTCGCCCCGTCGGAGCTTGTTTCCTAGCCTCCAGCTACATACTTGCTGAGGGCCCCTTTTCGGATCGGCTCCTCGATGGCGTTCCTCGATGCCGACGATTGTCGGTCTTATGGCCGGTTGGCCGTGGTAGTTGCGAATCCGCTAAGGTCGCCGTCCCCTCGCCTTGGGGGGCCTTGCCCATTTCGCCCTTCGTTCTTGCTTAGGGCAAAGACTTGGCCGGTGATTTAACCAGGGGGTGAGACCGCCGTACCGCTTCGGGTGTATGGTCCCGAACTCCCCGCGCCCGCCGAGTTCTCGTTTCCTATTAAATCTCTCGGCCGTGACCTATTCATGTCACGGCGTCCTTCGTCTACGTTGTCCCGCGGCTCCTCCTTTCTCGGGTGCCCACTTCACCGTGGCCTACCCAGGTCTTGTGATAGTCCTCCACCTTTATGGCTCGGTCGGCCATCTTTCGGCGTGAGTCTAGGTTGAGGTCCTCGCACTTGATGAGCTCATTTTTTAACTCGCCTTTCGGCGAGCCTTTCATCGGTCGAAGGCGCCGGTTCGGTGTTCGGCTCACGAATCTGCTGAACCTTAGCGTCGAATCTCTTGACGTAGCTCCGGAGGGACTCGTCCTCCCCGTGTCGGATAGTCGGGAGATCTGATGTCTCCACGGCCCTTCGCTTATTGCAAGCGTATTAGGCTATGAAATTGTCCCTTAGATCGGCATAACAGTACACCGAGCCATTAGGTAGCCCCTTGTACCAACTCTGAGACATGCCATGGAGGGTCGTTGGGAAGACTCGGCACCACACCTCATCAGGCTGCTCCCATACCGACATGTACGACTCGAAAGCCTCGGCGTGGTCGGTTGGGTCGCTATCCCCATTGTATGATAGGGGCGCGACTTCGGTTTGGTCGGCACCGGGACTTCGAGGACAAAGGCATTGAGGGGTCGTCGACCACGTCTTGAATGACACGCGGCGATCGGCTCCTCGCAATCCTAGTCCAAACTTCTCTCCCCGTGGCGGGAAGGGCTTCTTGTTGTCCGACTTTGGAGAGTCGGACTTCTTTCTTCGTTTCTTCGGGGTGGCCTCGTTGTTGCCGCGCGACACCGTCCTCCCGCGAGTGGGGAAGGACTTTGGTGCGCCACCGCGCACGGCTCCGCCGCGTCCTAGTATGCATGGCTCCTTGTACGCCCCCGACAAGTTGTTCGGGGTCACTTTATGGGCCCTGGTCACTGTGGGTGCGCTGCCGTCACCGTCGTTGCGGCGGGGTGATCGGCGTACTTCCCATCGGGTCCGGAATAAGCTTCGTTTGGCGCATCGACCACATGTCCCATGACGGTGACTTGGCCGGTGGGCGCGGTGTTTCGCTCTCTTGGCATCCCGTACTTCACCGCTCGGTGACTCGGCCGGTGGGGGGATCGCCCGATCTCAGAATTAGGGAACGTGTCGTCCTGGTAGAATTCAGTTTCTACACTCACAAGTTCTGGCTGTTTTGACATCTTCTTAGCTTGCTGAGTGGGTTTTGTTTTGTTTTTTTTTTTTTTTTTTTGCAAGGGAGGTGACTAGCTTTTAGTATCTCTCCCCACGGACGGCGCCAATTGTTCCGGGTGTAATTCCGAAGCAGAGTTGTGACCACGCAAGCTTGTTGGATGGTGTCTTTGACTTGTCTCTTCCTTTCGCTCTTTCCTGTTTAAGATGAACAAACTGAGGGCTCGGCTTGGTACCGAGCGTACTCACTCCGACGCTCAAGTCAGTAAACTTAAAGAGGTTAAGTTGTGTGTTACTTAGCAAAGTATATTGTAGAGAGATAAGGGAGTTTATACCAGATTAATAGTGAGTTTTAGGATGAATTATGGATTATTGGATTGTTTTCTCAATGAGGATTGAGGAGTATTTATAGACTTTCACTTTTTGTCACGTAGTGGCCAAGTTGCCGAGGGACCCATGGCAGGCCGGCTGGCCTGGTTGACTCCATGTCGAGGGGACTTGGATGTGAGTACGCGGATATGCCTCTCGGCCGGCTAGTTGCCGAGCCGAGACCCAAGTGACAGGCCGACAGGCTTTGTCGGTTAGGCTGTCTAATACGTTGACTTGCTGTGGATATCTTTGACCTTGCTCAATATGTTGACTCGGTCAGCGGGTGCAGAATATGCCCCATCACAAACAACCCTCATAGCGTATAACGAACTGCCTTTGACTAACGGAGCGTATAACGAACGTCCTCCAACTACTAGAGCGTATAACGAACTGCCTCTAGCTACAAGCACAGTGTATAGAATGAACGTCGTTAGAGTGTATAACCAACTGCCTCTAACCGCTAGAGTGTATAACGAACTGCCTCTAGCTAATGGAGCGTATAACGAACTGCCTCCATTATCAGTATGGACCGTATAACGAACTGCATCCACTGACCGTATAACGAACTGCAACCACACTATGTATAGCGTATAAGCACTGCCTATATGCCTAAGACCTGGCCAGACCTCTTGGTACAAAAACTGTACACCAAACCACACTCGGGGAACAGAGCATATAACAAACTACTTCTGCTGCCCCCCGGACCATAGACCATATGAATCCCCGAAGGGTAGAGTTTGTTCATTCCAATAGTATATAACTGATATTACTGTCATCTATACAACCAGTCAACCAGCCAACCACAAGTGCACAGTATAACCGACTGTACCAACAATGCACGAACAACATCACGACTCAACTCATAGAACACTGTAACCAACTCTGGTACTTATCATATGAATAGAGTAACCAAATGACATAAGCAAACATCGTGCTATACTATAACTGAATACAACACAACATATGAAACAAATATAAACAACCAAGGTTGTAGTAACTTTGGTCATAACATAAACTCTGGGTGCGAGGTTACATTTACCTCGACTATAACTTTAACATATATACTGAGGTTATACTAACTTCAACCACAACCTTGACATGAAAGCTCAAGATTATACTAGCTCCAACCATAACCTTGAGTCATAATCTCAGAGTTACGTTAGTTTTAGCTATAACCTTAACTCGTACTCCAAAGTTATACTAGTTCCAGCTATAACCTTGATCCATATTTTCAAGGTTATACCTCATTCAGCTATAACTTGAGTCATAGCTCAAGGTTGTACTAGCTTCATTCATAACCTTGAATCATATTTTCAAAGTTATACATACTTCAGCTATAACCTTGAGAAACGCTCATGGCCGTGAATCACGCCGCCTCTAAGGTTTCACTCGTGAACCTTAGTTGCGCACACGACACCATAACGACGCATAAACAACATACGCTTCACAATTAGGTCAATAAACCATGTACAAACATAAGAAACATATTATTCATGAAAATAAATCGCCAAACATGTACTAATCGTACAAAGCAATCATTAAATCATATTGATCACATCAATTGGCATAAACACAATTAAAAGAGAAACACCTAGTTACCTTTTTAGCGAAAAACTCCTAAAGATCGTCCTCAATGATGTAGATGTCTTCTCCATGTGAAACCTCAACGCCTTTATTGAATAATCATATGAGCCACAATAGAACCACTAGTAGAAAAAAAACCTATATTGCGTCAACTGAATTACGTCGGTTCTAAAAAACCCGACGCAAAAAGTAGTCACTTTTGGCGGGAATGCAATTTCGCCCTATAGGTCAGCTTAATGCGTCGGTTCCTGGAAGAAACTAACGTAAATAATGCGTCGGTTCTAGGACAAACTGATGTATTTGATCAAATACATCAGTTATATTACTAATCCGATTTATTTGGTATTATGTTTTGCATCAATTATACGTGAAACTGATGCAAATAATGTTTAATTTAAAAAAAACCGATTAAACACTCATATACACTCCTACATCCTTTCATCACCAAATCCATATCACAACTCTTCAACAAAATTAAACCCACCCCAATAGGAAAGGTCTCTAGAAACCAAATCCCCCCCCCCCCCCCCCCCAAATTATATCCTACTTCCAAGAGTAGGGAGTAGGATACTCCTCTTAGGTAGTTATTGAAGAAAAAAATAATAAAAATAAATAAATAAAGAATAACAAAAATAACTACCCACTATATTAGTATGTTACCAACTTACCACTTCAATTAAACTTCAACCCCTTTAAAATACATAAGAAAAACTCTGTCGTTAGTTTATTACTACACAAATTCATAAATTGCATATTTTTTTGGCAAAATTAAATTGGATTATGTACTTTGTTATGGTCTCAATTGATTTGAGCAAGTCTGCAAATGGAGATACCGACATTCACAAAGTATAAATAAGATAATCAAATGTTATATATTTTGAATATGGGGTTTATATTTTATGTATATGTAATTTATAAGTACCGTATACGTAAATAATATTTGTGAATATACATAATTTATTAGTGTGAATATATAGTTATACTTTGTGAATAGTAGTTATGTTCTATTTGGGTATTGATGATCAACTCTGTGAATATATTTGTTATTGTTATGTATGTGTATCTGTGAATATGTTCATTATATTGCGTGAATATCGTTATTAATTCGGTGAAGTGAGTTTTATTTTGACAACATGATGTTTAATTTACATGACTTTGTCAATTATATGATATGAATATCTACGTGAATATGTCGACTATGTAATATGAATATCTCATTGTTATGAATACGCCAATTATATGATGTGAATATGCGAGTAAAATTAAAATAAATGCCAAAATATATCAAATGCGGTCTCTAATTATAGAGGAATAAAAATTATGAATAATGATGCAAATTTTATTATTTTTCAATTTATCAAATTTAAGTTATAGAGTTTTTAAAAATTAAAATAAAAGAGGAGTATGATGTACCATACACGTGGGTGTATGGTATAAGAATTGAAAAAAAAACACCGCATCCTTACCTTTCTCGTCGGCGGCCTCTCAGCTCTCCTATAGGTGGCCTGCGAGAACCTCCTTCTCCCATATCCTCTTCGATTGGAGTCCTTTTCATCTCCTGTCGAATTTTTGCTCTTCTCAGGAGGCCGTCTCTTTGGATGTGGTTTGGATGATGCGATGGGTTGTTCTTCGTTTCTGAAATCAATTGCTAACTCCTAAATGGCAACTTTCCTGTTTCCCAGTAGGGTCATGTTCTTCATTTCAGTCTTGTTTCGTTTGAGGTTTATTAGATTGAAGTTTTTTTCTACTTTATTTTCTTTGTTTGCTTCTCCGTGATCTATTATCTCCATTATTTGGCTTGTTGTTTGCTGAGTCTACCCTTATTGTCAATGTTCGGGGAAAAGGAAAACCTAACTTTTGGTATCTTCTTATTTTTCTTTTGCATCCCTTATTTCAGTCTATTGAATGTATAATAGCGCTTCGGTTCAAGTTTTCGATTTTTTTTGGGTTAATTGAGTGTTTGGACAATTGTTTTGTGAAATAAAATTGTAGATTAAATCAACTGGTTGTCCTTGTTCGTCTTACTGATAAGTTGCTTACTTAACACTTTATCAGCTTGAGTTGTGATTGGGCCACTTATGCATTTCTTAATGACGATTAAGGGGATTTGGCTGTGTTGTTTAGTTGTTACCTGTGTTAAATACTCGAAAACGCTGACTGAAATGTTAAAGGCAAGGGGACTCATGAGAGGAATCAATGTTTATTTTGGTTTTCATAGTGAATAAGTTTTTCTTTTTCCACCAATAATTTCTATTCTTTGTCGTGGGTATAATCCAGGATTCCAGACCCTTATCTCTATAATTGATGGCCATTTACTTTGTCTTTCGTCGTTTTCATGTCAATTTTCTTCTACTTCGTTCTAATATGTTTAACATCTAGAATGGTTATCTATAACTGTTTTTTAGCTCACTTTGGTGACCTATCAAATGTCTTAATCAGACAATTTTTCGATGGTTATATTGTGAATATGGTTAAAGTTGCCCAGTAGCTCATATAACATTGTACATTTTCTTCCAGCTGTCACAGTTTAACGTTTGTGAAAAGATGAAATATTTTTCATCAAGTAAATTCGGTGTTATGTCCTTGGCTCTGTCATTAGGATTGTTCATTTATTTTTCTATACTCATTCTAAAGTTGCAGATTGTGGAGAAAGGACTAATGACTAAAGCTGATTATGATGAAGTTAGCAGTAAAGCCTTGAGTCTGTTTGAGTATGGACAGTTTCATCTACTTTCATACTTTTCTTGACAACCTGGTTGCTGATAGTTATCTAACTACTAGACTCAACAAAAACTAATCCTCTCAAATGATCTAGACCAAACCCAGCCTAGAAAGAGCATCCCAGAGTAGACATGTTAATTGTGTCTTAGTGGTGACCAGTAGAGTGTAAAGTCTGTAAACCAATTTGTCTATTTATGCAAGTTTAACATGTTAACTGTGTTGATTACTAACTAATTGGTATTAATGAATTAAGATGGATTTGTGAGTTTTCATTTTACTTATCCCGTGTCTATGACCAGTAGGTTTCACCAATTTGTCGATTTATCCCGTGTATGTTATTCTCATTTTACTTCAGTGTGTTAAACCAGGTTATGTCAGACATATCTGTAATAGCCTATTTCTAAAGTTGTGTAGACATTCAGTACTCAATATGCCAACAAAGTGATGAACTTGTTGCTGAGAAGTTTTTCATAACCAATTGGTCTGCTATTTTTTGTAGGTTTGGTTTTCTCCAAAGCTTGCTATTAAGATTTGGACTTTTAGGTAATCCTTCCTTCCCTGACCTTTTACTATGCTTTTTATTATGATTTATCATAAACTTAATGATCTAAAACATTCTGAACTTTTCCCGTGATAGAATTTTGCTGTAATGAACCTCTGTGAAGACAAGAATCAATATTTTTGTTTACGTTTGGGACAGGTTCTAACAGCCTCACAAGAATCCTTTCTTTAACTGACTTTAATCCGGAAAACTCCCGAAGCCGGGAGTGTCAAGTAATACCAGCAGTGTTTTGTTATTTCCTTTGGTATATTTGATGATTCTGTTTGCATTTTTCGTCTTTATGTCATATGCAGGAAAGTTGCTTCACCAAAAACCACCACTCAGAAGAAATATTAGTTCGTTGTTGGCCTTTAAACCAAGTACTCTCTCACTCAGCTTTGTATGATGATGTACTTTATTAAAAATCTTTGGTTATAAAAAATTATGTTGCTCATTTGTATGTTGGATAGTATGAGGATGGTGGAATTGGTGAGTTGTTACTCATATATTTCTGCTTAGTTGAGAAACTTGTATACTTGTATTGCAATGGCAGCTACAGATTGTTCAATAACTCATTCATTAAGGAACATCTCTACAAGGGACAAGCTAGTGGCTATAGTGAGTACTTTAGATGCTTTGAAATTATGTTATACTCCATGTTTTTTTGGTGACTGTAAGCCTTCAAATATATTTATTTTGGATATTCTTTGAAATGAATTATCAAACTTAGACTGCTACGAAATCTTTGTTTTAGTGAGTTTTGTGATAGTATTAGAAGCATCATAAGGGTTATATCTTTCGTAAACCCATCCTTGAATAAAATTTAATGTCTTGATTTTCGTTTTACTCAAAAACGTGTTTGTGAGGGTCTTATTTGTACGACAGAATTGTTGAAGGCATAAAATTGCCAGAAATGTGCGGTTCTATGCCTTGAATAACTGTCTACTCCATGTGCAAATTCTTCTGTCCCGCTATTTCTTTACAAGCACAATCGTCATTTCTTTACAAGCACAATCGTCGCATACAAGATATTGATTTTTATAGCTCATTTTAAAAACTTTTGGCTATAACTTTGAACTCATTTAATCTTATGTCCATATGGTGTAGCACCACTCGGACCATACACTTGTCCTACCTTGAAACTTTCCCGGATGGTCTGATGATGAGAGGAAAACGCTAAGTTTGGGAAACTCTATCACCAAGCTCAATCTAAAAAAAAGCCGAGTAATAACAATGGTTTTAGCTCAAGTGATCTTAACTCCAACGATTATAGTTCCGATGAAGGTAGCTTTAATGAAGATTCTGATAATGCCAATAATGAGGTACTTATATTTAATCCTTCACAGTTTTTTACCCTCTCCCAGTAGTGTCTCTAATCATTAATTTGCAAGTTTTCTGTTGGGGGTTAACTTCATTCATCTATTTGATAATATTCTATAATTGTGGATTGTAACTTTTTTTTGTAATTATATAATTATTTGATTTTTTTACAAGGGTTTTGGATTTTTTCGACAGGGGAAGTAATAAGAAAGATGTTAAAGAGGCAGAATTTGAAGGTTCAGCAGCTTATTGTTCTAAGCAGCTTATTGGCGTATTGTTTTAAACTGTGGGATTATTTATACAATTGATTGTATTTGTAACGTAATGAAATGTAATCTTGTTTTACATGTGATGTAGTAGTGGTTGGTTGGATTTCTTCTTCCAGTTGGTAATCGGATTGTCAATTTTATGGGGAGGTGATGACGAAATTTCAGTAGAAAATTTTTTGTATATAAAAAAAAGCATTGATTAATTGCGTTGGTTCTTGAATGATGATAAGTGCATAATTTACCTATATTTTATATACTTATTCCCCGTAATAATTTTTGCACTTTTAGTATATTTCGTATATATTTCCTTCCTCTGCAATTTACTACAATTTTGTTGATTATTTACAGGAAGGAGACATTTTTATACTAATATAAGTGTCGACGAGTTAACTAGCCAAGGAACAGAAGGACGGGAAGACATTTAAGCAAGTTCAAATCATCCAAAATCATACAAGAGTTCACTCTACAAACAAACAATTGGGCTTATGCTGTATAAGCTGTTGGGCTTTTGATGGAAAATATTAACTTGGACAGCTCGCGTAAGGAAGGGAGAGTATATATACGTAAATTAGCTTTATTACTCAAGACGTGTTTTGCAACGTGGATATTTTTAGTTCCACATCATTAAAAATTTATAAATTTGTATTTATAAAATATTTACGATGATAAATCAAACAAAATTCCACATGATTATATTTTCTCTTATATAAATATTTAATCATAAATTTTGAGATATATTGAAAACAGTATTGAGTGTCTCGAAACGTGAAAAGTCCTAAACAAAAGGAGTATTATCTCTTCAAGCTTTTTGTTGATTTATTTATTTGCTTACTTATTTCGGTTTGTTTTTACTTGGGTAACACTATATTTGGTGTTTGCATCTTGATAAGTATTAGAAAAATAAATCGATGATGATTCAAACTATCATCTATTCATTGAAGTTTGTTTTTTCTTCCATTTTGCAACTTTCGTGAACCTTAATTAAAAACTTGTATAAGTGTAGCTTTTCAAGATAATTTTATTAAGAATATAATTTTATTAAGAATATAGGCCAATAGGAAATTCCAATTAGTTACCCCTCCAGACCCTCCACAAGTGCAACTATATTAAATCACACAGATGGACTAATATCTATTTGTTAAAGAAAGTTGTTTTAAATTTAAATGATACAATGCCTATAAAAAATAAAATTGAAATCTATGGACTTGTTTGGTTGACATAAGGGAATTAAAGTTCTCGGGAACTTCAAGTTCACATGAATTTCCAATTCATGTGAATTCCCAAAAAGTGTTTAGTTTGCATGTGGAAAGTTAATTCATGTGAGAAGTTCCAATGACCAAGGGGGGGCTTGGTGAGTGACTTCCCACATAATGGAGGAAGTAGATTAATGTGGGTTGTTCTACTTCCCATGATTTTGGCAACCAAACAAGCCCTATATGTCTTTACTCTTCATTAGAAGTATTAATTAGGTAGGTTATTAATATGAGTACTTAACTACTACTCCATAATAAAAAAATGGGAAATGATATTAGTTTAGAAATTAGAGAGTAAATTACACATAAATCAATGCAATTAATGCATATATCTAAAAAATTGTCAAATTTCATGTGTTGCCCTAATAAGAAAAGTGTTAAATTTTTACCTCTAGAGAAGAAAAAGTAAAGAAAGTGTTCAATTATACTCCTATTATTTCAGTTAATAGTTTACACTTATATAAAAGAGGGAGTTGTTCCAGTAAATTGTTTACACTTGCATGAGGGAGTAGAAGAAAAGTGGTTGTGCATTCTCTATTTCCGGGTTACAAGACAATTTGCATTATGAGTGTCATGACGTTGTGATGATTTAGTTTTTTCATCCTTGCTACAATTTTTAAGTACAAGAAAATTGTTGTTGCAAGGTATCCAACTATCCTAGCCTCAAGCAGCGCGAGGAGAGAGAAAGACAAAAAAACCCCTAAAAACAAAAAAAATCCCCAAATCGATTTTTCCTCGCTGGCGACTTCTCCAGTCTCCTCTTTAGGTCGCCGGCGAGGCTGCTTCAACCCCTTCTATTCCTGATCCGTTTTCGCATTCTTTTTTCGTGCTGACCATCTACTTCATGTGGTTTTCTCGATTTTGATCAAGTTCTCAAAATCGATTCAGGTATTGATTGACTTGTCCTTGTTTATTTTCGTTCAACTTCTGCTCCGATCATTGTCTTTTCGTTTTTGCCATGAATCGATTGGTATCCTGATTGCTCTTCGAGTAAACTACGGTGGTGGGTGGGTGTTAGTTTGGAGTTTTTGTCTGGGTGTTTAGTTTGGAGTTGCTGGGTTTTATTCTATTGTTGCTTCTATTGTCTGGGTAAAATCGATTGGTGTTGCTTCTATTGTCTGGCTGTTTTAGTTTGGAGTTGCTGGGTTTTGTTCTCCGTCGAGGGGTTTATTCCTTTTTCGGGTTTTCTGAGTCGTTTCAGTGTTGTGGTGTGTTGTGTTGTATCCTTCTTAGGAATTGTGTATCTATGTCTTCCGCTAACGTCTATCAAAAGTTTCTTGAAGCTTTTGCTAGTGCCCATGTCAGCGATGGGTTTATGGAAAATAATGGGGATATGATGTTAGGCTACTTTATGAAATTGCAGGGGTCAGCTCCGTTAATTTTGGCTGAGGTGAAGGAGCTTAAAGATAAGGGGAACGGTCTTTTTAGGCAAAATGAGTTTGACAGTGCCGCGGAGTGTTACGATGAAGCTTGTAAATTACTTAGTCTGAGCTTGGGAGATATTGGAGGTGAAGATATTCAGTCGATATCTGACCTTGCAGTTTCTCTTATGTCTAATATGGCTGCATGTGCCCTGAAATTTGAGGAATACAGAGCTGCCTCGGGTTTATGCTCCATGATTTTTGTTCCGGGTGTAATTCCAGAGCAGTTATTTGTCACCACCAGTGCTTGTAGAATGACGTCTTTTGTTAACTCCTCCTTGCGGTCTCCTGAAACAATGAGCAAACTGAGGGCTCGGCTTTGGGCCGAGCGAACTCACTCCGACGCTCAAGTCAGTAAACTTAGAAAGATAAGTTGTTGTTACTTGGTGAAATAAATATTGTAGAGAGATAAGGAAGATATTACCAGATGAATAGTGATTCTTAGGTTAAATTGTGGATCCTTTACTCAATGAGAGTAGAGGAGTATTTATAGACTTTCACCTTTTGTCACGTAGTGGCCAAGTGGCCAAGTGGCTAGCAGGTGGAAAGACTGATCTACCCTCGACCGAGGGACCCATGGCAGCCGACGGGCCTGTTGACTCACCGCCGAGGGGTCTTGGATATGAGTTCGCGGATGTGTGCCCCGGCTGGCCGGTTGCCCCGGCCGGACCCATCCGACAGGCCGACAGGCCTCGTCGGTTAGGTTGTCTAAGCCGTTGAATTGCTGTGGATATCTTTGACCTTGCTCAATATGTTGACTGGTCAGCGGGTGCAGAATATGCCCCATCAATTTGCCCCCAGCGTAGTCTATGCCGTGGTATGGGCTCCGATGTACGTTGAGCGTATATTCTGCGTAAGACGAAATTTTCTGCCCCGGCTTCTTCTACCTCGGCGTGGCTCTGCTTAGGCCGTACCATATCCCCCCTCCACATGGTTGTGTAATGGACATCCGATGTGGAAAAGGCAATGACGCTGGCTGAGACCAGGGTTGAGAGTGCCGGTTGTTTCTGATTGCCCCCTGGCCGGTGCTTTCTGGCTTGGTTGATCATGTGGCCGGCGGAGAAACGGATACTTAGGAATTTGTTGAGGAAGATGAACAGGCAGAGAGATATGAAGGGGCGTGTTGAAGACGCTTGGTCACTGTTTCATTGATTGACATTCAACTGTTGCAACGATTGACATTCCGTGGTTGCATGTTCGACACGTGTCTGTTTGTTGATTGGCTGACGTTTCATGGGTTGTGCCCTGATTGGTCCCTCTTCATGGGCTTTCCTCTATAAATAGGGTACTTAGTCCCTGAAATTGGCCACCAATTTCATTGTCTCAAAATTTTTCTTCTTTCTAGCCCTTGTGACGAAACCTCTCTCTAGCTTTCAGAATCATTACTCCGGCGTGGCATTTTTCTTCAAGGTAAACAAATAAATTCTCTTTTTAACTCGTAAGTTTTGTTGTAACATGTCTTCTGCTGGTCTTGGACCTAGTAAGCTGCGCCGGGGTTCCCGTCGCGTCTTGATGAGGAGGAGATACTAAACGCCATCCCGATAAGGTTTGGGGGCCCTAGGTCTTCGTCTCTTGAAGTCGATCCAAAAGCTCCGGAGGGTGGGGAGGATGATGATGTTGATGATGACTGTGAGGAAGGGATCCCTTCTGGTGAAGAGAGGCCGCATATCCTGGACCACGGCGAGGCGTGCATGACTGGTCCTGACCGTGCCTGGACCAATAAATTTGCCAGTTGTTCCGGTGGAACTCTTTTCGAGGGTCATTTCTACTTCGGTGAGGGGTACAAAATTGTTATCCCTGGGAAGGGTCGGGCGGTCTGTTGCCCTCCTCCGGGTCATATCGGCGTATATATCAGGCATCTGGAGTATGGCCTCCGGTTTCCTTTGAATAAATACGTCACGGCCATCATCAAAGCTATGAACGTTGCCGTGGCTCAACTGCATCCGTTGGCCATTAGGACGATAGTTGGCTTCGTGTGGCTCTGTCTTTTCAAGGGGGAGGTACCTACAGTTAACTTATTCCGCCGGCTTCATCATCTTCGGGCATCGACCCCCGGTAAGGTGGGGTGGTACATCGTGTAGATGGAGCCGGGCGTCCTCTCTGTTGATAAGCTTTCTTCCTGCAAGGACTGGAAGGGGCGGTGGGTGTATGTCGAAGTGCTTGGATGACTATCCGCTGCCCCGTCCTTCCAAAGACCAAGTCAACTTACGGTGCGAGAGTAAGAGGAAGCGTGAAAAATGGGTCTCCCGAGTAAGCACAAGATGGATGCCGGCGGGCTCCTCTTGGTGCCGACGAGGAGCGAGCGATCGTTGTTTGATGCTGAGAAGGGATGGGTGCCCCCGACTCAGATTATTCTTCAGGATGAGCTGCTTTGCCGCGTCGGCCTCATACCGGCCCTCAACCAGGGTGAGTAGGGTCGGTGTGAGGCCCATCTTTGCCTATTACGCTCCTGTTTTTAGAGCTTTGTTTTACTTCTTTTATGTAACTCTTGTCTGGTTTCTTGCAGACCGGTTTGGCCAGGATCTGTCTGAGGAGACCTTGAAGAGGTTAGGGCTTGATAAGGACGGGAACGTCGTTGAGCGGCACCCTCAGGCTGACGCGCGTGATCGTAGATTGGCTCCCAACGAACTTATGGACAAGCAGCTGAAGGCGCTGGATCAGGCGGCGGCTCAAGCACGGGTTCTCGGGGGCGTGCCGAAGAGAACATCAAAGGCAAGGTCCAGGTCGACGACGTTGTCGATCCCAACTCCCTCTTCAACCCCAACGGTCCAGAAGGAGCATGTGGAGGTCGTCGATGTCTCCGAGGAGATGGTGACCGTTGCGAAGGGCCCTCCTCCTCCAAAAAAGAGAAAAGAGTCACTGCCGGCTTCTGCCGCTGCCTCGGAAAAGAGTGATTCACCCGGTCCTCCAACTAAGAAGGTCCAGACTGGTACGGACCTAACCTGTGGTTCAGACTTAGCTGGTTCATTATGCATTCCCGATGACAGACTCTCTGATGTGTCAATGAATGTTGACATGGATGCGCTGTGTAAATTTTTTGTAGATCCGCCGTCGGCAGCCGCCGTTCTTACTGATCGACAATTAGACAAGCAGCCTGAGAAGGCGGGTGATAGGAATGTCACCGTTGACTCCGCACTCCAGAAGGTTCCCCCCGCCGAGCTTGTGGCAGAGGGTGCAAAAATATCCAAGAGGCTGGCGAAGTGGACTCAATCGCGGCGCTCCTACATTATGGAGCAAGAACAGGCCATGGCCCAGGCTGGGCCACTGATCCAACGGCTTAAGCTTGATCTCTCCGCGGCGAAGGGGGAAGCCGGGAAGGCTAAGCTTGACCTCCTAGCTGCTCGGAAGCATGCGGAGGAAGCTGAGAAGCAGCTACTGGCCGAGAGGGCCAAAGTCGAGGCTGCTGATGCCACCTCCGCCCCATTCTTTGGAGGAGCGGGACAGGTATAAGGGTGGCTACGACGCCGTTGTTGCCAAAAGGGAAGAATGGAGGGGGATGTATGAGGCTCAGTCGGAGGCACTTGCGGACACTAGGGCTGTTCTTGCCCAAAGGGAGAAAGATATTGAGGTGCTTCAAGATAAGGTCCTCCCTGACTTGTGCGCTCAATTCCGGGATCAGGCCGAGGAAGCGACCAGGGAGGCAATCAAGAGGCTCATTCCTGAAGACTCCTTCCAGTGGGAGAAATTTGAACAGCTTCTGGATGAGATGGCCGATGCCGCGGAAAAGGCGGTTGCGGAAAAAGAGGAGGCGGCGAAGGCGGCTCAGATAGCCGAGGCCAAGGCGGCTTATGATGCAAAGGTGAAGGAGGCCGAAGAGGAGGCTGAAAGGCTGAAGGCATGTGGAGATGACAAGCTTTCCTCTGGGCCGGCCACCGAAGTTGACGCTGCTGCTGTCGATGGTGGGCAGCATCAAGCGTAGGGAGACGGGCGGTCGTCACCAGACTCACCCGGCGTCTCGGATAGCTTTAGCGTTCGGGGCCAACTACTGAGCCTTTCCTCCCTGCCATCTTTTGGCGCTTCAAATATCATGTCTGTAATCTTTTGCTTTTCTTTTCCTTGTTTATGTAAGACTTTGGTAGGTTGCGTTTTGGCTTATCCCTATGGGGACGGCCGTCGTCTGCATTCTTCTCGCTTGTAATCTGTTGTCATTAATGAAAGTTTGCTTGTTTTGCCTCTGGCTTGGCCGAGGTCTTTTCTTGTCTTCTTGCGTTATTAATTGAGCGCTTTTTATTTTTACCTTCAGCTTAGCCGAGGCAGCTAGAACGCGTATCTCAACTGCGTTTAACGTCTTTTTCTTGAACATGTTAGCGTGTTGGTCGCTTCCTCTTTCACTCTCGGTCTGACCGAGGCGTCGGATTTGCGCTTCCCAACCGCCGTTGTGAACATGTTAGCGTATCGATCGTTGTGTCCCCTGCCAGGCCTTCGGCGGGCCGAGGCGACTAGGGGTTACGACGCGACAGCGTAAGTTGGCTTATCGATCGTTGTGTCCCCTGCCTGGCCTTCGGTGGACCGAGGCGACTAGGGGTTACGACGCGACAGAGTAAGTTGGCGTGTCGACCGTTGTGTCCCCTGCCAGGCCTTCGGCGGGCCGAGGCGACTAGGGGTTACGACGCGACAGCGTAAGTTGGCGTGTCGACCGTTGTGTCCCCTGCCAGGCCTTCGGCGGGCCGAGGCGACTAGGGGTTACTGGCGCAACAAAGATTCTTGGGGTGATTGCCGGCTTGGGCCAGGGCGTCTACCACGATATGACCGCGGAGGGGATAAACACTTTGATGGAAAAATTGGGTGATTCTTCATTAGATGTAAACATGCGTTGGGGTGCCAACAATTGTTTTGGACACCTCCGCCGCTACACAAAGTATTTCCTGAGATTGTCAGTGTTCCAATGGCTCATCAGAGGCATACCCTCCATGTCGGTCAGCCGGTATGTACCCGGCCTCATTTCTTCAACCACTTTGTAGGGACCCTCCCAGTTGGCCGTTAGTTTACCATGAATGTTTCCCTTGTTGGTGGCGGCCGACTTTCTTAGGACTAGATCCCCTACTTTCAAGTCCCTTTTGTGGACTCTTCGGTTGTAAGCTCTTCTCATTCGGTTTTGGTACACCGCCAAGTTGAGGCGTGCTGTATTTCGGCTTTCTTCAACTAGGTCTAGGGAGGTTCTTAAGCCTTCCTCATTTTCAACCGGGTTAAAGGTGGCCGTTCTGAATGTCGGCACCGTTGCTTCAATTGGCGGGGCGCCGGACCGTAGACTAAGTGGAACGGGCTGTACCCCGTTGCTTCTTTCTCCGTGGTTCGCAGGGACCATAGGACGCCGGGTAGTTCATCGGCCCATCTTCCCTTTAGGTCTTCA
The DNA here is from genome assembly GCF_048544455.1 of Silene latifolia. NCBI lineage: Eukaryota > Viridiplantae > Streptophyta > Magnoliopsida > Caryophyllales > Caryophyllaceae > Silene > Silene latifolia. The sequence goes on from NC_133538.1 coordinate 358,736,100, forward strand.
ACTGTCTTCTTCAAACCATTGAGGATTGTTTTATTGGCCGCCTCACTTTGTCCGTTGCTTTGTGGGTGACAGACGGAGGAGTATGCAAATTTGATACCGAGCTCTTCCAGCCAGCTCATTATTGTGTCACTCCAAAACTCTCGGCCGTGGTCGAATACCATGACTTGGGGTAACCCAAAACGAGTTATGACATTTTCCCAGATTACCTTTCTTACGGCTGCCGTTGTCTTTGCAGGTACTGCTACAGCTTCAACCCATTTGGTGAAGTAGTCAACGGCGACAATCAAGAACTTTCTTCCGCCGGATGCCGTTGGAAATGGCCCTAGTAGATCCATCCCCCACTGTGCGAAAGGAAGGGGATTAAGCACCGGCTGCAGGTCTCGGGATGGCGCATGTATCACCGGAGCATGCATTTGACAGTTGTTGCATTTTTTGGTCTTGGCTCTGGAATCCGCAAGCATGGTGGGCCAGAAATAGCCGGCTCGGAGAGCTTTGTGGGCTAGTGTTCTTGCCCCCATGTGATGGCCGCAGATGCCTTCGTGGATCTCTGTCAGTATTAGCTCCGCGTCGGCTGGACCGACGCACTTTAAGAGTGGCCTCGTCACGGACCTCCTGTACAATTCCCCTTCAAACACCAAGTACCTTGCTGCGATCCTCTTTATTTGTCAACTTGTATTTCATTATCGGAGTCATCCACGTTGTCTCGGTCTCTATGTTACCCACCATGCCGACGGCCTCAGTAATGCTCTTGGCATTCCTGATGTCCACCAGCACGGTTCGACTGACATTCTTGATGGTTGAGCTGGCGAGTTTTGAGAGAGCGTCGGCTCGGTTGTTCTCGGACACAGGAATGCATTGTATCGAAAAGATTTCAACTTTGAGGTGTCGCTTTTACCCTTTCCAGGTATCTTACCATTCCGTCGTCTCGAGTCTCGTACTCTCCTCTGATTTGATTAGCCACCAAAAGTGAATCTGTTTTCAAAATGATGTGCTCCGCCCCTGCGGCCCTAGCTAGCTCGACTCCGGTTATCACCGCCTCGTATTCGGATTCGTTGTTTGAGGCCGAGAAGGTAAATTTCAAGGCGTACTCGAACTCGTCCCCGTTTGGGCTGATGATAAGTATCGGCTCTGAGTGTTCGTCGTGGAGGACCCGTCGGTGTATACCTCCCATACTCCGGGGTTTTGCTCTTCTTGGTATGTGCATTCGGCCGGAAATCTGCCGGTGCTGTCCCTTTATTGAGGGCCTCGGCTTGTCTGAATGCCGAAGCGGATAGCTCTCTTGCCCATTTGATGAGTCTGCCGGATTGCTCAAATTTTTCCAATGCTTTTTCCAACGGCTGGTCGGTTAGGACCGTCACGGGATGTGCGTCGAAGTAGGGTTTCGGTTTCCTTGCGGCGACGACGGCAAAGAAAGGCTGCTTTTTCAATCAGCGGGTAATTTCTCTCGGCGGGCAACAATGTATGGTGACAAAGTAGATTGGGTCTTTGTTGCTTGTCCTCTTCTCGACGATCACGACCGACCGTGGCCGAGGTAATTCTTGCTATGTCTGAGATATAGTGTTTCCCCCGACATCGGCACAGGACGGGGTTGGGAGAGTCGAAGATGAGCTTTCGGTTGTTTGAAAGCGTGCTCGCTCCTCCCCCAGCCCGAAGTCTCTATTCCCCTTCAACACCTTGAAGAATGGGGTGCTCTTGTCGGCTGACCGAGAGATGAAACGGGCTAGAGCCGCCATCCTCCCACAGACGGCGCCAATTGTTCCGGGTGTAATTCCAGAGCAGTTATTTGTCACCACCCGTGCTTGTAGAATGACGTCTTTTGTTAACTCCTCCTTGCGGTCTCCTGAAACAATGAGCAAACTGAGGGCTCGGCTTTGGGCCGAGCGAACTCACTCCGACGCTCAAGTCAGTAAACTTAGAAAGATAAGTTGTTGTTACTTGGTGAAATAAATATTGTAGAGAGATAAGGAAGATATTACCAGATGAATAATGATTCTTAGGTTAAATTGTGGATCCTTTACTCAATGAGAGTAGAGGAGTATTTATAGACTTTCACCTTTTGTCACGTAGTGGCCAAGTGGCCAAGTGGCTAGCGGGTGGAAAGACTGATCTACCCTCGACCGAGGGACCCATGGCAGGCCGACGGGCCCTGTTGACTCACCGCCGAGGGGTCTTGGATATGAGTTCGCGGATGTGTGCCCCGGCTGGCCGGTTGCCCCGGCCGGGACCCATCTGACAGGCCGACAGGCCTCGTCGGTTAGGCTGTCTAAGCCGTTGAATTGCTGTGGATATCTTTGACCTTGCTCAATATGTTGACTGGTCAGCGGGTGCAGAATATGCCCCATCAATTTTGAACACATTCCCTCGTAATGTTAAGACACTTTTTCGTAGGGCGGTTGCTTATATGAAGTTGAAAAGGTTTTCGAAAGCTGAATTGGATTTGGTTCAGGCCTTAATGGTGGAACCAAGTAATAAGGATGTGTTAAGGGAATTAGAGGTGGTAAAAGGTCACCTTCTCATAAAGGAAAATGGGAAAAGAGTGCTGGAGGTTGCTAATGAAGATTGCGTGGAGAAGAACAACAAGAAGTCTGTTCATGTTTCGGCGTCTGATGTGGGTATAAATGATAGTGGTGAGAGCGTGGTTACGGAGGTGATGGAAGAACAAAGTGATGTGAGTATAAGGGATAATGAGAGTGTGAGTATGGAAGAGACGGAGGTTCAAAGTATTTGTGCTAATAAATCAGTTCTTCAGTTCTCCAAAAAGGGAGGTGGTAGCTCCACTTTAAGGATCCCAGCAAATTCTTATCAAAAGTTGCTGGAAGGGAAAACGGTGAGTTTTTACCGTAAACGTGATTTGTCAACTTTAACAATTCGAATCCTTAAGGATGAGACTCCTAAGGAGTTAGACTCTATAAAGGAACAATGTTACCAGAAGAAGAAGAAGAAGAGGAAGAAGAAAAAAAGGAGAGGTTCTAAAAAGGGAAATTCTAAGATGATGGGGGCAATGAAGGAAGACATTACCCCCTCCGATGTTATCAAGGTAGAACCTGATATTCCTAGCGTAAGTTTCAGCTCGTCCACTACTGGGGTCGTGACGTCTTGCGCATCTTCAGTTTGTGACAATTCCCCTCCTCTCGATACTCTTGTCCCCCAAGCTGAGGATGATTTTAATGACCATCAGCCTTTCGTCTTTGCTGCTCTCCCTAAGAAGTGTAAGATTCTCTCAGTTGAGAAGCCATCAGGCGCCCCTTTTACTCCTCTGTTTTGCAGGTACCTCTCTACTCATCATGTGCACGAGAGACAGAGAATCACCACGTCCAAGAGGAATCAAAGTAAAGGGGAGGAAACCCCAAGACACAATTTATCTAATTTCTCAAAAAGTAGATCTCTCTCCCATAAATTTCTACGTCCTCGTGGCGTAAGTGTGTCTTGGTACTCCTCTGAACCTCAGTTGTTAAAGAAGAGAAAAGAATTATTCGCTCAATTGGCCAGCTCTGATCGTCCCGCTAAGAAGCCTTTATTGGTTGTCAATCCGATCTGTAATTTATTTGCTTTTACTAATAATGTAGTAATAAATCCGACTCCGAAAGTCGGGTAGGTACTTTGTAAGAACATTTTCTTTACTACTGTCAAAAAAAAAAAAAAAAATATCCATGTATACACGCACTAGAAAGAGCCAAAGAGGCATCTTGATTCTTCGTACTTTTCGATAAATTAATGTAAGTAGGTTTTTTTTTTAAAGAATATACTCCCTCTATTCCGGTTATTTGTTATTCTTTTCCATATTGAAGTGTCCCGGTAATTATTGTCCTTTCTATTTTAAGAATGAATTTGATGAACAATTTAATCATTCACACTCAATTTGTTGCACCTGACATTTAGTAATTGACTCATTCTTCTTTCTTTGGTCTTTGTGCCAAAACCAAAGGACAACAATTGATCGGGACGGAGGGAATACAATAAATACAATTAAAGTAGTTAGCCAATCAATATACGCAACAAATACAATTACGGTAATTAGAGGCTTAGAGCAAGAATTTACAATAAAATACTGAGTCAAAAGACTATAAAAACTGCATATTTCTCTCATTCCTTTGACATCATTGCCGTATTTCTCTTACCGTCTCATGTGTTTAATGAGAGCGAATTCTATATCCCCTCCGATTATGCTTTTAGTTTGTTCGTTTGTTATTAAAGGTTTGTTAATTTTATTTAGGCAAATTTAACAAAAATAACCCAACGTTTGTTAAGTATTCCGAAAATAACCCAACCTTTTGATTTTAACAAGAATAATCCAACGTTTGCTTTTGTGTTACAGAAATATCCCAACATTTTACTTATATATCGAAAAATAATAATTTAATCATATATTAATCTATTCATTAACTTATTGACAATATATTTGCATAAGTAATTATATAAAATTATGAAAAATTTATTTAAGAACAATTTTAAGCATGGAAAAAAAATTGAAAAAATTTTATACTACTGTTCGAAATCCCAAAAAGCATAAATGATATGTTTAAAAAATTGTTTGTTTCCTCAAATCCTCGGTTTAAAAAATCAAAAGTATTTCTCTCATAACTATTTCCACTAATTTAAAATCTATCTTATTTCTTTTCAAAAAATTATATATTTGTTTTATAATTAATTTTCCATTGACAAACTAAGGAAATTATAATTTTTCCAGTTTTTTGGTTATGAGTTTTTTTTATATATGATATCATAAAATAATTTTAAAGATTTATGAAACTATTTTACAAATATCATTTATCAATATTTGGTAGAAATTAGTTTAATTGGGATTTCGGGATATTTATGTGACAAAAATACAAAGGTTGTATTATTATTGTTTAAGTTAAAAGGTCGGGTTATTTTTGGAAGACTTATCAAAGGTTGGGTTATTTTTGTTAAATTCGCCTTTTATTTATGATACGGATTAAGAATAAATTAAGCTAGGAAAAATATATTGGAGAGTATATACAAACAAGATAAGGTGGAATATTTTCTGGGTACGACATTATACACGACAATAGCGTATAAATAGGCTCGTGCATCGCACGGGCATTAAATCTAGTATCTATCTATATTATTAAAGGAAGCTTTTTTCGAGCGATATCAGAGTCTCCAACATTCGTGAATTACCTACAACTATTTAAAATTAATGTATAATTAAGTACGTAATCCATGCAACTCCGTATTATGCTCAATAGTTATCTCCCATTACATTACGTATTCTACAATTACTATCTTAATCAAACACTCAGATTAAGGATTAGGGACTCCTTATTTATGATCAGTTTAAGTTATAATAGGATTCATACTATTATTAGTATATATATACTGATTTTTAGCAGGCAAAACTCCAAATTTGAGATTCTTTTTTCGGTTTTCCTTTCTTAGAGACTTTTTTTTTTCCCTTTGTTTATTTACTGTGAACACAATTTTATATTAGTGTAATTCTATGTGTTAATTATTCCATATATTGTTTATGTATAATTAAGTTCTCATAATCTTATCATCTAACGTTATAATTTTGTTGTTAGGGTGTGGAGATTACTTGAGGAGATGAATGCGGGGCGGAGAATGAGAAGATGCGGTTACATCATTGTCACTTTGTAATTTATTCCAGCCCAATAAGTTATAGTGTGGTGATATCTTTAATTTTGGCAATCGCTAAAGTTTGTAATGTATGACAAAATTTGTCATGTATTCTTTTTAAGGGATGTGTATATATACAATTTGAATTTTGTTACTATACTAAAATTCTCTTATCCCTTATCATCGAGCTTTGCAAGGTTACCATATATTGGCATGCACGGAGATTGATCGCGACGAACAAACATTAAAATTTCCATTGCTACAAGCCTATGAGTGCCTACGAGCAACGAACCAACCCTCTTAACTTTTACTCCCTCCTATTCATTCATTTTGTCCCCCTTCTATTTTGCACAACAATTAAGAAAATGATTTTGGACCACACAAAACACTCTATTCCACTCTATCCCACATGTAATTAAATTTGGATCACACAAAAGTTACTAAAGAAGGAAAGAGGGACAAAAATCCGACTAAAATGAATGAATAGGAGGGAGTATATTATATACGTAGAGTAAGCCTATTTGATCGTATTAAGTTACGTTTATATTTATTGTTTTATAGTTTGATGTTTTTATAGGCATTATTTTTGTCTATGGTATTAGTAGGGTGCTTATATGAAGATTAACGTAGGTTTTAGTTTTAGTTTTTTTTTTTTTTCATGCGTATTGCATGATAATCATGCCCACTATTCTAAACACAGTGTTATATTCTTTGGGATTTTGACATTTATTTGCCTTAATATATTAAAGGTATGGAGCTTAGGGGAGTTAGAGAATTAGGCGACAAATATGAAGTTTATTCAAAGCTATTCTTCTTTGTATATAAATACAGCTTGTGTGAATGGATTAATTTTTCCTTATTAGTACACAAAAACTTTGGAGAGACGGTCTCTTACTAAGTTATTGAGAGACCATTTTATCATATCATTTTAGTATATTTTGTACCTCAATAAATTTAATAAGAGACCGTCTCTCAGAAAACCTACTGTTATTAATATGTTATCAGTCATAAAACTTGGAAACAAGCTAAGCATCTACACCAAAATAATACGATCTCCTTGGACAATAAACACTATCTTTAAACCTATTTCATGGATCACTTTTGGACATTGAGAGTACATTAATCAAACAATTGATTCTTAATCTAATACATCTATAAGTTAAACTACTTAATTAAGAACCAAAGCATCTTCAAATTTCCAATAATAATGTACCAAAAGATTGTACCTTTATGCTTTAGAAAAATATTTGGTATCATAAATGTTAAATTGTCGTGTTGTGCATCGACCATAATATAGGTATTAGAACTTGCTAAGAAATGGACGACGAATTACAAAATTTTGACAATTTGGTTATTGAAGCAGGTGTAGTAGTTTAATTCAAATGATTCGAGTGTACGATATTAACTAATGAAGTTCATAAACGAGTTAATACATCAATAATGTTCACTTTTTTTGGTAGAAATTAATGCTTACATATTTTATGTTTTTTTTTCAAAGATGAAAATAACATGTTTATGATTAATGAAATACTCTTACTTGAGACTTAGAGTATTAAACACAATCAAGCTATGTGTTTCACTCTTGAGAGATCAACAATAATTTGTTCGTCAATGTATACTCCGTATTATTTAATCCCTTTGTGAGGAGTAAATTAATCGAATTTAAACAAATGAATAGTATGGAAGGAGTATGTCTCGCTCAAGTCGAATAGAACACGTGTCGAGCAGATCAATACAGATTACGATTAGGTCGGGGTTAAAATACGATTGCATCTTAGAACAACTTTTCGTACAAAAGACATGATCCACCTCCATGTACCCCATTAAAAAATATATATAACTTTATTGGACACTAAATTCGAATTTGACTACGAGTAGAAGTCAATCATCTACAATGGAATATTTTCTCATACAAGTTTAGATTTTTTTATTCCTCTTGGGTTGTTTAACAAATCATAATAATCACGCAACTACTCCGTATTTCTTACAATGACGAAATCAACCTGAAATTTTCTTGATAAATAAGACAATACGATAATAAAAGATCTAACTATTTTATTATAGGCACAAGAGTGAAAAATAATAGTATGTTGTATCATACATTCATACGAGTATAAAATATATAAACATGATATAAACATGAAAGATTTTCCTAACAAAATAATCCAACCAAGCCATGGTATCACTAATCGTCTAATCCTAAGTTTCTTGACTGACAGCCATGACTCATCTCATTTCTTCACAGATTAACTCTTATTTCAGTTTGACTCCTTTTTTCACAAATTAATTCTTACTTTGTTTCAATTCAGCTCATCTCCATTAATTACAGTTTAGTTCTTTTTTCAGCCAAAAAAAACCGGGACTAAAAATTAATCATTAACTACAATAATATACGAGTATAACCTATTGTCGTTGCGAGTATCAAACTTTATAATATAATAATGGTTAAGAGCCTTCTATTGTAAAGTTAATTATTCCATTATTGTTTGTGGAATATAGAGAAAGTTAGTTAGAGTTAATTAGACAAAATATATTGATGTGTCAAAATGTGTATGGGGTGGGACACAAGATCCTTACTGCTCTTCCTCTTACAACAATCTTTCTTACATCATTGATGAGAACTTTAAGCAAGTTTAGAAAATTTTGTTTTAGTTATTGTGTACTTATTCCTTTATTATGAAAACTCTACCAAGAGGCTCGTGCATCGCATGGGCATTAAATCTAGTATATATATAAAAGAGGCTTTTTTCAGGCATTAGGGAGACTCCAACTTTTTTAAAACACTAGAAAATTAAAAATTTTAAAAAAAATAAATATTAAAGTCTGAAGTTGATAAGATAGAAAATTGAAGTTGATAAGATAGAAAATTGGTTACGTAAGTCTATATTATCAATAGATAAAAATTAATGAATAATAAATGATTAAGATAAATTTTTAGATTTGTTTCGATGATTAACTATTAAAATGTCAAAGTCTGAACTAACCAAGACTCTGTTCACTTTTCAATGGCAATTAGAACACTATGTTCACAGTATATAAAATTCTTTCCTCTTCCAAACAAAACATATATGTAAACAACACCATTTTTAATTTCCTCTAATGTCTTCATTATTCTCATGCGACTTTTGCTTAGAATTCCTAATTCTTATAAATCATATATTCAGATATAGTGATTAGAAGCCATGATCAATCAACTCCCCTCTTTCAAACGAATAAAACAATTAAACGATAGTATTGTTTATGTTTTATTAGTTTTTTTCATGATGATTTGATTTCTATTTGCTTTTCTAATTTTTAATTTTGCTATGCAATTTACATTAGATTTTTACTAATGAGCATTCATTGTCTTGGCAGGTACTCTTATGGAACCATCTTAAGAGGTTACTCAACTTCGTCATGGAGAATAATAATATTAGCAGCAAGCCAGCAACTATGACGATATTGTTTTGCGGTGACTTATTTGTTGGTTTTACTTGAGCTTAATCTTTAACTCCTCGGTTGTGTTATTTACCATTGATTTGCGGATATTGGAATATCATTGCACCATAAGTTGTACTTTGATCCTATGAATAATATGTGCACACTAACATTTATGTTATACTTGTCATATTATAATAAAAAAGGATGAGGATAAGTGATAAGTAACACATTCATAATTAATACACACTAGAAAGGATAGAATGCTACTACTCAGCCACAAATACTACTATACAACCAGTTGTATAATAAGCATTGTACAACCATATACATTAATCCGAGCTTGTGTGTAATTTTTCTGAGTTTTATAAGAGTTTATTTTTTTATGTTTAAGTGTGTGAGTTCAGAAACTTTACAGCCGCATAGCTCAGATTCTTTTAAACAAAACTCGAAAACTTTATTACACAGCTCGGATTCTACACCGTACAACTGCATACAACTGGTTGTATAATCTACTAATTGCTACTCAGGGGGTGTTTGGTTGGAACTTTTGGAATGGATTGGAATGGATTCAAGCCATTCCAATGTTTGGTTGGAGCATTTTGGAATGAAGTTAGATACCAGATGTATTCTAACTCCATTCCAACCCCTTGGAATCCCATACCCATCTTTCTTCTCAAGGTTCCAACTCCATTCCACCCAACACATTATTATTCCCATTCCCGAATTGAACCAAACAACTTTAAACATGTATGGGGTTCTAACTCCATACCTCCTTGGAGTTAGAAACTCTATTTTCATTAGAAGTCTAACACAATAATAACTCCTGACACTATTATAAAAGCCAAAATTTGTGTAAATATCATAACGTCATACCTCCGTCCCCCCTAATTCAGTAATTCATATGGTATTTTATTATTTATTTGATGATTATTAAGTTTCTTTAAATAGATTATTTCCTTATTCATGCACGTATGATTTATATAATGGTGTTTAATAAGGCAAAATATGATTATGATATTCATGTTAGCTTTGAAAATAAGTGTAGTATCCTGCATTGGCCGCATATACATACATATAGGGGTCGTATTCATGTTAATTCTCCGCTTGCTGACAACACTATCAATGAAGAGAGATTCACTTTTAAACTTATATATGGATCAATTTAAATATTTAATAGGTGAGAAAAAGAAGGGATATTATAGAGTTGGAACAAAATATAACAATGACATCTCTTTTGCGGCACTTACGAGTAATGAAAACAAGAAATATTATCTCGAGTGCGATTTCTATCATTTTTTCTTGTCGTTAATATATATAAAAAAAATATAACACTCTTCTATGTAACAAAAACATGAAACGAAACAAGTGGATGGTAAATTGCAGCTTTAGCTCTATCTTAATCATACATTGAAATCGATGTGGTGTTATTGTAAGTGAGTGTCTAGAATTCAAAATATGTTTACACTAATGTAAGATACAAAATCACGCATATTGGTCTTGATAGCTATGTATTCAATCACTATTTGATATCACAAGTTAGTTGCTTGACAATTTATGAACTATACAAACAGTTGTATATGTTGTACGGTATAAAATCTGAGTTTTTGTGATAAAGTATAAGAGTTTTATGTTAAAGAATATGACTACTGAATGTAGGTATGTCGTTTGGCACAAATTTTTATTTAAAACGGATAATAAAATAAAAACAACTCAATTATTTTTTATTTATATTGAAGTTTTTTTAACCGTATCACATGATTGAGAGGGGGATTAAAACATGGAATGAGTGTTCGCCCAGAAAATTCCTTAGCAACTAGAGATGAACCAATTTTTGTAACCCGTGCAACGCACGAGCACAAAATCTAGTTCAATAAGGAAACGAGGGGTTTTGTACTTTTGTGTATCTCAAATAACCATCATTCACCCACTTAGCTCAATCACCCTTCCTTCTCCCTCAAATTCATTTAGCTCTTCGCGAGACCTCACATCACCTCAGCCTCGTTCCATCCTCCACCAAGAGACTGCGCCGTTTGCACCAGCCATCGTGTCTTCATGACGCCGGTCGTTTAGCCGCCTTTCTCTCGCGCTCAGTGTGAACTCCCATCGTGGACCTATTGATTCGACGCCGCTCTGCTTCCTATCTCTCGCCACCTAGCCATCTCCGACCACCATCTCAGCTACCATCTCGCCACCACGGCCCTCGTCGCTCACTGATGTGACCATCCTCACCCAACCACCATCTAATCCCCAATTTCGAAACCCTAACCCCATATCGATTTCATTGTTGCAACTGAATCGGTTTTCTGGGCTTGAATCAAATCGGAATAGGGTATGAGTTAATGACGATTTGGGCGTCAATTTCTTATTCTAAATTGGGTCCATTTTGATGCTAATCGGAGGATATATATCCGATTGCTTGATTTCGCTTTTACCGCTGATGGAGGTATGAATTTTTAGCGAATTTAATGTATGCAATGAGGCTCGAATTACTCTGCCCTTGCTAATTGAGTTAGAGTTTGATTTCTGCTTATACTGGAGGGCTTATTTCCTGAGAGTACGAGTTCATTGTGTTTTAATTCCGGGTTTGTTAGACTCGACTCCTGCTATGTCGAGTTCTTGTGGTTTTAATTTTTGCTGATGTTGAAGAACACTGATTTCTGGCGATTGTGGGTTAGCTTTGAGCTTCCCCTCGAGGAGTGTTGTGTTTTCTTTTGACTCAATTGCTGCTACTTCAAGTATTTGATTTAGTCATATTCGTGGTCGTGGAATCTCCAAGGTCCGTTGGAATTATCTGGGCATATCGTGTCTGTGTGGCACAAGGTTTCTAAGGTGCTGCTATTTGTTGGACACGAATTAGGCTCTCTCTATGCAGTGATGGATACACCAATTTAAGTTTCCTGTTTATTTAGCTGGGTGATGGACAATCAGAGGGTGTATTGCTGCAGCCCACAGGGGTACCGTGCTGGGTTTTGAGCTCCCTTTACTCTGCGAGGATGAATCCGCGAGGGTTCTCATCGCTGCTCATTCACTTCTGTCCGATTATGTCATTTGGTGAGCTCGTTTCCTTCCCTTCTTTTGTTGTCCTCTCATTCGTTTAATTTTTTGCATACAATGAGGACATTGCATAATTCAAGCATGGGGGAGGGATAATTATTGCGGTTGATTGTGAAACTTGATATTTGGTGAAAATGCTGGAATTTAAAAATTTTGTTCACCATTATATGCGACTTCTGGCGAATTCTTGTTGGATAATGAGCATAATCCGATTGAGCCTCTATTTTTGAAATGAATTGTTTACAATGAATTTCTTATTTTGATCACATGATGCCTCTTAGACGTTTTCACCCTTGATAGTCCAACGGAATAATTGTTTTGTGCTTATCTTGTGACATTGTTTGTGGTAAGACGGTATGACAAGACATGTGATATACGACCGTGTGACCAAAAAGCCATGAGATCATATAAGCCAAACAAGATTGGGACATCCATGCCAATCTGATTCTTTCATGAGTGGTTATAGGATTAGTACTTGCCTTTAGGATTGCATGAATGATACAGGCATTCATTTGTTTATAAGCTACATTAGCCAAAAAGCCGTCCCGAACTGAATATTTTCTATTTGCAACCCCTTTGAGCCTTAGCCTTGTTTCTTTGTTACCCGATATTTTAACCTATTTTCCCACATTATCCTACAACGGCTAGTGAAGTGTTTGTTTTTCTCTGTTTAAATAGAGGTAGAGGTACGGTACAAGTGAAGCATGGGGGAGTATTGAGGGCGATTTGGTGAAGATTTGACGAATTAGAAGGGTTGTTTGAAAAGGATAAAAAACAGAAGGATATCAAATAAGAGGGAAAAAAAAAAAACACCAAAGAAAATAAGAAAAAAAAAAACAAAAGAATATATGAAAAAAAAAGAAAAAAGAAGTGAAAAAGTAGAAGTTCGAAGTTGTGGTACCATTCCATAATAAGTGGGTTTGAGTTTGATTTAATAAAGGTGTATGTCCTATATGATGTAGTTTGACAATAAAATGGTGTTTGTGCTACATTTCATTTGAGGAGTATTTGTTTGGAGGTTTTTGCGTTTATTTCTTAGGCCGAGATTTGACATGTTCTTCTCTAGCTCTTACTCTTCAGCACCACATTCCCAAAAATTATCCACTTCTTCCCTTTAACCCTAGCCTCGTTACAACCCGTAAAAGTCCTCTTGACATGAAGTAGTCGGCAAGATTAGGCTTAGTTTATATGTGTGACCCGTGTCCTCATCACTTGGACACATGAGAGTGAGTGATTCTTCCGCGTTTACATTCCCGAAAGTGAGGGTCCGTCGGTTTGTGATAAAATGAATGGTCACTTGTGCACATTACTTGATATTTTGATGTATTTGTTAGGGTGATTGTTCTTACTTGCTAATTTGTGATCTTAACTCTATTTCGAAATTAAAATGATTTTGAACTTGTGTTTAATTTCTTTTCGAAAACCTTGGTTGGATTATTGCTCGGTTCCATTGTATTTTGTCGCTAGTTAAACCTTGTTTTGTATTGTCTTGTTTTGCCTCTTGAGTTTACTCGAGGACGAGTAAAGGACTAGCATGAGGGAGTTTGATAAGTGCATAATTTACCTATATTTTATATACTTATTCCCCATAATTTTATAATACTTTTATAATAATTTTCGCACTTTTAGTATATTTCGTATATATTTCCTTCCTCTTCAATTTACTACGATTTTGTTAATTATTTACAGGAAAGAGACATTTATACTAATATAAGTGTCGACGAGTTAACTGGCCAAGGAACGGAAGGACGGGAAGACATATAAGCAAGTTCAAATCATCCAAAATCATACAAGAGTTCACTCTACAAACAAACAATTGGGCTTATGCTGTATAAGCTACTGGGCTTTTGATGGAAAATATTAACTTGGACAGCTCACGTAAGGAAGGGAGAATATATACGTACATTGATTTATTTACTAGTTTTTTAAGTTTTAGTTTGGGGTACGTTGCTTTTGGTCCTCGACGGCCCTCAACTTTCATTAGGCGTACTCATGTTCTTCCATTCCCTTTAATTCGATACTAAGTTTTCTCTTTTCGCCCTTCTCTTTATTTTAATTATACATTCAATTATTATTTTGTATTTGTTTATTTCGATTCATGAGTAGCTAATTTATTAATTTAGGGTGAATGGGGATCTAGGTTGTTAGAAGGGGATTAATTAATGAATTGATAGTTAAATTGCTTATTCGTTGTTGTTCAGTTTATTGTTCTTCACTGCTCCGCCGCAACTCCCAATCACACACTTCCCCTCCATTTCCCCCTTCCCTTTCGCTGGAGATGGGGCCTTCCCTTGCCCTATCTCCGGTGAACGCTCACGCCTTCGATCTGTTTCTGGTATCTATGGCTTGTTCTCACCTCCTTTTGGCTTGACGGTGCTTGATTCCATCTCGTTGTCCGGCTGGCTGCGTTGAAGGTTGGCGTCATGCTCTGAGGTCGTTCCGTTCCTCTGATTCCCCTGTCCTGTCATCGAAAGTCTCGCCTGCTTCTCGGGGGTGTTCCCCTCTCCCTCGCCCCCTTCCCCACCCCTGGTATGTTCCTGTTCCCTTGTGTTAGACGGTCTAGTCGATGAGTCTAGCTCATCTTGGTGCCTTGTTTTTTTGGTTATGGTGGTGGTTTTGGGTCGTTTTGGTGGTCTCCCCTTCCCCTCGCCCCCTCCCCCTACTGTTTCGGTCCCATTACCTGGTTTTCTTGTGTCGGGCTTTGTTGTCGTCTTTGTTGGTGTTTGTTGCAGGAGGACCATGGTCCTCGGGGGGTTCAGTTTGGAATTTGGAGTCTCGGGGTCTTTTATCGGGTTTTGGTGTGTGCTGGTTTTTTGTTTTTTCTTGTCGACCGTGGATGATTTGTTGAGTCCGTCTCGTCCTGAGGTTGGGATGCGGTCATGGCTGTCGTGTTTCTTTTCGGTGAGTCGTGCTGGGTTTGGCGGACTTGGGGTTTTAGGCAGTGTCGTCGATTGGGTCGGATGTGGTGGCTCCATCTCTAATTAATGCGTATTTCCGGTTTATTATGTTTTTTATTAATTCAAATAATAAACTCCCGGTGGGTTGGGGTGTCCTGTCCTCTTCTCCATGGGTCAAGTAGGACGAGTGGTACTTTGCATTGGGTCTGTGTTGAGCCTATCTCTTTGCAGTGTGCAGAGATGGTTTTGATTAGGGGGAATTTCAAGTGGTTTCCTCCTATTGTTCCCACCTATTTACTCGCTTTTCTTGGCTATGGGGTTCTGGTCAGCGGGGTTTGTGTTACAAAGTGTAGGAGTTTACTCTCCTCTGAAGTCAGATTTTTGTGGTCTGCTTTCCGTCTTTTCTTTCTACGTCCTTGGGGCGTAAGTGCACTTTGTTTTCTCTCGTTGGGTCAAGGGGCTCGTTGGTTTCCAGATAAGGTGTATCACAGCCAAAGAGATGAATCTCCGAGACACTTTCTTGGGTCTTGTTGTAGGTATTTCTCTGAAGCTGTTTTGATCAAGACGAGTAAAATTGAGTTTGTGGAGAATCGTTGGTTTTCTGAGGAAGATTTTCACAGCCAAGGAGATGAATCTCCGAGACCTTTTCTTGGGTCTTGTTGTAGGTATTTCTCTGAAGCTACATCTATCAAGACAAGCAAAGATGAGTCTTTTCCTTTGGCCAACGTTGCTCATCCATTAGAGATTGGGGTGGAGTTTGAGTTTGAAGAGCGTGTTTCGACTTCCGTCGTACGCCATCAACACGACGTTGTTTACCGATGCAATTGTTACCATGCTCTAGTTTATATTATTAGTAGCTCTATGGTGTTTTATGTTGTAGTTTATAGGTATGGTTTAGTGAGTCGTACCACTATGATGTAAAACTCTTTCTTCACAGCTGTCAAAAAAAAAAAAGTTTATTGTTCTTCATCTAGTTAGTTAATTACCGGCCAGGGTTAATTGACTATTATAGCTTATTGAGATTTTCACCGAGTGGGTTAGAATCAATATAGGCTGCGATAACTAAATAGAGATAATTTAATGATAGCGATAGCATGTTAAATTATACCTAAAGGAATATTGAATCGACCGATCATAGAACCTTAAACAACGTAATTAGCTATGTTAATGAATTAAATATGACCCCCGGATGATTACCTAGTTTACTCGATCCCTAGACTCTTTATTATTATTGAATTTGTCTTTATTTACATCGCAATTAGTTATTAGAAATCAAACAATCAACCCCATAAAACTGTTACCTTTAAAACAAACTTAAATATAAACAAACTAGATTAATTAACTCGCCTCGATCGAGCCTGGGTCTAGTTGATTGAGGCATCACTCTCTTCAGCTCGTTTCTTCGTGTTTTATTCTTAACGTCTCTTACTTTATTCTTATGGATTCCCGTGCCATACTTCGTGTATTCCTCCATGCCTACTCCGCGATGCCCATTTCATTCCTTTGCTCCTCAAATGCATCATTCCTGCATTAAACATCAAAAAACGGAAGTATCGACATTCTAACATAAAAGGCATGCAAATGATATAATCTAGCACGAAAACCGTATCAAAAGCAATTAAGGGGAGGCATAAATATGTATATAATTATGACTCATCAAATGAATGACGCAGATGAGGGAAATAAATTGGAGCGAAAATGAAATGTCTAATGCATCAGTTATAACTTCAAATGACGCGATAAGGTAGAGAAAATGCATCAGTTATGGAAAGAAATGACGCAAATAGTTAAATTAATTGCCGCTAAAACAAAACATCAATTGCATCAGTTTTTGACAAAACGGACGCAAAAAAAATAAAGCAAATGCATCGGTTATGTGTAGAACTGACGCAAATAAACTATTTGTGTCAGTTGTAACAACTTTTTGCGTTTATTGTACTGTAGGAACTGACGCAAATACTACCTATTTGCGTCGGTTTTTAAAACACAACTGACGCAAATGTTGAACTTTTTGTGGCAGTTCCACAACTGACGCATATCAAATACAAACCCTCGTTATACGTCAGTCCAAATACGACGCAAAAGGCCCTCTATACGTCAGTGCACAAAACGATGATAGTAACCAGCAAGACCAAGGAAACTCCGAAACTCGTTCACATTCTTCGGACTCTCCCAATCGACCACAGCTCGAATCTTCGACGGATCAACCATAACTCCATTACCAGATATCCCATGACCCAAGAAGGTCCCTTCCTTAAATCAAAACTCGCACTTCGAGAACTTCACATACTATTTCTACTTACGCAGAGTCTCCAAAATAACACGAAGGTGACCCTCGTGCTCAGCCTCATCTCTCGAGTAAATTAGTATGTCGACTATGAACACCACGGCACACTTATCCAAATACTCGCTGAAAGTGCGGTTCATCTGATCCATGAAAACTTCAGGTGCATTCGTCAACCTAAACGTCATCACCACAAACTCATAGTGGCCATACCTCGAACGAAACGCAGTCTTAGGAATATCCTCTTTCCTAACTGGAATCTGATGGTAACCAGACCTCAGATCGATCTTAGAAAACACACTGGCGCCATGGAGTTGATCAAACAAATCCTCGATCCTCGACAAAGGATACTTATTCTTGATAGTAACCTTGTTCAGCTCACAGTAGTCGATGCACAACCGCATACTTCCATCCTTCTTCTTGACGAACAAAATCGAAGCACCCCACGGCGAAGCACTCGGTTGAATAAAACCCTTTTCGATTATCTCCCCAACTTGCTTCTTAAGTTCCTATAACTCAATTGGTGTCATACAATAAGAAGCTTTCAAAATGGGACCAGTACCAGGCAACAGATCAATCGAGAACTCTACATCTCGCTCAGGAGGAATACCAGGTAGATCATCAAGAAAGACATCTTGAAACTCCTTAACCACAGGGATATCCTCCAACTTCAACTATGCTGAAACATCATGAACACTGCAAATATATATCTGATGACCCTTTCTACCCATGCTAACCATCTTCAAAGCAGAAACCCACTTGACCGTAGGTGTAGCTCTAACACCCTGATAAGAAATCCTCAAACCTGTAGGATTCTTAAACACGATCTTCTGATGACGAAACTGAAACCTAGCGTCATAACGAGCTAGCTAATCCATACCCAAAATCGCATCAAACTCCCTTAATTTGAATTGGATAAGATCGGCGGGAAGGATCGCCCCTGCAAAACTGATAGGTATGTCCTTGCACAAAACGGAGAAAGAAACAATCTCACTCGTAGGAAGGGAATGAACCCTTTTTTGGGGGGCCGGGTATCTTAAAACGGAACGGGAAAGGGTGTAGGGTTTGATTAGGCGGACTGCTACTGCAGATCCCCCTAATAAAACCCTAAACCCTTTCCCTTGCTTCTGATTTGAAGGCGGCAAGACAAAAAGACACCCTAGAGGGGCCGAATGAACCCTTTTTTGGGGGGTCGAGTATCTTAAAACGGAACGGGAAAGGGTATAGGTTTTGATTTGGTAGACTACTACTGTAGATCAACCTAATAAAACCCTTAACCCTTTCCCTTGCTTCTCATTTGAAGGCGGCAACAAAATAAGACACCCTAGAGGGGCCGAATGAACCCTTTTTTGGGGGGCCGGGTACCCTAAAATGGGACGGGAAAGGGTATAGGGTTTGATTAGGCGGATCAATAATGTAGATCCCCCTAATAAAACCCTTAACCCTTTCCCTTGCTTCTCATTTGAAGGCGGCAACAAAATAAGACACCCTAGAGGGGCCGAATGAACCCTTTTTTGGGGGGCCGGGTATCTTAAAACGGAACGGGAAAGGGTGTAGGGTTTGATTAGGCGGACTGCTACTACAGATCCCCCTAATAAAACCGTAAACCCTTTCCCTTGCTTCTGATTTGAAGGCGGCAAGACAAAAAGACACCCTAGAGGGGCCGAATGAACCCTTTTTTGGGGGGTCGAGTATCTTAAAACGGAACGGGAAAGGGTATAGGTTTTGATTTGGTGGACTACTACTGTAGATCAACCTAATAAAACCCTTAACCCTTTCCCTTGCTTCTCATTTGAAGGCGGCAACAAAATAAGACACCCTAGAGGGGCCGAATGAACCCTTTTTTGGGGGGCCGGGTACCCTAAAATGGGACGGGAAAGGGTATAGGGTTTGATTAGGCGGACTGCTAATGTAGATCCCCCTAATAAAACCCTTAACCCTTTCCCTTGCTTCTCATTTGAAGGCGGCAACAAAATAAGACACCCTAGAGGGGCCGAATGAACCCTTTTTTGGGGGGCCGGGTATCTTAAAACGGAACGGGAAAGGGTGTAGGGTTTGATTAGGCGGACTGCTACTGCAGATCCCCCTAATAAAACCCTAAACCCTTTCCCTTGCTTCTGATTTGAAGGCGGCAAGACAAAAAGACACCCTAGAGGAGCCGAGTGAACCCTTTTTAGGGGACCGGGTATCCTAAAACGGGACGGGAAAGGGTTTAGGGTTTGATTGGGCGGAACGCTACCGCGGATCCCCTTAATCAAACCCTAAATCCTTTCCCTTGCTTCTCATTCGAAGGCGGCAAGACAAAAAGACACCCAAGAGGGGCCGAGTGAACCCTATTTTTGGGGGCCGGGTATCCTAAAACGGGACGAGAAAGGGAATAGGGTTTGATTAGGCGGACTGCTACTGTATATGTCCCTAATCAAACCCTAAACCCTTTCCCTTGCTTCTGATTTGAAGGTTACATGACAAAAAGACACCCTAGAGGGCCGAGTGAACCCTTTTTTGGGGGGCCGGGTAACCTAAAACGGGACGGGAAAGGGTTTAGGGTTTTATTCGGCGGACTGCTATTGCAGATCCCCCTAATCAAACCCTAAACCCTTTCCCTTGCTTCTCATATAAAGGCGGCAAGACAAAAAGACACCATAGAGGGGCCGAGTGAACCTTTTTTAGGGGACCGGGTATCCTAAAACGGGACGGGAAAGGGTTTAAGGTTTGATTAGGCGGAACGCTACCGCGGATCCCCTTAATCAAACCCTAAACCCTTTCCCTTGCTTCTCATTCGAAGGCGGCAAGACAAAAAGACACCCTAGAGGGGCCGAGTGAACCCTTTTTTAAAGGGCCGGGTATCCTAAAACGGGACGGGAAAGGGTTTAGGGTTTGATTAGGCGGACCGCTACTGCCAATCCCCCTAATCAAACCCTAAACCCTTTCCCTTGCTTCTCATTCGAAGGCGGTAAGACAAAAAGACACCCTAGAGGGGCCGAATGAACCCTTTTTTGAGGGGTCGAGTATCTTAAAACGGAACGGGAAAGGGTATAGGTTTTGATTTGGTGGACTACTACTGTAGATCAACCTAATAAAACCCTTAACCCTTTCCCTTGCTTCTCATTTGAAGGCGGCAACAAAATAAGACACCCTATAGGGGCCGAATGAACCCTTTTTTGGGGGCCGGTATCTTAAAGCGGAACGGGAAAGGGTGTAGGGTTTGATTAGGCGGACTGCTCATGCAGATCCCCTAATAAAACCCTAAACCCTTTCCCTTGCTTCTGATTTGAAGGCGGCAAGACAAAAAGACACCCTAGAGGGCCGAGTGAACCTTTTTTTAGGGGCCAGGTACCCTAAAATGGGACGGGAAAGGGTATAGGGTTTGATTAGGCGGATCACTCTGTAGATCCCCCTAATAAAACCCTAAACCCTTTCCCTTGCTTCCGATTTGAAGGCGGCAAGACAAAAAGACACCCTAGAGGGGCCGAGTGAACCCTTTTTGGAGGGCCGGGTATCCTAAAAACGGGACGGGAAAGGGTTTAGGGTCCGATTAGGCGGACCGCTCCGTGGATCCCCTAATCAAACCCTAAACCCTTTCCCTTGCTTCTCATTCGAAGGCGGCAAGACAAAAAGACACCCTAGAGGGGCCGAGTGAACCCTTTTTTTGGGGGCCGGGTACCCTAAAATGGCACGGGAAAGGGTATAGGGTTTGATTAGGCGGACTGCTAATGTAGATCCCCCTAATAAAACCCTTAACCCTTTCCCTTGCTTCTCATTTGAAGGCGGCAACAAAATAAGACACCCTAGAGGGGCCGAATGAACCCTTTTTTGGGGGGCCGGTATCTTAAAACGGAACGGAAAGGGTGTAGGGTTTGATTAGGCGGACTCTCTCGCAGATCCCCTAATAAAACCCTAAACCCTTTCCTTGCTTCTCATTCAAGGCGGCAAGACAAAAAGACACCCTAGAGGGGCCGAGTGAACCCTTTTTAGGGGACCGGGTATCCTAAAACGGGACGGGAAAGGGTTTAGGGTTTGATTGGGCGGAACGCTACCGCGGATCCCCTTAATCAAACCCTAAACCCTTTCCCTTGCTTCTCATTCGAAGGCGGCAAGACAAAAAGACACCCAAGAGGGGCCGAGTGAACCCTATTTTTGGGGGCCGGGTATCCTAAAACGGACGAGAAGGGAATAGGGTTTGATTAGGCGGATCTCATCGTATATGTCCCTAATCAAACCCTAAACCCTTTCCCTTGCTTCTGATTTGAAGGTTACAAGACAAAAAGACACCCTAGAGGGCCGAGTGAACCCTTTTTTGGGGGGCCGGGTTACTTAAAACGGGACGGGAAAGGGTTTAGGGTTTTATTCGGCGGACTGCTACGGCAGATCCCCCTAATCAAACCCTAAACCATTTCCCTTGCTTCTCATATAAAGGCGGCAAGACAAAAAGACACCATAGAGGGGCCGAGTGAACCTTTTTTAGGGGACCGGGTATCCTAAAACGGGACGGGAAAGGGTTTAGGGTTTGATTAGGCGGAACGCTACCGCGGATCCCCTTAATCAAACCCTAAACCCTTTCCCTTGCTTCTCATTCGAAGGCGGCAAGACAAAAAGACACCCTAGAGGGGCCGAATGAACCCTTTTTTGGGGGGTCGAGTATCTTAAAACGGAACGGGAAAGGGTATAGGTTTTGATTTGGTGGACTACTACTGTAGATCAACCTAATAAAACCCTTAACCCTTTCCCTTGCTTCTCATTTGAAGGCGGCAACAAAATAAGACACCCTAGAGGGGCCGAATGAACCCTTTTTTGGGGGGCCGGGTATCTTAAAACGGAACGGGAAAGGGTGTAGGGTTTGATTAGGCGGACTGCTACTACAGATCCCCCTAATAAAACCGTAAACCCTTTCCCTTGCTTCTGATTTGAAGGCGGCAAGACAAAAAGACACCCTAGAGGGCCGAGTGAACCTTTTTTTTAGGGGCCAGGTACCCTAAAATGGGACGGGAAAGGGTATAGGGTTTGATTAGGCGGACTGCTACTGTAGATCCCCCTAATAAAACCCTAAACCCTTTCCCTTGTTTCTGATTTGAAGGCGGCAAGACAATAAGACACCCTAGAGGGGCCGAGTGAACCCTTTTTTGGAGGGCCGGGTATCCTAAAACGGGAACGGGAAAGGGTTTAGGGTTTGATTAGGCGGACCGCTACTGTGGATCCCCTAATCAAACCCTAAAACCTTTCCCTTGCTTCTCATTCGAAGGCGGCAAGACAAAAAGACACCCTAGAGGGGCCGAGTGAACCCTTTTTTTGGGGGCCGGGTACCCTAAAATGGGACGGGAAAGGGTATAGGGTTTGATTAGGCGGACTGCTAATGTAGATCCCCCTAATAAAACCCTTAACCCTTTCCCTTGCTTCTCATTTGAAGGCGGCAACAAAATAAGACACCCTAGAGGGGCCGAATGAACCCTTTTTGGGGGGGTATCTTAAAGCGGAACGGGAAAGGGTGTAGGGTTTGATTAGGCGGATCGCTACTCTGCAGATCCCCCTAATAAAACCCTAAACCCTTTCCCTTGCTTCTGATTTGAAGGCGGCAAGACAAAAAGACACCCTAGAGGGCCGAGTGAACCTTTTTTTTAGGGGCCAGGTACCCTAAAATGGGACGGGAAAGGGTATAGGGTTTGATTAGGCGGACTGCTACTGTAGATCCCCCTAATAAAACCCTAAACCCTTTCCCTTGCTTCTGATTTGAAGGCGGCAAGACAAAAAGACACCCAAGAGGGGCCGAGTGAACCCTATTTTTGGGGCCCGGGTATCCTAAAACGGGACGAGAAAGGGAATAGGGTTTGATTAGGCGGACTGCTACTGTATATGTCCCTAATCAAACCCTAAACCCTTTCCCTTGCTTCTGATTTGAAGGTTACATGACAAAAAGACACCCTAGAGGGCCGAGTGAACCCTTTTTTGGGGGGCCGGGTAACCTAAAACGGGACGGGAAAGGGTTTAGGGTTTTATTCGGCGGACTGCTACTGCAGATCCCCCTAATCAAACCCTAAACCCTTTCCCTTGCTTCTCATATAAAGGCGGCAAGACAAAAAGACACCATAGAGGGGCCGAGTGAACCTTTTTTAGGGGACCGGGTATCCTAAAACGGGACGGGAAAGGGTTTAGGGTTTGATTAGGCGGAACGCTACCGCGGATCCCCTTAATCAAACCCTAAACCCTTTCCCTTGCTTCTCATTCGAAGGCGGCAAGACATAAAGACACCCTAGAGGGGCCGAGTGAACTCTTTTTTGGAGGGCCGGGTATCCTAAAACGGGACGGGAAAGGGTTTAGGGTTTGATTAGGTGGACCGCTACTGCCAATCCCCCTAATCAAACCCTAAACCCTTTCCCTTGCTTCTCATTCGAAGGCGGCAAGACAAAAAGACACCCTAGAGGGGCCGAATGAACCCTTTTTTGGGGGGTCGAGTATCTTAAAACGGAACGGGAAAGGGTATAGGTTTTGATTTGGTGGACTACTACTGTAGATCAACCTAATAAAACTCTTAACCCTTTCCCTTGCTTCTCATTTGAAGGCGGCAACAAAATAAGACACCCTAGAGGGGCCGAATGAACCCTTTTTTGGGGGGCGGGTATCTTAAAAACGGAGGGGGTGTAGGGTTTGATTAGGCGGACTGCTACTGCAGATCCCCCTAATAAAACCCTAAACCCTTTCCCTTGCTTCTGATTTGAAGGCGGCAAGACAAAAAGACACCCTAGAGGGCCGAGTGAACCTTTTTTTAGGGGCCAGGTACCCTAAAATGGGACGGGAAAGGGTATAGGGTTTGATTAGGCAGACTGCTACTGTAGATCCCCCTAATAAAACCCTAAACCCTTTCCCTTGCTTCTGATTTGAAGGCGGCAAGACAATAAGACACCCTAGAGGGGCCGAGTGAACCCTTTTTTGGAGGGCCGGGTATCCTAAAACGGGACGGGAAAGGGTTTAGGGTTTGATTAGGCGGACCGCTACTGCCAATCCCCCTAATCAAACCCTAAACCCTTTCCCTTGCTTCTCATTCGAAGGCGGCAAGACAAAAAGACACCCTAGAGGGGCCGAGTGAACCATTTTTTTGGGGGCCGGGTACCCTAAAATGGGACGGGAAAGGGTATAGGGTTTGATTAGGCGGACTACTAATGTAGATCCCCCTAATAAAACCCTTAACACTTTCCCTTGCTTCTCATTTGAAGGCGGCAACAAAATAAGACACCCTAGAGGGGCCGAATGAACCCTTTTTTGGGGGGCCGGGTATCTTAAAACGGAACGGGAAAGGGTGTAGGGTTTGATTAGGCGGACTGCTACTGCAGATCCCCCTAATAAAACCCTAAACCCTTTCCCTTGCTTCTGATTTGAAGGCGGCAACACAAAAAGACACCCTAGAGGGGCCGAGTGAACCCTATTTTTGGGGGCCGGGTATCCTAAAACGGGACGAGAAAGGGAATAGGGTTTGATTAGGCGGACTGCTACTGTATATGTCCCTAATCAAACCCTAAACCCTTTCCCTTGCTTCTGATTTGAAGGTTACAAGACAAAAAGACACCCTAGAGGGCCGAGTGAACCCTTTTTTGGGGGGCCGGGTAACCTAAAACGGGACGGGAAAGGGTTTAGGGTTTTATTCGGCGGACTCACATCTGCAGATCCCCTAATCAAACCCTAAACCCTTTCCCTTGCTTCTCATATAAAGGCGGCAAGACAAAAAGACACCATAGAGGGGCCGAGTGAACCTTTTTTAGGGGACCGGGTATCCTAAAACGGGACGGGAAAGGGTTTAGGGTTTGATTAGGCGGAACGCTACCGCGGATCCCCTTAATCAAACCCTAAACCCTTTCCCTTGCTTCTCATTCGAAGGCGGCAAGACAAAAAGACACCCTAGAGGGGCCGAATGAACCCTTTTTTGGGGGGTCGAGTATCTTAAAACGGAACGGGAAAGGGTATAGGTTTTGATTTGGTGGACTACTACTGTAGATCAACCTAATAAAACCCTTAACCCTTTCACTTGCTTCTCATTTGAAGGCGGCAACAAAATAAGACACCCTAGAGGGGCCGAATGAACCCTTTTTTGGGGGCCGGGTATCTTAAAACGGAACGGGAAAGGGTGTAGGGTTTGATTAGGCGGATCGCTCTGCAGATCCCCTAATAAAACCCTAAACCCTTTCCTCGCTTCGATTTGAAGGCGGCAAGACAAAAAGACACCCTAGAGGGGCCGAGTGAACCCTTTTTGGGGGGCCGGGTATCCTAAAACGGACGGGAAAGGGTTTAGGGTTTGATTAGGCGGACCGCTACTGTGGATCCCCCTAA
Source organism: Silene latifolia (assembly GCF_048544455.1). NCBI lineage: Eukaryota > Viridiplantae > Streptophyta > Magnoliopsida > Caryophyllales > Caryophyllaceae > Silene > Silene latifolia. Next base: position 358,761,666 of record NC_133538.1, read on the forward strand.
TCAAACCCTAAAACCTTTCCCTTGCTTCTCATTCGAAGGCGGCAAGACAAAAAGCCACCCTAGAGGGGCCGAGTGAACCCTTTTTTTGGGGGCCGGGTATCCTTAAACGGGACGGGAAAGGGTGTAGGGTTTGATTAGGCGGACTGCTCACCAGATCCCCCTAATCAAACCCTAAACCCTTTCCCTTGCTTCTGATTTGAAGGCGGCAAGACAAAAAGACACCCTAGAGTGGCCGAGTGAACCATTTTTGGGGGCCATTATCCTAAAACGGGACGGGAGAGGGTTTAGGGTTTGATTAAGCGAACTGCTCACCGCAGATCTCCCTAATCAAACCCTAAACCCTTTCCCTTGCTTCTCATTTAAAGGCGGCAAGACAAAAAGACACCCTAGATGGGCCGAGTGAACCCTTTTTAGGGGACCGGGTATCCTAAAACGGGACGGGAAAGGGTTTAGGGTTTGATTAGGCGGAATGCTACCGCGGATCCCCTTAATCAAACCCTAAACCCTTTCCCTTGCTTCTCATTCAATGGCGGCAAGACAAAAAGACACTCTAGAGGGGCCGAGTGAACCCTTTTTTGGAGGGCCGGGTATCCTAAAACGGGACGGGAAAGGGTTAGGGTTTGCTTAGGCGGACCGCTACTGTAGATCCCTCTAATAAAACCCAAATCCCTTTCCCTTGCTTCTCATTCGAAGGCGGCAAGACAAAAAGACACCCTAGAGGGGCCGAATGAACCCTTTTTTGGGGGGTCGGGTATCTTAAAACGGAACGGGAAAGGGTGTAAGGTTTGATTAGGCGGATCACACACGCAGATCCCCCTAATCAAACCCTAAACCCTTTCCCTTGCTTCTGATTTGAAGGCGGCAAGACAATAAGACACCCTAGAGGGGCCGAGTGAACCCTTTTTTGGAGGGCCGGGTATCCTAAAACGGGACGGGAAAGGGTATAAGGTTTGATTAGGCGGACCGCTACTGTGGATCCCCCTAATCAAACCCTAAACCCTTTCCCTTGCTTCTCATTCGAAGGCGGCAAGACAAAAAGACACCCTAGAGGGGCCGAGTGAACCCTTTTTTTGGGGGCCGGGTATCTTAAAACGGGACGGGAAAGGGTGTAGGGTTTGATTAGGCATAAATGCTACTGCAGATCCCCCTAATCAAACCCTAAACCCTTTCCCTTGCTTCTGATTTGAAGGCGGCAAGACAAAAAGACACCCTAAAATGGCCGAGTGAACCCTTTTTTGGGGGGCCGGCTATCCTAAAACGGGACGGGAGAGGGTTTAGGGTTTGATTAAGCGAACTGCTACTGCAGATCTCCCTAATCAAACCCTAAACCCTTTCCCTTGCTTCTCATTTAAAGGCGGCAAGACAAAAAGACACCCTAGATGGGCCGAGTGAACCCTTTTTAGGGGACCGGGTATCCTAAAACGGGACGGGAAAGGGTTTAGGGTTTGATTAGGCGGAATGCTACCGCGGATCCCCTTAATCAAACCCTAAACCCTTTCCCTTGCTTCTTATTCAATGGCGGCAAGACAAAAAGACACTCTAGAGGGGCCGAGTGAACCCTTTTTTGGAGGGCCGGGTATCCTAAAACGGGACGGGAAAGGGTTTAGGGTTTGTTTAGGCGGACCGCTACTGTAGATCCCTCTAATAAAACCCTAATCCCTTTCCCTTGCTTCTCATTCGAAGGCGGCAAGACAAAAAGACACCCTAGAGGGGCCGAATGAACCCTTTTTTGGGGGGTCGGGTATCTTAAAACGGAACGGGAAAGGGTGTAAGGTTTGATTAGGCGGACTGCTACTGCAGATCCCCCTAATCAAACCCTAAACCCTTTCCCTTGCTTCTGATTTGAAGGCGGCAAGACAATAAGACACCCTAGAGGGGCCGAGTGAACCCTTTTTAGGGGACCGGGTATCCTAAAACGGGACGGGAAAGGGTTTAGGGTTTGATTAGGCGGAAGGCTACCGCGGATCCCCTTAATCAAACCCTAAACCCTTTCCCTTGCTTCACATTCGAAGGCGGCAAGACAAAAAGACACTCTAGAGGGGCCGAGTGAACCCTTTTTTGGAGGGCCGGGTATCCTAAAACGGGACGGGAAAGGGTTTAGGGTTTGATTAGGCGGACCGCTACTGCCAATCCCCCTAATCAAACCCTAATCCCTGTCCCTTGCTTCTCATTCGAAGGCGGAAAGACAAAAAGACACCCTAGAGGGGCCGAATGAACCCTTTTTTGGGGGGTCGGGTATCTTAAAACAGGACGGGAAAGGGTGTAGGGTTTGAGTAGGCGGACTGCTACTGCAGATCCCCTTAATCAAACCCTAAACCCTTTCCCTTGCTTCTGATTTGAAGGCGGCAAGACAAAAAGACACCCTAGAGGGCCGAGTGAACCTTTTTTTTAGGGGCCGGGTATCCTAAAACAAAACGGGAAAGGGTATAGGTTTTGATTTGGTGGACTACTACTGTAGATCCCCCTAATAAAACCCTAAACCCTTTCCCTTGCTTCTCATTTGAAGGCGGCAAGACAATAAGACACCCTAGAGGGCCGAGTGAACCTTTTTTTTAGGGGCCGGGTATCCTAAAACGGAACGGGAAAGGGTATAGGTTTTGATTTGGTGAACTACTACTGTAGATCCCCCTAATCAAACCCTAAACCCTTTCCCTTGCTTCTGATTTGAAGGCGGCAAGACAATAAGACACCCTAGAGGGGCCGAATGAACCCTTTTTTTGGGGGCCGGGTATCTTAAAACGGGACGGGAAAGGGTGTAGGGTTTGATTAGGCGGAATGCTACTGCAGATCCCCCTAATCAAACCCTAAACCCTTTCCCTTGCTTCTGATTTGAAGGCGGCAAGACAAAAAGACACCCTAGAATGGCCGAGTGAACCCTTTTTTGGGGGGCCGGCTATCCTAAAACGGGACGGGAGAGGGTTTAGGGTTTGATTAAGCGGACTGCTACTGCAGATCCCCCTAATCAAACCCTAAACCCTTTCCCTTGCTTCTCATTTAAAGGCGGCAAGACAAAAAGACACCCTAGAGGGGCCGAGTGAACCCTTTTTAGGGGACCGGGTATCCTAAAACGGGACGGGAAAGGGTTTAGGGTTTGATTAGGCGGAAGGCTACCGCGGATCCCCTTAATCAAACCCTAAACCCTTTCCCTTGCTTCACATTCGAAGGCGGCAAGACAAAAAGACACTCTAGAGGGGCCGAGTGAACCCTTTTTGGAGGGCCGGTATCCTAAAAACGGGACGGGAAAGGGTTTAGGGTTTGATTAGGCGGACCGCTACTGCCAATCCCCCTAATCAAACCCTAATCCCTGTCCCTTGCTTCTCTTTCGAAGGCGGCAAGACAAAAAGACACCCTAGAGGGGCCGAATGAACCCTTTTTTGGGGGGTCGGGTATCTTAAAACAGGACGGGAAAGGGTGTAGGGTTTGAGTAGGCGGACTGCTACTGCAGATCCCCTTAATCAAACCCTAAACCCTTTCCCTTGCTTCTGATTTGAAGGCGGCAAGACAAAAAGACACCCTAGAGGGCCGAGTGAACCTTTTTTTTAGGGGCCGGGTATCCTAAAACGGAACGGGAAAGGGTATTGGTTTTGATTTGGTGGACTACTACTATAGATCCCCCTAATAAAACCCTAAACCCTTTCCCTTGCTTCTCATTTGAAGGCGGCAAGACAATAAGACACCCTAGAGGGGCCGAATGAACCCTTTTTTGGGGGCCGGGTATCTTAAAACGAAACGGGAAAGGGTGTAGGGATTGATTAGGCGGACTGCTACTGCAGATCCCCCTAATCAAACCCTAAACCCTTTCCCTTGCTTCTGATTTGAAGGCGGCAAGACAAAAAGACACCCTAGAGGGCCGAGTGAACCTTTTTTTTAGAGGCCAGGTATCCTAAAATGGGACGGGAAAGGGTATAGGGTTTGATTAGGCGGACTGCTACTGTAGATCCCGCTAGTAAAACCCTAAACCCTCTCCCTTGCTTCTCATTTGAAGGCGGCAAGACAATAAGACACCCTAGAGGGGCCGAGTGAACCCTTTTTTGGAAGGCCGGGTATCCTAAAACCGGACGGGAAAGGGTTTAGGGTTTGATTAGGCGGACCGCTTCTGTGGATCCTCCTAATCAAACCCTAAACCCTTTCCCTTGCTTCTCATTCGAAGGCGGCAAGACAAAAAGACACCCTAGAGGGGCCGAGTGAACCCTTTTTTGGGGGGCCGGGTATCTTAAAACGGGACGGGAAAAGGTGTAGGGTTTGATTAGGCGGACTCCTACTACAGATCCCCCTAATCAAACCCTAAACCCTTTCCCTTGCTTCTGATTTGAAGGCGGCAAGACAAAAAGACACCCTAGAGTGGCCGAGTGAACCCTTTTTTAGGGGGCCGGCTATCCTAAAACGGGACGGGAGAGGGTTTAGGGTTTGATTAAGCGGATCGCTCTGCACCCCCTAATCAAACCCTAAACCCTTTCCCTTGCTTCTCATTTGAAGGCGGCAAGACAAAAAGACACCCTAGAGGGGCCGAGTGAACCCTTTTTTGGGGGGCCGGGCATCCTAAAACGGGACGGGAAAGGGTTTAGGGTTTGATTAGGCGGACCGCTTCCGCGGATCCCCCTAATCAAACCCTAAACCCTTTCCCTTGCTTCTCATTCGAAAGAGGCAAGACAAAAAGACACCCTAGAGGGCCGAGTGAACCTTTTTTTTAGTGGCCAGGTACCCTAAAATGTGACGGGAAAGGGTATAGGGTTTGTTGAGGCGGACTGCTAATGTAGATCCCCCTAATAAAACCCTAAACCCTTTCCCTTGCTTCTCATTTGAAGGCGGCTAGACAATAAGACACCCTAGAGGGGCCGAGTGAACCCTTTTTGAGGGTCGGGTATCCTAAAACGGGACGGGAAAGGGTTTAGGGTTTGATTAGGCGGACCGCTACTGTGGATCCCCCTAATCAAACTCTAAACCCTTTCTCTTGCTTCTCATTCGAAGGCGGCAAGACAAAAAGACACCCTAGAGGGGCCGAGTGAACCCTTTTTTGGGGGGCCGGGTATCTTAAAACGGGACGGGAAAGGGTGTAGGGTTTGATTAGGCGGACTACTACTGCAGACCCCCCTAATCAAACCCTAAACCCTTTCCCTTGCTTCTGATTTGAAGGCGGCAAGACAAAAAGACACCCTAGAGTGGCCGAGTGTACCCTTTTTTGGGGGGCCGTTTATCCTAAAACGGGACGGGAGAGGGTTTAGGGTTTGATTAAGCAGACTGCTACTGCAGATCCCCCTAATCAAACCCTAAACCCTTTCCCTTGCTTCTGATTTGAAGGCGGCAAGACAAAAAGACACCCTAGAGTGGCCGAGTGAACCCTTTTTGGGGCCGACTATCCTAAAACGGGACGGGAGAGGTTTAGGGTTTGATTAAGCGATCGCTACCGGCAGATCCCCCTAATCAAACCCTAAACCCTTTCCCTTGCTTTCCGATTTGAAGGCGGCAAGACAAAAAGACACCCTAGAGGGCCGAGTGAACCCTTTTTTTGGGGGCCGGGTACCCTAAAATGGGACGGGAAAGGGTATAGGGTTTGATTAGGCGGACTGCCATCTGTAGATCCCGCTAGTAAAACCCTAAACACTTTCCCTTGCTTCTCATTCGAAGACGGCAAGACAAAAAGACACCCTAGAGGGGCCGAGTGAACCTTTTTTTGGGGGGCCGGGTATCTTAAAACGGGACGGGAAAGGGTGTAGGGTTTGATTAGGCGGACTCCTACTACAAATCCCGCTAATCAAACCCTAAACCCTTTCCCTTGCTTCTGATTTGAAGGCGGAAAGACAAAAAGACACCCTAGAGTGGCCGAGTGAACTCTTTTTTAGGGGGCCGGCTATCCTAAAACGGGTTGGGAGAGGGTTTAGGGTTTGATTAAGCGGACTGCTACTGCAGACCCCCCTAATCAAACCTTAAACCCTTGCCCTTGCTTCTCATTTGAAGGCGGCAAGACAAAAAGACACCCTAGAGGGGCCGAGTGAACCCTTTTTTGGGGGGCCGGGCATCCTAAAACGGGACGGGAAAGGGTTTAGGGTTTGATTAGGCGGACCGCTTCCGCAGATCCCCCTAATCAAATTCTAAACCCTTTCCCTTGCTTCTCATTCGAAAGCGGCAAGACAAAAAGACACCCTAGAGGGCCGAGTGAACCTTTTTTTTAGTGGCCAGGTACCCTAAAATGCGACGGGAAAGGGTATAGGGTTTGTTTAGGCAGACTGCTAATGTAGATCACCCTAATAAAACCCTAAACCCTTTCCCTTGCTTCTCATTTGAAGGCGGCTAGACAATAAGACACCCTAGAGGGGCCGAGTGAACCCTTTTTTGGAGGGTCGGGTATCCTAAAACGGGACGGGAAAGGGTTTAGGATTTGATTAGGCGGAACGCTACAGTGGATCCCCCTAATCAAACTCTAAACCCTTTCCCTTGCTTCTCATTCGAAGGCGGCAAGACAAAAAGACACCCTAGAGGGGCCGAGTGAACCCTTTTTTGGGGGGCCGGGTATCTTAAAACGGGACGGGAAAGGGAGTAGGGTTTGATTAGGCGGACTACTACTGCAGACCCCCCTAATCAAACCCTAAACCCTTTCCCTTGCTTCTGATTTGAAGGCGGCAAGACAAAAAGACACCCTAGAGTGGCCGAGTGAACCCTTTTTTGGGGGGTCGGCTATCCTAAAACGGGACGGGAGAGGGTTTAGGGTTTGATTAAGCTGCACTGCACCGCATCCCCCTAATCAAACCCTAAACCCTTTCCCTTGCTTCTGATTTGAAGGCGGCAAGACAAAAAGACACCCTAGAGGGCCGAGTGAACCTTTTTTAGGGGCCGGAGTACCCTAAAATGGGACGGGAAAGGGTATAGGGTTTGATTAGGCGGACTGCTACTGTAGATCCCGCTAGTAAAACCCTAAACCCTTTCCCTTGCTTCTCATTCGAAGGCGGTAAGACAAAAAGACACCCTAGAGGGGCCGAGTGAACCCTTTTTTGGAGGGTCGGGTATCCTAAAACCGGACGGGAAAGGGTTTAGGGGTGATTAGGCGGACCGCTTCTGTGGATCCCCCTAATCAAACGCTAAACCCTTTCCCTTGCTTCTCATTCGAAGGCGGCAAGACAAAAAGACACCCTAGAGGGGCCGAGTGAACCTTTTTTTGGGGGGCCGGGTATCTTAAAACGGGACGGGAAAGGGTGTAGGGTTTGATTAGGCGGACTCCTACTATAGATCCCCCTAATCAAACCCTAAACCCTTTCCTTTGCTTCTGATTTGAAGGCGGAAAGACAAAAAGACACCCTAGAGTGGCCGAGTGAACTCTTTTTTAGGGGGCCGGCTATCCTAAAACGGGTTGGGAGAGGGTTTAGGGTTTGATTAAGCGGACAGCTACTGCAGACCCCCCTAATCAAACCCTAAACCCTTTCCCTTGCTTCTCATTTGAAGGCGGCAAGACAAAAAGACACCCTAGAGGGGCCGAGTGAAACCTTTTTTGGGGGGCCGGGCATCCTAAAACGGACGGGAAAGGGTTTAGAGTTTGATTAGGCGGACCGCTACCGCGGATCCCCTAATCAAACCCTAAACCCTTTCCCTTGCTTCTCATTCGAAAGCGGCAAGACAAAAAGACACCCTAGAGGGCCGAGTGAACCTTTTTTTAGTGGCCAGGTACCCTAAAATGTAACGGGAAAGGGTATAGAGTTTGTTTAGGCGGACTGCTACTGTAGATCCACCTAATACAACCCTAAACGCTTTCCCTTGATTCTCATTTGAAGGCGGCTAGACAATAAGACACCCTAGAGGGGCCGAGTGAACCCTTTTTTGGAGGGCCGGGTATCCTAAAACGGGACGGGAAAGGGTTTAGGGTTTGATTAGGCGGACCGCTATGTGGATCCCCTAATCAAACCCTAAACCCTTTCCCTTGCTTCTCATTCGAAGGCGGCAAGACAAAAAGACACTCTAGAGGGGCCGAGTGAACCCTTTTTTGGGGGGCCGGGTATCTTAAAACGGGACGGGAAAGGGTATAGGGTTTGTTTAGGCGGACTGCTACTGCAGATCCCCCTAATCAAACCCTAAACCCTTTCCCTTGCTTCTGATTTGAAGGCGGCAAGACAAAAAGACACCCTAGAGGGCCGAGTGAACCTTTTTTTAGGGGCCAGGTACCCTAAAATGGGACGGGAAAGGGTATAGGGTTTGTTTAGGCGGACTGCTACTGTAGATCCACCTAATACAACCCTAAACGCTTTCCCTTGATTCTCATTTGAAGGCGGCTAGACAATAAGACACCCTAGAGGGGCCGAGTGAACCCTTTTTTGGAGGGCCGGGTATCCTAAAACGGGACGGGAAAGGGTTTAGGGTTTGATTAGGCGGACCGCTACTGTGGATCCCCCTAATCAAACTCTAAACCCTTTCCCTTGCTTCTCATTCGAAGGCGGCAAGACAAAAAGACACCCTAGAGGGGCCGAGTGAACCCTTTTTTGGGGGGCCGGGTATCTTAAAACGGGACGGGAAAGGGTGTAGGGTTTGATTAGGCGGACTGCTACTGCAGATCCCCCTAATCAAACCCTAAACCCTTTCCCTTGCTTCTGATTTGAAGGCGGCAAGACAAAAAGACACCCTAGAGTGGCCGAGTGAACCCTTTTTTGGGGGGTCGGCTATCCTAAAATGGGACGGGAGAGGTTTAGGGTTTGATTAAGCGGACTGCTCTGCAGATCCTCCTAATCAAACCCTAAACCCTTTCCTTGCTTCGATTTGAAGGCGGCAAGACAAAAAGACACCCTAGAGTGGCCGAGTGAACCCTTTTTTGGGGGGCCGACTATCCTAAAACGGGACGGGAGAGGGTTTAGGGTTTGATTAAGCGATCACTCTGCAGATCCCCCTAATCAAACCCTAAACCCTTTCCCTTGCTTCTGATTTGAAGGCGGCAAGACAAAAAGACACCCTAGAGGGCCGAGTGAACCTTTTTTTAGGGGCCAGGTACCCTAAAATGGGACGGGAAAGGGTATAGGGTTTGATTAAGCGGACTCCATCAGAGATCCCGCTAGTAAAACCCTAAACCCTTTCCCTTGCTTCTCATTCGAAGGCGGCAAGACAAAAAGACACCCTAGAGGGGCCGAGTGAACCCTTTTTTGGAGGGTCGGGTATCCTAAAACCGGACGGGAAAGGGTTTAGGGGTGATTAGGCGGACCGCTTCTGTGGATCCCCCTAATCAAACCCTAAACCCTTTCCCTTGCTTCTCATTCGAAGGCGGCAAGACAAAAAGACACCCTAGAGGGGCCGAGTGAACCTTTTTTTGGGGGGCCGGGTATCTTAAAACTGGACGGGAAAGGGTTTAGGGTTTGATTAGGCGGACTCCTACTACAGATCCCCCTAATCAAACCCTAAACCCTTTCCCTTGCTTCTGATTTGAAGGCGGAAAGACAAAAAGACACCCTAGAGTGGCCGAGTGAACCTTTTTTTTAGTGGCCAGGTACCCTAAAATGCGACGGGAAAGGTTATAGGGTTTGTTTAGGCGGTCTGCTAATGTAGATCCCCCTAATAAAACCCTAAACCCTTTCCCTTGCTTCTCATTCGAAGGCGGCAAGACAAAAAGACACCCTAGAGGGGCCGAGTGAACCCTTTTTTGGGGGGCCGGGTATCTTAAAACGGGACGGGAAAGGGTTTAGGGTTTGATTAGGCGGACTGCTACTGCAGATCCCCCTAATCAAACCCTAAACCCTTTCCCTTGCTTCTCATTTGAAGGCGGCAAGACAAAAAGACACCCTAGAGGGCCGAGTGAACCTTTTTTTAGTGGCCAGGTACCCTAAAATGCGACGGGAAAGGTTATAGGGTTTGTTTAGGCGGTCTGCTAATGTAGATCCCCCTAATAAAACCCTAAACCCTTTCCCTTGCTTCTCATTTGAAGGCGGCTAGACAATAAGACACCCTAGAGGGGCCGAGTGAAACCTTTTTTGGGGGGCCGGGTATCTAAAAACGGGACGGGAAAGGGTTTAGGGTTTGATTAGGCGGATCTGCTCGCAGATCCCCTAATCAAACCCTAAACCCTTTCCCTTGCTTCTCATTTGAAGGCGGCAAGACAAAAAGACACCCTAGAGGGCCGAGTGAACCTTTTTTTTAGTGGCCAGGTACCCTAAAATGCGACGGGAAAGGGTATAGGGTTTTTTTAGGCGGACTGCTAATGTAGATCCCCCTAATAAAACCCTAAACCCTTTCCCTTGCTTCTCATTTGAAGGCGGCTAGAAAATAAGACACCCTAGAGGGGCCGAGTGAACCCTTTTTGAGGGTCGGGTATCCTAAAACGGGATTTTGGGTTTAGGGTTTGATTAGGCGGACCGCCACTCGTGGATCCCCTAATCAAACTCTAAACCCTTTCCCTTGCTTCTCATTCGAAGGCGGCAAGACAAAAAGACACCCTAGAGGGGCCGAGTGAACCCTTTTTTGGGGGGCCGGGTATCTTAAAACGGGACGGGAAAGGGTGTAGGGTTTGATTAGGCGGACTACTACTGCAGACCCCCCTAATCAAACCCTAAACCCTTTCCCTTGCTTCTGATTTGAAGGCGGCAAGACAAAAAGACACCCTAGAGTGGCCGAGTGAACCCTTTTTTGGGGGGCCGGCTATCCTAAAACGGGACGGGAGAGGGTTTAGGGTTTGATTAAGCGGACTGCTACTGCAGATCCCGATAATCAAACCCTAAACCCTTTCCCTTGCTTCTGATTTGAAGGCGGCAAGACAAAAAGACACCCTAGAGTGGCCGAGTGAACCCTTTTTTGGGGGGCCGACTATCCTAAAACGGGACGGGAGAGGGTTTAGGGTTTGATTAAGCAGACTGCTACTGCAGATCCCCCTAATCAAACCCTAAACCCTTTCCCTTGCTTCTGATTTGAAGGCGGCAAGACAAAAAGACACCCTAGAGGGCCGAGTGAACCTTTTTTTAGGGGCCAGGTACCCTAAAATGGGACGGGAAAGGGTATAGGGTTTGATTAGGCGGACTGCTACTGTAGATCCCGCTAGTAAAACCCTAAACACTTTCCCTTGCTTCTCATTCGAAGACGGCAAGACAAAAAGACACCCTAGAGGGGCCGAGTGAACCTTTTTTTGGGGGGCCGGGTATCTTAAAACGGGACGGGAAAGGGTGTAGGGTTTGATTAGGCAGACTCCTACTACAGATCCCGCTAATCAAACCCTAAACCCTTTCCCTTGCTTCTGATTTGAAGGCGGAAAGACAAAAAGACACCCTAGAGTGGCCGAGTGAACTCTTTTTTAGGGGGCCGGCTATCCTAAAACGGGTTGGGAGAGGGTTTAGGGTTTGATTAAGCGGACTGCTACTGCAGACCCCCCTAATCAAACCCTAAACCCTTTCCCTTGCTTCTCATTTGAAGGCGGCAAGACAAAAAGACACCCTAGAGGGGCCGAGTGAACCCTTTTTTGGGGGGCCGGGCATCCTAAAACGGGACGGGAAAGGGTTTAGGGTTTGATTAGGCGGACCGCTTCCACAGATCCCCCTAATCAAACCCTAAACCCTTTCCCTTGCTTCTCATTCGAAAGCAGCAAGACAAAAAGACACCCTAGAGGGCCGAGTGAACCTTTTTTTTAGTGGCCAGGTACCCTAAAATGCGACGGGAAAGGGTATAGGGTTTGTTTAGGCGGACTGCTAATGTAGATCCCCCTAATAAAACCCTAAACCCTTTCCCTTGCTTCTCATTTGAAGGCGGCAAGACAAAAAGACACCCTAGAGGGGCCGAGTGAAACCTTTTTTGGGGGGCCGGGCATCCTAAAACGGGACGGAAAAGGGTTTAGAGTTTGATTAGGCGAACCGCTTCCGCGGATCCCCCTAATCAAACCCTAAACCCTTTCCCTTGCTTCTCATTCGAAAGCGGCAAGACAAAAAGACACCCTGGAGGGCCGAGTGAACCTTTTTTTAGTGGCCAGGTACCCTAAAATGTGACGGGAAAGGGTATAGGGTTTGTTTAGGCGGACTGCTACTGTAGATCCCCCTAATAAAACCCTAAACCCTTTCCCTTGCTTCTCATTTGAAGGCGGCTAGACAATAAGACACCCTAGAGGGGCCGAGTGAACCCTTTTTTGGAGGGCCGGGTATCCTAAAACGGGACGGGAAAGGGTTTAGGGTTTGATTAGGCGGACCGCTACTGTGGATCCCCCTAATCAAACTCTAAACCCTTTCCCTTGCTTCTCATTCGAAGGCGGCAAGACAAAAAGACACCCTAGAGGGGCCGAGTGAACCCTTTTTTGGGGGGCCGGGTATCTTAAAACGGGAAGGGAAAGGGTTTAGGGTTTTATTAGGCGGACTGCTACTGCAGATCCCCCTAATCAAACCCTAAACCCTTTCCCTTGCTTCTCATTTGAAGGCGGCAAGACAAAAAGACACCCTAGAGGGCCGAGTGAACCTTTTTTTAGTGGCCAGGTACCCTAAAATGCGACGGGAAAGGGTATAGGGTTTGTTTAGGCGGACTGCTAATGTAGATCCCCCTAATAAAACCCTAAACCCTTTCCCTTGCTTCTCATTTGAAGGCGGCTAGACAATAAGACACCCTAGAGGGGCCGAGTGAACCCTTTTTTGGAGGGTCGGGTATCCTAAAACGGGACGGGAAAGGGTTTAGGGTTTGATTAGGCGGACCGCTACAGTGGATCCCCCTAATCAAACTCTAAACCCTTTCCCTTGCTTCTCATTCGAAGGCGGCAAGACAAAAAGACACCCTAGAGGGGCCGAGTGAACCTTTTTTTGGGGGCCGGGTATCTTAAAACGGGACGGGAAAGGGTGTACGGTTTGATTAGGCGGACTCCTACTACAGATCCCCCTAATCAAACCCTAAACCCTTTCCCTTGCTTCTGATTTGAAGGCGGAAAGACAAAAAGACACCCTAGAGTGGCCGAGTGAACTCTTTTTTAGGGGGCCGGCTATCCTAAAACGGGTTGGGAGAGGGTTTAGGGTTTGATTAAGCGGACTGCTACTGCAGACCCCCCTAATCAAACCCTAAACCCTTTCCCTTGCTTCTCATTTGAAGGCGGCAAGACAAAAAGACACCCTAGAGGGGCCGAGTGAAACCTTTTTTGGGGGGCCGGGCATCCTAAAACGGGACGGGAAAGGGTTTAGAGTTTGATTAGGCGGACCGCTTCCGCGGATCCCCCTAATCAAACCCTAAACCCTTTCCCTTGCTTCTCATTCGAAAGCGGCAAGACAAAAAGACACCCTAGAGGGCCGAGTGAACCTTTTTTTAGTGGCCAGGTACCCTAAAATGTGACGGGAAAGGGTATAGGGTTTGTTTAGGCGGACTGCTACTCGTAGATCCCTAATAAAACCCTAAACCCTTTCCCTTGCTTCTCATTTGAAGGCGGCTAGACAATAAGACACCCTAGAGGGGCCGAGTGAACCCTTTTTTGGGGGTCGGGTATCCTAAAACGGGACGGGAAAGGGTTTAGGGTTTGATTAGGCGGACCGCTACTGTGGATCCCCCTAATCAAACTCTAAACCCTTTCCCTTGCTTCTCATTCGAAGGCGGCAAGACAAAAAGACACCCTAGAGGGGCCGAGTGAACCCTTTTTTGGGGGGCCGGGTATCTTAAAACGGGACGGGAAAGGTTTTAGGGTTTGATTAGGCGGACTGCAGATCCCCCTAATCAAACCCTAAACCCTTTCCCTTGCTTCTCATTTGAAGGCGGCAAGACAAAAAGACACCCTAGAGTGGCCGAGTGAACCCTTTTTTGGGGGGTCGGCTATCCTAAAACGGGACGGGAGAGGGTTTAGGGTTTGATTAAGCGGACTACTACTGCAGATCCTCCTAATCAAACCCTAAACCCTTTCCTTGCTTCGATTTGAAGGCGGCAAGAAAAAAAGACACCCTAGAGTGGCCGAGTGAACCCTTTTTTGGGGGGCCGACTATCCTAAAACGGGACGGGAGAGGGTTTAGAGTTTGATTAAGCGATCTGCTACTGCAGATCCCCTAATCAAACCCTAAACCCTTTCCCTTGCTTCTGATTTGAAGGCGGCAAGACAAAAAGACACCCTAGAGGGCCGAGTGAACCTTTTTTTAGGGGCCAGGTACCCTAAAATGGGACGGGAAAGGGTATAGGGTTTGATTAGGCGGACTGCTATCGTAGATCCTGCTAGTAAAACCCTAGACCCTTTCCCTTGCTTCTCATTCGAAGGCGGCAAGACAAAAGACACCCTAGAGGGGCCGAGTGAACCCTTTTTTGGAGGGTCGGGTATCCTAAAACCGGACGGGAAAGGGTTTAGGGGTGATTAGGCGGACCGCTTCTGTGGATCCCCTAATCAAACCCTAAACCCTTTCCCTTGCTTCTCATTCGAAGGCGGCAAGACAAAAGACACCCTAGAGGGGCCGAGTGAACCTTTTTTTGGGGGGCCGGGTATCTTAAAACGGGACGGGAAAGGGTGTAGGGTTTGATTAGGCGGACTCCTACTACAGATCCCCCTAATCAAACCCTAAACCCTTTCCCTTGCTTCTGATTTGAAGGCGGAAAGACAAAAAGACACCCTAGAGTGGCCGAGTGAACTCTTTTTTAGGGGGCCGGCTATCCTAAAACGGGTTGGGAGAGGGTTTAGGGTTTGATTAAGCGGACTGCTACTGCAGACCCCCCTAATCAAACCCTAAACCCTTTCCCTTGCTTCTCATTTGAAGGCGGCAAGACAAAAAGACACCCTAGAGGGCCGAGTGAACCCTTTTTTGGGGGGCCGGGTATCCTAAAACGGGACGTGAAAGGGTTTAGAGTTTGATTAGGCGGACCGCTACCGCGGATCCCCTAATCAAACCCTAAACCCTTTCCCTTGCTTCTCATTCGAAAGCGGCAAGACAAAAAGACACCCTAGAGGGCCGAGTGAACCTTTTTTTAGTGGCCAGGTACCCTAAAATGTGACGGGAAAGGGTATAGGGTTTGTTTAGGCGGACTGCTACTGTAGATCCCCCTAATAAAACCCTAAACCCTTTCCCTTGCTTCTCATTTGAAGGCGGCTAGACAATAAGACACCCTAGAGGGGCCGAGTGAACCCTTTTTGGAGGGCCGGGTATCCTAAAACGGGACGGGAAAGGGTTTAGGGTTTGATTAGGCGGACCGCTACTGGTGGATCCCCTAATCAAACTCTAAACCCTTTCCCTTGCTTCTCATTCGAAGGCGGCAAGACAAAAAGACACCCTAGAGGGGCCGAGTGAACCCTTTTTTGGGGGGCCGGGTATCTTAAAACGGGACGGGAAAGGGTGTAGGGTTTGATTAGGCGGATCTGCTCTGCAGATCCCCTAATCAAACCCTAAACCCTTTCCCTTGCTTCTCATTTGAAGGCGGCAAGACAAAAAGACACCCTAGAGTGGCCGAGTGAACCCTTTTTTGAGGGGTCGGCTATCCTAAAACGGGACGGGAGAGGGTTTAGGGTTTGATTAAGCGGACTGCTACTGCAGATCCTCCTAATCAAACCCTAAACCCTTTCCCTTGCTTCTGATTTGAAGGCGGCAAGAAAAAAAGACACCCTAGAGTGGCCGAGTGAACCCTTTTTTGGGGGGCCGACTATCCTAAAACGGGACGGGAGAGGGTTTAGAGTTTGATTAAGCAGACTGCTACTGCAGATCCCCCTAATCAAACCCTAAACCCTTTCCCTTGCTTCTGATTTGAAGGCGGCAAGACAAAAAGACACCCTAGAGGGCCGAGTGAACCTTTTTTTTAGGGGCCAGGTACCCTAAAATGGGACGGGAAAGGGTATAGGGTTTGATTAGGCGGACTGCTACTGTAGATCCTGCTAGTAAAACCCTAGACCCTTTCCCTTGCTTCTCATTCGAAGGCGGCAAGACAAAAGACACCCTAGAGGGGCCGAGTGAACCCTTTTTTGGAGGGTCGGGTATCCTAAAACCGGACGGGAAAGGGTTTAGGGGTGATTAGGCGGACCGCTTCTGTGGATCCCCCTAATCAAACCCTAAACCCTTTCCCTTGCTTCTCATTCGAAGGCGGCAAGACAAAAAGACACCCTACGAAAGTGAACCTTTTTTGGGGGCCGGGTATCTTAAAACGGGACGGGAAAGGGTGTAGGGTTTGATTAGGCGGACTCCTACTACAGATCCCCCTAATCAAACCCTAAACCCTTTCCCTTGCTTCTGATTTGAAGGCGGAAAGACAAAAAGACACCCTAGAGTGGCCGAGTGAACTCTTTTTTAGGGGGCCGGCTATCCTAAAACGGGTTGGGAGAGGGTTTAGGGTTTGATTAAGCGGACTGCTACTGCAGACCCCCCTAATCAAACCCTAAACCCTTTCCCTTGCTTCTCATTTGAAGGCGGCAAGACAAAAAGACACCCTAGAGGGGCCGAGTGAAACCTTTTTTGGGGGGCCGGGCATCCTAAAACGGGACGGGAAAGGGTTTAGAGTTTGATTAGGCGGACCGCTTCCGCGGATCCCCCTAATCAAACCCTAAACCCTTTCCCTTGCTTCTCATTCGAAAGCGGCAAGACAAAAAGACACCCTAGAGGGCCGAGTGAACCTTTTTTTAGTGGCCAGGTACCCTAAAATGTGACGGGAAAGGGTATAGGGTTTGTTTAGGCGGACTGCTACTGTAGATCCCCCTAATAAAACCCTAAACCCTTTCCCTTGCTTCTCATTTGAAGGCGGCAAGACAATAAGACACCCTAGAGGGGCCGAGTGAACCCTTTTTTGGAGGGCCGGGTATCCTAAAACGGGACGGGAAAGGGTTTAGGGTTTGATTAGGCGGACCGCTACTGTGGATCCCCCTAATCAAACCCTAAACCCTTTCCCTTGCTTCTCATTCGAAGGCGGCAAGACAAAAAGACACCCTAGAGGGGCCGAGTGAACCCTTTTTTGGGGGGCCGGGTATCTTAAAACGGGACGGGAAAGGGTGTAGGGTTTGATTAGGCGGACTGCTACTGCAGATCCCCCTAATCAAACCCTAAACCCTTTCCCTTGCTTCTCATTTGAAGGCGGCAAGACAAAAAGACACCCTAGAGTGGCCGAGTGAACCCTTTTTTGGGGGGTCGGCTATCCTAAAACGGGACGGGAGAGGGTTTAGGGTTTGATTAAGCGGACTGCTACTGCAGATCCTCCTAATCAAACCCTAAACCCTTTCCCTTGCTTCTGATTTGAAGGCGGCAAGACAAAAAGACACCCTAGAGTGGCCGAGTGAACCCTTTTTTGGGGGGCCGACTATCCTAAAACGGGACGGGAGAGGGTTTAGGGTTTGATTAAGCAGACTGCTACTGCAGATCCCCCTAATCAAACCCTAAACCCTTTCCCTTGCTTCTGATTTGAAGGCGGCAAGACAAAAAGACACCCTAGAGGGCCGAGTGAACCTTTTTTTAGGGGCCAGGTACCCTAAAATGGGACGGGAAAGGGTATAGGGTTTGATTAGGCGGACTGCTACTGTAGATCCCGCTAGTAAAACCCTAAACCCTTTCCCTTGCTTCTCATTCGAAGGTGGCAAGACAAAAAGACACCCTAGAGGGGCCGAGTGAACCCTTTTTTGGAGGGTCGGGTATCCTAAAACCGGACGGGAAAGGGTTTAGGGGTGATTAGGCGGACCGCTTCTGTGGATCCCCCTAATCAAACCCTAAACCCTTTCCCTTGCTTCTCATTCGAAGGCGGCAAGACAAAAAGACACCCTAGAGGGGCCGAGTGAACCTTTTTTTGGGGGGCCGGGTATCTTAAAACGGGACGGGAAAGGGTGTAGGGTTTGATTAGGCGGACTCCTACTACAGATCCCCCTAATCAAACCCTAAACCCTTTCCCTTGCTTCTGATTTGAAGGCGGAAAGACAAAAAGACACCCTAGAGTGGCCGAGTGAACTCTTTTTTAGGGGGCCGGCTATCCTAAAACGGGTTGGGAGAGGGTTTAGGGTTTGATTAAGCGGACTGCTACTGCAGACCCCCCTAATCAAACCCTAAACCCTTTCCCTTGCTTCTCATTTGAAGGCGGCAAGACAAAAAGACACCCTAGAGGGGCCGAGTGAAACCCTTTTTGGGGGGCCGGGCATCCTAAAACGGGACGGGAAAGGGTTTAGAGTTTGATTAGGCGGACCGCTTTCGCGGATCCCCCTAATCAAACCCTAAACCCTTTCCCTTGCTTCTTATTCGAAAGCGGCAAGACAAAAAGACACCCTAGAGGGCCGAGTGAACCTTTTTTTAGTGGCCATGTACCCTAAAATGTGACGGGAAAGGGTATAGGGTTTGTTTAGGCGGACTGCTACTGTAGATCCCCCTAATAAAACCCTAAACCCTTTCCCTTGCTTCTCATTTGAAGGCGGCTAGACAATAAGACACCCTAGAGGGGCCGAGTGAACCCTTTTTTGGAGGGCCGGGTATCCTAAAACGGGACGGGAAAGGGTTTAGGGTTTGATTAGGCGGACCGCTCGTGGATCCCCCTAATCAAACTCTAAACCCTTTCCTTGCTTCTCATTCGAAGGCGGCAAGACAAAAAGACACCCTAGAGGGGCCGAGTGAACCCTTTTTTGGGGGGCCGGGTATCTTAAAACGGGACGGGAAAGGGTGTAGGGTTTGATTAGGCGGACTGCTACTGCAGATCCCCCTAATCAAACCCTAAACCCTTTCCCTTGCTTCTCATTTGAAGGCGGCAAGACAAAAAGACACCCTAGAGGGGCGGAGTGAACCCTTTTTTGGGGGGTCGGGCATACTAAAACGGGACGGGAAAGGGTTTAGGGTTTGATTAGGTGGACCGCTACCGCGGATCCCCCTAATCAAACCCTAAAACCTTTCCCTTACTTCTTATTCGAAAGCGGCAAGACAAAAAGACACCCTAGAGGGGCCGAGTGAACCCTTTTTGGGGGGGACCGGGTATCCTAAAACGGAACGGGAAAGGGGTTCAGGGTTTTATTAGGCGGACCGCTACCACGGATCCGGCTAATCCAACCCTAAACCCTTTCCCTTGCTTCTTATTCGAAGGCGGCAAGACAAAAAGACACCCTAGAGGGGCCGAGTGAACCCTTTTTTGGGGGGCCGGGTATCCTAAAACAGGACGGGAAAGGGTTTAGGGTTTGATTAGGCGGACTGCTACTGCAGATCCCCCTAATCAAACCCTAAAGCCTTTCCCTTGCTTCTCATTCGAAGGCAGCAATACAAAAAGACATCCTAGAGGGGCCGAGTGAACCCTTTATTGGAGGCCGGGTATCCTAAAACGCGACGGGAAAGGGATTAGGGTTTGATTAGGTGGACCGCTACCGCGGATCCCCCTAATAAAACCCTAAACCCTTTCCCTTGCTTCTCATTCGAATACGGCAAGACAAAAAGACACCCTAGAGGGGCCGAGTGAACCATTTTTGGAGGGCCGGGTATCCTAAAACGGGACGGGAACGGGTTTAGGGTTTGATTAGGCGGACCGCTACTGCGGATCCCCCTAATCAAACCCTAAACCCTTTCCCTTGCTTCTCATTCGAAGGCGGAAAGACAAAAAGTCACCCTAGAGGGGCCGAGTGAACCCTTTTTAGGGGACCGGGTATCCTAAAATGGGACGGGAAATGGCTTAGGGTTTGATTAGGCGGAACGCTACCGTGGATCCCCTTAATCAAACCCTAAACCCTTTCCCTTGCTTCTCATTCGAAGGCGGCAAGACAAAAAGACACCCTAGAGGGGCCGAATGAACCCTTTTTTGGAGGGCCGGGTATCCTAAAACGGGACGGGAAAGGGTTTAGGGTTTGATTAGGTGGACCGCTACCGCGGATCCCCCTAATCAAACCCTAAAACCTTTCCCTTACTTCTTATTCGAAAGCGGCAAGACAAAATGACACCCTAGAGGGGCCGAGTGAACCCTTTTTGGGGGGACCGGGTATCCTAAAACGGAACGGGAAAGGGGTTCAGGGTTTTATTAGGCGGACCGCTACCACGGATCCGGCTAATCCAACCCTAAACCCTTTCCCTTGCTTCTCATTCGAAGGCGGCAAGACAAAAAGACACCCTAGAGGGGCCGAGTGAACCCTTTTTTGGGGGGCCGGGTATCCTAAAATAGGACGGGAAAGGGTTTAGGGTTTGATTAGGCGGACTGCTACTGCAGATCCCCCTAATCAAACCCTAAAGCCTTTCCCTTGCTTCTCATTCGAAGGAGGCAATACAAAAAGACATCCTAGAGGGGCCGAGTGAACCCTTTATTGGGGGCCGGGTATCCTAAAACGGGACGGGAAAGGGATTAGGGTTTGATTAGGTTGACCGCTACCGCGGATCCCCCTAATAAAACCCTAAACCCTTTCCCTTGCTTCTCATTCGAAGACGGCAAGACAAAAAGACACCCTAGAGGGGCCGAGTGAACCATTTTTGGAGGGTCGGGTATCCTAAAACGGGACGGGAACGGGTTTAGGGTTTGATTAGGCGGACCGCTACTGCGGATCCCCCTAATCAAACCCTAAACCCTTTCCCTTGCTTCTCATTCGAAGGCGGAAAGACAAAAAGACACCCTAGAGGGGCCGAGTGAACCCTTTTTAGGGGACCGTGTATCCTAAAATGGGACAGGAAAGGGCTTAGGGTTTGATTAGGCGGAACGCTACCGTGGATCCCCTTAATCAAACCCTAAAGCCTTTCCCTTGCTTCTCATTCGAAGGCGGCAAGACAAAAAGACACCCTAGAGGGGCCGAATGAACCCTTTTTTGGAGGGCCGGGTATCCTAAAACGGGACGGGAAAGGGTTTAGGGTTTGATTAGGCGGACCGCTACTGCGGATCCCCCTAATCAAACCCTAAACCCTTTCCCTTGCTTTTCATTCGACGGCGGCAAAACAAAAAGACACCCTAGAGGGGCCGAGTGAACCCTTTTTTGGGGGGGCGGGTATCCTAAAACGGGACGAGAAAGGGTATAGGTTTTGATTAGGTGGACTACTACTGTAGATCCCCCTAATAAAACCCTAAACCCTTTCCCTTGCTTCTCATTTGAAGGCGGCAAGACAATAAGACACCCTAGAGGGGCCGAATGAACCCTTTTTTTGGGGACCGGGTATCTTCAAACGGAACGGGAAAGGGTGTAGTGTTTGATTAGGCGGACTACTACTGCAGATCCCCCTAATCAAACCCTAAACCCTTTCCATTGCTTCTGATTTGAAGGCGGCAAGACAAAAAGACACCCTAGAGTGGCCGAGTGAACCTTTTTTTTAGGGGCCAGGTACCCTAAAATGGGACGGGAAAGGGTATAGGGTTTGATTAGGTGGACTGCTAATGTAGATGCCCCTAATAAAACCCTAAACCCTTTCCCTTGCTTCTCATTTGAAGGCGGCAAGACAATAAGACACCCTAGAGGGGCCGAGTGAACCCTTTTCTGGATAGCCGGGTATCCTAAAACGGGACGGGAAAGGGTTTAGGGTTTGATTAGGCGGACCGCTACTGTGGATCCCCCTAATCAAACCCTAAACCCTTTCCCTTGCTTCTCATTCGAAGGCGGCAAGACAAAAAGACACCCTAGAGGGGCCGAGTGAACCCTTTTTTGGGGGATTGTGTATCTTAAAACGGGACGGGAAAGGGTGTAGGGTTTGATTAGGCGGACTGCTACTGCAGATCCCCCTAATCAAACCCTAAACCCTTTCCCTTGCTTCTGATTTGAAGGCGGCAAGACAAAAAGACACCCTAGAGTGGCCGAGTGAACCCTTTTTTGGGGGGCCGGCTATCCTAAAACGGGACGGGAGAGGGTTTAGGGTTTGATTAAGCGGACTGCTACTGCAGATCCCCCTAATCAAACCCTAAACCCTTTCCCTTGCTTCTCATTTGAAGGCGGCAAGACAAAAAGACACCCTAGAGGGGCCGAGTGAATCCTTTATTGGGGGCCGGGTATCCTAAAACGGGACGCGAAAGGGATTAGGGTTTGATTAGGTGGACCGCTACCGCGGATCCCCCTAATCAAACCCTAAACCCTTTCCCTTGCTTTTCATTCGAAGGCGCCAAGACAAAAAGACACCCTAGAGGGCCGAGTGAACCCTTTTTTGGGGGGCCGGGCATCCTAAAACGGGACGGGAAAGGGTTTAGGGTTTGATTAGGCGGACCGCTACCGCGGATCCCCCTAATCAAACCCTAAAACCTTTCCCTTGCTTCTCATTCGAAAGCGGCAAGACAAAAAGACACCCTAGAGGGGCCGAGTGAACCCTTTTTGGGGGGACCGGGTATCTTAAAACAGGGGTTCAGGGGTTCAGGGTTTGATTCGGCAGACCGCCACCACGGATCCAGCTAATCCAACCCTAAACCCTTTCCCTTGCTTCTCATTCGAAGGCGGCAAGACAAAAAGACACCCTAGAGGGGCCGAGTGAACCCATTTTTGGGGGGTCGGGTATCCTAAAACAGAACGGGAAAGGGTTTAGGGTTTGATTAGGCGGACCGCTACTGTGGATCCCCCTAATCAAACCCTAAACCCTTTCCCTTGCTTCTCATTCGAAGGCGGCAAGACAAAAAGACACCCTAGAGGGGCCGAGTGAACCCTTTTTTGGGGGATTGTGTATCTTAAAACGGGACGGGAAAGGGTGTAGGGTTTGATTAGGCGGACTGCTACTGCAGATCCCCCTAATCAAACCCTAAACCCTTTCCCTTGCTTCTGATTTGAAGGCGGCAAGACAAAAAGACACCCTAGAGTGGCCGAGTGAACCCTTTTTTGGGGGGCCGGCTATCCTAAAACGGGACGGGAGAGGGTTTAGGGTTTGATTAGGCGGACTGCTACGCGCATCC
Organism: Silene latifolia; assembly: GCF_048544455.1. Classification (NCBI taxonomy): domain Eukaryota; kingdom Viridiplantae; phylum Streptophyta; class Magnoliopsida; order Caryophyllales; family Caryophyllaceae; genus Silene; species Silene latifolia. The sequence goes on from NC_133538.1 coordinate 358,784,313, forward strand.
CCCTAATCAAACCCTAAACCCTTTACCTTGCTTCTCATTTGAAGGCGGCAAGACAAAAAGACACCCCAGAGGGGTCGAGTGAACCGTTTTTTTGGGGGCCGGGTATCCTAAAACGGGACGGGAAAGGGTTTAGGGTTTGATTAGGCGGACCGCTACCGCGGATCCCCCTAATCAAACCCTAAAACCTTTCCCTTGCTTCTCATTCGAAAGCGGCAAGACAAAAAGACACCCTAGAGGGGCCGAGTGAACCCTTTTTGGGGGGACCGGGTATCTTAAAACAGGGGTTCAGGGGTTCAGGGTTTGATTAGGCATACCGCCACCACGGATCCAGCTAATCCAACCCTAAACCCTTTCCCTTGCTTCTCATTCGAAGGCGGCAAGACAAAAAGACACCCTAGAGGGGCCGAGTGAACCCTTTTTTGGGGGGTCGGGTATCCTAAAACAGACGGGAAAGGGTTTAGGGTTTGATTAGGCGGACTCTCTACTGCATCCCCATAATCAAACCCTAAACCCTTTCCCTCGCTTCTCATTCGAAGGCGGCAAGACAAAAAGACACCCTAGAGGGGCCGAGTGAATGAATCCTTTATTGGGGGCGGGTATCCTAAAACGGGACGGGAAAGGGATTAGGGTTTGATTAGGTGGACCGCTACCGCGGATCCCCCTAATCAAACCCTAAACCCTTTCCCTTGCTTTTCATTCGAAGGCGCCAAGACAAAAAGACACCCTAGAGGGGCCGAGTGAACCCTTTTTTGGGGGGCCGGGCATCCTAAAACGGGACGGGAAAGGGTTTAGGGTTTGATTAGGCGGACCGCTACCGCGGATCCCCCTAATCAAACCCTAAAACCTTTCCCTTGCTTCTCATTCGAAAGCGGCAAGACAAAAAGACACCCTAGAGGGGCCGAGTGAACCCTTTTTGGGGGACCGGGTATCTTAAAACAGGGGTTCAGGGGTTCGGGTTTGATTCGGCAGACCGCCACCACGGATCCAGCTAATCCAACCCTAAACCCTTTCCCTTGCTTCTCATTCGAAGGCGGCAAGACAAAAAGACACCCTAGAGGGGCCGAGTGAACCCTTTTTTGGGGGGCCGGGCATCCTAAAACGGGACGGGAAAGGGTTTAGGGTTTGATTAGGCGGACCGCTACCGCGGATCCCCCTAATCAAACCCTAAAACCTTTCCCTTGCTTCTCATTCGAAAGCGGCAAGACAAAAAGACACCCTAGAGGGGCCGAGTGAACCCTTTTTGGGGGGACCGGGTATCTTAAAACAGGGGTTCAGGGGTTCAGGGTTTGATTAGGCATACCGCCACCACGGATCCAGCTAATCCAACCCTAAACCCTTTCCCTTGCTTCTCATTCGAAGGCGGCAAGACAAAAAGACACCCTAGAGGGGCCGAGTGAACCCTTTTTTGGGGGGTCGGGTATCCTAAAACAGAACGGGAAAGGGTTTAGGGTTTGATTAGGCGGACTGCTACTGCAGATCCCCATAATCAAACCCTAAACCCTTTTCCTTGCTTCTCATTCGAAGGCGGCAAGACAAAAAGACACCCTAGAGGGGCCGAGTGAATCCTTTATTGGGGGCCGGGTATCCTAAAACGGGACGGGAAAGGGATTAGGGTTTGATTAGGTGGACCGCTACCGCGGATCCCCCTAATCAAACCCTAAACCCTTTCCCTTGCTTTTCATTCGAAGGCGCCAAGACAAAAAGACACCCTAGAGGGGCCGAGTGAACCCTTTTTTGGGGGGCCGGGCATCCTAAAACGGGACGGGAAAGGGTTTAGGGTTTGATTAGGCGGACCGCTACCGCGGATCCCCCTAATCAAACCCTAAAACCTTTCCCTTGCTTCTCATTCGAAAGCGGCAAGACAAAAAGACACCCTAGAGGGGCCGAGTGAACCCTTTTTGGGGGGACCGGGTATCTTAAAACAGGGGTTCAGGGGTTCAGGGTTTGATTCGGCAGACCGCCACCACGGATCCAGCTAATCCAACCCTAAACCCTTTCCCTTGCTTCTCATTCGAAGGCGGCAAGACAAAAAGACACCCTAGAGGGGCCGAGTGAACCCATTTTTGGGGGGTCGGGTATCCTAAAACGGGACGGGAAAGGGTTTAGGGTTTGATTAGGCGGACTGCACTGCGCATCCCCATAATCAAACCCTAAACCCTTTCCCTCGCTTCTCATTCGAAGGCGGCAAGACAAAAAGACACCCTAGAGGGGCCGAGTGAATCCTTTATTGGGGGCCGGGTATCCTAAAGCGGGACGGGAAAGGATTAGGGTTTGATTAGGTGGACCGCTACCGCGGATCCCCCTAATCAAACCCTAAACCCTTTCCCTTGCTTTTCATTCGAAGGCGGCAAGACAAAAAGACACCCTAGAGGGGCCGAGTGAACCCTTTTTTGGGGGGTCGGGTATCCTAAAACAGAACGGGAAAGGGTTTAGGGTTTGATTAGGCGGACTGCTACTGCAGATCCCCATAATCAAACCCTAAACCCTTTTCCTTGCTTCTCATTCGAAGGCGGCAAGACAAAAAGACACCCTAGAGGGGCCGAGTGAATCCTTTATTGGGGGCCGGGTATCCTAAAACGGGACGGGAAAGGGATTAGGGTTTGATAAGGTGGACCGCTACCGCGGATCCCCCTAATCAAACCCTAAACTCTTTCCATTGTTTTTTATTCGAAAGCGGCAAGACAAAAAGACACCCTAGAGGGGCCGAGTGAACCCTTTTTTGGGGGGCCGGGCATACTTAAACGGGACAGGAAAGGGTTTAGGGTTTGATTAGGTGGACCGCTACCGCGGATCCCCCTAATCAAACCGTAAAACCTTTCCCTTACTTCTTATTCGAAAGCGGCAAGACAAAAAGACACCCTAGAGGGGCCGAGTGAACCCTTTTTTGGGGGGCCGGGTATCCTAAAACAGGACGGGAAAGGGTTTAGGGTTTGATTAGGCGGACTGCTACTGCAGATCCCCCTAATCAAACCCTAAAGCCTTTCCCTTGCTTCTCATTCGAAGGCGGCAATACAAAAAGACATCCTAGAGGGGCCGAGTGAACCCTTTATTGGGGGCCGGGTATCCTAAAATGGGACGGGAAAGGGATTAGGGTTTGATTAGGTGGACCGCTACCGCGGATCCCCCTAATAAAACCCTAAAACCTTTCCCTTGCTTCTCATTCGAAGACGGCAAGACAAAAAGACACCCTAGAGGGGCCGAGTGAACCATTTTTGGAGGGCCGGGTATCCTAAAACGGGACGGGAACGGGTTTAGGGTTTGATTAGGCGGACCGCTACTGCGGATCCCCCTAATCAAACCCTAAACCCTTTCCCTTGCTTCTCATTCGAAGGCGGAAAGACAAAAAGACACCCTAGAGGGGCCGAGTGAACCCTTTTTAGGGGACCGGGTATCCTAAAATGGGACGGGAAATAGCTTAGGGTTTGATTAGGCGGAACGCTACCGTGGATCCCCTTAATCAAACCCTAAACCCTTTCCCTTGCTTCTCATTCGAAGGCGGCAAGACAAAAAGACACCCTAGAGGGGCCGAATGAACCCTTTTTTGGAGGGCCGGGTATCCGAAAACGGGACGGGAAAGGGTTTAGGGTTTGATTAGGCGGACCGCTACTGCGGATCCCCCTAATCAAACCCTAAACCCTTTCCCTTGCTTCTCATTCGACGGCGGCAAAACAAAAAGACACCCTAGAGGGGCCGAGTGAACCCTTTTTTGGGGGGGCGGGTATCCTAAAACGGGACGAGAGAGGGTATAGGTTTTGATTAGGTGGACTACTACTGTAGATCCCCCTAATAAAACCCTAAACCCTTTCCCTTGCTTCTCATTTGAAGGCGGCAAGACAATTAGACACCCTAGAGGGGCCGAATGAACCCTTTTTTTGGGGACCGGGTATCTTCAAACGGAACGGGAAAGGGTGTAGTGTTTGATTAGGCGGACTACTACTGCAGATCCCCCTAATCATACCCTAAACCCTTGCCATTGCTTCTGATTTGAAGGCGGCAAGACAAAAAGACACCCTAGAGGGCCGAGTGAACCTTTTTTTTAGGGGCCAGGTACCCTAAAATGGGACGGGAAAGGGTATAGGGTTTGATTAGGTGGACTGCTACTATAGATGCCCCTAATAAAACCCTAAACCCTTTCCCTTGCTACTCATTTGAAGGCGGCAAGACAATAAGACACCCTAGAGGGGCCGAGTGAACCCTTTTTTGGATAGCCGGGTATCCTAAAACGGGACGGGAAAGGGTTTAGGGTTTGATTAGGCGGACCGCTACTGTGGATCCCCCTAATCAAACCCTAAACCCTTTCCCTTGCTTCTCATTCGAAGGCGGCAAGACAAAAAGACACCCTAGAGGGGCCGAGTGAACCCTTTTTTGGGGGATTGGGTATCTTAAAACGGGACGGGAAAGGGTTTAGGGTTTGATTAGGCGAACTGCTACTGCAGATCCCCCTAATCAAACCCTAAACCCTTTCCCTTGCTTCTGATTTGAAGGCGGCAAGACAAAAAGACACCCTAGAGTGGCCGAGTGAACCCTTTTTTGGGGGGCCAGCTATCCTAAAACGGGACGGGAGAGGGTTTAGGGTTTGATTAAGCGGACTGCTACTGCAGATCCCCCTAATCAAACCCTAAACCCTTTCCCTTGCTTCTCATTTGAAGGCGGCAAGACAAAAAGACACCCTAGAGGGGCCGAGTGAACCCTTTTTTGGGGGGCCGGGCATCCTAAAACGGGACGGGAAAGGGTTTAGGGTTTGATTAGGCGGACCGCTACCGCGGATCCCCCTAATCAAACCCTAAAACCTTTCCCTTGCTTCTCATTCGAAAGCGGCAAGACAAAAAGACACCCTAGAGGGGCCGAGTGAACCCTTTTTGGGGGGACCGGGTATCTTAAAACAGGGGGAAAGGGGTTCAGGGTTTGATTAGGCAGACCGCCACCACGGATCCAGCTAATCCAACCCTAAACCCTTTCCCTTGCTTCTCATTCGAAGGCGGCAAGACAAAAAGACACCCTAGAGGGGCCGAGTGAACCCTTTTTTGGGGGGTCGGGTATCCTAAAACAGAACGGGAAAGGGTTTAGGGTTTGATTAGGCGGACTCACACGCAGATCCCCATAATCAAACCCTAAACCCTTTTCCTTGCTTCTCATTCGAAGGCGGCAAGACAAAAAGACACCCTAGAGGGGCCGAGTGAATCCTTTATTGGGGGCCGGGTATCCTAAAACGGGACGGGAAAGGGATTAGGGTTTGATTAGGTGGACCGCTACCGCGGATCCCCCTAATCAAACCCTAAACCCTTTCCCTTGCTTTTCATTCGAAGGCGGCAAGACAAAAAGACACCCTAGAGGGGCCGAGTGAACCTTTTTTTGGAGGGCCGGGTATCCTAAAATGGGACGGGAAAGTGTAAGGGTTTGATTAGGCGGACCGCTACTGCGGATCCCCCTAATCAAACCCTAAACCCTTTTTCTTGCTTCTCATTCGAAGGCGGAAAGACAAAAAGACACCCTAGAGGGGCCGAGTGAACCCTTTTTTGGAGGGCCGGGTATCCTAAAACGGGACGGGAAAGGGTTTAGGGTTTGATTAGGAGGACCGCTACTGCGGATCCCCCTAATCAAACCCTAAACCCTTTCCCTTGCTTATCATTCGAAGGCGGAAAGACAAAAAGACACCCTAGAGGGGCCGAGTGAACCCTTTTTAGGGGACCGGGTATCCTAAAACGGGACGGGAAAGGGGTTAGGGTTTGATTAGGCGGAATGCTACCGTGGATCCCCTTAATCAAACCCTAAACCCTTTCCCTTGCTTCTCATTCGAAGGAGGCAAGACAAAAAGACACCCTAGAGGGGCCGAATGAACCCTTTTTTGGAGGGTCGGGTATCCTAAAACGGGACGGGAAAGGGTTTAGGGTTTGATTAGGCGGACCGCTACTGCGGATCCCCCTAATCAAACATAAAAACCGTTCCCTTGCATCTCATTCGAAGGCGGCAAGACAAAAAGACACCCTAGAGGGGCCGAGTGAACCCTATTTTGGAGGGCCGGGTATCTTAAAACGGGACGGGAAAGGGTGTAGAGTTTGATTAGGCGGACTCCTACCGCAGATCCTCCTAATAAAACCCTAAACCCTTTCCCTTGCTTCTGATTTGAAGGCGGCAAGACAAAAAGACACCCTAGAGGGCCGAGTGAACTCTTTTTTGGGGGGCCGGGTAACCTAAAACGGGACGGGAAAGGGTTTAAGGTTTGATTAGGCGGACTGCTACTGCAGATCCCCCTAATCAAACCCTAAACCCTTTCCCTTGCTTCTCATTTGAAGGCGGCAAGATAAAAAGACACCCTACAGGGGCCGAGTGAACCCTTTTTAGGGGACCGGGTATCCTAAAACGGGACGGGAAAGGGTTTAGGGTTTGATTAGGTGGACCGCTACCGCGGATCCCCCTAATCAAACCCTAAAACCTTTCCCTTGCTTCTCATTCGAAAGTGGCAAGACAAAAAGACACCCTAGAGGGGCCGAGTGAACCCTTTTTGGGGGGACCGGTATCCTAAAACGGTATGGGAAAGGGGTTCAGGGTTTGATTAGGCGGACCGCTACCACGGATCTGGCTAATCCAACCTTAAACCCTTTCCCTTGCTTCTCATTCGAAGGCGGCAAGACAAAAAGACACCCTAGAGGGGCCGAGTGAACCCTTTTTTGGGGGGCCGGGTATCCTAAAACAGGACGGGAAAGGGTTTAGGGTTTGATTTGGCGGACTGCTACTGTAGATCCCCCTAATCAAACCCTAAACCCTTTCCCTTGCTTCTGATTTGAAGGCGACAAGACAAAAAGACACCCTAGAGTGGCCGAGTGAACCCTTTTTTGGGGGGCCGGCTATCCTAAAACGGGACGGGAGAGGGTTTAGGGGTTGATTAAGCGGACTGCTACTGCAGATCCCCCTAATCAAACCCTAAACCCTTTCCCTTGCTTCTCATTTGAAGGCGGCAAGACAAAAAGACACCCTAGAGGGGCCGAATGAACCCTTTTTTGGAGGGCCGGGTATCCTAAAACGGGACGGGAAAGGGTTTAGGGTTTGATTAGGCGGACCGCTACTGCGGATCCCCCTAATCAAACCTTAAAACCGTTCCCTTGCATCTCATTCGAAGGCGGCAAGACAAAAAGACACCCTAGAGGGCCGAGTGAACCCTTTTTTGGGGGGTCGGGTAACCTAAAACGGGACGGGAAAGGGTTTAAGGTTTGATTAGGCGGACTGCTACTGCAAATCCCCCTAATCAAACCCTAAACCCTTTCCCTTGCTTCTCATTTGAAGGTGGCAAGATAAAAGACACCCTAGAGGGGCCGAGTGAACCCTTTTTAGGGGACCGGGTATCCTAAAACGGGACGGGAAAGGGTTTAGGGTTTGATTAGGTCGACCGCTACCGCGGATCCCCCTAATCAAACCCTAAAACCTTTCCCTTGCTTCTCATTCGAAAGCGGCAAGACAAAAAGACACCCTAGAGGGGCCGAGTGAACCCTTTTTGGGGGGACCGGGTATCCTAAAACGGTACGGGAAAGGGGTTCAGGGTTTGATTAGGCGGACCGCTACCACGGATCTGGCTAATCCAACCGTAAACCCTTTCCCTTGCTTCTCATTCGAAGGCGGCAAGACAAAAAGACACCTTAGAGGGGCCGAGTGAACCCTTTTTGAGGGGCCGGTATCCTAAAAAGCAGACGGGAAAGGTTTAGGGTTTGATTTGGCGGATGCTGCTCGCAGATCCCCCTAATCAAACCCTAAACCCTTTCCCTTGCTTCTGATTTGAATGCGGCAAGACAAAAAGACACCCTAGAGTGGCCGAGTGAACCCTTTTTTGGGGGGCCGGCTATCCTAAAACGGGACGGGAGAGGGTTTTGGGGTTGATTAAGCGGACAGCTACTGCAGATCCCCCTAATAAAACCCTAAACCCTTTCCCTTGCTTCTCATTTGAAGGCGGCAAGACAAAAAGACACCCTAGAGGGGCCGAGTGAACCCTTTTTTGGGGGGCCGGGCATCGTAAAACGGGACGGGAAAGGGTTTAGGATTTGATTAGGCGGACCGCTACCGCGGATCCCCCTAATCGAACCCTAAACCCTTTCCCTTGCTTCTCATTCGAAAGCGGCAAGACAAAAAGACACCCAAGAGGGGCCGAGTGAACCCTTTTTGGGGGGACTGGGTATCCTAAAACGGGACGGGAGAGGGTTTAGGATTTGATTAAGCGGACTTCTCCTGCAGATCCCCCTAATCAAACCCTAAACCCTTTCCCTTGTTTCTCATTTGAAGGCGGCAAGACAAAAAGACATCCTATAGGGGCCGAGTGAACCCTTTTTATGGGATCGGGTATCCTAAAACGGGACGGGAAAGAGTTTAGGGTTTGATTAGGCGGAACGCTACCGTGGATCCCCTTAATCAAACCCTAAACCCTTTCCCTTGCTTCTCATTCGAAGGCGGCAAGACAAAAAGACAATCTAGAGGGGCCGAATGAACCCTTTTTTGGAGGGCCGGGTATCCTAAAACGGGACGGGAAAGGGTTTAGGGTTTGATTAGGCGGACCGCTACTGCGGATCCCCCTAATCAAACCCTAAACCCTTTCCCTTGCTTCTCATTCGAAAGCGGCAAGACAAAAAGACACCCAAGAGGGGCCGAGTGAACCCTTTTTGGGGGGACTGGGTATCCTAAAACGGGACGGGAGAGGGTTTAGGGTTTGATTAAGCGGACTTCTCCTGCAGATCCCCCTAATCAAACCCTAAACCCTTTCCCTTGTTTCTCATTTGAAGGCGGCAAGACAAAAAGACACCCTATAGGGGCCGAGTGAACCCTTTTTATGGGACCGGGTATCCTAAAACGGGACGGGAAAGGGTTTAGGGTTTGATTAGGCGGAACGCTACCGTGGATCCCCTTAATCAAACCCTAAACCCTTTCCCTTGCTTCTCATTCGAAGGCGGCAAGACAAAAAGACAATCTAGAGGGGCCGAATGAACCCTTTTTTGGAGGGCCGGGTATCCTAAAACGGGACGGGAAAGGGTTTAGGGTTTGATTAGGCGGACCGCTACTGCAGATCCCCCTAATCAAACCCTAAACCCTTTCCCTTGCTTCTCATTCGAAGGCGGCAAGACAAAAAGACACCCTAGAGGGGTCGAGTGAACCCTATTTTGGAGGGCCGGGTATCTTAAAACGGGACGGGAAAGGGTGTAGGGTTTGATTAGGCGGACTGCTACCGCATATCCCCCTAATCAAACCCTAAACCCTTTCCCTTGCTTCTGATTTGAAGGCGGCAAGACAAAAAGACACCCTAGAGGGCCGAGTGAATCCTTTTTTGGTGGGCCGGGTAACCTAAAACGGGACGGGAAAGGGTTTAAGGTTTGATTAGGCGGACTGCTACTGCAAATCCCCCTAATCAAACCCTAAACCCTTTCCCTTGCTTCTCATTTGAAGGTGGCAAGATAAAAGACACCCTAGAGGGGCCGAGTGAACCCTTTTTAGGGGACCGGGTATCCTAAAACGGGACGGGAAAGGGTTTAGGGTTTGATTAGGTGGACCGCTACCGCGGATCCCCCTAATCAAACCCTAAAACCTTTCCCTTGCTTATCATTCGAAAGCGGCAAGACAAAAAGACACCCTAGAGGGGCCGAGTGAACCCTTTTTGGGGGGACCGGGTATCCTAAAACGGTACGGGAAAGGGGTTCAGGGTTTGATTAGGCGGACCGCTACCACGGATCTGGCTAATCCAACCGTAAACCCTTTCCCTTGCTTCTCATTCGAAGGCGGAAGACAAAAAGACACCTTAGAGGGGCCGAGTGAACCCTTTTTTGAGGGGCCGGGTATCCTAAAACAGGACGGAAAAGGGTTTAGGGTTTGATTTGGCGGACTGCTACTGCAGATCCCCCTAATCAAACCCTAAACCCTTTCCCTTGCTTCTGATTTGAATGCGGCAAGACAAAAAGACACCCTAGAGTGGCCGAGTGAACCCTTTTTTGGGGGGCCGGCTATCCTAAAACGGGACGGGAGAGGGTTTAGGGGTTGATTAAGCGGATCTGCTCGCAGATCCCCTAATAAAACCCTAAACCCTTTCCCTTGCTTCTCATTTGAAGGCGGCAAGACAAAAAGACACCCTAGAGGAGCCGAGTGAACCCTTTTTTGGGGGCCGGGCATCGTAAAGCGGACGGGAAAGGGTTTAGGGTTTGATTAGGCGGACCGCTACCGCGGATCCCCCTAATCGAACCCTAAACCCTTTCCCTTGCTTCTCATTCGAAAGCGGCAAGACAAAAAGACACCCAAGAGGGGCCGAGTGTACCCTTTTTGGGGGGACTGGGTATCCTAAAACGGGACGGGAGAGGGTTTAGGGTTTGATTAAGTGGACTTCTCCTGCAGATCCCCCTAATCAAACCCTAAACCCTTTCCCTTGTTTCTCATTTGAAGGCGGCAAGACAAAAAGACACCCTATAGGGGCCGAGTGAACCCTTTTTATGGGATCGGGTATCCTAAAACGGGACGGGAAAGGGTTTAGGGTTTGATTAGGCGGAACGCTACCGTGGATCCCCTTAATCAAACCCTAAACCCTTTCCCTTGCTTCTCATTCGAAGGCGGCAAGATAAAAAGACACCCTAGAGGGGCCGAGTGAACCCTTTTTTGGGGGGCCGGGCATCGTAAAACGGGACGGGAAAGGGTTTAGGGTTTGATTAGGCGGACCGCTACCGCGGATCCCCCTAATCGAACCCTAAACCCTTTCCCTTGCTTCTCATTCGAAAGCGGCAAGACAAAAAGACACCCAAGAGGGGCCGAGTGAACCCTTTTTGGGGGGACTGGGTATCCTAAAACGGGACGGGAGAGGGTTTAGGGTTTGATTAAGCGGACTTCTCCTGCAGATCCCCCTAATCAAACCCTAAACCCTTTCCCTTGTTTCTCATTTGAAGGCGGCAAGACAAAAAGACACCCTATAGGGGCCGAGTGAACCCTTTTTATGGGATCGGGTATCCTAAAACGGGACGGGAAAGGGTTTAGGGTTTGATTAGGCGGAACGCTACCGTGGATCCCCTTAATCAAACCCTAAACCCTTTCCCTTGCTTCTCATTCGAAGGCGGCAAGACAAAAAGACAATCTAGAGGGGCCGAGTGAACCCTTTTTGGAGGGCCGGGTATCCTAAAACGGGATTTTACGGGAAAGGGTTTAGGGTTTGATTAGGCGGACCGCTATGCGGATCCCCTAATCAAACCCTAAACCCTTTCCTCGCTTCTCATTCGAAAGCGGCAAGACAAAAAGACACCCAAGAGGGGCCGAGTGAACCCTTTTGGGGGACCGGGTATCCTAAAACGGGACGGGAGAGGGTTTAGGGTTTGATTAAGCGGACTTCTCTGCATCCCCTAATCAAACCCGAAACCCTTTCCCTTGTTTCTCATTTGAAGGCGGCAAGACAAAAAGACACCCTATAGGGGCCGAGTGAACCCTTTTTATGGGACCGGGTATCCTAAAACGGGACGGGAAAGGGTTTAGGGTTTGATTAGGCGGAACGCTACCGTGGATCCCCTTAATCAAACCCTAAACCCTTTCCCTTGCTTCTCATTCGAAGGCGGCAAGACAAAAAGACAATCTAGAGGGGCCGAATGAACCCTTTTTTGGAGGGCCGGGTATCCTAAAACGGGACGGGAAAGGGTTTAAGGTTTGATTAGGCGGACCGCTACTGCAGATCCCCCTAATCAAACCCTAAACCCTTTCCCTTACTTCTCATTCGAAGGCGGCAAGACAAAAAGACACCCTAGAGGGGCCGAGTGAACCCTATTTTGGAGGGCCGGGTATCTTAAAACGGGACGGGAAAGGGTGTAGGGTTTGATTAGGCGGACTGCTATCGCATATCCCCCTAATCAAACCCTAAACCCTTTCCCTTGCTTCTCATTTGAAGGTGGCAAGATAAAAGACACCCTAGAGGGGCCGAGTGAACCCTTTTTAGGGGACCGGGTATCCTAAAACGGGACGGGAAAGGGTTTAGGGTTTGATTAGGTGGACCGCTACCGCGGATCCCCCTAATCAAACCCTAAAACCTTTCCCTTGCTTCTCATTCGAAAGCGGCAAGACAAAAAGACACCCTAGAGGGGCCGAGTGAACCCTTTTTGGGGGGACCGGGTATCCTAAAACGGTACGGGAAAGGGGTTCAGGGTTTGATTAGGCGCGGACCGCTACCACGGATCTGGCTAATCCAACCGTAAACCCTTTCCCTTGCTTCTCATTCGAAGGCGGCAAGACAAAAAGACACCTTAGAGGGGCCGAGTGAACCCTTTTTTGAGGGGCCGGGTATCCTAAAACAGGACGGGAAAGGGTTTAGGGTTTGATTTGGCGGACTGCTACTGCAGATCCCCCTAATCAAACCCTAAACCCTTTCCCTTGCTTCTGATTTGAATGCGGCAAGACAAAAAGACACCCTATAGTGGCCGAGTGAACCCTTTTTTGGGGGGCCGGCTATCCTAAAACGGGACGGGAGAGGGTTTAGGGGTTGATTAAGTGGACTGCTACTGCAGATCCCCCTAATAAAACCCTAAACCCTTTCCCTTGCTTCTCATTTGAAGGCGGCAAGACAAAAAGACACCCTAGAGGGGCCGAGTGAACCCTTTTTTGGGGGGCCGGGCATCCTAAAACGGGACGGGAAAGGGTTTAGGGTTTGATTAGGTGGACCGCTACCGCGGATCCCCCTAATCGAACCCTAAACCCTTTCCCTTGCTTCTCATTCGAAAGCGGCAAGATAAAAAGACACCCAAGAGGGGCCGAGTGAACCCTTTTTGGGGGACCGGGTATCCTAAAACGGGACGGGAGAGGGTTTAGGGTTTGATTAAGCGGACTTCTCCTGCAGATCCCCCTAATCAAACCCTAAACCCTTTCCCTTGTTTCTCATTTGAAGGCGGCAAGACAAAAAGACACCCTATAGGGGCCGAGTGAACCCTTTTTATGGGACCGGGTATTCTAAAACGGGACGGGAAAGGGTTTAGGGTTTGATTAGGCGGACCGCTACTGCGGATCCCCCTAATCAAACCCTAAACCCTTTCCCTTGCTTCTCACTCGAAAGCGGCAAGACAAAAAGACACCCAAGAGGGGCCGAGTGAACCCTTTTTGGGGGGACTGGGTATCCTAAAACGGGACGGGAGAGGGTTTAGGGTTTGATTAAGCGGACTTCTCCTGCAGATCCCCCTAATCAAACCCTAAACCCTTTCCCTTGTTTCTCATTTGAAGGCGGCAAGACAAAAAGACACCCTATAGGGGCCGAGTGAACCCTTTTTATGGGACCGGGTATCCTAAAACGGGACGGGAAAGGGTTTAGGGTTTGATTAGGCGGAACGCTACCGTGGATCCCCTTAATCAAACCCTAAACCCTTTCGCTTGCTTCTCATTCGAAGGCGGCAAGACAAAAAGACAATCTAGAGGGGCCGAATGAACCCTTTTTTGGAGGGCCGGGTATCCTAAAACGGGACGGGAAAGGGTTTAGGGTTTGATTAGGTGGACCGCTACTGCGGATCCTCCTAATCAAACCCTAAACCCTTTCCCTTGCTTCTCATTCGAAGGCGGCAAGACAAAAAGACACCCTAGAGGGGCCGAGTGAACCCTATTTTGGAGGGCCGGGTATCTTAAAACGGGACGGGAAAGGGTGTAGGGTTTGATTAGGCGGACTGCTACCGCATATCCCCCTAATCAAACCCTAAACCCTTTCCCTTGCTTCTGATTTGAAGGCGGCAAGACAAAAAGACACCCTAGAGGGCCGAGTGAATCCTTTTTTGGGGGGCCGGGTAACCTAAAACGGGACGGGAAAGGGTTTAAGGTTTGATTAGGCGGACTGCTACTGCAGATCCCCCTAATCAAACCCTAAACCCTTTCCCTTGCTTCTCATTTGAAGGCGGCAAGATAAAAAGACACCCAAGAGGGGCCGAGTGAACCCTTTTTTGGGGGGCCGGGTATCCTAAAACGGGATAGGAAAGGGTTTTGGGTTTGATTAGGCGGACCGCTACCGCGGATCCCCCTAATTAAACCCTAAACCCTTTCCCTTGCTTCTCATTCGAAAGTGCCAAGACAAAAAGACACCCTAGAGGGGCCGAGTGAACCCTTTTTGGGGGGACCGGGTATCCTAAAACTGAACGGGAAAGGGGTTCAGGGTTGATTAGGCGGAACGCTACCGTGGATCCCCTTAATCAAACCCTAAACCCTTTCCCTTGCTTCTCATTCGAAGGAGGCAAGACAAAAAGACACCCTAGAGGGGCCGTATGAACCCTTTTTTGGAGGGTCGGGTATCCTAAAACGGGACGGGAAAGGGTTTAGGGTTGGATTAGGCGGACCGCTACTGCGGATCCCCCTAGTCAAACCTTAAAACCATTCCCTTGCATCTCATTCGAAGGCGGCAAGACAAAAAGACACCCTAGAGTGGCCGAGTGAACCCTATTTTGGAGGGCCGGGTATCTTAAAACGGGACGGGAAAGGGTGTAGAGTTTGATTAGGCGGACTGTAACACCCCCATACTCCGAGTGCCTTACCAGGACCACTCAGGTATGAAGACATCACCATCTCGGTTGCCCGAGGTATGATAATCAAATAGACAAAACAGAAACAACATTTATTATAATAGTTTAATGAATAAGTACAATCCTCGAAACCAAACTGAAAGTATAATACATTATTCCAAACTGTCTGAGCTCAACTGAAATGTAAATAAAACTAGACTACAGCGGAAGACTCTATCGTCATGTCGTGGCCATCCCAGCTATCCCAGTATCATCTCTATACCTGCTCAATATCTGCTCACCATCCCCGAATGGATCACCGCAGGTTTACAAAACAACACCGGGGTCAGTACTAATCACACAATCAATATAGATAACAACAATAAGACAAACAGACAATTTGAATCCGCCACACACACACACATCCAACCAACCGTCTCAATCACTGACTGTCCACTGGACCAGCCCTGCCAGTGGGGGACCGCAGCCGTTCCCACCTAAGCCCCGCTCATCGTACGAGCGATAACCCTGCTCATTAATGTGCACATCCCTTCTGTGGCGGGTTCCACAGAAGGCGAAACTAGGGCGTGAGACCACTCCCGCAAGTGACCCCACTCAGCCGAGAACGCATCTCGAGAACCATCAACAAACACAACCACAATCACAATTACAATCACAATCATCATATCAATCAACTAACTACAGCACATCACCAATATCCCATTATGGGACTAATACTGAGTAGGAAATCCTACCTGGAAAGCACAACACGCAGACGGTATCTACAGCTGTCTCAAAACGCCTCTTCTATGAACTCTCCTCCTACCATTCAACACATAGATACTACTATTCAATTACTATTCATAAAAACCCCCAATTCCTAAATTAGGGTTTCACTAATCTTAACAAATCATTATATAAATTACATTAAAAGCTTACCCTCGACGCAAGGAATCCAACGACACGAACTACGATGCAAACCGACCGTCTGAACTCCGGGAATTGTCAAGAACGCGATTAGGAAGAAGACAAGTTGCTTTCTCTCTTAAACAGGTTTTAGGTTTTGTAAAAAGTGATTTAGAACAATGCCGAATATGTTTATATACCTTAATCGCGTAATTAACAAAACCCGAGAAAACTCCCCCGATAAACCGGACACTCGATCGAGTACCCAAGGTACTCGATCGAGTACCCCCCTACTCGATCGAGTGCCCCAGCTACTCGATCGAGTGCCCAACAGGTCAGAAACTATTTATCTGCGCAACTTGCCCTTACTCGACAGAGTAAGGGCTACTCGATAGAGTACCCCCAAGACTATAAATACGGAGTATTACGGTCTTCCCTCCTTAAAAAGAACTTCGTCCCCCCGGTTCAAACCACTACAAAAACAAAGGTACTCCCTCAACCTTCCCGACTCAAAAGCCAAACAAAACATGATACAAACCCAAGGCAAACATCCCGACGCAACATATAAAAGGTGTATAAAACTCTTAAAAACTCTCGCGATCATCTCCTACCCCCCTAAAAGAAACAAGGTTACGTCCCCGTAACCATACATACCTGATCAAAAAGGAAAGGGTAACGCTCTTTCATGATGTCCTCGGCCTCCCATGTAGCTTCCTCGGTCTCGTGGTTAGACCACAGGATCTTAAGTAAAACCGTCTCACCACTCCTAGTCTTTCTAACTTTTCGGTCTAGGATCTGCTTGGGTACCTCAAGATATGATAGGGACTCATCTAGCTCCAAACTCTCTGCCTCTAACACATGTGACGGGTCACTCACATACTTCCGCAGCTGCGATACATGAAACACATTATGCACTCTCTCCAAAGCAGCCGGTAAAGCCAAACGATAAGCAACCTCTCCAACTCGCTCTAAGATCTCATACGGCCCTATAAACTTCTGACTTAGCTTGCCTTTCTTCCCAAATCTCATAACTCCGCGCATAGGAGACACTTTCGAAGAACCTTATCCCCAACCCGAAACTCTATATCCCGCGATGTAGATCTCGCATAACTCTTTTGTCGATCCCGAGCCGCTCTCATCCTTTCCCCGATCATCTTAATCTGCTCAACCATCTCATGCACCATCTCTGGTCCTAAAACCACTGCCTCAGCACTATCGTCCCAACAGATTGGACTCCTACATCTCCTCCCATACAAAGCCTCAAACGGTGCCATACCAATACTGGTGTGATAGCTGTTATTGTAAGAAAACTCTATCAAGTCCAACCTCTGCTCCCAGCTACCACCAAAATCCATCACACAAGCTCGCAACATATCCTCAAGAGTCTTGATTGTTCTCTCAGTCTGCCCATCTGTCGCAGGATGAAATGCTGTACTCATCTTCAAAGCCGTTCCCAACGATTCCTGCAACTCCTTCCAAAACCTCGATATAAACCTCGCATCTCTGTCAGACACTATGTCCTTAGGGACTCCATGTAACTTAAGCACGTTCTTTCGATAGGCCATAGCCAATTGTGCCTTAGTCCATGTATCTTTCATTGGAACAAAGTGAGCTGACTTGGTCAAGCGATCCACTATCACCCAAATCATGTTGTTACCTTGCTGACTCTTTGGCAAACCCACAATAAAATCCATGGAAATGGATTCCCACTTCCACTCAGGCACCTCTAAAGACTGAATCTTACCTTGTGGTCTTCTCTGTTCCCCTTTAACTCTCTGGCATGTCAAACAACGGGACACAAACTCAGCTGTCTCTTTCTTCATCCCAGGCCACCAAAACGTTTTCTTCAAATCTTTGTATAACTTGTCTCCACCCGGATGAACTGAATATGGTGTGCAATGCGCCTCTGTCATGATTGTCTTTTTCAATTCCTCATCATTAGGAACACACCACCTACCATCAAACCTCAAGCTACCATCTGTATGAATAGAAAACCGGGACACTGTCCCTTTCTCTACTCCCGCTCTCCACTCAACTATCTTAGGATCCAAAGCTTGTTTACCTCGAATGTCATCATAAAACTCCATATGTACTGTCATATCACCCATGGTATCTCCTTTCGCATCATATGAATCCCAAAGCTCGCTACCTCATCCTCAACCTCATCAAAGATAGAGCTGTACACAAGGAATGTACACTCTTCCTACTCAAAGCATCAGCAACAACATTGGCCTTCCCTTCATGGTAGATGATTTCCATGTCATAATCGCCAATCAACTCCATCCACCTCCTCTGTCTCATGTTCAACTCCTTTTGAGTGAAGATGTACTTGAGACTCTTGTGATCAGAAAATACCTTAAAGATTGCTCCATAAAGGTAATGTCTCCAAATCTTGAGAGCAAACACCACCGCACCCAACTCCAGATCATGAGTAGGGTAATTCTCCTCATAGGGCTTCAACTGCCTAGAAGCATAGGCAATCACTTTACCATTCTGCATCAACACACAACCTAGCCCATTCTTCGAAGCATCGGTATAAACCTCAAAATTCTCGCTCCCTTCAGTAATGCTAAGACAGAGCTGTGGTCGACGCTCCTTTAATGTTTGGAATGCCGTCTCACAACTCTCATCCCAACGAAACCTGTTCTCTTTCCTCATCAGCGCTGTCATCGGTCTAGCTATCTTGGAGAAATCTTTCACGAACCGTCTGTAGTATCCAGCTAAACCCAAGAAACTCCTAACCTCAGCAACATTCTTTGGTGCCTCCCATTTTGTCACTGCCTCAATCTTCGCCGGATCTACAGCTACCCCATCTTTAGATATCACATGCCCCAGAAAAGCCACTTTCTCTAACCAGAACTCACACTTGGACAGCTTAGCATACAACTCATGATCTCTCAACGTCTGCAACACGATCCTCAGATGCTCCTCATGCTCCTCCTTAGTCTTAGAGTAGACTAGGATGTCATCAATAAACACCACTACAAACTGATCCAAGAACTGTCTAAAGATCCTATTCATCAAATCCATAAACACTGCCGGCGCATTAGACAACCCAAATGGCATCACCACATACTCATAATGGCCATACCTCGACGTGAAAGCTGTCTTCGGTATGTCCACATCTCTAATCTTCACCTGATGGTACCCCGACCTCAAATCGATCTTAGAAAAGACCGTTGCACCACTCAACTGATCAAACAGGTCATCTATCCTTGGCAAAGGATACTTATTCTTTATCGTCACTCGGTTCAACTCTCTGTAATCTATGCATAACCTCAAAGTTCCATCTTTCTTCTTCACAAATAGAACTGGTGCTCCCCACGGCGATACACTTGGTCTAATGTATCCCTTCTCTATCAGATCATCCAACTGCTTCCTAAGCTCCTCCATCTCCTTAGGACCCATACGGTACGGTGCCTTAGAGATTGGCCCCGTCCCTGGCTTCAATTCAACGGTGAAATCTATCTCTCTCCTCGGTGGTAACCCCTAATCTCATCAGAAAACGTCGAAACTCTCCCACCACTGGTATCTAATCAACCGTCGGACTCTCTATCCGGTCATCTCTCACATGGCATAAGATCAAAGGACATCCCTTCCTCGTATAAGACTTCAAGGTGACAATTGCAATCAACTTAACTTTGGGTCCGACTAGAAACCCCGGTAAGACACACTAACACCTTTAGGACCTCTCAAGGACACTTTCTTTTGATGACAGTCTATCTTAGCTTTATACTTTCCTAACCAATCCATCCCAACTATCATCTCAAAACCGTTAAAGGAAACTCTAGCAAGTCTACAGGGAAATCAACTTGCCCAACTATCAAGGATACATCTCTAAACAACCTCCCACATGGTACAGACTCACCCGACGGTATGAAAACTTGCTCATTAACAGACTCATATACTCTCAAACCCAACTGTTTTACATGACTCGAAGACACAAACGACTGAGAAGCCCCCGAATCAAACAAAACAAACGTAGGAATACCATTAACAAGGAATGTACCGGTGATAACATGCGCATCTTCCTCACCGCCTTCTTGTCCATCATGAATAACTTGCCACTGGTTTTCGCCCACCTCCCGGACAAGACTAGTTGATGCGGTCGGCTTAGCACCCGACCCTTGATTGTTGTTGTTGTTCATCGGTGTCTTCGATATGAGTTACCGCCGTTGCGTTGCCTCCACTCTGGTAGCTCGACCTCCCGGTTTGGCCATGATCCACCGGGTCCATTGCTCGCAAGCTCTGTGCGGAGTCTCTCGAAAGATCCCGGTGCACTCGTGCACTCATGTCTCTTGTGGCCTACGCCACCACATCCAAAGCAGTCACTCCCCAAATGTTACTCACACTCCCTCGGCCTCGCCCAAAGGAAGCCCCAAAGACTAAATCCCGATCCGAAGAAAACCCCTTAGACTGATTGTGGTTGCCTTTCTTGTAATTAGATTGGCCACCACCCTCGCTTCCGATTTCCTCTTCTCACCACCCGACCTCTCCCGCGCCATCTCCACTAGTCTCTCGGCTCTCCCACCCTCTCATACGCTTCCTTTACATCGCAAGGGACTCCCACGGGTAACTTATCCATAATTTTCGTGGTTAGACCGCTCTCAAACCTCAAAGCCGATTCTCATCACTCAAACCCATGTCCTCGATATCTAGATTTCTCATTGAACTGCTGTAGTACTCACCACGAGACATCTCGGTAGTCATCTTAAACTTATCAAACTCCTCCCTCAACTTACTCCTCACATGTTCCGCAAGACAAACTCCTTCCTCACAGCCCTACGAAACTCCTCCCAAGGTATAGCAGGTAACCCTTGGTTGGTATACAACTCCTTAGCACTCACCTTCACCGAATCCCACCACTTGCCACCGCCTCCCTCGGATAAAATGCAGCCGATCCACTCTCATCTCATCGACAAATAACTAAATCTAGTATATTCTCCATCTCCCTCAACCAACTATCAAGATGGTTAGGCTCCTCAACTCCCTTGTACTCCTTCGGGTTAAACCTCGCAATATAGAGGCTGACTTTAGCATGATCAACCTCCTTCTCCTTACTCTTATCCTTGTCCTCATTCACTCTCTTCAGGGTCTCCGTAAGAGCGTCCTGGTGTTCCAACATCTTAACGATGTCATCCGTAGTCATAACCTCAGCTCTCGCGTACAAAGCATTTCTCTTGGGCGGCATCTTGAAGCTATAGAAGAAAGGGATAAACATAAACACGCGTACTAAACCTCAAAACACGATAACGCGCTGCATAGGACCTACTCGATCGAGTATCCAAACCCACTCGATCGAGTAACGGGCTACTCGATCGAGTGCCCCCATGTACTCGATCGAGTACCCAAACTCCAGAACCAAACAGACCTTCTGATCTCTAACCCACTCGATCGAGTATCTAGGCTACTCGATCGAGTGATTTCTACTCGATCGAGTACCCCTAGTTACTCGATCGAGTGCTCCAAAACGCGATTCTGGACTCAAAATCGCCAGAAACCCACCCGATCGAGTTAGTCTCACTCGATCAAGTATCACTAATACGTAAAGGCTACCCGCATGTTACGTCATATACTAACATGCTAAACTTTATAAAAACCGCATGATATCATAAATTATATGCTACGCATTTATTCTACTTATCAGCAAAAATCAATTCATCATGCTATGAAAGCAACATTGTAAACACTCAACATGTTATTCCAACCATACATTACTTTTCTTTCACATGCTCAACCTCCTACTTCAACACCAAACAATCAACACATTTCATCACTTTGTTGCACAAGTTAAACAAGCACACATACATTCGACAAACACTCTCCCCCGTGACCGGTTCAAAGTTGTAGGGCGACCCCTTGCGACTTTAGGACGTCTCCCAAGCCTTTGCACTAGCTCCTACAACTTTTACCCCCGGTTCTTTTTAATTGACTCTCTCTATGTTCATTAAGTTCATTGGTTACAGTTTCGGATCGTCGCTCCGATACCATTTGTAACACCCCATACTCCGAGTGCCTTACCAGACCACTCGGGTATGAAGACATCACCATCTCGGTTGCCCGAGGTATGATAATCAAATAGACAAAACAGAAACAACATTTATTATAATAGTTTAATGAATAAGTACAATCCTCGAAACCAAACCGAAAGTATAATACATTATTCCAAACTGTCTCGAGCTCAATCGAAATGTAAATAAAACTAGACTACAGACGGAAGACTCTATCGTCATGTCGTGGCCATCCCAGCTATCCCAAAGATCATCTCTATACCTGCTCAATATCTGCTCACCATCCCCGAATGGATCACCGCAGTTTACAAAACAACACCGGGTCGACTAATCACACAATCAATATAGATAACAACAATAAGACAAACAGACAAATTGAATCGCCACACACACACACATCCAACCAACCGTCTCAATCATCGATCGTCCACCGGACTACCGCCAATGGGGGACCGCAGCCGTTCCCACCTAAGCCCCGCTCATCGTACGAGCGATAACCCTGCTCATTAATGTGCACATCCCTTTTGTGGCGGGTTCCACAAAAGGCGAAACTAGGGCGTGAGACCACTCCCGCAAGTGACCCCACTCAGCCGAGAACGCATCTCGAGAACCATCAACAAACACAACCACAATCACAATTACAATCACAATCATCATATCAATCAACTAACTACAGCACATCACCAATATCCCATTATGGGACTAATACTGAGTAGGAAATCCTACCCGGAAAGCACAACACGCAGACGGTATCTACAAATTGTCTCAAAACGCCTCTTCTATGAACTCTCCTCCTACCATTCAACACATAGATACTACTATTCAATTACTATTCATAAAAACCCCCAATTCCTAAATTAGGGTTTCACTAATCTTAACAAATCATTATATAAATTACATTAAAAGCTTACCCTCGACGCAAGGAATCCAACGACACGAACTACGATGCAAACCGACCGTCTGAACTCCGGGAATTGTCAAGAACGCGATTAGGAAGAAGACAAGTTGCTTTCTCTCTTAAACAGGTTTTAGGTTTTGTAAAAAGTGATTTAGAACAATGCCGAATATGTTTATATACCTTAATCGCGTAATTAACAAAACCCGAGAAAACTCCCCCGATAAACCGGACACTCGATCGAGTACCCAAGGTACTCGATCGAGTGCCCCAGCTACTCGATCGAGTGCCCAACAGGTCAGAAACTATTTATCTGCGCAACTTGCCCTTACTCGACAGAGTAAGGGCTACTCGATAGAGTACCCCCAAGACTATAAATACGGAGTATTACACGGACTGCTACCGCAGATCCCCCTAATCAAACCCTAAACCCTTTCCCTTGCTTCTGATTTGAAGGCAGCAAGACAAAAAGACACCCTAGAGGGCCGAGTGAACCCTTTTTTGGGGGGCCGCGTAACCTAAAACGGGACGGGAAAGGGTTTAAGGTATGATTAGGCGGACTGCTACTGCAGATCCCCCTAATCAAACCCTAAACCCTTTCCTTTGCTTCTCATTTGAAGGCGGCAAGATAAAAAGACACCCTAGAGGGGCCGAGTGAACCCTTTTTAGGGGACCGGGTATCCTAAAACGGGACGGGAAAGGGTTTAGGGTTTGATTAGGTGGACCGCTACCGCGCATCCCCCTAATCAAACCCTAAAACCTTTCCCTTGCTTCTCATTCGAAAGCGGCAAGACAAAAAGACACCCTAGAGGGGCCGAGTGAACCCTTTTTGGGGGACCGGGTATCCTAAACGGTATTTTAGGAAAGGGGTTCAGGGTTTGATTAGGCGGACCGCTACCACGGATCTGGCTAATCCAACCTTAAACCCTTTCCCTTGCTTCTCATTCGAAGGCGGCAAGACAAAAAGACACCCTAGAAGGGCCGAGTTAACCCTTTTTTGGGGGGCCGGCTATCCTAAAACGGGACGGGAGAGGGTTTAGGGGTTGATTAAGCGGACTGCTACTGCAGATCCCCCTAATCAAACCCTAAAACCTTTCCCTTGCTTCTCATTTGAAGGCGGCATGACAAAAAGGCACCCTAGAGGGGCCGAATGAACCCTTTTTTGGAGGGTCGGGTATCCTAAAACGGGACGGGAAAGGGTTTAGGGTTTGATTAGGCGGACCGCTACTGCGGATCCCCCTAATCAAACCTTAAAACCGTTCCCTTGCATCTCATTCGAAGGCGGCAAGACAAAAAGACACCCTAGAGGGGCCGAGTGAACCCTATTTTGGAGGGCCGGGTATCTTAAAAAGGGACGGGAAAGGGTGTAGGGTTTGATTAGGCGGACTGCTACCGCAGATCCCCCTAATCAAACCCTAAACCCTTTCCCTTGCTTCTGATTTGAAGGCGGCAAGACAAAAAGACACCCTAGAGGGCCGAGTGAACCCTTTTTTTGGGGCCGGTAACCTAAAACGGGAGGGGAAAGGGTTTAAGGTTTGATTAGGCTGATCACTCGCAAATCCCCTAATCAAACCCTAAACCCTTTCCCTTGCTTCTCATTTGAAGGTGGCAAGATAAAAGACACCCTAGAGGGGCCGAGTGAACCCTTTTTGTAGGGACCGGGTATCCTAAAACGGGACGGGAAAGGGTTTAGGGTTTGATTAGGTGGACCGCGACCGCGGATCCCCCTAATCAAACCCTAAACCCTTTTCCTTGCTTCTCATTCAAAAGCGGCAAGACAAAAAGACACCCTAGAGGGGCCGAGTGAACCCTTTTTGGGGGACCGGGTATCCTAAAGCGGTGCGGGAAAGGGGTTCGTGGTTTGATTAGGCGGACCGCTACCACGGATCTGGCTAATCCAACCTTAAACCCTTTCCCTTGCTTCTCATTCGAAGGCGGCAAGACAAAAAGACACCCTAGAAGGGCCGAGTTAACCCTTTTTTGGGGGGCCGGCTATCCTAAAACGGGACGGGAGAGGGTTTAGGGGTTGATTAAGCGGATCGCTACTGCGATCCCCTAATCAAACCCTAAAACCTTTCCCTTGCTTCTCATTTGAAGGCGGCATGACAAAAAGGCACCCTAGAGGGGCCGAGTGAACCCTTTTTGGGGGGCTCGGGTATCCTAAAACGGGACGGGAAAGGGTTTAGGGTTTGATTAGGCGGACCGCTACTGCGGATCCCCCTAATCAAACCTTAAAACCGTTCCCTTGCATCTCATTCGAAGGCGGCAAGACAAAAAGACACCCTAGAGGGGCCGAGTGAACCCTATTTTGGAGGGCCGGGTATCTTAAAACGGGACGGGAAAGGGTGTAGGGTTTGATTAGGCGGACTGCTACCGCAGATCCCCCTAATCAAACCCTAAACCCTTTCCCTTGCTTCTGATTTGAAGGCGGCAAGACAAAAAGACACCCTAGAGGGCCGAGTGAACCCTTTTTTGGGGGGCCGGGTAACATAAAACGGGACGGGAAAGGGTTTAAGGTTTGATTAGGCCGATCACACGCAAATCCCCTAATCAAACCCTAAACCCTTTCCCTTGCTTCTCATTTGAAGGCGGCAAGATAAAAAGACACCCTAGAGGGGCCGAGTGAACCCTTTTTAGGGGACCGGGTATCCTAAAACGGGACGGGAAAGGGTTTAATGTTTGATTAGGTGGACCGCTACCGCGGATCCCCCTAATCAAACCCTAAAACCTTTCCCTTGCTTCTCATTCGAAAGCGACAAGACAAAAAGACACCCTAGAGGGGCCGAGTGAACCCTTTTTGGGGACCGGGTATCCTAAACGCATGCGGGAAAGGGGTTCAGGGTTTGATTAGGCGGACCGCTACCACGGATTTGGCTAATCCAACCTTAAACCCTTTCCCTTTCTTCTCATTCGAAGGCGGCAAGACAAAAAGACACCTTAGAGGGGCCGAGTGAACCCTTTTTTGGGGGGGCCGGGTATCCTAAGACACGACGGGAAAGGGTTTAGGTTTTGATTTGGCGGACTGCTACTGTAGATCCCCCTAATCAAACCCTAAACCCTTTCCCATGCTTCTGCTTTGAATGCGGCAAGACAAAAAGACACCCTAGAGTGGCCGAGTGAACCCTTTTTGGGGGGCCGGCTATCCTAAAACGGGACGGGAGAGGGTTTAGGGGTTGATTAAGCGGACTGCTACTGCAGATCCCCCTAATCAAACACTAAACCCTTTCCCTTGCTTCTCATTTGAAGGCGGCAAGACAAAAAGACACCCTAGAGGGGCCGAGTGAACCCTTTTTTGGGGGGCCGAGCATCCTAAAACGGGACGGGAAAGGGTTTAGGGTTTGATTAGGCGGACCGCTACTGCGGATCCCCCTAATCAAACCCTAAACCCTTTCCCTTGCTTCTCATTCGAAAGCGGCAAGACAAAAAGACACCCAAGAGGGGCCGAGTGAACCCTTTTTGGGGGGACTGGGTATCCTAAAACGGGACGGGAGAGGGTTTAGGGTTTGATTAAGCGGACTGCTCCTGCAGATCCCCCTAATCAAACACTGAATCCTTCCCCTTGCTTCTCATTTGAAGGCGGCAAGACAAAAAGACACCCTAGAGGGGCCGAGTGAACCCTTTTTAGGGGACCGGGTATCCTAAAACGGGACGGGAAAGGGTTTAGGGTTTGATTAGGCGGAACGCTACCGTGGATCCCCTTAATCAAACCCTAAACCCTTTCCCTTGCTTCTCATTCGAAGGCGGCAAGACAAAAAGATACCCTAGAGGGGCCGAATGAACCCTTTTTTGGAGGGCCGGGTATCCTAAAACGGGACGGGAAAGGGTTTAGGGTTTGATTAGGCGGACCGCTACTGCGGATCCCCCTAATCAAACCCTAAACCCTTTCCTTGCTTCTCATTCGAAGGCAGCAAGACAAAAAGACACCCTAGAGGGGCCGAGTGAACCCTATTTTGGAGGGCCGGGTATCTTAAAACGGGACGGGAAAGGGTGTACGGTTATATTAGGCGGACTGCTACCGCATATCCCCCTAATCAAACCCTAAACCCTTTCCCTTGCTTCTGATTTGAAGGCGGCGAGACAAAAAGACACCCTAGAGGGCCGAGTGAACCCTTTTTTGGGGGGCCGGGTAACCTAAAACGGGACGGGAAAGGGTTTAAGGTTTGATTAGGCGGACTGCTACTGCAGATCCCCCTATTCAAACCCTAAACCCTTTCCCTTGCTTCTCATTTGAAGGCCGCAAGATAAAAAGACACCCTAGAGGGGCCGAGTGAACCCTTTTTAGGGGACCGGGTATCCTAAAACGGGACGGGAAAGGGTTTAGGGTTTGATTAGGTGGACCGCTACCGCGGATCCCCCTAATTAAACCCTAAAACCTTTCTCTTGCTTCTCATTCGAAAGCGGCAAGACAAAAAGACACCCTAGAGGGGCCGAGTGAACCCTTTTTGGGGGACCGGGTATCCTAAAACGGTATGGGAAAGGGGTTCGGGTTTGATTAGGCGGACCGCTACCACGGATCCGCTAATCCAACCTTAAACCCTTTCCTCGCTTCTCATTCAAGGCGGCAAGACAAAAAGACACCCTAGAGGGGCCGAGTTAACCCTTTTTGGGGGCCGGGTATCCTAAAAAAGATTTTAGGGAAAGGGTTTAGGGTTTGATTTGGCGGATCGCTCATCGCAGACGCCTAATCAAACCCTAAACCCTTTCCCTCGCTTCGATTTGAAGGCGGCAAGACAAAAAGACACCCTAGAGTGGCCGAGTGAACCCTTTTTGAAATGGGCCGCTATCCTAAAACGGGACGGGAGAGGGTTTAGGGGGTTGATTAAGCGGACTGCTACCGCAGATCCCCCTAATCAAACCCTAAACCCTTTCCCTTGCTTCTCATTTGAAGGCGGCAAGACAAAAAGGCACCCTAGAGGGGCCGAGTGAACCCTTTTTGGAGGGCCGGGTATCCTAAAACGGGACGGGAAAGGGTTTAGGTTCGATTAGGCGGACCGCCACTGCGGATCCCCTAATCAAACCTTAAAACCGTTCCTCGCATCTCATTCGAAGGCGGCAAGACAAAAAGACACCCTAGAGGGGCCGAGTGAACCCTATTTTGAGGGCCGGTATCTTAAAACGGGACGGGGAAAGGGTTTAGGGTTTGATTAGGCGGACCGCTACCGCAGATCCCCCTAATTAAACCCTAAACCCTTTCCCTTGCTTCTGATTTGAAGGCGGCAAGACAAAAAGACACCCTAGAGGGCCGAGTGAACCGTTTTTGGGGGCCGGTAACCTAAAACGGGACGGGAAAGGGTTTAAGGTTTGATTAGGCGGATCTCACGCAAATCCCCTAATCAAACCCTAAACCCTTTCCCTTGCTTCTCATTTGAAGGCGGCAAGATAAAAAGACACCCTAGAGGGGCCGAGTGAACCCTTTTTAGGGGACCGGGTATCCTAAAACGGGACGGGAAAGGGTTTAGGGTTTGATTAGGTGGACCGCTACCGCGGATCCCCCTAATCAAACCCTAAAACCTTTCCCTTGCTTCTCATTCGAAAGCGGCAAGACAAAAAGACACCCTAGAGGGGCCGAGTGAACCCTTTTTGGGGGACCGGTATCCTAAACGGACGGGAAAGGGGTTCGTGGTTTGATTAGGCGGACCGCTACCACGGATCTGGCTAATCCAACCTTAAACCCTTTCCCTTGCTTCTCATTCGAAGGCGGCAAGACAAAAAGACACCTTAGAGGGGCCGAGTGAACCCTTTTTTGGGGGCCGGGTATCCTAAAAGATTTTAGGGAAAAGGTTTAGGGTTTGACTTGGCGGACTGCTACTGCAGATCCCCCTAATCAAACCCTAAACCCTTTCCCTTGCTTCTGATTTGAATGCGGCAAGACAAAAAGACACCCTAGAGTGGCCGAGTGAACCCTTTTTTGGGGGGCCGGCTATCCTAAAACGAGACGGGAGAGGGTTTAGGGGTTGATTAAGCGGATCACACGCAGATCCCCTAATCAAACCCTAAACCCTTTCCCTTGCTTCTCATTTGAAGGCGGCAAGACAAAAAGACACCCTAGAGGGGCCGAGTGAACCCTTTTTTGGGGGGCCGGGCATCCTAAAACGGGACGGGAAAGGGTTTAGGGTTTGACTAGGCGGACCGCTACCGCGGATCCCCCTAATTGAACCCTAAACCCTTTCCCTTGCTTCTCATTCGAAAGCGGCAAGACAAAAAGACACCCAAGAGGGGCCGAGTGAACCCTTTTTGGGGGACTGGGGTATCCTAAAACGGGATTTTAGGGTTTAGGGTTTGATTAAGCGGACTGCTCCTGCAGATCCCCCTAATCAAACCCTAAACCCTTTCCCTTGCTTATCATTTGAAGGCGGCAAGACAAAAAGACACCCTAGAGGGCCGAGTGAACCCTTTTTTGGGGGGTCGGGTAACCTAAAACGGACGGGAAAGGGTTTAAGGTTTGATTAGGCGGATCACTCGCATCCCCCTATTCAAACCCTAAACCCTTTCCCTTGCTTCTCATTTGAAGGCCGCAAGATAAAAAGACACCCTAGAGGGGCCGAGTGAACCCTTTTTAGGGGCCCGGGTATCCTAAAACGGGACGGGAAAGGGTTTAGGGTTCGATTAGGCGGACCGCTACTGCGGATCCCCCTAATCAAACCTTAAAACCGTTCCCTTGCATCTCATTCGAAGGCGGCAAGACAAAAAGACACCCTAGAGGGGCCGAGTGAACCCTTTTTTGGAGGGCCGGGTATCCTAAAACGGGACGGGGAAAGGGTTTAGGGTTTGATTAGGCGGACCGCTACCGCAGATCCCCTAATCAAACCCTAAACCCTTTCCCTTGCTTCTGATTTGAAGGCGGCAAGACAAAAAGACACCCTAGAGGGCCGAGTGAACCCTTTTTTGGGGGCCGGTAACCTAAAACGGGACGGAAAGGGTTTAAGGTTTGATTAGGCGGACTCACCGCAAATCCCCCTAATCAAACCCTAAACCCTTTCCCTTGCTTCTCATTTGAAGGCGGCAAGATAAAAAGACACCCTAGAGGGGCCGAGTGAACCCTTTTTAGGGGACCGGGTATCCTAAAACGGGACGGGAAAGGGTTTAGGGTTTGATTAGGTGGACCGCTACCGCGGATCCCCCTAATCAAACCCTAAAACCTT
This sequence comes from Silene latifolia, assembly GCF_048544455.1. NCBI lineage: Eukaryota > Viridiplantae > Streptophyta > Magnoliopsida > Caryophyllales > Caryophyllaceae > Silene > Silene latifolia. The sequence continues at coordinate 358,813,723 of NC_133538.1, forward strand.
TCCCTTGCTTCTCATTCGAAAGCGGCAAGACAAAAAGACACCCTAGAGGGGCCGAGTGAACCCTTTTGGGGGACCGGGTATCCTAAACGGTGCGGGAAAGGGGTTCAGGGTTTGATTAGGCGGACCGCTACCACGGATCTGGCTAATCCAACCTTAAACCCTTTCCCTTGCTTCTCATTCGAAGGCGGCAAGACAAAAAGACACCTTAGAGGGGCCGAGTGAACCCTTTTTTGGGGGCCGGGTATCCTAAAACAGATTTTAAAAGGTTTAGGGTTTGACTTGGCGGATCTGCACGCAGATCCCCCTAATCAAACCCTAAACCCTTTCCCTTGCTTCCCGATTTGAATGCGGCAAGACAAAAAGACACCCTAGAGTGGCCGAGTGAACCCTTTTTTGGGGGGCCGGCTATCCTAAAATGAGACGGGAGAGGGTTTAGGGGTTGATTAAGCGGATCACACCGCAGATCCCCTAATCAAACCCTAAACCCTTTCCCTTGCTTCTCATTTGAAGGCGGCAAGACAAAAAGACACCCTAGAGGGGCCGAGTGAACCCTTTTTTGGGGGGCCGGGCATCCTAAAACGGGACGGGAAAGGGTTTAGGGTTTGACTAGGCGGACCGCTACCGCGGATCCCCCTAATCGAACCCTAAACCCTTTCCCTTGCTTCTCATTCGAAAGCGGCAAGACAAAAAGACACCCAAGAGGGGCCGAGTGAACCCTTTTTGGGGGACTGGTATCCTAAAACGGGACGGGGAGAGGGTTTAGGGTTTGATTAAGCGGATCGCTCCCGCAGATCCCCCTAATCAAACCCTAAACCCTTTCCCTTGCTTATCATTTGAAGGCGGCAAGACAAAAAGACACCCTAGAGGGCCGAGTGAACCCTTTTTTGGGGGGCCGGGTAACCTTAAACGGACGGGAATGGGTTTAAGGTTTGATTAGGCGGACTGCACATCGCATCCCCTATTCAAACCCTAAACCCTTTCCCTTGCTTCTCATTTGAAGGCCGCAAGATAAAAAGACACCCTAGAGGGGCCGAGTGAACCCTTTTAGGGACCGGGTATCCTAAAACGACGGGGAAAGGGTTTAGGGTTTGATTAGGTGGACGCCACCGCGGATCCCCCTAATTAAACCCTAAAACCTTTCCCTTGCTTCTCATTCGAAAGCGGCAAGACAAAAAGACACCCTAGAGGGGCCGAGTGAACCCTTTTTGGGGGACCGGGTATCCTAAAACGGTATGGGAAAGGGGTTCGTGGGTTTGATTAGGCGGACCGCTACCACGGATCTGGCTAATCCAACCTTAAACCCTTTCCCTCGCTTCTCATTCGAAGGCGGCAAGACAAAAAGACACCCTAGAGGGGCCGAGTTAACCCTTTTTGGGGGCCGGGTATCCTAAAACAGATTTTAGGAAAGGGTTTAGGGTTTGATTTGGCGGATCATCCGCAGATCCCCTAATCAAACCCTAAACCCTTTCCCTCGCTTCTCATTTGAAGGCGGCAAGACAAAAAGACACCCTAGAGGGGCCGAGTGAACCCTTTTTTTTTGGGGCCGGCATCCTAAAACGGGACGGGAAAGGGTTTAGGGTTTGACTAGGCGGACCGCTACCGCGGATCCCCTAATCGAACGCTAAACCCTTTCCTCGCTTCTCATTCGAAAGCGGCAAGACAAAAAGACACCCAAGAGGGGCCGAGTGAACCCTTTTTGGGGGGACTGGGTATCCTAAAACGGGACGGGAGAGGGTTTAGGGTTTGATTAAGCGGACTGCTCCTGCAGATCCCCCTAATCAAACCCTAAACCCTTTCCCTTGCTTATCATTTGAAGGCGGCAAGACAAAAAGACACCCTAGAGGGCCGAGTGAACCCTTTTTTGGGGGGCCGGGTAACCTAAAACAGGACGGGAAAGGGTTTAAGGTTTGATTAGGCGGACTGCTACTGCAGATCCCCCTATTCAAACCCTAAACCCTTTCCCTTGCTTCTCATTTGAAGGCCGCAAGATAAAAAGACACACTAGAGGGGCCGAGTGAACCCTTTTTAGGGGACCGGGTATCCTAAAACGGGACGGGAAAGGGTTTAGGGTTTGATTAGGTGGACCGCTACCGCGGATCCCCCTAATTAAACCCTAAAACCTTTCCCTTGCTTCTCATTCGAAAGCGGCAAGACAAAAAGACACCCTAGAGGGGCCGAGTGAACCCTTTTTGGGGGGACCGGGTATCCTAAAACGGTATGGGAAAGGGGTTCAGGGTTTGATTAGGCGGACCGCTACCACGGATCTGGCTAATCCAACCTTAAACCCTTTCCCTTGCTTCTCATTCGAAGGCGGCAAGACAAAAAGACACCCTAGAGGGGCCAAGTTAACCCTTTTTTGGGGGCCGGGTATCCTAAAACAGATTTTAAAGGGTTTAGGGTTTGATTTGGCGGATCGCACGCAGATCCCCTAATCAAACCCTAAACCCTTTCCCTCGCTTCGATTTGAAGGCGGCAAGACAAAAAGACACCCTAGAGTGGCCGAGTGAACCCTTTTTCGGGGGCCGGCTATCCTAAAACGGGACGGAGAGGGTTTAGGGGTTGATTAAGCGCATCGCACGCAGATCCCCTAATCAAACCCTAAACCCTTTCCCTTGCTTCTCATTTGAAGGCGGCAAGACAAAAAGGCACCTTAGAGGGGCCGAATGAACCCTTTTTTGGAGGGCCGGGTATCCTAAAACGGGACGGGAAAGGGTTTAGGGTTTGATTAGGCGGACCGCTACTGCGAATCCCCCTAATCAAACCTTAAAACCGTTCCCTTGCATCTCATTCGAAGGCGGCAAGACAAAAAGACACCCTAGAGGGGCCGAGTGAACCCTATTTTGGAGGGCCGGTATCTTAAAACGGGACGGGGAAAGGGTGTAGGGTTTGATTAGGCGGATCGCTACCGCAGATCCCCTAATCAAACCCTAAAGCCTTTCCTTTGCTTCTCGATTTGAAGGCGGCAAGACAAAAGACACCCTAGAGTGGCCGAGTGAACCCTTTTTTGGGGGCCTATCCTAAAACGGGACGGAGAGGGTTTAGGGGTTGATTAAGCGGATCGCCACCGCAGATCCCCTAATCAAACCCTAAACCCTTTCCTTGCTTCTCATTTGAAGGCGGCAAGACAAAAAGGCACCCTAGAGGGGCCGAATGATCCCTTTTTTGGGGGCCGGTATCCTAAAACGGGACGGGGAGGGTTTAGGGTTCGACAGGCGGACCGCCATCGGATCCCCCTAATCAAACCTTAAAACCGTTCCTCGCTTCTCATTCGAAGGCGGCAAGACAAAAAGACACCCTAGAGGGGCCGAGTGAACCCTATTTTGGAGGGCCGGGTATCTTAAAACGGGACGGGAAAGGGTGTAGGGTTTGATTAGGCGGACCGCTACCGCAGATCCCCTAATCAAACCCTAAACCCTTTCCCTTCGCTTCCGATTTGAAGGCGGCAAGACAAAAAGACACCCTAGAGGGCCGAGTGAACCCTTTTTTGGGGGCCGGTAACCTAAAACGGGATTTTAGGAAAGGGTTTAAGGTTTGATTAGGCGGATCACACGCAAATCCCCTAATCAAACCCTAAACCCTTTCCCTTGCTTCTCATTTGAAGGCGGCAAGATAAAAAGACACCCTAGAGGGGCCGAGTGAACCCTTTTTAGGGGGACCGGGTATCCTAAAACGGGACGGGAAAGGGTTTAGGGTTTGATTAGGTGGACCGCCATGGATCCCCTAATCAAACCCTAAAACCTTTCCCTTGCTTCTCATTCGAAAGCGGCAAGACAAAAAGACACCCTAGAGGGGCCGAGTGAACCCTTTTTGGGGGGACCGGGTATCCTAAAACGGTACGGGAAAGGGGTTCAGGGTTTGATTAGGCGGACCGCTACCACGGATCTGGCTAATCCAACCTTAAACCCTTTCCCTTGCTTCTCATTCGAAGGCGGCAAGACAAAAAGACACCTTAGAGGGGCCGAGTGAACCCTTTTTTGGAAGGCCGGGTATCCTAAAACAGGACGGGAAAAGGTTTAGGGTTTGACTTGGCGGACTGCTACTGCAGATCCCCCTAATCAAACCCTAAACCCTTTCCCTTGCTTCTGATTTGAATGCGGCAAGACAAAAAGACACCCTAGAGTGGCCGAGTGAACCCTTTTTTGGGGGGCCGGCTATCCTAAAACGAGACGGGAGAGGGTTTAGGGGTTGATTAAGCGGATCGCTCTGCAGATCCCCCTAATCAAACCCTAAACCCTTTCCCTTGCTTCTCATTTGAAGGCGGCAAGACAAAAGACACCCTAGAGGGGCCGAGTGAACCCTTTTTTGGGGGCCGGCATCCTAAAACGGGACGGGAAAGGGTTTAGGGTTTGACTAGGCGGACCGCTACCGCGGATCCCCCTAATCGAACCCTAAACCCTTTCCCTTGCTTCTCATTCGAAAGCGGCAAGACAAAAAGACACCCAAGAGGGGCCGAGTGAACCCTTTTTGGGGGGACTGGGTATCCTAAAACGGGACGGGAGAGGGTTTAGGGTTTGATTAAGCGGACTGCTCTCCCGGCAGATCCCCCCTAATCAAACCCTAAACCCTTTTCCTTGCTTATCATTTGAAGGCGGCAAGACAAAAAGACACCCTAGAGGGGCCGAGTGAACCCTTTTTAGGGGACCGGGTATCCTAAAACGGGACGGGAAAGGGTTTAGGGTTTGATTAGGCGGAACGCTACCGTGGATCCCCTTAATCAAACCCTGAACCCTTTCCCTTGCTTCTCATTCGAAGGCGGCAAGACAAAAAGATACCCTAGAGGGGCCGAATGAACCCTTTTTTGGAGGGCCGGGTATCCTAAAACGGGACGGGAAAGGGTTTAGGGTTTGATTAGGCGGACCGCCATCATGGATCCCCTAATAATACCTTAAAACCATTCCCTTGCATCTCTTTCGAAGGCGGCAAGACAAAAAGACACCCTAGAGGGGCCGAGTGAACCCTATTTTGGAGGGCCGGGTATCTTAAAACGGGACGGGAAAGGGTTTAGGGTTTGATTAGGCGGATCGCTACCGCAGATCCCCCTAATCAAACCCTAAACCCTTTCCCTCGCTTTCCGATTTGAAGGCGGCAAGACAAAAAGACACCCTAGAGGGCCGAGTGAACCCTTTTTTGGGGGCCGGGTAACCTAAAATGGGACGGGAAAGGGTTTATGGTTTGATTAGGCGGATCACACGCAAATCCCCTAATCAAACCCTAAACCCTTTCCTCGCTTATCATTTGAAGGCGTCAAGATAAAAAGACACCCTAGAGGGGCCGAGTGAACCCTTTTAGGGGACCGGGGATCCTAAAACGGGACGGGAAAGGGTTTAGGGTTTGATTAGGTGGACCGCTACCGCGGATCCCCCTTATAAAACCCTAAAACCTTTCCCTTGCTTCTCATTTGAAAGCGGCAAGACAAAAAGACACCCTAGAGGGGCCGAGTGAACCCTTTTTGGGGGGACCGGGTATCTTAAAACGGTACGGGAAAGGGGTTCAGGGTTTGATTAGGCGGACCGCTACCACGGATCTGGCTAATCCAACCTTAAACCCTTTCCCTTGCTTCTCATTCGAAGGCGGCAAGACAAAAAGACACCTTAGAGGGGCCGAGTGAACCCTTTTTTGGGGGGCCGGGTATCCTAAAACAGGACGGGAAAAGGTTTAGGGTTTGACTTGGCGGACTGCTACTGCAGATCCCCCTCATCAAACCCTAAACCCTTTCCCTTGCTTCTGATTTGAATGCGGCAAGACAAAAAGACACCCTAGAGTGGCCGAGTGAACCCTTTTTTGGGGGGCCGGCTATCCTAAAACGAGACGGGAGAGGGTTTAGGGGTTGATTAAGCGGACTGCTACTGCAGATCCCCCTAATCAAACCCTAAACCCTTTCCCTTGCTTCTCATTTGAAGGCGGCAAGACAAAAAGACACCCTAGAGGGGCCGAGTGAACCCTTTTTTGGGGGGCCGGGCATCCTAAAACGGGACGGGAAAGGGTTTAGGGTTTGACTAGGCGGACCGCTACCGCGGATCCCCCTAATCGAACCCTAAACCCTTTCCCTTGCTTCTCATTCGAAAGCGGCAAGACAAAAAGACACCCAAGAGGGGCCGAGTGAACCCTTTTTGGGGGGACTGGGTATCCTAAAACGGGACGGGAGAGGGTTTAGGGTTTGATTAAGCGGACTGCTCCTGCAGATCCCCCTAATCAAACCCTAAACCCTTTCCCTTGCTTATCATTTGAAGGCGGCAAGACAAAAAGACACCCTAGAGGGGCCGAGTGAACCCTTTTTAGGGGACCGGGTATCCTAAAACGGGACGGGAAAGGGTTTAGGGTTTGATTAGGCGGAACGCTACCGTGGATCCCCTTAATCAAACCCTGAACCCTTTCCCTTGCTTCTCATTCGAAGGCGGCAAGACAAAAAGATACCCTAGAGGGGCCGAATGAACCCTTTTTTGGAGGGCCGGGTATCCTAAAACGGGACGGGAAAGGGTTTAGGGTTTGATTAGGCGGACCGCTACTGCGGATCCCCCTAATAAAACCTTAAAACCATTCCCTTGCATCTCTTTCGAAGGCGGCAAGACAAAAAGACACCCTAGAGGGGCCGAGTGAACCCTATTTTGGAGGGCCGGGTATCTTAAAACGGGACGGGAAAGGGTGTAGGGTTTGATTAGGCGGACTGCTACCGCAGATCCCCCTAATCAAACCCTAAACCCTTTCCCTTGCTTCTGATTTGAAGGCGACAAGACAAAAAGACACCCTAGAGGGCCGAGTGAACCCTTTTTTGGGGGGCCGGGTAACCTAAAATGGGACGGGAAAGGGTTTATGGTTTGATTAGGCGGACTGCTACTGCAAATCCCCCTAATCAAACCCTAAACCCTTTCCCTTGCTTATCATTTGAAGGCGTCAAGATAAAAAGACACCCTAGAGGGGCCGAGTGAACCCTTTTTAGGGGACCGGGGATCCTAAAACGGGACGGGAAAGGGTTTAGGGTTTGATTAGGTGGACCGCTACCGCGGATCCCCCTTATCAAACCCTAAAACCTTTCCCTTGCTTCTCATTTGAAAGCGGCAAGACAAAAAGACACCCTAGAGGGGCCGAGTGAACCCTTTTTGGGGGGACCGGGTATCCTAAACGTACGGGAAAGGGGTTCAGGGTTTGATTAGGCGGACCGCTACCACGGATCTGGCTAATCCAACCTTAAACCCTTTCCCTTGCTTCTCATTCGAAGGCGGCAAGACAAAAAGACACCTTAGAGGGGCCGAGTGAACCCTTTTTGGGGGCCGGTATCCTAAAACAGACGGGAAAAGGTTTAGGGTTTGACTTGGCGGATCGCACGCAGATCCCCCTCATCAAACCCTAAACCCTTTCCCTTGCTTCTGATTTGAATGCGGCAAGACAAAAAGACACCCTAGAGTGGCCGAGTGAACCCTTTTTTGGGGGGCCGGCTATCCTAAAACGAGACGGGAGAGGGTTTAGGGGTTGATTAAGCGGACCACTACGCAGATCCCCTAATCAAACCCTAAACCCTTTCCCTTGCTTCTCATTTGAAGGCGACAAGACAAAAAGACACCCTAGAGGGGCCGAGTGAACCCTTTTTTGGGGCCGGGGCATCCTAAAACGGGACGGGAAAGGGTTTAGGGTTTGACTAGGCGGACCGCTACCGCGGATCCCCCTAATCGAACCCTAAACCCTTTCCCTTGCTTCTCATTCGAAAGCGGCAAGACAAAAAGACACCCAAGAGGGGCCGAGTGAACCCTTTTTGGGGGGCCGGGTATCCTAAAACGGGACGGGAGAGGGTTTAGGGTTTGATTAAGCGGACTGCTCCTGCAGATCCCCCTAATCAAACCCTAAACCCTTTCTCTTGCTTATCATTTGAAGGCGGCAAGACAAAAAGACACCCTAGAGGGGCCGAGTGAACCCTTTTTAGGGGACCGGGTATCCTAAAACGGGACGGGAAAGGGTTTAGGGTTTGATTAGGCGGAACGCTACCGTGGATCCCCTTAATCAAACCCTGAACCCTTTCCCTTGCTTCTCATTCGAAGGCGGCAAGACAAAAAGATACCCTAGAGGGGCCGAATGAACCCTTTTTTGGGGGGCCGGTATCCTAAAACGGGACGGGAAAGGGTTTAGGGTTTGATTAGGCGGACCGCTACTGCGGATCCCCCTAATAATACCTTAAAACCATTCCCTTGCATCTCTTTCGAAGGCGGCAAGACAAAAAGACACCCTAGAGGGGCCGAGTGAACCCTATTTTGGAGGGCCGGGTATCTTAAAACGGGACGGGAAAGGGTTTAGGGTTTGATTAGGCGGATCGCTACCGCAGATCCCCCTAATCAAACCCTAAACCCTTTCCCTTGCTTCTGATTTGAAGGCGGCAAGACAAAAAGACACCCTAGAGGGCCGAGTGAACCCTTTTTTGGGGGGCCGGGTAACCTAAAATGGGACGGGAAAGGGTTTATGGTTTGATTAGGCGGACTCGCTACGCAAATCCCCCTAATCAAACCCTAAACCCTTTCCCTTGCTTATCATTTGAAGGCGTCAAGATAAAAAGACACCCTAGAGGGGCCGAGTGAACCCTTTTAGGGGACCGGGATCCTAAAACGGGACGGGAAAGGGTTTAGGGTTTGATTAGGTGGACCGCTACCGCGGATCCCCTTATAAAACCCTAAAACCTTTCCCTCGCTTCTCATTTGAAGGCGGCAAGACAAAAAGACACCCTAGAGGGGCCGAGTGAACCCTTTTGGGGGGACCGGGTATCTTAAAACGGTACGGGAAAGGGGTTCGAGTTTGATTAGGCGGACCGCTACCACGGATCCGCTAATCCAACCTTAAACCCTTTCCTTGCTTCTCATTCGAAGGCGGCAAGACAAAAAGACACCTTAGAGGGGCCGAGTGAACCCTTTTTTGGGGGGCCGGGTATCCTAAAACAGGACGGGAAAAGGTTTAGGGTTTGACTTGGCGGACTGCTACTGCAGATCCCCCTCATCAAACCCTAAACCCTTTCCCTTGCTTCTGATTTGAATGCGGCAAGACAAAAAGACACCCTAGAGTGGCCGAGTGAACCCTTTTTTGGGGGGCCGGCTATCCTAAAACGAGACGGGAGAGGGTTTAGGGGTTGATTAAGCGGACTGCTACTGCAGATCCCCCTAATCAAACCCTAAACCCTTTCCCTTGCTTCTCATTTGAAGGCGGCAAGACAAAAAGACACCCTAGAGGGGCCGAGTGAACCCTTTTTTTGGGGGGCATCCTAAAAACGGGACGGGAAAGGGTTTAGGGTTTGACTAGGCGGACCGCTACCGCGGATCCCCCTAATCGAACCCTAAACCCTTTCCCTTGCTTCTCATTCGAAAGCGGCAAGACAAAAAGACACCCAAGAGGGGCCGAGTGAACCCTTTTTGGGGGGACTGGGTATCCTAAAACGGGACGGGAGAGGGTTTAGGGTTTGATTAAGCGGACCGCTCCTGCATCCCCCTAATCAAACCCTAAACCCTTTCCCTTGCTTATCATTTGAAGGCGGCAAGACAAAAAGACACCCTAGAGGGGCCGAGTGAACCCTTTTTAGGGGACCGGGTATCCTAAACGGGACGGGAAAGGGTTTAGGGTTTGATTAGGCGGAACGCTACCGTGGATCCCTTAATCAAACCCCCTGAACCCTTTCCCTTGCTTCTCATTCGAAGGCGGCAAGACAAAAAGATACCCTAGAGGGGCCGAATGAACCCTTTTTTGGAGGGCCGGGTATCCTAAAACGGGACGGGAAAGGGTTTAGGGTTTGATTAGGCGGACCGCTACTGCGGATCCCCCTAATAATACCTTAAAACCATTCCCTTGCATCTCTTTCGAAGGCGGCAAGACAAAAAGACACCCTAGAGGGGCCGAGTGAACCCTATTTTGGAGGGCCGGGTATCTTAAAACGGGACGGGAAAGGGTGTAGGGTTTGATTAGGCGGACTGCTACCGCAGATCCCCCTAATCAAACCCTAAACCCTTTCCCTTGCTTCTGATTTGAAGGCGGCAAGACAAAAAGACACCCTAGAGGGCCGAGTGAACCCTTTTTTGGGGGGCCGGGTAACCTAAAATGGGACGGGAAAGGGTTTATGGTTTGATTAGGCGGACTGCTACTGCAAATCCCCCTAATCAAACCCTAAACCCTTTCCCTTGCTTATCATTTGAAGGCGTCAAGATAAAAAGACACCCTAGAGGGGCCGAGTGAACCCTTTTTAGGGGACCGGGGATCCTAAAACGGGACGGGAAAGGGTTTAGGGTTTGATTAGGTGGACCGCTACCGCGGATCCCCCTTATCAAACCCTAAAACCTTTCCCTTGCTTCTCATTTGAAAGCGGCAAGACAAAAAGACACCCTAGAGGGGCCGAGTGAACCCTTTTTGGGGGGACCGGGTATCCTAAAACGGTACGGGAAAGGGGTTCAGGGTTTGATTAGGCGGACCGCTACCACGGATCTGGCTAATCCAACCTTAAACCCTTTCCCTTGCTTCTCATTCGAAGGCGGCAAGACAAAAAGACACCTTAGAGGGGCCGAGTGAACCCTTTTTTGGGGGGCCGGGTATCCTAAAACAGGACGGGAAAAGGTTTAGGGTTTGACTTGGCGGATCACACGCAGATCCCCTCATCAAACCCTAAACCCTTTCCCTTGCTTCTGATTTGAATGCGGCAAGACAAAAAGACACCCTAGAGTGGCCGAGTGAACCCTTTTTTGGGGGGCCGGCTATCCTAAAACGAGACGGGAGAGGGTTTAGGGGTTGATTAAGCGGACTCTCTCACGCAGATCCCCCTAATCAAACCCTAAACCCTTTCCCTTGCTTCTCATTTGAAGGCGACAAGACAAAAAGACACCCTAGAGGGGCCGAGTGAACCCTTTTTTGGGGGGCCGGGCATCCTAAAACGGGACGGGAAAGGGTTTAGGGTTTGACTAGGCGGACCGCTACCGCGGATCCCCCTAATCGAACCCTAAACCCTTTCCCTTGCTTCTCATTCGAAAGCGGCAAGACAAAAAGACACCCAAGAGGGGCCGAGTGAACCCTTTTTGGGGGGACTGGGTATCCTAAAACGGGACGGGAGAGGGTTTAGGGTTTGATTAAGCGGACTGCTCCTGCAGATCCCCCTAATCAAACCCTAAACCCTTTCTCTTGCTTATCATTTGAAGGCGGCAAGACAAAAAGACACCCTAGAGGGGCCGAGTGAACCCTTTTTAGGGGACCGGGTATCCTAAAACGGGACGGGAAAGGGTTTAGGGTTTGATTAGGCGGAACGCTACCGTGGATCCCCTTAATCAAACCCTGAACCCTTTCCCTTGCTTCTCATTCGAAGGCGGCAAGACAAAAAGATACCCTAGAGGGGCCGAATGAACCCTTTTTTGGAGGGCCGGGTATCCTAAAACGGGACGGGAAAGGGTTTAGGGTTTGATTAGGCGGACCGCTACTGCGGATCCCCCTAATAAAACCTTAAAACCATTCCCTTGCATCTCTTTCGAAGGCGGCAAGACAAAAAGACACCCTAGAGGGGCCGAGTGAACCCTATTTTGGAGGGCGGGTATCTTAAAAACGGGACGGGAAAGGGTTTAGGGTTTGATTAGGCGGATCGCTACCGCAGATCCCCCTAATCAAACCCTAAACCCTTTCCCTTGCTTCTGATTTGAAGGCGACAAGACAAAAAGACACCCTAGAGGGCCGAGTGAACCCTTTTTTGGGGGCCGGGTAACCTAAAATGGGATTTTAGGAAAGGGTTTATGGTTTGATTAGGCGATCACACGCAAATCCCCCTAATCAAACCCTAAACCTTTTCCCTTGCTTATCATTTGAAGGCGTCAAGATAAAAAGACACCCTAGAGGGGCCGAGTGAACCCTTTTTAGGGGACCGGGGATCCTAAAACGGGACGGGAAAGGGTGTAGGGTTTGATTAGGTGGACCGCTACCGCGGATCCCCCTTATCAAACCCTAAAACCTTTCCCTTGCTTCTCATTTGAAAGCGGCAAGACAAAAAGACACCCTAGAGGGGCCGAGTGAACCCTTTTTGGGGGGACCGGGTATCCTAAAACGGTACGGGAAAGGGGTTCAGAGTTTGATTAGGCGGACCGCTACCACGGATCTGGCTAATCCAACCTTAAACCCTTTCCCTTGCTTCTCATTCGAAGGCGGCAAGACAAAAGGACACCTTAGAGGGGCCGAGTGAACCCTTTTTTGGGGGGCCGGGTATCCTAAAACAGGACGGGAAAGGGTTTAGGGTTTGATTTGGCGGACTGCTACCGCATATCCCCATAATCAAACCCTAAACCCTTTCCCTTGCTTCTGATTTGAATGCGGCAAGACAAAAAGACACCCTAGAGTGGCCGAGTGAACCCTTTTTTGGGGGCCATATCCTAAAACGGACGGGAGAGGGTTTAGGGGTTGATTAAGCGGACTCTCTGCGATCCCCCTAATCAAACCCTAAACCCTTTCCCTTGCTTCTCATTTGAAGGCGGCAAGACAAAAAGACACCCTAGAGGGGCCGAGTGAACACTTTTTTGGGGGGCCGGGCATCCTAAAGCGGGACGGGAAAGGGTTTAGGGTTTGATTAGGCGGACCGCTACCGCGGATCCCCCTAATCGAACCCTAAACCCTTTCCCTTGCTTCTCATTCGAAGGCGGCAAGACAAAAAGACACCCTAGAGGGGCCGAGTGAACCCTTTTTTGGGGGGCCGGGTATCCTAAAGCGGGACGGGAAAGGGTTTAGGGTTTGATTAGGGGGACCGCTACCGCGGATCCCCCTAATCGAACCCTAAACCCTTTCCCTTGCTTCTCGTTCGAAGGCGGCAAGACAAAAAGACACCTTAGAGGGGCCGAGTGAACCCTATTTTGGAGGGCCGGGTATCTTAAAACGGGACGGGAAAGGGTGTAGGGTTTGATTAGGCGGACTGGTACCGAAGATCCCCTAATCAAACACTAAACCCTTTCCTTGCTTTCGATTTGAAGGCGGCAAGACAAAAAGACACCCTAGAGGGCCGAGTGAACCCTTTTTTGGGGGGTAACCTAAAAACGGGACGGGAAAGGGTTTAAGGTTTGATTAGGCGGATCACACGCAAATCCCCCTAATCAAACCCTAAACCCTTTCCCTTGCTTCTCATTTGAAGGCGGCAAGATTAAAAGACACCCTAGAGGGGCCGAGTGAACCCTTTTTAGGGGACCGGGTATCCTAAAACGGGACGGGAAAGGGTTTAGGGTTTGATTAGGTGGACCGCTACCGCGGATGCCCCTTATCAAACCCTAAAACCTTTCCCTTGCTTCTCATTCGAAAGCGGCAATACAAAAAGACACCCTAGAGGGGTCGAGTGAACCCTTTTTGGGGGGACCGGGTATCCTAAAACGGTACGGGAAAGGGGTTCAGGGTTTGATTAGGCGGACCGCTACCACGGATCTGGCTAATCCAACCTTAAACCCTTTCCCTTGCTTCTCATTCGAAGGCGGCAAGACAAAAGGACACCTTAGAGGGGCCGAGTGAACCCTTTTTTGGGGGGCCGGGTATCCTAAAACAGGTCGGGAAAGGGTTTATGGTTTGATTAGGCGGACTGCTACTGCAAATCCCCCTAATCAAACCCTAAACCCTTTCCCTTGCTTATCATTTGAAGGCGTCAAGATAAAAAGACACCCTAGAGGGGCCGAGTGAACCCTTTTTAGGGGACCGGGGATCCTAAAACGGGACGGGAAAGGGTGTAGGGTTTGATTAGGTGGACCGCTACCGCGGATCCCCCTTATCAAACCCTAAAACCTTTCCCTTGCTTCTCATTTGAAAGCGGCAAGACAAAAAGACACCCTAGAGGGGCCGAGTGAACCCTTTTTGGGGGGGACCGGGTATCCTAAAACGGTACGGGAAAGGGGTTCAGAGTTTGATTAGGCGGACCGCTACCACGGATCTGGCTAATCCAACCTTAAACCCTTTCCCTTGCTTCTCATTCGAAGGCGGCAAGACAAAAGGACACCTTAGAGGGGCCGAGTGAACCCTTTTTTGGGGGGCCGGGTATCCTAAAACAGGACGGGAAAGGGTTTAGGGTTTGATTTGGCGGACTGCTACCGCATATCCCCATAATCAAACCCTAAACCCTTTCCCTTGCTTCTGATTTGAATGCGGAAAGACAAAAAGACACCCTAGAGTGGCCGAGTGAACCCTTTTTTGGGGGGCCGGCTATCCTAAAACGGGACTGGAGAGGGTTTACGGGTTGATTAAGCGGACTGCTACTGCAGATCCCCCTAATTAAACCGTAAACCCTTTCCCTTGCTTCTCATTTGAAGGAGGCAAGACAAAAAGACACCCTAGAGGGGCCGAGTGAACACTTTTTTGGGGGGCCGGACATCCTAAAGCGGGACGGGAAAGGGTTTAGGGTTTGATTAGGCGGACCGCTACCGCGGATCCCCCTAATCAAACCCTAAACCCTTTCCCTTGCTTCTGATTTGAATGCGGCAAGACAAAAAGACACCCTAGAGTGGCCGAGTGAACCCTTTTTTGGGGGGCCGGCTATCCTAAAACGGGACTGGAGAGGGTTTAGGGGTTGATTAAGCGGACTTCTACTGCAGATCCCTCTAATTAAACCCTAAACCCTTTCCCTTGCTTCTCATTTGAAGGCGGCAAGACAAAAAGACACCCTAGAGGGGCCGAGTGAACACTTTTTTGGGGGGCCGGGCATCCTAAAGCGGGACGGGAAAGGGTTTAGGGTTTGATTAGGCGGACCGCTACCGCGGATCCCCCTAATCGAACCCTAAACCCTTTCCCTTGCTTCTCATTCGAAAGCGGCAAGACAAAAAGACACCCAAGAGGGGCCGAGTGAACCCTTTTTGGGGGACTGGTATCCTAAAACGGGACGGGAGAGGGTTTAGGGTTTGATTAAGCGGACGCTCTGCAGATCCCCATAATCAAACCCTAAACCCTTTCCCTTGCTTCTCATTCGAAGGCGGCAAGACAAAAGACACCCTAGAGGGGCCGAGTGAATCCTTTATTGGGGCCTGTATCCTAAAAACGGACGGGAAAGGGATTAGGGTTTGATTAGGTGGACCGCTACCGCGGATCCCCCTAATCTAACCCTAAACCCTTTCCCTTACTTCTCATTCGAAGGCGGCAAGACAAAAAGATACCCTAGAGGGGCCGAGTGAACCCTTTTTTGGAGGGCCGGTATCCTAAAGCGGGACGGGGAAAGGGTTTAGGGTTTGATTAGGCGGACTGCTACTGCGGATCCCCCTAATCAAACCCTAAACCCTTTCCCTTGCTTCTCATTCAAAGGCGGAAAGACAAAAAGACACCCTAGAGGGGCCGAGTGAACCCTTTTTAGGGGACCGGGTATCCTAAAACGGGACGGGAAAGAGTTTAGGGTTTGATTAGGCGGAACGCTACCGTGGATCCCCTTAATCAAACCCTAAACCCTTTCCCTTGCTTCTCATTCGAAGGCGGCAAGACAAAAGGACACCTTAGAAGGGCCGAGTGAACCCTTTTTTGGGGGGTCAAGTATCCTAAAAAAGTCGGGAAAGGGTTTAGGGTTTGATTAGGCGGATCACTACCGAATATCCCCCTAATCAAACCCTAAACCCTTTCCTCGCTTCGATTTGAATGCGGCAAGACAAAAAGACACCCTAGAGTGGCCGAGTGAACCCTTTTTTGGGGGCCGGCTATCCTAAAACGGATCGGAGAGGGTTTAGGGGTTGATTAAGCGGACCGCTACACGCAGATCCCCCTAATCAAACCCTAAACCCTTTCCCTTGCTTCTCATTTGAAGGCGGCAAGACAAAAAGACACCCTAGAGGGGCCGAGTGAACACTTTTTTGGGGGGCCGGGCATCCTAAAGCGGGACGGGAAATGGTTTAGGGTTTTATTAGGCGGACCGCTACCGCGGATCCCCCTAATCGAACCCTAAACCCTTTCCCTTGCTTCTCATTCGAAAGCGGCAAGACAAAAAGACACCCAAGAGGGGCCGAGTGAACCCTTTTTTGGGGGGCCGGGTATCCTAAAGCGGGACGGGAAAGGGTTTAGGGTTTGATTAGGGGGACCGCTACCGCGGATCCCCCTAATCGAACCCTAAACCCTTTCCCTTGCTTCTCGTTCGAAGGCGGCAAGACAAAAAGACACCTTAGAGGGGCCGAGTGAACCCTATTTTGGAGGGCCGGGTATCTTAAAACGGGACGGGAAAGGGTGTAGGGTTTGATTAGGCGGACTGGTACCGAAGATCCCCCTAATCAAACACTAAACCCTTTCCCTTGCTTCTGATTTGAAGGCGGCAAGACAAAAAGACACCCTAGAGGGCCGAGTGAACCCTTTTTTGGGGGGCCGGGTAACCTAAAACGGGACGGGAAAGGGTTTAAGGTTTGATTAGGCGGACTGCTACTGCAAATCCCCCTAATCAAACCCTAAACCCTTTCCCTTGCTTCTCATTTGAAGGCGGCAAGATTAAAAGACACCCTAGAGGGGCCGAGTGAACCCTTTTTAGGGGACCGGGTATCCTAAAACGGGACGGGAAAGGGTTTAGGGTTTGATTAGGTGGACCGCTACCGCGGATGCCCCTTATCAAACCCTAAAACCTTTCCCTTGCTTCTCATTCGAAAGCGGCAATACAAAAAGACACCCTAGAGGGGTCGAGTGAACCCTTTTTGGGGGACCGGGTATCCTAAACGCGGTGCGGGAAAGGGGTTCAGGGTTTGATTAGGCGGACCGCTACCACGGATCTGGCTAATCCAACCTTAAACCCTTTCCCTTGCTTCTCATTCCAAGGCGGCAAGACAAAAAGACACCTTAGAGGGGCCGAGTGAACCCTTTTTTGGGGGGGCCGGGTATCCTAAAATAGGTCGGAAAGGGTTTATGGTTTGATTAGCGGATCACACGCAAATCCCCCTAATCAAACCCTAAACCCTTTCCCTTGCTTATCATTTGAAGGCGTCAAGATAAAAAGACACCCTAGAGGGGCCGAGTGAACCCTTTTTAGGGACCGGGGATCCTAAACGGGACGGGAAAGGGTTTAGGGTTTGATTAGGTGGACCGCTACCGCGGATCCCCTAATCAAACCCTAAACCCTTTCCTTGCTTCTCATTTGAAGGCGGCAAGACAAAAAGACACCCTAGAGGGGCCGAGTGAACCCTTTTGGGGGACCGGGTATCCTAAAACGGTGCACGGAAAGGGGTTCGAGTTTGATTAGGCGGACCGCTACCACGGATCTGGCTAATCCAACCTTAAACCCTTTCCCTTGCTTCTCATTCGAAGGCGGCAAGACAAAAGGACACCTTAGAGGGGCCGAGTGAACCCTTTTTTGGGGGGCCGGGTATCCTAAAACAGGACGGGAAAGAGTTTAGGGTTTGATTTGGCGGACTGCTACCGCATATCCCCATAATCAAACCCTAAACCCTTTCCCTTGCTTCTGATTTGAATGCGGAAAGACAAAAAGACACCCTAGAGTGGCCGAGTGAACCCTTTTTTGGGGGCCGCTATCCTAAAACGGATCGGAGAGGGTTTACGGGTTGATTAAGCGGACTCTTCGCAGCATCCCCCTAATTAAACCGTAAACCCTTTCCCTTGCTTCTCATTTGAAGGAGGCAAGACAAAAAGACACCCTAGAGGGGCCGAGTGAACACTTTTTTGGGGGGCCGGACATCCTAAAGCGGGACGGGAAAGGGTTTAGGGTTTGATTAGGCGGACCGCTACCGCGGATCCCCCTAATCAAACCCTAAACCCTTTCCCTTGCTTCTGATTTGAATGCGGCAAGACAAAAAGACACCCTAGAGTGGCCGAGTGAACCTTTTTTTGGGGGGCCGGCTATCCTAAAACGGGACTGGAGAGGGTTTAGGGGTTGATTAAGCGGACTTCTACTGCAGATCCCTCTAATTAAACCCTAAACCCTTTCCCTTGCTTCTCATTTGAAGGCGGCAAGACAAAAAGACACCCTAGAGGGGCCGAGTGAACACTTTTTTGGGGGGCCGGGCATCCTAAAGCGGGACGGGAAAGGGTTTAGGGTTTGATTAGGCGGACCGCTACCGCGGATCCCCCTAATCGAACCCTAAACCCTTTCCCTTGCTTCTCATTCGAAAGCGGCAAGACAAAAAGACACCCAAGAGGGGCCGAGTGAACCCTTTTTGGGGGGACTGGGTATCCTAAAACGGGACGGGAGAGGGTTTAGGGTTTGATTAAGCGGACTGCTCCTGCAGATCCCCATAATCAAACCCTAAACCCTTTCCCTTGCTTCTCATTCGAAGGCGGCAAGACAAAAAGACACCCTAGAGGGGCCGAGTGAATCCTTTATTGGGGGCCGGGTATCCTAAAACGGGACGGGAAAGGGATTAGGGTTTGATTAGGTGGACCGCTACCGCGGATCCCCCTAATCTAACCCTAAACCCTTTCCCTTACTTCTCATTCGAAGGCGGCAAGACAAAAAGATACCCTAGAGGGGCCGAGTGAACCCTTTTTTGGAGGGCCGGGTATCCTAAAACGGGACGGGAAAGGGTTTAGGGTTTGATTAGGCGGACCGCTACTGCGGATCCCCCTAATCAAACCCTAAACCCTTTCCCTTGCTTCTCATTCAAAGGCGGAAAGACAAAAAGACACCCTAGAGGGGCCGAGTGAACCCTTTTTAGGGGACCGGGTATCCTAAAACGGGACGGGAAAGAGTTTAGGGTTTGATTAGGCGGAATGCTACCGTGGATCCCCTTAATCAAACCCTAAACCCTTTCCCTTGCTTCTCATTCGAAGGCGGCAAGACAAAAGGACACCTTAGAAGGGCCGAGTGAACCCTTTTTTGGGGGGCTGGGTATCCTAAAACAGGTCGGGAAAGGGTTTAGGGTTTGATTAGGCGGACTGCTACCGAATATCCCCCTAATCAAACCCTAAACCCTTTCCCTTGCTTCTGATTTGAATGCGGCAAGACAAAAAGACACCCTAGAGTGGCCGAGTGAACCCTTTTTGGGGGGCTATCCTAAAACGGGATCGAGAGGGTTTAGGGGTTGATTAAGCGGACGCCACTGCAGATCCCCCTAATCAAACCCTAAACCCTTTCCCTTGCTTCTCATTTGAAGGCGGCAAGACAAAAAGACACCCTAGAGGGGCCGAGTGAACACTTTTTTGGGGGGCCGGGCATCCTAAAGCGGGACGGGAAATGGTTTAGGGTTTTATTAGGCGGACCGCTACCGCGGATCCCCCTAATCGAACCCTAAACCCTTTCCCTTGCTTCTCATTCGAAAGCGGCAAGACAAAAAGACACCCAAGAGGGGCCGAGTGAACCCTTTTTGGGGGACCGGGTATCCTAAAACGGGACGGGATAGGGTTTAGGGTTTGATTAAGCGGACTGCTCCTGCAGGATCCCCCTTATCAAACCCTAAACCCTTTCCTTGCTTCTCATTTGAAGGCGGCAAGACAAAAAGACACCCTAGAGGGGCCGAGTGAACCCTTTTTAGGGGACCGGGTATCCTAAAACGGGACGGTAAAGGGTTTAGGGTTTGATTAGGCGGAACGCTACCGTGGATCCTCTTAATCAAACCCTAAACCCTTTCCCTTGCTTCTCATTCGAAGGCGGCAAGACAAAAGACACCCTAGAGGGTCCGAATGAACCCTTTTTGGAGGGCCGGTATCCTAAAACGGGACGGGGAAAGGGTTTAGGGTTTGATTATGCGGACCGCTACTGCGGATCCCCCAAATCAAACCTTAAACCCTTTCCCTTGCTTCTCATTCGAAGGCGGCAAGACAAAAAGACACCCTAGATGGGCCGAGTGAACCTTATTTTGGAGGGCCGGGTATCTTAAAACGGGACGGGAAAGGGTTTAGGGTTTGATTAGGCGGAACGCTACCGTGGATCCCCTTAATCAAACCCTAAACCCTTTCGCTTGCTTCTCATTCGAAGGCGGCAAGACAAAAGGACACCTTAGAGGGGCCGAGTGAACCCTTTTTTGGGGGGCCGGGTATCCTAAAGCAATTCGGGGAAAGGGTTTAGGGTTTGATTAGGCGGATCACCGTATATCCCCTAATCAAACCCTAAACCCTTTCCCTTGCTTCTGATTTGAATGCGGCAAGACAAAAAGACACCCTAGAGTGGCCGAGTGAACCCTTTTTTGGGGGGCCGGCTATCCTAAAACGGGACTGGAGAGGGTTTAGGGGTTGATTAAGCGGACTCCACTGCATCCCCCTAATCAAACCCTAAACCCTTTCCCTTGCTTCTCATTTGAAGGCGGCAAGACAAAAAGACATCCTAGAGGGGCCGAGTGAACACTTTTTGGGGGCCGGCATCCTAAAGCGGGACGGGAAAGGGTTTAGGGTTTTACTAGGCGGACCGCTACCGCGGATCCCCCTAATCAAACCCTAAACCCTTTCCCTTGCTTCTGATTTGAATGCGGCAAGACAAAAAGACACCCTAGAATGGCCGAGTGAACCCTTTTTGGGGGCCGCTATCCTAAAACGAGATCGGAGAGGGTTTAGGGGTTGATTAAGCGGATCGCTGCTTTGCGATCCCTCTAATTAAACCCTAAACCCTTTCCCTTGCTTCTCATTTGAAGGCGGCAAGACAAAAAGACACCCTAGAGGGGCCGAGTGAACACTTTTTGGGGGGCCGGGCATCCTAAAACGGGACGGGAAAGGGTTTAGGGTTTGATTAGGCGGACCGCTACCGCGGATCCCCTAATCGAACCCTAAACCCTTTCCTTGCTTCTCATTCGAAAGCGGCAAGACAAAAAGACAACCAAGAGGGGCCGAGTGAACCCTTTTTGGGGGGACTGGGTATCCTAAAACGGGACGGGAGAGGGTTTAGGGTTTGATTAAGCGTACTGCTCCTGCAGATCCCCATAATCAAACCCTAAACCCTTTCCCTTGCTTCTCATTCGAAGGCGGCAAGACAAAAAGACACCCTAGAGGGGCCGAGTGAATCCTTTATTGGGGGCCGGGTATCCTAAAACGGGACGGGAAAGGGATTAGGGTTTGATTAGGTGGACCGCTACCGCGGATCCCCCTAATCAAACCCTAAACCCTTTCCCTTACTTCTCATTCGAAGGCGGCAAGACAAAAAGACACCCTAGAGGGGCCGAGTGAACCCTTTTTGGGGGGCCGGGTATCCTAAAACGGGAGGGGAAAGGGTTTAGGGTTTGATTAGGCGGACCGCTACTGCGGATCCCCCTAATCAAACCCTAAACCCTTTCCCTTGCTTCTCATTCAAAGGCGGAAAGACAAAAAGACACCCTAGAGGGGCCGAGTGAACCCTTTTTAGGGGACCGGGTATCCTAAAATGGGACGGGAAAGGGTTTAGGGTTTGATTAGGCGGAACGCTACCGTGGATCCCCTTAATCAAACCCTAAACCCTTTCCCTTGCTTCTCATTCGAAGGCGGCAAGACAAAAAGACAACCAAGAGGGGCCGAGTGAACCCTTTTTGGGGGGACTGGGTATCCTAAAACGGGACGGGAGAGGGTTTAGGGTTTGATTAAGCGTACTGCTCCTGCAGATCCCCATAATCAAACCCTAAACCCTTTCCTTTGCTTCTCATTCGAAGGCGGCAAGACAAAAAGACACCCTAGAGGGGCCGAGTGAATCCTTTATTGGGGGCCGAGTATCCTAAAACGGGACGGGAAAGGGATTAGGGTTTGATTAGGTGGACCGCTACCGCGGATCCCCCTAATCAAACCCTAAACCCTTTCCCTTACTTCTCATTCGAAGGCGGCAAGACAAAAAGACACCCTAGAGGGGCCGAGTGAACCCTTTTTTGGAGGGCCGGGTATCCTAAAACGGGACGGGAAAGGGTTTAGGGTTTGATTAGGCGGACTGCTACTGCGGATCCCCCTAATCAAACCCTAAACCCTTTCCCTTGCTTCTCATTCAAAGGCGGAAAGACAAAAAGACACCCTAGAGGGGCCGAGTGAACCCTTTTTAGGGGACCGGGTATCCTAAAATGGGACGGGAAAGGGTTTAGGGTTTGATTAGGCGGAACGCTACCGTGGATCCCCTTAATCAAACCCTAAACCCTTTCCCTTGCTTCTCATTCGAAGGCGGCAAGACAAAAGGACACCTTAGAAGGGCCGAGTGAACCCTTTTTTGGGGGGCCGGGTATCCTAAAACAGGTCGGGAAAGGGTTTAGGGTTTGATTAGGCGGACTGCTACCGCATATCCCCCTAATCAAACCCTAAACCCTTTCCCTTGCTTCTGATTTGAATGCGGCAAGACAAAAAGACACCCTAGAGTGGCCGAGTGAACCCATTTTTGGGGGGCCGGCTATCCTAAAACGGGACTGGAGAGGGTTTAGGGGTTGATTAAGCGGACTGCTACTGCAGATCCCCCTAATCAAACCCTAAACCCTTTCCCTTGCTTCTCATTTGAAGGCGGCAAGACAAAAAGACACCCTAGAGGGGCCGAGTGAACACTTTTTTGGGGGGCCGGGCATCCTAAAGCGGGACGGGAAAGGGTTTAGGGTTTTATTAGGCGGACCGCTACCGCGGATCCCCCTAATCGAACCCTAAACCCTTTCCCTTGCTTCTCATTCGAAAGCGGCAAGACAAAAAGACACCCAAGAGGGGCCGAGTGAACCCTTTTTGGGGGACCGGGTATCCTAAAACGGGACGGGAGAGGGTTTAGGGTTTGATTAAGCGGACTGCTCCCGGCAGATCCCCCTTATCAAACCCTAAACCCTTTCCCTTGCTTCTCATTTGAAGGCGGCAAGACAAAAAGACACCCTAGAGGGGCCGAGTGAACCCTTTTTTGGAGGGCCGGGTATCCTAAAACGGGACGGGAAAGGGTTTAGGGTTTGATTAGGCGGACCGCTACTGCGGATCCCCCTAATCAAACCCTAAACCCTTTCCCTTGCTTCTCATTCAAAGGCGGAAAGACAAAAAGACACCCTAGAGGGGCCGAGTGAACCCTTTTTAGGGGACCGGGTATCCTAAAACGGGACGGGAAAGGGTTTAGGGTTTGATTAGGCGGAACGCTACCGTGGATCCCCTTAATCAAACCCTAAACCCTTTCCCTTGCTTCTCATTCGAAGGCGGCAAGACAAAAGGACACCTTAGAGGGGCCGAGTGAACCCTTTTTTGGGGGGCCGGGTATCCTAAAACAGGTCGGGAAAGGGTTTAGGGTTTGATTAGGCGGACTGCTACCGCATATCCCCCTAATCAAACCCTAAACCCTTTCCCTTGCTTCTGATTTGAATGCGGCAAGACAAAAAGACACCCTAGAGTGGCCGAGTGAACCCTTTTTTGGGGCCGGCTATCCTAAAACGGGACTGGAGAGGGTTTAGGGGTTGATTAAGCGGATCAAGCTACCGCAGATCCCCTAATCAAACCCTAAACCCTTTCCCTTGCTTCTCATTTGAAGGCGGCAAGACAAAAAGACATCCTAGAGGGGCCGAGTGAACACTTTTTTGGG
The DNA here is from genome assembly GCF_048544455.1 of Silene latifolia. Lineage (NCBI taxonomy): Eukaryota > Viridiplantae > Streptophyta > Magnoliopsida > Caryophyllales > Caryophyllaceae > Silene > Silene latifolia. The sequence goes on from NC_133538.1 coordinate 358,837,052, forward strand.
GGGCCGGGCATCCTAAAGCGGGACGGGAAAGGGTTTAGGGTTTTATTAGGCGGACCGCTACCGCGGATCCCCCTAATCGAACCCTAAACCCTTTCCCTTACTTCTCATTCGAAAGCGGCAAGACAAAAAGACACCCAAGAGGGGCCGAGTGAACCCTTTTTGGGGGACCGGGTATCCTAAAACGGGACGGGAGAGGGTTTAGGGTTTGATTAAGCGGACTGCTCCTGCAGATCCCCCTTATCAAACCCTAAACCCTTTCCCTTGCTTCTCATTTGAAGGCGGCAAGACAAAAAGACACCCTAGAGGGGCCGAGTGAACCCTTTTTAGGGGACCGGGTATCCTAAAACGGGACGGTAAAGGGTTTAGGGTTTGATTAGGCGGAACGCTACCGTGGATCCTCTTAATCAAACCCTAAACCCTTTCCCTTGCTTCTCATTCGAAGGCGGCAAGACAAAAAGACACCCTAGAGGGTCCGAATGAACCCTTTTTTGGAGGGCCGGGTATCCTAAAACGGGACGGGAAAGGGTTTAGGGTTTGATTATGCGGACCGCTACTGCGGATCCCCCAAATCAAACCTTAAACCCTTTCCCTTGCTTCTCATTCGAAGGCGGCAAGACAAAAAGACACCCTAGATGGGCCGAGTGAACCTTATTTTGGAGGGCCGGGTATCTTAAAACGGGACGGGAAAGGGTTTAGGGTTTGATTAGGCGGAACGCTACCGTGGATCCCCTTAATCAAACCCTAAACCCTTTCGCTTGCTTCTCATTCGAAGGCGGCAAGACAAAAGGACACCTTAGAGGGGCCGAGTGAACCCTTTTTTGGGGGGCCGGGTATCCTAAAACAGGTCGGGAAAGGGTTTAGGGTTAGATTAGGCGGATCGCTACCGCATATCCCCTAATCAAACCCTAAACCCTTTCCTTGCTTCCCCGATTTGAATGCGGCAAGACAAAAAGACACCCTAGAGTGGCCGAGTGAACCCTTTTTTGGGGGCCGGCTATCCTAAAACGGGATCGGAGAGGGTTTAGGGGTTGATTAAGCGGATCTCCACGCAGATCCCCTAATCAAACCCTAAACCCTTTCCCTTGCTTCTCATTTGAAGGCGGCAAGACAAAAAGACATCCTAGAGGGGCCGAGTGAACACTTTTTTGGGGGGCCGGGCATCCTAAAGCGGGACGGGAAAGGGTTTAGGGTTTTACTAGGCGGACCGCTACCGCGGATCCCCCTAATCAAACCCTAAACCCTTTCCCTTGCTTCTGATTTGAATGCGGCAAGACAAAAAGACACCCTAGAATGGCCGAGTGAACCCTTTTTTGGGGGGCCGGCTATCCTAAAACGAGACTGGAGAGGGTTTAGGGGTTGATTAAGCGGACTGCTACTGCAGATCCCTCTAATTAAACCCTAAACCCTTTCCCTTGCTTCTCATTTGAAGGCGGCAAGACAAAAAGACACCCTAGAGGGGCCGAGTGAACACTTTTTTGGGGGCCGGCATCCTAAAGCGGGACGGGAAAGGGTTTAGGGTTTGATTAGGCGGACCGCTACCGCGGATCCCCCTAATCGAACCCTAAACCCTTTCCCTTGCTTCTCATTCGAAAGCGGCAAGACAAAAAGACAACCAAGAGGGGCCGAGTGAACCCTTTTTGGGGGACCAGGTATCCTAAAACGGGACGGGAGAGGGTTTAGGGTTTGATTAAGCGTCTGCTCCCGCAGATCCCCATAATCAAACCCTAAACCCTTTCCCTTGCTTCTCATTCGAAGGCGGCAAGACAAAAGACACCCTAGAGGGGCCGAGTGAATCCTTTATTGGGGGCCGGTATCCTAAAACGGGACGGGAAAGGGTTTAGGGTTTGATTAGGCGGACCGCTACCGCGGATCCCCTAATCAAACCCTAAACCCTTTCCCTTACTTCTCATTCGAAGGCGGCAAGACAAAAAGACACCCTAGAGGGGCCGAGTGAACCCTTTTTGGAGGGCCGGGTATCCTAAAACGGGACGGGAAAGGGTTTAGGGTTTGATTAGGCGGACCGCCACTGCGGATCCCCCTAATCAAACCCTAAACCCTTTCCCTTGCTTCTCATTCAAAGGCGGAAAGACAAAAAGACACCCTAGAGGGGCCGAGTGAACCCTTTTTTAGGGGACCGGGTATCCTAAAATGGGACGGGAAAGGGTTTAGGGTTTGATTAGGCGGAACGCTACCGTGGATCCCCTTAATCAAACCCTAAACCCTTTCCCTTGCTTCTCATTCGAAGGCGGCAAGACAAAAAGACAACCAAGAGAGGCCGAGTGAACCCTTTTTGGGGGGACTGGGTATCCTAAAACGGGACGGGAGAGGGTTTAGGGTTTGATTAAGCGTCGCTCCTCCCGCATCCCCATAATCAAACCCTAAACCCTTTCCTTTGCTTCTCATTCGAAGGCGGCAAGACAAAAAGACACCCTAGAGGGGCCGAGTGAATCCTTTATTGGGGGCCGAGTATCCTAAAACGGGACGGGAAAGGGATTAGGGTTTGATTAGGTGGACCGCTACCGCGGATCCCCCTAATCAAACCCTAAACCCTTTCCCTTACTTCTCATTCGAAGGCGGCAAGACAAAAAGACACCCTAGAGGGGCCGAGTGAACCCTTTTTTGGAGGGCCGGGTATCCTAAAACGGGACGGGAAAGGGTTTAGGGTTTGATTAGGCGGACCGCTACTGCGGATCCCCCTAATCAAACCCTAAACCCTTTCCCTTGCTTCTCATTCAAAGGCGGAAAGACAAAAAGACACCCTAGAGGGGCCGAGTGAACCCTTTTTAGGGGACCGGGTATCCTAAAATGGGACGGGAAAGGGTTTAGGGTTTGATTAGGCGGAACGCTACCGTGGATCCCCTTAATCAAACCCTAAACCCTTTCCCTTGCTTCTCATTCGAAGGCGGCAAGACAAAAGGACACCTTAGAAGGGCCGAGTGAACCCTTTTTGGGGGCGGGTATCCTAAAAATTCGGGAAAGGGTTTAGGGTTTGATTAGGCGGACCGCTACCGCAGATCCCCTAATCAAACCCTAAACCCTTTCCCTTGCTTCTGATTTGAATGCGGCAAGACAAAAAGACACCCTAGAGTGGCCGAGTGAACCCATTTTTGGGGGGCCGGCTATCCTAAAACGGGACTGGAGAGGGTTTAGGGGTTGATTAAGCGGACTGCTACTGCAGATCCCCCTAATCAAACCCTAAAACCTTTCCCTTGCTTCTCATTTGAAGGCGGCAAGACAAAAAGACACCCTAGAGGGGCCGAGTGAACACTTTTTTGGGGGGCCGGGCATCCTAAAGCGGGACGGGAAAGGGTTTAGGGTTTTATTAGGCGGACCGCTACCGCGGATCCCCCTAATCGAACCCTAAACCCTTTCCCTTGCTTCTCATTCGAAAGCGGCAAGACAAAAAGACACCCAAGAGGGGCCGAGTGAACCCTTTTTGGGGGGACTGGGTATCCTAAAACGGGACGGGAGAGGGTTTAGGGTTTGATTAAGCGGACTGCTCCTGCAGATCCCCCTTATCAAACCCTAAACCCTTTCCCTTGCTTCTCATTTGAAGGCGGCAAGACAAAAAGACACCCTAGAGGGGCCGAGTGAACCCTTTTTTGGGGGGCCGGGTATCCTAAAACGGGACGGGAAAGGGTTTAGGGTTTGATTAGGCGGACCGCTACTGCGGATCCCCCTAATCAAACCCTAAACCCTTTCCCTTGCTTCTCATTCAAAGGCGGAAAGACAAAAAGACACCCTAGAGGGGCCGAGTGAACCCTTTTTAGGGGACCGGGTATCCTAAAACGGGACGGGAAAGGGTTTAGGGTTTGATTAGGCGGAACGCTACCGTGGATCCCCTTAATCAAACCCTAAACCCTTTCCCTTGCTTCTCATTCGAAGGCGGCAAGACAAAAGGACACCTTAGAGGGGCCGAGTGAACCCTTTTTTGGGGGGCCGGGTATCCTAAAACAGGTCGGGAAAGGGTTTAGGGTTTGATTAGGCGGACTGCTACCGCATATCCCCCTAATCAAACCCTAAACCCTTTCCCTTGCTTCTGATTTGAATGCGGCAAGACAAAAAGACACCCTAGAGTGGCCGAGTGAACCCTTTTTGGGGGCCTATCTATCCTAAAACGGATCGAGAGGGTTTAGGGGTTGATTAAGATCGGCCACTGCAGATCCCCTAATCAAACCCTAAACCCTTTCCCTTGCTTCTCATTTGAAGGCGGCAAGACAAAAAGACATCCTAGAGGGGCCGAGTGAACACTTTTTTGGGGGGCCGGGCATCCTAAAGCGGGACGGGAAAGGGTTTAGGGTTTTATTAGGCGGACCGCTACCGCGGATCCCCCTAATCGAACCCTAAACCCTTTCCCTTACTTCTCATTCGAAAGCGGCAAGACAAAAAGACACCCAAGAGGGGCCGAGTGAACCCTTTTTGGGGGGACTGGGTATCCTAAAACGGGACGGGAGAGGGTTTAGGGTTTGATTAAGCGGATCGCTCTGCAGATCCCCTTATCAAACCCTAAACCCTTTCCCTTGCTTCTCATTTGAAGGCGGCAAGACAAAAAGACACCTAGAGGGGCCGAGTGAACCCTTTTAGGGGACCGGTATCCTAAAACGGGACGGTAAAGGGTTTAGGGTTTGATTAGGCGGAACGCTACCGTGGATCCCCTTAATCAAACCCTAAACCCTTTCCCTTGCTTCTCATTCGAAGGCGGCAAGACAAAAAGACACCCTAGAGGGTCCGAATGAACCCTTTTTTGGAGGGCCGGGTATCCTAAAACGGGACGGGAAAGGGTTTAGGGTTTGATTATGCGGACCGCCATCGCGGATCCCCAAATCAAACCTTAAACCCTTTCCCTTGCTTCTCATTCGAAGGCGGCAAGACAAAAAGACACCCTAGATGGGCCGAGTGAACCTTATTTTGGAGGGCCGGGTATTTTAAAACGGGACGGGAAAGGGTGTAGGGTTTGATTAGGCGGACTGCTACCGCATATCCCCCTAATCAAACCCTAAACCCTTTCCCTTGCTTCTGATTTGAAGGCGGCAAGACAAAAAGACACCCTAGAGGGCAGAGTGAACCCTTTTTTGGGGGGTCGGGTAACCTAAAACGGGACGGGAAAGGGTTTAAGGTTTGATTAGGCGGACTGCTACTGCAGATCCCCCTAATCAAACCCTAAACCCTTTCCCTTACTTCTCATTTGAAGGCGGCAAGATAAAAAGACACCCTAGAGGGGCCGAGTGAACCCTTTTTTGGGGGGGCCGGGTATCCTAAAACGGGACAGGAAAGGGTTTTGGGTTTGATTAGGCGGACCGCTACCGCGGATTCCCCTAATTAAACCCTAAACCCTTTCCCTTGCTTCTCATTCGAAAGCGCCAAGACAAAAAGACACCCTAGAGGGGCCGAGTGAACCCTTTCTTGGGGGACCGGGTATCCTAAAACGGAACGGGAAAGGGGTTCAGGGTTTGATTAGGCGGACCGCTACCGCGGATCCGGCTAATCCAACCCTAAACCCTTTCCCTTGATTCTCATTCGAAAGCGGCAAGACAAAAAGACACCCTAGAGGGGCCAAGTGAACCCTTTTTTGGGGGGCCGGGTATCCTAAAACAGAACAGGAAACGGTTTAGGGTTTGATTAGGCGGACTCACATCTTGCAGATCCCCATAATCAAACCCTAAACCCTTTCCTTGCTTCTCATTCGAAGGCGGCAAGACAAAAAGACACCCTAGAGGGGCCGAGTGAATCCTTTATTGGGGGCCGGGTATCCTAAAACGGGACGGGAAAGGGATTAGGGTTTGATTAGGTGGACCGCTACCGCGGATCCCCCTAATCAAACCCTAAACCCTTTCCCTTGCTTCTCATTCGAAGGCGGCAAGACAAAAAGACACCCTAGAGGGGCCGAGTGAACCCTTTCTAGGGGGACCGGGTATCCTAAAACGGGACGGGAAAGGGATTAGGGTTTGATTAGGTGGACCGCTACCGCGGATCCCCCTAATCAAACCCTAAACCCTTTCCCTTGCTTCTCATTCGAAGGCGGCAAGACAAAAAGTCAACCTAGAGGGGCCGAATGAACCCTTTTTTGGAGGGCCCGGTATCCTAAAACGGGACGGGAAAGGGTTTAGGTTTTGATTAGGCGGACTGCTACTGCGGATCCCCCTAATCAAACCTTAAAACCGTTCCCTTGCATCTCATTCGAAGGCGGCAAGACAAAAAGACACCCGAGAAAACCCTATTTTGGAGGGTCGGTTATCTTAAAACGGGACGGGAAAGGGTGTAGGGTTTTATTAGGCGGACCGCTACCGCAGATCCCCCTAATCAAACCCTAAAACCTTTCCCTTGCTTCTAATTTGAAGGCGGCAAGTCAAGAAGACATCCTAGAGGGCCGAGTGAACCCTTTTTTGGAGGGCCGGGTAACCTAAAACGGGACGGGAAAGGGTTTAAGGTTTGATTAGGCGGACTGCTACTGCAGATCCCCCTAATCAAACCCTAATCCCTTTCCCTTGCTTCTCATTTGAAGCCGGCAAGATAAAAAGACACCCTAGAGGGGCCGAGTGAACCCTTTTTAGGGGACCGGGTATCCTAAAACGGGACGGGAAAGGGTTTAAGGTTTGATTAGGCGGATCACACTCGGAGATCCCCTAATCAAACCCTAAACCCTTTCCCTTGCTTCCGATTTGAATGCGGCAAGACAAAAAAGACACCCTAGAGTGGCCGAGTGAACCCTTTTTTGGGGGCCGGCTATCCTAAAACGGGATCGGAGAGGGTTTAGGGGTTGATTAAGCGGATCGCTCTGCAGATCCCCTAATCAAACCCTAAACCCTTTTCCTTGCTTCTCATTTGAAGGCGGCAAGACAAAAAGACATCCTAGAGGGGCCGAGTGAACACTTTTTTGGGGGCCGGCATCCTAAAACGGGACGGGAAAGGGTTTAGGGTTTGACTAGGCGGACCGCTACCGCGGATCCCCTAATCAAACCCTAAACCCTTTCCCTCGCTTCGATTTGAATGCGGCAAGACAAAAAGACACCCTAGAATGGCCGAGTGAACCCTTTTTTGGGGGCCGCTATCCTAAAACGGGACTAGAGAGGGTTTAGGGGTTGATTAAGCGGATCGCTACTCTGCAGATCCCTCTAATTAAACCCTAAACCCTTTCCTTGCTTCTCATTTGAAGGCGGCAAGACAAAAAGACACCCTAGAGGGGCCGAGTGAACACTTTTTTGGGGGGCCGGGCATCCTAAAGCGGGACGGGAAAGGGTTTAGGGTTTGATTAGGCGGACCGCTACCGCGGATCCCCCTAATCGAACCCTAAACCCTTTCCCTTGCTTCTCATTCGAAAGCGGCAAGACAAAAAGACAACCAAGAGGGGCCGAGTGAACCCTTTTTGGGGGGACTGGGTATCCTAAAACGGGACGGGAGAGGGTTTAGGGTTTGATTAAGCGTCGCTCCGCAGATCCCCATAATCAAACCCTAAACCCTTTCCCTTGCTTCTCATTCGAAGGCGGCAAGACAAAAAGACACCCTAGAGGGGCCGAGTGAATCCTTTATTGGGGGCCGGGTATCCTAAAACGGGACGGGAAAGGGATTAGGGTTTGATTAGGTGGACCGCTACCGCGGATCCCCCTAATCAAACCCTAAACCCTTTCCCTTACTTCTCATTCGAAGGCGGCAAGACAAAAAGACACCCTAGAGGGGCCGAGTGAACCCTTTTTTGGAGGGCCGGGTATCCTAAAACGGGACGGGAAAGGGTTTAGGGTTTGATTAGGCGGACCGCTACTGCGGATCCCCCTAATCAAACCCTAAACCCTTTCCCTTGCTTCTCATTCAAAGGCGGAAAGACAAAAAGACACCCTAGAGGGGCCGAGTGAACCCTTTTTAGGGGACCGGGTATCCTAAAATGGGACGGGAAAGGGTTTAGGGTTTGATTAGGCGGAACGCTACCGTGGATCCCCTTAATCAAACCCTAAACCCTTTCCCTTGCTTCTCATTCGAAGGCGGCAAGACAAAAGGACACCTTAGAAGGGCCGAGTGAACCCTTTTTTGGGGGGCCGGGTATCCTAAAACAGGTCGGGAAAGGGTTTAGGGTTTGATTAGGCGGACTGCTACCGCATATCCCCCTAATCAAACCCTAAACCCTTTCCCTTGCTTCTGATTTGAATGCGGCAAGACAAAAAGACACCCTAGAGTGGCCGAGTGAACCCTTTTTGGGGGCGGCTATCCTAAAACGGATCGAGAGGGTTTAGGGGTTGATTAAGCGGACTCTACGCAGATCCCCCTAATCAAACCCTAAACCCTTTCCCTTGCTTCTCATTTGAAGGCGGCAAGACAAAAAGACACCCTAGAGGGGCCGAGTGAACACTTTTTTGGGGGGCCGGGCATCCTAAAGCGGGACGGGAAAGGGTTTAGGGTTTTATTAGGCGGACCGCTACCGCGGATCCCCCTAATCGAACCCTAAACCCTTTCCCTTGCTTCTCATTCGAAAGCGGCAAGACAAAAAGACACCCAAGAGGGGCCGAGTGAACCCTTTTTGGGGGGACTGGGTATCCTAAAACGGGACGGGAGAGGGTTTAGGGTTTGATTAAGCGGACTGCTCCTGCAGATCCCCATAATCAAACCCTAAACCCTTTCCCTTGCTTCTCATTCGAAGGCGGCAAGACAAAAAGACACCCTAGAGGGGCCGAGTGAATCCTTTATTGGGGGTCGGGTATCCTAAAACGGGACGGGAAAGGGATTAGGGTTTGATTAGGTGGACCGCTACCGCGGATCTCCCTAATCAAACCCTAAACCCTTTCCCTTACTTCTCATTCGAAGGCGGCAAGACAAAAAGACACCCTAGAGGGGCCGAGTGAACCCTTTTTTGGAGGGCCGGGTATCCTAAAACGTGACGGGAAAGGGTTTAGGGTTTGATTAGGCGGACCGCTACTGCGGATCCCCCTAATCAAACCCTAAACCCTTTCCCTTGCTTCTCATTCAAAGGCGGAAAGACAAAAAGACACCCTAGAGGGGCCGAGTGAACCCTTTTTAGGAGACCGGGTATCCTAAAACGGGACGGGAAAGGGTTTAGGGTTTGATTAGGCGGAACGCTACCATGGATCCCCTTAATCAAACCCTAAACCCTTTCCCTTGCTTCTCATTCGAAGGCGGCAAGACAAAAGGACACCTTAGAGGGGCCGAGTGAACCCTTTTTTGGGGGGCCGGGTATCCTTAAACAGGTCGGGAAAGGGTTTAGGGTTTGATTAGGCGGACTGCTACCGCATATCCCCCTAATCAAACCCTAAACCCTTTCCCTTGCTTCTGATTTGAATACGGCAAGACAAAAAGACACCCTAGAGTGGCCGAGTGAACCCTTTTTTGGGGGGCCGGCCATCCTAAAACGGGACTGGTGAGGGTTTAGGGGTTGATTAAGCGGACTCACATCGCAGATCCCCTAATCAAACCCTAAACCCTTTCCCTTGCTTCTCATTTGAAGGCGGCAAGACAAAAAGACACCCTAGAGGGGCCGAGTGAACACTTTTTTGGGGGGCCGGGCATCCTAAAGCGGGACGGGAAAGGGTTTAGGGTTTTATTAGGCGGACCGCTACCGCGGATCCCCCTAATCGAACCCTAAACCCTTAACCTTGCTTCTCATTCGAAAGCGGCAAGACAAAAAGACACCCAAGAGAGGCCGAGTGAACCCTTTTTGGGGGGACTGGGTATCCTAAAACGGGACGGGAGAAGGTTTAGGGTTTGATTAAGCGGACTGCTCCTGCAGATCCCCCTTATCAAACCCTAAACCCTTTCCCTTGCTTCTCATTTGAAGGCGGCAAGACAAAAAGACACCCTAGAGCGGCCGAGTGAACCCTTTTTAGGGGACCGGGTATCCTAAAACGGGACGGTAAAGGGTTTAGGGTTTGATTAGGCGGAACGCTACCGTGGATCCCCTTAATCAAACCCTAAACCCTTTCCCTTGCTTCTCATTCGAAGGCGGTAAGACAAAAAGACACCCTAGAGTGTCCGAATGAACCCTTTTTTGGAGGGCCGGGTATCCTAAAACGGGACGGGAAAGGGTTTAGGGTTTGATTATGCGGACCGCTACTGCGGATCCCCCAAATCAAACCTTAAACCCTTTCCCTTGCTTCTCATTCGAAGGCGGCAAGACAAAAAGACACCCTAGATGGGCCGAGTGAACCCTATTTTGGAGGGCCGGGTATCTTAAAACGGGACGGGAAAGGGTGTAGGGTTTGATTAGGCGGACTGCTACCGCATATCCCCCTAATCAAACCCTAAACCCTTTCCCTTGCTTCTGATTTGAAGGCGGCAAGACAAAAAGACACCCTAGAGGGCAGAGTGAACCCTTTTTTGGGGGGCCGGGTAACCTAAAACGGGACGGGAAAGGGTTTAAGGTTTGATTAGGCGGACTGCTACTGCAGACCCCCCTAATCAAACCCTAAACCCTTTCCCTTACTTCTCATTTGAAGGCGGCAAGATAAAAAGACACCCTAGAGGGGCCGAGTGAACCCTTTTTTGGGGGGCCGGGTATCCTAAAACGGGACAGGAAAGGGTTTTGGGTTTGATTAGGCGGACCGCTACCGCGGATTCCCCTAATTAAACCCTAAACCCTTTCCCTTGCTTCTCATTCGAAAGCGCCAAGACAAAAAGACACCCTAGAGGGGCCGAGTGAACCCTTTCTGGGGGGACCGGGTATCCTAAAACGGAACGGGAAAGGGGTTCAGGGTTTGATTAGGCGGACCGCTACCGCGGATCCGGCTAATCCAACCCTAAACCCTTTCCCTTGATTCTCATTCGAAGGCGACAAGACAAAAAGACACCCTAGAGGGGCCAAGTGAACCCTTTTTTGGGGGGCCGGGTATCCTAAAACAGAACGGGAAACGGTTTAGGGTTTGATTAGGCGCACTGCTACTGCAGATCCCCATAATCAAACCCTAAACCCTTTCCCTTGCTTCTCATTCGAAGGCGGCAAGACAAAAAGACACCCTAGAGGGGCCGAGTGAATCCTTTATTGGGGGCCGGGTATCCTAAAACGGGACGGGAAAGGGATTAGGGTTTGATTAGGTGGACCGCTACCGCGGATCCCCCTAATCAAACCCTAAACCCTTTCCCTTGCTTCTCATTCGAAGGCGGCAAGACAAAAAGACACCCTAGAGGGGCCGAGTGAACCCTTTCTAGGGGGACCGGGTATCCTAAAACGGGACGGGAAAGGGATTAGGGTTTGATTAGGTGGACCACTACCGCGGATCCCCCTAATCAAACCCTAAACCCTTTCCCTTGCTTCTCATTCGAAGGCCGCAAGACAAAAAGTCACCCTAGAGGGGCCGAATGAACCCTTTTTTGGAGGGCCGGGTATCCTAAAACGGGACGGGAAAGGGTTTAGGTTTTGATTAGGCGGACCGCTACTGCGGATCCCCCTAATCAAACCTTAAAACCGTTCCCTTGCATCTCATTCGAAGGCGGCAAGACAAAAAGACACCCTAGAGGGGCCGAGTGAACCCTATTTTGGAGGGTCGGTTATCTTAAAACGAGACGAGAAAGGGTGTAGGGTTTTATTAGGCGGACCGCTACCGCAGATCCCCCTAATCAAACCCTAAAACCTTTCCCTTGCTTCTAATTTGAAGGCGGCAAGACAAAAAGACATCCTACAGGGCCGAGTGAACCCTTTTTTGGAGGGCCGGGTAACCAAAAACGGGACGGGAAAGGGTTTATGGTTTGATTAGGCGGATCGCTCTCGCAGATCCCTAATCAAACCCTAAACCCTTTCCCTTGCTTCTCATTTGAAGCCGGCAAGATAAAAAGGCACCCTAGAGGGGCCGAGTGAACCCTTTTTAGGGGACCGGGTATCCTAAAACGGGACGGGAAAGGGTTTAAGGTTTGATTAGGCGGACTGCTACTGGAGATCCCCCTAATCAAACCCTAAACCCTTTCCCTTGCTTCTCATTCGAAGGCGGCAAGACAAAAAGTCACCCTAGAGGGTCGAATGAACCCTTTTTTGGAGGGCCGGGTATCCTAAAACAGGACGGGAAAGGGTTTAGGTTTTGATTAGGCGGATCGCTACTGCGGATCCCCCTAATCAAACCTTAAAACCGTTCCCTTGCATCTCATTCGAAGGCGGCAAGACAAAAAGACACCCTAGAGGGGCCGAGTGAACCCTATTTTGGAGGGTCGGTTATCTTAAAACGGGACGGGAAAGGGTGTAGGGTTTTATTAGGCGGACCGCTACCGCAGATCCCCCTAATCAAACCCTAAAACCTTTCCCTTGCTTCTAATTTGAAGGCGGCAAGACAAAAAGACATCCTAGAGGGCCGAGTGAACCCTTTTTTGGAGGGCCGGGTAACCTAAAACGGGACGGGAAAGGGTATAAGGTTTGATTAGGCGGACTGCTACTGCAGATCCCCCTAATCAAACCCTAAACCCTTTCCCTTGCTTCTCATTTGAAGCCGGCAAGATAAAAAGACACCCTAGAGGGGCCGAGTGAACCCTTTTTAGGGGACCGGGTATCCTAAAACGGGACGGGAAAGGTTTTAGGGTTTGATTAGGTGGACCGCTACCGCGGATCCCCCTAATCACACCCTAAAACCTTTCCCTTGCTTCCCATTCGAAAGCGGCAAGACAAAAAGACACCCTAGAGGGGCCGATTGAACCCTTTTTGGGGGGACCGGGTATCCTAAAATGGTACGGGAAAGGGGTTCAGGGTTTGATTAGGCGGACCGCTACCACGGATCTGGCTAATCCAACCTTAAACCCTTTCCCTTGCTTCTCATTCGAAGGCGGCAAGACAAAAAGACACCCTAGAGGGGCCGAGTGAACCCTTTTTTGGGGGGCCGGGTATCCTAAAATAGGACGGGAAAGGGTTTAGGGTTTGATTTGGCGGACTGCTACTGCAGATCCCCTAATCAAACCCTAAACCCTTTCCCTTGCTTCTGATTTGAAGGCGGCAAGACAAAAAGACACCCTAGAGTGGCCGAGTGAACCCTTTTTTGGGGGGCCGGCTATCCTAAAACGAGACGGGAGAGGGTTTAGGGGTTGATTAAGCGGACTGCTACTGCAGATCCCCCTAATCAAACCCTAAACCCTTTCCCTTGCTTCTCATTTGAAGCCGGCAAGATAAAAAGACACCCTAGAGGGGCCGAGTGAACCCTTTTTAGGGGACCGGGTATCCTAAAACGGGACGGGAAAGGGTTTAGGGTTTGATTAGGTGGACCGCTACCGCGGATCCCCCTAATCAAACCCTAAAACCTTTCCCTTGCTTCCCATTCGAAAGCGGCAAGACAAAAAGACACCCTAGAGGGGCCGATTGAACCCTTTTTGGGGGGACCGGGTATCCTAAAACGGTACGGGAAAGGGGTTCAGGGTTTGATTAGGCGGACCGCTACCACGGATCTGGCTAATCCAACCTTAAACCCTTTCCCTTGCTTCTCATTCGAAGGCGGCAAGACAAAAAGACACCCTAGAGGGGCCGAGTGAACCCTTTTTTGGGGGGCCGGGTATCCTAAAATAGGACGGGAAAGGGTTTAGGGTTTGATTTGGCGGACTGCTACTGCAGATCCCCTAATCAAACCCTAAACCCTTTCCCTTGCTTCTGATTTGAAGGCGGCAAGACAAAAAGACACCCTAGAGTGGCCGAGTGAACCCTTTTTTGGGTGGCCGGCTATCCTAAAACGAGACGGGAGAGGGTTTAGGGGTTGATTAAGAGGACTGCTACTGCAGATCCCCCTAATCAAACCCTAATCCCTTTCCCTTGCTTCTCATTTAAAGGCGGCAAGACAAAAAGACACCCTAAAGGGGCCGAGTGAACCCTTTTTTTGGGGGGACTGGGTATCCTAAAACGGGACGGGAGAGGGTTTAGGGTTTGATTAAGCGGACTGCTCCTGCAGATCCCCATAATCAAACCCTAAACCCTTTCCCTTGCTTCTCATTCGAAGGCGGCAAGACAAAAAGACACCCTAGAGGGGCCGAGTGAATCCTTTATTGGGGGCCGGGTATCCTAAAACGGGACGGGAAAGGGATTAGGCTTTGATTAGGTGGACCGCTACCGCGGATCCCCCTAATCAAACCCTAAACCCTTTCCCTTGCTTCTCATTCGAAGGCGGCAAGACAAAAAGACACCCTAGAGGGGCCGAGTGAACCCTTTCTAGGGGGACCGGGTATCCTAAAACGGGACGGGAAAGGGATTAGGGTTTGATTAGGTGGACCACTACCGCGGATCCCCCTAATCAAACCCTAAACCCTTTCCCTTGCTTCTCATTCGAAGGCCGCAAGACAAAAAGTCACCCTAGAGGGGCCGAATGAACCCTTTTTTGGGAGGGCGGGTATCCTAAAACGGGACGGGAAAGGGTTTAGGTTTTGATTAGGCGGACCGCTATCATGGATCCCCTAATCAAACCTTAAAACCGTTCCCTTGCATCTCATTCGAAGGCGGCAAGACAAAAAGACACCCTAGAGGGGCCGAGTGAACCCTATTTTGGAGGGTCGGTTATCTTAAAACGAGACGAGAAAGGGTGTAGGGTTTTATTAGGCGGACCGCTACCGCAGATCCCCCTAATCAAACCCTAAAACCTTTCCCTTGCTTCTAATTTGAAGGCGGCAAGACAAAAAGACATCCTACAGGGCCGAGTGAACCCTTTTTTGGAGGGCCGGGTAACCAAAAACGGGACGGGAAAGGGTTTATGGTTTGATTAGGCGGACTGCTACTGCAGATCCCCCTAATCAAACCCTAAACCCTTTCCCTTGCTTCTCATTTGAAGCCGGCAAGATAAAAAGGCACCCTAGAGGGGCCGAGTGAACCCTTTTTAGGGGACCGGGTATCCTAAAACGGGACGGGAAAGGGTTTAAGGTTTGATTAGGCGGACTGCTACTGGAGATCCCCCTAATCAAACCCTAAACCCTTTCCCTTGCTTCTCATTCGAAGGCGGCAAGACAAAAAGTCACCCTAGAGGGTCGAATGAACCCTTTTTTGGAGGGCCGGGTATCCTAAAACAGGACGGGAAAGGGTTTAGGTTTTGATTAGGCGGATCGCTACTGCGGATCCCCCTAATCAAACCTTAAAACCGTTCCCTTGCATCTCATTCGAAGGCGGCAAGACAAAAAGACACCCTAGAGGGGCCGAGTGAACCCTATTTTGGAGGGTCGGTTATCTTAAAACGGGACGGGAAAGGGTGTAGGGTTTTATTAGGCGGACCGCTACCGCAGATCCCCCTAATCAAACCCTAAAACCTTTCCCTTGCTTCTAATTTGAAGGCGGCAAGACAAAAAGACATCCTAGAGGGCCGAGTGAACCCTTTTTGGAGGGCGGGTAACCTAAAACGGGACGGGAAAGGGTATAAGGTTTGATTAGGCGGATCACTCTGCATCCCCTAATCAAACCCTAAACCCTTTCCCTTGATTCTCATTTGAAGCCGGCAAGATAAAAAGACACCCTAGAGGGGCCGAGTGAACCCTTTTTAGGGGACCGGGTATCCTAAAACGGGACGGGAAAGGTTTTAGGGTTTGATTAGGTGGACCGCTACCGCGGATCCCCTAATCACACCCTAAAACCTTTCCTCGCTTCCCATTCGAAAGCGGCAAGACAAAAAGACACCCTAGAGGGGCCGATTGAACCCTTTTTGGGGGGACCGGGTATCCTAAAATGGTACGGGAAAGGGGTTCAGGGTTTGATTAGGCGGACCGCTACCACGGATCTGGCTAATCCAACCTTAAACCCTTTCCCTTGCTTCTCATTCGAAGGCGGCAAGACAAAAAGACACCCTAGAGGGGCCGAGTGAACCCTTTTTTGGGGGGCCGGGTATCCTAAAATAGGACGGGAAAGGGTTTAGGGTTTGATTTGGCGGACTGCTACTGTAGATCCCCTAATCAAACCCTAAACCCTTTCCCTTGCTTCTGATTTAAATGCGGCAAGACAAAAAGACACCCTAAAGGGGCCGAGTGAACCCTTTTTTTGGGGGGACCGGGTATCCTAAAACGGGACGGGAGAGGGTTTAGGGTTTGATTAAGCGGACTGCTCTGCGATCCCCATAATCAAACCCTAAACCCTTTCCCTTGCTTCTCATTCGAAGGCGGCAAGACAAAAAGACACCCTAGAGGGGCCGAGTGAATCCTTTATTGGGGGCCGGGTATCCTAAACGGGACGGGAAAGGGTTTAGGGTTTGATTAGGCGGACCGCTACCGCGGATCCCCTAATCAAACCCTAAACCCTTTCCCTTACTTCTCATTCGAAGGCGGCAAGACAAAAAGACACCCTAGAGGGGCCGAGTGAACCCTTTTTTGGGAGGGCGGGTATCCTAAAACGGGACGGGAAAGGGTTTAGGGTTTGATTAGGCGGACCGCTCTGCGGATCCCCTAATCAAACCTAAACCCTTTCCTCGCTTCTCATTCAAAGGCGGAAAGACAAAAAGACACCCTAGAGGGGCCGAGTGAACCCTTTTTAGGGGACCGGGTATCCTAAAACGGGACGGGAAAGGGTTTAGGGTTTGATTAGGCGGAACGCTACCGTGGATCCCCTTAATCAAACCCTAAACCCTTTCCCTTGCTTCTCATTCGAAGGCGGCAAGACAAAAGGACACCTTAGAGGGGCCGAGTGAACCCTTTTTGGGGGCGGGTATCCTAAAACAATCGGGAAAGGGTTTAGGATTTGATTAGGCAGACCGCTACCGCATATCCCCTAATCAAACCCTAAACCCTTTCCCCTCGCTTCTGAATTGAGTGCGGCAAGACAAAAAGACACCCTAGAGTGGCCGAGTGAACCCTTTTTTGGGGCCGGCTATCCTAAAACGGGACTGGAGAGGGTTTAGGGGTTGATTAAGCGGACTGCTACTGCAGATCCCCCTAATCAAACCCTAAACCCTTTCCCTTGCTTCTCATTTGAAGGCGGCAAGACAAAAAGACATCCTAGAGGGGCCGAGTGAACACTTTTTTGGGGGGCCGGGCATCCTAAAGCGGGACGGGAAAGGGTTTAGGGTTTTATTAGGCGGACCGCTACCGCGGATCCCCCTAATCGAACCCTAAACCCTTTCCCTTGCTTCTCATTCGAAAGCGGCAAGACAAAAAGACACCCAAGAGGGGCCGAGTGAACCCTTTTTGGGGGACTGGTATCCTAAAGCGGGACGGGAGAGGGTTTAGGGTTTGATTAAGCGGACTGCTCCTGCAGATCCCCCTTATAAAACCCTAAACCCTTTCCCTTGCTTCTCATTTGAAGGCGGCAAGACAAAAAGACACCCTAGAGGGGCCGAGTGAACCCTTTTTAGGGGACCGGGTATCCTAAAACGGGACGGTAAAGGGTTTAGGGTTTGATTAGGCGGAACGCTACCGTGGATCCCCTTAATCAAACCCTAAACCCTTTCCCTTGCTTCTCATTCGAAGGCGGCAAGACAAAAAGACACCCTAGAGGGTCCGAATGAACCCTTTTTTGGAGGGCCGGGTATCCTAAAACGGGACGGGAAAGGGTTTAGGGTTTGATTATGCGGACCGCTACTGCGGATCCCCCAAATCAAACCTTAAACCCTTTCCCTTGCTTCTCATTCGAAGGCGGCAAGACAAAAAGACACCCTAGATGGGCCGAGTGAACCCTATTTTGGAGGGCCGGGTATCTTAAAATTTTACGGGAAAGGGTTTAGGGTTTGATTAGGCGGATCGCTACCGCAGATCCCCCTAATCAAACCCTAAACCCTTTCCCTTGCTTCGCATTTGAAGGCGGCAAGACAAAAAGACACCCTAGAGGGTACGAGTGAACCCTTTTTTGGGGGGTCGGGTAACCTAAAACGGGACGGGAAAGGGTTTAAGGTTTGATTAGGCGGACTGCTACTGCAGATCCCCCTAATCAAACCCTAAACCCTTTCCCTTACTTCTCATTTGAAGGCGGCAAGATAAAAAGACACCCTAGAGGGGCCGAGTGAACCCTTTTTTGGGGGGCCGGGTATCCTAAAACGGGACAGGAAAGGGTTTTGGGTTTGATTAGGCGGACCGCTACCGCGGATTCCCCTAATTAAACCCTAAACCCTTTCCCTTGCTTCTCATTCGAAAGCGCCAAGACAAAAAGACACCCCAGAGGGGCCGAGTGAACCCTTTCTGGGGGGACCGGGTATCCTAAAACGGAACGGGAAAGGGGTTCAGGGTTTGATTAGGCGGACCGCTACCGCGGATCCGGCTAATCCAACCCTAAACCCTTTCCCTTGATTCTCATTCGAAGGCGGCAAGACAAAAGGACACCCTAGAGGGGCCAAGTGAACCCTTTTTTGGGGGGCCGGGTATTCTAAAACAGAACGGGAAACGGTTTAGGGTTTGATTAGGCGGACTGCTACTTCAGATCCCTATAATCAAACCCTAAACCCTTTCCCTTGCTTCTCATTCGAAGGCGGCAAGACAAAAAGACACCCTAGAGGGGCCGAGTGAATCCTTTATTGGGGGCCGGGTATCCTAAAACGGGACGGGAAAGGGATTAGGGTTTGATTAGGTGGACCGCTACCGCGGATCCCCCTAATCAAACCCTAAACCCTTTCCCTTGCTTCTCATTCGAAGGCGGCAAGACAAAAAGACACCCTAGAGGGGCCGAGTGAACCCTTTCTAGGGGGACCGGGTATCCTAAAACGGGACGGGAAAGGGATTAGGGTTTGATTAGGTGGACCGCTACCGCGGATCTCCCTAATCAAACCCTAAACCCTTTCCCTTACTTCTCATTCGGAGGCGGCAAGACAAAAAGACACCCTAGAGGGGCCGAGTGAACCCTTTTTTGGAGGGCCGGGTATCCTAAAACGTGACGGGAAAGGGTTTAGGGTTTGATTAGGCGGACCGCCACGGATCCCCTAATCAAACCCTAAACCCTTTCCCCTCGCTTCTCATTCAAAGGCGGAAAGACAAAAAGACACCCTAGAGGGGCCGAGTGAACCCTTTTTAGGAGACCGGGTATCCTAAAACGGGACGGGAAAGGGTTTAGGGTTTGATTAGGCGGAACGCTACCATGGATCCCCTTAATCAAACCCTAAACCCTTTCCCTTGCTTCTCATTCGAAGGCGGCAAGACAAAAGGACACCTTAGAGGGGCCGAGTGAACCCTTTTTTGGGGGGCCGGGTATCCTAAAACAGGTCGGGAAAGGGTTTAGGGTTTGATTAGGCGGATCGCTACCGCATCCCCCTAATCAAACCCTAAACCCTTTCCTCGCTTCCGATTTGAAGGCGGCAAGACAAAAAGACACCCTAGAGTGGCCGAGTGAACCCTTTTTTGGGGGCCGCTATCCTAAAACGAGACGGGAGAGGGTTTAGGGGTTGATTAAGCGGACTGCTCTGCATCCCCCTAATCAAACCCTAAACCCTTTCCCTTGCTTCTCATTTAAAGCCGGCAAGATAAAAAGACACCTAGATGGGCCGAGTGAACCCTTTTTAGGTACCGGGGTATCCTAAAACGGGACGGGAAAGGGTTTAGGGTTTGATTAGGTGGACCGCTACCGCGGATCCCCCTAATCAAACCCTAAAACCTTTCCTCGCTTCCCATTCGAAAGCGGCAAGACAAAAAGACACCCTAGAGGGGCCGATTGAACCCTTTTTGGGGGGACCGGGTATCCTAAAACGGTGCGGGAAAGGGGTTCGGGGTTTGATTAGGCGGACCGCTACCACGGATCCGCTAATCCAACCTTAAACCCTTTCCCTTGCTTCTCATTCAAGGCAAAGAAGACAAAAAGACACCCTAGAGGGGCCGAGTGAACCCTTTTTTGGGGGGCCGGGTATCCTAAAATAGGACGGGAAAGGGTTTAGGGTTTGATTTGGCGGATCACTCTGCAGATCCCCTAATCAAACCCTAAACCCTTTCCCTTGCTTCTGATTTGAAGGCGGCAAGACAAAAAGACACCCTAGGGTGGCCGAGTGAACCCTTTTTTGGGGGGCCGGCTATCCTAAAACGAGACGGGAGAGGGTTTAGGGGTTGATTAAGCGGACTGCTACTGCAGATCCCCCTAATCAAACCCTAAACCCTTTCCCTTGCTTCTCATTCGAAAGCGGCAAGACAAAAAGACACCCAAGAGGGGCCGAGTGAACCCTTTTGGGAGTACTGGGTATCCTAAAACAGGTAAGCGGACTGCTCCTGCAGATCCCCCTAATCAAACCCTAAACCCTTTCCCTTGCTTCTCATTTGAAGGCGGCAAGACAAAAAGACACCCTAGAGGGGCCGAGTGAACCCTTTATTAGGGGCCGGGTATCCTAAAACGGGACGGGAAAGGGATTAGGGTTTGATTAGGTGGACCGCTACCGCGGATCCCCCTAATCAAACCCTAAACCCTTTCCTTTGCTTCTCAATCAAAGGCGGCAAGACAAAAAGACACCCTAGAGGGGCCGAGTGAACCCTTTTTTGGAGGGTCGGGTATCCTAAAACGGGACGGGAAAGGGTTTAGGGTTTGATTAGGCGGACCGCTACTGTGGATCTCCCTAATCAAACCCTAAACCCTTTCCCTTGCTTCTCATTCGAAGGCGGCAAGACAAAGAGACACCCTAGAGAGCCGAGTGAACCCTTTTTTGGGGGGCCGGGTAACCTAAAACGGGACGGGAAAGGGTTTAAGGTTTGATTAGGCGGACTGCTACTGCAGATCCCCCTAATCAAACCCTAAACCCTTTCCCTTGCTTCTCATTTGAAGGCGGAAAGATAAAAAGACACCCTAGAGGGGCCGAGTGAACCCTTTTTAGAGGACCGGGTATCCTAAAACGGGACGGGAAAGGGTTTAGGGTTTGATTAGGTGGACCGCTACCGTGGATCCCTCTAATCTAACCCTAAACCCTTTCCCTTGCTTCTCATTCGAAAGCGGCAAGACAAAAAGACACCCTAGAGGGGCCGAGTGAACCCTTTTTGGGGGGACCGGGTTTCCTAAAA
Source organism: Silene latifolia (assembly GCF_048544455.1). Taxonomy (NCBI): domain Eukaryota; kingdom Viridiplantae; phylum Streptophyta; class Magnoliopsida; order Caryophyllales; family Caryophyllaceae; genus Silene; species Silene latifolia. The sequence continues at coordinate 358,857,869 of NC_133538.1, forward strand.
CGGTACGGGAACGGGGTTCAGGGTTTGATTAGGCGGACCGCTACCGCGGATCTGGCTAATACAACCCTAAACCCTTTCCCTTGCTTCTCATTCGAAGGCGGCAAGACAAAAAGACACCCTAGAGGGGCCGAGTGAACCCTTTATTGGGGGCCGGGTATCCTAAAACGGGACGGGAAAGGGATTAGGGTTTGATTAGGTGGACCGCTACCGCGGATCCCCCTAATCAAACCCAAAACCCTTTCCCTTGCTTCTCAATCGAAGGCGGCAAGACAAAAAGACACCCTAGAGGGGCCGAGTGAACCCTTTTTTGGAGGGCCGGGTATCCTAAAACGGGACGGGAAAGGGTTTAGGGTTTGATTAGGCGGACCGCTACTGTGGATCCCCCTAATAAAACCCTAAACCCTTTCCCTTGCTTCTCATTCGAAGGCGGCAAGACAAAAAGACACCCTAGAGGGGCCGAGTGAACCCTTTTTTGGGGGGCCGGGTATCTTAAAACGGGACGGGAAAGGGATTAGGGTTTGATTAGGTGGACCGCTACCGCGGATCCCCCTAATCAAACCCTAAACCCTTTCCTTTGCTTCTCATTCGAAGGCGGCAAGACAAAAAGTCACCCTAGAGGGGCCGAATGAACCCTTTTTTGGAGGGCCGGGTATCCTAAAACGGGACGGGAGAGGGTTTAGGGTTTGATTAAGCGGACTGCTACTGCAGATCCCCCTAATCAAACCCTAAACTCTTTCCCTTGCTTCTAATTTGAAGGCGGCAAGACAAAAAGACACCTTAGAGGGGCCGAGTGAACCCTTTTTTGGGGGGCCGGGCATCCTAAAACGGGACGGGAAAGGGTTTAGGGTTTGATTAGGCGGACCGCTACTGTGGATCCCCCTAATCAAACACTAAACCCTTTCTCTTGTTTCTCATTCGAAGGCGGCAAGACAAAGAGACACCCTAGAGAGCCGAGTGAACCCTTTTTTGGGGGGCCGGGTAACCTAAAACGGGACGGGAAAGGGTTTAAGGTTTGATTAGGCGGACTGCTACTGCAGATCCCCCTAATCAAACCCTAAACCCTTTCCCTTGCTTCTCATTTGAAGGCGGAAAGATAAAAAGACACCCTAGAAGGGCCGAGTGAACCCTTTTTAGAGGATCGGGTATCCTAAAACGGGACGGGAAAGAGTTTAGGGTTTGATTAGGTGGACCGCTACCGCGGATCCCCCTAATCTAACCCTAAACCCTTTCCCTTGCTTCTCATTCGAAAGCGGCAAGACAAAAAGACACCCTAGAGGGGCCGAGTGAACCCTTTTTGGGGGGACCGGGTTTCCTAAAACGGTACGGGAACGGGGTTCAGGGTTTGATTAGGCTGACCGCTACCGCGGATCTGGCTAATACAACCCTAAACCCTTTCCCTTGCTTCTCATTCGAAGGCGGCAAGACAAAAAGACACCCTAGAGGGGCCGAGTGAACCCTTTATTGGGGGCCGGGTATCCTAAAACGGGACGGGAAAGGGATTAGGGTTTGATTAGGTGGACCGCTACCGCGGATCCCCCTAATCAAACCCAAAACCCTTTCCCTTGCTTCTCAATCGAAGGCAGCAAGACAAAAAGACACCCTAGAGGGGCCGAGTGAACCCTTTTTTGGAGGGCCGGGTATCCTAAAACGGGACGGGAAAGGGTTTAGGGTTTGATTAGGCGGACCGCTACCATGGATCCCCTTAATCAAACCCTAAACCCTTTCCCTTGCTTCTCATTCGAAGGCGGCAAGACAAAATGACACCCTAGAGGGGCCGAATGAACCCTTTTTTGGAGGGCCGGGTATCCTAAAACGGGACGGGGAAGGGTTTAGGGTTTGATTAGGGTGACCGCTACTGCGGATCCCCCTAATCAAACGCTAAACCCTTTCCCTTTCTTCTCATTCGAAGGCGGCAAGACAAAAAGACACCCTAGAGGGGCCGAGTGAACCTTTTTTTGGGAGGCCGGGTATCTTAAAACGGGACGGGAAAGGGTGTAGGGTTTGATTAGGCGGACAGCTACTGCAGATCCCCCTAATCAAACCCTAAACCCTTTCCCTTGCTTCTTATTTGAAGGCGGCAAGACAAAAAGACACCCTAGAGGGCCGAGTGAACCCTTTTTTGGGGGGCCGGGTAACCTAAAACGGGACGGGAAAGGGTTTAAGGTTTGATTAGGCAGACTGCTATGGCAGATCCCCCTAATCATACCCTAAACCCTTTCCCTTGCTTCTCATTCGAAGGCGGCAATAGAAAAAGACACCCTAGAGGGGCCGAGTGAACCCTTTTTTGGAGGGCCGGGTATCCTAAAACGGGACGGGAAAGAGTTTAGGGTTTGATTAGGCGGACTGCTACTGCGGATCCCCCTAATCAAACCCTAAACCCTTTCCCTTGCTTCTCATTCGAAGGCGGCAAGACAAAAAGACACCCTAGAGAGGCCGAGTGAACCCTTTTTAGGGGATCGGGTATCCTAAAACGGGACGGGAAAGGGTTTAGGTTTTAATTAGACGGAACGCTACCGTAGATCCCCTTAATCAAACCCTAAACCCTTTCCCTTGCTTCTCATTCGAAGGCGGCAAGACAAAAAGACACCCTAGAGTGGCCGAATGAACTCTTTTTTGGAGGGCCGGGTATCCTAAAACGGGACGGGAAAGGGTTTAGGGTTTGATTAGGCGGACCGCTACTGCGGATCCCCCTAATCAAACCCTAAACCCTTTCCCTTGCTTCTCATTCGAAGGCGGCAAGACAAAAAGAAACCCTAGAGGGGCCGAGTGAACCCTTTTTTGGAGGACCGGGTATCCTAAAATGGGACGGGAAAGGGTTTAAGGTTTGATTAGGCCGACTGCTACTGCAGATCCCCCTAATCAAACCCTAAACCCTTTTCCTTGCTTCTCATTCGAAGGCGGCAAGACAAAAAGACACCCTAGAGAGGCCGAGTGAACCCTTTTTAGAGGACCGGGTATCCTAAAACGGGACGGGAAAGGGTTTAGGGTTTAATTAGACGGAACGTTACCGTGGATCCCCTTAATCAAACCCTAAACCCATTCCCTTGCTTCTCATTCGAAGGCGGCAAGACAAAAACACACCCTAGCGGGGCCGAGTGAACCCTTTTTTGGAGGGCCGGGTATCCTAAAACGGGACGGGAAAGGGTTTATGGTTTGATTAGGCGGACCGCTACTGCGGATCCCCCTAATCAAACCCTAAACCCTTTCCCTTTCTTCTCATTCGAAGGCGGCAAGACAAAAAGACACCCTAGAGGGGCCGAGTGAACCTTTTTTTGGGGGGGCCGGGTATCTTAAAACGGGACGGGAAAGGGTGTAGGTTTGATTAGGCGGACTGCTACTGCAGATCCCCCTAATCAAACCCTAAACCCTTTCCCTTGCTTCTGATTTGAAGGCGGCAAGACAAAAAGACACCCTAGAGGGCCGAGTGCACCCTTTTTTGGAGGGCCGGGTATCCTAAAACGGGACGGGAAAGGGTTTAGGGTTTGATTAGGCGGACTGCGACTATGGATCCCCCTAATCAAACCCTAAACCCTTTCCCTTGCTTCTCATTCGAAGGCGGCAAGACAAAAAGACACCCTAGAGAGGCCGAGTGAACCCTTTTTAGAGGACCGGGTATCCTAAAACGGGACGGGAAAGGGTTTAGGGTTTAATTAGACAGAACGCTACCGTGGATCCCCTTAATCAAACCCTAAACCCTTTCCCTTGCTTCTCATTCGAAGGCGGCAAGACAAAAAGACACCCTAGAGGGGCCGAGTGAACCCTTTATTGGAGGCCCGGGTATCCTAAAACGGGACGGGAAAGGGTTTATGGTTTGATTAGGCGGACCGCTACTGCGGATTCCCCTAATCAAACCCTAAACCCTTTCCTTTTCTTCTCATTCGAAGGCGGAAAGACAAAAAGACACCCTAGAGGGGCCGAGTGAACCTTTTTTTGGGGGGCCGGGAATCTTAAAACGGGACGGGAAAGGGTGTAGGGTTTGATTAGGCAGACTGCTACTGCAGATCCCCCTAATAAAACCCTAAACCCTTTCCCTTGATTCTCATTTGAAGGCGGCAAGACAAAAAGACACCCTAGAGGGCCGAGTGAACCCTTTTTTGGAGGGCCGGGTATCCTAAAACGGGACGGGAAAGAGTTTAGGGTTTGATTAGGTGGACTGCTACTGCGGATCCCCCTAATCAAACCCTAAACCCTTTCCCTTGCTTCTCATTCGAAGGCGGCAAGACAAAAAGACACCCTAGAGAGGCCGAGTGAACCCTTTTAAGGGGATCGGGTATCCTAAAATGGGACGGGAAAGGGTTTAGGGTTTAATTAGACAAAACGCTACCGTAGATCCCCTTAATCAAACCCTAAACCCAGTCCCTTGCTTCTCATTCGAAGGCGGCAAGACAAAAAGACACCCTAGAGTGGTCGAATGAACTCTTTTTTGGAGGGCCGGGTATCCTAAAACGGGACGGGAAAGGGTTTAGGGTTTGATTAGGCGGACCGCTACTGCGGATCCCCCTAATCAAACCCTAAACCCTTTCGCTTGCTTCTCATTCGAAGGCGGCAAGACAAAAAGACACCCTAGAGGGGCCGAGTGAACCCTTTTTTGGAGGACCGGGTATCCTAAAACGGGACGGGAAAGGGTTTAGGGTTTAATTAGACGGAACGTTACCGTGGATCCCCTTAATCAAACCCTAAACCCTTTCCCTTGCTTCTCATTCGAAGGCGGCAAGACAAAAACACACCCTAGCGGGGCCGAGTGAACCCTTTTTTGGAGGGCCGGGTATCCTAAAACGGGTCGGGAAAGGGTTTATGGTTTGATTAGGCGGACCGCTACTGCGGATCCCCCTAATCAAACCCTAAACCCTTTCCCTTTCTTCTCATTCGAAGGCGGCAAGACAAAAAGACACCCTAGAGGGGCCGAGTGAACCTTTTTTTGGGGGGCCGGGTATCTTAAAACGGGACGGGAAAGGGTGTAGGTTTGATTAGGCGGACTGCTACTGCAGATCCCCCTAATCAAACCCTAAACCTTTCCCTTGCTTCTGATTTGAAGGCGGCAAGACAAAAAGACACCCTAGAGGGCCGAGTGAACCCTTTTTTGGAGGGCCGGGTATCCTAAAACGGGACGGGAAAGGGTTTAGGGTTTGATTAGGCGGACTGCGACTACGGATCCCCCTAATCAAACCCTAAACCCTTTCCCTTGCTTCTCATTCGAAGGCGGCAAGACAAAAAGACACCCTAGAGAGGCCGAGTGAACCCTTTTTAGAGGACCGGGTATCCTAAAACGGGACGGGAAAGGGTTTAGGGTTTAATTAGACAGAACGCTACCATGGATCCCCTTAATCAAACCCTAAACCCTTTCCCTTGTTTCTCATTCGAAGGCGGCAAGACAAAAAGACACCCTAGAGGGGCCGAGTGAACCCTTTATTGGAGGGCCGGGTATCCTAAAGCGGGACGGGAAAGGGTTTATGGTTTGATTAGGCGGACCGCTACTGCGGATTCCCCTAATCAAACCCTAAACCCTTTCCCTTTCTTCTCATTCGAAGGCGGAAAGACAAAAAGACACCCTAGAGGGGCCGAGTGAACCTTTTTTTGGGGGGCCGGGAATCTTAAAACGGGACGGGAAAGGGTGTAGGGTTTGATTAGGCGGACTGCTACTGCAGATCCCCCTAATAAAACCCTAAACCCTTTCCCTTGATTCTCATTTGAAGGCGGCAAGACAAAAAGACACCCTAGAGGGCCGAGTGAACCCTTTTTTGGGGGGGCCGGGTAACCTAAAACGGGACAGGAAAGGGTTTAAGGTTTGATTAGGTGGACTTCTACTGCAGATCCCCCTAATCAAACCCTAAACCCTTTCCCTTGCTTCTCATTTGAAGGCGGCAAGGTAAAAAGACACCCTAGAGGGGCCGAGTGAACCCTTTTTAGGGGACCGGGTATCCTAAAACGGGATGGGAAAGGGTTTAGGGTTTGATTAGGTGGACCGCTACCGCGGATCCCCTTAATCAAACCTTAAACCCTTTCCCTTGCTTCTCATTCGAAGGCGGCAAGACAAAAAGACACCCTAGAGCGTCCGAGTGAACCCTTTTTTTAGGGACCGGGTTACCTAAAACGGGACGGGAAAGGGTATAGGGTTTGATTAGGCGGACTGCTACTGTAGATCCCCCTAAGAAAACCCTAAACCCTTTCCCTTGCTTCTCATTTGAAGGCGTCAAGACAATAAGACACCCTAGAGGGGCCGAGTGAACCCTTTTTTGGGGGGCCGGGTATCCTAAAACGGGACGGGAAAGGGTTTAGGGTTTGATTAGGCGGACCGCTATTGCGGATCCCCCTACTCAAACCCTAAACCATTTCCCTGGCTTCTCATTCGAAGGCAGCAAGACAAAAAGACACCCTAGAGGGGCCGAGTGAACCCTTTTTGGGGGGACCGGGTATCCTAAAACGAGACGGGAAAGGGGTTAGGGTTTGATTAGGCGGACCCCTACCGTGGATCCGGCTAATCCAACCCTAAACCCTTTCCCTTGCTTCTCATTCGAAGGCGGCAAGACAAAAAGACACCCTAGAGGGGCCGAGTGAATCCTTTTGGGGGACGGGATTAAAACTAGGGGCTGAGTATCTTAAAACGGGACGGTGAAGGATTTATGGTTGGATTAGGCAGACCGCGGTCTGCCTAGTCCAACCTTAAACCCATTCCCTTATTTTAAGAGGATAATCTTTGAAATAAATGCGGGTTTAAAGCTTTGGTACATCGTTACATAGTAATATGGACATTTGTAAAATGTTGAAGGTACATTATAGTTGATCAGTCTTGTAACTGGCTTTAAATTAAAAAGGGTCAATTCTGAACAGTTAAAGCTTAGGTAGATGATAATAATTTAGATTCAAATAAACATTCATAATAAACTACTAATATGTTCTGTCAATAATACTTAATGAAAACGCATATGTTTCTAAACTTATCCGCATATTATAATTATACATAAATTAACATCAAAGTTCTTAACCCTTTCTGGGTTTACTGCAAACATATGGATGAACACTGCTCTCACACCCCAGCAAGTCCTCCTTTAGATGTTTCTTGTAACCGTCTATTAATTCCATAGCCTTCACGACTGCTGGCCAAGGTATAGTATTTTCACCATCAAGAAGAGCATATGATTGTCGTACTACTGTGACACCGGTGAGAAACTGACGGTCCATGTCAGTCTCTGTGTACTATTTTTGTCTATTAGCTTCAATTTGTCGGGCTATATTGTCTCTTTCACCGTGATAAACTTCATCTGCGCTTCAGCAATGTCCAGCCTCTGTTATAGTGACTTTGCATTCACTTCAGCTATATCCAGTTTCTCGTACAAACCTTCCTGATGTTCTTCTAATACTTCGTTTTTACCAAGCACCTCAATAATATATTGATCCAGTGAATCTCTTTCACGATTTATTTCAGCGAGATCACACTCAACGTTAGCGAGTTTTTGCTCGATATTCGACATTATTTCCACATTGGTAATGGAACTCATATTCTGGTTCAGGCAAAAAATAAATGTATTTTAAAAAGAGTGACAATAAACTTAAGGCATTATGGGAAGTACCAACTTCAACCATATTTAAGGCCATACTATAGAGTAAAACAAATTAACGTGGGCTTTCACATTGTATAATCATACAAAGAGCAAACAATGTTATTGTGATAACAGATTACAACAAAAGGTAAAATAATCTTCTCCTGCAAATATTAAGCACATTGCCAGATTGAAATATCTACTATACTTAATTTTGGCAAAACGTTTGAGCCACAAATGCGGTTTGATTTTCGGACACAAACAACTTTTAATTAAATGGGGGACTATAGTCTATATTTCTTTTCACAAGATAAAAAAACATACTGATTAATCAAATAATACTTATAAATTAAATAATCTGAATGTTATATAGGCTACTATTTACATAAAGATATGCATTTCTTTTGCAGGGATAGAATAATAAGAACAAAAAAAAAACCACAAACCAGAGCACCTTTTCAAGGGAGTGAAGACGTTTTCTATATGATTATTCCATAGATTTTGTAATTAGCACACTAGTTGACACAAGTATTTATAGTGAGTTTTATATTTAAAGTGATTTTGAAACAGTCTTCAATGGCTTTTGTAAGTATTTCTAATATTAATTAAATAGAATTGTGTCGTTTACTGTCATTAACATTCAATACATTTTTTATATATGCTATATCAAAGTGCACAACAATATTTCCTATGAACATTATCAATAAAATAATTGTTCCTTTAAAGGCATGACAATGGAGATTGGCAGGAATACATTATATAGGAACCTTTATTTGTATGAAATAAATTACCAGAGCATATTACAATTCCATTACTGCATTTTAATTTGCAATAATATTCAATATACTTATTTACATGAAGATATGCATTTCTTTTGCATGGAAAAAATAATAAGAAAAAAAAAACAGAAATTAGAGTACCTTTTTAAGGCAGTGAAGACGATTTGTATGATTATTCCTTAGATTTTGTAATTAGCACACTAGTTTAGATAAGTATTTATAGTGAGTTTTATATATAAACTGCTTTCGATAAGAATAGGAGAAGTTACAATTTATGAGTGTAGTATTATTTGTCTTTTCACATGCATTAGTTTACCACTGCCATTTGACACATGTCTCATTTAATCAAATAATCATGAATAGTGGTGTCTTTTCACCTGAATTATTTTACAACTTGCATCTGAGAGTGTAATTATTAGATGCATTAATTTATATTATTTAATTTAAATGGTACATTGTTAATACACGTAATGGACATTATAAATGCAGTGATGGGACAATTCTTTTCATGATGTATCGAAAATTCAAAAATTACAAAAGGTACTACGTCAATATAATGAAATATCATTAACAAATAAGAGAATGTACTTATATTCTTATATTCTTAATGGACATTGAAAATCAACAGTAGGTACAAGGGGTATGAGGTAAATATAAAACTTATACTCTAATGTACCTCAGCTGTTTATATATAGTATTACTCGGTTTAATTTAATAGAATAAAAGCAAGTTCGACCGCTGGTCGAGAAATTGATGTTGGGATAGAGTCAAAATCTTCTTCTTCACTGTCTACAACAAAAATATTTCCTAAATCGGGTGCCAAATGATATTGAAACAGGTGCAATATCCTCCTTGTTAAGAGATTGTATGTCAAGTAACAAAGACACCTTCGAAAAACCACTACATTATCCCTGGTAGTCGTTCTAACCCCAAATGAAATGCTTGTCTGTAATCTGCTTTCATTTTCCTCTCTTAAATGGGCTTCCTCTAAGATAAACATCTTAGCCCAACACTTGCATACTGCTTCCATGTTATGTTTGTCAGCTTGATTAACTTTTTGAAAGATTTGTAGCATGTAAGTTTCATCTTGTAGTACTGTGTTTTTTGCATAGTTGTCCTCCACCCCTGCAATTATGGCGTCCTTGCCATTGAATAACCATCCTAGCATTGTCTTCTTTGCGTCAAGATGATGTTCAATGAATTGTTTTCTGTCTTCCTCTTCAGAATTTGTTACCAATCCTAAGCAAAATAATGACATGATTTCCTCTGTAGGCAGATTAAAAATTGTTATTCAAAAATGTTCACTGAACGATAGCATTTAGAACATCGTACGGTAAACTTTAAAAACATTATTAATTAAACGATGAACACTGTGAGCAATATTCGAAATTGAGTAAATTGTACAATTAGTATTTTAATTTACCTATTACTCCTATTTCATATGTTGTACACAATTTTCCTATCTGCCCCAATTATCCCAACACACGTAAAATCTCACACAATTGTAATTAATAAATAACATCCCATTAAACATGATATGAACATCCAATTAAACTGAAAACGATGAAAATGTAACCAACAAAAGAGGCGTGATTTTCAGGTGATTTTGTCAATGAATTAAATCAACCAAGTATAATTACCTAAGAAATACACCAAAAGAATGGACGAAATTCAGGACAAGTTAGTAAATGAACGTGATTACCTGGCAATGAAGAAGTATTGAAAAAGAAGGTGGAGTATAACCAAAATTTATGGAGAAGTTACCTAATACTCCGTAGTTGAAAGAAGTATTTTCTTTGGAAAGATTGTTTGAAAGAAGTATTCCTTTTATCTATTTTAGATTTACACCTAATTGTGTGTTTTATAATTGAACATAAATTGGCTATACTTCCATAATAGGTATTATTAGGTCCACCCTAGATTTACGTGTGTTGGGGTTATTTGGGCAAGTAGAAAAATTTTGTGCAACATATGATATAGAAGTAATAGTTAAATTAAATTACTAATTCTACATATTTACTCAATTTTGAATATTTCTATTTCCCTTCTCTTTTCTGCTCTCTTTTCATATGATTTGTTTAAATATTAGTGTATACGGAGTATATTTTTTTGTTTTCCTTAAAATGAACATTCTCGTATTAAAATGACCACGCACGATATAAATTAGTTGTATCAATTGTGAGATCCTAAAGCAAGAAAGTTACACAGGATGTAAATTTGTTTTCCTTAAAATGAACATTCTCGTATTAAAGCAAGAACATCATTGATTTTTGTGAACATTTGTTTTCCTTAAAATGGACAACTGATCATTATAGAATGTACATTATAACAAGTAGCTTGGGATGAATGCACATCCAGTACAACTTTGGTGTACATACGCCAACGATCAAAAGTACATTATCAATACAGCAAACCCAATAGACATTAACTAACGCCAGATATGTCGACAGAACAAAAGAAAACTAATAAATCATATTCATGAACTATTTGTGAATGTCGTGACATGCTAATGCATGTCTAATAATGCTGTTACGATGTTTGTTGTGCTCAAATGTTAGTAGCGTGCATAGGTACTTGAATCTCAGCATTGTCAACGATCTCATCTGCAAAAAAAAAAAAAAAAAAAATGAAATTAGAATTTAATAACCAACAAAATAACATTGATTTGTTCTAAATAAGTTACAATTAAAATGTAAAACTCACATCAAGTTTGGACAGTCCACAGTCCCAAGTGGCTATTCCCATAAATGTTTCCATGTGCCTCATGGTGTAAATACCACAGTAAAAAATATTTCTGTTATTTCTCCATGGAAGCATTGGTATTGTAGGATCCATGCCCATTAATATATTACTTTTCTCCATAGTTGATTGATTTTCACCCAAAAACCGTGCAAAAGCATCACCCTGTAACACAATAATAAAAATTAGACGAGATGAACCATAATGTACATGAATTTACCAATGCAAGTGAACGATAATAATTCATAGTTGAGGAGAATGTAAATTTACCAGTTCAAGTACACTATCACCATACTCTTCTAAGACACTCCCACTTCTAATGCGATTGTCAAGAATAATGAGACATTTCCTTGGCAGGTCGAAAACGTACAACGCAAAATTATTTTCAAGTGCAATAGGGAAGAAGACCTAGCATCGGGGAAAGAAACAATTGTAAGGTCACTGACAGGTAAAGGTTAATTTCATGTTAAGTAATAGCACATTTTGAAAACTTTGACAGTACATTCAACGACTTCTATTCAAATAGACTACTACAAAGAATATCTTGAATTTAATTTCAATTAATAAATGAAGTGAGGGACTGACTAGTTCAATGGATGGAAGATCAATCTACTCAAACTCATTTAATTCTACTTCGATGCGACGCTTGAAAGGTTTGTAACGATGATCATCAATAGAAGCACCTGTGTTCTTCATTAATAACAACTGCACAATGAAGATAAAATTTTAGTAATGTGAAAATGTTGAAAATAGTAAACTGAAATACATGAAAACAATGACCAAACTTACATATGTAAGTGTACTAAAAAAGAATCGTGTGGGATTGGTTGGATTCCCATCCTTTTCTTTGTAGTTTAGATATGCCGACCAAGAATCTATGACAAAGCTTGAGATATAGTGATACGGTTTTAATGACAACAGTTGATCCCAACCAAGGACATTATTTTTGAACTCAAATAACGTATTCATCGCACAAAAACATAATAGCATTATGATTATCAGAGATATATGTAAAGATGAACTATGTAAATGAATATAAAATATTAAATCTTACGTATGTAATTACCAACTCATTATCCACAGAGCCCTGGCCAGTGAACACATAATTTGAAATCTGATATTGCATTGATGCCAAAGGTATGAAGGGATTCATGTCGTCAATAGCATCAAGGAGAGGTTCACAGGAAGGACTCTTACTAAAATGATATTGATTCCCTATTTTCGGATATAAAGGTGGATGATCAGCAGACAGTTTCTTTCTTTTTTACCCCGCTCTGGTGCTGCATAAACAGAAGAGTCCTCATCTTCTGGGAACACACCTAAACTGAATGACACAGCAGCGTTTGTAGGCGCATCCTTATTCCTCTCAGCAATTAATTTTCTCACTTTACGAAGAGCCGCTATGTGTTTGCTAGCAGAAGTGGGTTGTTTGTTGAAAACCTGGTCTGTTTGATATGACGTTTGAATAGGTGTTTCAGTTAAATGAGCAAGAATTTCTATCGGTGGCACTTCTGCACAGCTTGTTCCTAAGGTAGCCTTAACAATGTCATGTTTGTCCCTCACAGTCTGTTTAATGTGTGGCCAGTTACAAGATGGAACTACAATCCCATCTTCAAGGGGGATGTCAGGAACATCAATCAACAAAGGATAAGAGGAGTTTTTTAAGATGCTACACGAAGTGCGGCGAACTATAGGATGATTAACAATCTCTTCTATTGTAGGGCTGTCGGGAACATCAATTATCGCAATAGAAGAATATTTGTTGTCAACTGTTTGTAATGTATGACAAATGCTAGGATGATGTACTACTCCTATTGTAGGACTGTCAGAAACTTCAATTATCTCAGCAGAAGAAGAGTTTGTGGTGAATCTTGATGGAGGTTGACAAACAGTAGGTGAATCAGGACTGATTTGCACAACCATAGTGACATCTGTCTTCTTTAGTTTTAAATGTTTTTTTTTTAAAAAAAAAAAGAAAGAAAAAAAATATATAAGACAGAAACATAAAGCCATTAAAAATACAGATATCCAGAAAGGACATGCTAAACATTAAGAAAGTACATGAAGAAAATACATCCTAAATATTAAGCCATAGGAAAGAACATCAAAATTATTAGGAAATAATGCGTACAAATTACGACATATTAATATGAAGCACAGGTATCCAGAAAGTAAATGCTAAACATTAACAAACTACATCAAAATCATTATCAAACAATTCGTATAAATTCCGACATATTGATATGAAGGACACGTATCCAGAAAGTAAATGCTAAACATTAAAAAAGTACATGAAGAAAATACATCCTAAACATTTAAAAATATTAAGCCATAGCAAAGTACATCAAAATCATTAGGAAATAATGCGTATAAATTCCGACATATTGATGCACCTGAGAAATAATATTAGGACTGATTTATAATGAACATCTTCGAACATTAATAGCTAAGGAAACTATGTAAAATTCGAAGCAGATGAAAAGTAAACACAGTTGTTTTTAGCAAATAATTAAAGGCAAAGAGTATAACCTTCATTCCGATAGAGAGCGATAAGAGTAAGTGAATGATCTGAGAATGAGAAAACGTGCAGGTACAATTTAATTGACAGGCTTATCAAAAAGTAGTACGATATTAAAAAGAAGAAGTTTAAAGTGGCGGTTTTTTTTTAAAAAAATTGGGTCATACTATAATTCCATAAGTCCCTTCTTTTTTTCTTTTTTTGTTTATTCCAACTGCTAGAACCATTTGAACCTCTACTTTTATATACCCATTTTATACTTCAAAACTTCAGATTATATCAAATTAGGATATATGGCCATTTAACACAATGGTAATGTTATAATATGTCAATGCATTTTCTAAAAGTTCTAAATGTACTTTTTCGACATTCATAATGTACAAATTAGCTCAAGTTGTTGGATTACGAACGACCACAAGATCGAAAGACACCCTAGAGGGGGCGAGTGAACGCTTTTTGGGGACAGGATTAAAACTAGGGGCCAAGTATCCTAAAACGGCATGGGAAAGGGTTTACGGTTGGATTATGAACGGCCGCAAGACCAAAAGATACCCTAGAGGGGGCGACTGAACCCTTTTTGGGGACGGGATTAAATCTAGGGGGTCAGGTATCCTAAAATGGGACGGGAAAGCGTTTAGAGTTGCATTAGGCAGACGGCTACCGCGAATCCACCTAATCCAACTCTAAACCCTTTCCCTTATGTGTGGTTTGTATAGCCGCAAGACCAAAAGACACCCAACAAGGGGCGAGTGAACCCATTTTTTGGGAAGGGATTAAAAATAGATCTTTGACAGCTTATTAAACAGGTATTCCTGTTTACACTGTATATATTATGTAATTTATTTAAATAGTTTAATTAAAATGTCCATTATCTATATTCATAATGTGCATGTTCTGATAATTAGGTGCAACCAAAATATCATTAAGAACTGTTTGGAAAATGTACATTATATTATATTTAAAGGTACATCAAATTATTTTAAAAAGAACATGAAACATTAATTAAATTGTAATGCATGTGATCGTTTAATAAGATAGAAAACTTCAAAAGTTCATTCATATACTTAGTTTATCATGTCGCTATAGATAGATCTTTGACGTGATTTTAGACCTATTTTCCGGTTTTCAATGTATAATAGAAATAAATATGCTTTCAATTTACTTCAAATGTCCATTATGTATGTTCATAATGTGCATGTACTGTTTTACAAAAGAGATTTAAAAGCAGACCTGAAATGTAAATTATATTATTTTGCTAATTTAGTACATCATAAGTCGCTATTTAAGGAGATAATAATGTTCAAGTAAATAGCACGCCAAAAATAGACAAAGAAGTACTTTAATTAAGTGCAACAAAACATTGGTTCACAAATTCAACATTTTGCTTATGCAATTACAAATCATTACACATACTAACGTACACTAGAATTTAAAACATCATACTACATGAACAGGGATGTCATCAGACAAATTCGAACGTACTTCGTAGATAATATTTGAACATTAAATGTAATCACTAGCTTTAGAGAAATGACCCTTCTTCGCATGATCAACGACAGTTTCATGGCAATCGTTGTGGTCGAACATAAGTAATGTGCATAGATTTGTATCGTAACACTTTAAGCACGCTCCGCTGCAAAACAGAAACCAACAATTAACAAGATAGGCAAAACACAATGAACATGAATTTCCTTAAAATAAGAACCAACACTCACATCATTTTTCATCAGGCCACATTTCGAGGAGATTAATCCCATAAATGTTTCCATGTGTCTCATTGTGTATATACCACAGTCATCAACATTGTAGTTATTTCTCCAACTAAGTTTTGCAGCAATAGGATCCATAGCCAACACAATGTTGCTAGAGTCAGATGTTTTTGGGTTCTCACCCAAAATCCTTCCAAGAGCATCAATCTATGACAAAACATTTTAAACTAGTGTTAAGCGCGACTAATAGTCAAAATTCAATAGAACAACAAAAATGTGTCAAATTCAAACATACTGTAAACAGTGAAATACACCATATTTCTTGATGGCATCTTTATCTGAGAGTGAGTTGTCAAGAATGACGACACGCTTCCTCACCAGGTCAACCACGTATAAGAAAAAGTGTTTCTCGTGTACAATTGGGAAAAAAAAAACTGAAATTACAAAACAAATGACGTACAACCATAAGTACAATCAAACTCTTCGAAGGGTACATTTTAACTAATCATGAGGCACATGTAAAAAATGAGAACAGTACATTGCAATATAAAGTGACCTTATTTAATACTAACGCAAAGAAAATTCCCTTTGACTCAAGCAGTTGAAAAAAAAACTAAAGCAGAATGCAGACATGGAGTGTTAGTATGACTCATGGTCTATGTTCCCAACGTGTGTATATAGTTGCAACTGCTCATGCATATTAGATATTCCCCACATTGAGAAATTACAACATTAACATTGTAAATTTTTAAAAAGTACATTTAGTACGTTTAGAAAGTACATTGAGAAATTATAGCATTAACATTGTGTTAAATGGCCATTTATCCTAATTTGGCCTAATCTGAACTTTTTTAATATAAAATGGGTATATACAAGTTGAGGTTCAAATGAGTTTAGTAGTTGGAATTAAACAAAAAAAGAAAGGACTTATGCGATAATAGTATGTCTCAATTTTTTAAAAATGCAATACAACAATGGCAAAGAAAATTGCAAAGTATTTAAAGCAAACAATAACAACTTACGAGTGCGATTGAAGTTATGTCTATTCCCGGGAAAAGCTGCAACTCCATTTTTACACGAGCCTCGAATAATTCATAAATTTTTTCATCACTTAAACCTGGGCTGGGTTTCGCTAATACAGTCTGCATGGGAAAGTAACGAAAGAGGGAAGTACAATATTTCAAAATACATATTACACACAACATTTAAGAGTGTATGTAAATGTACTTACATACACAAGCGTGGTAAAAAAGAACCGCTTCAGAGTACCAAGATTATTTTCTTCCTCTTTACAATTCAAATATGATGACCAGCAATCAATTACAACACTCGAAACATGTTCAGATGGCTTTAATGACCACAAATGCATTCGCGTTGCAAAATAAGTCTTGTACGAATATAAGTGCTCACTAGAGCAAAAAATATAACAAATTACTTGTCAAGTGTGAAACACTAAAAATGACATGCACAAAATGGTAATTTAGCAAGTACACATTTTAGATTACCTGGAACGACGATTATTAGTGCCCCGGTCACTGAAAACATAATCAGCCACTTGAAGGTGCATCGCAGTAAGAGGTGTTAACACATTGGTGTCATCTTGGATAGCATAAAACAGCGGATCAAAACGAGATTACTATTGCTTGTTGCTGGATAGAGGTATATAAGAAGGACTTGCCATGAAATGAACCCTTTTGGTAGCTGAAGTAGATTCACCAGTGACAGGGCGATCCCGTGTAACCCCTTTAGCTGCGGCTAACCTTGCCTCACTCTCACCAAAGTCTTTCTCCAACCCTAAATCGAACGAAAATTCACCAGTGACAGGTACAAATGAATTTCTCCACATAGCACATTGTTCTTTGTGTTTAGCACGACCAAGTTTCAATTTGTACGCTTTCTCAGCTGCATTTGCTACAACAATAAACTGTTCATCCTCATCTAGTGTGCTGGATTCCCACGGCGGTGCACACGACACATCTTCGGTACCACCACCATATGTGAAATATACAAATTCAGTTGCTCAATGGACCTGTTTGACACACTCTTCACCTGGGAAACATTGCTAACCAACCGCGTATTTCTCGTCTAACACAACCATATCTTCCATGACTCTCTTTGCTGAAGCAGTGTAGTCATCTGCAAACTCCTGGACAAGGCACAGTATGAAGGTACATCTTTAGTACTATGAAGGTACATCTTTAGTACTATGAAGGTACAAAGAAAATATTTCAAAGTGAATCTTGAAAAGGAATAGTGAATACTTCGAGAATCAATGGATATAACTCCGGAGACGAGTACGAAATTGGAGATTTTGTATCAGTACTAACATCCCTCGACACTCTCATCACTTTTTCAACCACTTGTCTGTATGGTTTAGAAAAGCTAATTCTTTC
This sequence comes from Silene latifolia, assembly GCF_048544455.1. Classification (NCBI taxonomy): domain Eukaryota; kingdom Viridiplantae; phylum Streptophyta; class Magnoliopsida; order Caryophyllales; family Caryophyllaceae; genus Silene; species Silene latifolia. The sequence continues at coordinate 358,875,545 of NC_133538.1, forward strand.
CATCAATCGACCTTTTACATGACCAAGACCAAACTGACCAGCTTCCATCTTCTGCTTTTCCCTTGAGAAAAGTGTAGCAGATTTCCAATTCAAAAGAGTATAGTAATCTCTTTCTACGAATCGTTTTTCATGGACAACACGGTCAACATAAACAAGCTGCAAGTAAAAACAGGATTATAACTGGAAAATGGTAGGTTTTAAAACCATAATAACTAACAATAAATGTAACCCAGAAGATTTGTACCATTAGAAACAGGAGAGGTCCACCAAAGTGATTCTTCTTCCCCTTCTTGACCCAATCCTTTGTGTTATACCGCAAACACTCCATGAGAAATTGCCACCAATCAAGCTGACCAATGGCAGACACATTCCTCAGCGATATTAGTACATGGTGATTGACGAATGGTTTCTGATTGCTGCGCATTAACAAAGACACAACAAGCACCACAAAATTAATCTTAAATTGATCACTGTAATCATCATGACAAATAATATGCTCTGCAAGGGTCTTGATATCCACTTGACCATCAACATGAAATTGAGCTTTCCAATGCGCGTAAAAACGATCACATTCGCATCTTCGTCACTCTGACAAAGATGAAAGTAAAACAAGTTTTCCTCCAATTGGGAGGCCAACAGCATCATGAATACAAGAAGCAGAAACACGAAAGCGCTGTTTATCAGGTAGAATGATGAAATCCGAATACGGGTTGTAGTTCTCAATTAACCAATAACCAAGGTGTCGAAGGACATCAACAAAACTTCGATTGTAATCAAGGTGTCGAAGAACATCAACAAAACTTTTAGGTGACATCCGGGTGGTAATACGGGAGAACATTGGAGTAGGATCATCAACAGTAGGACTGAGGTTGTTCAACCTCGGAGAAATACGGCGTGTAACAGTTCCAGGATTGCCATTGCGCTTCAATAACTGAAAGTAGTTTTGCATGTAATAGTAATCAGTTGTGTTGTGTTGTACACGTTTCACGAAGAGATGTCCTATAAGTTTTATTTAAATGTGCATGATCTACAACAATAATGTGCACGCAATTATGACCTTTTGCATGTGGTCTTAAATTGATGCTACTTACGTTAAAAGTACTTAAAATTCAACAAAAATCCAAAAAAGCACAAATTAGATCAAACTAAAAAACAACAAACAAATCGAAATGTATAAGCAAGTTACGAAATCAACAAACCATGCGACAAATACAAATTCCGATAGCATGGAAATGAAAACGCAAATTTCGATTTTAACAACAATACTGAACTCAAAATTCATCAATAAATGAATAATCCGGCAAAATGAACATAAGAAACATTAATTTAGGTTACTGTAGAGTTACATAAAACGGACTAAATAAATTAAGGACGAAATCGAAAAAAGCTTGAAGCTAAACACTATATACCTTCATGACGAAATAGGTAAGAGAAAATCCAACAGAAAGACGAAAATGCAACTCTACAGAGAATAAGGAGAGAGAAATAGTCGAAAGCTTAACAAAGAAGATCGGAATCCATGGTTGAAAGCTTAACGAAGAAGCGCGAGGTAAATTTCAGGGAAAAACAAAGACAAAGCCCTCAAGTTTTGGTAAAGGAGCGCGCGTTATAGGCCCTTAGATTAGCCGCGTCAGACAAGATCCAACGACTGACGCGCGTTCTCACCGTTCTCACGCTTGTGCCATTCTCATATGATCCAAAATCTTATTATTATTATTATTATTATTATTATTATTATTATTATTATTATTATTATTATTATTATTATTATTATTATTATTATTATTATTATTATTATTATTATTATTATTATTATTATTATTATTATTATTATTATTATTATTATTATTATTATTATTATTATTATTATTATTATTATTATTATTGTTATTATTATTATTACTATTACTATTATTATTATTTATTTTAAAGGGCGCACAACTTTCATAGAAAGAAAAATAGAAATTTACATGAAATTGGTGCGGAGCCGAGAGATAATCAATAAATGCCTTTTAATTAATTATTCGAATTACATAAATTATTCTTTTAAATACTTATCAAATTACGGGGTTGATATTGTTTATTGGATGAAATGAAGATTTGACAAGGAATGAATGATGAATTGTTTTGATCATGAGCATGAAAGTAATTGTGAATTGATATTGATTATGTGGTTGGATGTTGTGTGATAGTAGTATCATGACTAGTGATATGCGGCTATGTGAATCGCGAAACCATGATATTCACAATATTATTGTAACACCCCCATATACCAAGAAGCCTTAACAAGATCTTCCCCAACAGATAACGGCGTTACCATCTCGGTTGCCCGAGGAATAGTAAATATCAAACGTCAATAAAAGAACAATTAAGTTAATACAAGTTATCTCAACAAAAGAAAGGTACAACAGATAAAAAACTATCAACTACGTGATACTATCCATGACATGACTCGTGATAGACTCATCCCTCCAAAGCACTGATGCGGTCGTTTCGTACCAAAAATAAATACCTAAGTACTACTAACAGAAGTCAGCGGTAAGTAGGGTCGATCTCCACAGGGAGGCTAAGTTGCTATCTATCTGTTTAATTCGATCTGTCGGGGTGTCACGGTGTGGGGTTTGAATTGATATTCTAAACTAAAGACTAAGGCGAGGGAAATAAATAAGAGAAATTAACAATAGGAGAAGGGTAGTATGCTAAGAGTCGGTCCACCGTGGCAGCTATCAGATCTTATACTATCGGGAATATTAAGGCGATTAGACTATTGATAAGAAGAGCTATGGTCGTCACCTTTCGGTCCTTAAACCGCCCTAGAGCGTAAACAGCTTAACTTTCGCCCTCACTGCAATACCCTATTGTAATTAAGCAAGCCTTCCCTTCCAATCTTTCGATCTAGGTCGGGGTTAACTAAAATTATTGGTCTCCTGCATGCATTCATTCGACCTGATAAAAATTAAATTGCCTAATACAATTCTATCGCAAGACTAATCTATTTAATACAATTAAAGCATTGCTACCACGGCTTCCCTAATCCTAACATACTAAGGGATTTAGCTAGACATGGAGATGGGGGGAACAAGAATAAAATAAATAATAACAATAAACATAAAAAAGAAAGAGAAAAAGGGAAGAAGGAATTACTAGATTAAAGGATCCGGAAATGAAGAAATAAAAAGTAACAGTAGCAAAAGTACAGTAACCGAGTCAGTCAGAAGAGAAGAGAGAAAAAGAGAGGAAGAGCTCCCCATTATGTCGACCTAACTCCTATTTATAACAAATTAGGAGTATAATTAAACCTAATGACGGAATATAAAGCTTAAAAGCCCAGCCCGTAGCAAAGTCCACTCGATCGAGTAACTAAATCACTCGATCGAGCAAAGGCATAAAAGGAACTGGTCGATCGAAAGGAAATATAGTTGATCGAGTACTTATTCATCCTAAACCACTCGATCGAGTAGAAGTGGCTCTCGATCGAGCAAATGGGCTCTCGATCGAGCAGAAATGGTACTCGATCGAGCACTTCTCAGCGACAGTTTCCTGCTTTGCGCACTAAACTTCAAATGGCTGCCATTTCTTCGTTACTTGGGCAAATAGGGCGTGGTTGGTGGCGTTGGAAAGCTAAGAGGATAAGCTTTCACCTCCAACTGGAATCACCTTAATAGCTGTTGTAGAACTCGAGATATGGCTCTTACAAGCAGGAACTAGCAAATTGAAGCACTCTCTTGGCTCGCCTAACTTCCTTACTCCAATGCGCATCTCAAAATAGTTTCATTCCCGCTCCAAATTCACTCTTCCTCCAAATGCATGCTAAAAGGATGGTAAAAAGGCTTGATTTCACTACTTTTGGGTTCATTCCTGCAAATAGGACAAAACAAACCAAAGTAGCATATTCGGGGCATTTCGTAGCATAAAACCACGATAAAAGCATAAAGATACGCGCATAAATTAGGCTAAAAAGACTATATAAAATGCACGTATCAAATCTCCCAAACCAAACCTTTACTCGTCCTCGAGTAAACTAAAATGCAACTAAAGGAACAGAAGAAGATAACTCAGAGCTAGCTACAAATGCCCGCTTAAGCCAATTTAATGCAAGCAAACCAACACTTATAGCAAAAACAACAAATGCAAACGAGTTATAAGATGTTTATAATAAAGTCTGACCGTCGACCTTGCAAGACCTTTAATAGTGGACTCTCACGGGTCACTCTTCTCTCATGAAGCAAAGGGTAAGCATATGAATGTAAGAGAGAAGAAGAAACATAGTCGCTCACCTAGACTACGACCCACATAGACATGCATGCAACTAATATGATAGACAATTCTAGCTACCGTACATACATTCCAACCAAACAAGGTCCTGTCACAGCTGAGGGCTTACAAAAATATGGTAAAGTGAGGCAATGGGTAAGAAAAGGCAAAACATTTATGGGAATGTGGAGGTATAGGTGATCAAGCTAGTACCTAAACAGAACCATATGACAACATCCAATTCTCAACTCAATTATGGAATAAGCACATGCCCTTCACTTGGCATAAAACTCACCAAACCGAACCAAACATACTCCTCATATGAAATAAGATAGAACATAGGAGTAGAAACCGTCAACCAAACAACATCTTTTTTTTTCTTTTCTTTTCTTTCTATTTCTTTCGGTTTCTTCTTTTTCATTCCCTTTTTTTTTTCATTTTTCTTTTTCTTTCTATCGATTCTTTTTTTTCAACTTCTTTTTCACGTTTTTTTTTTTTCAACTCCTTTTCTTCATAAATACCAACTCCAAAACAATAGATACAAGCCAAACTTGATACAATGAAATATGTACCGCAAAACAACAATCTAGACTAGCTTGACAAGGCAGGCTAAATTTGGATGTAGCTAAAGGGTCAACTGGCAAATTTGGCTAATGTGGAGTTAAATGGGTAAAAATGAAAGAAAGGGAATGTAAGCACCTCCCTGCATGTGACACCAACCACTAACCCGAATGTATGACAGCAAAAAACAATTGAATTTCATATATGTGCAAATTGATGAACATGTTATGCAAGGAGTAACTACTCACAATCCTACATGAAACTGGTCGTAAATGACACCAGTTTATAAGGCTCTAATCCTTAGAAATTATAAGTAGGTTGCCAAAATATCGAGTCAAGTCTATTCGTTCAACTAAATTAAACATTAACTCGTAGATATGCAATAAGACAGAGCTAAAAGATAACAGTTCAATGCAAGGCTTAAGCAAAAAGACAAATGCAGTGCAATATCATCATTGAAATCTACCGTTCCGACTCAACCTATATGCGAAAATAAACATGAATTTTTTTGAATTTTTAACAATTTTTTTGAATTTTTATGGAATTTTAAAATTTTATGAAATAAATAACAATGCAAACAGAAAATTAAACGTGATAACAGAAATGCAAATAAAAACAATATGCAGACACAGATATGGATGCATAACCTCCCCAAACCAAACCGTACAATGCCCCCATTGTACCAAAACATGGAAAGGAAATGCAAACTAAAGGAGAAAGAGAGTAAAAGCGGAAAAACTCACAAGATAGCGCGAATAAGGGGACCTCCCCAAACCGACCATGAAATGGGAGGTTGCTAAGGCCCGGAAAACCGTCTCATGAAGCTGATACAAGTCAAATACACTCGATATCCGTCCAACAGTGGTCGATCGAGTGAATGGGCATCCAAAAACTGCTCGATCGACTGAAATAGTGGTTGATCGAGTGGTTCTCTAATCTGCAGGTGGTCGATCGAGTACAATTGCCACTCGATCGAGAGGATTTGGCAGCACAAGTGCTCGATCGAGTACAAAAAGTACTCGATCGAGTGATCCTCGACTTATTCTGCGAAATGCAATGAAAAACAGCCCCTGAAACTAACTAGACAAGCAAATCGAGAAGGTCTATGGTATGCAAACCATTTATTACAACTGAAATTAAATAAAAGTAAAATAAAATCGCCGGGTTGCCTCCTGGATAGCGCTAACTTGATCAGTCCCGCTCGACCTCCTTTTTCTTCAAGCCTATCTAATCAAATACAATCAAAACAGCTCAAAGCGCGCAGCAACCTGTCAAATAGCTGCGCATGTGCTACACAACAGCATAAGTAGCACCAAAGTGGAATACAGAAATAGGAAATAAAAATATGTAAGCATTTAAGTCTAACAAATTTCCTATGAGCGCTCCTAAATTTATCCACAAAATAAAGGAGCGCTGGAGCAATTGTCAATATATAAGGGTCCCGATTCAGATTAGCAAACTTAAAATGATAAGGACGGTGAAAATTCGTTAAATTATCGTCCACATATGAGAGGGTGTAGCATTAAAAGAAGGAGCACAAATTAAACGAGGCAATATACTGTTGAAACAAACAATAATGAAATTATCGCTTACTACCTCGGGTTGGTCGCTCCCAACGACGGAATCACTGACAAAGGAATGGATTACCTCATCCGTGCTAGGAGCAATTACCGTCTCATTTGCTTCTTCATCAACCTCCTCGGTGGAATCCATCCCGTAGATCGCAGCTTCAAGTGTATCCGACTCGGCTTTGAATAAGGGAGGTTTACCGTAACCTTCATCATCGTCGGACTCGTCATCCAAATCAAACCAAAATGACGAACCAAAGCTCCCAATGGCCATTTCGATCGATCGAGCGAATAATCACTCGATCGACCAACTTCCTCCCGCATCTCACTCGATCGAGTAACAACATCACTCGATCGAGAACTATCCTCCTGCATGTCACTCGATCGAGAAGGGATATTACTCGATCGAGGATCTGTCTTCGAAATTCACTCGATCGACCATTATAAGTCACTCGATCGAGTGATTCTTCCTGCATAGAGCTGAAATCTTCACGTGGGGCAGTGAAATACGAAAGGAACTCGTCGTCCGAGTCATAGAAGTCATCCTCATCATTGGGCAACACGGTTTCCTCAGGAGAAAAACCGCTCTCAGCAAGGTAAACCTCTTCTTCTTGCATCTCACTTGCTAACCGAGCTATTTGTGACTCCGATTCGAGGATTCGAGCGTCCATATACCTATCACTCTCTTGCATTTGTGATACAAGCATTCTCATTAAATATGTCGACTCACGACCTCTTCTCTCTCCATCTCAAATGCTAATTGAGCAACTGCAGACTCGAGCTCATCAAATCGCGAGACATATTCTTGCACTTGGAATGCCAGTGCCTCCATCAAGGATTTCAGCTCCGCAATGTCTTCTTCTTGTATATCAGGGGAATCTTGTTGCGGTGGCCATTGATAGGGCGGATGTGGCGGCACAACTACACCTGCATTGTGCTCGGCGAGAACCACATCTCCAGAGCAGATCACCCATTGTTCCATATAATGGGACATCGGTGATGGGTCAAAGGTACTCAAGCCTTCCCTTTGATCTTTCACCTAGAAGCTGTCTAGGTAGTACACATAAGGCCTATCAAAACAGCACTAAACAAAAGATTAAAACGGCCTCAAGGGAAAAATCCCCTGAGGCTAAAAACAGGTAAAATTAAACAAATAAATAAATAGATTGCCTCCCCGGCAACGGCGCCAAAATTTGATGCGGTCGTTTCGTACCAAAAATAAATACCTAAGTACTACTAACAGAAGTCAGCGGTAAGTAGGGTCGATCTCCACAGGGAGGCTAAGTTGCTATCTATCTGTTTAATTCGATGCACTGTCGGGTGTCACGGTGTGGGGGTTTGAATTGATATTCTAAACTAAAGACTAAGGCGAGGGAAATAAATAAGAGAAATTAACAATAGGAGAAGGGTAGTATGCTAAGAGTCGGTCCACCGTGGCAGCTATCAGATCTTATACTATCGGGAATATTAAGGCGATTAGACTATTGATAAGAAGAGCTATGGTCGTCACCTTTCGGTCCTTAAACCGCCCTAGAGCGTAAAATGACTTAACTTTCGCCCTCACTGCAATACCCTATTGTAATTAAGCAAGCCTTCCCTTCCAATCTTTCGATCTAGGTCGGGGTTAACTAAAATTATTGGTCTCCTGCATGCATTCATTCGACCTGATAAAAATTAAATTGCCTAATACAATTCTATCGCAAGACTAATCTATTTAATACAATTAAAGCATTGCTACCACGGCTTCCCTAATCCTAACATACTAAGGGATTTAGCTAGACATGGAGATGGGGGGAACAAGAATAAAATAAATAATAACAATAAACATAAAAAAGAAAGAGAAAAAGGGAAGAAGGAATTACTAGATTAAAGGATCCTAAAATGAAGAAATAAAAATAACATAGCAAAAAGTACGATGAACCGAGTCAGGAAGAGAAGAGAGAAAAAGAGAGGAAGAGCCCCCATTATGTCGACCTAACTCCTATTTATAACAAATTAGGAGTATAATTAAACCTAATGACGGAATATAAAGCTTAAAAGCCCAAATAGTAGCAAAGTCCACTCGATCGAGTAACTAAATCACTCGATCGAGCAAAGGCATAAAAGGAACTGGTCGATCGAAAGGAAATATAGTTGATCGAGTACTTATTCATCCTACACCACTCGATCGAGTAGAAGTGGCTCTCGATCGAGCAAATGGGCTCTCGATCGAGCAAAATGGTACTCGATCGAGCACTTCTCAGCGACAGTTTCCTGCTTTGCGCACTAAACTTCAAATGGCTGCCATTTCTTCGTTACTTGGGCAAATAGGGCGTGGTTGGTGGCGTTGGAAAGCTAAGAGGATAAGCTTTCACCTCCAACTGGAATCACCTTAATAGCTGTTGTAGAACTCGAGATATGGCTCTTACAAGCAGGAACTAGCAAATTGAAGCACTCTCTTGGCTCGCCTAACTTCCTTACTCCAATGCGCATCTCAAAATAGTTTCATTCCCGCTCCAAATTCACTCTTCCTCCAAATGCATGCTAAAAGGATGGTAAAAGGCTTGATTTCACTACTTTTGGGTTCATTCCTGCAAATAGGACAAAACAAACCAAAGTAGCATATTCGGGGCATTTCGTAGCATAAAACCACGATAAAAGCATAAAGATACGCGCATAAATTAGGCTAAAAAGACTATATAAAATGCACGTATCAAGCACCCAACTAAGATCCACTTATCAACACCTGCTAAGGCTGACTGCTCACAATAATGGATCATGGCAAACACAACACAAGAAGAAACACAGACAACACCACCTAAGGTCAGTAACTGAAGAACAACATAAAACACTAGGTACAACATACACACACCCAACACCACTTCCAATCACCCATCACTCCTCTGACTACCCGAAGCTAAAGTCCTGCCAGAATATCCATCGCAATAGATATTCTACACCGCCAGTGGGGGCTGCGGCCATACCCACCTAAGCCCCGCTCAGCTTTACCCAGTGAAAACCCATGTTCCTTAATGTGCACATCCCCTCTTGTGGCGGGTTCCACAAGGGGCGAATCAAGGGTGTGAAGCCACTCCCGCAAGTGACGCCACTCAACCCAGGGCGCACCTCGCGAACCACAGGCAAACAACCACAACCAAATACAATATCAACAATACCAAATCCAACTAGACAACACAACCGACTTACTAAACAATCAACAGTACTGAGTAGGAAAACCTACCTTTAGCAATCCGCAACCAGACCGCATATGACCGTGTGACGACAAACAACCACCATTACCACTTATTACAAGCAGTATGACAAACCCTATTACTACCAGAACAACCATAACAAAAACTAAGGAAGACGATGATGATGATGATGACTTACCTATACTCAGCGTCCCGGTGACAGGACTGTTACCTGACTCATGCTTCCCATCCCCATAGTGTCTCATCTCACAAAGGGCTCCAAAGGAAGAAAGTTGGTGAAGGAGAGAGATGTATCAACGATTAGGTTTGGGAGAAATGAAATTAAACTGAATTTGGGTTCACGACTTCCACGATTTATATTTTACTGTTGAAATCCACTTACTCGATCGAGTATGGGACTTACTCGATCGAGTGGCTTCTACTCGATCGAGTCACAGAGCTACTCGATCGAGTAGCCAACGGTAGATCGAGCCTCCTAATCCCAAAGGTTACTATGATGTAAGATCGAACTAATAAGGCTTCCAAAGGTCTAAACATATGTCCGAGGTCAGCCAAGGACGGTCAACGGGTCTCTATCAGGGCGGGTATTATAGTGTTCCCCCTTTAAAAAGAACTTCGTCCCCGAAGTTCAACTCATCGTCTCCCACAACTCAAGGTGTAACATGAAATAAGGTAATCGACGATAACTTATTCCGACAAGAACAATCGTAACCATTCCCAACATGCCACCCAACTGCCCATGCCGACTACGCATCATCATCATCTACTTCCGCGAAGGTAACCATCAAACACAACTTCCTTCCGAGTCATCAACGATATATTACGCACAAAAAGACACACTACCACAGGCTGTTACTTCTAACTTACTAACCAAATTTTTAACACCGTACCACTCCATACACCACACATATCATACACATTCGACATTAAAACTCTACTTACTCATCCAACAACTACTTATTAAACATCCAATATGCAGTAAATTATCAAACAATTATTCTATAAATGATTCAACACCTCTCTACATTATTTAAACAACAACTTATATTGCACAACAAGTTAAATTACTTAACAAATATACTTAAAAATTACTTACATTACCTTCCGCCACCGAAGTTTAAATTTTATTTAACAAAATGGAGTACAACATAGTAAACTTTACCAACAATTTATCCAAAACACGATAATTTTGACATTTTTCTCATGCGACATTACTCTTCCCCTCTTAAAAGGAACTTGATCCCCAAAGTTCACCCTGAAGACGGATTATAAAAATGACACAAAAATGATATCTTCACATAATCATGACATTACGAAGTGATCCAACATATGATGAAGCCAACAATTACCATCTTAACTCCTTTGACAGTATTCATATTACATGTATGCATATGTGTATACTAAATGGAAAACAACACTAAAATGAGTACATGAGACACAGCGTTACCAAACAATTATATGTGGAAATTAAGTAATTGCATAGGTGACATTACAAAAACATGCTTACTCAATATAACTGGCTTTAAGATTCTTATCACCTACGATATAGCTTAACCACTACTTAGAATGGTAAACGAGGAAACTAATTAAACACATAGGATTAGAACTAGTGTAAAACCGTATTAATATCACGTGGAGTGCAATATGAAATATAAACGTGATTAATAACCATGAAACAAGATATAAATCAACCAATCATTCCCATGATCCCAAAGAAACGGACTATAAGGGCCAACAGGGGCACTCGATCGAGTCCAGGGTTGGCTACTCGATCGAGTGAAGCGTACTCGATCGAGTACCTAGAGGTCAAAGCACTCCCTAGATGGTCCACATCAGGTACTCAATCGAGTAGAGGGCACTCGATCGAATATCTGCAGGTCAAATCACTCTCCAAATGCACTGTTAGGCCAAAGAATTGTAACCAAACTCCGGGGTTTCACCCCGACATCACATTCCTGCATAACAAGTTCAGAAAATCTAAGAAAATAAGGCCTTATGGCCAGATACAACCAAGATAAATCCATGTACGATGAAACGAATGAAACAAGTATCATAGGTCCACTAAACAACAATAACAAGAAATCACTCGAGGTCGCCACCTCGGTCCTTCTCCATCTCCTCATCTCCTCCTCTTCCTCCAGATGTGCCGGCTTCTGACGTGCCTCCGCCTATGGTCGCTGCCGTGCCTAGGTCGGCTCCTTCTCTCCATGGCGCCTGACACCCGTAGGGATAGTTCTGAGGGACTCCCCATGTGGCCGGGTCCACTCCATAGGAGTGAAAAACTCCACTTTCGTTCCCGACACCTCGCCACCAAACTGACTGGGCCAAGTTGGTACCCACTCCCTGCATGTACGCCATCTCATGGAGGTTCTGGAGCACTAAAGCATTGGACACCCTCTCCGTGATCTCACTCACCTGCATTTAGGGGCTAAAAGAGGAAGGGTAGCTGTGGTACTGGTATAGAGGTGGACCGGGCTGCACAGGCTGTGTCTCTCCGACCATCTCCCTCACTCTCTTGGGACCCCTCCCCACCGAAGGTGTCTGGTCCTCAAGTTTAGTCTGGTCTCCCCCGACCAGCTCATGCATCTCCTCTAAAAGGTCATCCATCATCAGGTAGGTCTGACGGGTAGGGGTGGGCTCATCATCATCTGAGTCCGATGCAAACACAACCGCAGTTAAGGGCTCTGTCACTAGAAGATGGTCCAGGTCGTGTACTCTCATCCAACTCCTGCCTCTCACCCTACAAGCTAACCCACTATCCTCCAACACTCTCAACCACTTCTGGTAGATGAAGTAAGCCCTGTTCATTGTGGGAACAATCGGAACCATGGGTTTGAGAGCCGAGGAGGCCTCACAGCTAGTCAACCTCCCTACTAAACGGGTGGCAATAGCACCACAACTGAGGTATCGGGTCAGAGACTTGGCCATCAAGGCCAAATTGGCACACACGATGGCCGGGGCACTGTAAGATACGCGCTACACTCGGGTGGGGTTCAGATAGGCGACGAATAACATAACCTGATGTGAGTTGAGCTTACTCACATCCTTCGTATCATAGAGTAAATATGTCCTGGCCAAGAGAAAGATCTTCAAAGTAATATGCTGAACATCATTATTTAACATGTCACTTGAAGTAGGAGCAGGTCTACAGGTGAAACAAGGCATATAACTACTAGCACCACACTCAGTCGGGACATCTCTAAGATATCCCTTCTTGGGTCTCAATTTGGCCTTCTTAAAACAAGGCATATAGGCTTGCCCCAGACAGGCAGGCCACGCCCTCTCCTCTTCAGGCAATGCCATGAATGCTGCTATTCGGTCAGCCGACCCCTCAGCATCAGGATTGTTCACCCAGTCGTTTACTACAAGAAACAAAGGCAAAGTAAGTAAATTTCCCAAAATATATCACTGCCAAACCAAAATACAATAAAAAAGAAAGTCACCTCCTTCAACAGCTGGATAGTTGAGATAGTCCAGGTCAGGGGCAATTGAATTAGCCTTGATAAACATATAGGTTTGAGCACATCCCTTGTCATCCCCTGAATGAAAGTTGGTAATCAGGTGAGCCATCTTCGACCTGACTCGAAAGTTAAACCTTCCAGTGGAATGACTATTCAAGTGATAGACGTTCTTGAAGTCATCCAGGGTAATAACCAACTTGTGCTTAGAACACAAGTGCTCAATTGAATGGACAATCTTCCAGACCATTGGCATGAGTTGAAACGGAGGAACCCTGATAGCCCTGATCACCTCACTCATGAAAGGAGAAAGGGGAAGCTGACATCCACCCCTGAAGGCCCATTCAAAAATACAGAACCAGCCTGGACTACCCCAGTTAGCCCTGACTGGACCACTCTCAGGGATCCAAACTTCAGCCCCACTGGGAATGAGGCCCCTACCCTTTATATAATGCTCAAAGGTCGATTTTAGCTAATTGGCTTCAAGGAAAGAGGCTGCCAATGCCTTAACAGGAGTATATTCAACCCCCTTATATGACATGGATATAATCTCTGGGGTAGCAACAACTTCCACCACATCATTTTCTGGAATAACATCTGGAACTTTCTCAGCCTCAGCAGGAACCATTTCTACCTCAACAGGAACTTTCTCAGCCTCAGCAGAAGCTTTGGAAGCTGCCGTCTTTCTCCTATCACCAGCCATATCTTATTTTTTCCTCGAAAATGATTTTTTGCAAAGAGGAAATTTTAGAAAGAGAAAGAAGAAATTTAGAGATTGGAATATGAAGACAAAACACGGCAAGGCAAGGTATTTATAGCCACAAATCTAAAACGGCTAGGAAAGCAAGTGGTTGAGGTTAATCATGACTCTCCTAGGGTTTTGTGAACCTACCCTATTTATGACAAATAGCCGTTACAAGAAGCTGAATCAAACACAAATTCTGATCTGATAAAAGATTACTGCACAATTCTTTGCCTGGCCCAAATTTTTATCTTCTTATTCCTGGCCAGATCCAATAATGGAATAAGCCGATAAGGGGCAATTGTTGGGCCCAGAATTATCCTGCCTAACCTGACATAGGCCAGGCAGTAACCAAAACCAAATTCCAAGCAAAAGACACCTGAAACCAGGCATTTATCAATTATGGATAGGCACCAAACAGGAGTTGATGTAAGGCAGGCAATAGCTAACCAGGAGCCTAAAAGGAGAACACATCAGGTATAAAACAAACGTTGAATGAGCATGGCAGGCAACAACCAAGCAGTATATATATGCTCCCTACAAACAAGGAAGACCAATTCAGAAGGAAAAGATATGGGGAATAGTCAAAAGCAACGGCTAGATAAATGGCAACCACCTCCGGGTAAATAGAGCACAAGCCCTATTTACCAGGAAACCCTGAACGACATAAAAGGGACTTGGAATACGAGGATAAATGCAAGAAAAGACAAAATCAGAGAGGACACGGAACACACTCTTACTCTCACTTACATTCTTATATTCTTAAGCAATAAAATTTAGCTTGCCACGCCTGATATACCAATACTCTGTCAGGCTGTCAAAGATCATAGTAACAATCACTTCTGGCTTGGTGCCCGTTGTTTTTTCCCTTATTCCTAGGGTTTTTCCACGTATAAAATATTTATGTCCTTATTTATTATGTGTTCTTTTATTTAACAATACTAGTCAGGCGAGTTGTTTGAGTTAGAACACCATACACATAAACCCTTGGCAGGATGTTCTTATTCAGTAAAATCCCTGTCAAAACACCTCTCCTTCCTTTATTATCAAACCGGATGAAAAACTCGTAAAAACACAGGCACTCGATCGAGTACCGCCTACTCGATCGAGTACACCCTGAGCAGAATGTACTCCAGAATATGAATACAACTTACTCGACAGAGTACCCCCAACTTGATAGAGTACTCAAAGATCAGAATACCTGAGGTATTAAACCATCAGTTATTGCACTTCTTCTTCTTCCTCGGGTTTCCTGCAAATTTCTTTTTCTTTTGTTCTTTCGTTTTCTTTCCTTTTCTTCGACAAATTATTTTCATTACCCTTTATTTATCAAATCCTTTTCAATATTTTTCGACATTAGATCCCTTATAATCGATATTTGTGGGTTTTCGTCATCTATTCAAAAGCGGATTTTAAGAGATTCGATTCATTCATATCAAGTCTCTTGGGCTCGTTTTGATACATCGTTTTGTGTTAATTCTCTAGCTTCTGTTTTCTAACTTAACATGACCTTTAAGTTTCAACCTTTTTGTTTCCGACATTCTATACGTATCGTGTTTGTAAACCACCTTTATATCTTATTTAACTTGTCCTTTTATCACTTTATGACGGTCCTTGTGCGCATATAATCTAACTAAATCACCTATTTTAAGTCGTATGCTAATAATCAAGCATAAAATCAACCAATGAACGAGAACTGAAACACGAGTTCGACTTTCACAGTCAGAGTCCAATTAGAGAACAGTCGCATAAACTGATGTGCCTCTTCTAGAGGACACAATGGATGCTACGCCTATTCTAAGTTAGGTTCTGTCTCTGGACTCTTTTTCGTCTTGACGTAGGCTTTCTTTTAGGCTTTTAATTAAGTATTATCCGTATTATTGTCATATTTCCGGCTTATTCCTATTTTTCAAACTCCAATTATCTTATTCCTTTCGTTTTATTTATTTTCTTTTACTTCTAAAATCCCTTTTGAGCACGTTTATGATGTAAATTCAATAGTCGTTGTAATTTATTCATATCATGTAAATTATTGTAATTTTATTTTCATATTTATTTTATATCGTTCTTGTATGATTTATTTATCTGGTTTTTCACATGTAAATCAACCTAAATTCGAACTTTGACCCCTCATTGAGTGCTAAATGCATGTCAACCGACATAGTATATATTCACATGCTAGGTTTAAAACATGTTTGTTGCATAGCATGCACACAATTGATAACATATCGAATATAAATAACTGCCTATTCATTAGTACATGTCGCTATCGAGGTGGGCGAGATTAGGTGTTCAAATGAAGACTTTCCTAATACGTACCCTTACCCCTTACTCAGATATCTGTGAGCATCCATGTTCATTGGCATCGCAAGAGTCATTCTAGACATAGAATGCTAAGGGTAACGAATTTCTTAGTGTTCATGTCACTACTTTGTGTCATGACATGACATGAAGTATTCAAACGATTCCAATTTTCCATAAAAATTGGTGGCGACTCCACAAATGCAGGCTTGCTCAAACCTTTTACCTATTTTAATGCCTTTCAAATCGATAACAACCCTTGACGTGATTTGTCCAACCAAAGTTATGTGGGAGAAGTGCCGCCGCCTCGAAATCTAACCAACGCGATGGCGCGCGAGGCGCGGGTGGCTTCGTCCACTTATCCTTGGATGTGTCATCATTGTCAAGGACAACATTATTATGTTTGATCACTGTATCCTTGGCAGTGTCATCACTGTCAATGACAATATTATCATTTTCCTTTTCATAAATTTTCTTGTCCCCTACTTCAGAGATTTCTTCATTAGTTGAATTTTGTTTCTTTGGGAAGGGATTCTTCTGATACTGTTTCACCTTTGCTAAAACGTTACCAGAAAAAATGTTTCACTTTGACGAAACCAAAGTGCAAAGGAATTTGATTCTCAGTATTCGAAGTGCGTCCATCTACAAATTAGAATACGTTAAGGAAAGGTAAATTTTAAATAAGATTGCGGTTTTGAATATTTATGTAAGATCCTTTAAACTAAACCAAAAGTACATTTACAATTTTAAGATCTAAGCTATAAAGAAACTTACGTTGTTTTTTGTCAATCCGCAAGTCTTCATAGTATAAATAGCACAGTCAACAACATTATGATGGTTTCTCCAAGCCATTTTTAAAACAACAGGGTCCATTTCTCTTACTGTTTCCTTCAAATGAACAAAGCTAGCAGTATTCAAATATTCTGCGAAAGCGTTACGCTGTATTCAAATATTCAGGGTTGGTCTCTGTAATGGTCTTTTGGGTTTTACAAGAAAAAATTACAAGAAAAAATAACAAATCAAAGGTAACTTAAAGATTACTATATGCTAGGGTTGGTCTCTGTAACGGTCTTTTGGGTTTTAATCATTCTGTTGATTATCAAGAATGACAAACTTGTTCATCTTCATATTAAATACGAATAGGTAAAAATGGGTGTCGTAAATTATTGGGAAGAAAAATTGTTTTATAAAAGAAAAGTTCATCAAATACAACAAATATAAATTAGTTGCAGATAAGACTATATATTGACTAAATATTGTTTGAGCCAACCATATCAACAGCTGTCATGTCAATAATTCCAGCAGCATTCAACTCGTTTCTCAGATGGTTGTTGAATACTTTCAGTTGTTCATCAAATTTGAATTCTTTTCTTTCACCATAAAATGCTTGCTATACACATAACACATAAAATTCTTATCTTCACATGCACATGCATAATGAAAAATTAATATAATATAAAATACAATAAAATTTTACTCACAAAGATGAGAGTGGTAGCAAAGAATCGACGTGGTTCTGAAGGTCTTATTTCAAGTTCCTTGAAATTCAAGTAAAGTGACCAGCAATCGACCATAATATTTGATACATACTGAGGTGGTTTTAAAGATGGCAAAAGAAATCGTGTACCCACAGTGTCATTAATCTTGAAGATCTTTTCACTGGTTCAGAGGTTAGATAGAACGTGTTAGGTAATTAAACATATGCACATTATTTTTAATAATAATGCACATAAAACATAACGAAATGTACATTATTGTTTTAAGAAAAAAGCATGATAAGTAGAACGCAATGTAGATTAAAACATTAAAATTACCATTACAACATAAGAAAATGTATCAAGCAAGAAGGGTGCCTTTTCCGTTACTGTAGTAGACATAGTCAGCAATATACTGTTGAAGCTTAGATGGCCTCTACATGGGTCAGTGTCCCCTCTTAGTAAATCAATTTCATTACCATTATCTAAGCTCGGTTCGGGATTACTTGGCTTGGGTTCTTCACAATAATCTTCAAATAACATAATAGATACAAGGTTATTTATAAGATTTTCTTTATCGGCTTCTTTCTCATCCTCCATATCACTGCCAACACAGAGGCAGTTGGAAAAGTCCTTCACATCCTTGTTATCATCAGACATGTTGTTTTCCTCACACTCCCCTTTTGATACCTCTTTCTTGTCCTTTTCATTCCCATCTTCAACTATTTAACTTTGTGTTCATCATTCATCCTATTAAGTCAAGATTTACCCTGCCTTGTTAGACAAGCGTCAGGCAACAACTATCAAGCCAGGCTAGATAGGGACAACCTACGGCAGAATATTTATCAGTTATACAGGTGCCAGGCAGGAGGGAAAAGCAGGTCATACCATCGTATCCTGCCTGCCCAGAAGAAATATACATCTAGCATACATCGGATACCACTTATATACATCAGGCAACGATTAGAGCACAAGAGGACAGTTCCTACTTTCATGGAAGAACAATTCTATAAGCCTATAAAAGAGGAAAGGTGGTCAACCAAGCTGAACGTGAGCAAATACAGTTAGGAGAAGAATAACCATATCTGGATTAACAGAGCACAAGACCTATTAATGAGGAACGTTCACATTAACGTTGGGAAACCATTGAAGAGTACTATAAATATCAAGAGAGAAGACACAAAGAAGGATCATCACTTACTTATTCACGCTCACTCTATTGTACACATTTTTACTCGGTTAATCATATATATGCTCATACAACAAATAACATGGCAGACTTAAATCTAGCCAACCTACATCAACCATAATAAATTCCCTCTTGGCTTGGTGCCGTGGTTTTTTCCCTTATTCCAAGGGTTTTCCACGTATAAATCTCCTTGTGTTGTTTTCAGTTATTTACCCTTTACTTATTTACTATACTAGTCAGGCATTGTTAATTGAGTTAGATCACCTTGTATAATACTTCCCTGGGAAGATAATGTATCCGTGTAAATTCTTGCTAAAACTATTGGCGCCCACCATGGGGCATCTAGCTCAAAAAATAACAAAAAGCCAATTACAAATAAACCAAACACCTTTATAAAAATGACTGGAGAGAGTATTGACCAACAGTTGGCTGCCGCCAAGCAACACCTGCTGGAAATGGAACAACTAAAACAAAAAATGGTTCAGGCAGAAGCAGAGGTCTAGAAACTGAAAGACTCAGAGTCCAACCTGAAGCAGAAACTGGAGAACAAGGCTTCAGGCTCGAAACATAAAATCAAGCCAGGGACCCCATTCTCCTCTATCATCAGGAATATTGATTTCTCCAACTTCGGTACTCTAACCCCATCAAAAACTAAGGCGGGACTTCTTGATTCTGATTCAGAAGAGATTCCAAATGAAGAAACTGGTCCAGATCAGACAAATGCAGCCATAATGATGGCAATGGTCCAAGAGATCCAAAAGCTTCATCATAAATTTGAAAGGACCCCTGGAGTACCTGCTAGCATAGAAGAGGCCAACTCTGAAAGATATGTTGACTCTCCCTTCGTGGACGAGAAAGCTAGGGTAGATCTGCCAAAAAAGTTCGTAGTACCATCAATGAGGACCCATGATGGAACTACGGATCCACAAAACCATGTAGCCTACTACAAGCAAAGGATGTTGACTGTACCAATACCCAGTGAACTACGACAAGTGTACATGTGCAAAGGCTTTGGAACAACCCTGACCGAGCCTGCCAAGTAATAGTACATAAACCTACCAAATAGAAACGTTAGATCCTTTGTAGATCTGATAAATTCATTCAACCATCAGTTTGCCAACAACTGAGAGCTTGAGAAAAGATCAAGTTATTTGTACCGGATCAAGCAAAAACTAGACGAGAAAATCAGGGCATTCCTAACCAGGTACAATAAGGAGAAAGTGTCAATCCCTAGTTGTGAAGTTGAAACAGCTGTAGAGGCATTCAGGCAAGGACTACCGCTGGATAGTGATTTCTACTATGAGCTAACCATGAACCCTTGTCATACCTTTGAAGACGTTCAGGCGAAGGCACTTGGCTATATCAGGCTAGAAGAGAACAAGAGCTTCAAAGCAGAAACCACAATCAATGTTGCAGGCTACGAAAGATCTAGCAGGGGAAGTTCCAATCACTGAGGAGGCAGGTCCAAGCCATCTCCCTATACTAGACCTGACAGGTCAGAAGTCAACTATGCTTTTGAGTAATGAGGTAACTCCTATACTTACCCACCTATTCAGGAATATAACTACTCCGTTGATACTGCAGGGCTCATCAAGAGGCTTGACAACATGGGAGACATTGTCAATTGGCCAAAAAAGAGGGACAACCCTAACTCCAGGAAAGATACAACCAGATGGTGTGAATTTCACATAGACATAGGACACACTACAGAGGAATGTCTGGGCCTACGCAGACAAGTGGCTTACCCCCTAAAGAAAGGATACTTGAAGGATCTAATGCCATCAAAGAACATGGATGACAACGCAATGAGGAAGGATCAAGAAAGGCCAAAACGTGACCTGCCACCAGAACCACCAATCTATGAAGTCAAATTCATTAACGGAGGATATGAGATTTGTGGCCTAACTATCTCAGTTGCATAGAAAATAGCCAGGGTGTCCAAAATAAAATCTCCTTTTAAACCTAGAAATTTACCTCAAATTACTTTTGACGACACTGATATGCAGGGAATTTAAGATTTATATTATGACGACGTGGTCATCACCATGCAAATTGGCACTGCTCGTGTACTGAGGATACTAGTAGATGGTGGCAGCTTAGTCAACCTGATCATGCTCGATGTCCTGAAAGCCATGAAGATTGACGAGGATTTGATCATAAAACAAATGTCCTAGTAGGATTCAGTGGTGAAACCAGGAATACCCTAGGAGAAATCTACCTGCCAACCTATGTTGAAGAAGTCTCATCATATAAAATATTTGGAGTCCTAGACTGCCTCTCATCCTACAACGCAATCTTGGGTAGGCCTTTATCTATAATGTTAGAGCTATTCCCTCAACCTACCACCAGTGTGTCAAAATTCCAACCGAATGAGGAATAGCTACAATCAAAGCTGAAAAAAAATCCGCCCAAGAATGTTATACAGAGTCATTAAAACCTTCCAAGGCAGGTAAAGTCACTCGCCTAACAATTACAGTACCCTGTTAGGAGCACTTACGTGGCACAGGCTCAAATGAAAACTTATCAGGAAATCCTAGACCCTGAGTATCCTGACAGGTATGTACTGGTAAGATATGATGTTCCTGATAATGTCAGGCCAGAACTGGTAAGCTTTCTTAAGAGTAAATCTACATGTTTTGCCTGGTCTCATTTTGGTATGACTGGCATAGATGCTAATATGATTACCCATAAGCTCAATATTGACACTTATTTCTTGCCTATACAGCAGAAAAGGAGAAAGTTTGCCCCTGAACGCAGCAGAATCATTAATGAAGAGGTAGACAAAATCCTCCTGGACATGGGAATGATCAGGGAAGTAATGTACCCTGAATGGCTCGCCAATGTGGTTGTGGTACAAAAGAAAAATGGCAAATAGAGAGTCTGTGTAGACTATATAGATCTAAACAAAGCGTATCCAAAAGATCTCTTCCCATTCCCTCACATTGATGCAATGGTGGATGCTACGGCTAGATATGAATTGCTAACATTCATGGATGCCTCCAGTGATTGAATCAAATCAAAATGCACCCAGCTGATCAAGAGAACAATGCATTCATCACGGAAAGAGGCATATATTGCTACACTGCAATGCCCTTTGACCTGAAGAATGCAGGGGCAACCTATCAACGCCTAGTGAATATGATGTTCAAGGATCAAATTGGTGATATAATGGAAGTCTACATTAATGATATGGTGGTCAAATCAAAAAAGGCTGAGGATTATGTAACGGACCTGAAAGTAGCATTCAAAATCCTGGAAGAATACAACATGAAACTCAACCCCTCCAAATGCCACTTTAGAGTATCGCCAGGCAAGCTCTTAGGGTACATGGTGACAAAGAGAGGAATCGCGGCTAGGCCAGAACAAATAAAGGCCATCCTGGAGCTAGAGTAACCTAAGTCAGTCAAGGATATCCAGAGGTTGGCATGAAGAGTTGTAGCCCTGAACATATTCATATCCAGGTCATCTAAAAGATATAGGTCATTCTACAACCTGCTCAGGAAGAACAAATCATTCCAGCGGATGCCTGAACATGAAATAGCCTTCCAGGAATTAAAGTCTTACCTTTCCACTCCACCATTGTTGGCCAAGCTAAACAAAGGAGAACCCCTGACAGTCTACCTGTCAGTCACTGAAACAGCAGTAAATGTAGGCCTGGTCAAAGAGATTAAAGCTCAACATCACCATGTTTATTATGTAAGTAAAAGTCTCCTAGATGCAGAAATAAGGTATGGATTACTTGAAAAATATATCCTTGCATTAATCGCGTCCTGCACGAAGCTCAGACCTTACTTTGAGAGTCACCCAATAATAGTTCGGACTAATTTACATATCGAATCTGTCCTAACGAAGCTTGAGTTATCACGCAGAATGGCAAAATGGTCAGTCCAACTTAGTACTTATGATATCACCTTTGAACCTAGGACGACAATAAAATTTCAGGCCTTAGCATACTTTTTGGCTGATTTCAGTCCCAGCCTGGAACCAGGCTTGATAAAAGAGGTCAACCGACTAGACACCCAAAAATCAGACCAGGACTAGGTCCTGCACGTTGATGGGGCAACCAATATGAGGGGAACTGGCATAGGGTTAGTACTAAAATAGTTACAGAGGGATATAATAGCCCAGTCTATCAGCTGTGAATTTAAAGCAACAAACAATGAGGCTGAATATGAAGCCCTGATAGCTAGACTCAAGGTATGTATAGATCTTGGCGTGCAAAATTGTTGGAGCTTGTGTCCTCCACAATTAGTGTGATAACATTTATAAATCTCTTATAGGTTCACAAGGGTATACTTAGTATTTTATCAGTTGATTAACGATTACTTAATAACGGTTGGCTTGCTAGAAAGTTTGACGTTATTATCATACTGATGGCGGTGATCAACTGGTCCCTAAAAGTCACACCTAAAGGATGTGTTTGAGAGATGTGATTATGGAAATGTAATCACATTGATGCCTTATATGACTAAAAGGTTAGTCCATGTATTTGACTAAACAGTTAGTGTGGACAAGGCCCTCGGGAACTGCGTCCGCGGGATCCACACTAGGCATAATCGACTCGAGGTTCTTTCGAATCGAATTAAGACATATTAGAGTCGCCACCAAGTTTTTTGGGAACTTGGAACCGTTCAAGTCAACTTTACACCTTTCATCGAAAAGCATAAAGCCAATCGACTACGAGTGATTAAAGATAAAGACTTGTACCCTATATCACTCGATTTGAATGACTCTCGTAATCCAATGGTATTTAGACGGATCCACAAACCATAGATCTTGAGTAAGGGGTGAGGGTACGTGTTGGGAAGCCCATAAGGACACCCAACCCCGCCCGTCAATAACGGCCTCTACTAAGTCAAGTGTCGGATTTCAAACAAGGTCATAGCTACTACGATGTATGATATGCAAACGTTGTTTTAACCCTATCATGTGACAACAATTTCTATGTCGTTTTAGATGCAACTAAACTAACTTTGTCAAAGTTGTAATTTAGCATGTGGGTTGATTGATCTAACAACATGTAAAGCAAACAAACAAGGCTTAAGGGGGAATGGGGGAGCCGTTGGGATCTACCTATTACAAACCAGGCATTTCATGCCGACACAACGATAAATAAATTACAACTCGATCTAATTACAATTGCTACATACAAGTCAAAACACGACACAAAACACACGACCATTGGGCCTTGAAAACCGTGCACATGAGGGTGGCCCACGGCTCACATGACCCACGGTCCTTGGGTCACTCCTCGTAATGCGTGCTCGCGCTTAATCTCATCGAATTAGACATAAGGCTACGCACCAAAGCATGCATTAGCATAAACCGGGCCATGTTGCTTTAAACAACATGCGGTTTACTACGCTCCTACAAGCATTGGGGAACAACCGTCTAACCAAACAAGACCAAGGTTTTTGAAGAGGTTTTGACTCAAAAGAAGTAAAACAAACTCGAAAATTATAACTCAATAAACAATGATAAATTACAAGCTACAAAATAAACAAAGAACGAATGACAAACAAGGAAAGAGAAACGAAATAGGAAAGACAAAACCCACGGCCAACTCACGGCCCAAACCCACGGCAACCTCACGGCCAAGACAAGGCCAACCTAGTTCCTAAGTTAGATTCATTGGTTAGATCGAATGATTGCGAAAAGGGATAGGAAACAAGTTAGAAAACGAGTTAAAAACGATGTCGATTGATTGTCGCGCAAGGGTGCATTCTACACGGCCTAAAGGGTCTAATTAGGTCAAATTCGCTAATTAATTTAACTCATCGAGTGTCAATAAGAAGGTGCTAATCACGCACTCTTATACTAGCGAGAAATTAGGTGAAAGAGGGAGATGCATTCAATTATTTAGAGAATCGTCGATTGATTTTATAACTTACGTCGAAGCCACCTATCGTGTCTAATTAGGTTATTAAATTAAATTAATGTCATCTAAATACGTCATAGGTTAACAATCAGAGGTTAAACTAACATACAACGGGTCCTAGGGCATGTCGAATTGGCCGAAACAAAAGGGGGTCGAAAGCGAAGAACGAAGTTAGACAATTGTTTTATTTATGCCCTACCTTGAACACGAGGATATGTAAATGAGACGGGGGTGTACGACCGACAGAAGTAGCGGTTTCTTTTCCCATCTCAAGTCAACACGGGTGTTCGTGGTGGTACTTTAACTCATACTCGGACTAACTAGTTTCATAGTTAATTAAAACAAACGATAAACAAAACGAAAACAAACAAAAAAAGACAATAAAAAAGGCATAAAAAACGAAATAAAAAGAGAAAAGAGAAGGGGATTTGATGCACCCTCAACCTACATGTATCGTTGACACCGTCTTGGGTCGTAATCGATGGTAGATTTTATCTCGAGAGGCCGTCGTCGACGAAGAATAAAGCAAACACGCGTTTTGGAAAGTTTCTGGACAGCGATTTTAAAACAGTGATATCTCCCTCGTTTCACGACGAAAATTCGATTCGAAAGATGTTTTGGAAACTAGAAAGAGAGGAGAACAAGGATCTTAAAGCAACCCCTGCTCGATTTGGGTT
The DNA here is from genome assembly GCF_048544455.1 of Silene latifolia. NCBI lineage: Eukaryota > Viridiplantae > Streptophyta > Magnoliopsida > Caryophyllales > Caryophyllaceae > Silene > Silene latifolia. The sequence continues at coordinate 358,900,839 of NC_133538.1, forward strand.
ACTGGGCACGAAAAACGAGCACAAACAGAACTGGACAGACAAGAATAAACCGCGAAAACAGAGTGTTATTTCACTCTGTTTTTCGAGGGATTTCGTGTACTCTCAAGGGCAATTTGGCTCGTAAATCTTTGTCTAATGTGTAGATGGATGTTATGTGGTTAATTAGGAACAAGAAACTCGAGTTTTGATGGAGGTTTGATGGAGGAACGAATGGGTTTTCGAAGAGGACACACAAACAGTTTCAGTTTGTGTGTCGGTTTGGTTTAGGGTTTTTGAAGGATGTTTAGGGTTTGTTTCTGAGGTTTAAAGCTTGTATGTGATGCTTGGATGTATGGAGAACTTAGAGGAATGATTGTATGGTGAAGGGATGGTATTTATAAGGGTTTAAAATAGGTTAAAAAGGAGGAGAGGCAAATCGGGCTCAATGAACATAGCTGCTGTCCATCGGTTTTGGGAGGGGTTTCTAGGGTTCGTTTTGGGGGGTTTCTTGGTGATCAAGCTAGGATAATATGGGTAGGATACTAGGGTATGGGTTAGGGTTAATGGGTACGGGTCTTGGTAGTGTTTGAAGCGGGTTTGGGCTCGGGAATTGGCTCGCAAAACAGGGGACTGTTTGCGGTTTGGGTGCGGGCTGCTTGTGGTTGGTTTTGAACGAGAATTTGGGCCATGGTATGGGGGTTCGAACATGGGTTGATGGGTATTGGTATAGGTGGGTTAGTGTACTCGAGATTCGTGCCAATTCGCAAAGGAAACGGGCTTAAAAACCGAGCTAAAATCGAGCTCAAAACACACGATGCAAAACGAGTTCTTCGCTTTTAAAAAACGATTTTTCAAATCAATTAACAAATTGAAATAAATGACTTTTCAAATCAAATATACTTATAAAATTATTTTTCAAATCAAATATTTATTTCATTTTCAATAAAAATAAACTTAAGAAAATAAATTCAAAATAAAGCTTTAATTTAAATATCATTTAAACTAAATAAAAATGAATTCACTCAAAAAACACATTAATTTTAAATATCATTTAAAATAACAAAATGAACCCACTAAAAACATTAATTTAAATATCATTTAAATTAACAGAATGAATTCACTAAAAACGTTAATTTAAATATCATTTAAATTAATAGAATACTTCATCGACGACGCCCATTCTACCTCGTAAAACGAGCTCCAAATAATGACAATGACAACTAAAGAATACATGTGTCCTATCATCATCGGGTGTTTGTCGGGTTCTCTATAAATTCCAATATCGACGGATACGGGTATCTACAGAGCCCCCACTTTGACTGAGGCTTGGACAAGGCGAAAGTCAAAGTATACCCCAGGTCCCTTTCGACCTGAGGATTCTTCGGGTCGTTTATAGTCCATTAGACTTGCGTATACAAGCTCGCCAGCCATAAGAAGAGATCATACCTGAAACTTCGTTGGGGATTAACTCTTGCTTCTGTTGCGTCGAATTATCATTGTTGGTCATCGACCCATGAATTGCATAAATGGTGGATTGAGCCTTATCCTTAGGCGCCTACGTATCCGTTTCTGACGGAATCAAACCCGCGTCGTAGTTCGGCAACTGCTGACACATGCCCAAAGTTTATCATCTGCTGGCATTTGTCCAAAATTCATCATCTGTTGACACTTGCCCAAAACTTATCATCTGCTGGCACTTGTCCGAATGGGACGGGACTTTCCAAGGAGGTTGCCGCCGCTTCCATCATTTGCTTTCAGCTACGGAATTCTTCCATTTCATACTCTTGTATTGAATTGAATTCTTGGTGGATGTCATCCTTTACATTTTGATAATGGTCTCTGGAGCCAACGGCTTCAGAGCCCCCAGTTTGCAATGGCTCTAAAGTCGAAGACTTTAGAGCCCCCAGTTGAAGCATATCCTGCTAAAATTGAAACATAGAAAATATACGAGCAATAATCATCACATAAGCACATTTGGATCATCGATCTTGAAATTGGATCATTTTGAAGTACTGGGTCATCGACCCGAAAGTTGAATTTGATAATTTTGAATAATTGGGCCATCGACCCGAAAATTGAATTTGAAAATTTTGAGTGATTGGGTCATCGACCCGAAAATTGAATTTGAAAGACTGGGTCATCGACCCAAATTTTGAATTTGAAATGAAACACTTGGATGCTGGGTCGTCGACCCAAAAAGTTTTTGAAATTTTGAAAGTTTTTGAAATTTTGAAAGTTTTTGAAATTTTGAAATTTTGAAATCGAACCTTGATGGGTGAGCATGAAATGCGACTCAGACATTCTATACGACCGGTAAACAACGTGGGCGTAGCCCGCTACCGTAAAACAAAAAAAGAAAATAAAACCGTAACTGTGCATGGGTTTTAGTTCAAATATTGACTCGTTGAGGGTAGAAATGTAAATTGGCCATTCTGGCGCCAAAAGATGGCAAATGGGAATCACAAAGTCGTCGAACTTGGGACGGAGATATCGTATGGCATGGGCGTGCTCCCAAGGGCACATGGGAATCAAGATCACTTGGCATTGACAAGGTGGATTAAACTCACAGAGCAACAACGTTGGCTTCGCCCGACACTAAACACAGAGTGATTTTATGAGAACAGTTAGACATCACGTGTCACTCTTGTTGGGAACATTCTGTCACTCTTCTCCTCGCCTCCTTTCTTTTCAGCGAGTATTCATCATTTCTTGCCACCGCCTTCTTTCTTTTCAGCGGGCTTTTACCATTTTTCTTCCACGCCTTCTTTCTTTTCAGCGGGTTTTTACTATTTTTCTTCCACGCCTTCTTTCTTTTCAGCGGGTTTTTCATATTTTATGTTCCCAACACAAACCTACATCTATATGACTCGGCATCTTTGCCTAAACCGTTAGATAAAGCTCATTCCGAGACTTGACACTACTCATCTGAACCTACATCCTTATCCTAGCCTACATCGAGTGCTAAGACTGACTCAAACAAAGGTGGCTTCATTTGGACTTGGTTAAGACCCGTAAGAAACCGACAAGATGACAACTTGGTTGATGAGTGGATTGAATCCCTTATTCTGAAGGACTGCCTACGTATTCGTGTGGAGCGAAATCAAATCCGACGTAGTTCGATCTGGGTGCATAAACTTGGCATATTGATTGTGTGTACACACTCGAAGGTTTCACCTAAGGTATCATGTCATATCCCGTTCTAACCTGTAAAGTACCGTTAAATCCCGTGTCTGGGGTTAGGTGTAAAAGGCTTGGATCTTTTGGGATGTGGAGCTTGGTAATAACAAGTTGGAATGGTTAACCATCATTCTGAAGGTTTGTTTTGTGGTGCTAAGGCCAAGGGCTATGGCTTATAACGTGGTTGGAAATGGTGTCTCAGGTTTGATGAAACCCGAGTACAAAATGGGTTGGAAAATGATGTGGGTTCAAATTTCCATGTCTGGACCCTAAAGGCTAGGTGTAACAACACGAGCGGAATGATTCTCAAAATTCCTAACTATCCCCTTGTAACCGTCTCAGGAAGGACTTAGAGGGTAAAGAGGTCACTACTTACTCTTTTGGGCTTCGTCCATTGAACTTCAACTATGCGTACTTGACTTGACTTCTGACCTCTGTAACTTCGACATTCAACCAAAAGCATTCTGCAATAACTTTAACATCTTTTTTCTTTTTTTTTTCTTTTTTTTCTTTTTTTCTTTTTCTTTTCTTTCATCCTTTTTTTTTTTCATATTTTCTTCTTTTCATTCTTTTTCATCTTTTTTTCTCTCTTTGAAAATGATCTTCTATTCATTCTCTTAGTCATAAACGGATACACCTTGAAAACTGGGCTTCGCCAACTAATTTGGGTAAGAACTAACAATTCCTTGTTAGAACGGGTTGATATCTCCTCTCTTCGAGATGGGATGACTTTGTTGGAAAAAGGCTTGCCTTCCATCATCGATAGGGAAACCAGGAGCTAGTCCGGGTTCATCATAGAATCATCTAAAAGCTTGTCACAAACACTGGTTTAGATGGAGGTTTTCTACCACCAGACATGGAATAGGTAAAGGAATCAAACACAGGATCCTAGTGTACCTTACATTTTGAAACAGGACATATTTCTACCCCAGGGATTCCTTTGAGTGTGTTGTAGGTTTTATCATGTTTTCGGAATGATTGAGGATTGAAAACAAGACAAATTGGGAAACGAAACTGCAACCTTTTATTGGAATGACACATGCTTAACAGACTCGAAGGAACGATTCCTAGGACACACCCTAGGTCATCGTGGAATAAACGACTCAACTTCAAGAAAATAAAGTCCTAGACTCGACTCGACTAAGATAAGAAAACAGATCCGACTCATAATTTTCAAATCTAGTTTTGAGCTTTCCATTGTTCAGCTGTCAGCTTAGATGCTCGGCTCTGGTCCTTGATCCCTTTGATGGTCTGCCTCCATCCCGAGGTAGTCCTCTGAGGATCTACGCCAATGATGAAGGTTGGTGAATCCAATTGTCTTTTATTAACTTCGTTAATGAGAGGAGTACATTCTAGGGCAAGACTCCCGACTCGAATTTCATTCTTCGGGTTTGGCAAGAATTCAGAGCAATCCACAAATATATTCCCGATAAACACTCCTTTCCAGTGACATGGGCGGATAAGATGGGAATAATCGACATTGTCTTCGACAGAAACAAAGTTGGCGTGATCGGCAAATGGATTGGAGATATTATTGGGTTTGACAGCTGGGATCGGGAGTGTTCCACTCTCAATCATGTCTTGGATTTCGTGCTTCGATCGATAGCACCTTTCGAAGATGGCCTTTCCCTTGATGAAAGGCACGAGAGGCATTTGGTTTATACCATTTACCTTGTTGATCAGCGGGAGGGTCCGGAGTTGGACCAATAAGCTTCAGCTTTCCTTGGGCTATGAGCCTTTGGAGAGCGTATGTATAAGTGCATCCGATATCGGTGAATGCCCTAGGTGTTTGGCGCTGCGACTTCTTCGATTGCCTTTCTAAGAGATTGATGGCTTCATCCAAATGGGTCGTTGCTGGGGCCTTGCCCTTAGACGATGAGGCCCCTTGGTACCCTTTCGGCTTTTCAGCTTCTGCCCTTATGACATCATCTTCTACCTTTATCCCGATTCTTATCAATTCTTTGAAAGAGCCGAAATTCTGGTATTTCAGAGCATTGCGGTAAATAGGTCGTAGATTCTTTACGAACTTATCTACCATTTCAACTTCATCCAGCTTCTTGGCTAATTTCACGCTTTCAGCGCGCCATCTTGCGAGGAATTCAGTAAAGCCCTCTTTTTCCTTCGGTGTCATTACCTCCAAAGTCCTTATGTTGGTTTGAATCTCGACGTTGTCGGATAGTGCTTCTGAGAACTCCACCGTAATATCTTCGAAAGTGGGGAAGTTCTTAAGGTCCAGATTATAGAACCACGCCTTCGGTGTTCATCCGTAGATTGAGCGAAAATTTCGAGAGCATGTCGGCGGTACTCCCTTCAGTGCTAAGTACCCTTTATAGGCCTTAACATGGTGGACTGGATCTTTGGTGCCCTTGAACTTTGGGATGTCAGTGAGTACCATGTTCGTGGGCAACTTATCCTGAACTGGGGCATAGGCCCTAGCATTCTCATAGTGAATGTTCTTCCCCAGGAGAGTTTCAAACGGTCTTGATGAACTTGAACCGTTTTTCCGGATCGATCGGTGGTGGAGGGGAATCTTCACCCAAATTTTAGCTTAGATTCGATTGCATCCATTCGGGTCATCATGAGGTTCACGGCCTCGGTAAGCTTGTTAACACATCTTCCATTGCTCGACGTCGGGTTTTGGGCGGCCTTTCTACAAGAAAACCCCGTCTCGAGTCAATATTTAAAGTAAGAGCCCCCGCACACTTAAGGACACGACCCCAACTTGACTCAAACAAGGACTCGACTTGAGATTGACTAACCAAAGGTTCAACTCACGGTTTGATTTAGACATCGGTTCATTTTAGACTCGACAAAACGACATGACTCAAACTGTCATAACTCGATTCTAAACTGGACTCGGTGTGACTAAACCCGTGATTGGGCTAACATAGCCCAGGGGTTCGAGTGAAACGTCCATAAGGCCTAGCTTGGACGTTTTTGTGGACTATTCTAGACCAAAAGGTCGACCAACATGACTCAAAGCCCAAGAGGTGAGTTTGGGTGACCCAACAAGGTCGTGTTCTAGACCCTTAAAATGAAACATACCCGGCCTAACATGGCCATGACCCGGACACGACTTGACGCATTTCATGCTTGGTTGAGGTTCGAGAAACATTTTGGATTGATTTTGAAAAACGAAGGATTGATTTGAAAATGAGATTTGAAATGGGCAGATGCCTTGCTATAAAAGCTCAATTTGGGCCGAAATTCTAGTCCTATTTGGGCAGCATTCCGCGTTTTGAAAATCATGCTAGGTTTGAAAGTAAGTTGTTCAAAAGTTCGGTTTTGAAAAGGACTTGGAATTTTCGAAAAAAGGACTCGGGAAAACATATTGCACATTGTCATTCTCATGTTATAAGGATGTATGCTCCTAGACATCTCTAAGTCTCGGCAAGTCTTCTACAAGAAGGTCTATGCCCTCCATCCTTTTGCGGTCTTATAAAGCGAGGTGTCTTAAGGTAAAGTACCTAGAAGATCGTCCCCATTCCCAAGAACCACGCGAGGCGAAGTGGAAGCGAGCAATGTGCAGCTTCCCGGCATAGTGGGACGTCGCCCCCACGCATCACGAAGAAACGCCGGACGGCCCGGCAAGTCCTTAAGGGTTTATGCATGAATCGTAGCACTATGAGTAATGTTTTACTTTCCAACACTTTCTTTTCAAGTTTCACCTCGGAGGAAAGGACCCTAGAAACACAAAGTAACTAGTCCTCTTTTCCCCAGTGAGTCGCCAAATCGTGGACAAGGCCCTCGAATCTGCGTCCGCGGGATCCACACTAGGCATAATCGACTCGAGGTTCTTTCGAATCGAATTAAGACATATTAGAGTCGCCACCAAGTTTTTGGGAACTTGGAACCGTTCAAGTCAACTTTACACCTTTCATCGAAAAGCATAAAGCCAATCGACTACGAGTGATTAAAGATAAAGACTTGTACCCTTATCATCTCGATTTGAATGACTCTCGTAATCCAATGGTATTTAGACGGATCCACAAACCATAGATCTTGAGTAAGGGGTGAGGGTACGTGTTGGGAAGCCCATAAGGACACCCAACCCCGCCCGTCAATAACGGCCTCTACTAAGTCAAGTGTCGGATTTCAAACAAGGTCATAGCTACTACGATGTATGATATGCAAACGTTGTTTTAACCCTATCATGTGACAACAATTTCTATGTCGTTTTAGATGCAACTAAACTAACTTTGTCAAAGTTGTAATTTAGCATGTGGGTTGATTGATCTAACAACATGTAAAGCAAACAAACAAGGCTTAAGGGGGAATGGGGGAGCCGTTGGGATCTACCTATTACAAACCAGGCATTTCATGCCGACACAACGATAAATAAATTACAACTCGATCTAATTACAATTGCTACATACAACTCAAAACACGACACAAAACACACGACCATTGGGCCTTGAAAACCGTGCACATGAGGTGGCCCACGGCTCACATGACCCACGGTCCTTGGGTCACTCCTCGTAATGCGTGCTCGCGCTTAATCTCATCGAATTAGACATAAGGCTACGCACCAAAGCATGCATTAGCATAAACCGGGCCATGTTGCTTTAAACAACATGCGGTTTACTACGCTCCTACAAGCATTGGGGAACAACCGTCTAACCAAACAAGACCAAGGTTTTTGAAGAGGTTTTGACTCAAAAGAAGTAAAACAAACTCGAAAATTATAACTCAATAAACAATGATAAATTACAAGCTACAAAATAAACAAAGAACGAATGACAAACAAGGAAAGAGAAACGAAATAGGAAAGACAAAACCCACGGCCAACTCACGGCCCAAACCCACGGCAACCTCACGGCCAAGACAAGGCCAACCTAGTTCCTAAGTTAGATTCATTGGTTAGATCGAATGATTGCGAAAAGGGATAGGAAACAAGTTAGAAAACGAGTTAAAAACGATGTCGATTGATTGTCGCGCAAGGGTGCATTCTACACGGCCTAAAGGGTCTAATTAGGTCAAATTCGCTAATTAATTTAACTCATCGAGTGTCAATAAGAAGGTGCTAATCACGCACTCTTATACTAGCGAGAAATTAGGTGAAAGAGAGAGATGCATTCAATTATTTACAGAATCGTCGATTGATTTTATAACTTACGTCGAAGCCACCTATCGTGTCTAATTAGGTTATTAAATTAAATTAATGTCATCTAAATACGTCATAGGTTAACAATCAGAGGTTAAACTAACATACAACGGGTCCTAGGGCATGTCGAATTGGCCGAAACAAAAGGGGGTCGAAAGCGAAGAACGAAGTTAGACAATTGTTTTATTTATGCCCTACCTTGAACACGAGGATATGTAAATGAGACGGGGTGTACGACCGACAGAAGTAGCGGTTTCTTTTCCCATCTCAAGTCAACACGGGTGTTCGTGGTGGTACTTTAACTCATACTCGGACTAACTAGTTTCATAGTTAATTAAAACAAACGATAAACAAAACGAAAAAACAAACAAAAAAAGACAATAAAAAAGGCATAAAAAACGAAATAAAAAGAGAAAAGAGAAGGGGATTTGATGCACCCTCAACCTACATGTATCGTTGACACCGTCTTGGGTCGTAATCGATGGTAGATTTTATCTCGAGAGGCCGTCGTCGACGAAGAATAAAGCAAACACGCGTTTTGGAAAGTTTCTGGACAGCGATTTTAAAACAGTGATATCTCCCTCGTTTCACGACGAAAATTCGATTCGAAAGATGTTTTGGAAACTAGAAAGAGAGGAGAACAAGGATCTTAAAGCAACCCCTGCTCGATTTGGGTTACTGGGCACGAAAAACGAGCACAAACAGAACTGGACAGACAAGAATAAACCGCGAAAACAGAGTGTTATTTCACTCTGTTTTTCGAGGGATTTCGTGTACTCTCAAGGGCAATTTGGCTCGTAAATCTTTGTCTAATGTGTAGATGGATGTTATGTGGTTAATTAGGAACAAGAAACTCGAGTTTTGATGGAGGTTTGATGGAGGAACGAATGGGTTTTCGAAGAGGACACACAAACAGTTTCAGTTTGTGTGTCGGTTTGGTTTAGGGTTTTTGAAGGATGTTTAGGGTTTGTTTCTGAGGTTTAAAGCTTGTATGTGATGCTTGGATGTATGGAGAACTTAGAGGAATGATTGTATGGTGAAGGGATGGTATTTATAAGGGTTTAAAATAGGTTAAAAAGGAGGAGAGGCAAATCGGGCTCAATGAACATAGCTGCTGTCCATCGGTTTTGGGAGGGGTTTCTAGGGTTCGTTTTGGGGGGTTTCTTGGTGATCAAGCTAGGATAATATGGGTAGGATACTAGGGTATGGGTTAGGGTTAATGGGTACGGGTCTTGGTAGTGTTTGAAGCGGGTTTGGGCTCGGGAATTGGCTCGCAAAACAGGGGACTGTTTGCGGTTTGGGTGCGGGCTGCTTGTGGTTGGTTTTGAACGAGAATTTGGGCCATGGTATGGGGGTTCGAACATGGGTTGATGGGTATTGGTATAGGTGGGTTAGTGTACTCGAGATTCGTGCCAATTCGCAAAGGAAACGGGCTTAAAAACCGAGCTAAAATCGAGCTCAAAACACACGATGCAAAACGAGTTCTTCGCTTTTAAAAAACGATTTTTCAAATCAATTAACAAATTGAAATAAATGACTTTTCAAATCAAATATACTTATAAAATTATTTTTCAAATCAAATATTTATTTCATTTTCAATAAAAATAAACTTAAGAAAATAAATTCAAAATAAAGCTTTAATTTAAATATCATTTAAACTAAATAAAAATGAATTCACTCAAAAAACACATTAATTTTAAATATCATTTAAAATAACAAAATGAACCCACTAAAAACATTAATTTAAATATCATTTAAATTAACAGAATGAATTCACTAAAAACGTTAATTTAAATATCATTTAAATTAATAGAATACTTCATCGACGACGCCCATTCTACCTCGTAAAACGAGCTCCAAATAATGACAATGACAACTAAAGAATACATGTGTCCTATCATCATCGGGTGTTTGTCGGGTTCTCTATAAATTCCAATATCGACGGATACGGGTATCTACAGTTAGTCAATGTGATGATGAGACGATTATTTAATCTAATTAAATAATATTAGCTGAGACGACTTAACTGTCAATTCGTAATTTCAATATAAACTTATATATTTAATTAATGTATATAATGTTAGTTTGAACGAATTAAGATGTTGATTCGTAATTAAACGTAATCGGTTATATTTAATTAGCTAATTATAAATATGCGATATTTATAGTTAAAGTATATATTATACGATATTGTCATAATAAATTATTACAGACCGACATTAATAAATCGACTGCAAGCTGTTGTGTGTAGACTTATTAATACAGAATAAAATAAATGACAATTTATAAATAATACACTTTATATACATTTTGTAAAACTACCAAAATAAGAAGATTTAATCTCCTTATTTTTGGTAGGTGGAAAAACCGAAAATAAGAAGATAATTTTCTTTTTTTTTTTCCGGTTGGATTGGACGAAAAAAAGGGTAGAAAATATCTCCCCCTTATTCACTCTTGTACACGGTTTTAAGGAGTGGAGGGAGATCATATTTTTAACCTAATTTTTGATCTAATATTCTCTCATCAAATAAAATCCAAAAACCCTAAATTAGTTAGTGAATTTGGGGATCTATTCTAGCAAGAACAAGAGGCATTTCTCATCACATTTTGGGTGCAACGATTAGGAGAATATCAATTCGATATTGTTCTTAGGCCTAATTTGCTAGGACCAAAGGTTCATTCTTAATCTCTACTATTTTGTTTTATGTAATTTCATTTATGACTAGTTTTCATAATCATAATTTCGTTATAATCCTAATAATCTTAAAGGAAGTATAACGATATTTCCTACAAGTGGTATCAGAGACAAGGCCACGAAATTATTTTTGTATGATTTTCATAAATGATTTAAACAAAATTTGTAGAATCAAAAAAAAAAAAAAAAAGCAATCGGCCGGAAATTTTTTTATGCCGAATCAATTTTTTTTTTTTTTGTGCCGAGTTGATGTTCTTGTTTTTAATGTTTTTGTTCCATTTAGATTTATTCATATTATTGTTTTAATAGGTTAAGATGATAATATAATAAATTTGTAGATGTTTTGATTTAATTAGCATTAAATTGAAATGTAAATGGAATTGTTTTAATTAATGATAATTATTTGTTTTGCTATATAGTTTTTGGCACACATGATGTTAAATTGTTGTTTAAAGATCATGATTCATTAATTTAAATGTTGATGAATGCCAATCTTGTTCTAATAGCAACTTTAAACAAATCTTGTTCATCTTAATAATTTTTTTTCTCGGTTATAATTTAAAAAAAAACCGTTTTTGTTTTTTATTTCAGCCGTGAGCACCAAAAGAAAAAAAAAACTGTTTTTGGTATTTTTGGGCATTATGCCGAGGGCATTTAAGGAAAAAAATTTATGTTTTTTTTTGTAAATGCCGTGAGCAAGCAACAAAAAAAAAAAAAAAAAAAAACTGTTTTTTGGTTTTTTTCCTGTTTTGCCGAGACCAAAAAGAAATAAAAGGGGATTTTTTTTTGTTTTGTTTGTTTTTTTTTGGCCAATATTGATTATACATTAATTTAATAATGTATGATTAATTGTTGTGAAGAAGTTCACAATTTTTAGATACCTAATTATTTTAAAGAAGTTTAAAATGTTGTTGGATTAATTCATATTACAAGTATATATGAATTAAGATTGAAATTATTGTGAGTAATTGAGGAATTGTCACATAATTTGATCATTTAAATAGGTGGTTTGGATAAATTACTCTACATAATTAAGGAATTATGTCTTGAATGAATAATTTATAGTTGATGCATTTTTATTTAGTTGAATGTTTTGTTGAATGGTTTAATTTACGAATTTTTGCAATCGGTTATAATTTGTAATACCTAGTGTGGCCTTAGTTAAATTATGTTTTCGTAATGATGAAAACATAATTTTTAATGTAATTTTGAGATCTCGTATCTCCTTTTGGTTTTCTTTAAGTATTATGGTTTTGAAATTAGAATGTAAATAGGTTTATTATGTAATTTTTAAATTGTAAGTTTTGAGAAGACTAAAGATGGAGATTGGATTGCTCACTCCCGCTACATGGACCAAGATGGAACATCAAGACAAGCTTCTCGGGTCCAAGGAAGGATTACAAAGTTGTATTTATGTTCATTTTGGTAGATAGGCCACACTAGGACTTTATTTTGTTTTACGTTTTACCATTCTTTTTGCTTTTCACTCACATGATAGTTAATGCATCATATTCCGCCTAAACCAAACCACCTACTAAAATGCAAGAAAATTGACTCATATAGTTTGGATGTTAGTTTTCATAGACATACAGATGTCACACGACATTAAGCCATCACCTTAGTTTATTCATTCTCGCATGCTAGATATTAGTTCACTTAAAATGAATTAAAATAAAGTTGATGGGATCTTCCTCTAAAACTGATATTGAGACTAGCCTTTATAGGCCAAACAACTATGAATCTCTTCTTCGTCGGTAGGCATATAGGACCTTACTCTCCATATGACCCCTTCTACGTTGGGTAAGTAGTTTGTGTTGACTTAGTTTACCTCAACATTATAATCCGAAGATTTTCTCGTAATTATGATGGACTATAGATAGAATTTACAGAAATTTATCAACCAAGAATTCTAAAAGTAGAATTAGCCAAAAGGTTGGCTTATCAATTTACAGATAATTGAGTTTTGGGATCATTTATATAATTCTTGAGGGAGGTCAATTGTATAAATGCTTGAGTCTTCACGTTATAACAGTATTTCATTAGACTTAAATCATAACGATGAGTATGCATATTATATTTATTCTTCTTTTCGCAGTGTAGAATACGTTTTATTTTGATAATACTGTTACAACAAATGACTAGAAATAACGAAATCCCAATGCCAAGTGCCACACTTGGCCGCGAGTCCTGGCAAAAAGCTTTCATGGACCACATGAATCAGTTCACACGACTGAAGAATGATGGGTCCAACATTGTGGACTGGGAGGCATCATTACGGAATGGTGCCATTGCTGACGGTAAGCTCAAGTACTTAACTGAGCCAATACCGGTAAACCCAGGCCCCAATGCAGGAGTTAACGAGTCACTTGCTTATAGTGACTTCGTCATGGAAGCGGGTGCGATAAAGAACGTACTCATTTTTGCAATGGAAACCAATTTGCAAAGACGCTTCATTGCCCAAGGTGCAAACAAGACTTTCACCACGCTCACTAACGAGTTCTCAAAAGCACCGAGAATCGTTACTTATGAGCATACCTGTCGCTTCTTTGATGCGGAACTCCAGAAGGGCCAACCGGTTAGCTCACACATTCTTAACATGATTGAGAATGTCGAGAAATTGGAGGCACTTGGTTGCAAAATCAGTGAGAGCATAGTCATTGACCGTATGCTTCATTCACTTCATGATGGTTTTGCCTTCTTCAGGGCAAATTACTACATGAATGACATGAAGAAAAGTCCTCATGAGCTACACTCACTTCTCGACAGACCGAGAAGAATATGAAATTGAGTGGGAGCATGAAGCAAGATGTGCTCATGACTTCCAACAAGCATAAGGGTACGGGCAAAACTCCAGGCAACTTAACTGTAGGAAAGCCAAAGTTTATGATGGCAGGAAACGGTAAGAGTGGGCCTGGTGAGACTAATGGCTCACAAGGGAAGACAAAGAGAAAGGGCGGTGAGATTGAGTGCCACCATTGTCACAAGACTGGACATTGGAGGAGGAACTGTCCCGTGTACCGTGAGGACATAAAAGCAGCCCGCGTCACTCCTGTTGGTATGTCATCTTATATTCATATGATTGAGATTTACCATACAAGTTTCGGAACTTGGGTACTTGATACTGGTTGTGGTTCTCATCTGTGTAATCATTTGCAGGGCCTAAAAAACATCACACCTCTCGGAAAGGGTGATGTGGACCTGCGAGTCGGGAATGGAGCTAGAGTTACTGCAGTCTCAAAGGGCACATACGTAATCCAATTCCCAAGTGGTTTTGAGTTATATTTATATAACTGTTACTATGTACCCAGTTTATCTAAGAACATTATTTCTGTTTCCGTACTTGATAAAGACGGTTTTTCATTTTCAATAAAGGATAATAGCTGTATTTTCTCTTTTAATGAAATGGTTTATGGCAAAGCAGTTTCCATGAATGGAGTTTACATCTTAGATGAAACCACGAAAATATTAGACGTGAATAATAAGAAATTAAAGGTTGGTGACAAAGATCAAACTTATCTATGGCATTGTCGAATGGGACTTATAAATGAAAAACGTGTAAAGAAACTCGTCGATAATGGGACTATTCCCGCATTCGATTTTACTACATTTGGCACGTGTGAATCATGTCTTATCGGCAAAATGACTCTAATTTCCTTCAAATGTGTTGGAATGCGCGCTAATGACCTATTAGGACTCATACATACAGATGTACGTGGACTTATGTCAATTACCGCCAGAGATGGCTATAGATATTTTATCACTTTCACGGACGATTTGAGTAGATATGGATATGTCTACTTAATGAAGCATAAAAGTGAGTCCTTTGAAAAATTCAAGGAATACCAGAATAAGGTTGAGAACCAATTGGGAAGAAAGGTTAAAGCACTCCGTTCAGATCGGGGTGGCGAATATCTTTCAAATGAGTTTGATCAACACCTTAAATACTGTGGAATCGTTTTACAGTTAACTCCACCTGGAACACCTCAATTAAATGGTGTGTCCGAACGGAGATATCGAACACTACTTGATATGGTTCGATCCATGATGAGTCACACGGTAGTGCCTAATTCATTATGGGGTTTTGCTCTGTTGTCAGCTGCTCTTATACTTAACCGAAGTCCGACTAAAGCTGTCGACAAGACTCCATATGAAATGTGGAAGGGAACGGTCCCTAACTTGTCCTTTATTCGGATTTGGGGTTGCGAGGCTTATGTCAAGTTGAGATACGAGGATAAGCTCGGCCCGCGATCGGTCAAGACATACTTTATTGGTTATCCAAAAGGAATGTTTGGTCATTACTTCTATTCGCCTACCGAACATCGAGTTTTTGTTGCGGCTAGTGGGACGTTCTTAGAGAAAGAATTTCTCGAGAACAAGTCAAGTAATAGAACCTTCGAGCTGTCGTTGATTCAAGAACCAACAACCGAGGAACAGATGGAGGAAGTTTTTCCTTCAACTGATGATACGGTTAATATTCCTCAGGAACCTAGGAGGTCGGGTAGAGTCTCTAATCCTCCAGACAAATACATTGGTATGGTCGAGGAGAATGACATTTTTCTCCTAGAGAGTAATGAACCCGCTACTTATAAAGGTGCCATGACCTATTCCGACTCTAAGCTATGGCTTGAAACCATGCAATCCAGATGGACTCCATGTATGAGAATGACGTAAGTGCAAATGGCTCTACAAAATAAAGCATTCTGTAGACGCGCAACTAGATACCTATAAAGCACGACTAGTGGCAAAAGGTTTCACTCAAGTGCATGGATTACATTATGATGAAATATTTGCACCCGTAGTTATGCTGCGTTCCATTCTGATATTCTTAGCGATTGCTGCTTTTCATGACTATGAAATTTGGCAGATGGATGTGAAAACCGCCTTCTTAAACGGTTATTTGGTGGAGGAGTTGTACATGGTGCAACCCGAAGGTTTCATAGATCCTGAAAATCCTAAGAAATTGTGCAAGCTTAAGCGTTCCATTTATGGACTTAAGCAAGCTTCTCGGAGTTGGAATCATCGTTTCGACCAGGTGATAAAAGTGTATGGTTTCACTCGATCGGTCGAGGAACCATGCTTATATATCAAGTCGAGTGGGAGCAAGATTGTTTTCTTGATATTGTATGTCGATGACATACTCTTGATTGGGAATGACATTCCTCTCTTATCTTCGGTTAAAGGATGGTTGAAGAACCATTTCCAGATGAAAGATCTGGGTGAGGCACAACGCATATTGGGAATCCGTATCTATCGAGATAGATCACGACGGATGTTATTACTGAGTCAGGAGTCTTATTTGGATAAGATTCTTGAAAGGTTCAGCATGACCAACTCCAAGAAGGGGAACCTTCCAATGACGCCTGGGATGCATTTAAGCAAGTCTCAGTCACCCACGACACCTGAAGGGATTGAACGCATAAGTCGTGTTCCTTATGCATCTGCAATAGGATCAATCATGTATGCCATGATATGCACACGTCCAGACGTGGCATATGCATTGAGTATGACGAGTCGGTACCAAAAGAATCCAGGTGAAACACACTGGATAGCTGTTAAGAACATCCTTAAGTACCTACGGAAGACTAAGGATTGGGTATTGACTTATGGAGGAGATACTAAGCTATGCTCAATCGGTTACGCAGATGCTAGCTTCCAAAAAGACCGAGATGATTCAAAATCTCAGTTTGGATTCGTCTTTACTCTTAATGGTGCTGCGGTCAGCTGGAAGAGTTCCAAACAGGATGTTGTAGCAGATTCTACTACTGAATTCGAGTACTATGCCGCTTCAGAACCATCAAAGAAAGCTATATGGATGCGTCAATTCTTACAAGGACTTACGATAGTTCCTAGTTCGAATGACCCGATCACCATCTATTGTGACAATAGAGGTGCCATCTTCTAGGCTAAGGAGCCTAAGTCTAGAAACAAGTCTAGACATGTACATCGGAAGGCTCACCTGATCCGTGATTACGTGGAGCAAGAGGAGATAGTGATTGAGAAAATAGCTTCGGATGACAACATCGCGGATCCTCTCACTAAACCTTTGAATTATGATAAGCATGAAGGGCACGTTATTTCCATGGGAATGAAACGTGTTCCTGAGTTATAGTAGTTGATTATGGATTCAATATATTATCTTTTTCATATACTATTATAACTTCATCGTTTTATTATAATATTTTGTTTTTCATGTGGATTTTATGACAACATTGAACGCCACAAAGTGAACTGACTTACATTATATTTGTTTTGGTCCGTAATCGCCTACATGAGCTGATAACACTGGCTATTATATTGTGCAGTCGATTGATGGTGGGTTCAACGAGCCATAAGTAAAACGGTTGGCTGATCGATCACAGATACGAGTTATAACCATACCTCGTAGGACAATTTTTGTGATAACGTAATGGAGTCCTAAATGTTTAAAACATTCGGTGCCAGGTCGTGGACTGGACGTCCATTGTGTTCCTAGAGTCGATTCTTTTGACTATCAACTGTCTCTTGAGATTAAGGCAGTTTTTGGGTGACTTTGGTTTCTTTCTCATGGTCTGCCGTAACAGGAGGCTAAGCAGATTGTCACTGGGTCATTTCATACCGTGTTTATATCTGCAGGATTCGTGTTGAAGAATATATCCAACCTTTATCAGGTTTAGTTATTTCTCAGGGCCACTCGAGGAGTTGTAACTGAAATGCATGGCCATATGCTCGAATGATGATTCGTTTATCAGTTAAGTTACTCTCTAGTCGGGGAAACCACTCTTGATATTGATCACTTGTAAAATATGACCTTTGTGAATAAGGATTTTGCACATTGTTTTATATTGAGTAGGAGAAATTTTAGAATATGAGAATCGGTTATTGCACATACACTTGTGAGGACAAGTGGGAGATTGTTGGAGCTTGTCTCCTGCACAATTAGAGTGAAAATTTATAAATCTCTTATAGGTTCACAAGGGTATACTTAGTATTTTATCAGTTGATTAATGATTACTTAATAACGGTTGACTTGCTAGAAAGTTTCACGTTATTATCATACTGATAGCGGTGATCAACTGGTCCCTAAAAATCACACCTACAGGATGTGTTTGAGAGATATGATTATGGAAATATAATCACATTGATGCCTTATATGACTAAAAGGTTAATCCATGTATTTGACTAAATAGTTAGTCACTGTGATGATGAGATGATTATTTAATCTAATTAAATAATATTAGCTGAGACGAATTAATTGTCAATTCGTAATTTGAATATAAACTGTTATATTTAATTAATGTATATAATGTTAGCTTTAACGAATTAAGATGTTGATTCGTAATTAAACGTAATCGGTTATATTTAATTAGCTAATTAAAAATATGCGACAATTATATTTAAAGTATATATTATACAATATTGTCATAATAAATTATTACAGACTGGCATTAATATATTGACTGCAAGCTGTTGTGTGTAGACTTATTAATACGGAATAAAATAAATGACAATTTATAAATAATACACTTTATATACATTTTGTAAAACTACCAAAATAAGAAGATTTAATCTCCTTATTTTTGGTATGTGGAAAAACCGAAAATAAGAAGAAAATTTTCTTATTTTTTTTCGGTTGGATTGGACGAAAAAAAGGGTAGAAAATATCTCCCCCTTATTCACTCTTGTACACGGTTTTAAGGAGTGAAGGGAGATCATTTTCTAACCTAATTTTTGACCTAATATTCTCTCATCAAACAAAACACAAAAACCCTAAATTAATTAGTGAATTTGGGGATCTATTCTAGCAAGAACAAGAGGCATTTCTCATCACATTTTGGGTGCAACGATTAGGAGAATATCAATTCGATATTGTTCTTAGGCCTAATTTGCTAGGACCAAAGGTTGATTCTTAATCTCTACTATTTTGTTTTATGTAATTTCATTTATGACTAGTTTTCATAATCATAATTTCGTTATAATCCTAATAATCTTAAAGGAAGTATACCGATATTTCCTACAAATCACAAGCTAAAAACTTACTCACTTTTAATTTCAAATCAAGTCAAAGGAATCTATGCCACAAAGGACTCAAAAATGATTTCATATTTGGAATATGTTAAAAAACTTTGCACAAAGTTTAAATCATTTGACATTGACCAAATACCAAGAGACTTAAACACCCAGACTGATGCCCTAGCCAGGCTGGGATCAAATTTCAGCCCTGGTATATTTGACAAGATACCCATTGTTCACTTGCTTGAACCGGCCATTACTAGGGGATACTATGAGTGGTTTCTGTAGGGGATATTACCCTAGGACCGGCATGCAGCAAGAGCCCTTAAGATTAAAGCTTCCACTTATACTGTCATCAATAACACGTAATTAAAAAAGTCTCAGACTGGACCTTACTTGCGATGCGGGGAACCAGACAAGGCCAAACAAGTCATTGAGGACATACATGATGGATACTATGGAAATCATAAAGGAGGCAGGAGTCTGGCAAGCAAAGTCCTAAGGACAGGCTATTTCTGGCCAAACTTGAGGGCCAATTACCTAGTGTTTTGGGGAAAAAACCACGGGCACCAAGCCAGGAGAGATTTCACTATGTATATGGAGAATAGTAACATAAATAGGTACAATATGGAGTATTTTATCTAAGCATTATGATTGTATTGCTTGTAAAGCGATAGCGTGTCCCTTAGAATGATCTTGGTTCCTTCTTATATAGTAGTCTTCGTGTTTGCTGAATAATCTTCACAACTAAGGTGTAATATTTCCTCTTAATGACGCCATTAATTGCACCTTCAATGCTGCTTATTAAACTGATTAATGCTTGGCCTTTATGACATAATCTTCTCCATAATTGCCTCTTAATTGGTGTAATAAAGCCGCAATTTTCTCCATAATTGTACTTGACTCAATCAATTATTATTCTCTTATTTGACCGTTGCCCTCTCTTGCCTGGTGCCAGCCTTGAGTTAGCCTGACGTTTCTATCCTGATTGTCAGGCTAGGATAAAAGAGTATGTTGAACATAGTGTGAAAATATCAGGCCCAACAATTGCCCCATATCTTATCATTGTCACTAGGTCAGGCCAGAAATGAGAAGATAACCATCCACTTAATTAAGTAACCTCTTTAGGACGGTTGGGTTAGAATCATTGAAGAAAAAACGGCTAGCTGATTTGAATGCGCCAAGTGTCCTATTTACTGCAACCGGTTCAATTATTGTGTGCAAGATGCAGTAAACCCTAGATATTCACCGTATTATAAATAGCCCTTTAGTCTTTGCTTTATCCTTCATCAAAACTCGATCATTTTCTCCAAATTTCTTCAATATCCAACTTTAATCTTCATCTTCAACCTTCATCTTTTTTCCCCGAAATTACCAGAAAATCAAACTATGGTTGTAAAAAGAAAGTCTATTAGGGGGTTGTTGCTCCTAGCACAACTTTCGTCTCAAACCTTGAACACACTTCTGAAAATAAGCCCGAGCCTTCTGAAAATCCTTCCTTTGTTTCTGCTATGGAGATGGTGTCCATCTTTCATAAAGATTTTGAATTCAAGCTATCAAAAGCGCTTGACGAATAGTCTTCTCTTCCGAATCGTCTCAAGTCTGAGTTTGAGAAAATTATGAAGGAGAAGGGGATTATCCCTGCTGATACTGAGCTCTGGATTCCTGAAGACTCTCTAATCAGGGCCTGTCCTGGTTGGTTCTGTATCCATGTTTGGGCTTGTAGGGCTGGTTGTAAATTGCATTTCTCTTCTTTGATGGTTGAAGTGGTTAAAGAAATTGGTATTCCTCCTTACCAAATCATGCCTACAGTTTGGAAGGTGGTTCATTCTATTGAGTTTTTATGTGACAAACATAAATTGGTTTTTACTCTTGATGATTTGAAGAGCTACTATTTCCTGAAGACACATAGTCCTGGCAGGGTTAGTTTCAAGGTTAGGCCTTCGACTAATCCTCTTCTCAGCAACCTGGATAGTGGAGCTAACAAGAATTGGGCTGCTGGTTACATGTTCATGTGGACCAACTTGGTTGGGCCAGATCTGGCGTATCTCATGTTTGATGCATGTACTGGTGGTAAGTATCCGACAATTTGTACCTGTCCTGCACATATTTTGTTAGTTAAAGTAAAGCAGGATATATTTTAACAAAATATACCTCTTTAGTAGTGGATGATTGGGTGAGCACTGCTAAATATCCTTCTGAAAGGGTAACTTCTTTTCTTGCTATTCCTCCTGAGGAGAGGTCGTGGCTATTCTGCTCTGGGGTGGAACGTTTTCCTTGGTGCCTCAAGGGAGAGGGTCTTTCCAAGGTTTCCAGGCCTATTAAGGCTCTTGTTGCCTCAACTTCTGGCAGTACGGCTTTTTCTCTGTGCTTTTCTTTTATATTGGTTAATTTTGTTATGGCTCGTTTTTATTTCTAATACAGTTCCTCATTCTGTAGCTACCATGTCGTCTACTAGGCATACCAGGTTTGGTACGGTAGACTTGAGGCGGCTTGCTCAGGTTAAGGAAGAAGACTCCATGGGTAGTGGTGGTCCTAAAACTGAGGTTGATAAACCGATTGACCTGAATGATGTCCAAGCTGCTCCAGTTATTCCTGATGTTCCTGCTGAAGCTACTCCTCTTGCTCATAAGAGGAAGCAGGAAGGGGCTGGTATTCCTCCTCCTATCAGGTAGGTGAAGACTAGGGCATGTATTTTAGAAGCTGCTAAGGAAAAGATCTAGGAATTTCGTGACTCCAACTCTCCTCTAATGGTTCAATGGACCTCATTAAATCTTCCACCAAGGCGGTTGCTATGGTGGATCATGTTGTCAATCTTGGGACTAACGCTCTTGGTTCCTTGGGAGAGGTATTCTTGATTTTTCTTTAGGCTTATTTTCTTGGATATTTTCCTAATTCTTTTTCTAACATATCTTTTATTTCCCTTATCAGGCGACAATAGCCTGTCTTATCAATTCTTATCAAACATCTTCGTTGGTGTCTAGGACTAATATGCTCAACTCTGATGTTGATAAGCTGAAGTTTGAGCTTTCCTTTGCTCAGGCTGACTTGGTTGCTGCCAAGGCTGATTTGAAGAGAGCGCAGGTTGAACGTGATGCTGCCGAGGTCGAGGCTGGGTCTAGTAAACAATATGCAAACACGAGAAAGAACAATATGCAAACACGAGAAAGAACAATATCATACTAACATGTCCCTAATTAGTCAATCATTTAGGAGAAAAAATATAGTCATAGTCATGAAATTAAGAATAATTAATTAAGCCTATGTCAAGTCTAAGCTTCTCAAATTGTTTCCTTTCAAGTGGTTTAGTAAATATATCGGCTATTTGATCTTCGGTTTTGCAAAAGATAAGTTTAACATTCCGTTTTTCTACATGGTCTCGAATGAAATGATGACGAATCTCAATATGCTTAGTCTTAGAATGTTGAATTGTATTTTTAGAAATATTTATTGCACTCGTATTATCACACATTATGGGAACGGAGTCATAAATAATTCCAAAGTCAAGTAGTTATTGTTTTACCCATAGAAGTTGAGAACAACAATGAGCGATGCTAACATACTCACTCTCGGCCGTTGAAAGAGCAACCGTGTTTTGTTTTCTTGAGCCCCACGAAATCAAGCAAGGACCCAAGAACGTGGCAATTTCGGAAGTGCTCTTTCAGTCAACGCTACATCCCGCATAGTCCGCATCGGAATACCCTAGAAAATCAAAAGGACAATGTAAGGGGTACCATAAATATATTTCTTTTGTTCCAATCAAATATCGAAGAATACGTTTAACCGCTTTGAAATGAGATTCTTTCGGATTTGATTGGAATCTTGAACATAAACAAACGCTAAAAAGAATGTCTGGACGACTTGAGGTCAAATAGAGAAGTGATCCAATCATACCTCGATACACATTATCACTAACACTCTTACCATTCTCATCTTTGTCCAATTTAGACTTAGATATCATAGGTGTGGGAAGTGAGCTTCCATTAGTCGTCCTAAATTTCTTAAGCATTTCTTTAATATACTTTTGTTGATGGATCATAATTCCTTCCTTGGATTGCTTAATTTGGAGACCAAGGAAAAATCCTAGCTCACCCATCATGCTCATTTCAAATTCCGATTTCATTAGTTCCGAAAAATAAGCATAAAGTACTTTATTTGTTGAACCAAAAATAATATCGTCCACATAAACTTGGACAACCAACAATTCATCTGACTGTTGCTTCAAAAACAATGTTTTGTCAATGGAACCTCTTCTAAAACCGTTTTCAATGAGAACTTTAGACAATCTATCATACCAACACCTAGGTGCTTGTTTTAAACCATAAAGAGCTTTGTCTAATTTGAAAACATGTTTTGGAAAATCATTATTTAAGAAGCCCGGAGCTTGCTCCACAAACACATCCTCTTCCAAATATCCATTTAAGAAAGCGGTTTTAACATCCATTTGGAAAAGTTTAATGCCTTTGTGAGCCGCAAAAGCTATAAGTAATGGTATGGCTTCAAGTCTAGCTACCGGTGCATAGGTTTCATCGTAATCAATACCCTCTTATTAGTTATAACCTTGCACCACTAGTCTAGCCTTGTTCCTTACGATTTCTCCCGAGTCATCAAGCTTATTGCGAAAGACTCACCTAGTACCAATGACAGTACGGTTAGGCGGTCTAGGAACTAAGTGTCATACCTCATTTCTTTTGAATTGATTAAGTTCTTCTTGCATGGCAAGCAACCGGTCTGCATCAGTTAGAGCAACTTCTACATTGGTAGGTTCAATTTAAGAAAGAAAGGCATTGTGGGCACAATACTCATCAAGATGAGCAAGATTGTTGAGAGATGATCTTGTTCGAATTCCAGAGTTAATATCACTTGTGAGGGTTGAGAGTGGATGAGAGCTTCGATATTTCCACTTCTTTGGACATATGGTTTCTTGTTCCCGCTCAGAAGTGTCAGTCTCAGTGTCTATTTCCTTCTGTGTAGAGTAGTCATCCTCAACATTGCCATGAGTTGCTTCATTTCTGGAAGTGGAGGCAACTGTCGTTGGGTCTGTTGCGTCCTGAGAAGAAACAGTGGCAGAGATACCACATGTTCCCCCTAAAATGTTGCTTTCCTTTGGAGGTGATAGTGCCTGAGCTTGTTGCTTGTTAGCGTCATTATTCATTGCTTCATCTTCCTCAAACACAATGTCCTTTTGAACAAGACCGATCTCGAACTCATCATCATCATCATCGTCTTCTTCCACACTTTGTACTTGTCCAAGCATACTAGATTCATCAAAAATGACATGGACACTTTCTTCAATTAACATGGTTCGTTTATTGTAGACTTTATAGGCCTTGCTATGGTCGGAGTAACCAATAAACACCCCTTCGTCACTACGTGGATCAAACTTACCCAAGTTGTCTTTACCATTGTTGTGAACAAAGCATTTGCTCCTAAAGCATCTAAAATATTAAATCTTGGGTTTTCTTCCACGTAGTAATTCGTAGGGAGTTTTATTGATTATACTCCTTATCATGACACGATTATGAATATAGCAAGCGGTGTTTACCGCTTCGGGCCAAAAGTTTTTAGGCAACTTACTACATAATAACATAGTTTCAGCCATACTTTCAAGGGTCCCATTCATTATTTCAACCACTCCATTTTGTTGTGGAGTTCTAGGAGCCGAGAAATTATGGTCTACACCATTGTAATCGCAATAAGCACCAAATGTTTTTGAATTCGGTTCCATGATCGGTTCTTATGAAACAAGTTTTAAATTAAGTTTATTTTGGATCTTTCTCAACCAAATTATAAACTCATCAAATGCCTCATCCTTAGAGCTTAAGGAGAGTGCCAAAATGAACCTAGAATAATCAACAAAAATGACACACACATAACGACTACCACCTCTACTTCTAGTCCTCATTGGTCCACAAGTCGATATGTAAAAGTTGCAATGGTTGAAGTGTGCTCTTTGTCAAAGTCGAATTTCATGTTAGGAAAATCTTCAACCAAGTCAAGTTTTTTAAGGGTATTAAGAGTTTTAGTACTAACATGTCCAAACCTTTTATGCCACAACCAAGGATCATTACTCATTACACTTATGCAAGACATGGTATGATCGGATAAAGTGTTCAAGTTGGTTAAATACACATCTTTGACACGTCTTCCTTCGAGAATTAATTCATGAGTAGTGGCATCAAATATTCGACACAAATTAGCACTAAATTCGACAATATTACCCTTATCACATAGTTGAGAAATGCTAAGGAGATTATGCTTCAAACCTTTGACAAGCCGCACGTTGTCTACACAAAGAGATGATGACTTACCAACCTTTCCAATGCCAATTACTTCACGCATTTTGTTGTCACCAAACCTGACCGTGCCACCATTATACGCCTTTAGTGAGAGGAATTGGCTTCTATCATCCGTCATGTGACGAGAGCATCCACTATCCAAGTACTAATTGTGGCCGCCTCTCACCAATCCCTACACAAGATTAGACTTTGAGTTTAGGAACCCAAACAAACCTTGGTCCCCTTTTATAATCAACATATCTAACGGTGTCCTTCCTAATCCACATTTGTTTTACAGCTTTAATGTTCTTGTTAGTGTCATTGAATCTTTTCTTGCAAGCATTAAATACTTGGCCATTCTTACCACAATAGCTGCAAATAATATATTCAGGAAGACCAACGTATTTTCTTCACCTAAAGTCGGTCTTAGGCTTCTGGATGTGACAGTCTGTCTGACTATTCCATTTAAAGCCCAAACCGGCAACCTTGTCACATCTCTTGGATTGACTAGTGAGGAAGTTTAACATGGTTTGACTTCCTTCCCATTTTTCAGTGAGATTTTTGGCATTCACGAGTTCTTTAGTCAATTCATTGACTTTGGTGAGAAGATGCATGTTCTTTTCTTTTTCCCATTTAAGTTCATCATTTTTTTCAACTTCTATTGACGACCTTTTTTCAAATATGAAGTAATGAGTGTGAGCATTGAGTTTAGACACAAGATATCCAATTCTTTCCTTAGACTCCTCATACTTAGATGTCATTTCATAAAGACGGTTGTTTAGATCAACGAATTCCTCGGATCTTTGGTGAGGATTAGATCTATAAGTACTACATTCAGGCATACCCTTTTGAAGAAAGGTAAGCCTTTCGTGAAGGACACCTATTTCTCTCTTGAGATTGACTACATCACCTTTTAGACGCTCGTTTTCATTGATCAGACATTTGACGTTTTCATTTCACTCGTCTAAGTCCTTGTTGGAGGAAACAGTCTTAGACACTATTTCTCTCAATTCTACTATCTCAACCACAAGGTCATACACTTCATTCTTGAGAGCATCTTTGTCCTTCAAAAGGTCATCACGTTCCTTGGTTAGAGAGGAGACTTGCATCACCAAGGTGGTGTTGACATTTTCAAGGTCAGAGACGTCCGTGGGGGGTCATCTTGAGACGCTCTAGTTCGTTAGTCAACTGTTTGTTTAATTTGTTGACTCTCTTTACTTCATCGTAAGCCTCAGTGGTGACAGTGACGCTGTCTGTTGCTTTTAGTTCATTCTTAAGGTTAAAGTTCTCTTGAGCAATTTCTTCAATCTCATTTTGCATGACATCAAGCTTATCATTTTGAAACCGACACTTATAAAAAAGTTGGTCAAGAAGCTTACATACTTTCTCTTTGGAGTAAGTTCTAGTCTTGGCCTTTAGATGATTTACCTCATTATTGGAATCGGATTCGA
This sequence comes from Silene latifolia, assembly GCF_048544455.1. Lineage (NCBI taxonomy): Eukaryota > Viridiplantae > Streptophyta > Magnoliopsida > Caryophyllales > Caryophyllaceae > Silene > Silene latifolia. Next base: position 358,927,512 of record NC_133538.1, read on the forward strand.
AGTCATCGGGATTTGCCATGAGGCATCTAAGGTGTTCGATTTTTGAATTTTTTGAGACTTTGTCCTTGAGATGACTTTTAAGACACATTTTAGTCTCTAGTTCCTCCTCGATGAGTTCTTTATGTTCCTCGGAGTCGGACATTCCCAAAATAGCACTCATGACTCTATGTTTGTAGTCCTTTGTAACTTTGTCTCGTTTTTCCTCAAATTTGATTTCATCCCACTTGGGACATTCTTTAATTTGGTGAGTTTTATCACCATACTTAAAGCATCCCACGGTGGAACTAGGTCCTTTCTTGGGAAAACGTTTTTTTGAGTAATTATTATTGAACCTTTTATTACCTTGACCATTGACTAACCCGACTAGATTCCTTGAGAACATAGCAAACTCATCTTCCTCCTCGTCTTCTCCATCACTTGGAGAGGACGTGAGGGCGAGACTCTTTCCCTTTGAGGGGTCACTAGAATGCTTGTCGAGATTAAACTCGTGAGCCATTAATGATCCCATTAGTTCATGAAGAGATAGGGTTGACAAATCTTTAGCTTCCTCTATGGGGGTAACTTTGAATTGCCACTTAGAGGTTAGGCTACGATGGATTTTTCCAATGATGTCCTCGGACTCGAAGTTCCTTCCTAGACTCTTTCGCTTATTAATAATACAATAAAAATGTGAAGAAAAACTATTTATGGATTCGTCCTTTGACATTCTAAACATCTCATATTGTTGCATGAGAAGGTCAATACAGTGTTTTCTAACTTCCAGAGAATTCCAAATAGATTTTGCCGTAGGACATCCAGAGATTCGACTAACTTCCCCCTCACCAACACAACGTTGAAGAATCGACATTGCTTTGGAGTTCTTTTCGGCAAGTTTGAAGTCATTTTCATTGTAATCTTTTTCCTCTTTGGTTTTGGTGAAACCGTTTAACATGTCGGTTTCCTCAATAACAAGAGGTCCATTTTGGATGATGGTTCAACATTGATAATCGATACTTTTGATGTAATGTTTCATTTTGAGATTCCACCATCCAAAATTCGCACCGGTAAAGATCGGGATCTTGAAGTGTTTCTCGGAATCCATTACCCACGAATCAAACTCCAAGGCGATTAGCCTCGATCAAGAGCACGAGGCTCTGATACCAATTGAAGAGTTTATGGATTCAAGTATCTAAGAGGGGGAGGGGGTGAATTAGGTACTATTTTGAAATTTCAACTTAAACTTTATTGGATTAAAGTAAGTTGTTTGATAATGTAGAAGAGTTGTGAATACATCGATTAATATTGAGGAATTAAACGAGTATTGAAATGTAAGTACTTGGCAAAGCCTGAAGGTATTAATGGTTCTGACTGTTGCTATTCGTCTCTTAGCATATGACGTACAAGCTACAGAACGATTGTGACAGTATATAGAACTGTTACTCAGGAGTAAAGCAAATAAGGGAACTTAATAAAAAACAAATGCAGCGGAATAAAAGTAAGTGAAGATAGAACACAAGATTTTGAATTGGTTCGGCTAAAGCTCAAAAGCCTATGTCCAATCTACTTTTTATTGAATATTTTAGTGATCTACTCTGACTATTAAAAACCCGTACAATAAAAAGACCAACAACCTACTCCGGTTGCGACACCAACGACCTACTTCGGTTGCGACACCAACAACCTACTCCGGTTGCGACACAAGTTCAAGGACTACTCCGTCCTAGAACTTTACACTTTTACTTAGAACGTTTACAACGATCAAGTTTCCATAGACTGATTCTTAACAAGAATTGATATTGACAACTTACAAGATCAAACGGTTCATAAGTGAAAGAGTTTAATACTTAAAGTAACAGCTGTTGTGACTGTAAGACTTGAAGACTTTGAAAACTTTTGCAAAATGTTAAAACGATTTTAAACTTGAAACCAATTTTACAAACTTAAGAAAATTCTCAGAAAAAGTCTTGCTATCAAAGTGAGGAGTGGTGCTCCTTTTATAGAATAAGGACGAGAGGATGCAAGCTAGGGTTTGTGGTCAAGTCCTTTGGTCAAGTGAGAAAAATGTTGGCCTTCCCAAACTAGCACTAAAAGGGCTTACTTCTAAGGAGCAAATGGAAGAAGAGAGAGTTTGTATTTAGCCTCAAAATATCCGTGGGTTTTCAGAAACAAGGAAGAGATGCCATTAGCAAGAGGACAATTCGTTGATAAACAAGGAAAGAGCCAAACATGGTTCATGGAAAGATAAGAAAAAGTTGTTTCATGAAAAGGGAAATATTTTGAAGTAGTCTTTACAAACACTTTTTAACACACCACTTTTTCAAATATTTTAAGATGTCCAAACTGATTTGAGACAGCCTATTTGTAAAATATTTGAGATGAAAAGTTTGCTTCAAGTGTGACGGGTCAAACTAGATAGTCAAGAATACCATTATCCGTTACAAGTAACGGTATGTCAAACTGTCACTGTTATAAGTATTCTACTCTTCCAACTTTTACATAATATGACCAATACATGACCAAACGACTCTATGTCTTGGGTAGCAAATACTTGACGATCCTTGAATGATTAGAATAAGTAAATTGATCGATTAAACCTGGAATAATAAACTAAGAAAACACAAGTTAAATGGGTATGTCATCATCAATTAAGAGAACCCAACACATTTAAACAAAGTGTTATTGATGATAGAATAAGTAGAAGCCCTAATTTTAAATGCTTTGGCCTCATGCATGTCCTGAGGTAGTATACCTTGCAGGAACCAATAATAATAAGGTTTAGTCTAAGAGTTATTGTCAATATTGACAGAGTTTACCTGTTCAGGCTTGCTGATGGCAGGTTCAAGTAAATGCACAATAGATACTTTGTCAAAAATGGCAGGGGTGAAATTTGAACAAAGGCTGGCTAAAGCATCAGCTTGGATATTCAGTTCTCTTGGTATTTTTTCAATATCAAATGAAATGAATTTATCACAAAGTTTATTAGCATATTCCAAATATAAAATCATTTTTTCATGCTTTGCTGTATAAATTCCTTTTATTTGATTTGCAATTAAAAGTGAATCAGTTTTTACCTTTATGTTTTGAACACCGAGGTCTAAACATACCTTGAGTCTTGCTATGAGGGTTTCATACTCAGCCTCATTATTAGTAGCTTTGAACTCACAACTCACAGCCTGGGCTATGGTATCCCCTTGTGGAGATTTTAGCACTAATCCTAGCCATGTACCCCTTACATTGGATGCCCCATCTGTTAACAGGGTCCACTGCTGGTCCGAGGTCTTGTTTTCTAACTAGTTGACTTCCTTGCTGAGGTCTGATTTTAGGTTAGGGCTGAAATCTGATACGTGCATATTGTATAGTCTTTTTAGCCTATTTTAGCACGTATTTCCACGCATTCTTGTACTGTTTATATAGTATTATGCCCCGAATTGGCTACTTTGGTTCGTTTTGTCCGTTTTGTAGAAATGAACACGAAAGTAGTGGAATCGTATCGTTTTTCGTCCTTTTTGCATGCATTTTGAGGAGACGGGATTTTCCAGAGTGAGATACTGCATTGGAATGCGTGAAGGCATGGTTTACGAGGTAGTCGGGTACGAGATTGGGCTGATTTGAAGGATGAAAGCTCGATCGAGTGGTTTTATTACTCGATTTAGTGGTTTTTATAGCCATGGTTGATCGATCGAGTAGTTATTTACTCGATCAAGAAGTGATTAAATGAGAGGTTACTCGATCGAGTAACTATTCTACTCGATCGAGTAGATTTTTTGGAGTTTTGCTCGATCGAGTGGATTTATTCTACTCGATCGAGTGGTTTAGGCTTTCGTGGGCTTTAATTAGCCCGTGAACGTGTTTTAGTTGTTGGATTTAGTTTGTTTTCTATTTAAACTTTCGTTAACTAGGTCATTGGGGACCTTATTATCTTTTATCTTATCATTCATCAGTTTTTAGCTTTGGGAGAAAAACACATTATGTTGGTTTTCCCTTTTCTCTGTAACTTTGCTTTCGGGGTTATTTCGCTCGGATTTTTTCATTCTTTACGCCGGATTCTCACGATTGTAATCTCTTTCTCCTTTCTTAATAATAATCGCTCTTTTGTTTACTCTAATTCTTTGTTTTACTTCATTCAATTTCTGCCCTAATTTACTTTTATGCAATTTAATTGTCGTTTTAATATGTTGAATGTTGGTCATTTATCTGCTGTTAGTTTTGATAGTATAAATAGAGATATGAGTAGCTAAACTTGTTTCATGTTGGGATTAGGGGATCTACAGTAGAAATGTGACGATGTAGTAAGTAGTTTAGATGAATTAATTGTGAGATTTTGTCACCATCGCAATTTAACTGTATTTTACCGACTTAGTTGAGTGCACGCTTCTGAGTCACCCTTTAATCTGGCTAAATTTAATCCTGGATCGGAAGATTAGACTAAATAGGCCTGCTATGAATAGTAGACTACCCTGACGAGGACAGAAGTTAAGTTAGTGGAAGTTTAGGGTAGAAAGTGGACCGGAAGGACCTTTCCATATCCGTCTCGCATTAATTTATCTAAGTTGTTTACAGTTGAGTCACTGGTGTGGACATGGGCCACGTCTCGGTCTGCGGATTTGGGCCGCCTACCGGACCGCGGTCGCGGGCCACCTGTACGCCAGGCCAATCTGTGGACATGCAGCGGTCTCCTGAAAGCCACGCTCGGCGGCGTAAAAATGCTTTCGACCGGATCGTTTTAGATCGGTCGGTATCGTCTAGGCAAGGGCCGCGAAACGATGTAGAGATGTTCGGAGTCGCCACCAAGCATTTGTGGGATACTTAGAACCCGTTCGAAACCACTTTATACCTAGGTCAACCAAGGCAAAAAGCGGTGTTTGACATAGGTACTAAAGATAAGGAATCGTCCCCCTTTTAGCATTCTATGCCTAAAATGACTCTCGTGCGCCCTGGATAAGGCAATCCACTATCCAATGGTTATGAGTAAGGGGTGAGGGTACGTATTGGGAAGCCCTTTAATCGGACACCCAATCCCGCCCGCGTCAGCGGCCTCTACTGATCGATCGTGGTTGTTTAAGTGCAAAAGTTGATAGAACGGTTAAAATGCATGAATGCGCATCCAAGAGTTTAACCTAACATGTGAGCTTTCTAAGTCGGTTTGTTTATCCAAATATCAAGTATAAGATGTCAAAGTTGGATTTAGATTGATTTGTATGTGAAAACGGAAATTAAACATCCATTTACCAAGTTCGGATTATGATGCTTAACACGATCCATTTATTTGAAAAAGGATGTTAAATGACAAAGTGTAAAAACGTAAGTTTGTCAATCTGATCCGTCATGTATTCGGATTAACCGTAATCGGGATCGTCCTAGACAAGTGATAAAAATGAGGCAGAACGGCGCCAGGCAGCCCCATTGGGGCGCGAGCCTATTGGCGATGGAAGGGGCTCTGCCCTCGTTTTGAAATGTGAAGATAGGCGGTCCCTTGGGGCGCGAGCCATGAGCCGACCCAAGGGGGGCGTCTCCTGGTTTTTGAAAAGGTTATTTAAAACCGTATTTGTGATTAAATAATTTGCAAATGTTGTTTGCATGACTCGAAATAATTACTATTGTGTTAGTAATATTCGTTGTCGGATTTGCATGTTTGAAAAGCATAGTTTATAAATAAAAATGTAAAATGTTTGATTTGAACTAATTATGTTAAGTTCACTTGTTTGCAATTAGTCATGTTTGTCATCGTACTCGGATTAAACCGACATGGTATAAAGAACCAAGGATGATTGTGAATTATAACTAATATATTTACAATTGTAAACAAATGAGAAAAATGGTAAATAAAAGAAAGGGGTGTTAAAATACCCATTAAAATGTAATTAACCAACAATATCATCGGGTCACGGAATAAACCGTCATGGTATAAAGAACCAAGGATGATTTTTGTAATGGCCAAAATATGTTTATCATAAAAATGAATTAAAACATTTGAAATGGTAAAAACCGTAAAAGGAAAGAAGTAAGAATAAAAGAAAGTGTTGAAGGAAAGACGAACTCAAACACGGATGAGTCTGACCCGAGACCCACAAGAGGCGCGAGCTCCCTTGCATAGCAAGGAGCTTCTGTCTCAGGCCAAAACTCGGTTTTGGCTCGTCTAACCTATATTTGAATCGTGTTATGCATGGTTCATGCTTATAGACTCATAAAAACAGTAAAGACATGAAATAACTTGAGTTGTTTACACCCTCAAACTTACGTGTATTGATGTTTGCGAAATAGACGACTTTAGAGACGGTTTTCTCGTTGTGACTAATCGCGATAAAAGAAGTTTAAAAGAGTGCCTTACAAAAGGATTTGGTTTTAAAAATGAGTTGAAAATATGTTAATTAAAACATGTTGATTAATGTTGAGTTGGTCGAATGGGTCGGTCGAATGCACGGCGACGGTACCAAACAATATGTGTAAGGCTTGTGTTTACGATCGGTAGGTCGTAAACACGTGTTGATTTTGTGACTTAGGAAGTCGAGTATAGAAGTTTAAGGGAGATGTGAGGGGGCGGACGCTCGCGTGAATATTATGGTGTGTGATGGTGGGTATTTATAGAGAAATGTGGGATGGTAGGTCGGTCGATTTTGCTTGGAGGCTAAGGAGACACCCCATTGAGGCGCGAGCCACCCTGTGACTCAATAGGGTGTGTTGTCCTTTTCGCAAATTTGGATTTTGCATTTGTTCTAACCAATGTTTTGTTGGTTGTGATTTGTGGTCTTTGAGATTTCCTTAGCCGTGTAAGCTTACTCTTAGGTGATATTTGGGGTAGGTATTTTGTGTCTTTGACTCGGGTTTGACTCGTGTGAGTCGGAATTTGAATTTCGAGTCGGTTTTTGGCTCGGTGTCGGTTTAGATTCTAAATAAGGTCATTTTAATGGAAATGACATGATGAAAACATTCATGGAATTATTTTCGACATTCAAGATTTGGGTTGACTCGGGTTGACTCAGGTTGACTAGAGTTGCGGGTTTCTGAGTCGGTTTTGGGTCCGAAGACGGTTTTGACTCTAATTAGGGTCGTTTTAATGGAAATGACATGATGAAAACATTCATGGCATTATTTTTGACATTCGGGATTTGGGTTGACTCGGGTTGACTCAGGTTGACTCGAGTTGCGGGTTTCTGAGTCAGTTTTGGGTCCGAAGACGGTTTGAACTCTAAATAGTGTTATTTTAATGCAAATGAAGTTAGAAAACTTTTGAAATCATTTTCCATATCCGAGTAGTGCATTAAACCGTCTCATGTATAGCCAATCCACGCACGCATATCAAAAACACGTTATAGTCCGATCATCATCGGGTGGTTTTTGGAAGGTGCAGATACTGGGTATCTACAGATCCCCCACTTTGACTGAGGCTTGGACATGGCGAAAGTCAAAGTATGATCTCCAGGTCAATCGAAGATTTCAACCTGAAGACCATTGCGACGTCGAGGTGACTCAAAAAGGTTTGAGCCAAGGACCTGCCGTCGAGAAGGGCGACGTCGAGGCGACTCGAGGATTCGAGTCAAGGACCTGCCGTCGGGAACATTTTAGAGTCTGTCGACTTCCGATTCGGGTCCTTTAAAGTCCATTAGACTACGTATAAAGGCTCGTCAGCCATAAGAAGGAGTCATACCTGAGGCATCTTCGGGATATGTCCTTGAATCTTTTGCTCGCAAAGGCTCGCCAGCCGGTGTTGAAGGCGGTGCGTATTGAGGCTCGCCAGCCATAGGAAGGAGTCGTACCTGAGGCATCTTCGGGATATGTCCTTGAGTCGTATCTTGTGTGCGTGCAAAGGCTCGCCAACTGTGATGAGGAGTCGTACCCGAGGCATCTTCGGGATACGTCCTTGAGTTGTACCTTGTTTGTGGACAAAGGCTCGCCAGCTTGTGAAAAGGAGTCGTACCTGAGGCATCTTCGGGATACGTCCTTGAGTTGCATCTTGTTTGCGGACAAAGGCTCGCCAGCTTGTGAAAAGGAGTCGTACCCGAGGCATCTTCGGGATACGTCCTTGACTTGTATCTTCTTTGCGGACAAAGGCTCGCCAGCCGGTGATAAGGAGTCGTACTCAAGGCATCTTCGGGATACGTCCTTGAGTTGTATCTTATTTGGGGACAAAGGCTCGCCAGCCATGGTGGTCGAAAGATCGACTGTGGGAAATAGCATGTGTGACATCCATTTGAAAATCAGCACTCGCTGGGGAGTTAGAAACTTCTCAGGACTCGCCGGGGATTTGAGTTGCTGCTCGCTAGGAGGTAGCGTATGCCATGTAATCGACGGGGTTAAAGCCCTTGTACTTGATGGGTCGCCGTTTGTTGGGAAGAAACCAGTACTCAATTCGAGTGAGTTTGTATTCTCAAGATTATCTGCATGGTTAGTGGCCACACAAATCTGCAGTCGCATAGACACGCATGTAGGCGCGCAAGCATATAAGCACATAAGTACATAAGTACGTAAGCATATAAGCATGTCAGCAGTTAGCATATAAGCAACTAGCATGTAATATATCACGCAAAGGGAGATAGAAGTTTTGAATGTTGTGAAGCTTAAATGCGAGTCTTGTTACTTGTAAATCTGTGATTTAATAGATTGGAGACACGTGACCGTTGGGACACTGACTCACACAGACGCATACTGACAGACTGACATATGGGCAGTCATTAACGTGATACAAACTTGGTATCGCCACGACATGGGGGTGACTCTGACAGACTTTGCACATGTGTGTGCAACTCCTAGCCAAGAAAGGGTGACAACGCGCATCAGATCCCTGAAGTAGAAGGTACGACTCGGCTGGGGAACATGAATTGATTTTCCTCGCCAGACACCTTTGCCTCCTTTTGCTTGTTTGAGATCCCTCCTTGAGGCATAATGATTCAGAAAGCGGAACCAAGACCTTTACATCGTCCGAACCGAGCACTAAGCTAAAGGTGGTTTATTTTGGACTGTAGTCGAGACTCGAAAAATGTTTGAAGGTAAAGGATGGGTGGCGTCTTGAAAGAGAAGCCCCCAGAGTGAGAATGTGGGGACTTGAAAACAAGGAATGGGTGACGTCTTAAGGAAGAAGCCCCCAGTAAAGAGGTATAAGATTAATTTTTGCGGCTAGGTGGGCTGCTTTTGAGGATTGATGTTGATGGTTGAGATTGAAATGGGTGTGCGGTTGTGTCCTTGTTGGGGGACTGCCTACGTATTCGCGTGTTTGCGATATCAAACCAGATCGTAGTTTTGAGCTGTGTGTGCAATGGGTTGCAAATTAAAGGTTTGAACATTGAATGTGTGTGGGAGTGTGGTTGTGTCCTCATAATAAGACTGCCTACGTATTCGCATGTATGCGAAATCAAACCAGATCGTAGTTCTGAGTGTGTGTGCCTAAGCGAGTTGTTAGTACCTTAATGTGATTTTGAGGTGTAGGGTTGTGTCCTTGAAGGACTTCCTACGTATTCACGTGAAGTGAAATCAAACCAGATCGTAGTTCTGATTGTGTGTGTGCCTAAGCGAGATGTTAGGACATTAAAGTGTGGGTCACGATGGTAAAAGCCGTTTGGTGACTCGAAAAATTGATTTGAGATAATTCCTCCTTGATCATAAATCGAAGAGGTGTAATTTTTGAAAATATTCCTTATCATGTAAGCACACTAAAAAGTGGACCCTAAGGGTAGATTGAGTATGTCCCGTTTCTCGGTAGTAAAGCATTCGAGGACTCCGTATCTGGGTCAGGGTGAAAATGGCTTCGTCATTATGGAATGTGGAGCTTGGTAATAATGGTTTGTTTGACAGATAAAAATATGGGGTTGAGCGTCACGACGGAAAATTCCGTTTGGTGACTTGACGGTTGATTGGAGATAAATACCTCTTGATCGTGAATCGAAGAGGTGTAATTTGTGAAAATGTTCCTTATCATTTGAGCACACTAAAAAGTGGACTCTAAGGGTAGATTAGGTATGCCCTGTTCTCGATAGCAAAGCATTCGAGGACTCCGTGGGGATTGTGGTGAAAAATAGCTTCAACATTAGGGAATGTGGAGCTTGGTAATAATGGGTTTGCTTAACAGATAAAAATCTGGAGCAAGAATTTTGTGGTGTTTAGGCCGATGGGTAACGGCTTGTAGTGTGGTGCGGAATGGGGTCTTCGGCTTGATGTGGCCTGAGCACAAAATGGTTGGTAAATAACATGGGATCCGATTTCCATGTCTGGACCTTAAAGGTTAAGGAGTGATATTACGAGCTTGAGGGGGAATCCTCAGAAGCCTAGATAGGTCTCCCTGCAATAGTCTCTAGAAGGACTTAGGGGTGAAGTAGTTTTGGTTATGACCTTGAGGGGAATCCCCAGGATCCTAGATAGGTTTCCTTGTAGTAGTTTGCAGAAGGACTTAGGGGTGCTGGGCTTTGGATTTCTTTGTCCTGGACTTGGTATTTTGGACTCATGGGTCCTGGGCTTTGGACTTGTTGGTCTTGGACTTAGTGTTTTGGACTCATGGGTCCTGGGCTTCGGACTTGTTGGTCCTGGACTTTGGTGTTTTGGACTCATAGGTCCTGGGCTTTGGACTTGTTGGTCCTGGACTTTGGTGTTGGTGTCGGACTTGTTGGTCCGAAGTTTGAAAAGTGAAATTGGGGGAAAATAACGAATTTGAATTTCGCTATTTCATTTATTTGAAAAGTGACGGTTTTGAATTTCGCCAGTTGAAATTGTGGGAAAATAGTGAATTTGAATTTCACTATTTCGTTTTTGAATGGGATGGTTTTTAATTTCGTTGTTTGGAATTGTGAAAATAGTGAATTTGAATTTCACTATCTTGTTTTTGATTTGAGAATGACAGTTTTAATTTCCGTCGTTTGAAATTTGTGAAAATAGCGAATTTGAATTCCACTATTTTGTTTTTGATTTGAAAATGACGGCTTTAATTTCCGTCGTTTGGAATTGAGAGAAAATAACGAATTTGAATTTCGCCATTTCTTTTTTTGTTTGGGAAAAGACGATTTTGATTCCATCGTTTGAAATTTGTGAGAGATAGCGAATTTGAATTTCACTATTCTGTTTTTTTTTTGTGGTTTGAGAATGACGGTTTTTGATTCCGTCGTTTGAAATTCGTGAAAATAGTGATTTTGAATTTCACTATTTTGTGTTTGTGATTTGACTTTAGGCTTTGCTTTTGCTTTGGCTTTGGTTGAATTGTTTTTGGCTTTGGTTTTTGCTTTGGCCTTGAGCTTTGGCTTTGGGTGAATTGTTTTTGGCTGAATGGCTTATGGGCTAAGGCTTTTGATGTTGGCCTTTCGCTTTGGCTTTTGAATTATTGGTTCTTTGCCATCCTTCGTTCGAGGCAGGTAAAGGTGCGGATGGGGATGTACCCGTTGGTAAGAGGTTGAAATTTGGTGATGGGATGTTTTTGTGGGGAATGGGCTTGCCTTTTGTCATTGATCATGAACAGGGAGATGTTCTGGTTTGTTATCTGGGTTCGTCGTAGGATCCCGTTGATAGAAGCTCGTTCTAAATTGGGTGCTAATGAAAGGTTTCTATTTCCATACAAGGAATAGGTAAAGAGTATGGACACGGAGTTTCGGGTCCTTTGCTTACTCGGTACGGAACGTCACTCGAGTGTACTCACGTTGAATTGGAACATGTTGTTTGTTTTAAATCAACTCTTAAATCAATTCTCGTTGTCAGCGGGAAATGGTAAAGAGGAGAATATATGATAGCTGGAAATTGTGCTTTTATTTAGATAAATAAGATGTGTAGATACCCGTATCAGTCGATATTGGAAATTATAGAGAACCCGACAAACACCCGATGATGATAGGACACATGTATTCTTTAGTTATCATTGTCATTATTTGGGCTCGTTTAACGATGTAGAATTAGCGTTGTCGACGAAGTATTTTATTAATTTAAATGATATTTAAATTAAATGTTTTTTAAAAAAAGTGAATTCATTATATTGTTTTAATTTGAATTTATTTTATTAAATTTATTTTATTGAAAATAAAATATATTTTTGATTTGAAAAATCATTCATTTTAATGTGTTATTTGATTTGAAAAATCGAATTTGAAAGTTGAAAACTCGTTTTAATCACACGTTTTGGAGCTCGATTATAGCTCGGTTTTTGAGCCCGTTTTCTTTACGAGTTGGCACGAATCTCGAGTACACTAACCAACCTAGGCTTCTACCCATCCAACCCCAGTTCGAACCCTCATACCCACGTCCCAAATCACGACCAAAACAGCCCAACTCTTTCCCCTTACCCGCGTTAGCTCTTCCTCTCTTCCAACCCGTTTTGTATGCTTCAAAGCTTGACCCAAACCCGCCACAACCAACCCAATTCCTACTCCTCATTACCCACAACAACCCATCACTAAACCCACCACGAAACCCATCCAATTCCCGTCCCAAACACTCCATAGACAGCCCGCAAATAACACAAGCAGCCCCCCCTGTTTTGCGTGCTCAAACCCGAGTCTCAAACCCGCTCCAAACACCACTTAAACCCGTGCCCATTAACCCTAAACCATACCCTAGTATCCTACCCATATTATCTTAGCTTAAACACCAAGCAAACCCCCCATACAAACCCTAAAAACCCCACGAAATAGCTGATGGACAGCAGCTATGCAAACCGAGCCCGACTGCTTGTTGCTCTCTTTTACCCTACTTTAACTCCCTATAGATACCTCCCCTCTGCCATACATTCATTCCTCTAAGTTCTCCATACATACTACCGTCACTCACAAGCATTAAACTCCAGAAACAAACCCTAATTGCCTCTCAAAACCCTCGACAAAACCGAGACATCCAAACTGAAACAGTTTGTGTCTCTCTCGAAATACAATTCGTTTCCCCTTCAAATCTCCATTAAAATTTGAGTTTCTTGTTCCTAATTAACCACATAACATCCACCTATATCTTAGACAAAGATTCACGAGCCAAATTGACCTTGAGAGTACACGAATCCCGTCGAAAAACAGAGTGTCATACACTCTGTTTTCGCGGCTTTTCCTGTCTGTCCAGTTCTGTTTGTGCTCGTTTTGCGTGCCCAATAACTCAGAACTAGCGTGGTTTGTTTTAAGATCTTTGTTCTACTCTCTTTCTAGTTTTCAAAACATCTTTTAAATCTAATTTTCACCGTGAAACGAGTGAGAAATTGCAGTTTGAAAGTTGCTGTCCAGATTTGCGAGAAAACGTGTTGTTGCTTTGTTCCTTCGTCGACGACGGCCTCTCGAGATAAAATCTATGATCGATTACGACCCAAGACGGTGTCAACGATACATGTAGGTTGAGGGCGCATCAAATCCTCCTCTTCTCCCTTTTATTTCATTCTTTTTATGTTTGTTTTTTATTGTTTCGTTTTACATTGTTTATCGTTTTGTTTATCGTTTGATATCGTTAACTATGAAACTAGTTTAGTCCGAGTATGAGTTAAAGTACCACCATGAACACCCGCGTTGACTGGAGATGGGAAATAAATCCACCACATCGGTCGGTCGTATCCCCCGTCTCATTTACATATCCTCGTGTTCAAGGTAGGGCATTAATAAAACGAATCCTAAATTCGTTCCTCGCTTTTGACCCCTTGCTTATTTCGTTCAATTCGACCTACCCTAGGACCCGTTGCATGTTAGTTCGACCCCTGTTTGTTAATATATGATTCATTTAGACGGCTTTAGATCAATTAAATAACCTAATTAGACATGTTAGGTGGCATCGACATAGCTTTAAAAATCGATTAACAATTCTATAACCTAATTGAATGCATCTATCTTTTCACTTGATTTCTCGCTAGTATAAGAGTGCATTATTAGCACCTTCTTATTAACACTCGACGAGTTAATTTAATTAGCGAACTTGACCTAATTCGACCCTTTTAGGCCGTGTAGAACACTCGGTTTTAGGCGAAGCTTTCTGACCTCTTTTATCATCAATTTCTAATGTACATCCCATATCGCTTTGCAAATCTATCTAACCTAATGAACCTAACCTAGGAACTAGGGTGGCCGTGCCTGGGGCCGTGTGCTTGGCCGTGCCTTTTGTCATTCTTGCTTCATCTTTACATCGTTTATTCATCGTTGTTTTGTATTTTGTAATTACCTTTTGCTTATCGAGTCGTCTCTTGTAATTCACTTGTAATTAGTTTTCTTTTATCGAGTCAATACCTCTTCAAAAACCTTAGTCTCATTTGGTTAGACGGTTGTGATCCAATTCATGTAAGAGCGTAGTAAATCGCGTGTTGTTTAAAGCGACATGGCCCGATTTATGCTAATGCATGCTTTGGTGTGTGACCTAATGTCTAATTCGATAAGATTAAGTGAAAGCACGCATTACGAGGAGTGACCCAAGTCCGTGAGTTATGTAAACCGTGGGCCACCCCTTTGTGCACGTTTTCCTAGGCCGAATGGCCATGTGTCGTGTATGGTGTCGTATATAGCAATTGTATTTAGATCGAGTTGTATCTCTAAATTCTCGTTGTGTCGGCATGAAATGCCTGGGTTGTAATAGGGTAGATCCCAACGGCACCCCCATTCCCCTTAAGCCTTGTTTGCTTTGTATGTTGTTAGATCAATCAACCCACATGCTAAATTACAACTTTGACAAAGTTAGTTTAGTTGCATCTAAATCGACATAGAAACTTCACATGTTAGGGTTTTAAAACGATGTTTGCATATCATATATCGCAGTAACTACGACCTTGTTTGAAATCCGATACTTGACTTAGTAGAGGCCGTTATTGACGGGCGGGGTTAGGTGTCCTTATGGGCTTCCTAACACGTACCCTCACCCCTTACTCAAGATCTATGGTTTGTGGATCCATCTAAATACCATTGGATTACGAGAGTCATTCAAATCGAGTGATATAGGGTACAAGTCTTTATCTTTAATCACTCGTAGTCGATTGGCTTTATGCTTTTCGATGAAAGGTGTAAAGTTGACTTGAACGGTTCCAAGTTCCCATAAAACTTGGTGGCGACTCTAATTTATCTTAATTCGATTCAAAAGAACCTCGAGTCGATAATGCCTAATGTGGATCCCGCGGACGCAGTTCACCCGCGTTGACTTGAGATGGGAAATAAATCCACCACATCGGTCGGTCGTATCCCCCGTCTCATTTACATATCCTCGTGTTCAAGGTAGGGCATTAATAAAACGAATCCTAACTTCGTTCCTCGCTTTTGACCCCTTGCTTATTTCGTTCAATTCGACCTACCCTAGGACCCGTTGCATGTTAGTTCGACCCCTGTTTGTTAATATATGATTCATTTAGACGGCTTTAGATCGATTAAATAACCTAATTAGACATGTTAGGTGGCATCGACATAGCTTTAAAAATCGATTAACAATTCTATAACCTAATTGAATGCATCTATCTTTTCACTTGATTTCTCGCTAGTATAAGAGTGCATTATTAGCACCTTCTTATTAACACTCGACGAGTTAATTTAATTAGCGAACTTGACCTAATTCGACCCTTTTAGGCCGTGTAGAACACTCGGTTTTAGGCGAAGCTTTCTGACCTCTTTTATCATCAATTTCTAATGTACATCCCATATCGCTTTACAAATCTATCTAACCTAATGAACCTAACCTAGGAACTAGGGTGGCCGTGCCTGGGGCCGTGTGCTTGGCCGTGCCTTTTGTCATTCTTGCTTCATCTTTACATCGTTTATTCATCGTTGTTTTATATTTTGTAATTACCTTTTGCTTATCGAGTCGTCTCATGTAATTCACTTGTAATTAGTTTTCTTTTATCGAGTCAATACCTCTTCAAAAACCTTAGTCTCATTTGGTTAGACGGTTGTGCTCCAATTCATGTAAGAGCGTAGTAAATCGCGTGTTGTTTAAAGCGACATGGCCCGATTTATGCTAATGCATGCTTTGGTGTGTGACCTAACGTCTAATTCGATAAGATTAAGTGAAAGCACGCATTACGAGGAGTGACCCAAGTCCGTGAGTTATGTAAACCGTGGGCCACCCCTTTGTGCACGTTTTCCTAGGCCGAATGGCCATGTGTCGTGTATGGTGTCGTATATAGCAATTGTATTTAGATCGAGTTGTATCTCTAAATTCTCGTTGTGTCGGCATGAAATGCCTGGGTTGTAATAGGGTAGATCCCAACGGCACCCCCATTCCCCTTAAGCCTTGTTTGCTTTGTATGTTGTTAGATCAATCAACCCACATGCTAAATTACAACTTTGACAAAGTTAGTTTAGTTGCATCTAAATCGACATAGAAACTTCACATGTTAGGGTTTTAAAACGATGTTTGCATATCATATATCGCAGTAACTACGACCTTGTTTGAAATCCGATACTTGACTTAGTAGAGGCCGTTATTGACGGGCGGGGTTAGGTGTCCTTATGGGCTTCCTAACACGTACCCTCACCCCTTACTCAAGATCTATGGTTTGTGGATCCGTCTAAATACCATTGGATTATGAGAGTCATTCAAATCGAGTGATATAGGGTACAAGTCTTTATCTTTAATCACTCGTAGTCGATTGGCTTTATGCTTTTCGATGAAAGGTGTAAAGTTGACTTGAACGGTTCCAAGTTCCCATAAAACTTGGTGGCGACTCTAATTTGTCTTAATTCGATTCAAAAGAACCTCGAGTCGATAATGCCTAATGTGGATCCCGCGGACGCAGTTCCCGCGGGCGTTGTCCCCAGTTTGGCGACTCCGCTGGGGAAAAGAGGACTAGTTACACTTTTTTTCTAGGGTCTTTTCCTCCGAGGTGAAACTTGAAAAGAAAGTATTGGAAAGTAAAACATTACTCGTAGTGCTACGATTTAGGCATAAACCCTTAAGGACTTTCCCGGGCCGTCCCAGCGCTTCTTTGTGACCCGTGGGGGCCGACGTCCCACTATGCCAGGAACTTGCACATTGCTTGCTTCCGCTCCGCCTCGTCGTGGTTCTTAATGGTGGGGATGCTCTTCTAGGTACTCTACCTAAAGGCCCTTGCTCTATAAGACCCAAAAAGGATGGAGGGCATAGACCTTCTTGTAGAAGACTTGCCGAGAGTTAGAGATGTCTAGGAGCATACATCCTTATAACATAAGAATGACAATGTGCAAAATGAATTTCCCGAGTCTTTTCAAATTTTCCGTATCGATTTCAATACGAAATTTTGAACAACTTACTTTTGAAATAGCATGGTTTTAAAAACACGGAATGCTGCCCAAGTAGGACTAGATTTTTCGGCCCAAAATAAGCTTTTATAGCCGGCATGCTGCCCATTTCAAATCTCATTTTCAAATCAATCCTTCATTTTTCAAAATCAATCCAAAATGCCTCTCGAACCTTAACCAAGCATGAAATGCGTCGAGTCATGTCCGGGTCCTGGTCGTGTTGGGCTATGCGTGTTTGGCCCCAAATGTCTAGAACACGACCTTGTTGGGTCACCCAAGCTCACCTCTTAGGCTTCGAGTCATGTGGGTCGATCAATTGGTTTACGATAGTATACAGAAACGTCCAAGCTAGGCCATTTAGGGCGTTTCACTTAAACCTATGGGCTATGTTAGTCCAATCACGGGTTTAGTCACACCGAGTCCAGTTTAGAATCGAGCTATGACAACTTGAGTCATGTCCTCTTGTCGAGTCTGAAATGAATCGAGGTCTAAATCCAACCGTGAGTCGAACCTTTTGGTTAATCAGTCTTAAGTCGAGTGTTTGCTTGAGTCAAGTTGGTGTCGTGTCCTTAAGTGTGCAGGGGCTCTTACTTCTAAATATTGACTCGGTTCAGGGTTTTCTTGTAGAAAGGCCGCCAAAAACCCGACGTCAAGCAATGGAAGATGCTGTTAACAAACTCACTGAGGCCGTGAACCTCATGATGACCAGAATGGATGCGATCGAATCTAAGCTAGGTGAAGATTCCTCTTCATCTACCCCACCTCTGACTGATCTGGAGAAACGGTTCAAATTCATTGAAGACCGTCTGAAGCTCTCCCAGGGGAAGAACATCCACTACGAAAATGTTAGGGCCTATGCCCCAGTTAAGGATAAGTTGCCCACAAACATGGTACTCACTGATATCCCAAAGTTTAAGGGCACAAAAGATCCAGTCCACCATGTTAAGGCCTATAAGGGGTACTTAGCACTGAAGGGAGTACCTGCTGACATGCTCTTGGAAATTTTCGCTCAATCTCTGGATGAACACCCGAAGGCGTGGTTCTACAATCTGGACCTTAAGAACTTCCCTACTTTCGAAGATATCACGGTGGAGTTCTGCAAGCACTATGCTGATAATGTCGAGATTCAAACCAACATAAGAACATTGGAGGTGATGACACAGAAAGACAAAGAAGGCTTTACTGAATTCCTTGCAAGATGGCGCGTTGAAAGCGTGAAGTTAGACAAGAAGCCTGACGAAGTTGAAATGGTAGATAAGTTCGTAAAGAATCTATGACCCATTTACCGCAATGCTCTAAAATACCAGAATTTTGGCTCTTTCAAAGAATTGATAAGAATCGGGATAAAGGTAGAAGATGATGTCATAAGGGCAGAGGTTGAAAAGCCGAAAGGATACCAAGGGGCCTCGTCGTCTAAGGCTAAGGCCCCAGCAACGACCCATATTGATGAAGCCATCAATCTCTTAGAAGGGCAATCGAAGAAACCGCAGCGCCAAGCTCCGAGGGCATTCACCGATATCGGATGCACTTATACATACGCTCTCCAAAGGCTCGTAGCCCAAGGAAAGTTGAAGCCTATTTGTCCAACTCCGGACCCTCCCGCTGATCAACAAGGTAAATGGTATAAACCAAATGCCTATTGTGCCTTTCATCAAGGGAAAGGCCATGATCCTGAAAGGTGCTATCGAGTGAAGCACGAAATCCAAGACATGATTTAGAATGGAACACTCCCGATCCCAACTGTTAAACCCAATAACATCACCAATCCATTTGGCGATCACACTAACTTTGTTTCTGTCGAAGACAATGTCGATTATTCCCATCTTATCCGCCCATGTCACTTGAAAGGGGTGTTTATCGGGAAAATATTTGTGGATTGCTTTGAATTCTTGCCAAACCCGAAGAATAAAATTCAAGTCGGAAGTCTTGCTCTAGAATGTACTCCTCTCATTAACGAAGTTAATAAAAGACAATTCGATTCACCAACCTTCATCACTGGCGTAGATCCTCAGAGGACTACCTCGGGATGGAGGCAGACCATCAAAGGGATCAAGGACCAGAGCCGAGCATCTAAGCTGACAGCTGAACACGAGAAAGCTCAAGACCAGATTTGAAAATTATGAGTCGGGATCTCTTTTCTTATCTTAGTCGAGTCGAGTCCAGGACTTTCTTTTCTTGAGGTTGAGTCGTTTGTTCCACGATGACCTAGGGTGTGTCCTAGGAATCGTTCCTTCGAGTCTGTTAAGCATGTGTCATTCCAATAAAAGTTGCAGTTCGTTTCCAAATATGTCTTGTTTCCAATCCTCAATCATTCCGAAATATGATAAAACGCACAACACACTCAAAGGCATCCCTGGGATAGAAATATGTCTCGTTTCAAAATGTAAGGTACACTAGGATCCTGTGTTTGATTCCTTTACCTATTCCATGTCTGGTGGTAGAAAACCTCCATCTGAACCAATGTTTGTGACAAGCTTTTAGATGATTCTATGACAAACCCGGACTAGCTCATTGTTTCCCCTATCGATGACGGAAGGCAAGCCTTTTCCCCATAAAATCACCCCCTCTCGTAGAGAGAAGAAACCAACCCGTTCTAACAAGGAATTGTTCGTTCTGACCCAAATTAGTTGGCGAAGCCATGTTTTCAAGGTGTATCCATTTGTGACTAAGAGAATGAATAGAAGATCATTTTCAAAAATTGGAAAAATGAAAAAAAATAAAAAAAAATAAAAATGAAAAAAGATGAAAGAAAAAGAAAAAGAAAAAAGATGTTGAAGTCATTGTAGAACGCTTTTGGTTGAATGTCGAAGTTACGGAAGCCAGAAGTCAAGTCAAGTACCCATAGTTGAAGTTCAATGGGCGAAGCCCAAAAGCTTAATTAGTAACCTCTTTACCCTCTAAGTCCTTCCTAAGGCAGTTACAAAGAGATAGTCGGGAATTTTGAGAATTATTCCGCTTGTGTTGTTACACCCAGCCTTTAGGGTCCAGACATGGAAATTTGAACCCACATCATTTTTCAACCCATTTGCACTCGTGGTTCATTAAACCCGAGACACCCATTCCAACCACATCAGCAGCCATAGCCCTTGGCCTTAGCACCACAAAACAAACCTTCGGAATGATGGTTAACCATTCCAACTTGTTATTACCAAGCTCCACATCCCAAAGAACCACAACCTTTTGTACCAACCCTAGACACAGGATTTAACGGTACTTTACAGGCTAGAATGGGATATGACATGATACCTTAGGTGAAACCTTCGAGTGTGTACACACAATCAAAATGCCATGTTTATGCACCATGATCGAACTACGTTGTATTTGATTTCGCTCCACGCGAATACGTAGGCAGTCCTTCAGAATAAGGGATTCAATCCACTCATCAACCAAGTTGTCATCTTGTCGGTTTCTTACGGGTCTTAACCAAGTCCAAATGAAGCCACCTTTGTTTGAGTCGGTCTTAGCACTCGATGTAGGCTAGGATAAGGATATAGGTTCAGATGAGTAATGTCGAGTCTCGGAATGAGCTTTATCTAACGGTGTAGGAAAAGATGCTGAGTCAGATAGATGTGGGTTTGTGTTAGGAACAGAAAATATGAAAAACCCGCTGAAAAGAATGAAGGCGTGGAAGAAAAATAGTAAAAGCCCGCTGAAAAGAGAGAAGGCGGTGGCAAGAAATAATGAAAACTCGCTGAAAAAAAAAGGAGGCGAGGAAAAGAGTGACAGAATGTTCCCAACAAGAGTGATGTGTGATGTCTAAGTGTTCTCATAAAATCAGTCTGTGTTTAGTGTCTGGGCGAAGCCAACGTTGTTGCTCCGTGAGTTTAATCCACCCTGTTAAGGCCAAGTGATCTTGATTCCCATGTGCCCTCGGGAGCACGACCATGCCATACGATATCTTCGTCCCAAGTTCGACGACCTTGTGATTCCCATTTGCCATCTTTTGGTGCGCCGGATTGGCCAATTTACGTTTCTACCCCCAACAAGTCAATAATCGAATTAAAACCCGGGCACACTAACGGTTTTATTTTCCTTTTTTGTTTTACGGTAGCGGGCTACGCCCACGTTGTTTATGGGTCATACAGAATGTCTGAGTCGCATTTCATGCTCACCCATCAAGGTTCGATTTCAAAAAATTTCAAAATTTCAAAATTCCAAAAACTTTTTGCGAATTGTGGATAGATGATCCAAGTAGTGGAATCTTTGTGGGTCGATGATCCAATCCTTCGAAATTCAAAAATTCAAAATTCATTTTTTGAAGGGCCGATGGCCCAATATTCTAAATGATGACAAATTCGAAATTCGGGTCGATGACCCAATTATTCAAAATCTTCAAATTCAATTTTCGGGTCGATGACCCAATCTTTTGAATGATCCAATTTCAAGATCGATGATCCAAATGTGCTTAAGTGATGATTATTGCTCGTACATTTTCTATGTTTCAAATATAGCAGGATATGCTTCAACTGGAGGCTATAAAGTCTTCGACTTTAGAGCCATCACAAATCAGGGGCTCTGCCGTTGGCTTCGAGACCATTATCAAGATGTAAAGGATGACATCCACCAAGAATTCAATTCAATTACAAGAGTAAGAAATGGAAGAATTCCGTAGCTGAAAGCAAATGATGAAAGCGGCGGCAACCTCCTCGGAAAGTCCCGTCCCATTTGGGCACCTGCCAGGAGATGATAAGCTTCGGGCAAGTGTCAACAGATGATGAATTTCGGACAAATGCCAGCAGATGATAAACTTTGGGCAAGTGTCAGCAGTTGCCGAACTACGACGCATGTTTGATTCCGTCAGAAACGGATACGTAGGGGCCTAAGGATAAGGCTCAACCCACCATATATGAAATTTTATGGGTCGACGACCAACGATGATAATTTGACGCAACAGAAGCAAGAGTTAATCCCCGACGAAGTTTCAGGTATGATCTCTTCTTATGGTCAAGTAGCTTATATACGCAAGTCTAATGGACTATAAACGACCCTTGAGAAATCCTCAGGTCGAAAGGGACCTGGGGTATACTTTGACTTTCGGCTTGTCCAAGCCTCAGTCAAAGTGGGGGCTCTGTAGATACCCGTATCCGTCAATATTGGAATTTATAGAGAACCCGACAAACACCAGATGATGATAGGACACATGTATTCTTTAGTTGTCATTGTCATTATTTGGGCTCGTTTTACGATGTAGAATGAACGTTGTCGACGAAGTATTTTATTAATTTAAATGATATTTAAATTAAATGTTTTTTTAAAAAAGTGAATTCGTTTTATTGTTTTAATTTGAATTTATTTTCTTAAATTTATTTTATTGAAAATAAAATATATTTTTGATTTGAAAAATCATTCATTTTAATGTGTTATTTGATTTGAAAAATTGAATTTGAAAGTTGAAAACTCGTTTTAATCACACGTTTTGGAGCTCGATTATAGCTCGGTTTTTGAGCCCGTTTTCTTTACGAGTTGGCACGAATCTTGAGTACACTAACCAATCTAGGCTTCTACCCATCCAACCCCAGTTCGGAACCTCATACCCACGTCCCAAATCACGACCAAAACAGCCCAACTCTTTCCCCTTACCCGCGTTAGCTCTTCCTCTCTTCCAACCCGTTTTGTATGCTTCAAAGCTTGACCCAAACCCGCCACAACCAACCCAATTCCTGCTCCTCATTACCCACAACAACCCATCACTAAACCCACCACGAAACCCATCCAATTCCCATCCCAAACACTCCATAGACAGCCCGCAAATAACACAAGCAGCCCCCCCTGTTTTGCGTGCTCAAACCCGAGTCTCAAACCCGCTCCAAACACCACTTAAACCCATGCCCATTAACCCTAAACCATACCCTAGTATCCTACCCATATTATCTTAGCTTAACCACCAATAAAACCCCCGATACAAACCCTAAAAACCCCACGAAATAGCTGATGGAAAGCAGCTATGCAAACCGAGCCCGACTGCTTGTTGCTCTCTTTTACCCTACTTTAACTCCCTATAAATACCTCCCCTCTGCCATACATTCATTCCTCTAAGTTCTCCATACATACTACCGTCACTAACAAGCATTAAACTCCAAAAAAAAACCCTAATTGCCTCTCAAAACCCTCGACAAAACCGAGACATCCAAACTGAAACAGTTTGTGTCTCTCTCGAAATACAATTCGTTTCCCTTTCAAATCTCCATTAAAATTCTAGTTTCTTGTTCCTAATTAATCACATAACATCCATCTACATCTTAGACAAAGATTCACGAGCCAAATTGTCCTTGAGAGTACACGAATCCCGTCGAAAAACAGAGTGTCATACACTCTGTTTTCGCGGCTTTTCCTGTCTGTCCAGTTCTGTTTGTGCTCGTTTGTCGTGCCCAATAACTCAGAACGAGCATGGTTTGTTTTAAGATCGTTGTTCTACTATATTTCTAGTTTTCAAAACATATTTTAAATCTAATTTTCACCGTGAAACGAGTGCGAAATTGCAGTTTGAAAGTTGCTGTCTAGATTTGCGAAAAAACGTGTTGTTGCTTTGTTCCTTCGTCGACGACGGCCTCTCGAGATAAAATCTACGATCGATTACGACCCAAGACGGTGTCAACGATACATGTAGGTTGATGGTGCATCAAATCCTCCTATTCTCCCTTTTATTTCATTCTTTTTATGTTTGTTTTTTATTGTTTCGTTTTAAATTGTTTATCGTTTGATATCATTAACTATGAAACTAGTTTAGTCCGCGTATGAGTTAAAGTACCACCATGAACACCTGCGTTGACTTGAGATGGGAAAGAAATCCGCCACATCGGTCGGTCATATCCCCCGTCTCATTTACATATCCTCGTGTTCAAGGTAGGGCATTAATAAAACGAATCCTAACTTCGTTCCTCGCTTTTGACCCCTTGCTTATTTCGTTCAATTCGACCTACCCTAGGACCCGTTGCATGTTAGTTCGACCCCTTTTTGTTAACAAATGATTCATTTAGACGGCTTTAGATCGATTAAATAACCTAATTAGACATGTTAGGTGGCATCGTCATAGCTTTAAAAATCGATTAACAATTCTATAACCTAATTGAATGCATCTCTCTTTTCACTTGATTCCTCGCTAGTATAATAGTGTGTTATTAGCACCTTCTTATTAACACTTGACGAGTTAATTTAATTAGCGAACTTGACCTAATTCGACCCTTTTAGGGCGTGTAGAACACTCGGTTTTAGGCGAAGCTTTCTGACCTCTTTTATCATCAATTGCTAATGTACATCCCATATCACTTTGCAAATCTATCTAACCTAATGAACCTAACCTAGGAACTAGGGTGGCTGTGTCTGGGGCCGTGTGCTTGGCCGTGCCTTTTGTCATTCTTGCTTCATCTTTACATCGTTTATTCATCGTTGTTTTGTATTTTGTAATTACCTTTTGCTTATCCAGTCGTCTCTTGTAATTCACTTGTAATTAGTTTTCTTTTATCGAGTCAAAACCTCTTCAAAAACCTTAGTCTCATTTGGTTAGACGGTTGTGCTCCAATTCATGTAAGAGCGTAGTAAATCGCGTGTTGTTTAAAGCGACATGGCCCGATTTATGCTAATGCATGCTTTGGTGTGTGACCTAATTTCTAATTCGATAAGATTAAGTGAAAGCACGCATTACGAGGAGTGACCCAAGGCCGTGAGTTATGTAAACCGTGGGCCACCCCTTTGTGCACGTTTTCCTAGGCCGAATGGCCATGTGTCGTGTATGGTGTCGTATATAGCAATTGTATTTAGATCGAGTTGTATCTCAAAATTCTCGTTGTGTAGGCATGAAATGCCTGGGTTGTAATAGGGTAGATCCCAACGGCTCCCCCATTCCCCTTAAACCTTGTTTGCTTTGTATGTTGTTAGATCAATCAACCAACATGCTAAATTACAACTTTGACAAAGTTAGTTTTGTTGCATCTAAATCGACATAGAAACTTCACATGATAGGGTTTTAAAACGATGTTTGCATATCATATATCGCAGTAGCTACGACCTTGTTTGAAATCCGATATTTAGCTTAGTAGAGGCCGTTATTGACAGGCGGGGTTAGGTGTCCTTATGGGCTTCCTAACACGTACCCTCACCCCTTACTCAAGATCTATGGTTTGTGGATCCGTCTAAATACCATTGGATTACGAGAGTCATTCAAATCCAGTGATATAGGGTACAAGTCTTTATCTTTAATCACTAGTAGTCGATTGGCTTTATTCTTTTCGATGAAAGGTGTAAAGTTGACTTGAACGGTTCCAAGTTCCCATAAAACTTGGTGGCGACTCTAATTTGTCTTAATTCGATTCGAAAGAACCTCGAGTTGATAATGACTAGTGTGGATCCCGCGGACGCAGTTCCCGCGGGCGTTGTCCATAAGATGTTAGCACAAACTCGATGAATACATGTGAATTATGGGGACAGCCCCCAGTTTGTCACTTAGGTATAAAAGGACAGACACTAAGATAGATATGAGAAAGCCTAAGACTCGGACTGGGACTCAGACTCAATCGTAGATACGAACTCCTAATCATCATGTTCCTCCTCGAAGGTTTCTTTCGCAGCACCCAGCGGCTCGAATGTCTGATCTTGAGCATTAACCCACTTGAGCACTTCACTCTCGTTGTTGGGGATTATATGAGGACAATAGTCGATGAGGCTTTTATCTCCTTGCCGAAAGAGATGTTTATTAGGGTTGTCTTCATAACTTGGTTGGCATAGGGATGAAGCTATCAGTTTAAGATTGTCGATCATATCTTGGATAACATGTTTCAGTTTGAAGCATGTTTCAGTGTCATGACCATTTCCTCGATGATATTAGCAATAGGCATTGCCGTCCCAAAAACGGGATTTCTTGCATTCAGACGGGTCCGAAGTGGGCCCGATTGGTTGTAGCTTCCCTTCAGTTATGATCTTTTGAAGAGCTTCGGCATAGGTTGTGTTGAGGTTGGTGAATGTCCTTTGTGAACATTCAACCTTGTTGTTTGACTTGAGACATTCAGGAGAATTGTCCTGACTGAGGTGTGCAATTATGATTTTGCCAGCTTCAATCATATCTTGAATGGCATGCTTGAGTTTGAAATAGGTTTCGGTGTCATGGCCCTTGCCTTGATGGTATTGGCAATAGGCATTACCATCCCAGAATCGGGCTCTTTTGTGTTCGGGTTTGTCCGGAGTCGGACCAATGGGTGGGACCATTCCTTCTGAAGCAAGTATCCCTAGAGCAGTGCCATATGTTATTCCCAGATCTGTGAATACCCTTTGATGTTTTCCAACGGTTCCCACGTTTGTCTTTTTTGGGATGTTTTTGTGAGTTTTGTTTTTGTTTTTGTCAATCCTGGACAGAAGCAGGATCGGGTTGTTGTTAGTGGGAAGTTTTTGGGAAGTTGTTTTGTATTTTGAAGGGGATTTTGGTGAGGTAATTTCATGTTCTTTGTTGGTAGGTTCGTGGATATGGGAACCATCGGATGACTCCTCATTTTCAACGGCTGTTGGTTGGTGAACGGAGGGTTGGTCTTCTCCTTGATGGTTAGGTTTATTTTCAGTACTACCAAACCTCTTCTCCAAATCAGCTACTCGAGTGTTCAAATCGTCGATAAACAATTGTAGCTTTGAGAATATGTTGTTGATGGAGACGGAGAGCATCATTATACCGCTTTGTATGCCATCCTCATCAATTGCATGAATTTTCTCATCGACGGAGAGAGATGAGATGAGAGCAGTCTAGAGAAGATTCCTGACTGTATCCAGTAGGGTTTTCTGGAGGGTTGTTTTTGTTGTTTGTTTAGGGAGGTAATGGTAACTCGCCCTTTTCAATCATATCATGGATGACACCTTTTAGAGGGAGACACATTTCAGTGTCATGTCCGCGACCTTGGTGATATTGACAAAACAGTTTTCCGTCCCATCTTCGACCTCGCTTGTTTGGTAGAGGGTCCGGAGTTGGACCAATCGGTTTGAGCTTTCCTTCGGAGATTAGCCTTTCCAAGGCTGTGGCATAAGGCATACCCAAATCAGGGAATGACCGATGAGGTCGTATGGTTTTGGTTAGGTCGTTGGCCAGTAGCCGACTTTCAAGAAGCTTAACCCTTTGCTCAATATCGGAAGAGGGAAAATTCCCGGGTATCATTTTGTCCTCAACTTGGGAGAGACGAGTGCTCAAGTTTTCCACGGTAGCTAGGAGTCGAAGGACCATGTTGTTGATTTCAGCGTAAGTCATGGCGGATGCAGATTGATCGGCTTCTTGAGTTTCTTGTCGACGATCGATGGCACCCAAGGGATTCCTATTGACATAACGATGGGCGTTATAACTTGTCTTGGCAAGGTATTGCACAAACAAAGGCAAGTGCGACACAAATGTATAAAAGGTAGTTTTGTCATGAAGACGCGATGGTGTGACTAAGTTACGAGTTCATTAATGATCATGAATGACCTCTCGTGTTTGAACTCTTGGTGCATGACTTTGAACATAGACTTGAGTGTCAACTTTGGCATAGTAATGCCTAGATAGACGTCTTCTGACTCAGTTTGGATGTGCACTTTTGGCGTGATGTCGTTGGAACAGACATGTACACAACCTAACCTTTGACCCGTAATTTAGGGGAAAGATGGGTTTAATACCCGAGAGGTGTTGACCCTGCTAACGCCATTGGAGATGTCTCGACAATTAAGCGACACAGCCTAGACCAGAAGGCAGGTACTAACTTCGGCGGAGACTCGACGCTATCTAGACGACTTGACTTTAAATCGAAAGGACTCTAATCGACTCGAGGCTGAATCAGAAAGGTGGACTGAAGTTTTCGAAAATAGAGATTTTCAAAAAGATTCATTTGTTGTTTTATGGACAGCTTCCGAAGGGTAGAGATCTCCGAAAGTCGATCAGTTGAAGAGTTGTCTTAAGTTTGTTTTCAAAAGACAGTTTCAGTTGAAATTACGGCGGATCTGAAAACAAAGTGTTGTTTCCAAAGACGGTTTTTGAAATTCCGAATCACGGATTTGAAAACCGAGAATCGAATAATTTTGAATCGTCATCACAATGGCCATGAAAACGGTTAAGTTTGTTTTCAAAGGATTTAAAATTGGGTTGAAAATTTGAAAATGGTTAGATTTGTTTTCAAACAATTTGGAATCGGATTGAAATTTGAAAACGGTTAAATTTATTTTCAAAGATTTGATTTTGAATTTGAAATTAGAAAACGGTTAGATTTGTTTTCAAACTTTTGAAATTGGATTTGAAATTTGAAAACAGTCGGATTTGTTTTCAAAGATTTGAGTTTGAATTGAAATTGGAAAACGGTTAAATTTGTTTTCAAATGATTTGAGTTTTGATTTGAAATCTGAAAACGGATAAATTCGTTATCAAATGATTTGAAGTTGGGTTTAAAATTTAAAAACGGTTAAATTTGTTCTCAAATGATTTGAAGTTGGATTTGAAATTTGAAAACGGCCAGATTTGTTTTCAAAGAACTGAGTTTGAATTGAAATTTGAAAACGGTTAGATTTGTTTTCAAAGAACTTGAAATAGGATTCGAAATTTGAAAACAGTTAAATTAGTTTTCGAAGATTTGATTTTGAATTGAAATTTGAAAAATGGTTAAATTTGTTCTCAAAGATTTGATTTTTGAATTGAAATTTGAAAACGGTTAAATTTGTTTTCAAAGAATTGATTTTGAATTTGAAATTTGAAAACGGTTAAATTTGTTTTCAAAGATTTGAAATTGGAAATTGTGAGGATTGAATTCGTCATTAAGACGGGTTAGAAAACCGTTTTAACCTTTGAAAGACGGTATGCAAATCGAAAATTGTGAGAATTGAAATTGTCATTACGACGACTTAGAAAAGCCAACATCGATTTCAAAAACGAGATTCAAAATTTTGGAAAGTTTCACGGGTTAAAATCGTCATTATGATGGTTCGAAAATGTTTTTGTTTGAAAATTGATTTCGAATTTTGAAAATTCAAGGGTAGAATTCGTCATTACGACGGCGTAAAAGGGTGATTTAAGAATGTAACGGTTGGCGAGAGACCGAGATTTGAAATGTCCATTATGTTGACGTAAAAGGGTATTTTGAAATGGTTTGTGAAAACCAAGGTTTGAATTCGTCATTACAACGGCATGAAAAGGTGCATTTGAAACGGTTGTAAAAACCGGATTTTGAAATAGCCATTATAACGGCATAAAAAGGTGCTTAGAAATGATTGTAAGAACCGGAGTTTGAAATCGTAATTACGACGGCCTAGATAGGCGTGTTTAAATGGTTATAAAAACCGGATTTGAAAATCGTCATTATGACGGCCTAGGAAGGCGTGTTGAAATGGTTATAAAAACCGGATTTGAAAATCGTCATTATGACGGCCTAGGAAGGCGTGTTAAAATGGTTATAAAAATCCGGGTTCGAAAAATCGTCATTATGACGGCCTAGAAAGGCGTCTTGAAATGATTATAAAAAACCGGGTTTGAAAATCGTCATTAGGACGGCCTAGAAAGGCGTGTTGAAATGGTTATAAAAACCGGGTTTGAAAATCGTCATTATGACGGCCTAGAAAGGCGTGTTGAAATGGTTATAAAAAACCGGGTTCGAAAAATCGTCATTGTGACGGCCTAGAAAGGCGTGTTGAAATGGTTATAAAAACCGGGTTTGAAATCATCATTACGACGGCCTAGAAAGGCGTGTTGAAATGGTTATAAAAACCGGGTTTGAAAATCGTCATTATGACGGCCTAAAAAGGCATGTTGAAATGGTTATAAAAACCGGGTTTGAAAATCGTCATTATGACGGCTTAGAAAGTCGTGTTGAAATGGTTATAAAAACCGGGTTCAAAAATCGTCATTATGATGGCCTAGAAAGGCGTGTTGAAATGGTTATAAAAAACCGGGTTTGAAAATCGTCATTATGATGGCCTAGAATGGCATACAACGGTCGGCCCAAGACCGAGGTTTGAAACGGCCATTATAACGGCGCAAAAAGTTTTTTTTTGAAAGTTTGAAAATGACACGGAAGGACTTATGATTAAGTAGCACATAAGCACTCACAGTTCATTATATTATGCATTATGCTGACACGGGTTTTGGCTTAAGAGGGTGGGTTACACACCAAGCAATCAAACCCCGATTTGCGAGAGGGATACCAATCCAAACAAAATGTGTAAGGAGGGTGCCCTAGCCTCGTGCTCGAAAGTGATGAAAGCTATTTGACGAAACAGAAATGTGTAACGTCAACGGTATGCTTGACTCAATCGGGATTCGAAACGCGGGGATGAGAAAACTCACGCCGACGAGACGAGCCAATTGGTCGATAAAGGGTTAGGTTATGGGCCCGGACAAGGAACCCGACTTATGACCGTAATATCAATTAATGCACTTTAACCACGACCTCGTTCGAGTTTCACCTCTAAGGATCACAAAGACACAAGTGTCCTAATTTTCCCCAGCGGAGTCGCCAAACTGTGGACATATGCCACGTCTCGGTCTGCGGATTTGGGCCGCCTACCGGTCCGCGGTCGCGGGCCACCTGCACGCCAGGCCAATCTGTGGACATGCAGCGGTCTCTTGAAAGCCACGCTCGGCGGCGAAAAATGCTTTCGACCGGATCGTTTTAGATCGGTCGATATCATCTCGGCAAGGTCCGTGAAACGATGTAAAGATGTTCGGAGTCGCCACCAAGCATTTATAGGATGCTTGGAACCCGTTCGAATCCACTTTATACCTAGGTCAACCAAGGCAAAAAGCGGTGTTTGACATAGGTACTAAAGATAAGGAATCGTCCCCCTTTTAGCATTCTATGCCTAAAATGACTCTCGTGCGCCCTGGATAAGGCCATCCACTATCCAAAGGTTCTGAGTAAGGGATGAGGGTACGTATTGGGAAGCCCTTTAATCGGACACCCAATCCCGCCCGCGTTAGCGGCCTCTACTGATCGATAGTGGTTGTTTAAGTGCAAAAGTTGATAGAACGGTTAAAATGCATGAATGCGCATCCAAGAGTTTAACCTAACATGTGAGCTTTCTAAGTCGGTTTGTTTATCCAAATATCAAGTATAAGATGTCAAAGTTGGATTTAGATTGATTTGTATGTGAAAACGGAAATTAAACATACATTTACCAAGTTCGGATTATGATGCTTAACACGATCCATTTATTTGAAAAAGGATGTTAAATGACAAAGTGTAAAAACGTAAGTTTGTCAATCTGATCCGTCATGTATTCGGATTAACCGTAATCGGGATCGTCCTAGACAAGTGATAAAAATGAGGCAGAACGGCACCAGGCAGCCCCATTGGGGCGCGAGCCTATTGGCGATGGAAGGGGCTCTGCCCTGGTTTTGAAATGTGAAGACATGCGGTCCCTTGTGGCGCGAGCCATGAGCCGACCCAAGGGGGCGTCTCCTGGTTTTTGAAAAGGTTATTTAAAACCGTATTTGTGATTAAATAATTTGCAAATGTTGTTTGCATGACTCGAAATAATTACTATTGTGTTAGTAATATTCGTTGTCGGATTTGCATGTTTGAAAAGCATAGTTTATAAATAAAAATGTAAAATGTTTGATTTGAACTAATTATGTTAAGTTCACTTGTTTGTAATTAGTCATGTTTGTCATCGTACTCGGATTAAACCGACATGGTATAAAGAACCAAGGATGATTATGAATTATGACTAATATATTTACAAATGTAAACAAATGAGAAAAATGGTAAATAAAAGAAAGGGGTGTTAAAATACTTATTAAAATGTAATTAACCAACAATATCATCGGGTCACGGAATAAACCGTCATGGTATAAAGAACCAAGGATGATTTTTGTA
Source organism: Silene latifolia (assembly GCF_048544455.1). NCBI lineage: Eukaryota > Viridiplantae > Streptophyta > Magnoliopsida > Caryophyllales > Caryophyllaceae > Silene > Silene latifolia. The sequence continues at coordinate 358,959,412 of NC_133538.1, forward strand.
ATGGCCAAAATATGTTTATCATAAAAATGAATTAAAACATTTGAAATGGTAAAAACCGTAAAAGGAAAGAAGTAAGAATAAAAGAAAGTGTTGAAGGAAAGACGAACTTAAACACGGATGAGTCTGACCCGAGACCCATAAGAGGCGCGAGCTCCCTTGCATAGCAAGGAGCTTCTGTCTCAGGCCAAAACTCGGTTTTGGCTCGTCTAACCTATATTTGAATCGTGTTATGCATGGTTCATGCTTATAGACTCATAAATACAGTAAAGACATGACATAAAGTGAGTTGTTTACACCCTCAAACTTACGTGTATTGATGTTTGCGAAATAGACGACTTTAGAGACGGTTTTCTCGTTGTGACTAATCGCGATCAAAGAAGTTTAAAAGAGTACCTTAAAAAAGGATTTAGTTTTGAAAATGAGTTGAAAATATGTTAATTAAAACATGTTGATTAATGTTGAGTTGGTCGAATGGGTCGGTCGAATGCACGGCGACGGTACCAAACAATATGTGTAAGGCTTGTGTTTACGATAGGTAGGTCGTAAACACGTGTCGATTTTGTGACTTAGGAAGTCGAGTATAGAAGTTTAAGGGAGATGTGAGGGGGCGGACGCTCGCGTGAATATTATGGTGTGTGATGTTGGGTATTTATAGAGAAATGTGGGATGGTAGGTCGGTCGATTTTGCTTGGAGGCTAAGGAGACACCCCATTGAGGCGCGAGCCACCCTGTGACTCAATAGGGTGTGTTGTCCCTTTCGCAAATTTGGATTTTGCATTTGTTCTAACCAATGTTTTGTTGGTTGTGATTTGTGGTCTTTGAGGTTTGCTTAGCCGTGTAAGCTTACTCATAGGTGATATTTGGGGTAGGTATTTTGTGTCTTTGACTCGGGTTTGACCCGTGTGAGTAAGGATTTGAATTTCGAGTCGGTTTTTTGCTCGGTGTCGGTTTAGACTCTAAATAAGGTCATTTTAATGTAAATAACATGATGAAAACATTCATGGCATTATTTTCGACATTCGATATTTGGATTGACTCAGGTTGACTCGAGTTGCGGGTTTCTGAGTCGGTTTTGGGTCCGAAGACGGTTTTGACTCTAATTAGGGTCATTTTAATGGAAATGACATGATGAAAACATTCATGGCATTATTTTTGACATTCGAGATTTGGGTTGACTCAGGTTGACTCGAGTTGCGGGTTTCTGAGTCGGTTTTGGGTCCGAAGACGGTTTTAACTCTAAATAGTGTTATTTTAATGCAAATTAAGTTAGAAAACTTTTGAAATCATTTTCCATATCCGAGTAGTGCATTAAACCGTCTCATGTATAGCCAATCCACGCACGCATATCAAAAACACGTTATAGTCCGATCATCACCGGGTGGTTTTTGGAAGGTGCAGATACTGGGTATCTACAACTGGACTACCGTAGTGAACCGAAATCCTGACATGACCCTTCTCTATTTGATAGTTTAATTCTATTTTCCTGCCTTTACTGCTCTTTCCTTGCCTCTCTTTCCTTTAAACCTTTTAGTTTAGAAAACCAATTTAAACAACCCCCCCATTTGTGACCAAATAAACGGACTTCTACAGATATCTTTCCTCCCTTAGTAGATCGACCTGACTTCCCTAGCTATATAGTTAGTTTAGTTAGTTTATTTTTGATAGGTACACGACAGACGGATCAAATTTTGGCGCCGTTTTCGGGGAGGCAATTGCCCTATCTGTCTTTGTTTCGTTTATTTTATCCGTCTGAGGGAATTTTTATTCCCTGAGGCAGTTCTTATTTATTTTCTTTTAGTGTTGTTTATGCCCAGGTCAGACAGGTTTGAGTTAGTTTCAACTGATTTAGAGCCAGTGAGACTATTCAGGCATAGACTCCGTCTGCATAGAAAATCACGAAAGGAAGACTTGAGTACGTTCGAGCCATAGTTGCTGTAATACCCGCCCTTTTAGGGACCCTTTGACCATCGTTGACTGTCCTCGGGAACGGGAGTAATCTTAGAAAAGTATGCCAAAGCCTCTTTGAGCTACGTGTTAGGAGTGGTACTCGATAGAGTAGAGGCTACTCGATCGAGTAGGGGGTTACTCGATCGAGTATGTTGGGTACTCGATCGAGTGCCTGGTTTTCAGCGGGGGTTTTATATCGCGTTTTGTTAAATCCGCAAATCACTTTCGCCACTTTCCTCCTATCCTTCAGCCGCCTCTTTCCCTTCCCTTCACCTCAAAACCTCCATGGAAGCCCTTGTGAAGATCCTTGTGCCTTAGAAGAGCGTCCCTTGAGTCGGGTAGCGGTCTTTTGCCTTGTCTCTCCCTATTAGGTATGTCATAATCATCATCCGTGCCTGTGTTTCCATAGTTAGGGTTTTGCTTGTAGTAATAGATATTTGTATGGTGATAATAGGCTTTGCTTGGTCGCTGGATGTGTTATCTGTCAGCGTGGATTGGTTGCGGTTGCTTAAAGGTAGGTTCGCCTACTCAGTTACTGTAGATCGTCTAGTGTGTCGGTCGTTGTGATAGTATTGTGGTTGCTTGACATGGTAATTGTATTGTGTTGTGGTGGTGGTTGTGATCGTTGTGATGGTTCTCGAGATGCGTTCTCGGAGTGGGGTCGCTTGCGGGAGTGACTTCACGCCTAGTTTCGCCTTCTGTGGAACCCGCCACAGAAGGGATGTGCACATTAATGAGCCGGGTTATCGCTCGTACGATGAGCGGGGCTTAGGTGGGAACGGCAGTGCGGTCCCCCACCGCGGTGGTCGGTCCAAGGGACGATCGGTGACGAGGATGTTGGTGTGTTGTGGTTGAGTGTGAGCCGTTGGCATTGTTTTGTCTTGCTAGTTGTAGTCGTATTCGCTGTGTTGTATCTCAGTACTGACCTTGTGTGGTTGTTTGTTTGTTATGTGTCTGCCGTGATCCCTTATGGTGAGCAGTCGGCCTTAGCAGGAGTTGATGTCGTGGATAGCTGGAGTCCGGGCAGGGATGAGTCTTCACGAGATATGATGGTCATAGCGTGTAGTCCTTGAGTTGTACCCTGTATTGTATTTTGGTTTGAATCACTTGTAATATAACTTAATAGTTCTTTTATTGACGTTTGATAATTACTTTCCTCGGGCAACCGAGATGGTAACGCCCTTATATGCTAAGGAATGCCTAGTTAAGGCTCCTCTGAATATCGGGGTGTTACAAAGTGGTATCAGAGCGACGATTTTGGAACCTGTAACAAATGAACATAATGAACGTAGAGAGTCTAGTAAAATGAACCTGGTGTATGTGTAATGGGAGCCCCGGCTGATGCTAGATTTTGGGTGAGTAGGCGCCCTCATTTCAAAATCTTGGCCCCATGACACTTAAGCCAGTCACACGGGATGGGAATGTGGAGTCCGTGTGTCTATATGTGCTATGTATGTTAATTGTGCTTTGAGCTACCTCCGGTTAAGTTTGTTAGAATAAATAGAGGTGTGATAGTAATGTTTGGGCCGAGTATGGTAATTATTGACGAGGTTATCAAAGCTCGTTGGATGATTAGTGAGCTTATAGAATAGCTAGGAGCTATGTGACGAGATTATACGTCATGGAGATGCGTGAAAGTGTGAATTTGAATGTGTAATATGAATAGCGAACACGTAGGTGTTTGTCATAAAATTTATGATGACGGAAGTTGTAAGTGAACTTGTAGATCCTACCGCGGTGACTATAATGATAATTATAGTATGTATGAGTAATAATTCGAATCACGGGATGTGGTAATGTGTATATGCTTCGCTATTTAGTTGAAATTTTCCGTTGCATAATATTTGATTTAGGCAAAGTAAATTGCTTATGATAGAATGGGAAACATGGTAGATTAGTTTGTTTTGAAAAGTACGCATTTATGCAATACGTGAAAGAATGAACTCATATTAGTTTAAATGTTTCAATTTAGTAGTAATATACATAAAGTAAGCTTAAATGTAGTATGATGGTGTGATTATGTTTACGGAAAGTCGGTAGCAGGTAAACCGAGTAGGGTAAAGGTTGTAGTGTACGTGGGATAAGCTTCATTTGTTTGGCAATATGGTAGACTTTGTTCATAATGGTAATACGTGAATAAATTTGATAATGAGTGCCGAATTCCGAACTTAGTGGGAATCGACACGCAGTGTTGTTTTTGCAGGAATCTTCAAGTTACTTCGTACTTTTGATCGAGCACTTAGCCATACTTGACCGAGTGCGAGTGCGTACTAGACCGAGTAGACCTCACTCGATCTAGTCAGGAGGCTATAACGTCGGAATGTGGGAAAATTCCCGCAGTTACTCGATGATTTAGCTCCTACTCGATCGAGTAGGGTGGTACTCGATCGAGTACCCCAGGCACTCGATCGAGTAGGTTCTTGTGCGGATTCCTACGGGTTTTCTTAAAACCCTTCACCTTTCTATTTCTTCTTCTTATTCCCCCATATTTCGGCACAACCATCCTATATCACTCTTAAATCCCTTAATCTTTCCCAAATCCTCTCTTTCTCTTGGGTTAGTAGTGATTCTTGGGGTCGATTTTCCTTGTTTAATTCGTTTCTTTGCTCTACTAATCAATCAAGGTAAGTTATTCTTCTCAATTTATGTGATATGTTACTTTGAATGTGTTAGAATGAGGAGGTAATCTGAAATTTCGATTCACATGATGTAATAGTTGCTTTAGATAGTTGAAACATGATTCATATGCCTCTTTTCCATGTTTGTTGGTGATTAATTGCTGTAGATTAGATTAGAAAAGTTGCAAAGATGAAATCGAAATTTCTAGGGTTACAAATTTGAAAATTGATTTTTGATTGTTCTACATTGATTAGGTGATGGAATTAAGTATTATACATTGTTTATATCATGTGGAAAGGTGAATTCTGATGATTATCACCTTAGAAAGTTGCCTTAAAACTCCGTCTTAAAAGTGCCTTATGGGAAATTCGTGACTTAGAATTGGAAAATTGAAGTGGTAATTGACAATATAAGTATAAGTTGAACTTCAATATAATAATAGAAACAATGATTGATGAATACATGCCACAATTTTCACAGCTGTAAAGACCGTCTGAAAATTTTGATTGAGTTGTTTTACATAATAGTGAAGAGTGATATTGATTTGTCATAAATTATTCTTTCTCTTGCATTAGTAACATGTAGTTTGCAATGTAAATGGAACGACCTTTAGAAGCATGCTAGGATATTCAAATTGCTGAGTATATGTGTCCACATGCCAAACTTTCGTAATTATGGTTTATAAGTGGCTACAAACTGAGATCATATGATAAAAATTGAGGAAACTATTGATGAAATATGAATACCTAACGAAAACATCTAAGTTTAATGACATTAACTATGAGCCTTGAGTATGGAATTGGTTAACGAGTTAGTGAAGTTGCCAATTATATAAAACTCGAATTGTATGAAGTGTATGCCTACATGTTTTATACAAATTGCTTGAACTTGTATGTCAAAAAAATTGGAAACTGTTGATAAACATGTGCACTTATCTTAATATTCAAGTTTAATAACATGAATTATGTGCTTCACATGTCAAAATTGTTGGGAAATTGTGTGCTTAGCTGGATATGTGAATTCAAGTTACATGAAATAAGTGTTTGGATGTTTATACAAGTTGTTTGGACTTATGCCTAAAACAGATGCCGAGACTAAACCTTGGAACCCGTCAGAGTAAACGGGGAAGGGTTGATCCACTTGAGAGGGGGGAGGCTAGTGGACCGGTAGTACCCGCAGTCCCCGAGTACCCTTCTGTTGTCTTTGTTGACTTTAAGCAAAGAGAGCGTTTTGTAGCTTTACAAAAACGCAAGATGAGACCCACAAAGTGTATAGACACCGGTGTGCTAGAGGAGTTGGAAATAGAGACGGATGTCCGTCATATATTCGAGACCTTGGGTTTTGCTGGTTTGTATAGGTTGAGGAAGCACACCTACCCTTTTCTTACCCTAGAATTCATGAGTTCCTTTAACTATGACCCGTAAATGGGTCGATCTGTGAGTTTAGACCGATGAATACCGGTTTTCGTGACCATGGATTTATTTGCCTCTCACCTTGGGTTGGCCAAGCCTCCCAAGGACTCCATCACCGACATTCCAACCGAGTGCGGCGTCTGCGCCTAATGCCTTGCTTGACGGGAAGCAAGCTCCCACCGCGAGCAATATGCTTTGATTAATGACGTTCAAAGACATCACTTTGAGAATCTTTCTCCGTTCCCTCTCAAACCTCCTCTATGATCGAAAAGATATCAGTAAGTTGAATAACCATGAGGTCTTGCTTTTGATGTCGTACCTCAATCCGGAGCGGGCCAAGAAAGTGGTCTTTAATGCTTCTTCCATAGTGTGTGCTGCTCTTGCCTTGATGGCTTCCTCTACTTCTCGGTGCACTGAGTGTGGTGCCATTGCCACTCGGTTAGCTGAAAAGCTAACCTCCTTTGAGGCTTCTTCAAAGATACGTGCCTCTAGCTACCCCTGTGCCTACCATGGATCGTGAGTACTATCTCGACCTGAAATGGTTGAGAACCTTGGGCGACGGTAGCCTAGCGTGGAGGGTGCTTGGCATGAGTTGGATGAAGATTCCGGCTCCCGAGCACCTCCCACCCAGCCCTTGGAGCCGGCAGTGGTGACCGTGGATGGGGACGATGAGGAGGAGGAGGAGGAGGATGAGGACATACCCCGCCGCTACAGACCTATCTCATTGATGGCACGATCCTCCAGGAGATGCCGGAGCCGACGAAGGGCGAGAATGCGGAAGTTCAGAGGGTGGAGAGACCCAGAGTGGTGAGGGGACCCCGTCGAGTGAGGGAGAGGGCCCTGGAGGCTAGGCCACGCGCCAGATAGCACCACCGCAGCAGCAGACAGCCTTCCCATGCTACCCTTACCTTGACACCCCGAGACGCGATCCAGTTACCGAGCGGAGAGAGTGTCATCTACCTTGACACTCCGGAACATGCACGAGTTGGCGTACACTCAGGGGATAGGGACCGAGGGACCGCATCCAGTCTGGTGGAGTGGAGTTGGGAGTTACTCGGGGGTTTTCCATTCCTACGGGGTGGAACAGTCGACATGGGGAGCACCTCAGTCCTTTCCTTATGGAGGCTTGACGCCTTGGTACGTGGGCCGGGAGCGGGAGCGGGGGTGATGCGGGAGTAGGTTCATCCGGAGGTGGTGGTGGTGATGATGAGGTGATGTTCGAGCAAAGAAGAAGAAGAAGCGGCAGGAGTGATACTCCTTGTTTTATCTTCGTTCGTGAGTGTTGATAGTAGTTGATGTTAGATGGTGGTATTGTTGTTAGACTTTGATAGTTGTTTCCTTTTGTTTTGAGACTTAGTTGGATCTGTATGATTGGCCATAAGGCCGAATTTGATATTCTAACTGTTTGCAGGGTATTAGAAGTCGGGGAGTCGTCCCGACTCGATTTTATATGTCAAGTATGCGCATTGGTGTTAGCTCGTGATGATTTATGAGGAGTTGGCCTGTAGGTACTCGATAGAGTACCCCGTACTCTATCGAGTAGCTGCAGGATGACATGAGAAAAAGCATTCTGATCTCGGGCTACTCGATCGAGTAGCCAAGACACTCGATCGAGTAGCATGGCACTCGATCGAGTACCGATACTTACTCGATCGAGTGTCACTGTTACAGGGGGTTTTTTAAAATTCAAAATGTTCAATTGTTTTATAATTGCAAGTTTAATGTTTAAAGTTGTTGCGAGTGCATAGTAACGCCTTTGAGCCGTTAATTTCATACATTACAAGTCATGATTAGAATTTTATAAGCATAATTGTTACAATTGGTGATGTGGTGGTAATTTCTTGTTACGATTAGTGAAGCGGTAATCATTTTCTTGTTACTTTAATATGGCATACGCCTCATTACGATCCACTTATCGGAGTTGTAAATCCGCCTATAATTGTGCATATCATCTTTAACATGTGTTGTGAACGGTAACTAGTTATTCCGGTGACTCGTGTATGATTTCGAGATTAATGAGTATGTAATTAGCGAGTAATGTCCACAACAAATAATATGGTTCTCCTTAATGGTTAAGATGCAAATAATATTTAATATGCGTAATAGTTTAGGTGGTGAACTTCGGGGACGAAGTTCCTTTTTAGAGGGGAAGAGTAATGTCGCGGAATAAAAAGGTTGTTTTGAATAATGTCTTGCTCGTTCATAATGTTGTTAATAGTTGTTTGTAATATTGTTGGTATCATGTATGGATAATGTTTTGCGTGGTTATAACGTTGTCGGTAGTTGTTTAAAATGTTGTTGATGTTATGATCTGCTTTAGCATAACGAATTATCTTAGTCCTTTAAAATGAAAGTGAGTGTGGTTGTATGTTTCATTATGATGGAATCACGTTGCCAAATAACAAGGCGGTAGTAGTCACACCACATGAAAGTTGATATGAGACATGTTCTAGATTGACAACTCGATAATTGTTATGGTATGTTGGGAGACCACGAGTGACGTTTCGCATTGCAAGTTGGACGTTTTATATATATATAAAATAACGGTTGACTGTGATAAAGTTTGCATGATAGTGGCAAGAGTCGATAGGTATAAATGTGGTCGGTGATGATGATGACATGGGGGGGGATGGTAGTTTCAAGAGGTAATGGTTTGACCGGGAAGTTTGGTAAGGTTGTGTGAGTTCCGTGTTGTGAGCAGGAGAGGTGAGTTGAACTTCGGGGACGAAGTTCTTTTTAAGGGGGGAAGACTGTAATACCCGCCCTTTTAGGGACCCTTTGACCATCGTTGACTGTCCTCGGGAACGGGAGTAATCTTAGAAAAGTATGCCAAAGCCTCTTTGAGCTACGTGTTAGGAGTGGTACTCGATAGAGTAGAGGCTACTCGATCGAGTAGCTAGGGCACTCGATCGAGTAGGGGGTTACTCGATCGAGTATGTTGGGTACTCGATCGAGTGCCTGGTTTTCAGCGGGGGTTTTATATCGCGTTTTGTTAAATCCGCAAATCACTTTCGCCACTTTCCTCTTATCCTTCAGCCGCCTCTTTCCCTTCCCTTCACCTCAAAACCTCCATGAAAGCCCTTGTGAAGATCCTTGTGCCTTAGAAGAGCGTCCCTTGAGTCGGGTAGCGGTCTTTTGCCTTGTCTCTCCCTATTAGGTATGTCATAATCATCATCCGTGCCTGTGTTTCCATAGTTAGGGTTTTGCTTGTAGTAATAGATATTTGTATGGTGATAATAGGCTTTGCTTGGTCGCTGGATGTGTTATCTGTCAGCGTGGATTGGTTGCGGTTGCTTAAAGGTAGGTTCGCCTACTCAGTTACTGTAGATCGTCTAGTGTGTCGGTCGTTGTGATAGTATTTTGGTTGCTTGACATGGTAATTGTATTGTGTTGTGGTGGTGGTTGTGATCGTTGTGATGGTTCTCGAGATGCGTTCTCGGCTGAGTGGGGTCGCTTGCGGGAGTGACTTCACGCCCTAGTTTCGCCTTACATGGAACCCGCCACGAAGGATGTGCACATTAATGAGCAGGGTTATCGCTCGTACGATGAGCGGGGCTTAGGTGGGAACGGCTGCGGTCCCCCACTGGCAGGGCTGGTCCAGTGGACAGTCAGTGACAGAGGATGTTGGTGTGTTGTGGTTGAGTGTGAGCCGTTGGCATTGTTTTGTCTTGCTAGTTTTAGTCGTATTCGCTGTGTTGTATCTCAGTACTGACCTTGTGTGGTTGTTTGTTTGTTATGTGTCTGCCGTGATCCCTTATGGTGAGCGATCGGCCTTAGCAGAGTTGATGTCGTGGATAGGCGGAGTCCGGGCAGGGATGAGTCTTCACGAGATATGATGGTCATAGCGTGTAGTCCTTGAGTTGTACCCTGTATTGTATTTTGGTTTGAATCACTTGTAATATAACTTAATAGTTCTTTTATTGACGTTTGATAATTACTTTCCTCGGGCAACCGAGATGGTAACGCCCTTATATGCTAAGGAAGGCCTAGTTAAGGCTCCTCTGAATATCGGGGTGTTACAGCTGCATCATTTTCTTTTCGCAGAAGACCAGTCTTTAGAAGAAGATATTCCTATTTCTGCTGATCAACCAGTAAAGATGCCGAACATTGCTAGTCACTCGGAGCCTAAAGCATCGTATATTCCTAAAGGTTTCAATCTCCAGACTAAGGATAGGAATACATTTGACATCTGTCCTTCCTACATCAATCTGGTGGAGAGAAATCTCTATAGGGGTGTGGCAGGTGAAGACCCGAGGAAGCATTTGAAGGTCTTTAGCACTACTACCAATACAGGCTATAACAACGGTCAAAAACCGTTGTTATATAAAAAAGCGGACGTTGTTAAGGCGTCCGTTGTAAAAGGTTTTAACAAAGGTTGGTTTTCTTAAGGAAACCGTTGTTAAAAATATTAACAACGGTTTTAAGTATAAAAACCCGTTGTGGAAAGTGTGACTCAATTTTGTGGGGAAAGTTATAACAACGGGTTGTAATATACAAAACCGTTGTTATAACTAAAGACAACGGGTTTTTTATACATAACCGTTGTTGTTTGTTCTTAAAAAATAAAAAAAATTAAATTAAATATTACTAGATGCATGCATAATTACGGCCCGTTATAATTCCGATGCATGCATTATTACTGACATTACTGTGCATATGAACGGACAATATGGAATGAGAAGGGTTAGTAATAAGATTTGAAGCACCATTGAGAGATATGATGATGATTATGTATGGCACAACTTCCTAACATATATATTAATTAGAAAACAACTCAACCCACACATTGCTTAGTATAAATACATTGCATTATCTCAACTAACATTTCCATTATCTCAATATATACATCTTCAAACCCTAACCGCTAAAACAAACTCCAAATAAATAACCCTACTTAATCTTTCAAAACAAACTCCAAACTCCAACAAAATGAATGATTTCATCCTTAAGACTTTTACTATGATAGAGAACAACAACAGTTTCTACCGCCGATTGCTCCATATTGAGGAAAGTTTCAAGAGCTACCTTGCGGATGCTCGATCCGTACTGAAGGACGCCAAAGAAGATGGCTTGACGGAGCAGCAGCAGTTGCAGCTATATGACGATATAGCAACTGCTGAACGGAACCTCCAAATAGCCAAGGAGGAGAGGAACGATATGATAGAGGAGAATAAGATCCTCTATGAAAATATAAGAATTGCATTTTCATTAATGTAATTTTTTTTTTATTTATGTATTTATAAATATATATATATATATATTAATTATGTTTATCTTGCTTCTTCATCTTGCTTCTTCATTGTTTTACTAACTAATTATGCGAACAATACTTAAACAAATAACATAATGGTTGATAAAAACACATACATGCAAAAGAAATAATTAGAAAAAGAAAATAATGACGATGAAACTAACAGTGACGGCGAGATTTACCTAATAAATACCGAACGTAAGAGACGATGAAATCAACAGTGACGGCGAGAAGATAAAGCGGCGATGAGAAAGAGAGAAAGAGAGAAAGAGACGATGAGAAAGTGTGTGTTTTGTGTTTGTGTTTGTCTGCTGGGTTTGTGTTTGTGTATTAATAAGGGTTGTGTTTTGTGGCTGCAGCAGACTTGTGTTTGTGTGGTTTATAGTATGGGAAGGTATTGACAACGGTTATTAAACAACAACCGTTGTCAAATATGTTTTAACAACGGTTGTAACAAACACCCGTTGTCAAATATGTTTTAACAACGGGTTACAAAAGTAACCGTTGTGATTACTTTTCACTAACTTTGCGCCAATTTTGCGCCAAATTATTAACAACGGTTGTGCATGTGTGACCCGTTGTTAAAACTAATAACAACGGTTTTTATAACCATGCCCGTTGTAATTAAGTTTAGTAAAATTCGCGCCATACATTCTACAACGTCTATTGTGATTTTCGTGAATAATCGTTGTTAAAGGGGCGTTGTAGTTGCCTAGATTTGTAGTAGTGTACGGACTACTTTTCTACTATCCCCGCCACAAAGGGGGTAACCCAAGACAAGATTAAGGAAGTTCTATTTCCTTTTTCTTTGACCGATGCAGCCAGGGAGTGGCTGAATGATTTGGACCGTACGGCCGCGGGGGTTACAAATTGGGAGACCCTTGCTCTTGCTTTTTATAAGAGATATTTCCCTCCACAGCGTACCAATCAGCTGAGGGCAAAGATTACGAGTTTTAAGCAGGCACATGATGAGACTCTCCTTGAAGCATGGTCCCGTTTCAAGAAGTTGGTGAGGTATCTTCCTCACTATGGTTTTGACCTGTGGATTCTGTCTAACCAGTTCTACAATGGGCTGTATGATGATCATAGAGCCATACTTGATGCGTCATCTAATGGAAGATTCCAAGAGAATACCGACGATTATAAGGGATGGGCCCTTATTGAAGAGATGGCGAACCACAGTGCTGAATATGGAAACCCGAGGGATGGTCTTAGAATAGTTCGTGCAGTCGATAAGCAAGTTGTGGCTCAGCTTGAAGCCATGAATGCTAGATTTTATAAGTTGGAGTTACATTCTGCTGGGGAGCCTCAGACGGTCCATATGCTTACTAGAGGGGAGACCGTCATATGTGAGAGGTGTGGTAGCAACGACGGTCACACTGTTGTTGGCTGTCTTACAGAGAAGGAACAGGTCCTTGCCTTTCAACAATACAGGCAAGGAGGGGGTTCATATTATAATAACCAAGGGGCAGTCCATCCCATATTGAGGTGGACAAGTCAAAATGTGCTCAATCCTACCCCTCCTCTGCACCAGCAGCAGTCATATGTCCCTCCACATAAGACTCAACAAGGCTTTCAAAAGCCTCCTTCCTTTCCTACACCTAATCAAGGTGCCTCGTCTTCTGGTGGGGTAAGTGAGATAGGTGAGTTGAAGACTATGTTGCAGTCTTTGACAAAACAATGGAAGTTAAGCGACCAACAAAATGATGCTTCTATCAAGGCACTTGAAACTCAAGTTGCCTTGTTAGCCGTTAACCAGTCCACAAGGAAACCGGGTCATTTATCGTCACAAGTTGACAAAAATCCACATGAGACGGTAAATTTAATTAACTTGACAAGCGGTCGTTCATATGAGGGATCGGAAGTGTTGAAATCAGACCCGAGGAAGGAAAATATAGCTGATGAACAGTGTTCTGCCAAAGAAATGAGATGACGGCTAAGAAAGTACTCGATCGACTAGTTTCTGGAGGTCGATCGAGTAGATTTGTTGAAGAAAGTGCTCGATCGAGTGGAATTTCTGCTCGATCGAGTGAACAGGAAAAGGCAATTGCTCGATCGAGTGAAATTTCTATTCGATCGAGTGACTCTGTTGAAGAAACTACTCGATCGAATGGGAATTTTGGTCGATCGAGTAGTATGGATATTGGACAGCTTGATCGAGAGCCTGCTAGTGCTCGATCGAGAGAGAAATCGCCTGAAAGACCTCGTTTGAGAGGAAAGAAGCGTCCAAAGGACACAGAGCTTGATCCGGCTGACACGTTGGAAGAGAGAAACAAGGGACTCGAGATACCCATCACGGTTCCATTCCCGAGGCGTCTGCAGAGTACTAAAGCTAATCAACAATTCGGAAAATTTGCCGAGATCCTGAGAAGCTTGCAGGTCACTGTGCCATTTGCCGAACTGCTGACACAGGTACCCTCTTACCTTAAATTTATGAAAGAAATTTTATCGCGTAAGAGGCACATTAGTGATAATGAGACGGTAGCCTTGACTGAGGTAGGGACGGCCCTAGTTCAGAATAAGTTACTGAAAGATCATATATCCATATTAGACTCTCTAAAATTAATTTATCTCATAAATTGTCATTTAGGTGATCTATGTAACATGCATGCTAATATGAAAGCATAAAAATGAAAGTATAAGGAAAAAAAATTTCCTTACATTGATTATATGGTAAAATGGGCACAAACTAGTTCTCCATACTAGTTTGTTCTTGAGCTAAGATGATATGGATGATCCTCCTTGAAAAACCTTCAAAAAGAAAGTCTCCTTCAAGTTGCACCCAAGAACTACACCCACAAATTATCTTACAAATACTAACTAGATACTTGTAAAATAAACCCTTGATAATATGTAAATAATACTAACAATCTTAGTTATTATTTTTAGTTTACTAACAACTTAGTAAATATGATGCTTATTAGTTTAGAGAGAAAGTAGATGAATTTTGTTCACATGCAAATGGTAGAGTGAAGAAGTGAGGTAGAGTAAAAATGTGAACAATTGATGGAGTATATAGGGGGAAAGTGGCGGGTGAGTGGAGGTGGAGTGAGGGAGTTGTTTCTCTTATTTTTTTAATTGTCCAATGCATTATGACACATAATGATCATATGACAATTATGGAAGAAAAATAAGCAAAGTGTAATGATCATTCACTACACTCTATTTTACACGATCCAATTTCCCATTTACGGGTCAATATTGTTTCTTATATTTGTCGCACAAATACGTGTAAATATTATTTAAACATCGTATCATGTTTAAATACTTCCAATTAATTTCGTCTCAATCACTCCGTAAATATACGTGTACCGCTACACATATTATTTACGTACTAATATTAATCACATTAATCAATTAGTACATTTTAGTAAATTAACAGTTAATTAACTAAAACCCGTCTCCCAAAACTTATTATTCAATTATCGCATAATTAAATAATAACTGTCGCTCCTCGAGTTCGCAACTCGAAAACTCTCTAAAAATAATCGACTAACCTCTTAGTCTAAAAATCAAGGGACTAAATAAATTGTATCTCATACAATTAATTAGTTATCAATTGGGGTTCGTTCCTTTAGGTGTGACCGAAAGGAGTTAGTTGATCACCGCCGTCTCACGACAATAACGTCAAACTCTAGTCAGCCAACCGTTATCGATTTACGTTAATCAACTGACGAGGATCAAATAATTAAATACCTGATGATATTCCATTAATGAGATTTATTATGTTAACGCACTATTGTGGAGGACACTAACTCCAACAATCTCCCACTTGTCTGACACAAGGTGTGCGCTACCAATTCTCTTGTCCGTTTTAATCTCCCACTCAATGCAAGGTGTCTTTCAGGTCGCACTTGCACATGAACACATCGCGAGTGGTTTTCTCGATCGGGAGTGTGACTACCTGACCGGAAAAATCTCTCACGGATTACTTCTGAGCGTGGCCACGCATTTGTAGTCATTAACTCCTCGAGTGGCCTAGAGATATAGTTACCCAACGTGGGTGGATCAATTCATGTATATCTATCCTATTGCTCAATACAGCTCACCATGACCTAGTAAATGCCCTTTTGGCCTCCTTTCACTTCACGACCTAGGACAAAAACCAAAGTCACTCGAAAACTGCACCTGCTCAGATAATAGTCTCTAGTCAAAAGAATCGACTCATTAGAACATCTTAGAGATCCCCGCCACGACCAGGTGTCTATAATAGAACTTAGGGACTCTCTAAATGGTCACTGTCCGGCAAAGTGTCACACACTCTGCCTATGTAATCGACCAGTCATCACATATGACCTTATGGTGTTGAACAACCATCAATCGACTTACAATCTAGTCACTCCGAGACGTCACCTCATTAAGTGACTAGGGACAAAATACAATGTTCATCTTATTCACTTGAATAGTGTTCAACATTGTCTCCACAACTTATTCAGATAAACAAGGTATTAAAATTTAGTCACACTAAATAAAAAATTCATAAAAGAAATGAATGCAAAAACAATGAATGTGATTATCATATATATAATAAAAGATACACTATCCAATTATTACATATCCATAATCTAAAAAAAATCTGGTACTCGTCTCAATCCCATAGCGACGACATGACCATCATGCTTAGCCATTGATAAAGGCTTGGTTAAAGGATCAAAGAATATTATCATCCGTCCCAACCTTACAAATGTCAATTTCCTTCCTTTCCACATAATCTCTAATTACATGGTATTTCCTTTCAATGTGTCTAGATTTGTTACTAGACTTAGGCTCTTTGGCTTGAAAAATAGCTCCACTGTTATCACAATATAGAGTGATAGGATCTTTGGCGGAATGGACTACTCCTAGCCCCTCCATGAATTGCCTAATCCAAACAGACTTCCTTCGCGGCCTCGAGCCGCTGCAAGGTAAGGCCTCTGTTGTAGAATCCGCGGTAACACTTTGCTTGAAGCTCTTCCAAAGAAAGCTCCTCCATTTAGCATAAACACATAGCCGGATTGGGATTTCATGTCATCCCGATCGGTTTGGAAACTTGCGTCCGTGTATCCTCTTACACGCAACTCAGTTTCTCCTCCAAACACTAAGAACGAATCCTTAGTCCTTCTCAAGTACTTAAGGATGTTCTTTACGGCTATCCAGTGACTCTCACCAGGCTTGGTTTGATACCGACTTGTCATGCTCAAGGCATACGCAACGTCGGGACGAGTGCAAATCATAGCATACATGATAGACCCAACAGCGGAATCATAAGGGACGGTCTTCATGTGTTCAATTTCCTTAGGGGTGGAGGGAGACCGTGACTTGCTCAAAGTAATCCCTTGGCTCATAGGTAGGAATCCTCTCTTGGAGTCTTTCATATTGAACCGGTCAAGAACTTTGTCAATATAAGCTTCTTGACTCAATGCTAGTATCCTCTTGGACCTATCCCTATAGATCCGGATACCTAAGATTCGTTGTGCCTCTCCCAAGTCCTTCATTTGGATGTGTTTCCCTCGCCACTCCTTAACGGAAGTGAGTGATGGAACATCATTCCCAATGAGCAATATGTCATCCACATATAGGACAAAGAATGCAACCTTACTCCCACTAAACTTCATGTATAAACACGGTTCTTCCACACTTCTAGTGAAACCGTATTGTTTATTAACATGATCAAAGCGATGATTCCAACTCCTAGATGCTTGCTTAAGACCATAGATGGACTTTTTAAGCTTACACACCTTCTTAGGGTTAGATGTATCCACAAAACCTTCAGGTTGTATCATGTACACCTCTTCTTCTAGAATCCCATTCAACAAGGCTATTTTGACATCCATTTGCCAAATCTCATAATCATGAAATGCGGCAACCGCTAAGATTATCTTAATGGACCTAAGCATAGCGACTGGAGCGAAGGTTTTGTCATAGTGTAAACTATAAACTTGGGTGAAACCTTTTGCCACCAATCTAGCTTTGTAAACATCCACATGTTTATCCACGCCGAGCTTAATTTTATATATCCATTTACACTGAAGGGGTCGCACTCCTTCAGGTAAATCCACCAAGTCCCATACTTGGTTCTCGTACATGGAATACATTTTGGACCGCATGGCTTTTAGCCAAAGCGAGGAGTCGGGACTAGACATGGCCGATTTGTAGGTAGTGGGTTCATCACTTTCAAAAAGTTACAAAACACCATCTTCTTCGATGTTACCAAGGTAACGGTCAGGTGGATTAGAAATCCTACTTGACTTTCTAGGAATAATTACCGTTTCAGAGGAAGAGGGAATGCTATCCTCCACGTTCTCCTCTACCTCATTCTCGGTTTGTGGCTCTCGAACTTCTTCAAGTTCAAATTTTCTCCCACTCTGTCTCCTAGAAATAAACTCCTTTTCTAGGAAGACAACATCACGAGCCACAAAAACTTTGTTCTCGTGTTTATTGTAGAAGTAATAGCCACGTGTTTCCCTTGGATATCCTACAAAAAGACATTTGTCAGACCTGGGTGCAAGCTTATTGTCAGACTTGATCTTAACTTATGCTTCTCAACCCCAAATACGCATGAATGACAAATGAGAGACTTCCCTGTCCATATCTCATATGGAGTCTTATCGGCCGCTTTAGTCAGGCTTCAATTTAGTGAAAATACTGCAGACAAGAGGGCAAAGCCCCAAAATGAACTATGAAGCTTAGTTAGACTCATCATTGACAGAACCGTATCAAGTAAAGTTCGGTTTCTCCTTTCGGCCACACCATTTAATTGCGGTGTGCCAGAAGGAGTCCATTGTTATACTATACCACAATCTTTTAGGTGTGAATCAAATTCAATATTTAGATACTCACCACCACGGTCGGACCGTAGGGTTTTTATCTTTTTATCCAATTGGTTCTCTACTTCTTTTTGAAACTCTTTGAACTTGTCAAAGGCTTCACTCTTGTTCTTAATTAAGTAGACATACCCATATCTACTTAAGTCATCAGTAAAAGTAATGAAGTAGTGAAAACCTCCTCTAGCGGTGATGGTTAATGGTCCACACACATCCGTGTGTATGAGAGCCAAAACCTCACTAGCTCGTGTCCCTTTTCCCGCAAAAGGTGAACGAGTCATCTTGCCTAAAAGGTAAGACTCGCATGTACCATAGGATCCGAAAACAAATGGTTTGAGCATTTTTGATGAAGCAAGTCTCTTAATGCGTATTTCGTTTATGTGGCCTAAACGACAATGCCAAAGGTAGGATTCGTTTGGATCACCCTTTTTGAGCTTTTTAGTTTCCATATGATAAACGTCATTAACATCATTTAAAACATAAATGCCTCCAATTGAAATGGCCTTGCCATTAACCACATCATTAAAAGAAAAAGTACAACACTTGTCCTTAATCATAAAACAAAAGCCTTCCGCGTCTAACGCGGAAATGGAGATGATGTTCTTAGTTAAAGTTGGTACAAAATAACACTTATTTAAATACAACTCTAAACCACTAGCTAAAGTGAGCACATAGGTCCCGACGGCAACGGCGGCTACTCTAGCTCCATTGCCCATGCGGAGATCCACATCACCTTTTGATAGTGCTTGCACGTCTCTTATACCCTGCAAATGGTTACAAAGGTGAGAGCCACATCCGGTATCAAGTACCCAAGTGGAAGTACAAGCATAATTAACGTGTATCACATAGAGAGAGGAAATCATACCAATAGGCGTCACACACCCTTCCTTGAGATCCTCCAAGTATTTGGGAAAACTCCTCCTATAATTCCCCTTCCCATTACAATGGAAACATTCGGCCTTGGAGAGCTTGACACTTTTTGCCTTCGTATTGCCATTCTCAACGGCCTTCCCCTTTCCCTTGTCATATTTCTTTGACGATTTCTTGAATTGGGACTTTTCTTTCCCTTTTCCTTTCTTAACTCCAAGAGACATGTTCTTTAACTTCATGGTTAAAACATCTCCCTTTTCACTCCCACTAGCCTCCATATCCCTCTCCGCTTGGGTGAGGAGTGCATGAATTTCATGGTAACTCTTATCCATGTCATTCATGTTGTAGTTTACCCTAAAGTGGGCAAACTTGGTGGGGAGTGAGTGGAGGATACGATCCACCACAAGAGTCTTAGGAATCTAACACCCTATACGCTCTAGGATGTCAACATATTCGACCATTTTGAGTACATGGGGACCAACCTTTTGGCCCCTCTCAAGCTTAGCTTCAAAGAAGCGTGCCGCCGCATCGTATTGATGGACTTTTGGTGTTTGTGAAAACATAGTGATCATACGAGTGAAAATCTCGTAAGCATTTAAAGAAATGCATGATAGCTTGAGCTTTGGGGATATTGACCATATCAACACATTCTTGATATCATTCAACATCCTCACATAGTCATCATAGGCGGTCCGCACCACCGATGAAGCTCTTGCACCGGGCTCGATTGGAGGAGCATCGGTCAAGTAAGTGAGCACATTGTCGGACAACGCGGCACTTTTGATGTTGGATTCCTATTGAAGAAAGTTACTACCGTCATCTTTTAAAATACATTTGTCCATTATGGACCTTAGCCATGAATCTTTGCCTAGTGAAGAAGTCGATGGAGTTGATGAAGTTGCCATTGCGAATTAAAATGCTACAACAAAAAGGAAAAATTAACATTCATTGTTTTAAAAATTACTTGTAAAAACATGTTTAGCAAGTTTTAGCATTTATATAATGACCTCCCACTAAATTATATAAATGATTCCAAGACCCAAATATTAAACAAAAATGAGCATCGCTTGGGCGAAACATCCCATAATTGCGTAAATTCGGTAAGTCACGTTGACTAATTCTATCTCTAGAACTCTTGGTCGACGAATTTCCTCAAATTCATCTACTAGCCCCGGAACACAAGACCGTCTTATATCCCGTTGAGTCGAACCAATTTTAGCGTGTGAAAACCGTTTACCACCCTACATACCCAAGGTAAAAATAGAACACCCCGCTTGGGCAAGCGTGGCTCTAATAAACAAGAGATTCATAGGTGTTACTAATTGGTAAGGCTAATCTCAACTTTAGTTATGTGAGAGATCTTGTCAATTTAGTCATAAATTTCTTATAAGTGAATTAATTCGGTGAATGTAAATGACGTGAATTGACAACCGCGAAAATAAAATGCATGTGAATGGCGATTTTGGCATGCGCGAAAATAAAACAAGCAAACATGTAAGCATATGAATAAATCCTAGTATGGCCACCTAGTTAATAAAAACTCGTCTATTACATTTCGGAAACCAACTCCTTGGTCCCTTGCCTCTTCATTCCATAAGTGGCTCTTCCTTGTGGGATTTGGAACAACTTCCAAAAATAAACCTCGTCTCGTTGTAATCCGGCTTTTGGAAACCCCGGTAAAAATAACTATTACAAATGAATTACATAGCTATTTCTATTATACATTAATTAATAAAATAAAATAAAACTATTAATTAATTACAAACCGACGATACGAGATCGTATTTAATTACAAACAAATCGATATTCCCATTCATTTCGGGTAATAACGATTAAAATTAACTAGGTCATACTAGGTACAATAAGATAAATACTTTAAATAAATGACAATCATTCATTCAACTTTAATAAATATGTTTAAAATGCTATAAAAAATGATGCCAAAATCGCCCTATCTATCATTCATTGGTATCCATCTCGGTTTTTGTGGATTTAATCGATTCTTAACAAGTAAAAATCAATAATTAACTCTTAAATCTCATTTAAGTCTAAACTAATTGTCCATACTGTTTTGAACCTCAAAATTAGTCTTCACTAATTTTATGATAAATTATTAGTTTGATTTGGTGATAATTTGCTCATTTAATCGATAAAATCATAATATATAAGTAAAAATCCAAAATAATTGAAACATTACCCAAAAAATTGAAACGAAAATTTTTAGTATTCTGAAACACTCCCAAGAAAACCAAAATGTCAAAAAAAAATACCCAAAAGTTCCGGATAAATTTTGTGAAGAAAAAGATCGATATTTATCGGTTTTTAACCACTAAAACCAATAAACATCAAAACAAAGTGAAAACACACAAAAAAATCACTTTTGACATTTAAATAATATTCTTAAATGTACATAAATTTATCATGGGCATAATCAAAAGTTTCAAAATTATGATTAATTAATTGGACCTTTATCGACTTTTAACTCAAAAATCAATAAACATGCAAAAAATTCGAACCAACCTTCAAACTTTTGCATACAATCAGTAGAAAACATGCATGAACTACCATAAAAAAATTTATGCACCGAATCAACATTTAACTAATTTTAGTCAATTTTTCACTAAAATGCGATATTTTGACTCGGTTTTCTACCAAAAAACATTAAAATTAACAAAATAACTTCAAAAATCACCAAACAATTCCACAAATATTTTTAGATCAGTAGGTATGCATGTCCCAACAATTTCGTGCTAAAACCTCTTCTAACACAATTTTTAAGTTTTTACAAATTATCTCATAATTCATTAAAATGCTTAAAATCAACATGCAACTTACAAGCCTAAGCTCTGATACCACTTGAAAGATCATAGATCCATATTAGACTCTCTAATAAAATTAATTTATCTCATAAATTGTAATTTAGATGATCTATGTAACATGCATGCTAATGTGAAAGCATAAAAATGAAAGTATAAGGAAAAACAATTTCCTTACATTGATTATATGGTAAAATGGGCACAAACTAGTTCTCCATACTAGTTTGTTCTTGAGCTAAGATGATATGGATGATCCTCCTTGAAAAACCTTCAAAAAAGAAAGTCTCCTTCAAGTTGCACCCAAGAACTACACCCACAAATTATCTTATAAATACTAACTAGATACTTGTAAAATAAACCCTTGATAATATGTAAATAATACTAACAATCTTAGTTATTATTTTTAGTTTACTAACAACTTAGTAAATATGATGGTTATTATTTTAGAGAGAAGGTAGATGAATTTTGTTCACATGCAAATGGTAGAGTGAAGAAGTGAGGTAGAGTAAAAATGTGAACAATTGATGGAGTATATAGGGGGAAAGTGGTGGGTGAGTGGAGGTGGAGTGAGGGAGTTGTTTCTCTTATTTTTTTAATTGTCCAATGCATTATAAGACATAATGATCATATGACAATTATGGAAGAAAAATAAGCAAAGTGTAATGATCATTCACTACACTCTATTTTACACGGTCAAATTTCCCATTTACGGGTCAATATTATTTCTTATATTTGTAGCACAAATACCTGTAAATATTATTTAAACATCGTATCATGTTTAAATACTTCCAATTAATTTCGTCCAAATCACTCCGTAAATATACGTGTACCGCTACACATATTATTTACGTACTAATATTAATCACATTAATCAATTAGTACATTTTAGTAAATTAACAGTTAATTAACTAAAACCCGTCTCCCAAAACTTATTATTCAATTATCGCATAATTAAATAATAACTGTCGCTCCTCGAGTTCGCAACACGAAAACTCTCTAAAAATAATCGACTAATGATAAGCACAAAACTAGGTGTCGTAAAAAGCTAGAATTAACCTACCAAATTAACAATTTATAAGCCAAACTATACTCTAAACTACTCTAAATGATAAAGTAATATAGTGCAAGTAAGGGTCGGTCCCAAGAGAAGGTCTTTTAAGCTAAAAACTTGAAATGTAAACTATTGACTACTAATGACAAAGCTATAGACAAACAATGGTTATTCACAATGGCAAACAATAGAGAGACATGAAAAGGGGGGTTTTTGAGTTGATTGGTAACATGGAACAAAGTAAAATTTGCAAACTTGGTCTAACAAGCAATACAACAAACACTTGGTGAGTAAGATGATTCAATAATTAAAAGGGACTTGGTGCAATTCTTCCTTTGTAACCAACTATGGTAAAGTTTAACTCTTTAACTACTCTCCTCTTAATTTCTACCCAATACTTTCAAGTCAAGATGATAACATACACAAATTAAACCATCTATGTATATTCTTCAAGTTCAACCAACAATTCATTAAACCATGAGTGCAAGTTAAGCATGAGCATTAAAGATAAGCCAAGACAAGAAGCTAGGATCAATTCTCACAAGATTAAACCATACAAATGAGAAAAGACATGAGATTTCCTACTTATTGCATGAATCCTTTAAACCAAATCAACATACAACAAGCTTGCTCCAAACAATCCTAGACAAATTAAACAATTTCTCTAGAATTTGCAATAGTTGAACAAATAAGAAGCATGGATGGCCAACCCAAACATAAATTCATTCAACATGAAGATTAAGCATAAGGAAAGATCATTAGATAAATAAAAGGAGATTAAAAGAGTCTTACAATACCAAAGTTGGAGACTTTGGATGTATTACACCAAGAAAGGAAGGATTTAGCCTTCCATAGTCTTCAAAACCCAAAGAAATAAAGAAAGATTACAACTTTGCATCAAAAATAAAGTGTTCTTCTACCACAAGTTTCTAGAGATTATTCAATAATTAGATGATAACTAGGTCTTCAAACATGAGGGGTATATATATGGGTGCACTCCCTTCTAGGTTAAAAACCTCAAAACAAGCCCAAAAACACGGAATGCTTACTTAAGCCCGTGTTTAAAAACAGATTTGCGCAGGTCTCTCTGAAGTCGGCGCAGGCTGCTCAGCCTGCGCAGGCTACGCCCCAGCTCGGGAGTCAGCTTCAAACTTCTCAAGTTTTTCTTCCTTCTTTATTTTCCAAGCTTCACTCCTACTTCTTCCAGCTGGTTTCTAGGCTACATGGGAGCTCCTTGCTGCTTGTCTTAACCTTTGAAGGGTACTCTATGCCTCTCGGGTTCCGTTCATGAAGATCAATCGTCCAACCGAGGTGAATTACACAAGTTCAACCACATCAACCCCTATGCCAAGTGCTAGGAAAAACATACTAAAAGACTCATATTAAAAGACACGAGGGCGATAAAATCACCCTCTTAGACCGACACAAAACGTTACTATCAAACTCCCCCACACTTAGACTTTTGCTAGTCCTGAGCAAAACCCGAAACAAGCAATCACGAAGTCTACAAGAGAGTGTAGGAGTGAATGACCACTCTTCCCTTACCACGACCTTCTTATATCTCCCTCTTTGACAACCACCTATGAAAGAAAAAATAAAGACTTAAAGTTGACACACACTCTCTCTTCTCTCACGCGCCCTCCTTATGTCATCCCTCTTAACAAGACACGACACACCTCCTTCTCCGACTCATCACGCAACTCCACCCTTCTTATATCGCCCAAATAGTAATGGCCACTCTTGCCTTATCCCAAGGCAATAGCAAAGTGACCCACACACCCCCTTATCACTCCATATAAAAGTAAGATCATGCTACTTGGTTGGCCAAACACCCTTAAGAATCAACAACTCAAGTAGCCAATCGAAAAAACCACCAATTTGAAACAGATTTTGTGACACAAAAGAAAATTAAATCCTAGAACTAGCCTCCTTCCTTGACCCTCCTTATCACTCCCTTTTTGTCCCTCCATCTTTTTGGTGTTGCATTTTTCGATTTTTCGATTTTTTTTTTTTTTTTTTTTTTTTGAAAATCCCTCATTTTGCCTAAGGTGCCCTTTCGGGTTTTCACCTTAGCTTTTTCCTTTCCTCTCATCGGTGGCTCGCAACTCGATTCTTCATTTTGCCCGGAATGCCCTTTTGGGTTTTCATTCCGTCCTCGGCCACCTTTCCCAATCTTGCCTAGGCGCCCACCCTTGTGGGTTTCCACCTAGCCGGGATTTTCAATTTTTTTTTCAATTTTTTTTTTTTTAACATCCATTCAATGGAAATATAGAGAAATGTACATATATTACAACTTCAATCATCTTACTCCCCCACACTTAGATTCCACATTGTCCTCAATGTGGAGGAGTACCCTCATCCTCTCAAGGTTGGTAGTTGGAGGGACCCGAGCCTTCCCCTTGCTCATATGTCCCTTGATCTCTTCTTCTTCTTCCTCTTGCTTGCCTCACTCTCTTGGCCCTCTCATAGGCCTCCTCAACTTGTGGCTCGGTGATGGTTGGTTGGTAGGTGGGGTCATTTTGATGGAGGGTCATGCCGAAAAAGCCGCGGATAAGCCCAAAAGAATCCTCATGAGCTTGAGCATCTTCATAAGAGTCTTCAACATATTGGTGGTGCCGCTCATTTTGCACCCCGAATTGTTGAGTCGCTTGCTCTCTCCATTCATTTTGGGCCTTCCACATGGCTTGTTGCTCTTCCATGTACTTGGCTTGTTGTTGTTGCCAAGCATAGGCCTCATCTTGCCTCTTAGCCATCTCTTGAAGCATCTTCATTTGGGCTCTTTCGGCCTCCGCACTCAACTTTTGGTGCTCCATACTAGCGACCCTCCATTGATCCAAACTCTCAAGCCTTGGCGTTTATTGTTGTTGCCAAGCATGAGAGCTATCAACTCTCCCACTAATGGCCTCCAAAGTCCCCCGGGTCTCCGTGAAGTAATTAAACATTTGTTGTTGCCATGGGGCGATTGGTGTAGAGCTTGTCCCCGCCTCAAACATTGGTGTGTCATGGATGGGCGGGTCACGCTCTATGTTCCGAATCTCCCTCTCCTCTTCACTATCAAGGTGGACAACCGGGGGTGGTTCGACCCTTCTCCGTTGTGCCTCTCTTTGCTCCGGCGTGTCGGGCGGGCAAAAGAAATGAATGGCACGGGTACCATGAGGAATTGGGCCATTCTTTGGTAGAACCATGTAGGGAGCTTTCCCCACTCCCAACCAATTGCATTGAAAATTTTGTTTTGATCATATGTGTCTCCTCGAGGCCATGGGTGTTATAAAAATGATTTCCCCAAACGGGGAGTTGGTCATCCGATGTCGAGCCCACAAATTTCTCTACAAAAAGGGTGATTAACCCCCACTATTTATGTTACCTCCCCTCCTCTTCTTATGTTTCAAACAAGAATCAACAAATAGCCTTGCCCAATCCGGCACACCACTCCCCTCCGGGAGCATAGCCCAAATGCACTCCCTTACCGCATCGCTAACTTTTGTTGGTTCCCCCATGGAGAAGAACCAAAAAGCCAAACATCTTGTCAAAAGGCGGATTGCGGGATTGGTGATGGCGGAAAGCTTGTCATTGTGATCTTGAGCATGCCTTCCCGTGAGGTGACACCACACCTCATTAAGCTTGCCCGTGGGTGGGTTGACCGGGGAGGGTAATTTTGTGATTCTCAAAATCTCTCTTACATCATCAAAAGAAATCGAATGCCACACTTTATGAAGACGGAAATTCACTCTCTCATTCGCCCCCTCCCCCGTTTTGGAGATGGTGGACAAGAATTCATAAGTAAAAGAGCGGTAGGTGTCATCATGAAGGTCCATGTATTGCTCTAATCCTGCCCGACTCAAGAGTTGAAAAGTGATTTCCTCTATTCCTAGTTCTTGAAGAGTGTCACGGTGGAGGAATTTGGTGATGGGGACGGGGTTTTCTTTTTCAAGTTTTGCAAAGATTTTCTTTTGTTCCGCATTAAGACCCTCATTTCTGTTAAACACCTTGGGGTTACTTCCCTCCCCTTGTTGAGCCTTCCTCTTACCGAAAACCATGATTCTTAGCAAGCAAGATTACCAAAAAGACCAACAAAAACACTCAAAACAGTTTTGCTCTCGTTGAGGCAATTCAACAAACACCTTCAAGGCACAAATTCAAGAAGGTGGGATTAAGTGATGTTTGTTGAATATCTCTCCCCTTTCTCAGAAAACAGATTTATCCCAGCAATAATAGACAACAATCAATCAAAATTATCCAAAAATTCAATGTAAAAACACCAAATCCCGGATTAAAGCAAAGTAAGTAAAGAAAAAGATTGGAAAAGTTGTTATACCTCCCCGAATCCACTTAAAATGCTAGTTGATTGAAGTACAATGCCAAAAACCCTTCCAAGAATGCTCCAATTACCCAGAAATCTCTTGAAACGATCTTGAATCCACAATTTGCAAGGTTAGGGTTTGGGATGAAATTGGGGAAAATCAGAAATTTGAAAGGTAAAGTGAGTATTTGAGTTGTTGGGTTGGGTTGAGAGGTGATTGTGATGAAAGGAAGGAGTTTGTTGAAGGTTTGATGGTGGATTTTGATGAAGGTTGATGAAGTTTGAGTTGGGAAATTGGGAGTTGAGGGTTTAATGTGTCGAAAGGAATGAAGGGTAAGTGGAGTTTTCATTGTAAATAGGCTTCCTCACAATCCCGTGGCTGCTACCTGCGCAGGCTGCGCACTTGAACTGCGCAGGCTGCGCCAAATTGCGCAGGCTGCGCTTTTTGGCGCAGGCTGCGCTTCCTGGCGGGTTGTCGAGTGAAAAGCTTGCCATCAACTTTTTTCTTGTGGGGATTCTTGGCCTTCCTTTGGTGCTTTTCCTTCATTTGACTCGTCTAGATGGTGTCCCGAGTCATTTCACTTCCCAATACGACTTGGGTACGCTTCCCAAGGAGCTTCATCCTACGTCCATCAAACACTTCAACAAACTTTCAAAAGAATCCATAATGCATGCTTCTAAAACGCGTTAAGAGTAAATAAATTGACAAGAAAGCGGTAAATTCTATGCTACAAAGAGGGAATATTTACAAAAGTTGCCGTATGTTTAACGTCGATGGCTCGACAAAGTGCTTCTCATGCTTAAGCTTGGTAAATGGGGTCTTCCAAGGTGACTTGTTCAACAATTTGTGCTTCCATGCCTTCATGATACTCTTTAAGCCGTTGACCATTCACCTTGATTGTCTTTCCCGTGCTCGGGTTCTCAACTTCGACCGCTCCATGAGGATGGACCTTGCTCACAATGAACGGTCCAACCCATCTTGATCTTAGCTTCCCGGAGAACAACTTTAACCGATTTTGGAACACAATAACTTTGGTGCCTTCTTTGAAAACCCGTCGACTTATCATTCGATCATGCCATATTCTAGCTTTCTCTTTGTATATGGCGGCATTATCATAAGAGTCAAGACGGATTTCTTCAATTTCTTGAAGTTGAAGCTTCCGATGGAGCCCCACATCATCAATGCTTTGGTTGAAGGATTTGATGGCCCAATAGGCCCTATGCTCCACTTCCAAAGGAAGATGACATGCCTTCCCATAAATGAGTCGGTATGGGGACATACCAATGGGTGTCTTATAGGCGGTGCGGTATGCCCAAAGAGCATCATTCAACCTTTGACTCCAATCTTTCCTATCGGGGTTCACTGTTTTTTGTAAGATGCTCTTGATCTCCCGATTGGAAACTTCCGCTTGCCCATTGGTTTGTGGGTGATAGGCGGTGGAGACTTTGTGCATGACCCCGTACCTCTTTAGCATTCCCTCCAAAATCCTATTGCAAAAATGAGTCCCCCGGTCACTTATCAACGCCCTAGGATAGCCGAACCTTGAGAAAATGTTATTGTGAACAAAGCTAGAAACCGTCCTTGCGTCATCATTCCGAGTGGGTATAGCCTCGGCCCATTTTGAGACGTAGTCCACCGCTAAAAGGATGTAAAGATACCCATCCGACTTGGGGAATGGACCCATGAAGTCTATCCCCCACACATCGAAAATCTCCAAATAGAGCATTGGTTGTTGGGGCATTTCGTTTCGTCGTGATATGTTGCCATCCCGTTGGCATTTATCACAAGTGTTGACGAAAACGTGAGCATCTTTAAACAATTTGGGCCAAATAGACCTTCTCTTGAGACCGACCCTTACTTGCACAATATTACTTTATCATTTAGAGTAGTCTAGAGTATAGTTTGGCTTAAAAATTGTTAATTTGGTAGGTTAATTCTAGCTTTTTACGACACCTAGTTTTGTGCTTATCAAATTTTGGCGCCGTTGCCGGGGAGGGGCAACATAGCTAGAACTTGAGTTTGTGAATTTATGCTTAGTTGTTTTATTACTCCTCTTGTTGTTAGAAGTAATTGGAAGTTCTAACTTGTGTGTGTAGTGCGAAGGTTTATGTTTAGTTCTCCACAACACGGTGAATCAACCCCCGTGGAAGAGGACGCTTTTGGAGCATATTCGTGGTTATTTACTAACCCTTGGTACCAAAGAGCACAAAGAGAACATAGATTAGAAGAAGCACCTTTAGAAGAACCTTTAGAAGAACCTATTGAAGTAAATCCAATTGAAGTAGAGTATCCCCATATGGCGAATGACACAAGAACCATCCGGGAGATACGAGCACGGAATTATGATGAGCAACCCTTGTGTATCACCTATCCCCCTCTTGGAGCCAATCCTAATTTCGAACTCAAAGGCTTCTTTATCCATAACTTGCCTAAGTTCCATGGCCATGCGGGGAATGACCCAAATCGTCACCTTTTGGAATTTCACATGATGTGTGAAGGTGCTATTCCGAATGGGGTGACGGAAGATCAATTCAAACTACGGGCCTTCCCATTTTCTTTGTTGGATTCGGCCAAAGATTGGCTCTTTTATCTTGAAACGGGATCTATAACAACTTGGAAGGCAATGAAGGCGGCTTTTCTTGATAAGTACTACACCGATGCCCGTCACAACCGTGCCAAGAAGGCCATTACTACCATAGAACAAGACCTCAATGGTGAAACCATGTATGAGTATTGGGAGAGGTTCAAAAAGTTGGTAGCTCAATGCCCTTACCACGGGTTGAGCGATGATGATCTTCTTGTGAACTTCTATGAAGGGCTAAGCCAAGATGATCAAAGAATGGTCAATTCCGCTACCGGAGGAGGGTTGGAAAATTTTTCCATAGTGGATGCCAAGGAAATCATTGAGAGACTTGCTTCTACTACGAGGAATTATGGAAGAACTCAAAGGGGAACAAAGAATACTTCTTCAATGGGAACCTCTTCTTCTTCATCAAATCAAAACCTTGAGCAAAGTGTGAATGATTTGACTCACTTGGTGAAGAATATGATAGTGAACAATCCAAACAAGGATAGGGGAAGGGGGAACAAAGTGGAATGCAACTATTGTCAAGGTCCTCATTTGGAGGAAAATTGCCCCATCATGATTGAAGAAGGAATTGGAGTGGAGAATGTAAGTGCAATGGGGTATGTAAATTACAATGCTAGGAATCCTTCCGGGGGAGGATACTACAATTATGACCCTAGTGGCAACAATTACAATGTTGGGAGTAGAGACAACCCTAGACTTAGTTGGGGTGGTGACACCTCAAAGAGTTTTGTGAATGGTCAATTCACCACTTGAGGGACCAAAATTCCCGACAAGGTCAAGGTTCAAACTCTCAAGGGAGTAGGAATGGGAATTTCAATCAAGAAGGAAATAGGAATGGGAATTTCAACAATCAAGGTAGAAACCAAAACCAAGGTCAATCATCCCAATTTGGCAATCAAGGTAACAACAACAACTCTCAAAAGGAACCAAGTGTTCAAGACTTGCTTAAGACCATTTTGCAAGAGCAAGTCAAAACGAACAAGAGGCTTGACAAAATTGATGCCGACAAGAATGTTAGTGATGCCAAGGTTGCCAACCTTGAAGTCTAACTTGGCCAAATTGCTCAAGAACTTGCCAAGAAGAATCAAAGAACCTCAACTTCTATTCCCTCCACTACATTTCCTCCTAGAGAAAATGCTAGTGCCATGACATTGAGGAAGGGGAGAACCTTAGAATCCCCTCCCAAGAAGAAGAGAAGGGGCAAGTCACAAGAAAGGGTTATTGACATTGAAGAGCAAATTGAAGAAGAGCTTGTGGTTGAACAAGAGAAAGGATCATCTTCAAAAGCTAATGAGGAAAAAGAAAAGAGTCCTTGGAGCATTGACAAGGGAAAGGAGGGAAGCACCAACACAAAGGATCAACTCAAAGAGATTGAACAAGAGTATGAACCGGAGGTACCATTTCCTAGTGCCCTCACAAGTCCCAAGAAGTAAGATAAAGACACCGATCTTTATGAGACTTTTAAGAAATGTGAGGTCAACATCCCTCTTTTTACTATCATTAACACCGTTCCTAGGTATGCAAAGTTTCTCAAAGAACTTTGCATCCCTAAACGGAAGCCAAGGAAAGGAGTTGAAAGAGTCACGGTTAGTAGGCATGTCTCGGCAATTTTCAAACAAAATCTTCCCAAAAAGTGCGATGATTCGGGCATGCTAACTATACCGTGCTCAATTGGAGGCAAAGCCTTTGCTAGAGCTATGCTAGACTCGGGGTCCTCTATTAATGTCATGCCTCACTCCATTTATGAGACCTTAGAATTGCCTCCCTTGTCTAGGACCAATGTTGCGATCCAATTGGCGGATCGTTCCACAATTCACCCTAAGGGTCTTGTAGAAGATGTGTTGTTCGAGGTTGATA
Organism: Silene latifolia; assembly: GCF_048544455.1. Classification (NCBI taxonomy): domain Eukaryota; kingdom Viridiplantae; phylum Streptophyta; class Magnoliopsida; order Caryophyllales; family Caryophyllaceae; genus Silene; species Silene latifolia. The sequence continues at coordinate 358,990,929 of NC_133538.1, forward strand.
AGTTCATATTCCCGGCCGATTTTTATGTTTTGGATATGGAACCGGACTCTAAGGCTACACCCCTCTTGTTAGGGAGGCCTTTCATGAGAACATCCAAAACCAAGCTTGACATGTATGATGGAACTTTGACCATGGAATTTGAAGGGAAAGTTTTGAAATACAATGTGTATGAGACGATGAAAAAGACCGATGATTTGAGTTTTTGTTACTTTCTTGATAAAATTGAACATTTGGCAAATCGAGTTTAACAAATAAGTCAAAGGGACCCACTCGAGGTAGCCCTCACTAACAATGTCGAGAAGGAAGGATTGCGGTTTTTGTTGTCTCATGATGTGCAGGAAAATATAGAAGCATTGGAAAAAGAAGAACCACTAGAAGAATCAAAGGAAGAAAACGAAATGAGGGAAATTGAGGAGGACATCCCGAGCCGGGCGCGACTGCGCACCACAAATGTGCGCGACTGCGCGATTCGGCGCGACTGTCACTGCGACTCACCGGCGCGACTGCGCGATTCAGCTCCACCAAAGATTGTTTTTCTTCCTCCTCTTATGATTATCAAGCCAAATTTCTTCCTCTAGAGGCTTCCCTTGAAAGACCACTTCCATCCATCATTAAGCCACCCACCCCCGATCTAAAACCACTCCCCGACCATTTGAAATATGTCTTTCTTGGGGCAAATAACACTCTACCCCTCATAATTTCAAACCAACTTGAGGGTGATCAAGAAAGGAGATTGGTGGATGTTTTGCATAAGTACAAAGAAGCATTTGGATGGAGCATCGCGGATATCAAGGGGATAAGCCCAAGCACTTGCATGCACAAAATTCGATTGGAAAAGGATGCAAAACCCGTTCGGCAACCACAACGGAGGCTTAATCCACCTATGATGGAAGTTGTCAAGGAAGAAGTTATCAAACTTCTCCAAATGGGTATTATCTTTCCAATTAGTGACTCCCAATGGGTAAGTCCTACTCAAGTTGTGCCAAAGAAGGGAGGGGTGACGGTAGTCAAAAACCCTCAAGGGGCATTGATCCCCACCCGTTTACAAACGGGATGGAGGGTGTGTATTGATTATCGCCTCCTCAACCAAGTCACTTGGAAGGACAGTTTCCCCCTACCCTTTCTAGATCAAATGCTAGATAGGTTAGGTGGGAAGGAGTACTATTGTTTTTTGGATGGGTATTCCGGGTATTTTCAAATCCCCATTCACTCGGAGGATCAATCCAAAACAACCTTCACTTGCCCATTTGGTACTTATGCTTACCGCCGCATGCCCTTTGGATTGTGCAATGCCCCCGGCACTTTCTAACGATGCATGATGATCATTTTCTCGGACTATGTGGAGCGTATTTTGGCAGTCTTCATGGATGACTTCACCATCCATGGGGACTCATTTGACTCGTGTCTAGACCATCTCGCTATGGTCCTATCACGGTGCATAGACTCTCACCTTGTTTTAAATTCTGAAAAGTGTCACTTCTTGGTGAGTAGCGGAATCGTGTTAGGGCACATAGTGTCGAAAAAAGGAATTGAGGTGGATATGGCAAAGGTGGATGTGATTAAAACCTTACCGTATCCATCTAATACTCGAGACGTGAGATCGTTCTTAGGACACGCGGGTTTTTATCGAAGGTTTATTAAGGATTTCTCCAAAATAGCTAACCCCTTGTGCAAACTTTTGCACAAGGATGTGGAGTTCGTGTTTGATGATCATTGTAGGGAAGCATTTGACTTGTTGAAGGAGAGACTTATATCGGCCCCAATCATTCAAGCACCCAAGTGGGATCGGCCTTTTGAGATCATGACCGATGCAAGCGATTTTGCCATTGGGGCCGTATTGGGACAAAAAGATGACAAAGCTTCATATGTGATCCAATATGCTTCTTCACTCTTGAATGATGCTCAACGAAACTACACCGTCACGGAAAAGGAATTTTTAGCGGTGGTGTATGCCATTGAAAAATTCCGGGCTTATCTCTTGGGTGCAAAGGTCATCATCTATACCGATCACAAGTCTATAAGGCAACTTGTAGACAAGGAAGACACCAAGGCAAGGCTCATGAGATGGGTGCTTTTGTTGAGCGAGTTTGACATAGAGATCAAGGACAAGCAAGGGATTGCTAATGTGGTGGCCGACCATTTGAGTAGGCTTCACATCAATGAAGATCTCGTGAAGACTATGGAAGTAGTTGACGGTAGCTTACCACATGAATCCCTTTACTCCATGAAGGCCGTTGAGCCTTGGTATGCCAACCTTGTCAACTACATGGTCACCAAGAAGTTTCCCACCTCACTTTCATCTAGTCAAAGGAACAAGATCAAGTCCGATTCTAGATTCTATATATGGGATGAGCCGTATCTATGGAAAATGTGTCAAGACCAAGTCATCCGACGTTGTGTTCCGGATGTAGAAATCCCATCCATCCTAAAACATTGTCATGAGTACGCTTGTGGGGGTCACTTTGGGCCTCATAGAACGGCACGTAAAATCCTTTAGTGCGGGATCTATTGGCCCAAATTGAGCATACACCACCGCTAAAAATTCCTTTTCCGTGACGGTGTAGTTTCGTTGAGCATCATTCAAGAGTGAAGAAGCATATTGGATCACATATGAAGCTTTGTCATCTTTTTGTCCCAATACGACCCCAATGGCAAAATCGCTTGCATCGGTCATGATCTTTGGGCCAATAGAACCCGCACTCAAGGATTTTACGTGCCGTTCTATGAGGCCCAAAGTGACCCCCACAAGCGTACTCATGACAATGTTTTAGGATGGATGGGATTTCTACATCCGGAACACAACGTCGAATGACTTGGTCTTGACACATTTTCCATAGATACGGCTCATCCCATATATAGAATCTAGAATCGGACTTGATCTTGTTCCTTTGACTAGATGAAAGTGAGTATAGTGGTAAGTATTCCCGCCTGTCACGCGGGTGACCCGGGTTCGATCCCTGGCAACGGCGCCAAAATTTGATAAGCACAAAACTAGGTGTCGTAAAAAGCTAGAATTAACCTACCAAATTAACAATTTATAAGCCAAACTATACTCTAGACTACTCTAAATGATAATGTAACATAGTGCAAGTAAGGGTCGGTCCCAAGAGAAGGTCTTTTAAGCTAAAATCTTGAAATGTAAACTATTGACTACTAATGACAAAGCTATAGACAAACAATGGTTATTCACAATGGCAAACAATAGAGAGACATGAAAAGGAGGGTTTTTGAGTTGATTGGTAACATGGAACAAAGTAAAATTTGCAAACTTGGTCTAACAAGCAATACAACAAACACTTGGTGAGTAAGATGATTCAATAATTAAAAGGGACTTGGTGCAATTCTTCCTTTGTAACCAACAATGGTAAAGTTTAACTCTTTAACTACTCTCCTCTTAATTTCTACCCAATATTTTCAAGTCAAGATGATAACATACACAAATTAAACCATCTATATATATATTCTTCAAGTTCAACCAACAATTCATTAAACCATGAGTGCAAGTTAAGCATGAGCATTAAAGATAAGCCAAGACAAGAAGCTAGGATCAATTCTCACAAGATTAAACCATACAAATGAGAAAAGACCTGAGATTTCCTACTTATTGCATGAATCCTTTAAACCAAATCAACATACAACAAGCTTGCTCCAAACAATCCTAGACAAATTAAACAATTTCTCTAGAATTTCCAATAGTTGAACAAATAAGAAGCATGGATGGCCAACCCAAACATAAATTCATTCAACATGCAGATTAAGCATAAGGAAAGATCATTAGATAAATAAAAGGAGATTAAAATAGTCTTACAATACCAAAGTTGGAGACTTTGGATGAATTACACCAAGAAAGGAAGGATTTAGCCTTCCATAGTCTTCAAAACCCAAAGAAATAAAGAAAGATTACAACTTTGCATCAAAAATAAAGTGTTCTTCTACTACAAGTTTCTAGAGATTATTCAATAATTAGATGATAACTAGGTCTTCAAACATGAGGGGTATATATATGGGTGCACTCCCTTCTAGGTTAAAAACCTCAAAACAAGCCCAAAAACACGGAATGCTTACTTAAGCCCGTGTTTAAAAACAGATTTGCGCAGGTCTCTCTGAAGTCGGCGCAGGCTGCGCATGCTGCGCCCCAGCTCGGGAGTCAGCTTCAAACTTCTCAAGTTTTTCTTCCTTCTTTATTTTCCAAGCTTCACTCCTACTTCTTCCAGCTGGTTTCTAGGCTACATGGGAGCTCCTTGTTGCTTGTCTTAACCTTTGAAGGGTGCTCTATGCCTCTCGGGTTCCGTTCATGAAGATCAATCGTCCAACCGAGGTGAATTACACAAGTTCAACCACATCAACCCCTATGCCAAGTGCTAGGAAAAACATACTAAAAGACCCATATTAAAAGACACGAGGGCGATAAAATCACCCTCTTAGACCGACACAAAACGTTACTATCAACTAACCTCTTAGTCTAAAAATCAAGGGACTAAATAAATTGTATCTCATACAATAAATTAGTTATCAATTGGGGTTCGTTCCTTTAGGTGTGACCGAAAGGAGTCAGTTGATCACCGCCGTCTCACGACTATAACGTTAAACTCTAGTCAGCCAACCGTTATCGATTTACGTTAATCAACTGACGAGGATCAAATAATTAAATATCTGATGATATTCCATTAATGAGATTTATTATGTTAACGCACTATTGTGGAGGACACTACTCCAACAGTTACCTCCCAAACAGTCAGACCCGGGTAGTTTTTCGATTCCATGTCATATTGGTACCCACTTGATTGATAACGCGTTATGCGATCTTGGCCCTAGCGTGAGTGTCTTACCGTTGTCTCTAGCTAAGAGACTTGGTTTGACAAAGTTTAATTGCACCAACATGACTGTTCAGATGGCCGACCGTAGCATATCACGACCACTAGGTGTAATAGAAGACATACCTGTTAAGATCGGGAGGTTCTTTATTCCCGTTGACTTCGTTGTACTTGACATCCCCGAAGATGCACATACCCCTACTATTTTAGGGAGACCATTTTTATCTACTGCCCGTGCAGTAATAGACGTCGGGGGCAAGACATTGACTTTTCAGGTTGGGGACGAGGAGCTGATATTCCATCAGTCTACGTTCCGGAGGGCTCCCATGCAAGCTCAGCCTTGCAATGCCCTCTCTTATATTGACCCTATTATTGACACTCCAAATGAAAATTTAGAGCATTGTTCTGCTATTGTGACCCCTCCGCCTCAGGTTGAGAGCAAAAAGGAGGAAAGTTCGTCTGTTTTCCTTGCTGCAGGTACAGATGAAAACAATGAAGGAGCTGTCAAAGGGCATTGAGAAATTAATGTCAGTCAAAGTGGGAGTGACAGTGTTAAAGCCGGTGAGAAAGGAGCAAGGGTGAGAAATGTTCGCGCATATGTGGATGTGAACTATTCTCCTCCTAATGATTCAAGTTCAAGCTCATGGAAGCTAAAGAGGATGATCAATGTTGCTGAGGTGACGTCCTCCAGTCAGGAGCCCTCCGAGGGGTTACTGAATTGCTTTGGGAAGTGAGCGGGGAAATGGCCCGTGTACCAACTTGTATAAACAATTTTTGAATTTCCGTTGAATTTCTTTTATTGCTTTTAATTAGGACAATTAGAATTTAGACAATTTTTAGCGTAGATAGAGACAATAGACAATCTAATGCCCGTGCAGGTTTGTGGAATTTTACGCAAATTTAAAGGAATAATGACGAATTCAAGAGCTTACACGAGAAAAAGAGCTCGATCGAGTACTTTTTGTACTCGATCGAGTGGATTCTGTTCGATCGAGTAATGCAATATCAGTCGATCGAGTAAAGCAGAAATGGGGAGTTCTCGATCTAGTATATTTCTACTCGATTGAGTTGATGGATCCATAGAGTCCTCGATCGAGCAGTTCTAAACCACTCGATCGAGTGAAATCGCAAGAGACGCAGGGAGTTTTTCCTTAACTTCCTTCTTTTTGGTTCTTATTTCATTTTACCCCCAATATTTCGACCTCTCTTCCTATTTTGCGATAAAAAAAACCCCCCAAATCCCTCATTTTTCTTGCCCTTTTGCCAATTTCGTCACCTACATTGTGCTTATTGTTGATTAATCGTTATTTTCCCTCTGTTTTCCCTTTGATTCACCCATTTACACGGTCTATTGAGGGAATTAGGGTTCCGCGGTTTTCGATCAAACAATCGCCTAATTTGCTTATTTCTTGTCGATTAATTGTTCTTTGTAGGATCTCTAGCATCAAGTAAGTAATTCCTACACCTCATTGCATTTTGATTTCATTTATTTTGCCTTTTATGAAGTGAATAGGAACCCAGGGTTTTGATTTTCTGTTTTGGGTCGAAATTATCGACTATAATTTTGATTCAATGCTTAGTCTTGCTTACTTGATGCTCATCCCCGTCTCCTCACTGTTTTTTACATGTTTAATTCGAATTTGCGTTTAGGGGTCTTTACAGTCGAAATTTTCGACTGAAACCTGGTTTTCGAATGTCACTTGGTTTTGCTGCTGTCTTTTGCTCAATTTATCCACATTGTTGCATAAATTGTTGCTGCTGTACTTTGCTATCATCACCTATCGCTGTTTACATGCTTTTGTTCGAATTGTTTGAGGAAAATTGGGAATTTATGGGCTGTAGTCGAATTTTTCGACTAATTGGGAATTGTCATGCTGTTTTCACGCTGTTTAGCCGCTGTTTTCTTATCAATTCCCCTGCCCTATTTATTCAGGATGGATTCTAGTTCGATGCCTTCATCGAGCTCTTCTGCTAGTCCGTCTTTGTCTCTGTCTGAGACGGTATTTCCTGCTGTTACTACCGTCTCCGCACCGGCCAGCACTCCTAAGTTCTTAGTTTCAGCCGCCGGTACTGTTTTTACGCCAGCTAGCATTGCTGATAGCTCTGTTTCAGCTGCTACCCTAGTCACAGCCACCACCATTGCTAGCATTGTTGCTAGTCTTTCTTCCTCAGTGGTGGTCACAGCAGCCACGACCTCTACTCCAGCCACGGTGAGCACACATGTGGCGGACTCACCTGCAGTTGCAGCTGCCTTTAGAGCGGCCCTACTTCCTCGCACCGTCACTGGACGGGCTTCAACTTTAGGTTCTAGAGGCCGGGGCCGAGGTCGTCGATGTTCCCGTTCTACGCCAGCTCTTAGCACTTCTACTTCAGCTGCTTCTTCTGGCACGGTCACTGTCCTAGGAAACAACTCCCTCGACTCTCACCCTGACTACCCGCAGGTAATTTTCATTAACGGTGTACATCATAAGAGGTTTTATAACCTCCTTGGCTGTGAGTTTCTACCTTCCCGATTTTTAGATAACCCGGCACTTGAGAGACTCGGCATCTACGAGTTAGTTTGTGAGCTTTTACGGGGCACGGGGATGGCCGGACTCATCACGATGAGCGGTCGTACCTTTCTGGAGCTGAGTCTTGAGTTCCTCAGCTCCTTCACCTTCTCCTCCGGGGCACACGACGCTGCCCCTACTACTTCTTTTGTGTATTTCCGGTTGTTCAACCGGACTTTTTCGAAGACTTTGGAGGAGTTTGGTAGCAGACTTAGCCTCTCCTCTACGGGCGACACTACCGCCCCTAGGAGGGTCATTCGTCAGCTTTGGCGGACCTTGGCCCAGACCACCTTTCCCGAGCGAAAGCTCGCACAGGTCCACCTTCCCCCAGCCCGTTACTTTCTTAGATTGATGGGAAGCACCATTTTTGGCCGAAAGGAGCCAAACAACATCAACAACAACGAGCTCTCCATCTTAGGCGGTTACCTGAATATTGACTGCGAGGGTCCTTTTACCCTCAACATTGTCTATCTGACCGCCCAGTACTTCCAGGCCCAGGGGGCGAAGGTGACGGGATCTATTGCCTGCGGCGGCATAGCCACCATTCATGCCCGTTCCCTTTTCCCCGTCTGGCCTCGTGACTTACAGTACCTCGAGGGAGAGAGGTATCTGAGTCTGGATGCCATGCATTCTCAGCATTGGCTGACCACAGACTACCAGACATGGAAGATAGACGGTTCCGTGTCTGTGGACCTACCTTATGACACTCTCCCCCGTCCGATCCTAGAGGGTTGGCTGACCACAGACTACCAGCATTGGCTCGTATGTTGCAGGACTTAGCTTTGGCTTTGTTCCCTCTATACGAGTACCACTTGAGTCGACACCGTCCGATCCTAGAGGGTTGGCCACACCCTTTCTTTTACCGGTACCCAGCTGAGGGGTACCCGGAGTCTGCTGAGGAGGAGGAGGACGACGAGGACCCGTAGGTGGCAGCGGAGAGAGCTCGAGCTGAGCAGAGGAGGAGGAGGAGAGAGCATGAGGTCGACCCGGACTACAGAGTGCCGGTGGAGGACGTGCACGACAGCGACAAGGAGGCTGATGAGTAGCTACTGGTCTACTCACTTCCCCAGTTTTTTGGCTGGTTTGGGGAAGTTCTTGTTTTGTATGTACATCTTACTCTTTAATTTTTGTCTTCTTTATATTTTATTGTTTTTATTCTTTATTGCTTGTATATTCCCGTTCCCCTGTATATATTTGCTCGTGTATGCTGGAGGACAACGAGGGCGTTGTCCGTTTTGGTTTGGGGAGGGTATTGCATCCTTTCGAGTCTGCATTTGCATTTATTTTGCATTCACGTTTATTTATTTCAGCTTGCATTGTTTGTTTATTTCATTAAAAAAATCAAAATAAAAAAAAAAATTAGAAATTTCAAAAATTCAAAAATATTCACGTTTATTTTTGTATATAGGTTGAGTCGGAACGGTAGATTTCCGTGATGAAACTGCACTATAACTTGTCATTTTTACTTGAGCCTTGCACCTCTGTTGATAGTTATTAGCTTTGTCATACGCATAGTCTACGAGTTTCTGTTCAAATATTGCTGGTTGTTTAGACTTGACCTGAGAAATTGGCAAACTACTCCACAAATTCTGAGTTTTAGAGCCCATAACTGGTGACATTCATGACCGGTTCATTAGGAATTGAGAGTAGTACTCCTTGCATAGCATGTTCATCGTTTTTGCACTTTTATGACATTCAATTTCTTGTGAAATGCACACATTCGGGTTTGTGGTTGGTGCTTGCAAATTTTCCCTTTTCCTTATATTTTTCACCCATTTAGCTCCACTTAAGCCAAAACTTGCCTTTTTGACCCATTAGCTACATCCCAAACTGAGCCTGCCTAGTCAAGCTAGTTTAGTATGTCCTTTTGTGGTATGATTTTCCGTCTGCCGTTTGGCCTGTATCTTTTTGTATGGAGTTGGTATAAAAAGAAGGAAGGTGAAAAAGAAAAAAAAATTGAAAAAGAAAAAAAAAAGAGTGAAAAACGTGAAAAAGAAAAAAATGAAAAAAAAAACAAATAATAAAAAAAAACAGAAATCACGTTGTACAGTGAAGAAAAGAAGTTTGAAAAAGTTTTATTTATATCATTTTATTCATTTAGACGGTGTTAAAAAGAAAAGTTTGTGACCGTCTAACTCCTCCATTCTTATTCCATATTTTTGAGGAGATTGTGTATGAGTTTAGTGAGCTGTGTGCCAAATGAAGGGTGCTTGTACTTTTTTTTCAGTCGTTGAGATTCGGATGGTTTATTATGGTCCTGTTAGGAACTAGCTTGACGCTTTTACCTCCACATTACCATAACTTGTTTTGCCTTTTCTCACCTGAACCTCACTATTCCCATATTATTTGTAAGCCCTCGGCTGTGACGGACATTATTGGTTGGAGTGTGTGCATTAGTACTTGAATTGTCTTTCATTTTTGTTGCAGGCATGCGATGTAGGTCGCAGTTAGGTGAGTGACTGTCTTTCCTTCTCTCTTTTACATATAACATTCACCCTTTGCTTCATGAGAGAAGAGTGACCATGAGAGAGTCCGATATTTTTGGTCTTGCAAGGTCGATAGGTTAGCTATATTTCCGAACAGCTTATAACTCGTTTACTATTGACTGCTTAGCTATAACTGTTAGTTTTTGTTGCATTAAATTGGTTTAAGTAGACAAGTTAAGCTAGCTCTGAGTTCGGTTTGGGGAGATTTGATACGTGCATATTGTATAGTGTTTTTAGCCTATTTTAGCACGTATTTCCATATATTCTTGTACTGTTTATATAGTATTATGCCCCGAATTGGCTACTTTGGTTCGTTTTGTCCGTTTTGTAGAAATGAACACGAAAGTAGTGGAATCGTACCATTTTTCGTCCCTTTTGCATGCATTTTGAGGAGACGGGATTTTTCAGAGTGAGATACTACATTGGAATGCGTGAAGGCACGGTTTACGAGGCAGTCGGGTACAAGATTGGGCTGATTTGAAGGAAGAAAGCTCGATCGAGTGGTTTTATTAGTCGATCGAGTGGTTTTTATAGCCATGGTTGATCGATCGAGTAGTTATTTACTCGATCAAGAAGTGCTTAAAAGAGAGGTTACTCGATCGAGTAACTATTCTACTCGATCGAGTAGATTTTCTGGAGTTTTGCTCGATCGAGTGGATTTATTCTACTCGATCGAGTGGTTTAGGCTTTCGTGGGCTTTAATTAGCCCGTGAACGTGTTTTAGTTGTTGGATTTAGTTTTTTTTTTCTATTTAAACTTTCGTTCACTAGGTCATTGGGGACCTTATCATCTTTTATCTTATCATTCATCAGTTTTTAGCTTTGGGAGAGAAACACATTACGTTGCATTTCCCTTTTCTCTGTAACTTTGCTTTCGGGATTATTTCGCTCGAATTTTGTCGTTCTTTACGACGGATTCTCACGATTGTAATCTCTTTCTCCTTTCTTAATAATAATCGCTCTTTTGTTTACTCTAATTCTTTGTTTTACTTCATTCAATTTCTGCCCTAATTTACTTTTATGCAATTTAATTGTCGTTTTAATATGTTGAATGCTGGTAATTTATCTTCTGTTAGTTTTGATAGTATAAATAGCGATATGAGTAGCTAAACTTGTTTCATGTTGGGATTAGGGGAACTACGGTAGAAATGTGACGATATAGTAAGTAGTTTAGATGAATTAATTGTGAGATTCTATCACCATAGCAATTTAACTGTATTTTACCGACTTAGTTGAGTGCACGCTTCTTAGTCACCCTTTAATCTGGCTAAATTTAAACCTGGATCGGAAGATTGGACTAAATAGGCCTGTTATGAACAGTAGACTACCCTGATGAGGACGGAAGTTAAGTTAGTGGAAGTTTAGGGTAGAAAGTGGACCTGAAGGACTTTTCCATATCAGTCTCGCATTATTTTGTCTAAGTTGTTTACAGTTGAGTCACTGGACTACCGCAGTGAACCGAAATCCTGACATGACCCTTCTCTATTTGATAGTTTAATTCTATTTTCCTACCTTTACTGCTCTTTCCTTGCCTCTCTTTCCTTTAAACCTTTTAGTTTAAAAAACCAATTTAAACAACCCCCCTATTTGTGACCAAATAGACGGACTTCTACAGATATCTTGCCTCCCTGAGAAGATCGAGCTGACTTCCCTAGCTATATAGTTAGTTTAGTTAGTTTATTTTTGATAGGTACACGACAGACGTATCAAAATCGATCACAAAGTCTGCTAAGGCCAGTGACTTTATTGCTGTCTTAGATTCAAAGGTAATATCATAGGTACTAAGCTAGACTGACCATTACGACATCCTGCCTGATAGTTCAGGCTTCCTTAGGTTAGATTTTACAGGTAAGTTGGTCCTAACAATTATGGGGTAACTTTCAAAATGCGAGCGCAGCTTAGCACATGACATGATTAAAGCTAAAACATACTTGTCAAGTAAACTATACCTCATTTCAGCATCCAGTAGACTTTTACTTACATAGTAGACAAGATGTTGCTAACCTTCCAGTTCCTTTACAAAGACTGCACTTACGACGGTGTTAGTAACGGAAATATATACTGACAGGGGCTCTCTTTTTTCTGGTTTGGCCAGTAAAGGTGGGGAAGAAAGATATAGTTTTAGATCTTGGAAGGCTTCCTCATGTTCAGGGTGTTGGAGTAAGTGTCCTCGACAATAATGCGATCACATTGTTGATCAAATTGAGATCACATGTTTAGATCTCTATTAAGAATACATGAGGGAAAGTAATACTTCTTAGTCAACTGGTCCACATATATCGGTAATGATTGGCTGACTAGAGATTGACATTACTGTCGTATGACGGTGGTGACCAGTTGATCCGCTAAGGTCATACCTATAGGGTAATGTTCTTAATTGATTATTTAATTAATCGTATGCTAATACGGGTTAATTAAATTCCTTAAAATTGACGAGTGATTTTGTGAATAAAATTACGTGTCTTATAGTAATTTGATTAAATAAGATTCGGTCTAAGTAATTGAATTGTTTTATTACTTAGATTAATTTATTGTTTATGAAACAATTATAAATAGAATGAATATTTTATTATAAATACAAGTTGTTGTAGTTTATAATTATATGACCCATTTTGGTACAAGTAATTATGAATTACTAATTATTTTTGTATGTGACATATTTATTTAATATGATGATTTTTAATATGTTAAAAATGCATTATAATGTAACATGTCATGTAACATGTCACATATGTCACAATTGACAAATGACAAAAATAAAATGGACTGCTATTTTATGGGATAACCGGTTTTATTAAGGGAGAACTAGGGTTGTGCTTTTATATTTTTAAATGCCTAAAAACAAAATGATTACCTACCTACTAGTAGCATGCAAACCTATTTTTCATGGGAAAAAAATGGGCATCATGCATTGGCTCCCTTCTACCCATGCCCACCGGTTTTCCATAGGGAAATTGAAGAGAGTTTTTCTCTCATATTTCATTCTATAAAATAAAGGATAAAAATGATATATTTTTCTAGTTGTTGTTGTATAATTTCTTCTACACTTTGAGAAAGAATAAGAGAGCAAAAACCTCACAATATCACTCCCTCTTGACTGAAATTTTCATGAGCAAAATACAAATTATTTTGTGTCAATTTTTAAGGTAGTTTTTATTAATACTAGTCTCATATTAATTTAAACTATTAAGGGTATTATCTTGGTACAATCTTTAGGAAGAGTTCTATACTTGAATCTTGTTCATCCATAAGGAAAGCTCAAGAACTTAGTAAGGTAGGTGACCTTACTAGTGCCCGAATATCCGAAATATCCAATATAAGGAACCGATTTTCTCCTTACTCTTGTATTTGTTTTGCTTGCATAAGATCTTGAATTAATTTTATGACTAAATTAATTATTCACATATTCTATATGTAAAGTTATGAGATAACGAATCCCAACAAGTGGTATCAGAGCACAAGGTTGTTGCATGCAAAATCGGGTTTGTTTTTCCGAGTTAATTAGTTAACAAATAAAACTTGTTATTTAGGATTTATGAAGATAAATCACGAAATAATTTTTGCATGTTAGAAGTTTCTGGTCCTAAATGGATTTTAGGTCATATCGGATAATTTATGGATTCTATTGTTCATTATATATATTATTGGCATTAAAATGTGATTTTTATGAGAAAAATGTCAATTTTGGACGAAAAATAGTTAAACTTCGAATTTTTCAGTGATTTTTGGGTATGGTTTCAGAAATATAATCTACTAGTTGCATGTTAAATTTTGTCTAAAATAAAGTCTTTTTGCATAAAATATGAATTTTATAAGTTAAAGTTGAATTTAAAAGGGTTATTAGGTTAATATGAGTTAAATTTCGAATATGGTCATGAAAATTTAATATGTTGTCACATGCATTTTTACTCAATGTGTGTACAAATAGTGACTTAAATTAGCCTATAATGCTAAAACATATTTCATGACTTAAGAAAAACGTCCAATGTTGCTTATTTATCCCACTTTTCATATATAAAAGTGAAAAGTTGACTAAATTATATTTTCTTATGCTTTAATAATTGTATTTGTCAAATTCGATAAACCGCAACGATGTTTTTCTCGAAAGATTTTCGAAATTTTTAACCTAAGTTTTGAACATTAGAAATTTCATGGATTTATTCCAGAATGTTCAAGAGTTTAAATTTCAAATTTTGAAATTATTTGATATTTATTTAATTTATTTTGGAGTTTTTATATACATTTTGAGTCCAAATGAACAATATTAGAAACTCAAGTTGAATTATTGTCGAAATTTTTGTGAAGACTAAATTTTGAGTCCTAAAAGGTTAGGGTAATTAACTTGAACATAAATGTGATTTATGAAATGTTTCATGATTTTAATAGTTAATAATCATACAAATCCATAAAACTGAGAAAAATATACGATATTAGCTTTTTAAAGGCGATTTGGCATAAAATTATGTATGTTCATACATATTTTAATGCTGCATTTTATTTATGATTGTCATATTTTTGATTTATATAATTTTTGAATTATGTAATTTTACTTAGTATGGCCTTAGTTTTTTAATTGGTATTACCCGGAATGTATGGGAATATCGATTCGGGAGATCCTTGAAGACGGTGCCATGAGGAAAGGCGTTCCGACAAGACGGTGTTGCCTTGGAATGCGTGCCAAGTGAAGTTCAAGGGACCAATGGAGTTGGTTTCCGCATTTGTAATAGTTAATTAAATTTTATTTTTAGGGAAGGCCATACTAGGATTTTATGTTTTATGTTTTGCATTTATTTATATGTTTGCATGCATCGCTAAATCGCCATAACTAAACATGCATTTTATTTTATCGAGCCATCGACCGTGTCAATTATAATTATCGTAGTTCACCGCTTTAGTTCACTTAAAACGTGATAGATAATAAATTGAAAAGACCTCTCACTAAATAATAATTGAGAATTAGCCTTACCAAATAGTAGAAACCATGAATCCCAATTTCATAAGAAAGTAGGCTCGTCTCACCGGGGTGCTAAACTTGTTACGTTGGGTAAGTGGGTAATAAAATGTTGTTACATTGAAATTTGAATTGAGCTCAACGGAAGTATTCGTGACTGTAGCCGCATGTGTTCCGGGCTAAAGATAAATATTAGAGTAATTTTATCTACCGAGAGTTCTAGAAGTGGAATCGATTAAAGAGTTAATCCACCGAGTTATATTGATAAAGGATGAATCGGCTCACCGTGCCCGAGTAAATTTGAATTTGGATCTCGGGATCATTTATAATATTTGGGTGGAGGTCACTATTTAAATGTTTAAAACTTGTTTAAAATGTTTACAAGTATTATCAAAACAATAGATGTTTATTAATTTCTTCACTTTTATTTGGTAGACAAATTTGTTTTCTCTATCGCAATGGCAACTCCAAATTCAAACGCAACCACTAGCTCAAACACTCTCACCAATGTTTCATGGCTCCGATCCTTTATGGATCGTTGTAAATTAGAAAAGAATGGGTCAAATATCGTTGATTGAGACGCGCAACTTCGCTTGGCCGCGGAGGGTGATGACAAGCTTCGTTACCTTACCAAGGCCTGTCCCGCCGCACCTACCTCTAGGTCTACCCCCGCCGCTAGGCAAGCCTATGAGACTTACCAAAAGGGGTCGGCTGCGATCAAAAATGTGTTGATCTTCTCTATGGAGGCCGAACTCCAAAGGAGTGCTATATAGATTAGCACCACCTATGTGATCTATACGAAGCTTGTGACCATGTTATCACAAGCTCCAAGGATCATTCAATATGAAGCGGTTTCCGCATTCTTTGATCTCAACATCAGGGAGGGCCAAAACGTTAGCCCTCATGTGCTCAAGTTGATGGATCATGTTGAGACCTTGAAAATGCAAAAGGTAGAGATTCCCGAGGAACTCATCATTGATCGAATTCTTCATTCCTTGAACAAGGTTAAAGCATATGTCCAATTCAGGGTGAATTTTAATATGCAAAACTTGAAAGTGTCCCTCGATGAATTGCACAAAATGCTTATGCAAGCCGAGAGGGAGATGGGGCTAAATTCTAGCACCACCAAGGATATGCTCAACATTAATCAAAAGAGCAAAGGGAATTTCAATAAAGGTGGTCACAAGGGAAAGAAGCAAACTCCCTACAGGAACAAAGGAAAGGCTTGTGAAGCTATCTCCTCAAAGCCCAAGAAGGACGCCCCCTCCGGAGACAAATTCCACTATTGTAATGGTGTTGGGCATTGGAAAAAAAAATTGTCCTTAGTACCTAGGCGACATCAAAGATGGAAAAGTTATTCCAGTAGGTAAATAACTATCCCTATCTTTTTATGTTTCGATCCCAACTTTGCTATTGATACAAGTTGTCATGATTACCCCCTTTTTCTTGTAATTAGAGCATCCTTGCAAGGACAAGGGCAAAGAAAATCAAGCCTAGAAGATCTTGATGGAAGCTAGATGTAGCCGCCCATGGTGCTAGATCGATGGAAGCTTGGCTTTATTTTGTCTTTTTTTTTATGTTGTATTTTGAAATTTTTGGAACTATTTTGATTTCCTCGTTCGACTTGGAAATTTGGTTGTTTCCTTAAACAACGGTTGTATTTTGGATATTAGTGACTTGGTTTGCAACCCAAGTCACTTATTTTATCGTATCGTTTGTTCTAATATTTGTCATCATACACTACTTGCTTCGAAAAACATTAAGATTTATCGACTTAAATTGATCGAATAGACAATTATAATGATTGAGTCATTATATATCCATAAGCTATGAATTAAATTCTCCTTATGCCTTTGTGACCAAAAGTCACAACTTAATTTTATGAGATCAATTATAAAGTTATGATTGAGTTGATGAACTCAAACAAGGGAACGTTGCAAACCTTATTTGATACACCTATCAAAATTAAATCAGCTAGTCTATATTATCCTTTTAATATGTCTCGATTAAATCACTATTAAGTTTTTTTGTGGCTCAAAAGCTATCTATGAAGAAAAAGGGCATTTTTCTAAAAGATAGAGTGAGAGTGAATTTAGCCACAAACTCTTCGCATAGAGGAGACCAAAAGAAGATGTTCTTGAGGAAACTACGTGAGGAGACAAAAAGAAGATGTTCTTGGGGGAACTACGTGAGGAGACCAAAAGAAGATGTTCTTAAGGGAACTACGTGAGGAGACCAATAGAAGAAGTTCTTCAGGAAACTACGTGAGGAGACCAAAAGAAGATGTTCTTGGATTGTAAGATTTTGATCAATGGAGGGATATAACTAGAGATTTTAATATGCGACTTTTACTTAAAGAGCCTTATGAAACTAAAATGATATCTATGCAAGTAAATGGATTTATTTGGGATTGTTGAGACCAATCTAAGGTAAATAGAAATTTATAATTAAAGGTTGTATAGAGTGGCATGTAAATGTCTACAAAAGCTAAGTGTTAACTATGCTAAAGACTCAAAATCATTGCTATACTTCATTATGAAACAAGTAAGTTATTAAGACCACTTTCCAAAATGGGTATTTTGAAAGGGATATGTGAATGACATATATGGTTTTAACTAACACCTTGAATAGCAATGATTATTTCAATTAATAAAATGTTTCGAATGAGTTGTCAAAAATGAAACATGAGGAATTGAGTTGGAGTCCGTAACAGTCATGTTTAGACATGAAGTTCAGTGGGAGAAATCATCCTTCATGAATTGCATAACACATTACTCATTGGAAATGACGAGCATATACTGTCTTTTATAAAGAAGTATTTAGGTTTTCAATTCTGGATGATATTGGACATCATGTGGATCTATTAAAACATGGGATGTTGGATTGCCACTTAGATAGGTATCTTATGTTGATAATGATCCTTCATCTTAAAGAAAGCAACCAGTTAAGTAGGTTATTCATGTCGATGAATATAGAATTACCATGATAGAGTCATGGTTATTTACTGAACCAAAGAACTGTTGTTTAACATGAATTGATTTCTAATGTTTCCGCCATTAGTATAGTCATGTAATCCCATTATGCACATGTCCTAAATGAATTAAGTGCTTGGAGCGTGATAAGTCGATGACAAGTTAACCCATATGAGACTCATTGGTAAACCTCAAGGAACTATCATGAATTCTCAAGGAGAACTAATAGTCTGTTCTGGAGTTTGGAAGGATACTTAGTTGTGTGTTAAGAGGTTACACAATCTCAAGTTTCCGAACTTATTTGGATTTGTGAAAATCCTAGGCAATTATTGACATAAGGAGTAAGAGACTAGAAAAGTGTATTTTATTGTAATCCATTGCAAGATTCTACGAAATGAACCTAAGTACGTTGTGATTGGGTGGTGAACTTTAAAACTACAAGTAGTGTTGTCCACTGAAACCCACATCACAAGTTATATGATAACAGTAAGAGCTTCTTTTAAGTTAAAGAACCTAAGTATAGTATGAAGTCTAGACATGTACTTAGTAAAATTCATGCTATAAAGGATAACATGAAATTAAAGGAAATCGCAATTCACAAAGTTTGAACACATGAACACATGGTATGTTCACAAACTATACTTTTATTGCGTCACACAAGTGCATGAGTACACTTATGATTATAAGACATAGAATAGTAATATGGTATTAACTACTCGTGTGAGATAATCGCATTTATTGTTTGAGTTTTCGTTAACTCGTCATGTACTTTGTTACATCCAAATGGGATTGTTAAGACAATATTGAACCCCATTAAGGTGAACTGGATTAACATAGTATTCGTCCCTAGTTACTTATATGAGGTGACATCTCGAAGTAACTAGAGTGTGATGCGATTGATGCCAAGTTCGAGTGCCATAGAGTCATAAGAGATGACTAGTCGATCACATAGACAGACTGTGAGGGACACTCTGTCGGGCTTATGACCGCATATAGAGTTCTGGCAAATTTATATTGCCTGGTCGTGGCGAGGGCTACTATGGTATTCTTATGAGCCGATTCTTTGACTAGTGACTGTTCGCCCAAGGTGGCAAAGTTTCAGAGTAACTTTGATTTATGTTCCTACGACCTTCGTAAATGGGGTCAAATGGGCTTATTTTGGGTTATGATGAGCTATGACTAGTCTAAGGGAATAGTGTGATAGGAATTGTCCACCCCTTTGTTAGGGTTAAAACAATATCTCAGGGCCACTCAAGGAGTAATGAACTGGAAATGCGTAGCCACGCTCGGAAGGTATCTACGTTAGATGATTCCGGTCAATCAGTTATTCTCCAGATTGAGGAAACCACTCTCGATAGGATCACTTGCAAGAACGACCTGGAAGACACCTTGCATTGAGTGGGAGATAGTAATGGGACAAGAGAATTGGTGACGCACACTTGTCGAGGACAAGTGGGAGATTGTTGGAGAAAGTGTCCCCGACAATAATGCGATCACATTGTTGATCATATTGAGATTACATGTTTAAATCTCATATTAAGAATACATGAGGGAAATTAATATTTCTTAGTCAACTGGTCTACACATATTGGTAATGATTGGCTGACTAGAGTTTGACATTACTGTCGTACGATGGTGGTGACCAGTTCATCCCCTAAGGTCATACCTATAGGGTAATGCTCTTAATTGATTATTTAATTAATCGTATGCTAATACGGGTTAATTAAATTCCTTAAAATTGACGAGTGATTTTGTGAGTAAAATTATGTGTCTTATTGTAATTTGATTAAATCGGATTCGGTCTAACTAATCAAATTGTTTTATTACTTAGATTAATTTATTGTTTATGAAACAATTAAAAAAAGAATGAATAATTTATTATAAATACCAGTTGTTGTAGTTTAAAATTATATGACCCATTTTGGTACAAGTAATTATGAATTACTAATTATTTTTGTATGTGACATATTTAATTAATATGATGATTTTTAATATGTTAAAAATGCATTATAATGTAACATGTCATGTAACGTGTCACATATGTCACAATTGATAAATAACAAAAATAAAATGGCCTACCATTTTATGGGATAACCGGTTTTATGAAGGGAGAAGTATGGTTGTGTTTTTATATTTTTAAATGACTAAAAACAAAATGATTACCTACCTACTAGTAGCCATGCAAACCTATTTTTCTTGGCTAGAAAATGGGCATCAAGCATTGCCTCCCTTCTACCCATGCCCACCGGTTTTCCATAGGGATATTGAAGAGAGTTTTTGTCTCATATTTCATTCTATAAAATAAAGGATAAAAATGAAATATTTTTCTAGTTGTTGTTGCCTAATTTCCTCTACTCTTTGAGAAATAATAAGAGAGCAAAAACCTCACAATATCACCCCTCTTGACCGAAATTTTCAAGAGCAAAATACAAATTATTTTGTGTCAATTTTTAAGGTAGTTTTTATTAATACTAGTCTCATATTAATTTAAACTATTAATTGTATTATCTTGGTACAATCTTTAGGGAGAGATTCTATACTTGAATCTTGTTCATCCATAAGGAAACCTCAAGAACTAAGTAAGGTAGGTGACCTTACTAGTGCCCAAATATCCGAAATATCCAATGTACGGAACCGATTTTCTCCTTACTCCCGTATTTGTTTTGCTTTCATAAGATCTTGAATTAATTTTATGACTAAATTAATTATTCATATATTCAATATGTATAGTTATGAGATAAAGAATCCCAACACAGGGGTCCACTTGAATTGTTTATTTTCTGAGTAGGTTGTAAAATGTTTTACACCTTTCAGATGACCTGGATATGAACCTGTTCAGGGCTCCTACCCTGCCTATCAATTTTTGAATGTCCTTGACATACTTGGGTGATTGTAATTCCAGTATAGCTTTGGTATGTTCAGGCTAGCTTCTATGCCTCTTTTTGTCACCATATAGCCTAAGAACTTTCCTGCAAAAAACTCCAAAGTGGCATTTGGCAGGGTTGAGTTTCATGTTGTACTACTCTAGGATTTGAAATGCTGCTCCCAGGTGCTTCACATGGACTTGTGCATCCTTGGATTTTTCCACCGTGTCATCTATATAGACTTCCATGATGTCCTCCACCTACTCCTTGAACATCATGTTGACCGAATGGCATGGCAGTGTACCAATATATGGCTCGGTCAGTAATGAATGTAGTACTTTCCTGGTCAGCAGGGTACATCTTTATCTAGTTGAATCCAGTGGAAGCGTCCATGATGTGACCAATATTTAATCATATTTAGTCCCCGAATTAGCCTCGTTCCTATTCTTTTTAGTCCATAATTGGGTCATTTACTATCCTTAGTCCTTTGTTTTGCATATTCTTTGAGGTTTTGTTTCCTTGGTAGGAGAGGAGTGCAAACCTTGCATTTTCATGGCAAAATGGAGCTAAATTGATCGAATCTAATGAACAAGCATCAAAGTGAAGACAATACTAGAAGGCCTATGTAAATAATGTAGTTGATGGGCAATGATGAAGAAAATCCTTGCATCTCCGACAAGATCCTTGAGGATTGTTGGAAGAAGAAAAGAAGAAAAGAGGAAGAAGCTTGTTGGACTACAATCCGCCCGTCGCAGCCTTGGGACGCCCGTCCAAGACCTCCACAATCCGAGCAACCCACCACCCTGCCCGCTCGTCCTGCACCACCACAATCTGCTCTTCCCGACCCCTTGGCTGCTCGGATTCCTGCCCAGTACGGCACGTCTCTTCTTTGTTCCGCTCGGGATGTGCATATTTCTGAAAGACTAGCAAAAAGGAGACTAGCATATTCCTTCGAGAGGAGCATTTCCTCAACTTTTCTTAAGGGTCTTAATCGTCACTTAAGCCCTTAGTAACCCTAATTTATGTACCTAATCCTCACTATAAATACCCCATTGTGCTAATTAAATTACCATCAATCCTTAATATTATTTATGTTCTTCCTAATCTAATTTTAATCTTGTAATCAACTTTTAATTAAGCATTAATACAAATCTCATTTCCTTAATTTCTCTATTGTTCATCATTTATTTTGGGTAATTGAAGATTATTTGGGTATTATTGGGAGATTGACAACCTTCCATTAATCATCAAGTACTTGTATTATTCTTTGCTTATTATTTTGGAATCATCATTAGGTATAATTCTCTTAACCCTTTTTTTAATTATTGTTAATCATTTTCCATTCATTCATCATGTTTTGCCTTTTTAATATGTTTGACAACCTTGTTAGCATGTTAAACTTGATAATGAGTGAGTAGTTTCCTTAGCTAGGGTTAATGGGGAATTAGGGGAAACCAACATGGGGGATGATTCATGCTTAATCTGATATGTTCACATAATTTATTTGCTTGCTTTTTGTGATCTCAACTTATGCACATGCTATGTTTGATGAAATGCGAGCCTATGAATCCATGCATTTTTTACCCATCACTTACCTTTTCAATGAGACTTGTAAGACATAAACCAACTCGAGTCTCATTAAACCATGCATATAGTTGAGTAGGGAGGATTAAGTCGACTTGTAGGTGTTGTACAATCTAATCGATTCGGCTCCGGGACCCAAACCTTCCTAGGATTATAAGATAAAAACCAACTCGATCCTATCACAAGAATAATTGCTTGCTTATAATTTGAGAATATGTTTGTATGATCAATTTCCATGAATCCCCTATGAACCCATGACACCCTAGTCCTTTTAATCAATTGTTTACATCTCATTTTAATCATCTTGCTTGTTTATTTACATTTTTATTTAGTTTAGTGATCTTATTATCTCAACCCAAATTGTGACACCCTTAGACACCACTACTTGCAATCGAAAATCCTACATCAATACCCGCCCTTTGGGAGCCGACCTTTACTTACCCCTTTACTAATAGTAGAGTAGTTTGTGAAGCTATAAATATTGTTTTGGTCTAGGTGCTCCTAATGACAAGTAACCGAAAACGACAGTCCGACCAAAAATGGTGCCGTTGCCGGTGACGGTGTTAACTTGATTTGATTTTCTTTGATTGTTCTTAGTTGTGTCTTTCTTTTCCTTGGGGAAGTAAAACTCCTCAAGGTTTGTTCTAATTGTTTTCAAGTTGTTTGATATTTTGCATGTCTAGAAGATCACAAGGTAACTTGTTACCCATTGATCACGAAATTGAAAGAACTTTGACAACCAATAAAAGACTTGCTAGGGATACATTGAGAGGTATTGGTGAGATTGTGGATATTCAACCAAACAATATTGAGTTCATCAACCCTTTTGCAAGAGAAGGAGAGAAGAACCCAACACAAAACCCACTAATAGAAGCATATGCATTAGGTTGTATAAATGATAGTTGCATCATGGCATGTAGTTGCATTTAGGAAAAATTTTGTGAAACCGTCTATTTTGGAAACTTGACAAATGTATATAGGCCCTTGTAGATTCTTTTTCTTCTTAAGACTTTGCTTGTTCGAATACTTATAAAACACCCTAGGATGTGTCATGCTAGTATCCTTTGACCCATGGATTAAGGCCTAGTCAAGAGTACCTTGTGGTGTGATAACTCCTTGGCTACTGTTTATTCTAAGGTGACCCTTGAAACCATGTAACCATCATCCATGTTCTACCACATTTTTGTCATCAAAGGGAATGGGCACAAAAATAGTTCAAATTTGAGTTCAAGAAATGAAATGAAAAGTGAAAAAAAAAAGTTTACACAAACTAAGTGTAATACTCCGTATTTATGAGTCTTTGGGTACTCTATCGAGTAGGCCTTACTCTGTCGAGTAAGGGTAAGTTGCGTTTTAGAATAGTTTATGACCTGTTGGGTACTCGATCGAGTAGCTGGGGTACTCGATCGAGTAAGGGGGTACTCGATCGAGTACCTTGGGTACTCGATCGAGTGTCCCGCTTTTGGGGAGTTTTCTCGGGTTTTGTTAATTATGCGATTAAGGTATTTAAACATAGTCGTCATTGTTTTAAATCACTTTTACAAAACCTAAAACCCTGTTTAAGAGAGAAAGCGACCAGTTCATCTTCCTAATCGCATTCTTAGCAATTCCGGAGTTCGACGGTTGGTTCTTGTCGTTTTTCGTGTTGTTGGATTCCTTGCGTCGAGGGTAAGCTTTTAATATAGTTTTTATAATGTTTTGTTAAGATTGGTTAAACCCTAATTTAGGAATTGGGGGTTTTGGTGTGTAGTTTGTGATGTGTAGTCTTTATGTGTTTGTATGATAGGAAGAGAATTCGTAGAGGAGCCGTTTTGATACAAATTTGATACCGTCCGTCATTTGTGCTTTCCAGGTAGGATTTCCTACTCAGTATTAGTCCCATAATGGGATGATTGTTGATATGTTGAGATTGATTGTTTGATATAGTAATTGTATTGTGACGGCTGTGATTGTGATTGTGATTGGTTGTCTATGGTTCTCGAGATGCGTTCTCGGCTGAGTGGAGTCACTTGCGGGAGTGACTTCACGCCCTAGTTTCGCCCTTCGTGGAACCCGCCACGGAAGGGGATGTGCACATTAATGGACAGGGTTATCGCTCGGTATGATGAGCGGGGCTTAGGTGGGAACGGCAGTGCGGTCCCCCATCGGGGCGGTAGTCCAAAGGACGTCAATGATTGAGATGATTGGAATTGGTTGGTTGTGTGTGTGTGACAGTTAAGCTGTCTGTTTATCTTATTGTTGATATATGTGTTGAATTGTGTGATTAGTACTGACCCCGTTTAAATGTTTTAAAAACTGTGGTGATCCATTCGGGGGTGGTGAGCAGTTATTGAGCAGGTGTGATATGACGCGTATGGGATAGCCGGGATGAGTCATCACGTGGCGGTTAGAAGTCTTCCATTGTGTCGGACGAAGTCTAGTAGCTTTGATAGTTTTAGCTGTAGACCGTATGAGAACCTTGTAATTCCTTTTATTAGTTTTGGTTTGAACATGTAATCACTTAATCTATAATTACTTTAAAAGTACGTTTCTTTATTGTCTTATGATATTCAGTACCTCGCGCAACCGAGATGGTAGTACCCTTATACCTGAGTGGTCCTGGTAAGGCACTTGGAGTATGGGGGTGTTACAAATGGTATCGGAGCGACGATTTTGGAACTCAGTAACAAATGAACATAATGAACATAGGAGTCTAATAAAATGAACCTGGTGTATGTGTAATGGGAGCCCCGACCGATGCTAGGTTTTGGGTGAGTAGGCGCCCTCACTTCAAAATCTTGGCCCCATGATACTTAAGCCAGTCACATGGTATGGGAACGTGGAGTCCGTGTGTATATGTGCGACGTGTATGTTAATTGTGTTGTATATGGTTTGTTGAAAGCATGTTGCATGATAGTTGGTTGACATGTTGGTTGGAATCGTTGGAAAAGTATATGAGAATGATGAATGATATGGTAGAAAAAGAAAGTAGTTCGTATATGATGATGTGTGATGAAGTGGATTTGTAATGTTGCTGTATTAGCAACATGGAAATAGGATTTGTAGTGTATGGGTGTGATTTGTGTTATGAAAAGTTATGAAAATTTAAACATGCGGGTAATACATGATTGAAAGTTGAATGTTATATGAGCATATAGATGGTAATGTTTGACTTTTGGTAAGTAGTAACATGAAGAATAGAGGTTCAATGATATGTGTTTTATATAACGAATTGGATGAAAAGCATGATGGTTGTTTATAACGTGGCACTTGATAACACGAAGTAGATTATTTTGTTAATTGTATGAGGAGTCGCGCAGATTTGAATGCCTAGTGGTAATCATAATGTTGAAATAATAATGATTGCATAGTACGTTAGGGTATGTGAGATAACATTCGGGTAGTATTCACGAGTCTGCATGACTCGATCGAGTGGGTTTGATTCGATCGAGTGGGTACTTGTCGTTATTTTGACCAGAATCGTGTTTTTGGGCACTCGATCGAGTACCTCGGGCACTCGATCGAGTATGGGTCACTCGATCGAGTAGCCGGCTACTCGGTCGAGTAAGTCGAGATCGAAGGTCCGTTTGGGTTAAGGTCGGGGCACTCGATCGAGCATGTTGGGCACTCGATCGAGTAGCCTCAACTCGATCGAGTAGGTTCTGGTACTCGATCGAGTGGGGTCTGTGCAGGTCATATGCGTATTTCGGGTCATATGTTTGTCTTTTGACATTCGTTGCATATGATGTTTAATTCAAAGGTGTTGTATTACTTCTTTATGTATTGTTTTACGTATGTGTTGGTCCTGAAGCGTAAGTTACCCAATCTTATGATGTAAAGAGTGGCACTATGATGAGTATGAGTTCGGTGGGGAGGACATGAGTTATATGTGATTATGATAGATGGTGGAAAAAGAAAAGGAAGATTGGTATAGTTTATTGAGGCATGGCGCACGTTTTGCGAGACGGGATGAGTGATATGATTGTGTGTTGAGTAATGTAAAAATAAGTGAATATAGACAAGGGATGATGTGAGTATAATGAACGTGAGAATGAAAAGATTGAAAGTAAGAATGTGGAAAGTGGCGGCTTGAGATGTGTAAAGAGTTAAGGAGGGAAATGGTTAGGAGTCGTGTGGGTTATGGATTTATGTAGTGAAAGTTCGTTTAAAGGGATTGAGAAGAGTAATATATAGTGAACTTTGTGGAGACATGTCGCGAGGTGTATTTGTAGACAGTGAGTGAGTTTGGGAGGTTTGGTTTATTAAAAGATGAAACTACTGTGTGATTTCCTTGGGTAATTAACGGTATTAAATGAATTCTGATTTCTAGAGATGTAAAAAAAGGGGGATGCAATTGTTTGAACATTAAACGTTGGTTCTATGGATAGATTAGTGGCAAGTATGAGTGATAGCATAATAAGAGAAGATCCATGGTAAGAAAGAGTGAGATGATGTCGGTAGAAAATAATGGAATTAAGTTTTGGAGCAACGAAGGGGTAACTTGATTTCTAAAGAGTTAGCTAGAAGGAATAAGGAGTTGAACTATTAATTGGTATTATTGAGTGTAAAGAGAAAAGAAGGATAAAAGTAAGCTGAGGAAAATGTTCACCGGAGCTATGTGATATAAAGATAAGAAATCATCGAAATATGTGATGGTATCACGAGGATGTTAGCTAAAGGTTATATAGGAGTTTCAGGGCAACATGATTGGTAATGAGTTTCGAGGAATTAAGGGAGTATGAAGTTGGTGGAGTATTGGCACGATACGAGATATTTGGTGGAGAGTTGGATGACAATACAAATAAGATAGCATTGGGAATAATGTTGAGGTAATTTTGTGGATGGGTTTGATGTTCGTTATTTGCAATGTTAACCAAAAATGGTAGAAAAACCATGTTATTTTGATATGAGTGTAAGAGATTTGATATACGAGCAGCGGTGGCATTGTGGTGTTATCACTAATGGCTAAGAGTGATGGAATATTAGAAAGGTAGCAATTCTAAAGAGGTTGATTTGGTAGGGACCCGATTGCTGTGTATGATTGTGAGAGGGTATAAGATGTGGTTAGATGAGGCGGACGCTATTAGTTGAATAGTGAAGGTGTGATTATATTTGGGCAGGAAGTGATGGTTGTGCGAATGGGGGAATATGTTATGAGGGGCATATGAGTTAAACTCGGGCGGCAGGTAACCTTTTTCGAGTGGTGACTTACGTGGTCGGGATTGACTAGTTGGTTGTGATTACGTCCGTGATTTGTGTAAATGTTTGTGTGAGGTTCTGACCTCACAAGAAGTGGTATGGTATGATAATTATAAAATTGTTTTATGAATGTTCGGTAATATATATGTTGGACACGGTAATTTAATTTAATGATATAAAAAATGGTAATAATTTGATTGATTTGACATGGCTAGTTATAATTTTATGAGTATTGATAACACATGTGTATTCCGGGAAATGGCAGAGAGGATGTTCATGAGATGCTTATCTGTTTATCCATATAATATGTTGCGTGGTGATTTAATAAAGTGGATTTGAGTAAGTTTTTCTTGTCTGAGAAGTTATGCTAAGTCAGTATTTATGGGAATTGTATGCAGTTGTGATGTCTATCGGTGTGGTTGTGGTGCCTCGGGTGGTGATCCGGGCACGGTACATAGTGCTGTGATGCGGGTATTTTCGCACTACGGTGTGGCTGTTGGTGGCGGTGTTGTGATGTCGTCACCGGTTGTGGTGGAGTAGGCGGGATGATTATGATTCGGGTTTCGAAAGTACATACCAGTTATACATAGATTGTTGTTTTGTTTGATGTTGCTCTCTGTGAGTGTCAGTTCGTCTTGGATAGACATTGTCTTGCTTATTCATGTTTTCTTTACCAGGTTAAGTTGGGAATGAGGTAGAGTATGATGTGAAATAGAGTTGTATATGTTTCGTTGTTGTCATGGGATAGTGATAATCTGTTGATGGGACACGATTGTGAGAGGTTATTCTGATAATTTTGATCTTGTTTTCAGATGAGACATCGGTAGACATGGTAATGGAAAATGATTCGTGGAACATGTGTTGTAATGATCTGAAAGCGGCAGGTAGTTCATTATCTTTTGTTGAGACAGTGAGTGTAGGGTGTTAGGGAAATTAGTGTCATGTTAAGTTGTGTATGAATTTTGCGGTAATGAAAGAAAGAACTTGAGGATCTAGTGTGCGTGTACGTAACGAGTGCGGACCGTGAGTTATGCTTCTGGGAGATAAGTGCCTTACGTAGAGAGGTATGTTGTTTGGCGGTAATAATGAAGAGTGGGTATGGTGATTTGCTACGAGTTTATGGTATAGGTTAGGTCTTGTTGCCGAATGAGTTGAGGAATGGGAAATGTTTAGGTATGGGAGCCTTGGATATAAGAATGGTGAGTGTTTGGTTTATAGACGGTTATCTTTGACATGTGGTGGTACAGAGGGTAATGAGATATAGATATGGTTTGGTATTAGTGAGTTACGAGGACGTAACATTTGTCTTAAGAGGAGTAGGATGCGATAAAACAGATTTTGATGGTTGTACATATGGTAATATATTCGGAAGTTGAGTCTTGATGTAGAATAAAAGATCGATTCGTGTTGTGGGTGATTCTATTAAAGGTCATGACCGTGCTTGTAGTAGCGTGATGTTTAGGAGTGTGAGAATATTTCGCTAGTATTGACAGTTGGATGATGAGGTTACGAGTGTGAGTAAACTTCGAGGACGAAGTTCCTTTTAAGGGTGGTAGAATGTAACATCCCGTTTGATGTCTATGAGTGTCTTGGTATTGGATTTGATAGTTGATGATATTATGGAGCTAGCAGCATTAGAGGATGGTAGTTGGTTATGTATGGAGTTGGTGTCGTGAGAGATATATATGTGGTAGATACGATATAGTGAGTCATGTTGTGGAAGTAAACATAGTTGGTGGAGTGGGTGTTAAGAGTTCATGTTCTATGCTCGGTCGAGTTCTTGAGTCCTTATCTAAGTTGTTGTGTCTTGGTCGAGTCTGTATGGTTCTTTTTATGTATGGGTTGAACTTCGGGGACGAAGTTCCTTTTAAGGAGGGAAGACTGTAATAGTCCGTGTTTATGAGTCTTTGGGTACTCTATCGAGTAGGCCTTACTCTGTCGAGTAAGGGTAAGTTGCGTTTTAGAATAGTTTATGACCTGTTGGGTACTCGATCGAGTAGCTGGGGTACTCGATCGAGTAAGGGGGTACTCGATCGAGTACCTTGGGTACTCGATCGAGTGTCCGGTTTTACGGGGAGTTTTCTCGGGTTTTGTTAATTATGCGATTAAGGTATTTAAACATAGTCGTCATTGTTTTAAATCACTTTTACAAAACCTAAAACCCCGTTTAAGAGAGAAAGCGACCACTTCATCTTCCTAATCGCATTCATAGCAATTCCTGAGTTCGACGGTTGGTTCTTGTCGTTTTTCGTGTTGTTGGATTCCTTGCGTCGAGGGTAAGCTTTTAATATAGTTTTTATAATGTTTTGTTAAGATTGGTTAAACCCTAATTTAGGAATTGGGGTTTTGGTGTGTAGTTTGTGATGTGTAGTCTTTATGTGATGTATGATAGGAGGAGAATTCGTAGAGGAGCCGTTTTGATACAAATGTTGATACTGGTCTGATCACATTGTGCTTTCGGGTAGGATTTCCTACTCAAATATTAGTCCCATAATGGGATGACTGTTGATGTGTTGAGATTGATTGTTTGATATAGTAATTGTATTGTGACTACCGTGATTGTGATTGTGATTGGTTGTCTATGGTTCTCGAGATGCGTTCTCGGTTGAGTGGAGTCACTTGCGGGAGTGACTTCACGCCCTAGTTTCGCCCTTCGTGGAACCCGCCACGGAAGGGGATGTGCACATTAATGGACGGGGTTATCGCTCGGTATGATGAGCGGGGCTTAGGTGGGAACGGCATGCGGTCCCCCACCGGGCAGCGGCAGTCCAAAGGACGATCAATGATTGAGATGATTGGACTTGGTTGGTTGTGTGTGTGTGACGTTAAGGCATCTTTTATCTTATTGTTGATATATGTGTTGAATTGTGTGATTAGTAATCTTGACCCGTTTAAATGTTTTAAAAACGTGGTGATCCATTCGGGGTGGTGAGCGATTATTGAGCAGTGTGATATGACGCGTATGGGATAGCCGGGATGAGTCATCACGTGGCGGTTAGAAGTCTTCCGCTTTGTGTCGACGAAGTCTAGTAGCTTTGATAGTTTTAGCTGTAGACCGTATGAGAACCTTGTAATTCCTTTTATTAGTTTTGGTTTGAACATGTAATCACTTAATCTATAATTACTTTAAAAGTACGTTTATTTATTGTCTTATGATATTCAGTACCTCGGGCAACCGAGATGGTAGTACCCTTATACCTGAGTGGTCCTGGTAAGGCACTTGGAGTATGGGGGTGTTACACTAAGCACCCTCACTACAAATGGGATGACTTTGAAAATGTTCAAAAAGAAATGCAAGAAAAAGTTGAAATTGTCAAGTGTTGAAATGCCAAACATCAAAGAAATGGCAAAGAAATGTTCTCAAAATGTCAAATGCCACAAAAAATTGGGGGGGAAAAACAACAACAAAAGCAAACTCCCAAAATGAAACTCAAATACTGTTGATCCCTTTTCCATCGTATCCACTTTTGTGCATGGTAGAGAGGGGATGACCCTTCTTCTTGTCTAGGCAAGAAGGGGAATTCTGCGATCCTCCAGTGTTTCTAACACCATAGGGAGTCTACTCTTGATGAAAGCATTTAACGATTGAGGACAAAGGTACCCTAGCTTGACACAACTTCGAGGTGATTTATTGGTATCCTTCTAGGCTTAGTAATTTGAAGAAATCATATCTATGAAGGAGTGTGAACCCTTGAATTGCTTCACCTTAAGATAATTTCCGCCACTTAGATGAGGAAAGTGGCTATTCTTTTGTAGATGCATCCATTACTTGATTTTGTGTGCTTTAATGCTTGGATGTGTCGCCATTTTGGCAATCCCGACCTTGCCTTGCAAGAAGACATCCTACCTCATGGTTGTCTTGTTGTGAGTTGAAGGGGCTAAGTGAGACCCGCTAATTATCTCATATCACTTATATGAGTAGGTTAGTTTAAATAAGGGTCCTAGTTTTGTCACCTCTTTACTCAGGACGAGCAAAGGTTCGGTTTGGGGATATTTGATGTGACCAATATTTGAGCATATTTAGTCCCCGAATTAGCCTCGTTCCTATTCTTTTTAGTGCATAATTGGGTCATTTACAATCTTTAGTCCTTTGTTTTGCATATTCTTTGAGGTTTTTTTTCCTTGTTAGGAGAGGAGTGCAAACCTTGCATTTTCATGGCAAAATGGAGCTAAATTGATCGAATCTAATGACCAAGCATCAAAGTGAAGACAAGACTAGAAGGCCTATGTAAATAATGTAGTAGATGGGCGATGATGAAGAAGATCTGGTCGATCGCTTTCTTAGCTTAGATTTCGGTTAATTGTCATTAGGAAGACCTAGACAAAAACAATATTTATAACTTCAAAAACAACTCTAATACTAGTAAAGAGGTAAGCAAAGGTCGGATCCCAAGGGACGGGTATTGATGTAGGATTTTCGATTGCAAGTAGTGGTGTCTAGGGGTGTCACAATTTGGGTTGAGATAAGAAGATCACTAAACTAAATAACAATAAAAGTAAACAAGCAAGATGACTAAAATGAGATGTAAACAATTGATTAAAAGCACTAGGGTGTCATGGGTTCATAGCGGATTCATGGGAATTGATCATACAAACATATTCTCAAATTATAAGGAAGCAATTATTGTTGTGATAGGATCGAGTTGGTTTATATCTTACAATCCTAGGAAGGTTTGGGTCCCGGAGCCGAATCGATTAGATTGTACAAAACCTACAAGTCGACTTAATCCTCCCTACTCTACTATATGCATGGTCTAATGAGACTCCAGTTGGTTTATGTCTTACAAATGTCATTGAAAAGGTAAGTGATGGGTAAAAAATGCAAGGATTCATAGGCTCGCATTTCATCAAACATAACATGTGCATAAGTTGAGATCACAAGAAGAAAGCAAATAAATTATGAAAACATATTAAATTAAGCATGAATCATCCCCCATTTTGGTTTCCCCTAATTCCCCATTAACCCTATTTAAGGAAACTACTCACTCATTATCATGTTTAACATGTTAACAAGGTTGTCAATCATATTAACAAAGCAAAACATGATGAATAAATGAAGATGATTAACAATCATTAAAAAGGGATTAAGAGAATTATACCTAATGATGATTCCAAAATAATAATGCAAAGAATAATAGAAGTACTTGATGATTGATGGAAGGTTGTCAATCTCCCAATAAACCCAAATAATCTTCAATTACGCAAAATAAAAGATGAACAATAGAGAAATTAAGGAAATGAGATTTGTATTAATACCTGATTAGAAGTTGAATACAAGATTAAAGAGAGATTAGAATAATATAAACTACACTAAAGATTGATAATAAGAACATGATAATCTAATTAGACTAATGGGGTATATATAGTGGGGATTAGGTGCACAAATTAGGGTTACTAAGGGCTTAAATGATGATTAAGTCCTTGAGGAATTGCTCCTCTCAAGAAAAAATGCGGGTCTCCTTTTAGCTAGTCTTTCAAAAATATGCGCATCTCGAATGAAGAAAAAAGGGGGGGTGTTCTCTGGAGGATAATCTGAGCGTCCAAGGGTCGGGACGAGCAGATTGGGGAGCTTCTGGACGAGCGGCCTGGCAGCTTGGACGAGCGTCCTGGGGAGCATCTGGACGGGCGCCCCGAGGGGTATGACGAGCGGATCTTAGCTCAGCTTCCATTTCTTCTTTTCTTCTTTCAACAATCCTCCGGGATCTTGTCGGGGATTCAAGGATCTTTTTCATCATTGCCCATCTACTACATTATGTAGAAAGGCCTTCTACTCTTGTCTTCTCTTTGATGCTTGGTCATTAGATTCGATCAATTTAGCTCTATTTTGCCATGAAAATGCAAGGTTTGCACTCCTCTCCTACAAAGGAAACAAAACCTCAAAGAATATACAAAAGAAAGGACTAAAGATAGTAAATGACCCAATTATGCACTAAAAAGCATAGGAACGAGGCTAATTCGGGGGACTAAATATGCTCAAATATTGATCACATCAAATATCCCCAAACCGAACCTTTCCTCGTCCCGAGTAAAGAGGTGACAAAACCAGGACCCATGTTTAAACTATCCTATTAATATAGCCGATATGAGGCAATTAGCGGGTCTCACTCCGCCCCTTCAACTCACAACAAGACAACCATGAGGTAGGATGCCTTCTTGCAAGGCAAGGTGGGTCTTGCCAAAATGGCGACACATCCAATCATTAAAGCACACAAAATCAAGTAATGGATGCATCTACAAAAATAATAGCCACTTTCCTCATCTAAGTGGCGGAAATTATCTAAAGGGGAAGTAATTCAAGGGTACACACTCCTTCATAGATATGGTTTCTTCAAACTACTAAGCCTAGAAGGATACCAATAAATCACCTGCAAGTTGTGTCAAGCTAGGGTACCTTTGTCCTCAATCATCAAATGCTTTTGTCAATAGTAACCTCTCTATGGTGTTAGAAACACTAGAGGATCGCGGAATTCCCCTTCTTTCCTAGACAAGAAGAATGGTCGTCCCCTCTCTACCATGCACAAAAATAGATACGATGGATAAAGGGATCAATAGTATTTGGGTTTCATGTGGGAGTTTGCTTTTGTTGTGGTTTTTCCCCCCAATTTTTGTGGCATTAACATTTGAGAACACTTTCTTTTTGCCATTTCTTTTGATGTTTGGCTTTTCAATACTTGACAACTTTCAACTTTTGCATTTTCTTTTGAACATTTTCAAAGTCACCCCAATCAGTAACGAGGGTGTCTTATATTTGAAGCATAGGAGTCTATTTTTGCTCCTCTCTTCTTTTGATACATTTTGCAAACTTTTTGGCTTTTAATTTCATTTCTTGAACTCAAATTTGAATAATTTGTGTGCCCATTCCCTTTGATGACAAAATGTATGGTAGAACTTGGATGAATGATGGTTGCATGGTTTCAAGGGTCACCTTGGAATAATCGGTAGCCAAGGACTTATCACACCACAAGGTACTCTTGACTAGGCCTTAATCCATGGGTCAAAGGTAACTAGCATGACACATCCTAGGGTGTTTTACAAGTTTTCTAACAAGCAAAGTCTTAAGAAGAAAAAGCATCTACTAGGGCCTATATACACTTGTCAAGCTTCCCAAATAGACGGTCTCGCAAAATTTTTCCTAAATGCAACTACATGCCATGATGCAACTAACATTTATACATCCTAATGCATATACTTTTACCAACTAATATGCCAAATAATCTACATGCAAGTCCTAAATTCACATTGTTTATACCGCATCAATCAAAATAAAGCCACATAATCATTAACATAAAGAGGAAAAAGGAGATTGGAAAGATCATACCATGCGGTCTTGAATATCCTCATGTCTCGGATGTGGCGTAGTCAATCAATGTGAACAAGGATAAACAAACACAATATATACAAAATTATACTACAAAGGAAATGAACTTGTTTTTGGATTTTCAATTTTTCAATTTTTTTGAATTTTTCAAAATTTTTGATTTTTTTTTTGGATTTTGAATAAAAGTCAAGTTAGAATTTCCCATCCCCACACTAGTATGGGCATTGTCCTCAATGGCCAATACGATAGGAATTTATGCAATGAATATGCAAGATTTCTAAACTAAATGCAAACTATACTAAGCTACACTACATGATGCATGTGTTTTTGTTATGGTGGAGAGCATAATTTAAATTAGCTCCCATTTCATATGCATAGACTTCCCCAAAATAAAATAGACATTATTTCTAATGTCATGAATTTCAGGGGAGTTTATGCACATGGAATGCAATGCATGAAACTGAAGATTGTCATTTTGGATTTTACAAGTCGGGAACAATAATAATGAACACCTTAATGAAGCCAAGGTGTTAGTCCTCCAATGTTGCTAGGACTTCACAAAATGATCAAGATAAAATAAAAACAAGAGAAGTAGACAAACCATAAGGGAGGTGTAACAATGTAGGAGCCTCCAAAGTTTGCTAATCCTCACCCATCGTATCATCATCATCATCTTCATCATCTTCCTCTCTTAAGGCATCATCAACCTCCATAGATGTGGAATCATGTCCATCCTCACTTTCACTTGCTTGTTCTTCTTCACTTTCCTCTTCCTCCTCTTGGACTTCTTCTTCTTGAACCTCTTCTTCTTCTCCTCGTTCTTGGTCACCACCCTCTTCAACAACCATCCCCTCTCCACCCGGTCTACCACCACTAGGAATGCTAGGAAAGAATACTTCCCTATCCTCCCAATTAGGCAAAGGACAAGACGGATCAAGAAGTCCTTGCCTAGCCAGATGTAGGAGGGGCGGATATTGGGCCTTCTAAGCATCCACTCTATCATTGTAAGCTTGCTTATGCATTTCCCTCATGAGTAGTGTCAAGTAATCATTTCCCACTTTGACATCCTTGGGTTTGAACTCGTGGTATTCAAATGGGTAAGGTGGGGTCATAATGGAGGAGGAGGGCTCGGCAATTTGGCCCCTTTGTTGTTGAATGCTATACTCGGTCTCTTCGGAGAGTGGGAGAAGGTAGTTCGGTCGGTGAACATTCAATCGGCAAATTTTGGAAGGAAAGGTGAAGGATCTAGCTTCATTTGTTAACCACCCATATTTGTTGTCAAGAATGTCGTGCTTGACCCACTTGAACTTTTGAATCATGGTGTCCATATCAACAAGATGGCCTCCTTTAACCGGCACATAAGTGATGTTTTTGTTGAAATCCCGGTTAAAATACTTAGCCAAATGGGTAACTAGTCCTCCATTGACAATAAAGGCAGTGCCTTCTTTGCCACAATCGACATTAAGCCATCGTTCAACCAAAAGTCTTAGAGCATTGTATGGCTTGGTAAATTCCCTCCCAATGTTCAAGGCCGACTCAAGAAGAATACAATCGAGTTTGGTAAGATGACTTGTGCCATTTCTAGCTATCATAGTATTCCCAATGACCTTATGCCATACTCTAATGCCCGGATGGTGAACTAAGAGAGCACGACAATCATGAAAGCGTATGAATTTCTTTTCGGAAATTGCCATCCAAAGAGGAGCGGGGTCATACTTTATAAGAGTCTTTGTATATTCCGGGTTATCACTAAGGCCTAATATCTTACCCAACTCTCCATAAGTTATGCGTCTATCAATATTTTCAAGACGAAACTCGATGTTGGTTCGAGTCTCCACCCTTGTGACTTTTAAAGAACTTAGAAATTCCAAGGTGAGGGAGGGGTATGTCAATTATTTCATTGTAAACAATTTACCCAATCCCATAGACTCAAACAAGGTTTTGGTTTGTTCAAGAACACCCAATTTTGACAATGCATCTTCACAAATAAACTTAGTAGGCATGATGGTTTTCTTAGCAAAGAGAATGAATTTCTCCTTATGACAGTCGGAAGTGAAGTTACCTCTGGATAATTGGATAATTATTCAATGACCGAAGTTGTTGATGTTGTAGCTTCCATAGGGGGATCTTGTTGTTGAATCTCCAACCTTGCCTCATGGACTACCAATGCCTTTGACAATTGTTTTGCTTGAAGTGCTAGTTGCCTTTTGGAAAGTGTCTTCTTTTGGGGTGCCTTGTTGCCTCCTTTAGTTCATGTCATTATCCTTTGCTTGATTACACCAATGAAAGATTAAAATCTTCAATTTTTAGTGATACCCAAATCAATTTAGGATGAATGAATGTTGCTTTGTATCCTGAAAATCGACTCAAAAGTTGAAGATTTTGGTGTTTGAATTACTTGTTGTTGCAAAAGGAGTGATTAATTTTTGTTGTGAGGAAGTTTGGATTTGATTTGGTTGAGGAAATTTGATTTTGTTGATGGAGAGGATGAGGGTTTTGGGGTTTTTAGGTTTTGGGTAGTGTTTATATGTTGAAGAAATGAGAATGAATAGGAGAAAAAGGGTTTTAAAACACCTGTTAGTTTTGAAAATGCAGTGGAGGACGAGCGGACCAGGTGTCGGGACGCTCGGATTCTTCAGTGTTTGGCTCAGGAAAAGACGCCACAGGACAAGCGTCTTTCTAGAAAGACGAACGGATTCTTTGTGGAGGGACGAGCATCTTTCTGGGTTGACGCTCGGATTCCTTTACAGAGAAAATCCCAGGATTTTTGCAGCAAAAAGACGAGCGTCTTTTTTGAAGGACGACCGTCCAAAATGAGACGAGCGGATTCTCAGCTGAGACGCTCGGATTCTTTTCCAGACCGGATTTTTGTATTCTGCAGCTCTACCAGACGAGCGTCTGGTGACTTTGGACGCTCGAGTTCTTCAGGACGAGCGGATTATCCATTTGGCCGCTCGGTTTTTTTCTTGACCACTCGGATTCAGGTCCATCCGTGGGTACTTCGTAACTCGTGTCATTTTCATTCTTCAATTCTCGTCTTCTTCATTGTAGGGGCACTACAAAGGCATGAATAGCCTAGGCAATTGCTATCCCCACACTAAGGTAAAGCACTACACATCAATAAAATCATAAGTCCCTCCCTCACTTTTCTTAAAATGATGAATATCTTGATCAAAGCACAAAAATATAAATCCAAAAATGACAAAAAATAGAATGTAATAATTGAAATGCAAGTTAGGCAGTTAGAATATTTACAACTGGTGGTTTAGGGAGGACTTCACCAAACTCTCATCCAATGTGAGATGTCAAGGGGGCATGTTCAAGGTGTTGTTGATGTTACTCAACACCTTAAAGAAGTAGTCGAAAGCTTGCCCATTATCATGATAAAGGTCCTCAATAGATTTTTGCACTTGTAGTTCTCCATGATGGTCTTATTCATAGCATTACCAATGTAGGGATTGAATATCCCTTCAAACTCATCATCCCAAAGACCGCAAACTTCGTCTACTTGATCATTAAACATTTCTTGAGTTGATGGAGACAACTCTCCTTTTTTCTTGTCTTGGCCAATGAGGCCATCTTCTTCACTTGTCACGGGTGAGCTTTTCAAGCCCTCATTGTTGCTATTTCCTTGCTCTTTTGATGGAGCATCATCCACTTTCTTTTTCCATTGAAATTCCAACGTCTTCCTATCATCCTTCCGACTATAGTGATCAACCATAAAACATGGCTCATGCAATCGGGGAGCTCTCATGGTCTTGTCAAGATTGAAAGTGATGGTTTCATCTCCCACATCAAGGGTGAGCTCTCCATTCTTCACATCGATCACCGCTCCCGCGGTGTGCAAGAAAGGTCTTCCTAATATAATAGGAATGTTGGAGTCTTCTTCCATGTCAATAATAACGAAATCCACCAGGATGAAGAGTTTTCCAATTTTCACGGGAACATCTTCCCATTGTTAGGTTCATATACCTATTATTAGACTCCTCTAATAGTGAACAAATTAGATTTAGTGCATGCATAACAAAATGAAAGATTTATAAGAAAAACAATGTTCCTCACATTGATATATGGTTCGAAAATGTGGGCACAAGTAAGGTCACCTTCCTTCACTTGTTCTTGAGCTAATATGATGGATGATCCTCCTAAGACTCCAACTATAGAAGACACTCCAATAAGTTACACCCAAGATTAATCCCAAAAATTCCTACTAATATTAACTAGATATGTAGTAGAAATGTAACCTTAATAATACTAATATTTTTAGTATTACTACCTCTAGTAATAGATTGAATGTATTAGTATTTGTGAGAGTTTTTTTGGCAATTGCATGTGCGGGAAAAAGAGAGAGATAAATAAGCAAAAGCACTAACTCAAAAATGAGCAACTAATGCTCTCTTTTATGGCCGAAAAACCGGTGGCCTCTTCCCTTGAAGGGAATCTTATTGCTTTTGTTTTTACTCTCTTGTAAAGTGTAGGTAGAGTGTAGGGAGCATAGGTGTAAGAAGTAGTATGAAAAGGCTTGTTTGATATGTCACAATCACACTATAACCAACACAAACAAAAGACAAAAGAGCATCTTTTGTCTCTTCATTTGGCCGAAATATTGGACCCATTTTGGTCCATTTTTTCCTTTTGTCATTTGTCCCACAAATGCTTATAAGTCATATGTTTAACTATCTTACATAATTAATTATTAATGTAATCATTTAACACTTAAATATTACAATTAATAATATAATATACATTCCACTTTTTGAGTAGTATACTACCACTAGTTTAAAACCCGTGCAAAGTAGCACGGGTATATATAAAACAGTATTTTAATTTAGTTTCTAAATTATTCTTGAGAAATTTCAAGGACTTAGATATAAGTATGTATGGAACAATGAAATATTGTATTCCCTAGATGTCAATGACGGTACATGTAAAATACTACTCCCTTCATTCAACTCCACTTTACTTGTTTGCTTTATCACGTTTGCCAACACGACTTTTATGCGGTAAATATCTTTAGCAACGTATTTGCAAAAATTACATCTGGTGCTTGTTCAAGAAACTTGAATGGATTAAGAAAATACTCACTGCGTTCGAATCATTTGTTTCATATTAGATTAAAACACCCCTATAAAAATATAAAAGTAAGACGGCAAGAGTAGTTCTCTAAGCGCTGCACAAGCGGCAAATTTCTTCATTACAGTTGATAAATTATGCTATTAAGGATATTTTACACAATAAGACATCATCTAATGACACCCAAATATAATCATTAAATTACATGGAATAGGCCAAAAAATAACTCTGGGACTGATATTAACTGAACTCAAACTCATCCTTGACCCCTGGGCCCTGAGAGTATTGATGAATCAACTTAAACAGGATGCGCATGAATTTGTCCCACCATTGTTGTGTATAGCTAGCAATCTGGCATTAGTATTGAATGTTCTAAAAAATCATAAAAGAAGGAAATCTTGAACATTTCCATGGCCTAAACCGGGCTAAACTATGAACCGACTGTATAATTGCCAAAGAAATAAGCGCAAGCTGCAAAATTGCGACATGAAGTGTTTAATTCTCTTAATAAAAATAAGCTCTTGAAATAATGTCTTATTAAAAATGTGTAGTAATAAAGCATTAGGAAAAATTCGACAAAACAAAATCTGTAAAATGTTAATTAAATCACTATGTGAAATTCGTATATGGTGTCACTAAATCTGCATTTTTGCATGATAAGATAAAGATGTTCCCAAAAAATTTTAAAAGTATAAAGTCTAATAGAATTTGCAGATATATAAAACTTATATTGAACAAAACTTTCCCTTAATAATCCCACACATAACCCAGTTAGTATTGTCACTCTTTTTAAAGACGTCCATCTATAGTTGAGTGCAAAAGTAAGTCGTAAGGAGAGTAATGGAGAATTGGACACTTATCCTACAAAGATAAAGACTAATAGATAGAACATGACAATTGCAACAAAATTATCATACTATAGAGATGCATAAACAGGATGCTTAATTAGTTCGATTGCAGAGCTACTCATTAAAGATGATCAAGCATTGTTATTGAGGAATATAGTTAATTAAATCTTATAATCCACATTAAGAACGGAAGTTACATAGGCTAGGGTAAAAAGAATAGAAATAGAATACTCCGTCCGTCCCAAATCCATAAAGCTAAAGACTACGAAGTATGTGTAAATTATAAATGCAAGAGAAAGCAGGGAAAAAAGATGAAAGATTAAGATAAGATATTTGGAGTGGAAAAATAGGAGAGGCAGAGGTATGAAAGTTTGACTCTTGAGTTCACTGTATTGTTTAGGAAGTAGTATTATTATGGTAAAACATTTGTCCTATATACTCAAGTGGGATGATATTTGGCCGTTTCAATGTTAAGACGGATCTATTAGGCGGAAACTTTTTCATCCATGAGCTGACGTGTTTCATAAAACGGTGTATAATTTGGTAAAATCTAATCATAAAAGATGCATCAGAAAATTAATGTTGGATACTTACATACCAATTCCCAAATCTAATCACTATTTTAAGAACCGAAATCCCAATAAATCTACAATGGTATAAAACACAAAGGTTAGTAAGGATATCTGTAGTACAAAGTTGTGTATGAAATTTTTTTCGTGTGAGATTCGAACATAGGTCATGTGTACTCCTCGTGGCTATACCACGAACTAAGCTAGCTAGTGCAAAATGGTGTATCTATATCTACTTCTAAGAATATTTGTTGTCACACCATTTTATCCTCACAGACCATTCTCCCCTCTATATAATAAATATTCAACTTAAACATTTGACATATTCATCTATTGAGCTAATACAAAAAAGAGACTTAACTCTAACATTTCAAGAATAATACTTATTTGATATGCAAAAATACTTTAATTGTGTGTTTGGATAGCAACAAATGAGGGAAAGGGAGGGGAGGGAGAAGGAGGGAAGAGAAATGGAGGGAAGGGACGGGGAGGTCGAATGAGGTGTGGGTGTTAAGATACAATTTCCCTCCAAATCTTTCCTATTATGGAGAGATTTTGCTTTGCCTTGGAAGGGGGAAAATGGATCCCTCAAGTTCTCTCCCCCTCCATTTCCTCCCTCCTTATTTGCTATCCAAATAAGGGATTTTAAATCTCCTACTCTTCCTTCCTTTCCTTTCCCTCCAAATCCCTCAATCCAAACACACCCTAAAAGAGCAAATGGTGTAGAGAAGCCTATCATAGCTCAAGAGAAGGAGCATTTTGTATAGTTCATCTTTTTAAATTACCTGAAATCATTAACACATAAATCATATGGAAGCCCACATAAAATTATTTTAATCATGCCACAGGAGCCATGCCAACCATTCTTATTAACAACACAGTTCGCGTAGTAACCGCTTCCTTTGATTACAGTGAAAGTTTGAGATTGCTAGCTTCTAAAAGATCAAAATGGAAAGCAAAATCAGTTGATATTATTTCACACACTCACTATTATCAAAATCTTAATTGATTACATCACACTGTCATTATTATCAAAATCTCAATGGAAAGCAATATTTCACAGTATCAAAATCTCAATGGAAAGCAATATTTCACAGTATCACTACTATCAAACCTTAGATTTGCAAAAATTCCATAGATTAACTCTATTGTGTAATTTGTTCATTTTCGCATGAAACTTTTCTCAAAGGTAAGAATTGAAATGGCAGACTATCTGTAGATATATTTTGTAGAATTAAATTTCAAAAAACATAGGAAACATTAAAATGATAAAATGTCGGAGAACCATATTCAAAATCATTTCTTGAATATGCAATAAAATCAGATAACTTCGAAGGCTAACTAACCTTATGTAATCTCAATCAAAATCATAGCCTCAATTATGCTATCATCATGGGACTAAATAATCAAACCTACATCCAAATCCAAAAATTAGAATGTAATTAACATTAATATACTCAATTTTGTAAGCGATTATAGTTTATCGAATTTAAAAGGTAAGTAGTGAATTTACCGGAAATAGAGCATTACCTTTGATTTTGGGCAAAACAATTAATCAGAACCGAATTTATCAACATCAATTAATAATCCATCTTCTTCGATAGATAATTACACTTGGATGTAACTTTAGAAGGATAGAAGATTGGTGAATGAAATAAATTATCAACCTCAACTTCACCGTGAATGGTAGAAATTTGGTTTAGCTACTGGATACATCATACATGAGGAAGGCGACGGCTAAAACTTTGGATGGAGATTTTTCTTTTATAAATAGGGTTGAGTAGTGTTTTTAGTTGAGCGGGAAAATTAGTGTGGAGTGGTTCTTGTTTTATAATTTAGTATAGATTATTTCAATATATAATAGGTCCCTTAACTACTAGTTAGTTAAAATTACAACTTCTTGTAACCTTAAATAACTAATTACCTCTACCTCAAAACTTATATTAAAACCTCAACTAATTTAGTAATTTAACACTTAATTACTAAATTAAATCTTATTTAATCACATTACAATAAGACGTAAAATTGCACTCCCATAATTAAGGAATTAATTAATCTGTATCGCATACAATTAATTAAATATCTATTTGGGCCTCATCCTATAGGTGTGACCTAAAGGGATCAACTGGCCACCACCATCACACGACAGTAATGTCAAACTCTAGTTAGCCAATCATTACCGATTAATGACGGTCAGTCGACGATATAAAGAATCATCCCTCACGTATTCTTAGTATGGGATTTAATAATGATATTTAAATCATGTGATCGCACTATTGTTGAGGACACATTTCCCAACAATCTCCCACTTGTCCTCGACAAGTGTGCGTCACCAATTCTCTTGTCCTATTACAATCTCCCACTCAATGCAAGGTGTCTTGCAGGTCGTACTTAAATCCGATTATATCTTGAGTGGTTTTCTCGATCTGGATATTAACTGTCTGACCGGAATTATCTATCATAGATACCTTCCGAGCATGGCCACGCATTTCCAGTTAACTACTCCTCGAGTGGCCTTGAGATTTCAAACAACCCTGACAAGGGGTGGACAATTCCTATCGCCCTATTCCCTTCGTTTAGCCACTGTCCATCATAACCCAAAATATACCCAGTTTGACCTCATTTACGAAATCGTAGA
Source organism: Silene latifolia (assembly GCF_048544455.1). NCBI lineage: Eukaryota > Viridiplantae > Streptophyta > Magnoliopsida > Caryophyllales > Caryophyllaceae > Silene > Silene latifolia. The sequence goes on from NC_133538.1 coordinate 359,034,772, forward strand.
GTATAAATAAAAGCTAATCAGAAGTTGTGCCAACTTGTGCGAATAGTCTCTAGTCAAAAGAATTGACTCATAAGAATACTATAGTAGCCCTTGCCACGACCAGGCTTTATGAATTCCCAGAACTCTATAAGCGGTCACTGCCCGACAGAGTGTTCCATACAGTCTGCCTATGTGATCGAATAGTCATCCCATATGACTCTATGGCACTTCAACTTGCCATCAATCGCATCACACTCTAGTCATCGAGACGTCACCTCATATAAGTAACTAGGGGTGAATACCATGTCAATCCAGTTCACTTTAATGGGGTTCAATTTGTCTCTACAACCTATTCGGATACGACAAGGTAACGGGTGAGTTTAATGAAACTCAAACGATAAATGCGATTATCACATATGAATAGTCAATACACTATTACTACTTCATATCTTCTAATCTTTACTTCTTACTAGACCTGAGCTCTTTAACTTGAAAGAAGCTCCCACTGTTATCACATAACTTGTGACAAAATCATTTGTTGAGGGATTCACCCTTAATCCCTTCGTTGACCATTTTATCACAATTTACTTAGAATCCTTTTGTAGAATTTGCAATGCGCGAAACTAAAACACCTTTCTTATTCTCTTACTCCTTAGTCAATAGGTCATCCTAGGATTTCAACAAATACCTTTAAGCTTGGAAACTAAAGTTTGTGCAACCCTTCAACACCTAACTTAGTTTGTTATCCAAACATTTGAACGATTCCTTAATTCTTCTCAAGAATCTCAAGGATGTTCTTTAAGGCTTTCACAAGCCATAATGTGGGAATTATCCTTTTAATTGACATATTGTGCTCTCAGCATATATCACATCATGGCACGTGCGTCTGTTGGCATACATGATCATTCTAATGGCGGAAACATTAGAATTTGACTTCATGTGATCAACAACTTAATTGGTTCAGTGAATGATTATGACTCCATCATAGTAATTCTACTTCCAATAACATGAATAGCCTATTTGACTTTGTTGTTGTACAACAGATGTGAAATATCTTATCCTCATAAGACTCTCAGCTCTATGCCAATATTCCCTCACATAGATTCAAAATCTAGAATACTTTGCATCCCTTTCCAAGTCTCCCAATTACTCTTGCCAGAAGAGAGTATTGGTACATTATTCTCAATAAGTAATATGTTATCAACCGATAAGACATGGAGAAACAATTCTAGCTCCCACTTAACTTCATGTATATCATGATTCTTGAATCATGTGAATGAAATAATTCACTATAATCACATGAACGAAAAGTATAATCCTTTAATGCTTGCTTAAGTTCATTCTAAGATCACTTAATAAAGCTACACATAATATGTTAGGATTCTTAGATCTTCATCTAAGATTTTGTGTTTCAAACACTTCCTTCTCTAAATTCCCATTTTAGAAAACCGAATTTTATTTGCTATTCTTCATTAAAATAAAATGCGGCAATTCCTAACACAATTTATCTTGATCAACATCTTCATGTAAAACTTATGCATTTGAGTACTCTAAAGCTCTATTTACCTTTAAAGAGACCCTCAATTTAAAGTAAATCTAGTCATGAGCAACAATTTTCGGATTCTAATGCTTCGGCTCGTATGTAACAAAGGTCATGATACCTTCACTTTCACAAAGTAATATTTTTGAACAATAAGACATGTGCGATAAACTCCCACTGAACTATGCTCTCATACTATCTTCATAGATTATAGTTCAATACCAACTCCCACTCTGTAATTCTATTACTTTCACAAAGTAACATTTCAACTATAAGAGATGTTTGTGACGATTCAATCTACTCACACTCGATCTCTCAAAAATATATCAATATTCATGAGAGATAGCTTTGTGAGTCACAAACATATATATTTAACGGAGTATTAGGAGTTTTACTTAGACTGTGTATTAGCTTTCAAAAGGCCATTCCTTTCATGGCAGCTTAATTCATGTAATATGGCAATCTGATTCATGTCATATGATTTAATAGACTCTCTATTCTAGGTATCTTATGGTTGACCATCCGTTTAGAATAATGTGTCCTTATGGTATCGTAAATTCCCTACTTGATGAGTTCAAAAACTCATTACAACTTTAATTGATCTTATATAAGTAAGTTCTTACTTTTAGTAATGATGACATAAGAAGAATCAAATTCATAGCTTATGGACATATAATGATCCCATCATCATAATCGTCTATTTGATCAAATTAAGTTGTCTATCTAAGGTTTCTCTACGCAAGTAATTAATGATGATGTTTTTAGAACAAGTACTGATAATAAAACAAGTGACTTGGGTTGCAAACCAAGTCACAAATATCCAAAATACAACCCGTGCTTAAAGGATACAAGCCAATTTCCATGTCACACAAGGAAATCAAAATAGTTCTAAAAACTTCAAATACATCATAAAATAAAAGACAAAGCAAATAAAAGCCAAGCTTCCATTGATCCATCACCACAGTCGGCTACTCTAGCTTCCCACATGATCCTCTAGGCTTGCTTCTCCTTGCCGTAATTCCTTGGTAGGAGGCCCTATTTACAATAAAAAGGATAATCATCACAACTTGTATCATCATACCAAAGTTAAGATTGAAACATAAAAGATAGGGATAGTTATATGCCTACTAGAATAACCTTTCCAGCTTTGATGTCGCCAAGGTATTTGGAACAGTTTCTCTTCCAATGCCCAACACCACAACAATAGTGGCACTTGCCCCCGGTGGGGGCACTGTACTTGGGATTGGAGGAGCTTGCTTCATAAGTTTTAGCTTTGTTCCTGTTGGGAGTTCGCTTCTTTTCCTTTTTCCCCCATTTCTTGAAGGTTCCCTTGCTCTTATGATTGACATTGAGCACATCTTTGGTGGTGCTAACACTTAGCCCCATGTCCCTTTCGGCTTGCACAAGCATTTTGTGCAACTCATCAAGGGAAACTTTCTTATCTTGCATATTAAAATTCACCCGGAATTGAACATATGCTTTGATTTTGTTGAGGGAATGTAGAATTCGATCAATTATGAGTTCATTGGGAATTTCCACCTTATGCATTTTCAAGGTCTCACCATGCTCCATCAACTTGAGCACATGAGGGCTCACCTTTTGGCCCTCCTTGATGTTAATATCAAAGAATGCAGAAGCCGCCTCATATTGAATGACCCTAGGAGCTCGTGAAAACATGTTCACAAGCTTCATGTAGATCTCATGAGCGGTGCTAATCTTTATAGCACTTCGTTGGAGTTCGGCCTCCATAGCAAAGATCAACACATTTTTGATCGCGACCGACTCCTTTTGGTAAACCTCATAGGTTTGCCTAGCGGCGGGGGTGGACCTAGCATTAGGTTCGGTGGGAGATGCCTCGGTAAGGTAACGAAGCTTGTCGTCACCTTGCGCGGCCAAGCGAAGTTGCGCGTCCCAATCGGCGAAATTAGACCCATTCTTTTCTAACTTACATCGATCCATAAAGGATTGGAGCCATGACACATTGGTAAGCGTGGTGGAACTAGTGGATGCGGACGTGATTGGAGTTGCCGTTGCGGTTGATAAAATAAATTTGACTACAAAATAGGAAATGAAGGAATTAATTATCATCTATCGTTTTAATAATACTCGTAAATTTAACTACAAGTATTGCATATATATAGTGACCTCCACCCAACTATATAAATGATTCCGAGATCCAAATTCATATTAACTCGGGCACGGTGAACCGATTCATCCCTTATTAATATAACTCGGTGGATTAACACTTTAATCTATTCTACTTTTAGAACTCTCGGTCGATAAAAATTACTCTAATTTTCATCTTTAGCCCGGAACACATGCGACTACGGTCAACAATACTTCCGTTGAGCTCAATCCAAATTTTGATGTAATAACATTTTACTACCCCACTTCGCCAACGTAACAAGGTTTGTATTACGGTAAAGCCGGCTCAACTCCCTTATGAAATTGGTACTTCATGGGTTTCTACTATTTGGTAAGGCTATATCTCAATTATTATATGTGAGAGGTCTTTGTCAATTTATTATCTATCACGTTTTAAGTGAACTAAAGCGGTGAACTACGATAATTATAATTGACACGGTCGATGACTCGATATAATATGCATGTGTTGTTATGGCGATTTGGCAATGCATGTAACATATTAAAAGAAATGCAAAGCAATAAATAAAATTCTGAGTATGGCCTTCCTAAAATAGAAAATCAAATAATCTATTAGATATTCGGAAACCAACTCATTTGGTCCCTTTAATCTTCAATTGGCACGCCTCCCAAGACACCGTCTTCGTCGGATCACCTTTCCGAATCGCACCGTCTTTGAAGATGCTCCTTAATTACAAATAATAATAAAAATACAAAGCTATTCCTATTATACATTTGTAAAATGGAAAAACTAATAAAATAAAATAAAAGTGATACGAGATCACATTAAATTACAACCGAATCAATATTCCCTTTCATTACGGGTAATATCGATTAAAACTAAGGCCATACTAAGATAAAATTACATATTTCAAAATTATATAAATAAAAGACATTCAACAATTGAAATATGCAGCATTATAATATGTACCTATCATGTCAAATGATGTGCCAAATCACCCTATTTAACTTATGTCGTACATATAACTCGGTTTTATGGAAATGGGTGATAATAACCTTTTAAAATCACTAATTAACACTTAAATCAAATCTAAGCTCAAGTTAATTATCCTAACACTTTTTAGGACTCAAAAATTAGTCATCACATAGTTTTTGACAATAATTCAACTTGATTTAATTTTATGCTCATTTTTTACCTTAAAATCATAATATTTATGAAATAAATCCAAATTAATTTATAAAAATTTCATAATATGAATTTTAAATTTTTAAACATTCTGGAATAATTTTATGACACTCATAATGTCAAAAATCATGGTTAAAATTATCGAATTAATTTTCAGAAAATATAGTTGCATTTTATCGGTTTTATATCATAAAATATTTAAAGTATCCAAAAATTACTCCAATAATTTTTACAACCGTAGATCTGATTAGTGGGATATTAATGAAACTTAAAATAATTTTCTCAAGCCATGCAATACGTTTTAGCTAATTTTGCTAAAATAGACACTATTTATGCCATTTTTACTCTAAAAATCCATAAATCATGCTAAATGAGATCTTTTAATCTAGAAATTTACATAATCTCTTCAAATTATGCATGTGACATCATATTAAAAGATCATGGCTTAATTCTAGATTTTACTATTTTTAACCATTTTACCTCTTTTAATCCATTCTAATCTCATAAAAATCATAAATCATGCAATATTAATCAAATTAACTCGACTTTTTACACACAACTTTTAAAATATGCATGTGAGGTCATATAGAATTTCCAAGGTCAGAAACTTAGTTTAACTATTTTTAGCATTTTAACTCCCATTTTAGTCATAAAAATCTAATAAAATGACCAAAAAATCATTATAATGAGCAATAAATTTCCATAAATCATAAAAATCACCTAAAAATATTTTAGGACCAGAATATATAACATGCATGGTGATTTCGTGGCTTATACTTATAAATCACAAATTTTTAGTTTTGTATATTAACCTTTTAACTCGGAAAAACAATAATCGATTATGCATGCAAAATCCTTTTGCTCTGATACCACTTGTTGGATTCATATACCTATTATTAGACTCCTCTAATAGTGAACAAATTAACTTGTTAATTATATGTTCTTTAGATCTAGTGCATGCATAACAAAATGAAAGATTTATAAGAAAAACAATGTTCCTCACATTGATATATGGTTCGAAAATGTGGGCACAAGTAAGGTCACCTTCGTTCACTTGTTCTTGAGCTAAATATAATGGATGATCCTCCTAAGACTCAAAGTATAGAAGACACTCCAATAAGTTGCACCCAAGATTAATCCCAAAAATTCCTACTAATATTAACTAGATATGTAGTAGAAATGTAACCTTAATAATACTAATATTTCTAGAATTACTACCTCTAGTAATAGATTGAATGTATTAGTATTTGTGAGAGTTTTTTGGCAATTGCATGTGAGGGAAAAACTAGAGAGAAAAATAAGCAAAAGCACTAACTCAAAAATGAGCAACTAATGCTCTCTTTTATGGCCAAAAAACCGGTGGCCTCTTTCCTTGAAGGGAATCTTATTGCTTTTGTTTTTACTCTCTTTTAAAGTGTAGGTAGAGTAGTGTAGGGAGCATAGGTGTAAGAATTAGTATGAAAAGGCTTGTGTGATATGTCACAATCACACTATAACCAACACAAACAAAACACAAAAGAGCATCTTTTGTTTCTTTATTTGGCCGAAATATTGGACCCATTTTGGTCCATTTTTGCCTTTTGTCATTTGTCCCACAAATGCTTATAAGTCATATGTTTAACTATCTTACATAATTAATTATTAATGTAATCATTTAACCATTAAATATTACAATTAATTATATAATATACACTCCACTTTTTGAGTAGTATACTACCATTATCAATATATAATGGGTCCCTTAATTACTAGTTAGATAAAATTACAACTTCTTGTAACTTTAAATAACTAATTACCTCTACCTCAAAACTTATATTAAAACCTCAACTAATTTAGTAATTTAACACTTAATTACTAAATTAAATCTTATTTAATCACATTACAATAAGACGTAAAATTGTACTCCCATAATTAAGGAATTAATTAATCTGTATCGCATACAATTAATTAATATCTATTTGGGCCTCATCCTATAGGTGTGACCTAAAGGGATCAACTGACCACCACCGTCACATGACAGTAATGTCATACTCTAGTTAGCCAATCATTACCGATTAATGACGGTCAGTCGACTATATAAAGAATAATCTCTCACGTATTCTTAGTATGAGATTTAATAATGATATTTAAATCATGTGATCGCACTATTGTTGAGGACACATTTCCCAACACCCATACCCCTAAAGGTGTCTTTGTTTATTTATCCGCTATTTGAAGCGTGATGTTGGTACATTTGAGTTCTCCAATTCCTAGCCTCTTGCTAACCGAATATGGCATGACACTAACACTTGCCCCAAGGTCACATAAAGCTTTGTTGATTGTAGTGTCACCAATAGTGCATGGAATGGAGAAACTTCCCAAATCCTTGAATTTTGGAGGTGAACTCGCTTGAAGGATGGCGCTACTCACCTTAGTGAAGGCAATAATCTCAAGATTCTGGATTGATTTCTTCTTCGTAAGGATGTCCTTCATGTACTTCGCATAGGCCGGAACGTGATTGATCAATTCCGTGAAGGGAATCGAGACTTCCAAATTCTTTACAATTTCCATGAATTTTCCAAGTTGGTCATCAAACTGAGGCTTAGCTTGACGACTCGGGAATGGAAGTCTAATCACAATGGGCTCCCTCTCTTTGGCCTTTTCTTCACTTTTATATGAAACTTCTTGATTGGTGGGTTGTTCTTCCCTAGAGTTTTGCACAACTCTTTCCTTGTCACTAGCTTCCACAACTTTATCCTTAACTTGATTCTTTGGTCCTTCATATCTTGTACCACTCCTCAAATGAATGGCACTAACCGTTTCATGTCTTGGGGGATTACTTTGAGGTGGTAATTGCCCCTTTTGTCTTTGAGAGCTTTAAGATGCTAGTTGGGTCATTTGAGTTTCCAACGTTTTTCTGTGGGCTAGGATGTTGTTGATGGTGATGTCTTTTGCTTGGATATCTTTTTGCATTTGAGTGTAAATTTCTTGCTGATTCTTTTGCATTTGGAGGACCGCTTTTTGAACATCAAAACCTTGGTCACTTTGTTGATTGTATGGAGTTTGATTTTGATAACCTTGGTTTTGGTTAAAAAAGGGTCTTTGATTTTGGTTTCTCATGGGAGGTGAGGTGTATGTTGGTTGAGGGTTTTGAACATTTTGGCTTTTGTATGAGAGATTTGGGTGGAATTTGGTGTTTTCATTGTAATAGTTGGAATAAGGGGTACCACTTTTGTATGCTTGAAAATCATTCACTTGCTCATTTGTTTCCTAGATTCACTTTGGTCATGTCCCAAAGTTCCACAATTCTCACATATCCCACTTTGGATTGATGAAGATGCCACCATGGCATTAACATGATGCTTTGGTGATTTTGAGGCTTCTTCAAGCTTAGCCATAGCTTTTTCAAACTTCAAGTTGATGATATCAATATGAGCACTAAGTTGAGCACCCAATTGAGTAATAGAGTCCACTTCATGCTTTTCTCCTCTAGTAGCTTTGCGAGGTCTACTCTATTGTGAATTATGGACCGCCATTTCCTCAATCTTGTTCCAAGTTTGATTATCGTCAACTTCGGTGAACATACCATTTGATCCCATGTTGAGAATGTTTCTTGAGTCTTCATAAAGACCATTCCAAAACTGTTTTACCAAGAACCACTCGCTAAGTCCATGATGAGGACATGAGCGACAAATTCCTTTGAATTGCTCCCAAGCTTCATACAAAGATTTTTCGTCCCTTTGCTTAAAACCCGTAATTGAGCTCTTAGCATGTTAGTCTTTTCCGGATGGTAGATTTTTTTGTAGAAAGCTAGAGCCAACTTCTTCCAAAAGTCAATTCAATCAAGGCTCTTCAACCATTGTTTCGCGGTACCAATTTGAGAAAAAGGAAATAAGACCCATCGAATTTGGTCTTGAGTCACTCCGGTTTGTGAAATCGCATCACAATAGTCACAAAAAGTCTCCATGTGGGAATGAGGGTCTTCACTAGGCATCCCCCCAAATTGGCTTCTTTCGACTAATTGGATAAATGCGGATTTTGAAATGAAATTTCCGGTTAAGTGTTGTGGTGTGGGAGTACCATTGGGTAGGTTCTCCTCGGTTGGTACAGAATGTGATGAAAACTTAGGCATTGTGGGGTGGTTGTGTGATTGATTTCGGTTACTTGTCGTTAGGAGCACCTAGACCAAAACAAAATTTATAACTCCACAAACAACTCTACTACTAGTAAAGAGGTAAGTAAAGGTCGAATCACAAGGGAGGGGTATTGATGTAGGATTTTCGATTGCAAGTAGTGGTGTCTAGGGGTGTCACAATTTGGGTTGAGATAAGAAGGTGAGTAAACTAAATAACAATAAAAGTAAACAAGCAAGATGACTAAAATGAGATGTAAACAATTGATTAAAAGTACTAGGGTGTCATGGGTTCATAGGGGATTCATGGGAATTGATCATACAAACATATTCTCAAATTATAAGCAAGCAATTATTGTTGTGATAGGATCGAGTTGGTTTATATCTTACAGTCCTAGGAAGGTTTGGGTCCCGGAGCCGAATCGATTAGATTGTACAACACCTACAAGTCGACTTAATCCTCCCTACTCTACTATATGCATGGTCTAATGAGACTCGAGTTGGTTTATGTATTACAAGTCTCATTGAAAAGGTAAGTGATGGGTAAAAAATGCAACGATTTATAGGCTCGCATTTCATCAAACATAACATGTGCATAAGTTGAGATCACAAGAAGCAAGCAAATAAATTATGAAAACATATTAAATTAAGCATGAATCATCCCCCATGTTGGTTTCCCCTAATTCCTCATTAACCCTAGTTAAGGAAACTACTCACTCATTATCAAGTTTAACATGTTAACAAGGTTGTCAATCATATTAACAAAGCAAAACATGATGAATAAATGAAGTTGATTAACAATAATTAAAAAGGGATTAAGAGAATTATACCTAATGATGATTCCAAAATAATAATGCAAAGAATAATAGAAGTATTTGATGATTGATGGAAGGTTGTCAATCTCCCAATAAACCCAAATAATCTTCAATTACCCAAAATAAAAGATGAACAATAGAGAAATTAAGGAAATGAGATTTGAATTAATACTTGATTAGAAGTTGATTACAAGATTAAAGAGAGATTAGAATAATATAAACTACACTAAAGATTGATAAGAAGAACATGATAATCTAATTAGACTAATGGGGTATTTATTGTGGGGATTAGGTGCACAAATTAGGGTTACTAAGGGCTTAAATGGCGATTAAGTCCTTGAGGAATCGCTCCTCTCAAGAAAAGATGTGGGTCTCCTTTTAGCTAGTATTTCAAAAATATGCGCATCTCGAATGAAGAAAGAAGGCAGCGTGTTTCTCCGGAGGACAATCCGAGCGTCCAAGGGTCGGGACGGGCGGATTGGGGAGCTTCTGGACGAGCGGCCTGGAAGCTTGGACGAGCGGCCTGGGGAGCTTCTGGACGGGCGTTTCGAGGGGTGAGACGAGTCTATCTTAGCTCAGCATCCATTTCTTCTTTTCTTCTTTCAACAATCCTCCGAGATTTTGTCGGGGATGCAAGGATCTTTTTCATCATTGCCCATCTACTAAATTATGTACAAAGGCCTTCAAGTCTTGTCTTCTCTTTGATGCTTGGTCATTAGATTCGATCAATTCAGCTCTATTTTGCCATGAAAATGAAAGGTTTGCACTCCTCTCCTACCAAGGAAACAAAACCTCAAAGAATATGCAAAACAAAGGACTAAAGCTAGTAAATGACCCAATTATGCACTAAAAAGCATAGGAACGAGGCTTATTCGGGGACTAAATATGCTCAAATATTGATCACATCCAGATCCTTGCATCACCGACAAGATCCTTGAGGATTGTTGGAAGAAGAAAAGAAGAAAAGAGGAAGAATCTTGCTAGACTACAATCCGCCCGTCGCAGCCTCGGGACACTCGTCCAAGACCTCCACAATCCGAGCGTCCCACCACACTGCCCGCTCGTCCTTTACCACCAAAATCCGCTCGTCCCGACCCTTTGGCCGCTCTGATTCCTGCCCAGTATAGCACGTCTCTTCCTTGTTCCGCTCAGGATGCGCATATTTCTGAAAGACTAGCAAAAATGAGACTCGCATCTTCCTTCGAGAGGAGCATTTCCTCAACTTTTCTTAAGGGTCTTAATCGTCATTTAAGCCCTTATTAACCTTAATTTATGTACCTAATCCTCACTATAAATACCCCATTGTACTAATTAGATTATCATCAATCCTTACTATTATTTATGTTCTTCCTAATCTCATTTTAATCTTGTAATCAACATTTAAATAAGCAGTAATACATATCTCATTTCCTTAATTTCTCAATTGTTCATCATTTATTTTGGGTAATTGAAGATTATTGGGTATCATTGGGAGATTGACAACCTTCCATCAATCATCAAGTACTTCTATTATTCTTTGTTTATTATTTTGGAATCATCATTAGGTATAATTCTCTTAACCCTTGTTTTAATTATTGTTAATCCTTTTCCATCCATTCATCATGTTTTGCTTTGTTAATATGTTTGACAACCTTGTTATCATGTTAAACTTGATAATGAGTGAGTAGTTTCCTTAGCTAGGGTTAATGGGGAATTAGGGGAAACCAACATGGGGGATGATTCATGCTTAATCTAATATGTTCACATAATTTATTTGCTTGCTTGTTGTGATCTCAACTTATGCACATGTTATGTTTGATGAAATGCGAGCCTATGAATCGTTGCATTTTTTACCCATCACTTACCTTTTCAATGAGACTTGTAATACATAAACCAACTCGAGTCTCATTAGACCATGCATATAGTTGAGTAGGGAGGATTAAGTCGACTTGTAGGTGTTGTACAATCTAATCGATTCGGCTCCGGGACCCAAACATTCCTAGGATTGTAAGATATAAACTAACTCGATCCTATCAGAACAATAATTGCTTGCTTATAATTTGAGAATATGTTTGTATGATCAATTCCTATGAATCTCCTATGAACCCATGACACCCTAGTGCTTTTAATCAATTGTTTACATCTTATTTTAATCATCTTGCTTGTTTATTTACATTGTTATTTAGTTTAGTGATCTTCTTATCTCAACCCAAATTGTGACACCCTTAGACACCACTACTTGCAATCGAAAATCCTACATCAATACCCGTCCCTTGGGATCCGACCTTTACTTACCCCTTTACTAATAGTAGAGTAGTTTGTGAAGCTATAAATATTGTTTTGGTCTAGGTGCTCCTAACGACAAGTAACCGAAAACGATAGTCCGACCAGTCCATAAATGTGAGCATCTCATGTCCTGCCATTGCATCTACCATGGCGTCAATATATGGAAGAGGAAATGGATCTTTAGGGCAGGCTTTGCTCAGGTTAGTGTAATCCACACAAACTCTCCATTTGCCATTCTTTTTCTGGACGATCACCACGTTTGCAAGCCATTCAGGGTACAGTTCCCCGATCATGCCCATGTCTAGGAGCTTGTCAACTTCATCATTGATAATGGCGTTTCTTTTTGCTGCAACTTTTGTCTTTTCTGTTTTAGAGGCTTAAAAGATGTGTTAATATTGAGTTTATGGGTTATAATTTCAGCACTAATTCTAGTCATATCAAAATGAGACCAAGCAAAACAGGAAGATTTATTTTTAAGAAAACTCACTAATTTAGGCCATACTGAATCAGGAGCGTCAGAGCCAACTAGTACATACTTGTCAGGATACTCAGGGTTGAGGATTACCTGGTCTGTTTCCATCTTGGGTGGTGCTTCATATGTGCTCCTGGCAGGGTATGGTAATTGTTATGCAAGGGACTTACCTGCTTTGGATGACTTTAGGGCTTCTGTATACAATTCCTAAGCCGACTTATTCTCACCTTTAATGGTTGCCACTCCCCAGTCTGTCGGTATCTTAATACATTAATGATAAGTAGATGGGACAACCTTGACATTGTGAATCCAGGGTCTGCCCAGAATGACAATGTAGGAGGATAGGCAGTCTAGAACTCCAAGTCTTTCATAAGATGCAATATCTTCAGCATGGTTAGGGAGAGAGATCTCTCCTAATGTATTCTTTATCTCACCGCTGAACCCCACCAAGACACTAGACTTCTTGGTGATTTGGTCCTCGCTGATCTTCATGGCTTTAAGTACGTCTAACATGATCAGATAAACTGAGCTGCCTCTGTCTAGCAAGATTCTACTTACATTTGCAATCCCAACATGCATGGAGATCACCAGGCCATCATGATGTAAGTCAGGGATGCCCATCAGATCACAGTCATTTAATGTGATAGGCGGTATATTCTCGGGCTTGTAGGGTGACTTATTTTAAGGAGTCATGGCTATCTTCTTTGCCGTTGAACTGGTGAGGCCACAAATCATTAATCCGCCATTTATGAATTTTACTTCATAGAGTAGAGGCGGTGGAGGGAGATTGCGTTCCTGCTTCTGCTCTAGGTTGACCTTGCCAGGATATTCATTCCTGCCTCTGGCTTTGATCAGATCTTTAAGTTATCCTGCCTTTAACAGGTAGGCTACTTCTTTCCTGAGAGTGAACCAATCCTCTATTGTATGCCCTATATCCATGTGAAATTCACACCACTTGGTATGGTACTTCCTTGGATTAGGGTTGTCTGACTTTCTGCGCCACCTGACCACTGGTCCTATGTTCTCTAGTCGTTGGATCAAACCTGCAATGTCAACGCAGAAGTTATGTTTAGAGATAGGTGGATGAACTTTAGCCTTACCTTGCTGTTCTTGCGCTAGGTTGACTTCTGACTGATCAAGCATATATGGACCACTTCTGTAGTTATTTCCCCTACTGGTGCTTCTCTTGTTCGGCTTATCATAATCTTTTCATTTGCAGGGTCCTCCAACCTTGTAACTCTTGTCTTCCTCTAGGCTGATATAGACAAGTGTCTTTGCCTGGACATCTTCGAAGGAATGACAGGGGTACATGGTCAGCCCACCATAAAGATCACTATTAGGTAGTAACCCTTGCCTGAATACTTCCACTGCTGTACCAACGTCACACCTGGAATTGACACTTTCTCCTTGTTGAATCTAGCAAGGAAGACTCTGAGGGTCTTATCTGGTTTCTGGGTAATCCTGTACAGGTCACTGAAACGTTTCTCCAACTCCCTGCTACTTGCGAACTACTGGTTAAATGTGTTGATTAGGTCAGCAAAGGACCTGATACTTCCATTTGGCAGGTTGATATACCACTGTAGTGCAGGACCGGCCAGTGCTGTTCCAAATTCTTTGCACATGCAAGCCTGCCTAAATTCGCTGGGAATAGATGCAGCCAAATTTTTTTGCTTATAGAAGACCACGTGGTATATTGGATCCGAGGTCCCATCATAGGTCCTCATAAATGGAATAACAAATTTCTTAGGAAGATCTACTTTAGCTATCTCGTCTATAAAAGGGGAGTCAACATAGCTTTCAGGGGCAGCTTCCTCCATGCTGGCAGGGACTCCAGGTATTTTTTTTTCGAAATTTTCATTGACCTTCTTGATTTCCTGGACTATTGTCATCATGATGGCTGCTCCTGTTTCACTAGCTTTATCATCTTTGGGGGTCTCTTCATCAACTTTGATCACGTTTTTGACACCATTTGGACTCCCAAAACTTGAGAAATCACAGTGCGTCATAATCAATGAGAATGGGGATCCTGGCTGGATTTTGGAGCCTGATCCCTTTGATTTCTATAATTTTTATTTCAAGGCTAACTCATATTCTTTTAGTTACAAGATTTCAGCCTCTGACTCTGCTACTTTTTTTAATGCAGTAGTCAATTGTTCTTCTATGGTTGATTGAGACATGTTTTTGCTCTTTTCTTTGTTTTTTGGATATTTTTTTGTGAAAGGGAAAAAGATATTAATAAGCTAGATGCCCCACGGTGGGCGACAATTGTTTTGGTTGGATTCTGCACAAAGCTGAACCAGGCTATGCTAGAGTTTGTTGCTGGGTTAACTAGCTCGTTTACCTTGTTTAAGACTGCAGGGCAGGATACAATGTAACTAAAATAAATTAAAGAAAATAAATGAGTAAGACAATGGATTTTGTACGTGGAAAACCCTTTAATTAGGAAAAAAACAACGGGCACCAAACTAGGAGACATTTCATTATGTATATGGAGAATAGTAACATAAATAGGTACAATACAGAGTATTTTATCTAAGTATTGTGATTGTATTGCTTGTAAAGTGCTAGCTTGTCCCTTGGAATGGTCTTGGTTCCTCCTTATATAGTAGTCTTCGTGTTTGATGAATAATCTTCACAATTAAGGTGTAATATTTCCTCTTAATGACGGCATTAATTGCACCTTCAATGCTCTACATTACCCGGATTAAGGCTTGGCCTTTATGACATAATCTTCTCCATAATTGCCTCTTAATTGGTGTATTAAAGCTGGAATATTCTCCATAATTATAGTTGACTCAACAAAATATTATTCTCTTATTTGACCGTTGCCCTCTCCTGCCTGGTGCCAGCCTTGATTTAGCCTGACGTTTCTGTCCTGATTATCAAGCCAGGATAAAAGTGTATCCTGAATATAGTGCGAAAATATCAGGCCCAACACCTAGCGTACAGCTCGAAATGTGAGGCGTGCCAGCTTCACTCTCCGTTCATTCACCAGCCGTCTGAACTTCCACATTCCATCTCAGCCCCGTGGCCATCTATGAAGTGGGGGATGGATATTGTAGGCAAGTTACCACAAGCCCCTGGGCAAAAAGTTTATATATTGGCTATGACTGACTACTTTTCCAAGTGGATAGAAGATGATTCATACAGGCAAGTCAAAGAGAAGGATGTCATATCATTTATCAACAGAAATATCATATGTCGTTATGGCATCCCCTCGGAAATAGTTTATGACAATGGCACACAAATTGTGGGAAAGAGAACAATGGCCATCTGTGCAAAATGGAACATCAACCTGGTGACCTCTACACCTGGCTATCCAAAAGTAAACGGTCAGGCCGAGTCAAGCAACAGAGTAGTGATTAGTTGCCTAAAAAAGAAGCTAAAGCAAAGAAAAGGCAGATGGGGTGAAGAACTCCCTCTAGTCTTATGGGCTGACATAACTACACCTAAAACATCAACTGGCCAGACACCCTACTCCCTGGTCTATGGCTGTGAGACAGTAATTCCAGCAAAATTCATGTGCCTACCTCCAGCTGCAGCCTGAATACTATCAAGGAAAATAGGCTGTTAATGCAAGACAACCTGACCTTGGTTGAAGAACTAAAAGATGGTGCTAGGATCAGAATAGCATCCTATCAACAAATAGTAGCCTGAAGCTACAACCAGAATGTTCATATCAGTGTATTCAGGGAAGGGGACGTAGTCCTACGAAAAGTTTTTCCAAATACAAAAGACAAGACTTGAGGCAAACTTGCCCCTGTATGGGAAGAGCCTTACCTTATCGATTCAATAGTAGGCCATGGAGCTTACAAACTTAAGACCTTGGATGGAGACATGATTCGTAGATCCTGGAATGTCTCTCACTTAAAACTATTTCATGTATAAGTTCTTTCATTTTGCCTGAACCAGGTAAGGCTATGGATCTATTTCTTACCTGACATGCTTCTATGTGTAACTGTCATGAATAAAATGATTTTATGTTTTTAATCCTATGTGATTTTCTGCTACTAGAAATTGCATGATATTATCATAACATGAACTTCCTGATTATTTCTTCACTTTACATCCTAAGTCATTATATCGAATCCTTAAAACTTGCTTTACACTTTTTTGCAATTATTTAACATAACATACTTGCCTGCTTAAACAAATATTTAGGATTGAGGGCCACTCCACCCAACCTGAATAGCATCCCAGAAATGCTTCACAAATTATGACATAATAGAGATCACTAAATCTCAACATTTTGTCACGTCTAAATTACATAAAAAACTGAGCTCAGTACAAAAGACAAGTAAGATGGTACAAAAAATCCGGACTACTTGTCATAAGCCCTCCTGAAAGGTTGAGGGCCATAAGCCCTCCTGACAGGAAACTTCCCGTCCTACTCAAAAAGCCCTCCAGACAGGCTGAGGGCCATAAGCCTCTAAACAGGCTGAGGGCCATAAGCCCTCCTGACAGGAATCATCTTCACTAGCACTAATTTTATATCAGGTACATAGGAATAAAGATAAAGACAACCTGCTTCAAATTGCATATTCATTCACAGCACACGAAGACCAAAAATAAAGTTAATCCAAGGAACATCCCTCCTAGATGGGCCAAAAACCAACTAAAATATGCAAAGCTTATCCAGGGAAAATCCCCCCCCCCCCGGATGGGCTAAAACATATCTTAGCAAATCCTTAACCTGCCTTGGAGGCAGTAGTAGAACAAATCCCTTCGTCAGTCGTCTCTTCCTCAACATCATACTCATTAGCTTCATCTTTCCAAAGTCACCCAAGTCCTTAGTCGGAGGAGAGTCAACCTTAACATCAGCATGAAGTTTGTGAATATCACGGTATGCAGCATTAAGGTCAGCCATCTCCTGCTCAGGGTTCCAGTATGGCCTGACTTCAACAGGCTCCTTCATAGCATCAACCCGAGCTTTGCCAAAGAAGTACAGGACAGTATCCTTGTACCTACCTTGCACCGTGTCCCTCTTAACAGCCAGCTTCTCATTTTCTTTCAGAACCTCTTGTATATCCTGCTTTTCAGCTAAGCTCATTCTCGACGGTAGCAAGCTTTGCCTAGGCAGACTTACTGCATTATGAGCATACCCTAGCTTGGATATTTCAACCACCTATTTGGCTTTGCCTACCTGATTCTCTTTCTTCAAGACCTCATTTTCCTCTTTTAGCACCCCCATGTCAGTCTTCAGGACCTCAACATCTTTCTTCAATCTCTGCACCTCCTAGTCCACGACGTTATTTTTGGCATTAGTAGACTTCAACTCACAGGCACTGCTCAACATATCATTCACATTTTGTATAGAATCATGAGCAGGTAAGAAAGAGCAGAGCTAAATTTAAAGACAGAATAAAGACCAGGAAGAAAGAATTTTACCCTCTGAAGTATAGCAGCCAGATTAGTAGCACAATCCCTGGTATAGTATATAGCAGCCACAGCCTGGGCAGATGATTCTTTAGCCTGGTACATAAAATATGGGTCGTCAACCAAGAAGGAATGAGCTTGGATTTGTTCCTTGGCAAACTGAACATAACCAAGCCTCGCCCTGACCTCCCTGATCTCATATACACCTTCACCAACAGCCCCAACTTCTTCAAGAACCTCCTCCTGTCTTTTGCTCTTATTGGCCTGCCTGGACTCACCAAGGTCACCCACAGCTTGAAGGGGAGATACTAGTTGAGCCTGATGAGTAGGGACCTGAATTTAGAGAGTACTATCACTCCATGTAGCCTCACTACTTCGAGACTTCCCCCAGTGTTTTGATAAATCCCTGCCTTCACTTCCTCCAGGCCAAACCCGACGATCCCTGCAGAGGCCCTGGTAGCTACACGACTAAATCCTATATAAGCAATACTAACGTGTTTTTAAACATTAAAATCAACACAGAAAAACAAAATTTACTTCCAGAGGCGAAGGCCCTAGAAGCCTTAACACCTTTGGCAGCCTTGTAAGTACTCAGCTTAGCCTTTCTAAAACGTGGCAAAGGTTCCTGGCCAAGGCAATCAGGCCAAGTCCTCTCTTCCTGTGGCAGGGCCATGAAGGCTGCAATACGATCAGCCGACCTTTCAGCATCAGGATCATAAGCCCAATCAACAACTATGGAACAATACAAGTAAGCTCATATTAGAATTTACGTATAAATCATTATATTCTGATTATATGCAGGGAAATACTTACCACCCTCCACAGCCGGATAGCTGAGATTGTCCAGATTAGGGGCAATAGAATCAGCTCTAACGAACATATAGGTCATGGCCCAGCCCTTATCATCGTCTAAATCAAAATTTATTATCAAATGAGCCATCTTTCCTCTAACACAAAATTGAAACGCCCAGTAATATTGCTCTTCAGGTGATAAACATTCTTAAAATCCTCGATAGTAATCACCAAGTTATGCTTGGCACACAGATGCTCAACAGATTGAACAATCTTCCACACCATGGGCACGAGTTGGAAAGGAGAAACCTTTATATCCCTCATGATATCAGCCATAAACGGAGTAAAAGGAAGCATATAGCCTCCCTTGAAGGCCCATTTAAAAATACAAAACCAGCCTGGGCTGCACTAATTAGCCCTGACTGGGCCACTTTCTGGGATCCAAACTTCAGTCCCACTGGGAAGGATACCTCTACCCTTCATATAATGTTCAAAGGAGGGTTTGAGATGATTAGCCTTAGAAAATGAAGCAGATAGCGGTTTCATAGGAGCAAAGCTGACACCTTTGTACCTAATAGCCAAAATTTCTACAAGAGGAGAAAACTCTATAACCTCATCCTCAGGAGTGACGTCAGGAACGTCGACCGCTGCTGGAGTTAGCTCAACCTCAGCTGTTTTGGGTGCAGTTCTCCTTCTCCCACCAGCCATTTTTTGGATTAATTTGAATTTTTGAGAAATGAAAATTGTCTTACAAAGAAATCAGAGAAAAGAAGAGAAAGATTGGAAAATTGGAGAACTGAAGGTAGGGAGAAAATGATTGACGGCTTCAATCAATTTATAGGCAGCATATGGACTAACAGATAATGTAAGTGGATGAGTTCAATCATGACCCTCCTACGGTTTGATGAACCTACCCTATTAATTGCATTCTAGCCGTTAGGAAGTTAAAGAGAACACAAACTCTAAAGTCTTCTCCAGCAAGTCTTTAATTTTTTACCTGGCCAGATTTTTTATCTCCTTACCCCTGGCCAAAATCAGCGGAAATAAGGATATAAGGGGCAATTATTGAGTTAAGATTTACCCTGCCTTGTCAGACAAGCGTCGGGCAACAACTATTAGGCCAGGCTAGAGAGGGGCAACGTAGGGCAGAATATTTATCAGTTAGACAGGTGCCAGCCAGGAGGGAAAAGCAGGTCAGACCATCGTATCCTTCCTGCCCAGAAGAAATATACATCTAGCATACATCGGATACCACTTATATACATCAGGCAACGATCAGAGTACAAGAGGACGGTTCCTACTTTCATGGAAGAACAATTCTACAAGCCTATAAAAGAGGAGAGGTAGTCAACCAAGCTGAACGTGAGAAAATACAGTTAGGAGAAGAATACCCATGTCTGGATTAATAGGGCACAAGGCCTGTTAATCAGGAACGTTCACATTATCGTTGGAAAACCGTTGAAGAGTACAATAAATAGCAAGAGAGAAGACACAAAAGAGGATCCTCACTTACTTATTCACTCTCACTCTATTGTACACATTTTTACTCAGTTAATCATATATACGCTCATAATACAAATAGCCTGGCAGAGTTGAATCTAGCCAGCCTACATCAACTATAATGAAATGCCTCTTAACTTGGTGCTCGTGGTTTTTTCCCTTATTCCCAGGGTTTTCCACTTATAAATCCTTGTGTTGTTTTCAGTTATTTAGTCTTTACTTATTTACTATACTAGTTAGGCATTGTTAATTGAGTTAGATCACCCTGAATGATACTAACCTGGCAAGATAATACATCCGTGTAAAATCTTGCTAAAACACTTCTCATCTTCAACTTCCTCAACAGGTTCAATTTCTTTTTTGAATGAATAAGGCTTATGAAATAGTCGAAATGCATCAAATTAAAAAACAAGGCACTTAAGCTAAAAGTAAACATAAGATAAAGAAAATACATAAGCATATTTAGCTTTTCTATATGTGTAACAAATCCTCCTCTTTACATTAAAATTGAAATGAAAGCCAATACACCCTAAACACATAGGCCTTGGGATGAATGAACATCACATACAATTTTAATGTACATACTCAACATATCAAATGCCCATATTAAGTAAACTATATCCAACAAACTAGATGTTTCGCAAACATATTTACCTTTTTGTATGTATGAAAAATCCTCCTCTTCGCCGACATCCCTTCAAAAGAGATACTATTTTAGGAAGTTATGTTTACATTATTCAAAGCTTCAACAACCAAAGGATGGTTGCTAAGATCAGTCTAAGCAGAACCATCAGCTATATAAGCAACATCACTACCAGGAGAACTCTCACTATCAGTGAAGTTGTGATTATTTGGTAAATTGAGTAAACTAAATACATGATCACAGAACTTCTTAGCAGTCTTGTTCTCCTGAATTACTGATGCTCCATTTTCTATCTTAGCCTTGACAGATGATATGCTCTGGGCTAAAGTAGTTATACATTTTTCAAGATCAATAATATAATCCTCAGCGTACTCTTTCATTGTCCTACACACTGAGTTGACAACTGTGTTGCCAATCACCTGCTTAATTGTATCTTCCAACTTACCATTTCCAAACATACCACTTTTCATCTCGTCTTTCTCTCTAGCTCACAGCAAACTACTAGTCCAACCTACCAGGGTATAATAGTCTCTTTCAACTTTTCGTTCCATATGAGCAACACGATCAACATAAACAAGCTGCAAAAAATCAGTAAATTCATTAGAAGATTAGGAAAATATACATTACAACATTAATTGGTTTATCAATTGACAATATATATTTTGAGATTTCTTAATTCCAAAAACAACAGAGGGTCGCCAAAGTGAATAACTATTTCCTACCACTCATTATTGCTTTCCTGTAGACTTCATAACAAAAAGGCACACCAATTGTAATCATGTATTTCTTCAACATTCATCCATGATTTCAACACATGATGATTAACCAAAGGCTTTTGGGTGTTCCTCATTAGCAAAGAAATAGCTAAGACAACAAAGTTAACCTTGAAGTCATCACCACCATCATCGTGATTTATCAGCCAATTCTCAATTCTCTTGAGTCGAACTTGTCCATCTTTTATACCAAATTTTTGTTTCCATTTGCCACAAAACTCTTGAAACTCTTCTAATTAGCATGAGTTCTAGACAGTTCAACTATAAAATGGCCCATTGGAAATCCAAACCTTGTTCTAACATCAGAAACCTTTAGGAATAGTTTATGACCATATGTAAGATTAAGACAGTTTGGTATGGATAATACTGCTTAAGTAACTAGTACCCAAGCTTTAAGGGAATGGACTGAACCCTTAACCAAAACACGCCACTAATCCCTATCTCTTCTAGTGCACACCATTGTTCATATGATAGATGTTCAATAACCTCTACCATTCCCGTAGGAGACATTCTAGTATATGCACTCTTAAGTGAAGAGAAATCAAACTTCTCCTTGCATTTGGAAGGCAATACTAGTTTCTTACTGACATTACCCTTTTCACGACTTATTTTCTTCACAGGAACCTTTTATTTACTGTCACGATGTTCTTCACTGATCTTCTTTGAAAAAGTTAATATAGATTTGAATTTACTCGAAGATGGCTCCTGTTTTATCTAGATTCTGCACAAGGCTGAATCTGGTCAAGGTAGAGAGTTTAGCAGGGTTAACTAGTTCGTTTATCTTGTGTATGGCTGCGGGGCAGGCTTAATAAAATGTAAAGAAAGGGAAATAAAGAGAACAAGTAAGACAATAGTTTTTGTGCGTGGAAAACCCTTGAATGAGAAAAAACCACGGGCACCAAGCCAGAAGAGGTTTCACTATAATATTTGGAGAATAATTGTACTTTAAGCTAAACAATGTATTTTATTTTAAGTGTTTTCAATAGTATAGCTTGTAATCTTGTCTCGTATGGTAGAGTGTATTAGGATGGGTCTTCAAATGGTCTTCAGCCCCCTTTATATAGTAATCTTCACATATCCGCATAATCTTCCTCTTTAATGGCATAATATTCTCCTTTAATAACGCCATTAATTACTGTCTTCTATGTGCTTAATTACCCGGATGAATGCTCCATAATAATCACCAAATATTATCCTTCATTGCGGATTTAATTACCATAATTATATGATAATTATCCCATATAATGCTTGCTGACTTGGTCAACTAATATCTTCATATTTGACTGTTGTCCTCTCCTGCCTGGTGCTAAGCATGAGTTATCGTGAGGCTTCTATCCTGAACATCAAGCCAGGGCATGATAGTACCCTGATCATATCATGGGAATATTAGTCTTAACAATTGCCCCTTTATCTTTTCATTGTCGCTCAGTCAGGTCAATAATGAGAAGATAAACATCATTAAGTAAGTTGCTTTAGACGGTTGAGTGTAATTATTTCAAAGAAACGGCTAGTTGATTTAAATGCGACAAGTGTCTATTTACAGCAACTTATTAAATAACTGCGTGCAACCTGCAGTAACCCTAGGTTTTCACCGCACTATAAATATTCTTTTTACTCTTGTTCCATTCTTCACCAAAAACCCGATTAATTCCCCTAAAATTCTTCTGATTTCTTCTTCAATCTTCATCTTTAACTTCCGTTCATCTTCCCATTAATTTCCAGAAAATAAAACAATGGTTGTAAAAAGAGAATCAACTAGGGGAGCACTTGCTTCTGGCACTCCTGACGATCCAAACTCTTAACAAACCTCTAAAAATAAACCCGAGTCTTCTGAAATCCCATCTGGTACTCCTGCTATGGAGATGGTATCTATCTTTCATGGTGACTCTGAATTAAAGCCAACAAAAGAACTTAGCGAGCAACTTAGCCTTCCCAGCTGCCTCAAACCTGAGTTTGAGGGTATTTTGAAGGATAAGGGTGTTATCCATGCTGATTGTTAGGTCTGGATCCTTGAAGATTCACCAATCAAGGCTGACTGGGCTTGTCCGGGTTGGTTTTGTATTCACGACTGGGCTTTTAGAGCTGGTTGCAAATTGCCTCTCTCTTCTTTGATGGTGGAAGTAATTAAGTAGATTGGTCTTCCACCGTATCAGATTATGCCTTCAGTTTGGAAGGTGGTTCATTCTATCAAATTTCTGTGTGAGAAACACAACCAGAGTTTTTCTTTAGGCAACCTGAAAAGCTGCTATCTTTTGAAGACTCAAAACCCTGGTAGGGTAAATTTCAAGGCTAGGCCTTCGACTACTCCTCTTTTCAACAATTTGGACAGCGGTGCTGGTAAAAATTGGGCTACTGGCTATATGTTTATCAGGACCAATTCTGTTGGGCTTGACTTGGTATATCTCAATTATGATGCTTGCGTTGCTGGTAAGTTCTTTGTTATTTTGTCTTTCCTACACATGTTTTGTTAGTAAAAAAGGAACGCAGGAAGTATTTAACAGAGTGTACCTTTCTTTTCAGTGGATGATTGGGTGTGCAATGTTGATTACCCTTTTTAGAGGGTAACTGATTTCTTGGCTCTTCCTTCTATTGAAAGGTCGTGGCCATATTGTAGCGGTGCTGCTTATTTTTCACGTTGCTTGAAAGCTGAAAATGTCCCCAGGGCTCTGAAGCCTGCCAAGCCTGCTCAGGTCTCTATTTCTGGTGGTAACGTTTCTTCTCTTTCAATCTTTTTCTCAAGGGAATTTGCTTATAGCAACCTCATCCTTATTGTTGATATAGTGTCCCATGTTGCAGCTACCAGGTTATCTTCTAGGCGTGGCAGATTTGTGCGGCTAATCTAAATGCCAGGCTTACTCAGATCAAGGAAGAGGGTTCTCAGGGCAGTGGTGGTCCCGGTACTAAAGCTGACAAGCCAATTGACCTGACTGACATGCCTGTTGTCCCAGTTACTCCTGTTGCACCTTCTGTAACTGTTGAGACATCATCGGCAACTCAAAAGAAAAAGCAGGATGCGACTGGTATTGCTTCTCCTGTCAGGGAGGTCAAGGCCAGGGTTGATAATATGGATTCTGCTAGAGAGAAGATCTAGGAGTTTGCTACCTCCATTTGTCCTTCAACCATGTCAATGGATCTTGTTAAATCTTCTACAAAGGCAGTTGCCGTGGTGGATCATGCTGTCAATCTTGTGACACACACTCTTGCATCTCTGGGAGAGGTAGCTTTATTCTTCTTTTAGCCTAATTTTTCTCTTGGCACCTTCTTAATTTGTGTTATTTATAGTTTGGTTTTATCTCCATATCCAGGTTGCGATTATATGCCTTCTCACTTCTTATCAATCTAATTCATTGGTGGCTAGGGTTAATTCACATGGCTCTGAATTTGATAAGATGAAGTCTGAGTTTTTCTTTGCTCAGGCTGACTTGGCTGCTACCAGGGCTGATTTGAAGAGGGCGCAGATTGAGCGTGATGCCGCTAAGTTGGAGGTCGGATCTGCCAAACAGCTGTTGCATGACGCTTTGGAGAGGAATGAGGAGCTCAACATGGGTTCTCCGGTGGAGCGGGATGTTGAGGTTGCCAAGAAGGCCGAGGGTGATGTTGCTGATGCTGCTTCTCAGGAGAAGCAGTAGTTTTTATGAAATTTTAATATCTTTGGTTTGGCCCATCCAGGGGGGATGTCCCTAGATAAACAATATGATATTTTGCTTCCTCTTGTACGGGAAGGTATCCCTGACAAGTTAAACTTTTTTTTGCCTTTGCCCCAAGGGGTGAGGATTTGGTATTAATAGCAAGTTTGCCTTTCTGGCTTGCTTTTTATTTCTAGATTTTTCATTTCGTTGCTTCTTGACTGGTTAACTTGATAAGTTTTTCTTCAAACTGTTAAAAATATCATTCAACCTGTTAACCTGTCATATAATTCTTCAACCTGTTAACCTGCCACATGTTTTTATTTGGTGTTTGATCTTTAATCATATACAGTTTTTCTGTTATGATTGAAGTGGGTGGGATCCGGCTTAACTGGAGGGCTTATGTCCTCTGCCTGGCTAGAGGGCTTGGTATTCGGCCTGTCGGAAGGACATTTGGACAGTATTCAGGGTCTCTCACCTTCTTACACATCCAGTGCTGCGTCCAGCCGTTGTAGAGATGTGCAGTAAATACTTGTGTTGAGCAATTATTTCATGCCTGTATTTACCGTATCTGCTGTAAGTTACCAACCTTCATTTGGGCGCGAGAGGGTGCAGAAAATTTTTGAAAGGTACTTTTAAAGTAAAGCTATAATAGGGTAGCCCTCAATCCTGAAGATTTTATTCATGCAACAACAATTCATGTATAATATTTTCAGGGTTCAAAAATTATATTAATGTATGTATAAGAACGGTTGAACATATAAGTTTTTTCATACAGGGTACACATATAATTTTCATCATCATATAAGGCAGGCAATTTCATCAGGCAAAGTGAACAAAAATCAAATAGTTATAAGTTTAAATTTGAATTTTACCTTGTCAGGATAGGGTAAAGCTGTTTTCATTCCAAGAATCATATATGAAATAGTTTCAAATGAGTTACATTCCAGGATCTTGGGATCATTTGTCCTTCTATGGTTTGTAGCTTGTATGCTCCTTGTCCGAGGATTGAGTGTATTAAGTATGGACCTTCCCATGCAGGGGTTAACTTGCCTGCTGATTTTTCTTTTTTGTTTGGGAATACTTTTCGTAGAACAAGGTCTCCTTTTCTGAAAACTCTGATTTTGACATTCTTGTTATAACTTTTAGCTACTGTTTGTTGATATGAGGCAATCCTGATTTTAGCAGAGTGTCTAAGTTCTTCTGTCATGACTCAGTTGTCTTGCATCAGGTTGGCATTTGCCTCAATATTGTTCAGGCTATATCTTGAGGTTGGCACGTGAACTTCTGCAGGGATGACTGCTTCACAACCATACACCATGGAATCAGGTGTTTGGCATGTTGATGTCTTCGGAGTTTTCCTGTCTGCCAAGAGTACTAGTGGAAGTTCTTCAGCCTATCTGCCTCATTTACTCTTCAGCTTCTTTTTAAGGCAGTTGATGGCTACCTTATTACTTGATTCATCCTGACCGTTTGCTTTTGGATAGCCAGGGGTTGAAGTCACCAGGTTGATATTTCATTCGTCAAAAAAAGCCATGGTTCTTTTCATAACAAACTGAGTGCCATTATCGCAGACTATCTCTGAAGGGACTCCATAACTGCATATGATATTTATCCTGATGAAGAATATTACTTCCTTCTCAGTAACCCGCCTAAAAAAATCAGCTTCAATCCATTTGGAGAAGTAGTCAGTCATGGCTAACATGAACACTTTTTGGCCTGGTGCTACAGGGAGTTTTCCTACTATATCCATGCCCCACTTCATAAATGGCCATGGTGCAGAAATTGAATGTAGTAGTTCTGATGGCTGATGAATAATCAGGTCATGTATTTGGCAGGCTTCACACTTTGCATAATAGTCTAGACAGTCAGCCCTAAGGGTAGGCCAGTAATAGGTAGTCCTAAGTACTTTGCTTGCCAGGCTTCTTCCTCCTTTATGGTTTCTGCAATATCCTTCATGAATTTCTTGAAGTACATGTTTGGCTTCATGTGGCTCAAGGCACCTTAGATAGGGTCCAGCCTGAGATCTTTTAAACAGAGTATTATTGATGATGGAATAATAAGAGGCCCTCATTTTAAATGCCCTGACTTCGTGCCTACCCTGAGGTAGTATGCATCACAAGAACCAGTAATAGTAGGGTTTAGTCCAGGAGTCACTGTTAGTGTTGACAGTACAAACTTGTTCAGATTTGCTGACAGCGGGTTCAATTATATGAACAATAGGTATCTTATCAAAAATAGCAGGTGTAAAATTCGAACCAATGTTGGCCAAAGCATCAGCCTGGGTATTCAGGTCTCTTGGTATTTGCTCCATGTCAAATGAAACGAATTTATCGCAAAGTTTTTTAGCATATTCTAAATATAAAATCATTTTTTCATCCTTTGCTGTATAAATTCCTTTTATTTGATTTGCAATTAGAAGTGAATCAGTTTTTACCTTTAAGTTTTGAACACCGAGATCTAGACGTACCTTGAGTCCTACTATGAGGGCTTTATATTCAGCCTCATTGTTAGTAGCTTTGAATTCACGACTCACAGCCTAGGCTAAAGTGTCCCCTTGTGGAGATTTTAACACTAATCCTAACCTTGTACCTCTTACGTTGGACGCGCCATCAGTGAACAGGGTCTACTGTTGGTCGGAGGTTTTATTTTCTAACTGGTTTTCCTTGGCCGGGTCTGATTCTAGGTTAGGGCTGACATCAGCCACAGAGTCTTCTAAGGCCTGTGATTTGATTGCTGTCATCAGGATCAAAGGTAATATCATAGGTACTAAGCTGGACTGACCATTTGGCCATCTTGCCTGATAATTCAGGCCTGCGTAGGACAGCTTTTATGGGTAGGTTAATCTTAACTATTATGGGGTGAGACTCAAAATAAGGACGTAACTTGGCACAAGACCTGATGAAAGCTAAAACATACTTTTCAAGTAAGCCATACCTCATTTCTGCATCTAGTAAGCTTTTACTTACATAGTAGACAGGGTGTTGTTGGCCTTCCAGTTCCTTTAATAAGACTGCACTTACCGCGGTTTCAGTGACAGAGTTATACTGACAGGGATTCTCCCTTTTCTGTCTTGGCAAGTAAAGGTGGAGATGAGAGATATAATTTTAAATCTTGAAAGGCTTCTGCATGTTCAGGGTCCATTGGAACTGCTTATTTTTTCTAAGTAGGTTGTAAAAAGTTTTACACCTTTCAGATAATCTGGATATGAACCTGTTCAGGGCTGCTACTCTTCCTGTCAATTTTTTAATGTTCTTGACAGATTTGGGTGACTGTAACTCTAGTATGGCCTTCATCTGTTCAGGGCTGGCTTCTATGCCTCTTTTGATCACCATATAGCCTAGGAACATCCCTACAGAAACTCCAAAGTGGCATTTTGCAGGATTGACCTTTATATTGTACCTTTTTAGGATTTGAAATGCTTGTTCCAGGTGCTTCGCATTATCTTGTACGTTTTTGGACTTTACTACCATGTCGTCAATGTCGACTTCCATGGTGTCCCCAATCTGCTCTTTGAACATCATGTTGACCAGGCGCTGGTATATTGCCCCTGCATTCTTTAGACCAAATGGCATAGTAGTGTAACAGTATATGTCCCGGTCAGTAATGAATGCAATACTCTCCTGGTCAGCATGGTACATCTTTATCTAGTTGAATCCACTGGAAGCATCCATGAACGTGAGCATTTCATGTCCTGCTGTTGCTTCTACCATAGCATCAATATGCGGAAGAGGGAATGGATCTTTTAGACTGGCTTTGTTTAAGTCAGTGTAATCTACACAGACTCTCCATTTGCCATTTTTTTCTGCACGATAACTACGATTGCTAGCCATTCAGGGTACATATCTTCTTTGCTCATGCCCATGTCAAGGAGTTTGTCCACTTCTTCATTGATAATGGCGTTTCTTTCTGGTGCAAACTTTCACCTTTTCTGTTACACAAGCTTGAAAGATGTGTCAATATTAAGCTTATGAGTGATAATATCAGCACTAATTCCAGTCATATCAAAGTGAGACCAAGCAAAATGGGAAGATTTATTTTTAAGAAAACTTACTAATTCAGGCCTGCCTGGACGTCTTCGAAGGAGTGACAAGGATACTTGGTTAATTCAACATAAAGATCACTGTTGGGTAGCAATCCCTATCTGAACGCTTTCACTGTTGTGCCGATGTCACACCTGGGTATTTATACTTTTTCCTTGTTAAACCTAGAAAGGAAGCTTCTGAGGCTCTCATCTTTTATCTAGGTAATCCTGTATAGGTCACTGGAGCATTTTTCCAATTCCATGCTACTGGCGAACTGTTGATTGAATGTATTGACCAGGTCAGCAAAGGACTGGATACTTCCGTTTGGCAGGTTAGTATACCATTGCAGTGCAGAACCAATCAGGGTGGTTCCAAATCCCTTGCACATGCAAACCTGCCTAAACTCACTTGGAATATATGCAATCAACATTTTTTGTAGGTAGAAGGCCATATGGTTTTGCGGATCCGAGGTTCCATCATAGGTTCTTAATTATTAATTGAATCACGAATTTCTTCGGATGATCTACTCTACCTATCTCGTCTACGAAGGGCGAGTCAACATAACTCTCAAGGGCAGCTTCTTCCATGCTGGTAGGGACTCCGGGTATTTTTTTTTCCAATTTTTCGTTAAGTTTCTTGATCTCCTGGACTATTGCCATCATGACGGCTGCTCCTGTTTTATCAGGTTTCTCGTTTTCATCTTTAGGAATGTTATCATCATCAATGTTGATCACTTTCTTGGCACCACTCGGACTTCCAAAGTTTGAGAAATCAAAGTGTTTGATAATTGATGAGAATGGGGTTCCTGGTTGGATTTTAGAGTTTGATCCTTTGGCTTTCTCCATCTTCTGTTTTAAGGCTGGCTCAGATTCTTTCAATTGTAGGATTTCAGCCTCGGATTGAGCCACTTTTTGTGATGCAGCAGCCTATTGTTCCTCTACGGTTGGAGTGGCCATTTATAGTTTCTTTTAGGATTTTATTTGAGAAAAAAGGGAAAAAAGATATTTAATGAGCTAGATGCCCCACGGTGGGCGCCAATTGTTCTATCTAGATTCTGTGCAAGGCTGAATCAGGTCAGGGTAGAGAGTTTAGCAGGGTTAACTAGCTTGTTTATCTCGTGTATGGCTGCAGGGCAGACTTAATTAAACGTAAAGAAGAGGAAATAAAGAGAACAAGTGAGACAATAGATTTTGTACGTGGAAAACCCTTGAATGAGAAAAAACCACGGACACCAAGCCAGGAGAGGTTTCACTATAATATTTGGAGAATAATTGTATTTAAGCTAAACAATGTATTTTGTTGTAAGTGTTTTCAATAGTAAAGCTTGTAATCCTATCTCGTATGGTAGAGTGTATTAGGATGTGTCTTCAAATGGTCTTCAACCCCCTATATATAGTAATCGTCACATATCCGCATAATCTTCCTCTTTAATGGCATAATATTCTCCTTTAACGACACCATTAATTACTATCTTCAATGTGCTTAATTACCAGGATGAATGCTCCATAATAATGACCAAATATTCTCCTTGATTTCTGATTTAATTACCATAATTATATGATAATTATTCCATATAATGCTTGCTGACTTGGTCAACTAATATCTTCATATTTGACCATTGTCCTCTCCTGCCTGATGCAAAGCCTTAGTTATCTTGAGGCTTCTATCCTGAACGTCAGGCCAGGGCATGATAGTACCCTGAACATATCGTGGGAATATCTGGCTTAATAGCTCCGATTTACGCTTTCTGCCAATTTTGCCTTCATTTTCAATAACGTTTCATTGATCATTGGTTGCAATATCAGTTCAACTTTCAGCTGGTTCCAAAACAAAATTAACTTTTCAGCATTTTGGAGATTTTTTCTCTTTCCCCTCCATAGTCTGTAATTGTTAAATGATCCTACAAAACAACTACCTATAATCACCAATTCAACTAAATATACAAAATGTACTGATGGGTCGTATCGTTGTACGCCCTCAAGCAATATTTATAGTCTCCACAGACTAACCTTAGTAGAGCGGTAAGTAAAGGTCGGATCCCAAGGGACGGGTATTTGATAAAGTTATCAATTACAAGTAGTTATGCCTTAGAGTCACAATTTAGTTTGGATTGAGATGGTTGTCTAAACTACCAGGCAAGGTAAATGTAAACAAATGGAAAAGCAAAGCAACTAAAGTAAATGGGAATGTAAACAATTGATAAAAGGGACTAGGGTGTCATGGGTTCTTAAGGGAATCATGATGAGATCACAAAAACAAATTTCATAGATGCAAGCAAATTATTGTTGTAGTGGAATCGAGTTAGTTTATATCTTACAATTCCTAGGAAGGTTTGGGTCTCGGAACCGAGTCGGTCAAGATTTTGCAACTCCTGCAAGTCGACTTAATTTCTTCCTGTTCAACTATATGCATGGTCTAACAAGCCTTGAGTTGGTTTATGTCTTACAAGTCTTGTTGAATGGATAAGAGATTCATGCTATGTTGTCAATCAAGCATTTCATCAAGCATAACATAAGCATAAGTTGAAACTACAACAAGCAAGCAATCATATGAACTTACTAAGTTAAGATCTACCCCATGATTAACTCACCTAATCCCTGATTAACCCTATTTAGGAGACTACTCACTCATGATCACGTAAAGCATGCTAACAAGGTTTTCAATCACATTAACAAGTCTAAACATGATGGATGAGTAAAACGATAAACAATAATTAAGCCAAGAGTAAAGAAATTGTACCAAACTTATGATGAACAAATGAAAAGGAAAGAATAATAGACGAGAACTTGATTGATGAATGAAGATTTGTATATTGTTCAATAAACCCAAATAATCTTCCAATTACCCAACTATATCTAAAAATTCTTCAACAATAATTAAGGAAGTATTAAAATGTAATTAAGCTAATTTATTTCTAATCTACTCCAATGACTTAATGCTAATCTTCTATTACAAGAGAGTATTTATACTAAGTACACGTATTAGGTTAACTAAAGGCTTAAATGACGATTAAGTCCCTAAAATGAAGATTAATGCCTTGCAAGTCCTCCATGGAGACGCTCGACCTACCCCTGTTGGACGCCCATGCTGCATGGAAAAATGCCTGTCCTGCTCAAACAACACCCGGGTTGTGCCATGGGACACTCGTCCTATGCTTTGGGATGCTCGGGCCGTGCATGGGACGCCTGTCTCTCCTTGCAGATTTCCTTCGTCTTCATTTAGCTTCTTCATGATCCGTGAGGATCATTAAGGAGCCTTGGGGGCCCTTTATCGTTGCCCATTTATTTGTTCTATCTACTTAGGTCTTTAGTATCAGTCTCCTCGATGATGCTTGGTCGTTAAATGCGATCAATTTAGCTCGTTTTTGCTCCATACACGCAAGGCTAGCGCTCCTTCCCTACCATGGGCACAAAACCTTTTAGAATATTCAAAGTAGGAAGTTTAAGATTGAAACGACCCTAATACATGCAAGAGAGCATAGGAACGAGGCTAGTTCGGGGACTAAATGTGTGCAAATATGAGTCACATCAAATATCCCTAAGCCGAACCTTTGTTCATCCCAAGTAAAGAGGTAACTAAACTATGACCTTTATTAATACTACTAGCCGATGTGAGACAATTAGCGGGTCTCACTCCGCCCCTTCAACTCACAACAAGACATCTATGAGGTAAGATGCCTTCTTGCAAGGCAAGGTGAGTCTTGCCAATATGGCGATGCATCCTAACATTTAAGCACATAAAAGCAAGTAAGGGATGCCTCTACAAAATGAATAGCCACTTTTCTCATCTAAGTGTCGGAAATCACCCACAAGGGAAGCAATTCAAGGGCACACACTCCATCATAGATATTGGTACTCCTAGCTACTAAATCCAAGAGTGTACAAACAAGTCACATCCAAGTTGTGATAAACTAGGTTACCTTCATCCACAATTGCTAAATGCTTTTGTCAAAAGTCAAGTCCCTATGGTGTTAGGAAACACATTAGTATCGCGGAATTCCCCCTCTTACCTAGACAAGAAGAACGGTCATCCCCTCTCTAGCATGGAACAAAATAGGATCACCAATGGATAAAAGGGATTCAAAGTGTATGACTTTCATGATGGTCGTGTCATACTACAAATGTTTTGAGTTATTATTGGGACATCTTGTGATAAGATTGGTGTAGTTAATAATTGTCAATGGATAATTGTGTTCTCATAAGTTGGATTGTGCTCGGTTGTGTGGATATTTATAGATGTAGTTATAGTAGTAATGGGCGAACTTCGGGACGAAGTTCATTTTAAGGGGGGAAGACTGTAATACCCCGTAATTTAATAATAATTTATGAGAATAATTTATGTAATTTAAATAATTAATTAATGGCATTTCTAATAACAGTTGCAAATAAGGCATTAATTAAATTATAAAATAAGTATCCAAGTTGGGAATTGGGCTTAGCTAGTAATTGAGCTTTGGGCCGTGTGCCATAGTTATGTGGACCAAAATTCATTAATCTAGTATGAGTATGGTCGGGAATTGTTTCGAGATTTAATAATAATAATAAGGAAATAATAATAAGTAAAGGTAATAATAATTTTATTAATAATTATCCTAATAATGTTAGTGGATGATAACAATAAAATTAGTAAAAGAAGTATGTGGTGATATTATTTATGGAAAAGCTAATATAATGTGTAGCAGTAATAATAATAGAATTTATAATAGTAATAATAATTGTATAATTGTAATAAGGCAATAGTTTCCTAATTGGCCTCATATAATGTCCAAATTTAGACTATAAATACCATGATAACTGAAAATAATTCATAAAAGAAGATGGAAGAGATCTAAAAAAAGAAGAATAAAATTAAGAGAAAAGAAAAGGAATTAACTTTTATTATCGCCTCAAGGTAATACTTTAAACCGTCTCATGTATACATTTTCCTTAGCTATAACTCGTAAACAAGGCCACCGTAGGACGAGCCGTGACCGTGACTATGACCGTGGACCACCAGGGATTGACAAGGACCTCCGTTTGACTGTCGTTGACCACTGGGGATGGGTGTTTGACCTGTCTATAAAAGGGTTGTTGTGGTGGTTGTTTAACACGTTTTATATGTTATATGAACCCCTATTTCAGTCGTTGCGGACCTAGGCTTGGTGAGGGTGGTACATGGGGTTGCGTTGACCACCGTGGGTGGTCAGGGATGGTGAAAATCGGTGACTTGCACCGTGGTTGGCCGGAATTACGAAGGAGTGCGTATTGGTTGTATTATAAATAGAATCGGGTTTATACCCTATTCCGTGGCTTTATTGAGACCGGACCTAGGTGGTTGGCCTGGGGGCGGTTAGTCGGTCCTGCTGGTGGTGTTGGGGTGGTTTCAGGTGGTGGTTGGTACGTTGAAGTGCCGGGTTGTGGTGGTTGAACGAGTTTGTGATGTTTGTTGATTTGTGTGTCGTTTCTTGTTGTCATGGCTGTCGTGCATTGCTGTACCAGGTGGTGGGACCACCGTGGGTCAAGGGAGACCATGGTGTTGTCTACGGGTAGTCACGGTGGTGGTAGGGTGGTGAATTGGTTGAGTTGAGTTGTTGTGTGTCGGCTTTTCGAGGGTTGTTTAGGGCGTGTAAGTGCGGGTTGCAGGGGGAGTTTTTGTTGGAAAATGTGTCCTCAACAATAGTGCGATCACTTGTTTAAATCTCATATTAAGAATACGTAAGGGATGATTTATTATATAATCAACTGATCTTCATTAATCAGTAATGATTGGATAACTAGAGTTTGACATTACTGTCGTATGACGGTGGTGGTTAGTTGATCCCTTAAGGTCACACCTAAAGGACAACTCCCAAAATAGATAAATTGATTAATTGTATGACGATACAAGGTGATCAATTCCTTAAAATTGAAAAATTCACTTGTGCGGGAGAATATTGATATCTTATTGTAATGGGATTAAATAAGATTTATTTTAGTAATAAAAATGCTTTATTACTAAAATTGTTTATTGTCTGAGAAACAATAGAGATAAGAATGAATGGTTAATTATAATTACAAGATGTTCTGAATTATAATTATAAGACCCATTTTATTTATGTGATCAAGTATCACTAGTCAATCTGTTGTATGTAATTTAATTAATTTATAAAATGATATTTATGTGATAAATATGCATTAAATTAATTAATAACATATAAAATACTACATGTGACATATTGTGTGACAAATGACAAATTGACAAAATAAAATGGTAGTCCATTTTATGGAGGTTGGACCGAAATGGAGGGTGTGTTAGTGGGTTTTGGCTGTTTTATTTTATTTGATAAAATGGCATGATGATGCCTACCTACAACTAGCCTTACACCTACTCTTACACATATTACACATCCAATTCTTGTGAAGACAAAAAGAGGAAAGTAAGATGCCCTCTTTGGACACACAAGACCCGGCCTCACCTCCTCTTTATGAGAACTTTTGTTCTCATTTTTCCACTTACTCATTCATTCACAACTCCTACATGCAAAACATTCACATATTCTCTCAATCTCTCTAAAATAAGGTTTTAGAAATACAAGCATTTGTTCATCCATTCTAATATCAAAGTAAGATTACTAGTGTAGTAATAGTAATAATATTAGAATTAATTTTAAGGATACTAGTTTATTAATCTAGTTAATTAGTATACTAGTTTAAGGGATAAGTCTTGGGTACAATCTAAGGAGGATCTCTATTTTGGGATTTTTGGAGGATCATCCAACATATTAAGCTCAATAACAAGTGAAGGAAGGTGACCTTACTTGTGCCCATATTTTCGGACCTATATACAATGTAAGGGACATTGTTTTTCCTCATAAATCTCTAATTTTGTTATGCATGCACTAGATCTAAAGAACAAATAATTAAGAATTTAATTAGTTCACTACTAGAGAAGTCTAATAAGAGGTAAATAAACCCAACAAGTGGTATCAGAGCATAGGATGTTGCATGCATAATCGGTTATTGTTTTTCCTAGTTTAAATGTTAACATATAAAACTATAAATTTGTGACCCATAAGAGTAGGTCACGAAATAATTATGCATGTTATATATTCTGGTCCTAAAATATTTTTAGGTCATTTTTATGATTTATGGAAATTTATTGCTCATTTTAATGATTTTTAGTGATTTTATTACATTTTTATGAGTAAAATGAACTTTTATTCACTAAAATAAGTTAACCTTCACAACTAGCCGTGATATTTTAGTATGACCTCACAAGAATATTTTATATACTGTATGTAAAATATCATATTAATGTGATTAATATTTCATGATTTATGAATTTTTAGTGTAAAAATGGCATAAATGGAGGTTAAATTACTAAAAATGGTTACACTTACTCTCTGACCCTGAAAGTTTTATATGACCTCACATGCATATTTTACAAGTTTTGTGTAAAATCTCGTATTAATTGGATTGATATTGCATGATTTATGTTTTTTGTGAGATAAAAATGGATTAAAAGAGGTAAAATGGTTTAAAATAGTTAAATTCGAATTAGGCCATGAAAATTTAATATGATGTCACATGTATGATTTACAGAGTGTATGTAAATTATGAGATGAAATTATCTCATTTAGCTTGATTTATGAATTTTTAGAGTAAAAATGGCATAAATATTGATTATTTTAGCATAAATAGTTAAAACGAATTGCATGGCATGAAAAAATTATTTTAGGTTGCATAAATATCGCACTAATCAGATATAAGGTTGTAAAATTGATTGGATTGATTTTTGTATACTTTAGATGTTTTATGAGATAAAACCGATAAATTACAACTATATTTTCTCGAAATTAATTCGAAAATTTTAACCATGATTTTTGATATTATGAGTGTCATTGAAATATTACAGAATGTTCAAAAATTTAAAATTCAAATTCTGAAATTATTACAATTTAATTTGGATTTATTTCATAAATATTATGATTTTAAGGTGAAAAATGAGCATAAAATTAAATCAAGTTGAAGTAATGTCAAAAATTGAGTGATGACTAATTTTTAAGTCCTAAGAGTGTTAGGATAATTCACTTGAAATTAAATGTTATTTTAGTGTTAATTTGTAATTTTAAGAAGTTATGATCAATCATTTCCATAAAACCGGGTTATATAAACGATACAAGTTGAATAGGACGATTTGGCACATAATTTGGCATGATAGACACATATTAAACTGCTGCATATTTCAATTTTTGAATGTTTTTATTTCTATAATTTTGAATTATGTAATTTTATCTTAGTATGACCTTAGTTTTAATCGATATTACCCGTAATGAAAGGAAATATTGATTCGGTTGTAATTTAATGTGATCTCGTATCACTTTTATTTTTATTTTTTATTAGTTTTTCCATTTTACAAATGTATAATAGGAATAGCTTTGTATTTTTATTATTATTTGTAATCATGGAGATTCTTCAAGACGGTGCCATTCGGAAAGGCGTTCCGACAAAGACGGTGTTCTTGGGAGGCATGCCACTAGAAGATTCAAGGGACCAAAGGAGTTGGTTTCCGAATATGTAATAGATTATTTGATTTTCTATTTTTAGGAAGGCCATACTAGGAATTTTTATTATTGCTTTGCATTTCTTTTAATATGTTACATGCATTGTCAAATCGCCATAACAATACATGCATATCATATCGAGTCATCGACCGTGTCAATTATAATTATCGTAGTTCACCGCTTTAATTCACTTAAAACGTGATAGATAATAAATTGACAAGACCTCTCACTAATTAATAATTGAGAATTATCCTTACCAAATAGTAGAAACCATGACTCCCAATTTCATGAAGAAGTAGGCTCGGCTCACCGGGGTACTAAACTTGTTACGTTGGGTAAGTGCGTAATAAAATGTTATTACATCGAAATTTGGATTGAGCTCAACGGAAGTATTCGTGACTGTAGTTGCATGTGTTCCGGGCTAAAGATAAATGTTAGAGTAATTTTTATCGACCGAGAGTTCTAAAAGTACAATCGATTAAGAGGTTAATCCACCGAGTTATATTAATAAGGAATGAATCGGCTCACCGTGCCCGAGTTAATATGAATTTGGATCTCGGAATCATTTATAATAGTTGGGTAGAGGTCACTATATAAATGCTTAAAACTTGTTTAAAATGTTTACAAGTATTGTCAAAACGATAAATGTTTATTAATTCCTTCACTTCCTATTTTGTAGTCAAAATCGTTTTCTTAATTGCAATGGCAACTCCAAGCACATCCGCAACCACTAGTTCCAACACGCTCACCAATGTCAATCATAAGAGCAAGGGAACTTTCAAGAAAAGCGGGAAAAAGGGAAAGAATCAAACTCCCAACAGGAACAGAGCTAAATCTTATGAAGCTAGTTCCTCCAAGCCCATGTACACTGCCTCATCCGGGGACAAGTGCCACTACTGATGTGGTGTTGGGCATTGGAAGAGAAACTGTTCAAAATACCTTGGCGACATCAAAGCTTGAAGGGTTATTCCAGTAGGTATATGACTATCCTTATCTTTTATGTTTCGATCTCAACTTTGTTATGATGATGCAAGTTGTGATGATTACCCTTTTTATTATAAATAGGGCATCCTAGCAAGGACAAAGGCATGGAAAAGCAAGCTTAAAGGATCATGGGGAAGCTAGAGGTAGCCGAACGTGGTGATGGATCTATGGAAGCTTGGCTTTAATTTGCTTTGTCTTTAATTTTATGATGTATTTAAGATTTTAGAACTATTTTGATTTCCTTGTGTGACTTGGAAATTTGTCTGTATCCTTTCAACACGGGTTGTATTTTGGATATTGGTGACTTGGTTTGCAACCCAAGTCACTTGCTTTATCGTACCGTTTGTTCTAAGATTTTCATCATATACTACTTGCATCGTGAAACATAAGATTATCGACATAAATTGATCAAGTAGACAAATATGATGATTGGATCATTATAAGTCCATAACCTATGAATTTGATTCTCCTTATGCCATTGTTACTTAAAGTAATAAATTACTAATGTAAGATCAATTATAAAGTAGTGATGAGCTATTGAACTCATAAAGTAGGGAATTTGCGATACAAAGCGGACACATTATTCTAAACGGATGGTCAACCAGGAGATACCTAGAATAGAGAGTCTAATAAACAGATGACATGGATAAGACTCGCATATCACATGAATCAAGTTGCCAAGATAGGAATGGCCTTTTGAAAGCTAATGCATAATCTAGATAAACTCCTAATACTCCACCATATATATGTTTGTAACTCAAAAACCTATCTCTCCAGAAGATAGATGTATTTCTGAGAGATAGAGTGGGAGTAGATTGGATCGTTACAAACATGTCTTATAGTGTTACTTTGTGAAAGTAATAGAACTATAGAGTGGGAGTATAATTGAACTATAATCTATAAAGATAGAGTGGAAGCATAGTTCAGTGGGAGTTTATCGCACATGTCTGATTGGTTAATAAAATGTTGTTACATTGAAATTTGAATTGAGCTCAACGGAAGTATTCGTGACCGTAGTCGCATGTGTTCCGGGCAATGGTGTTGGGCATTGGAAAAGGAATTGTCCTAAGTACCTAGGCAACATCAAAGCTGGATAAGTTGTCATGATTGGTTAATAAAATGTTGTTACTTTGCCATTGATACAAGTTGTCATGATTACCCCCTTTTTTATTGTAATTAGGGCATCCTAGCAAGGACAAGGGCAAAGAAAAGCAAGCCTAGAAGATCTTGATGGAAGCTAGATGTAGCAGCCCACGGTGCTAGATCGATGGAAAGTTGGCTTTATTTTGTCTTATTTTTTATGTTGTATTTTGAAAGTTTTAGAACAATTTTGATTTCCTCGTTCGACTTGGAAATTTTGTTGTTTCCTTAAAAAATGGTTGTATTTTGGATATTAGTGACTTGGTTTGCAACCCAAGTCACTTATTTTATCGTATCATTTGTTCTAAAATTTGTCATAATACACTACTTGCTTCGAAAAACATTAAGATTTATCGACTTAAATTGATCGAATAGACAATTATAATGATTGAGTCATTATATATCCATAAGATATGAATTAAATTATCCTTATGCCTTTGTGACCCAAAGTCACAACTTACTTTTATGAGATCAATTATAAACTTATGACTGAGTTGATGAACTCACACAAGGGAACGTTGCCAACCTTATTTGATACACCTATCAAAATCAAATCACCTAGTCTATATTATCCTTTTAATATGTCTCGATTAAATCACTATGAAGTTGTTTTGTGGCTCAAAAGTTATATTTGAAGAAAAAGGGCATTTTCCCTAAAGATAGAGTGGGAGTGAATTTAGCCACAAACTCTTCGCATAGAGGAGATCAAAAGAAGATGTTCTTGAGGAAACTACGTGAGGAGACCAAAAGAAGATGTTCTTGGGGGAACTACGTGAGGAGACCAAAAGAAGATGTTCTTAAGGAAACTACGTGAGGAGACCAAAAGAAGATATTCTTGGATTGTAAGATTTTGATCAATGGAGGGATATAACTAGAGATTTTAATATTCGACATTTTACTTAAAGAGCCTTATGAAACTAAAATGATATCTATGCAAGTAAATGCATTTATTTGGGATTGTTGAGACCAATCTAAGGTAAATAGATATTTATAATTAAAGGTTTCATAGAGTGGCATGTAAATGTCTACAAAAGCTAAGTTAAGTGTTAACTATGCTAAAGACTCAAAATCATTGCTATACTTCATTATGAAATAAGTAAGTTATTAAGACCACTTTCCAAAATGGTTATATTGAAAGGGATATGTGAATGACATATATGGTTTTAACTAACACCTTGAATATCAATGATTATTTCAATTGATAAAATGTTTCGAATGAGTTGTCAAAAACGAAACATGCGGAATTGAGTGGGAGTCCGTAACAGTCATGTTTAGACATGAAGTTTAGTGGGAGAAATCATCCTTCATGAATTGCATAACACATTACTCATTGGGAATGACGAGCATATACTGTCTTTTAAAAGAGTATTTAGGTTTTCAATTCTGGATGATATTGGACATCATGTGGATCTATTAAAACATGGGATGTTGGATTGGCACTTAGATAGGTATCTTATGTTTATAATAATCCTTCATCTTAAAGAAATCAACCAGTTAAGTAGGTTATTCATGTCGATGAATATAGAATTACCATGATAGAGTCATGGTTATTTATCGAACCTAATAACTATTGTTTAACATGAATTGATTGCTAATGTTTCCGCCATTAGTATAGTCATGTAATGCCATTATGCACATGTCCTAAATGAATTAAGTACTTGGAGCATGATAAGTCGATGAAAAGTTAACCCATATGAGAGTCATGGGTAAGCCTCAAGGAACCGTCATGAATTCTCAAGGAGAACTAATAGTCTGTTCTGGAGTTTGGAAGGATACTTAGTTGTGTGTTAAGAGGTTACACAAACTCAAGTTTCCGAACTCATTTGGATTTGTGAAAATCCTAGGCAATTATTGACATAAGGAGTAAGAGACTAGAAAAGTGTATTTTATTGTCATCCATTGCAAGATTCTACGAAATGAACCTAATTACGTTGTGATTGGGTGGTGAACTTTAAAACTACAAGTAGTGTTGTCCACCGAAACCCACATCACAAGTTATATGATAACAGTAAGAGCTTCTTTTAAGTTAAAGAACCTAAGTCTAGTATGAAGTCTAGACATGTAGTTAGTCAAATTCATGCTATAAGGGATAACATGAAATTAAAGGAAATCGCAATTCACAAAGTTTGAACACTTGAACACATGGTATGTTCATAAACTAAAATTTTATTGCGTCACACAAGTGCATGAGTACACTTATGATTATAAGGCATAGAATAGTAATATGGTATTAACTACTTGTGTGTGATAATCACATTTATTGTTTGAGTTTTCGTTAACTCATCCTGTACTTTGTTACATCCAAATGGGATTGTTAAGACAATATTGAACCCCATTAACGTGAACAGGATTAACATAGTATTCATCCCTAGTTACTTATATGAGGTGACATCTCGAAGTAACTAGAGTGTGATGCGATTGATGGCAAGATCGAGTGCCATAGAGTCCTAAGAGATGACTAGTCGATCACATAGGCAGACTGTGAGGGACACTCTGTCAGGCTTATGACCACTTATAGAGTTCTGGCAAATTTATATTGCCTGGTCGTGGCAAGAGCTACTATGGTATTCTTATGAGTTGATTCTTTGACTAATGACTGTTCGCCCAAGGTGGCACATTTTCCGAGTAACTTTGATTTATGTTCCCAGAACCTTCGTAAATGGGGTCAAATGGGCTTATTTTGGGTTATGATGAGCTGTAATAAACTGGAAATGTGTGGCCACGCTCGGAAGGTATCTACGTTAGATGATTCCGGTCAATCAGTTACTCTCCAGATCGAGGAAACCACTCACGATATGATCACTTGCAAGAACGACCTGGAAGACACCTTGCATTGAGTGGGAGATAGTAATAGGACAAGAGAATTGGTGACGCAGCTCGACAAGTGGGAGATTGTTGGAGTAAGTGTCCTCAACAATAATGCGATCACATTGTTGATCATATTGAGATCACATGTTTAAATCTCACATTAAGAATACATGAGGGAAATTAATACTTCTTAGTCAACTGGTTCACATATATTGGTAATGATTGGCTGACTAGAGTTTGACATTACTGCCGTACGACGGTGGTGACCATTTGATCCCCTAAGGTCATACCTATAGGGTAATGCTCTTAATTGATTATTTAAATAATCGTATGCTGATACGGGTTAATTAAATTCCTTAAAATTAACGAGTGATTTTGTGAGTAAAATTACGTGTCTTATTGTAATTTGATTAAATAAGATTCGGTCTAAGTAATCGAATTGTTTTATTACTTTGATTAATTTATTGTATATGAAACAATTAAAAATAGAATGAATAATTTATTATAAATACAAGTTGTTGTAGTTTATAAGTATATGACCCATTTTGGTACAAGTAATTATGAATTACTAATTATTTTTGCATGTGACATATTTAATTAATATTATGATTTTTAATATGTTAAAAATGCATTATAATGCAACATGTCATGTAACATGT
This sequence comes from Silene latifolia, assembly GCF_048544455.1. NCBI lineage: Eukaryota > Viridiplantae > Streptophyta > Magnoliopsida > Caryophyllales > Caryophyllaceae > Silene > Silene latifolia. The sequence continues at coordinate 359,078,090 of NC_133538.1, forward strand.
CACGTATGTCACAATTGACAAATGACAAAAATAAAATGGACTACAATTTTATGGGATAACCGGTTTTATGAAGGGAGAAGTAGGGTTGTGTTTTTATATTTTTAAATACCTAAAATCAAAATGATTACCTACATTACTAGTAGCCATGCAAACCTATTTTTCTTGGGAAGAAAATGGGCATCATGCATTAGCTCCCTTCTACCCATGCCCACCGGTTTGCCATTGGGAAATTGAAGAGAGTTTTTGTCTCATATTTTATTCTATAAAATAAAGGATAAAAATGATATACTTTTCTAGTTGTTTTTGCATAATTTTCTCTACTCTTTGAGAAAGAATAAGAGAGATAAAACCTCACAATATCACTCCCTCTTGACCGAAATTCTCAAGAGCAAAATACAAATTATTTTGTGTCAATTTTTAAGGTAGTTTTTATTAATACTAGTCTCATATTAATTTAAACTATTAAGGGTATTATCTTGGTACAATCTTTAGGGAGAGATTCTATACTTGAATCTTGTTCATCCATAAGGAAAGCTCAAGAACTAAGTAAGGTAGGCGACCTTACTAGTGCCCAAATATCCGAAATATCCAATGTAAAGAACCGATTTTCTCCTTACTCCTGCATTTTTTTTTTGCTTCCATAAGATCTTGAATTAATTTTATGACTAAATAAATTATTCACAGATTCAATATGTAAAGTTATGAGATAAAGAATCCCAACACAGGGGTCTACTTGAATCGTTTATTTTTTTGAGTAGGTTGTAAAATGTTTTACACCTTTCAGATGACCTGGATATGAACTTGTTCAGGGCTGCTACCCTGCCTATCAATTTATGAATGTCCTTGACAGACTTGGGTGATTGTAATTCCAATATAGCTTTGGTATGTTCAGGCTGGCTTCTATGCCTCTATTTGTCACCATATAGCCTAAGAACTTTCCTGCAAAAACTCCAAAGTGGCATTTGGTAGGGTTGAGTTTCTTGTTGTACTTCTCTAGGATTTGAAATGCTACTCCCAGGTGCTTCACATGGTCTTTTTCATCCTTGGATTTTACCACCGTGTCATCTATATAGACTTCCATGATGTCCCCTCCCTGCTCCTTGAACATCATGTTGACCAGTCGCTGGTATGTTGCCTCTGCATTCTTTAGACCGAATGGCATGGCAGTGTAACAATATATGCCTTGGTCAGTAATGAATGTAGTACTTTCCTGGTCAGCAGGGTACATCTTTATCTAGTTGAATCCACTGGAAGCGTCCATGATGTGACCAATATTTGAGCATATTTAGTCCACTAATTAGCCTCGTTCCTATGCTTTTTAGTGCATAATTTTGTCATTTAATTACTATCTTTAGTCCTTTGTTTTGCATAATCTTTGAGGTTTTGTTTCCTTCGTAGGAGAGGAGTACAAACCTTGCATTTTCATGGCAAAATGGAGCTAAATTGATCGAATCTAATGACCAAGCATCAAAGTGAAGACAAGACTAGAAGGCCTATGTAAATAATGTAGTAGATGGGCAATGATGAAGAAGATCCTTGCATCTCCGACAAGATCCTTGAGGATTGTTGGAAGAAGAAAAGAAGAAAAGAGGAAGAAGCTTGTTGGACTACAATCCGCCCGTCGCAGCCTTGGGACGCTCGTCCAAGACCTCCACAATCCGAGCAACCCACCACCCTGCCCGCTCGTCCTGCACCACCACAATCCGCTCGTCCCGACCCCTTGGCCGCTCGGATTCCTACCTACTACGGCACGTCTCTTCCTTGTTCCGCTCGGGATGTGCATATTTCTGAAAGACTAGCAAAATAGGAGACTAGCATCTTCCTTCGAGAGGAGCATTTCCTCAACTTTTCTTAAGTGTCTTAATCGTCATTTAAGCCCTTAGTAACCCTAATTTATGTACCTAATCCTCACTATAAATACCCCATTGTGCTAATTAGATTATCATCAATCCATAATATTATTTATGTTCTTCTTAATCTCATTTTAATCTTGTAATCAAGTTTTAATTAAGCATTAATACAAATCTCATTTCCTTAATTTCTCTATTGTTCATCATTTATTTTGGGTAATTGAAGATTATTTGGGTATTATTGGGAAATTGACAACCTTCCATCAATCATCAAGTACTATTATTCTTTCCTTATTATTTTGGAATCATCATTAGGTATAATTCTCTTAACCCTTGTTTTAATTATTGTTAATCATTTTCCATTCATTCATCATGTTTTGCTTTGTTAATATGTTTGACAACCTTGTTAGCATGTTAAACTTGATAATGAGTGAGTAGTTTCCTTAGCTAGGGTTAATGGGGAATTAGGGGAAACCAACATGGGGGATTATTCATGCTTAATCTAATATGTTCACATAATTTATTTGCTTGCTTGTTTTGATCTCAACTTATGCACATCATATGTTTGATGAAATGCGAGTCTATAAATCCTTGCATTTTTTACCCATCACGTACCTTTTCAATGAGACTTGTAAGACATAAACCAACTCGAGTCTCATTAGACCATGCATATAGTTGAGTAGGGAGGATTAAGTCGACTTGTAGGTGTTTTAAAATCTAATCGATTCGGCTCCGGGACCCAAACCTTCCTAGGATTGTAAGATAAAAACCAACTCGATCCTATCACGAGAATAATTGCTTGCTTATAATTTGAGAATATGTTGATCAATTCCCATGAATCCCTTATGAACCCATGACACCCTAGTGCTTTTAATCAATTGTTTACATCTCATTTTAATCATCTTGCTTGTTTATTTACATTGTTATTTAGTTTAGTGATCTTCTTATCTCAACCCAAATTGTGACACCCTTAGACACCACTACTTGCAATCGAAAATCCTACATTAATACCCATCCCTTGGGATCTGACCTTTACTTACCCCTTTACTAATAGTAGAGTAGTTTGTGAAGCTATAAATATTGTTTTGGTCTAGGTGCTCCGAACGACAAGTAACCGGAAACGACAGTCCGACCAAAAATGGCACCATTGCCGGGGACGGTGTTAACTTGATTTGATTTTCTTTGATTGTTCTTAGTTGTGTCTTTCTTTGCCTTGGGGAAGTAAAACTCCTCAAAGTTTGTTCTAATTGTTTTCAAGTTGTTTGATATTTTGCATGTCTAGAAGATCACAAGGTAACTTGTTACCCATTGATCACGAAATTGAAAGAACTTTGACAACTAATAAAAGACTTGCTAGGGATACTTTGAGATGTATTGGTGATATTGTGGATATTCAACCAAACAATATTGAGTTCATAAACCCTTTAGCAAGAGAAGGAGAGGAGAAACCAACACAAAACCCACCACAAAATCAACCCAAAATGCCTAAATTTTCATCACATTCCGTACCAACCGAGGACAACCTACCCAATGGTACTCCCACACCACGCACAACACTTGATCGGTAATTTTATTGCAAATCCGCATTTATCCAATTAGTAGAAATAAGCCAATTTGGGGGGATGCCTAGTGAAGAGGAAAGAGTTGTTGAAAACTCTAAAGAAGAAGAACCCACCATTCAAGAAGTTTCAAAGAAGGATGAAGAGAAGGCCAAAGAAAAGAAGCCTATTGTGAATAGACTTCCATTCTCGAGTCGTCAAGCTAAGCCTAAGTTTGATGACCAACTTGGAAAATTCATGGAGATTGTGAAGAATTTAGAAGTCTCAATTCCATTTACGGAATTGATCAATCACGTTCCGGCCTATGCAAAGTATATGAAAGATATCCTTACAAAAAAGAAATCAATCCGGAAGCTTGAGACTATTGATTTTACTAAAGTAAGTAGTGCTATCTTTCAAGGAAGTTCACCTCCAAAGCTCAATGATCCGGGATGTTTCTCCATTCCATGCACTATTGGTGACACCACGATCAACAAAGCTCTGTGTGACCTTGGGGCAAGCGTTAGTGTCATGCCATATTTGGTAAGAAAGAGGCTAGGAATGGGAGAACTGAAATGCACCAACATCACTCTTCAAATGGCAGATAGATCAACAAAGACACCTTTAGGGGTATGGGAAGATGTTCCCGTAAGAATTGGAAAATTCTTCATCCCGGTGGATTTCGTTATTGTTGACATGGAAGAAGACTCCAACATTCCTATTATTTTAGGAAGACCTTTCTTACACGCCGCGGGAGCGGTGATCGATGTAAATCATGGAGAACTCACCCTTGAAGTGGGAGATGAAACCATCACTTTAAATCTTGACAAGACTATGAGAGCTCCCCGATTGCATGAGCCATGTTTTATGGTTGATCACTATAGCCGGAAAGATGATAGGAAGAACTTGGAATTTCAATGGAAGAAGAAAGTGGATGATGCTCCATCAAAATATCAATGAAATTGCAATATTGAGAGCATAAAAAGCTCACCCATGACAAGTGGAGAAGAAGGCCTTATTGGCCAAGACAAGAAACAAGGAGAGTTGTCTTCATTAACTCAAGACATTTTTAGTGATCAAGTAGACGAAGTATGCGGTCTTTGGGATGATGAGTTTGAAGGGATATTCAATCCCTATATTGGTAATGCTATGACCAAAGACCATCATGGAGAACAACAAGTGCAAAGGTTTATTGAGGACCTTTATCATGACAATGAACAAGCTTTCGATTACTTCTTTAAGGTGTTGAGTAACATCAACAACAACTTGAACATGCCCCCTTGACATCTCATTATTGGATGAGAGTTTGGTGGAGTCCTCCCTAAACCACCATTTGTAAATATTCTAACTCCCTAACTTGCATTTCAATTATTGTATTGCATTTTTGTCATTTTTGGATTTACATTTTTATGCCTTGATCAAGATTTTCATCATTTTGAGGGAAGTGAGGGAGGGACTTATTAGTTTATTAATGTGTAGTGCTTTCCTTAGTGTGGGGATAACAATTTCCTAGGCTATTCATGCCTTTGTAATGCCCCTATAATGAAGAACACAAGAATTAAATAATGAAATGACACGGGTAACGAAGCACCCACGGATGGACCTGAATCCGTGTGGTCGAGGAAGAATCCGAGCGGCCCAGCGGATAATCCGCTCGTCTTGCAAGAACCTGAGCGTCCAAGGCATAAGACGCTCGTCTTATGAAGCTGCAGAAAATATTTTTGGGTCTGACTGCGAATCCGAGCGTCCCAGCAAGGAATCCGCTCGTCTCAGTCAGGATGGCCGTCCAAGAGAAAAGACGCTCGTCTTTTACTGCTAAAAATTTGGGATTTTTCACTAGAGAGGAATCCGAGCGTCCTAAGCCAAAGACGCTCATCTGAGCTCAGGAATCCGCTCGTCCCATGCGTCTTTTTTTGAACCCATAAATTGAAGAATCTGAGCGTCCCGATACCGAAGCCGCTCGTCTCCCTCTGCATTTGAAAAACCAACGTGTCTTTTAAACCCTCCTTTCCCATTCATTTTCATTATTTCAAAACACAAACACTACCCAAAACCCCAAAACCCTCATCCTCTCCATCAACAAAAACCAATTTTTTCAACCAAAATCAACCACATCAAATCCAAACTTCCTCAAAACAAAAATTAATCACTCCTTTAGCAACAACAAGTGATTCAAACACCAAAATCTTCAAGTTTTTAGTCGATTTTTAGGATACAAGGCAACCTTCATCTATCCTAAATCGATTTGGGCATTACTAGAAATTGAAGATTTCAAGCTTTCATTGGTGTTACTAAGCAAAGGAGTATGGCAAGAACAAAAGGTGGAAGCAAGGCACCCCAAAAGAAGACACTTTCTAAGAGGCAACAAGCTCTTCAAGACAAACAAGCATCAAAGGCATTGGTAGTTCATAATGCAAGGTTGGAGATTCAAGAACAAGGTCCTCCTATGGAAGCTACTACTTCTACCACTCCGGTCATTGAACAATTAGCCGATTATCCGGAGGTAATTTTCACTTCCGACTCCTATAGGAAAAAATTTATTCTCTTTGCTAAGAAAACCATCATGCCTACTAAGTTCATTTGTGAGGAATGCATTGTCAAAATTGGGTGTTCTTGAGCAAACTAAGACCTTTTTCGAGTGTATGGGGTTGAGTAAATTGTTTGCAATGCAAGAATTGACATACTCCTCCCTCACCTTAGAGTTTTTGAGCTCTTTGAAAGTAACAAAGGTGGAGACCCGAACCATTATTGAGTTTCGTCTAGAAAATGTTGATAAATGCTTATCTTATGACGAAATGGGTAATATATTTGGCCTTAGTGATAATACGTCTTTTACAAAGAATCCTACCAAGTATGACCCTGCTCCTCTTTGGATGGCCATTTCCGGAAAAAAATTCGTATCTTATCATGATTGTCGTGCTCTCTTAATCCATCATCCGGGCATTAGAGTATGGCATAAGGTCATTGGGAATACTTTGATAGCTAGGAAAGGCACAAATCATCTTACCAGACTTGATTTTATTCTTCTTGAGTCGGCTTTAAACATTGGGAGAGAGTTTACCAAGCCATACAATGCTTTACGACTTTTGATTGATCGATGGCTTAATGTTGATTGTGGCAAAGAAGGCACGGTCTTTATTACCAATGAAGGATTAGTTACCTATTTGGCTAAGCACTTTAACCGGGATTTCAACAAGAATAACACTTATACACCGGTGAAATGAGGCCATCTTATCGATTTGCCCACCATGATTCTAAAGTTCAAATGGGTTAAGAATGTTACTCTTGATAACAAATTTGGTGGTTGACGAATGAAGCTAAATCCTTCGCATTGCCTAGCAAGATTTGCCGCTTGAATGTTCATAGACCGAATTATCTTCTCCCACTCTCCGAAAAGACCAAATACATCATTCAACACCAAGGGGAAGAAGTTGTCAAGCCCTCCTCCTCCATTATCACCCTACCTTATCCATTTGAATACCACGAGTTCAACCCCGAAAATGCCAAGGCGGGAAATGATTACTTTACTCTACTAATGAAGGAAATGCATAAACAAGCTTACAATGATAGAGTTGATGCTTACAAGTCCCAATATCCGCCCCTCCTACATCTTGCTAGGCAAGGGCTTATCGACCCATCTTGTCCCTTGCCTAGTTGGGCGGATAAGGAGGTATTCTTTCCTAGCACTTATAGTGGTGGTAGACTGGGTAGAGAGGAGATGGTTGTTGATGAGAGTGGTAACCGAGAAGGTGAAGATGAAGAAGTTCAAGAAGAAGAGGAAAGTGAGGAAGAACAAGAGAGTGAAACTGAGAGTGGACATGACTCCACATCCATGGAGGTTGATGATGGCTCAAGTGAGGAAGATGATGATGATGACACGATGGGTGAGGACTAGCAAACTTTTGGAGGCTCCTACATTCTTACACCTCCTTTATGGTTTGTCTACTTCTCTTGTTTTTATTTTATCTTGATAAATTTATGGAGTCCTAGCAACATTAGAGGACTAACACCTTGGCTTCATTGAGGTTTTCATTTTATTGTTCCCAACTTTCAAAATCCAAAATGACAAATTTTAGTTTCATGCATTGCATTTTATGTGCATGAACTCCTCCAAAAGTTTTGACATTAGAAATAGTGTCTATTTTGGTTTGGGGAAGTTTATGCATATGCATTGGAAGCTAATCTAAATTATGCTCTCCACCATAACAAAAACGCATGCATCATGTTGTGTAGTTTAGTACAGTTTGCGTTTAGTTTAGAAATCATGCATATTCATGCAAATCGCTTAATTTCCTATCTTATTGGCCATTGAGGACAATGCCCATACTAGTGCGGGAATGGGAAATTCTAACTTGACCTTTTTTTTTATAAAATGATAAAAACTAAAAAAATTTAAAAAATACAAAAATATGTCCTTTCATTTCATTAAAACAAAATACAAAAAAAAAATTTAAAAATTTAAAAATCCAAAAACAAGTTCATTTTCTTTGTAGCGTATCTTGTATATATTGTGTTTGTTCATCCTTGTTCACATTGATTGACTACACCACATCTGAGACATGAGGATATTAAAGACCGCATGGTATGATCTTTCCAATCTCCTTTCTCCTCTTTATGTTAATGACTATGTGGCTTTATTTTGATTGATGCGGTTAAAACAATGTGAATTTAGGATTGCATCTAGATTATATGGCATACTAGTTGATAGAAGCATATGCATTAGGTTGTATAAATGATAGTTGCATCATGGCATGTAGTTGCATTTAGGAAAAATTTTGTGAAACCGTCTATTTGGGAAACTTGACAAGTGTATATAGGCCCTTGTAGATGCTTTTTCTTCTTAAGACTTTGCTTGTTGGAATACTTGTAAAACATCCTAGGATGTGTCATGCTAGTATCCTTTGACCCATGGATTAAGGCCTAGTCAAGAGTACCTTGTGGTGTGATAACTCCTTGGCTACCATTTATTCCAAGGTGACCCTTGAAACCATGCAACCATCATCCATGTTCTACCACATTTTTGTCATCAAAGGGAATGGGCACAAAAACTGTTCAAATTTAAGTTCAAGAATGAAATGAAAAGTGAAAAAAAAAGATTGCACAAATTGCATCAAAAGAAAAGAGGAGTGACAAAAATGAAAACTTCTATGCTTAAAAAAAAGCACCTTCACTACAAATGGGGTGACTTTGAAAATGTTCAAAAAGAAATGCAAGAAAAAGTTGAAGTTGTCAAGTGTTGAAATGCCAAACATCAAAGAAATGGCAAAGAAATGTTCTCAAAATGTCATATGCCACAAGAAATTGGCGGGAAAAACAACAACAAAAGCAAACTCCAAAAATGAAACTCAAATACTATTGATCCCTTTTCCATCGTATCCACTTTTGTGCATGGTAGAGAGGGGACGACCCTTCTTCTTGTCTAGGCAAGAAGGCGAATTCCCGATCCTCCAGTGTTTCTAACACTATAGGGAGTCTACTCTTGACGAAAACATTTAACGATTGAGGACAAAGGTACCCTAGATTGACACAGCTTCGAGGTGATTTATTGGTATCCTTCTAGGCTTAGTAGTTTGAACAAACCATATCTATGAAGGAGTGTGTACCCTTGAATTGCTTCCCCTTTAGATAATTTCCACCACTTGGATGAGGAAAGTGGCTAAACTTTTGTAGATGCATGCATTACTTGATTCCGTGTGCTTTAATTCTTGGATGATGTGTCGCCATTTTGGCAAGCCCCACCTTGCCTTGCAAGAAGGCATCCTACCTCATGGTTGTCTTGTTGTGAGTTGAAGGGGCGGAGTGAGACCCGCTAATTGTCTCATATCGGTTATATTAGTAGGTTAGTTTAAATAAGGGTCCTAGTTTTGTCACCTCTTTACTCGGGACGAGCAAAGCTTCGGTTTGGCGATATTTGATGTGACCAATAATTGAGCATATTTAGTCCCTGAATTAGCTGTTGGAATATGTGTCCTCCGACAATAATGCGATCACAACTGTCGATCATGATGATCACATGTTTAAGTCTTATTTTAAAGGATACAATTGGGAAGTAATATTTTACTGTCAACTGGTCCACACATATCGGTAATGATTGGCTGACTAGAGTTTGACATTACTGTCGTGCGACGGTGGTGACCAGTTGATCCCCTTAGGTCATACCTAAAGGGTAACACTCTTAATTGATTATTTAATTGATCGTATGACGATACGGGTTAATTAAATTGCTTAAAATTTACGGACGATTTTGGAAGTAATATTTACGTATCTCATTATAATTTGATTAAATAAGATACGGTTCTAAGTGATCGAATTGTTTTATTGCTTAGACGAAATTATTGTTTAAGGAAACAATTGCAATTGAATGAATAATTTATTATAAATACAAGATGTTGTGATTTATAATTGGTAAAATATTTTGGTACAAGTAATTATGAATTACTAAGTCGATTTTGTATATGACATATTTTATTAATGCGTTGATTTTTAATATGTTAAAAATACATAACAATTTTACATAACATGTGACATGTGACAAATTGACAAAGATAAAATGGAATCCATTTTATCTCAATATGACCGAAATAATGGGGTGTTTTAGGAAATTATTATGTTAATTATATTAGTGGTAAACATAATCATATTTGCCTAAAACTAACCATGCAAGCCTACTTGTTCTTGTGAAGACAACCTTGCTCATGCATTGGCCCTTTGACCCCCTCCCACTACCCGGTTTTGAGAAGGAGAAAACCATGGGTTTTTCCTCTAATTTTTACCTTATACACTGGATGAAATGTTAATGTATTCATTCATTCATTCAACAATCAAAAATAGAGTTTTTAGAGAGATAAAAACTTTTTCTTCCTTTTCCTTCTCTTAGCCGAAATTAAGAGAACCAAATAAATATTTTTGGGTCATTTTATTTAAATTAATATTGTTCTAGTAATAATAATATTAATTTTTGTTTAGAGATTACCTTGGGTATTAATCCTTGGGAGGGATTCTACACTTGAATCCTTGTTCTTCCATTTTAGGAGTGCTCAAGAACAGGTAAGAAGGAGATCTTACTTGTGCCCAATAATCCGAAATATCAATGTAAGGGTTGACGATTTCTTCCTTATTTTCATTATTGTTTGCATCCATAAGATCAATGTTTAATTTTATGACTAAATTAAATCATAACATATATAAATATGTCAAGTAATGAGATATAGATTTCTAACAAGCGGTATCAAGAGCCTTTGGTTGTTTGCATGCAAATCGGTAATAGTTTTTCCGAGTTATACGATTAACATATAAAACTCATAAATTTGTGTTATTATGATATATCACGAAATAATTTATGCATGTTAAAGTTTCTGGTCCTAAAATGTATTTAGGATTTTTGGGTTAGTTTATGGATTTTTATTGTTCATCTTATAAAATAATGGCATTAAAAATGTGATTTTATGATAAAAAAATGTCATTTTCGGACTAAAATTAGCTAAACTTCTAATTTTACAGTGGTTTTTGGATATGCTATCACATGTATTATTTTTAGATGACCTGTAAATGTTCATAATTTTTGGAGTTCTTATGCTCGAAATATGGATTTTTCATGATATAAATCGTATTTAAATGAAAAATAGGTTAATATGAGATAAATTTTGAATCTGGTCATATAAATTTAATATGTTGTCACATACAATTTTAAAAGATGTGTGTAAAATAATAGGCTATAATGAAGTCTTCATGCATGATTTATGAATTTTTGATGAAAAATAGCATAAATAGTGAGTTAATTAGTGAATAATTGCTAAAACATACTTCATGACTAAGAAAAAACGTCACATGTTGCATTTTATTATATTTTTCAGATCTAAAATTGAAAAGTTGATGAATATAATTTTTCTCATGTTTTTATGATTATAATTGATAAATCCCATAAACCGCAACATAGTTTTTCCGATAATTTTTTGAAAGTTTACCTAAGTTTTTGAACATTATGAGTGTCATGGTATTTTTCCAGTATGTTCATGAGTTTAAATTTTGAATTTTGAATTTATTTGAAATTTTTATGATTTATTTGAAGTTTATAGCATTTTATTGTAATTTTGAGTCCATTAATGAACAATTTTAAGAAATATAAGTTAATTATAGTCAAATAGTTAGTGGAGACTAATTTTGAGTCCTAAGTTGGTTAGGGTAATTAAATTGTGCATAAATATGATTTTATGTAATTTATTGTGATTTTAAAAGGTTGAATCACGCAAATCCGTAAAAACTGTTTAATATACGATATTGGCTCCTTAAAGGCGATTTAGCATAAAATTGGGCATGTTCATACATATTATAATGCTGCATTTTATTTATGAGTGTCATAATTTTATTTTATGTAATTTTGAATTATGTTTTTTTTTACTTAGTATGGCCTTAGTTTTTAATTGGTATTGCCCGAAATGAATGGGAATATCGATTCGGTTGTAATTTATTGTGATCTCGTATCACCTTTTTGTAATCTAATAGATTTATTTTTATTTTAATTACAAATGTATAATAGGAAATTATGTAATTTGTTATGTAATTTATTTATTCCGGAGTTCCTTGAAGACGGTGTCACTCAAGAAGGCGATACATAAAGACGATGTTACCTCGAGATGCGTGCCAAAACCGAAGTTCAAGGGACCAATGGAGTTGGTTTCCGAATATGTAATAGTTAATTAGATTTTCTATTTTAGGAAGGCCATACTAGGATTTAATTTATGCTTTGCATTTTACTTATATGTTGCATGCATCGCTAAATCGCCATAACTAAAACATGCATTATCTTTTAATCGAGTTATCGACCGTGTCAATTATAATTATCGTAGTTCACCGCTTTAGTTCACTTAAAACGTGATAGATAATAAATTGACATGACCTCTCGCTAAAAATAATCAATTGAGACATAGCCTTACCAAAAAGTAGAAACCATGAAAACCTATTTCGTGAAGGAGTGCACTCGGCCACACCGGGGTACAAACCTTGTTACGTAGGGGAAGTGGGTGATAAATGTCTATCCACCGAATTTATATTAATGAGGGGTATTTCGGCACACCGTGCCCTAAGTTGATATGAGTTTGGAGCATGGACACATTTATTCGAAATTTGGGTTGAACTCAACGAAAGTATTCACGACGATTTCCGGATGTGTTTCGGGCTAGAGATAAATATTAATGTAATTTTATCGACCAAGAGTTCTAAAAGTAGAATCGATTAAAAGGTTAATCCACCGAGTTATGTTAATAGAGGGTATTTCGGCACACCGTGCCCTAAGTTAATATGAATTTGGGTCTTGGAATCATTTATAATAGTTGGGTAGATGTCACTATATAAATGTCCATATCTTGTTAAAATTATTTACAAGTATGATTTAAAAAGACAAATGTTAATATTTCCTTTTCCTCCATACTTGTAGTTCATTACAATGAATCCATCAAACGCTACCGCACCGATAACTATTGAGTCTTGCCACAATGTTTTTGACGACGTTTGCTTCAACAATGATTTCGACACTACTAGAGAACTTCTTTTTGGGATAGGATCGGATGGAAACCTTAACTTCATCACTTCTTCTAGACCACCTACTACTACTACTAGATCTCGTGTGAGCCGGTCCTTCCGCCTCATAAAATCTATAGGATCTTTGTCTCTGGAAGATAAAGATGCCAAAACTAGTGGGAGCTCAAGCAATCAAGTTCTTGCTTCAAAGGGCAAAAAGTTCAAGAAGAAGGGAAAGAAAGTGAAAAACTTCAAGCAAGTTGATGAAGAGTGCCATTATTGCTATGGCATGGTACATTGGCTTAGAAATTGTCCCGTATATTTGCGAAATATAAGGGAAGGAATCATCGTTCCAAAAGGTAAAATTCCTAAGGAAATTTATGTTATTGATATAAATTATACTTCCACTAGGATATGGGTACTGGATACCAGTTGTGGTTCTCACCTTTGTAATCATTTACAGGGTTTAAGAGACGTGAAGAGGCTTAGCAAAGGAGATGTGGATCTACGCCTTGGAAATGGAGCTCGAGTAGCGGCCGAATCCAAAGGAACTTATGTATTAGCTTTGCCTAATGGATTTGAGTTGTATTTACATAATTGTTTTTATGTGCCTAAACTCACTAAAAACATTATTTCTATTGCTATGTTAGACATGGACGGTTTTTGTTCTGTCATTAAGAACAATCGTTGTACTATTTCTAGGAACGACTTGGTTATAGGCCAAGCTTCATCCATTAATGGCATTTACATTTTAGAAACCTTGAATCCGACTAATGATATCTATAACATTCAATCAAAGAAACTCAAATCAAGTGACCCAAATGAATCGTTCATTTGGCATTGTCGATTAGGTCACATAAACGAGAATCGCATCAAAAGATTAATTTCGACTAATGTGATTACACCATTTGATTTTCAATCATATGGAACATGCGAATATTGCCTTCTTGGCAAAATGACTCGAAATCCTTTTAGTGGTAAAGGGACGCGAGCAAGTGAACTATTGGGACTCATACATACCGATGTGTGTGGACCAATGAGTATCACCGCTCGCGGAAATTATGACTACTTCATAACCTTCACCGATGACTTGAGTAGATATGGGTATATCTACTTGATGAAGCATAAAAGTGAAGCGTTTGAGAAATTCAAGGAATTTCAAAACGAAATAGAGAACCAATTGAACAAAAGAATTAAGCCACTATGATCCGATCGTGGTGGAGAATATCTTAGCCTTGAATTCGATTCACACTTGAAAGGTTGTGGTATTATATCACAACTTACTCCACCCGGAACACCACAAATCAATGGTGTTGCCGAAAGGAGAAATCGTACCCTACTTGATATGGTTCGATCCATGATGAGTCAAACCGAGTTACCAAACTCGTTTTGGGGATTTGCAATTCAAACCGCAATAAAATCTTTGAACGTAAGTCCAACCAAAGCAACTAAAAAGACTCCATAAGAGATATGGAGAGGAAAGGTTCCAGTTCTATCCCATATGAAAATTTGGGGTTGTGATGCTTATGTCAAAATTAAAAATGACAATAAGTTGGCACCACGATCCGAAAAATACATTTTTGTAGGTTATCCCATGGCCTCACGAGGCTATTACTTCTATAAGCCTCAAGAAAACAAAGTGTTTGTGTCTCGAGATGCTGTCTTCCTAGAAAGTGATTTTATTTCTAGGGGACAGAGTGGGAGAAATTTTGCACTTGATGAAGTTCAAGAGCCACAAACCGAGGTAGAGACGCAAGAAGATGTTCCTTCGTCGTCTAGCGCGGTTGTCCCTCCTCCTCTTAGATGAATGGGCCGAGTTATTCGCCATCCCGATCGATATGTGGGACTTATCGATGAAGATGGAACACTCGATGTGTTGCTTTTGGAAAGTGACGAGCCCGCCACCTACAAGGTCGCAATCTCTAGTCCCAATTCCTCCTTATGGCTTGAAGCCATGAAGTCCGAAATGGATTCTATGCATGAAAATCAAGTTTGAAACTTGGTAGATTTGCCTAAAGGGGCAAGAAACCTCTTCAATGCAAATGGATTTTCAAAGTCAAGAATGGCATAGAAGGACATGATGATGTCTACAAAGCTAGGTTAGTGGCAAAAGAATTTACCCAAGTCCAAGGTCTCCATTATGATGAGACCTTCGCTCCCGTAGCCATGCTAAGATCCATATGGATATTGTTAGCGATTGTCGCATTTCATGATTATGAAATATGGCAAATGGATGTCAAAACCGCTTTTTTAAATGGGCATTTAGAAGAGGAGGTGTACATGATACAACCCGAAGGTTTTGTTGATTCTAAAAATCCTAATAAAGTGTGCAAGCTTAAGAGATCCATTTATGGTCTTAAGCAAGCATCTAGAAGTTGGAATCATCGATTTGATCATGTGATAAAAGAGAATGGTTTCACTCGAAGTGTTGAGGAACCATGTTTATACATGAAATTCAGTGGGAGCAATGTTGTGTTCCAAATCTTGTATGTTGATGACATACTACTCATTGGAAATGAAATTCCAATGTTGTCTTCTGTTAAGAAGTGGTTAGGTAACCACTTCCAAATGAAGGATTTAGGAGAAGCACAACGCATATTAGGTATCCGGATCCATAGAGATAGATCTAAGAGGATATTGGCACTAAGTCAAGAGTCTTATGTTGATAGGATTCTTCGATGGTTCAGCATGGACAAATAAAAAAGGGGTTTGGTACCTATGGTAACTGGGACTATATTGAGCAAGTCTCAATCTCCCTCCGAACCCCATGATGTTGAACACATGAAGTTTATCCCTTATGCTTCCGTTGTTGGATCAATCATGTACGCCATGATATGCACACGTCCTGATGTCTCGTATACCTTGAGCATGACGAGTAGATATCAAGGAAATCCAGGTGAGAGTCACTGGATAGCCGTCAAGAACATCCTTAAGTACTTGAGAAGAACTAAGGATTCTATCTTAGTGTTTGGAGGAGACACCGAGATCCGTGTTAATGGCTACACGGATTCAAGTTTCCAAACGGATAGAGATGACATGAAATCACAAGCAGGTTTCGTTTTCATGCTCAATGGTGGTGCCGTTAGCTGGAGAAGCTTCAAGGAAGCTGTAACTACGGATTCAACAACGGACGTTGAGTACATTGCAGCATCAGAAGCTGCCAAGGAAGCTGTGTGGATCAGGCAATTCACGGAAAGTCTAAGAGTAGTACCTACCGCCAATGATCCCATCACTCTCTATTGTGATAATAGTGGGACGATCTTCCAAGCTAAAGAGCCTAAGTCTAGTAATAGATCTAGACATGTACTTAGAAAATATCATGTAATTAGAGATTTCATTGAAAGAAAGGAAATTGCGATTTGTAAGGTTGGGACGGATGACAACATAGCCGATCCGCTCACCAAGCCTTTATCGCAGGCCAAGCATGATGGACATGTTGCGTCCATGGGACTTAAACGTGTACCAAGTTTTTGTTAGATTTTGAAATGAAATAAAAGTGTTGTTTTTGTTCATGTTCATAATCACATTTGTCTTTTATCTTTTCTTTATACATTGTTACATCCAAACGGGTTGTGGAGATAATTGAACCCCGTTAAAGTGAACGCGGATTAGCATTATATTCGCCCATAGTTACTTACATGAGGTGACGCCTAGAAGTGACTAGAATGTGATGCGATTGATGACAAGTTCAAGTGTCATGGAGTCATATGAGAATGACTAGTCGATCATATAGGCAGACTGTTAGGAACACTTTGTCGGGCCTTATGACCGCTTATAGAGTTCTGGCAAATTTATATAGCCTGGTCGTGGCGAGAGCTACTATAGTATTCTAATGAGTCGATTCTTTTGACTAAAGACTATTCGCCTAAGATGGCACAGTTTCAGATTAACTTTGATTTCTGTTACTACGACCTTCGTAAATGGGGTCAAATGGGCATATTTTGGGTTATGATGGCTGTGGCTAGTCGAAGGGAATGAGTGCGATAGGAATTGTCCACCCCTAGTCAGGGTTATAACAATATCTCAGGGCCACTCGAGGAGTAATGAACTGGAAATGCGTGGCCACGCTCGGCAGATATCTATGGTAGATAAATCCGGTCAATCAGTTATTCTCCAGATCGAGGAAACCACTCTCGATATGATCACTTGTAAGTACGACCTGAAAGACATCTTGCATTGAGTGGGATATAGTAATAGGACAAGAGAATTGGTGACGCACACTTGTCGAGGACAAGTGGGAGATTGTTAAAATATGTGTCCTCCGACAATAATGCGATCACAACTGTCGATCATGATTACATGTTTAAGTCTCATTTTAAAGGATACAATTAGGAAGTAATATTTTACTGTTAACTGGTCCACACATATCGGTAATGATTGGCTGACTAGAGTTTGACATTACTGTCGTGCGACGGTGGTTACCAGTTGATCCCCTTAGGTCATACCTAAAGGGTAACACTCTTAATTGATTATTTAATTGATCGTATGACAATACGGGTTAATTAAATTGAATAAAATTGACGGACGATTTTTGAAATAATATTTACGTATCTCATTATAATTTGATTAAATAAGATACGGTCTAAGTGATCGAATTGTTTTATTGCTTAGACGAAATTATTGTTTAAGGAAACAATTGCAATTGAATGAATAATTTATTATAAATACAAGATGTTGTGATTTATAATTGGTAAAATATTTTGGTACAAGTAATTATGAATTACTAAGTCGATTTTGTATATGACGTATTTTATTAATGCGTTGATTTTAAATATGTTAAAAATACATAACAATTTTACATGACATGTGACATGTGACAAATTGACAAATTGACAAAGATAAAATGGAATCCATTTTACCTCAATATGACCGAAATAATGGGGTGTTTTAGGAAATTATTATGTTAATTATATTAGTGGTAAACATAATCATATTTGCCTAAAACTAGCCATGCAAGCCTACTTGTTCTTGTGAAAACAACCTTGCTCATGCATTGGCCCTTTGACCCCCTCCCTCTACCCGGTTTTGAGAAGGAGAAAACCATGGGCTTTTCCTTTAATTTTTACCTTATACACTGGATGAAATGTTAGTGTATTCATTCAATCATTCAACAATCAAAAATAGAGTTTTTAGAGAGATAAAAACTTCTTCTTCCTTTTCCTTCTCTTAGCCGAAATTAAGAGAACCAAATAAATATTGTTGGGTCATTTTATTTAAATTAATATTGTTCTAGTAATAATAATATTAATTTTTGTTAAGAGATTACCTTGGGTATTAGTCCTTGGGAGGGATTCTACACTTGAATCCTTGTTCTTCCATTTTAGGAGTGCTCAAGAACAAGTAAGAAGGAGATCTTACCTGTGCCCAATAATCCGAAATATCAATGTAAGGGTTGACGATTTCTTCCTTATTTTCATTATTGTTTGCATGCATAAGATCAATGTTTAATTTTATGACTAAATTAAATCATAACATATAAAAATATGTCAAGTAATGAGATATAGATTTCTAACATTAGCCTCGTTTCTATGCTTTTTAGTCCATAATTGGGTCATTTACAATCTTTAGTCCTTTGTTTTGCATATTCTTTGAGGTTTTGTTTCCTTGGTAGGAGAGGAGTGCAAACCTTGCATTTTCATGGCAAAATGGAGCTAAATTGATCGAATCTAATGACCAAGCATCAAAGTGAAGAAAAGACTAGAAGGCCTATGTAAATAATGTAGTAGATGGGCAATGATGAAGAAGATCCTTGCATCTCCGAAAAGATCCTTGAGGATTGTTGGAATAAGAAAAGAAGATAAGAGGAAGAAGCTTGTTAGACTACAATTCTCCCGTCGCAGCCTCGGGACGCTCGTCCAAGACCTCCACAATCCGAGCGTCCCACCACCTTGCCCGCTCGTCCTGCACCACCACAATCCGCTCATCTCGACGCCTTGCCTGCTCGGATTCCTACCCAGTACAACACGTCTCTTCCTTGTTCCGCTCGGGATGCGCATATTTCTAAAAGACTAGCGAAAAGGAGACTCGCATCTTCCTTCGAGAGGAGCATTTCCTCAACTTTTCTTAAGGGTCTTAATCGTCATTTAAGCCCTTAGTAATCCTAATTTATGTACCTAATCCTCACTATTAATACCCCTTTGTACTAATTAGATTATCATCAATCCTTAATATTATTTATGTTCTTCCTAATCTCATTTTAATCTTATAATCAACTTTTAATTACGCATTAATACAAATCTCATTTCCTTAATTTCTCTATTGTTCATCATTTATTTTGGGAAATTGAAGATTATTTGGGTATTATTGGGAGATTGACAACCTTCCATCAACTATCAAGTACTTCTATTATTCTTTGCTTATTAATTTCGAATTATCATTAGGTATAATTCTCTTAACCCTTGTTTTAATTATTGTTAATCATTTTCCATCAATTCATCATGTTTTGCTTTGTTAATATGTTTGACAACCTTGTTAGCATGTTAAACTTGATAATGAGTGAGTAGTTTTCTTAGCTAGGGTTAATGGGGAATTAGGGGAAACCAACACGGGGGATGATTCATACTTATTCTAATATGTTCACATAATTTATTTGCTTGCTTATTCTGATCTCAACTTATGCACATGTTATATTTGATGAAATGCGAGCCTATGAATCCTTGCATTTTCTACCCATCACTTACCTTTTCAATGAGACTTGTAAGACATAAACCAACTCGACTCTCTTTAGACCATGCATATAGTTGAGTAGGGGGGATTAAGTCGACTTATAGGTGTTGTAAAATCAAATCAATTCGGCTCCGGGACCCAAACCTTCCTAGGATTGTAAGATATAAACCAACTCGATCATATCACAACAATAATTGCTTACTTATAATTTGAGAATATGTTTGTATGATCAATTCCCATGAATCCCCTATGAACCCATGATACCCTAGTGCTTTAATCAATTGTTTACATCTTGCTTATTTATTTACATTGTTATTTAGTTTAGTAATCTTCTTATCTCAACCCAAATTGTGACACCCTTAGACACCACTACTTTTAATCGAAAATCCTACATCAATACCCGTCCCTTGGGATCCGACCATTGCTTACCACTTTACTAATAGTAGAGTAGTTTGTGAAGCTATAAATTTTGTTTTGGTCTAGGTACTCCTAACGACAAGTAACCGAAAATGATAGTCCGACCAGTCCATGAATGTGAGCATCTCATGTCCTGCCGTTGCATCTACCAAGGCGTCAATATGTGGAAGAGGAAATGGATCTTTAGGGCAGGCTTTGTTCAGGTCAGCGTAATCCACACAAACTCTCCATTTGCCATTCTTTTTCTGGACGATCACCACGTTTGCAAGCCATTCAGGGTACATTAGTTATATGATCATGCCCATGTCTAGGAGCTTGTCAACTTCTTCATTGATAATGGCGTTTCTTTTTGGTGCAACTTTCATCTTTTCTGTTTTAGAGGATTAAAAGATGTGTCAATATTGAGTTTATGGGTTATAATTTAAGCACTAATTCTAGTCATATCAAAATGAGACCAAGCAAAACAGGAAGATTTATTTTTAAGAAAACTCACTAATTTAGGCCTTACTGAATCAGGAGCGTCAGAGCCAACTAGAACATACCTGTCAGGATACTCAGGGTTGAGGATTACCTGTTCCGTTTCCATCCTGGGTGGTGCTTCATATGTGCTCTTGACAGGGTAAGGTAATTGCTATGCAAGGGACTTACCTGCCTTGGATGGCTTTAGGGCATCTGTACAGCATTCGTGGGCTGACTTATGCTCACCTTTGATGGTTGCCACTCCCCAGTCTGTCGGTATCTTAATACATTAATGATAAGTAGAGGGGACAACCTTGACATTGTGAATCCAGGGTCTGCCCATAATGACAATGTAGGAGGATAGGCAGTCTAGAACTCCAAGTCTTTCATAAGATGCAACATCTTCAGCATAGGTAGGGAGATAGATCTCTCCTAATGTATTCTTTATCTCACCGCTGAAACCTACCAAGACACTAGACTTGTTAGTGATTTGGTCCTCACTGATCTTTATGGCTTTAAGTACGTCTAACATGATCAGATTCATTGAGCTGCCTCCGTCTAGCAAGATTCTCCTTACATTTGCAATACCAACTTGCATGGAGATCACCAGGCCATCATGATGTAAGACAGGGATGGCCACCAGATCACAGTCACTTAATGTGATAGGTGGTATATTGTCGGGCTTACAGGGTGACTTAGTTTAAGGATTCCTGGCTATCTTCTTTGCTGCTGAACTGGTCAGGCCACAAATCATTTATCCGTCATTTATGAATTTTACTTCATAGAGTGGAGGCGGTGGAGGGAGATTATGTTCCTGCTTCTGCTCTGGGTTGACCTTACCAGGATCTTCATTCTTGCCTCTGGCTTTGATCAGATCTTTGAGTTATCCTGCCATTAACAAGTAGGCTACTTCTTTCATGAGAGTGAACCAATCCTCTGTTGTATACCCTATATCCATGTGAAATTCACACCACTTGGTATGGTCCTTCCTTGGATTAGGGTTTTCTGACTTTCTGCGCCACCTGACCACCGGTCCTATGTTGTCTAGTTGTTAGATCAAACCTGCAATGTCAACGCAGAAGTTATGTTTAGAGATAGGTGGATGAACTTTAGCCTTACCTTGCTGTTCTTGCGCTAGGTTGACTTCTGACTGATCAGGCATATATGGACCACTCCTGTAGTTATTTCCCCTACTGATGCTTCTCCTATTCTGCTTGTCATAATCTTTTGATTTGCAGGGTCCTCCAACCTTGTAACTCTTGTCTTCCTCCAGCCTGATATAGACAAGTGTCTTTGCCTGGACATCTTCGAAGGAATGACAGCGGTACTTGGTCAGCTCACCATACAGATCACTATTAGGTAGTAACCCTTGCCTGAATACTTTCACTGTTGTTGTAACGTCACACCTGGAATTGACACTTTCTCCTTGTTGAATCTAGCAAGGAAGACTCTGAGGGTCTCATCTGGTTTCTGGGTAATCCTGTACAGGTCACTGAAACGTTTCTCCAACTCCCTACTACTTGCGAACTGCTGGTTAAATGTGTTGATCAGGTCAGCAAAGGACCCGATACTTCCATTTGGCAGGTTGATATACCACTGCAATGCAGGACCGCTCAGTGTTGTTCCAAATCCTTTGTACATGCAAACCTGCCTAAATTCGCTGGGAATAGATGCAGCCAAAATTTTTTGCTTATAGAAGGCCACATGGTTTATTGGATCCGAGGTCCCATCATAGGTCCTCATGGATGGAATAACAAATTTCTTGGGAAGATCTACTTTAGCTATCTCGTCTATAAAAGGGGAGTCAGCATAGCTTTTAGGGGCAGCTTCCTCCATGTTGGCAGGGACTCCAGGTATTTTTTTTCGAATTTTTTATTGAGCTTCTTGATTTCCTGGACTATTGCCATCATGATGGCTGCTCCTGTTTCACCAGCTTTATCATCTTTGGGGGTCTCTTCATCAACTTTGATCACGTTTTTTACACCATTTGGACTCCCAAAACTTGAGAAATCACAGTGCGTCATAATCGATGAGAATGGGGATCCTGGTTGGATTTTGGAGCCTAATCCCTTTGATTTCTCTAATTTTTGTTTCAAGGCTGACTCAGATTCTTTTAGTTGCAAGATTTCAGCCTCTGACTCTGCTACTTTTTGTAATGCAGTAATCAATTGTTCTTCTATGGTTGAATGAGACATGTTTTTGCTCGTTTCTTTGTTTTTTGTATTTGTTGTGTGAAAGGGAAAAAGATATTAATGAGCTAGATGCCCCACGGTGGGCGACAATTTTTTTGGGTGGATTCTGCACAAAGTTGAACCAGACTATGGTAGAGTTTGTTGATAGGTTAACTAGCTTGTTTACCTTGTTTAAGACTGCAGGGACTCCAGGTATTTTTTTTCGAATTTTTCATTGAGCTTCTTGATTTCCTGGACTATTGCCATCATGATGGCTGCTCCTATTTCACCAGCTTTATCATCTTTGGGGGTCTCTTCATCAACGTTGATCACGTTTTTTACACCATTTGGACTCCCAAAACTTGAGAAATCACAGTGCGTCATAATCGATGAGAATGGGGATCCTGGTTGGATTTTGGAGCCTGATCCCTTTGATTTCTCTAATTTTTGTTTCAAGGCTGACTCAGATTCTTTTAGTTGCAAGATTTCAGCCTCTGACTCTGCTACTTTTTGTAATGCAGTAATCAATTGTTCTTCTATGGTTAAATGAGACATGTTTTTGCTCGTTTCTTTGTTTTTTGTATTTGTTGTGTGAAAGGGAAAAAGATATTAATGAGCTAGATGCCCCACGGTGGGCGACAATTTTTTTGGGTGGATTCTGCACAAAGTTGAACTAGGCTATGGTAGAGTTTGTTGATAGGTTAACTAGCTTGTTTACCTTGTTTAAGACTGCAGGGCAGGATACAATGTAAATAAAATAAATAAAATAAAATAAACGAGTAAGACAGTGGATTTTGTACGTGGAAAACCCTTTAATTAGGAAAAAACCACGGGCACCAAACTAGGAGACATTTCACTATGTATATGGAGAATAGTAACATAAATAGGTACAATACAGAGTATTTTATCTAAGTATTGTGATTGTATTGCTTGTAAGGTGCTAGCTTGTCCCTTGGAATGGTCTTGGTTCCTCCTTATATAGTAGTCTTCGTGTTTGATGAATAATCTTCACAATTAAGGTGTAATATTTCCTTTTAATGACGCCATTAATTGCACCTTCAATGCTCTACATTACCCGGATTAATGCTTGGCCTTTATGACATAATCTTCTCCATAATTGCCTCTTAATTTGTGTATTAAAGCCGGAATATTCTCCATAATATAGTTGACTCAACAAAATATTATTATCTTATTTGACCGTTGCCCTCTCCTGCTTGGTGCCAGCCTTGATTTAGCCTGACGTTTCTGCCCTGATTGTCAAGCCAGGATAAAAGTGTATCCTGAATATAATGCGAAAATATCAGGCCCAACACCTAGCATACAGCTCGAAATGTGAGGCGTTCCAGCTTCACCAGCCGTCTGAACTTCTACATTCCATCTCAGCCCCCTGGCCATTTATGAAGTGGGGGATGGATATTGTAGGCAAGTTACCACAAGCCCCTGGGCAAAAAGTTTATAGATAGGCTCAGACTGACTAATTTTCCAAGTGGATAGAAGATGATTCATATAGGCAAGTCAAAGAGAAGGATGTCATATCATTTATCAACAGAAATATCATATGTCGTTATGGAATCCCCTCGGAAATTGTTTGTGACAATGGCACACAAATTGTGGGAAAGAGAACAATGGCCTTCTATGCAAAATGGAACATCAACCTGGTGACCTCTACACCTGGCTATCCAAAAGCAAACGGTCAGGCTGAGTCAAGCAACAGAGTAGTGATCAGTTGCCTAAAAAAGAAGCTAAAGCAAAGAAAAGGCAGATGGGGTGAAGAACTCCCTCTAGTCCTATGAGTTGACACAACTACACCTAAAAAATCAACTGGCCAGACACCCTACTCCCTGGTCTATGGCTGTGAGGCAGTAATTCCGGCAAAAATTCATGTGCCTACCTCTAGATGCAGCCTGAATACTATCAAGGAAAACAGGCTGTTAATGCAAGACAACCTGACCTTAGGTGAAGAACTAAAAGATGCAGCAAGGATCAGAATAGCATCCTATCATCAAACAGTAGCTTGAAGCTACAACGAGAATGTTCATATCAGAGTATTCAAGGAAGGGACGTAGTCTTACGAAAAGTTTTTCCAAATACAAAAGACAAGACTGGAGGAAAACTTGCCCCTGTATTGGAAGGGCCTTACCGTATCGATTCAATAGTAGGCCAGGGAGCTTACAGACTTAAGACCTTGGATGGAGACATGATTCGTAGATCCTGGAATGTCTCTCACTTAAAACTATTTCATGTATAAGTCCTTTCATTTTGCCTGAACCAGGTAAGGCTATTGATCTATTTCTTACCTGACATGCTTCTATGTGTAACTGTCATGAATAAAATGATTTATGTTTTTAATCCTATGTGATTTTCTGCTACTAGAAATTGCATGATATTATCATAACATGAACTTTCTGATTATTTCTTCACTTTACATCTTAAGTCATTATATCGAATCCTTAAAACTTGCTTTACACTTTTTTGTAATTATTTAACATAACATACTTGCCTGCTTAAACAAATATTTAGGATTGAGGGCCACTCCACCCAACCTGAATAGCATCCTAGAAATGCTTAACAAATTATGACATAATAGAGATCACTAAATCTCAATATTTTGTCAAGTCTAAATTACATAAAAAACTGAGCTCAGTACAAAAGACAAGTAAGATGGTAAAAAAAATCCGGACTACTTGTCATAAGCCCTCCAGACAGGTGGAGGGCCATAAGCCCTCCTGACAGGAAACTTCCTGTCATTCCCAAAAATCCCTCCTGACAGGCTGAGGGCCACAAGCCTCTAAACAGGTTGAGGGCCATAAGCCCTCCTGACAGGAATCATCTTCACAGGCACTAATTTCATATCAGGTACATAGGAATAAAGATTAAGACAACCTGCTTCAAATTGCATATTCATTCACAGCACGTGAAGACCAAAAATAAAGTTAATCCAAGGAACATCCCCCCTAGATGGGCCAAAAACCAACTAAAATATGCAAAGCTTAACCAGGGAACATCCCCCCTGTAAGGGCTAAAACATATCCTAGCAAATCTTTAACCTGCCTTGGAGGCAGTAGTAGAACAAATCCATTCGTCAGCCGTCTCATCCTCATCATCATCCTTATCAGCTCCATCTTTCCAAAGTCACCCCTGTACTTAGTCGGAGGAGAGTCAACCTTATCATCAACATGAAGTTTGTGAAGATCACGGTAGGCGGCATTAAGGTCAGCCATCTCCTGCTCAGGGTTCCAGTATGGCCTGACTTCAACAGGCTCCTTCGTAGCATTAACCTGAGCTTTGCCAAAGAAGTACAGGGCAGCATCCTTGTACCTACCTTGCACCGTGTCCCTCTTAACAGCCAGCTTCTCATTTTCTTTCAGAACCTCCTGTATAGCCTGGTTTTCAGCTAAGCTTATTCTCGACGGTAGCAAGCTTTGTCTGGGCAGACTTACTGCATTATGAGCAGACCGTAGCTTGGATACTTCAACGACCAATTTGGCTTTGCCTACCTTATTCTCTTACTTCAGGACCTCATTTTCCTCTTTTAGCACCTCCATGTCAGTCTTTAGGACCTCAACATCCTTCTTCAATCTCTGCACCTCCTAGTCCAAGACGTTATTTTTGGCATTAGTAGACTTCAACTCACAGGCACTCCTCAACATGTCATTCATATTTTGTATAGAATCATGAGCAGGTAAGAAAGAGCAGAGCTAAATTTAAAGACAGAATAAAGACCAAGAAGAAAGAATTATACCCTCTGCAGCATAGCAGCCAGATTAGCAGCACAATCCCTGGCATAGTATATAGCAGCACAATCCCTGGCATAGTATATAGCAGTCAACCAAGAAGGAATGAGCTTGGATTTGTTCCTTGGCAAACTAAACATCACCAGGCCTCGCCCTGACCTCCCTGATCTCATATACACCTTCACCAACAGCCCCAACTTCTTCAAGAACCTCCTCCTGCCTTTTTCTCTTATTGGCCTGCCTGGACTCACCAAGGTCACCCACAGCCTGAGGGGGAGATACTAGTTGAGCTTGATGAGTAGGGACTTGAATTTAGAGAGTACTATCACTCCATGTAGCCTCACTGCTTCGAAACTTCTCCCCAGTGATTTGATAAATCCCTGCCTTCACTTCCGCCAGGCCAAACCCGGCGATCCCTGTAGAGGCCCTGGTAGCTACAAGACTAAATCCTATATCAGCAATACTAACGTGTGTTCAAACATTAAAATCAACACAGGAAAACAAAACTTACTTCCAGAGGTGAAGGCCCTAGAACCTTAACACCTTTGGCAACCTTGTAAGTACTCAGCTTAGCCTTCCTAAAATGAGGCAAAGGTTCCTGGCCAAGGCAAGCAGGCCAATTCCTCTCCTCCTGTGGCAGGGCCATGAAGGATGCAATACGATCAGCCGACCTTTCAGAATTAGGATCATAAGCCTAATCAACAACTACGGAACAATACAAGTAAGCTCGTATCAGAATTTACGTATAAATCATTATGTTCTGATTATATGCAGGGAAATACTTACCACCCTCCACAGCCGGATAGCTGAGATTGTCAAGATCAGAGGCAATAGAATCATCCCTGATGAACATATAGGTTATGGCCCAGCCCTTATCATCGCCTAAATCAAAATTTATTATCAAATAAGCCATCTTTCCCCTAACACGAAAATTGAAATGCCTAGTAATATTGCTCTTCAGGTGATAAATATTCTTGAAATCCTCGACATTAAACACCAAGTTATGCTTGGCACACAGATGCTCAACAGATTGAACAATCTTCCACACCATGGGCATGAGTTTGAAAGAAGAAACCTTTATAGCCCTCATGATATCAGCCATAGCCTCCCTTGAACGCCCATTTAAAAGTACAAAACCAGCCTGGGCTGCACTTATTAGCCGTGACTGGGCCACTTTCTGAGATTCAAACTTCAGTCCTAGTGGGAAGGATACCTATACCCTTCAGATAATGTTCAAAGGAGGGTTTGAGATGATTAGCCTTAGGAAATGAAGCATATAGCGGTTTCACAGGAGCAAAGCTGACACTTTTGTACCTAATAGCCAAAATTTATACAAGAAGAGAAACCTCAATAACCTCATCCTCAGGAGTGACGTCAGGAACGTCGACCGCTGCTGGAGTTGGCTCAGCCTCAGCTGTTTTGGGTGCAGCAGTTCTCCTTCTCCCACCAGCCATTTTTTGGATTAATTTGAATTTTTGAGAAATGAAAATTGTCTTACAAAGAAATCAGAGAAAAGAAGAGAAATATTGGAAAATTGGAGAATTGAAGGTAGGGAGAAAATGATTGACGGCTTCAATCCATTTATAGGCAGCATATGGGCTATCAGATAATGCAAGTGGATGAGTTCAATCATAACTCTCCTAGGGTTTGATGAACCTACCCTATTATTTTCATTCTAGCCGTTAGGAAGTTAAAGAGAACACAAACTCTAAAGTCTTCTCCAGCAAGTCTTACCCTGCCATACCCCTGGATAAAACCAGCGGAAATAAAGATATAAGGATCAATTATTGAGTCAAGATTTACCCTGCCTTGTCAGACAAGCGTCAGGCAGTAACTATCAGGCCAGGCTAGACAGGGGCAACCTAGGGCGGAATATTTATCAATTATACAGGTGCCAGCCAGGAGGGAAAAGCAGGTCAGACCGTCGTATCCTACCTGCCCATAAGAAATATACATCTAGCATACATCGGATACCACTTATATACATCAGGCAACGATCAGAGTACAAGAGGACGGTTCCTACTTTCATGGAAGAACAATTCTACAAGCCTATAAAAGAGGAGAGGTAGTCAACCAAGCTGAACGTGAGAAAATACAATTAGAAGAAGAATACCCATGTCTGGATTAATAGGGCACAAGGCCTATTAATCAGGAACGTTCACATTAACGTTGGAAAACCGTTAAAGAGTACAATAAATAGCAAGAGAGAAGACACAAAAGAGGATCCTCACTTACTTATTCACTCTCACTCTATTGTACACATTTTTACTCAGTTAATCATATATACGCTCATACTACAAATAGCCTGGCAGACTTGAGTCTAGCCAACCTACATCAACTATAATAAAATCCCTCTTAGCTTAGTGCTCGTGGTGTTGTCCCTTATTCCCAGGGTTTTCCAGGTATAAATCCTTGTGTTGTTTTCAGTTATTTAGTCTTTACTTATTTACTATACTAGTCAGGCATTGTTAATTGAGTTAGATCATCCTGCATGATACTAACCTGGCAAGATAATACATCCGTGTAAAATCTTGCTAAAACACGTCCCATCTTCGACTTCCTCAAAAGGTTTAATTTCTTTTTTGAATTAATAAGGCTTATGAAATAGTCGAAATGCATCAAATTAAAAAACAAGGCGCGTAAGCTAAAAGTAAACATAAGATAAAGAAATACGTTAAGCATATTTAGCTTTTCTATATGTGTAACAAATCTTCCTCTTTACATTAAAATTGAAATGAAAGCCAGTACACCCTAAACACATAGGCCTTTGGATGAATGAACATCACATACAATTTTAATGTACATACTCAACATATCAAATGCCCATATTAAGTAAACTATATCCAACAAACTAAATGTTTCGCAAACATATTTACCGTTCTGTATGTATGAAAAATCCTCCTCTTCACCGACATCCTTTCAAACGAGATACTATTTTAGGAAGTTATGTTTACATTCTTCAAAGCTTCAACAACCAAAGGATGATTCCTAAGATCAGTCTAAGCAGAACCATCAACTATATAAGCAACATCACTACCAGCAGAACTCTCACTATCAGTGGAGTTGTGATTATTTGGTAAATTGAGTAAACTAAATGCATAATCACATAACTTCTTAGTAGTCTTGTTCTCCTTAATTACTGATGCTCCATTTTCTATCTTAGCCTTGACAGATGATATGCTCTGAGCTAAAGTAGTTATACATTTTTCAAGATCAATAATATAATCCTCAGCGTACTTTTTCTTTGTCCTATACACTGAGTTAACAATTGTCTTGTCAATCACCCCCTTAATTTTATCTTCCAACTTACCATTTCCAAACATACCACTTTTCATCTCGTATTTCTCTCTAGCTGACAGCAAACTACTAGTCCAACCTACCAGGGTATAATAGTCTCTTTCAACTTTTCGTTCCATATGAACAACACGATCAACATAAACAAGCTGCAAAAAATCAGTAAATTCATTAGAAGAACAGGAAAATATACCTTGCAACATTAATCGGTTTATCAATTGACAATATATATTTTGAGATTTCTTAACTCCAAAAACAACAGAGGGCCGCCAAAGTGAATAACTATTTCCTACCACTCATTCTTGCTTTCCTGTAGACTTCTTAACAAAAAGGCACACCAATTGTAATCATGTATTTCTTCAACATTCATCCATGATTTCAACACATGATGATTAACCAAAGGCTTTTGGGTGTTCCTCATTAGCAAAAAAATAGCTAAGACAACAAAGTTAACCTTGAAGTCATCACCACCATCGTTGTGATTTATCAGGCAATTCTCAATTGTCTTGAGTAGAACTTGTCCATCTTTTATACCAAATTGTTATTTCCATTTGCCACAAAACTCTTCAAACTCTTCTAATTAGCATGAGTTCTAGACGGTTCAACTATTTTATGGCCCATTGGAAATCCAAACGTTGTTCTAACATCAGAAACCTTTAGGAATAGTTTTTGACCATCTGTAAGATTAAGACAGTTTTGGTATGGGTAATACTGCTTAAGTAACTAGTACCCAAGCCTTAAGGGAATGGACCGAACCCTTAACCAAAACACGCCACTAAACCCTATCCCTTCTAGTGCACACCATTGTTCATATGATAGATGTTCAATAACCTCTACCATTCCCGTAGGAGACATTCTAGTATATGCACTCTTAAATGAAGAAAAATCAAACTTCTCCTTACATTTGGAAATTTATATTAGTTTCTTACTAACATTACCCTTTTCACGACTGATTATCTTCACAGGAACCTTTTATTTATTGTCACCATGTTCTTCACTGATCTTCTTTAAAAAAGCTAATATAGATTTGCATTTACTCGAAGATGGCTCCTGTTTTATCTAGATTCTGCACAGGGCTGAATCAGGTCAGGGTAGAGAGTTTAGCAGGGTTAACTAGCTCGTTTATCTTGTGTATGGTTGCAGGGCAGGCTTAATAAAATGTAAATAAAGGGAAATAAAGAGAACAAGTGACACAATAGTTTTTGTACGTGGAAAACCCTTGAATGAGAAAAAACCACGGGCACCAAGCTAGAAGAGGTTTCACTATAATATTTAGAGAATAATTGTATTTTAAGCTAAACAATGTATTTTGTTCTAAGTGATTTCAATAGTATTGCTTGTAAACTTGTCTCGTATGGTAGAGTGTATTAGGATGTGTCTTCAAATGGTCTTCAGCCCCCTTTATATATTAATCTTCACATATCCACATAATCTTCCTCTTTAATGGCATAATATTCTCCTTTAATGACGCCATTAATTACTGTCTTCACTGTGCTTAATTACCCGGATGAATGCTCCATAATAATGACCAAATATGTTGGGAAAAGTGTCCTCAACAATAGTGCGATCATATGATTTAAATATCATTATTAAATCTCATTTCAGGAATACGGAAGGGATGATACATTACATATATATATAGTCAACTGGTCCACACATATCGGTAATGATTGGTCACTAGAGTTTGACATTACCGTCGTCGTGACGGTGGTGATCAGTTGATCCCTTGAGGTCACACCTAAAGGACGATTCCCTTAATTGAAAAGGTTAATTAGTTGTATACCGATACAGATTAATTAATTCCTTAAAATTGAACAATTCAATTTGTGAGAGAGAATATTGACATCTTATTGTAATGTGATTAAATAAGATTTATTTTAGTAATAAAATGCTTTGTTGCTAAAATTATTTATTGTTTGAGAAACAATAAAGATAAGAATGAATGGTTAATTATAATTACAAGAAGTTGTGAATTATAACTATATGACCCATTTTATTTATGTGATCAAGTATCACTAGTCAATTTGTTGTATGAAATTTAATTAATTCATGAAATGATATTTATGTGATAAATATGCATTAAATTAATTAATAACATGTATCATACTACATGTGACATATTGTGTGACAAATGACAAATTGACAAAATAAAATGGTAGTCCATTTTATGTACATGGACCGAAAAATGGAGGGTGTGTTAGTGGGTTTTGGTTGTTTTATTTTAATTGATAAAATAAACATAATGATGCCTACCTACTACTAGTCTTACACATCTACTATTTTGAGAAGAGAAAAAGAAAAGTAATGATGCCATTTTGGCTCCTAAAAACCGTGACACTCCATCTATATTGATGTGAGTTGGTTGCTTTATTTTTCTCTTACACTATCATTCATTCTAATAAATAACATGCAAGTTGTTCATGGATTTTCCTCTCTTCTCTCTCCTTAATATTCATTAAAAAGATGAGTATTTGATTAAAATTGTTCATATAAATTACTAAGATTACTAGAAGTAGTATATGAGTATTAGTAATAGATTTTAAGGTAAACTACAATACAAACATCTAGTACATGTTTATTTGTGGGATTAAGGGATAGTTTTGGGTGCTACTAATTGGAGAATCTCTACTTTGGGATTTTTGTATGTTCATCCATTATTGGAAAGCTCAAGAACAAGAGAGAAAGGTGATCTCTCTTGTGCCCATTAAATCGAAATATCCAATGTAAGAATATGATTTCTTCTCTTTTATTATATTGTTTGCATGCATAAAATCCACATTTAATTTTATAACAAATTAATTTCGACATATATGAGTATGTTAGTATGTATATGAATCTACATTTTCTTCAATTGGTATCAGAGCCACGGTTGTTTGCATGCAAATCGGTTAAAAGTTTTTCCGAGTTATAAGAATAACAAATAAAACTTGTAAAATTTGTGTTATTATGATATATCACGAAATTAAACCATGCATGTTAATATTTCTGGTCCTAAAATGTTTTAGGATATTTTGGTTAATTTTTCGGATTTTTATTGTTCATAATTTAAAATAATGGCATTTAAATGTGATTTTATGAGTAAAAATGTCATTTTTGGTCTAAAATTAGCTATACTTCGAATTTTCACTTGGTTTTTGGATATGTTGTCACATATATTATTTTGAGATAACCTGTAAATTTTCATAATTTTTGGACTTGTTATGCTCGAAAAATGAATTTTTCATTATTAAATTCGGATTTAGGTGAAAAATAGGTTAATATGAGTTAAATTTCGAATCTGGTCATAGAAAATTAATATGTTGTCACATGCAATTTTACAAGATGTGTGTAAAATAATTGGCTATAAAGAAGTCCTTTTGCATGATTTATGGATTTTTGAAGAAAAATAGCATAAATAGTGACATTATTAGTGGAAAATTAATAAAACATAATCTATGACTTAAGAAAAACGTCTAATGTTGCATTTTATTATCTTTTTCAGATCTAAAATTGAAAAGTTAATGAAAATAATTTTTCCATGTTTTTTTTTTTTATTATTTTATTAAAAATCGATAAACCGCAACATTGTTTTTCCGAAAAAATTTCGAAATTTTTAACCTAAGATTTTGAACATTATGAGTGTCATGGATTTTTTCCAGAATGTTCATGAATTTAAATTTTGAATTTTGAATTTATTTGAAATTTTTGGATTTATTTGAAGTCTAATAGCTTATTTTTGTAATTTTGTAAATGAAAGTTAATTATGGTCAAATTATTAGTGAAGACTATATTTTGAGTCCTAAGAGGTTAGGGTAATTAACTTATGCATAAATATGAGTTTATGTATTTTTGTGATTAAAAAATGTTGAAATCACGCAAATCCGTAAAAACCGAGTAATATACGATATTGGCTAATTAAAGGCGATTTAGCATAAAATTGAGCATGTTCATACATATTATAATGCTGCATTTTCCATATGATTGTCATAATTTCAATTTATGTAATTTTGAATTATGTAATTTTACTTAGTATGGCCTTGGATTTTAATTGGTATTACCCGAAATGTATGGGAATATCGATTCGGTTGTAATTTTTTATTGTGATCTCGTATCACCGTTTTGTAATTTAATAGATTTATTTTATTTTAGTTACAAATGTATAATAGGAAATTATGTAATTTATTATGTAATTTTATTCATTCCGGAGTTCCAAAAGACGAATTCTTCAAGAATGGCGATACATAAAGACGGTGTTACCTCGAGATGCGTGCCACAACCGAAGTTCAAGGGACCAATGGAGTTGGTTTCCGAATATGTAATAGTTAAATAGTTTTCTATTTTAGGAAGGCCATACTAGGATTTATTTATCTTTATGCTTGCATTTTATTTTATGTCACATGCATCGCTAAATCGCCATAACTAAAACATGCATTGTCATTTTAATCGAGTTTATCGACCGTGTCAATTACAATTATCGTAGTTCACCGCTTTAGTTCACTTAAAACGTGATAGATAATAAATTGACATGACATCTCGCTAAAATAAACAATTGAGACTTAGCCTTACCAAAAATTAGAAACCCATGAAGTACCAGTTTCGCAAGGGAGTTGAGCCAGCTTTACCGTAAGACAAACCTTGTTACGTTGGTGAAGTGGGGTGATAAATGTCTATCCACCGAATTTATGTTAATGAAGGGTATTTCGGCACACCGTGCCCTAAGTTGATATGAGTTTGGATCATGGACACATTTATTCGAAATTTGGGTTGAACTCAACGAAAGTATTCACGACGTATTTCCGGATGTGTTTCGGGCTAAAGATAAGTATTAATGTAATTTTATCGACCAAGAGTTCTAAAAGTAGAATCGATTAAAGAGTTAATCTACCGAGTTATATTGATGAGGGGTATTTCGGCACACCGTGCCCCAAGTTAATATGAATTTGGATCTTGGAATCATTTATCATAGTTGGGTAGAGGTCACTATGTAAATGCTATACTTGTTTTTCAAGTATTAATAAAACGATAAATGTTAAGTTTTCCACTATTCCGTTTTATATTGTTCTATTTCTTTACCACAATTCATATATGATATCATTTCGATTTTGATAACGAATCTCCATTAAAACATCATAACTAAAGACAAATATGAATTTGCTTCTAAAACCTCAAATGAACCATTGATAAGGATCTCTTGTAAAGAGTATAGATTAAAGTTATTCATTATCAAACAGGTTTTTGATTCTTGACTAACACTTCTACTTACAATGGACTATGTTTCATATGCTTAATTGAATTAAGTACCTTGAAGCGATAAATTGTTTTGGTAATTAGTTTTGTCAAGAATTCGTAATTGACCAAAATAACGCGACCACTTCAATGAAAGTTTTAAGACTAAAACGAACAAATGAAGAGTAATCTTCATGAATTCAATTTTGCTTCTCAAAGCAAAGACTCATTGAAATGAGTGGGAGCATTCTCTTAAACCGTTAAGATGAGGACGAGGTTCAAGAAGTAAAGATTATAATGGAATTGATACAAGGTAATGTTAAAGGTAAAGTTGTTGAGAATGACGATACTAAACCTATCAATCCCGACCGATAAGTTTCCATTGTCTTAAATGTTGGACACGAGAAAGGAAACTACCCCAAATTATTGAAGAATCAACAAGTTAGTTGTGGGACATCTAATGGGACCTTCTTCGTTAAATGTTTATTTGATTAAACATAAATTTTGCTAGTATTACTTCGTCAATATTAGAAACCGGTGGTGGTTTTCATCATTATGTTTGATACATAGGATGATTAGAATATGACGACTAGCAACAATGAAGTCAAGAGATAGAGTCATTGTGTACTAAATCTAGTTTTCGGGTTTGGAGTTGTACTCAATTGTGACTATTAAGTACATAAACTCTAAATAAGAATACAATTTGTTAAAGATACAAAAGAGGTTTCACTTTTGTGACCATATACACCATGATTTGATGTATGGCTAGCCCATCATCAAGGTGATTATATTCTAAACCAAACTAGAATAATATATCATGAAGATGATGCAAGACTCAAATTGGTAACCCAAGATTAAACCTTAATATTTTGGAATGATGAACGCAAAGAGTTAACGAGTACTCTTGAAACCATTAGATTGTTAATGGTATATGCGTATCTTGTATTCAAAGCAAGAAGTCTCGTGCCTTTTGGTTGAAAAGGAGATCGAGGTTATAAATCATTGATCCATAATAGGTTGATCATTCTCTTTTACCAACGATTTAAGTTGACACTAATGTGTTCACTTAATAAGGTAAATAGAAAAATCTTTGAAGAAGTTTAAAGAGTTCAAGGAATCACGATTTAAGTCGTGATGGGATTATCAAAGTGAAGACTTTGATATAAGCCAAAGAAAATGTGATGTAGTATCACAAATTAATCTCTCTTAGCACGTATTATGGAATAATGTGTGATTGAATAAAAATTCAAACGCTATTCGATATGGTTTGAACTTCAATCAAGTTACTATGAGTTACTTGATCATTTTGGGGATTTTATCATTTTTGTCTAAATTATTTTTCCACTAAATCGAATCATATGAGATATGAAATGGTAAAGGTACCATGGTTGTAAGTTTTTCACAAGAAACAAATGCTCATTTTTCCCTTGCAATTATCACGAGCACGACGAGTTTGCGGCTCATGAAGCTGTCTTTCTAAAAATACAAGTTTATTTTTAGAAGACAGAGTGGGAGAAATTATTCAAGAGCCACAAAGAATGCCACAAAAGAATGTTATGTCGCAAGAAACTGGTCTTTCTTGGCTACATGAGAAGTTTTGTGTAAGATGTTGTTTCTTTAAAACCTAGGAGGTTAAATTCGTCACTTATTAAATTTGATGAATTCATGCTACTTTTAAGAAAGTAAAGAGCTTATAACTTACAAAAGAAATTGTTTGATTCAAGTTGATTACTTCTAGAAAGTAATGAACATATGACTTACATAAGAGTGTTTAAGTCACAACTCAATACAAGGCTTAGAGCCATGAAAATCCGAAACAAAAGGGCTTGATTAGTGACAAAGGGTTTTGCACTAATAAAGAGATATTTCAAAGCAAGATTGGTTGCAAAGGGTTTTGCACAAATTGAAATGATTAAGTCTATTTGGATCTTCTTAGGGATTATGTTTCATTATGAGGTTATGAAATACGTAGCAAGTGAATCTAAAACCCGCTTCTTCAATAGAAGGAATGTATTCAATACATGTCATGAGTTTTGTAGATTCTTGCAATCCTAAGATAATGTGAAACTTAAGAGAGGGTCGTAAGTAGGACATCAATGAGTTGGAATCAACATTTTGATCATGTGATAAAACATTTCTCGATAAGTCGAGAAGTTGTGTTTATACATGGAGTTTAGTGGGAGTTACGGAACTTTTTAATTAGTCCGATATGTGGATGACATATTGATCATTGAGAATGATTTAAGACTTTTGGAGTATTATAATACATCTTGAATATCCGGATTTATGAAGATAAATCCACATGATATTAGCGTCAGTAAGAAGTCTTATGTTGATAAGATTCATGACTAGTTCAATTAAATTGAACATATTTGATTGATTTCATTTGCTTCCGCTGCCGAATCAATTAAAAAGAAATGATGTATAACACTTCATATGCTTTGAGTATGATGAATTGTTTTCAAAATCGAATTTAAGTAATCTTTACCAAGTAAGCCATAAAGATTACCCTTAAGTGCTTGCAGAAGCATTAAGGCTATGATGCAAAGTGTTTATGATGCAATATTGTGTAAGGATGTTACACAAGTGACAATTGAGATTGCGCATGGTTTCTGACAAAACCATAATCAAAACACATTAGGATGGTTAAGATACCATTGTGGCAATATTATTAAGAAGTAGATTTTCTAGAATCGTTCTAGGCAATAAAGAACAATGAGAGATATTTATAACGGAAATTGAGTACACTTGCGATCATGAGATGTGCAAGAAGGATGAGTCCCGCACACTGTGAAAATAGTGGGAGCTATTCTTAGGCTAGAGGGCCTATGTCTTGATTGGATCTCGACACGTACTCAGAAAGTTTTGTAATGCAAATGTATACATTACAAAGGAAAACGAGTATGTAGTGAGGTTGAGTAAGGTACAAGAAATTGATAAAACCTACTGACCAAAGCCTTCTCAAAGGCTAAACATGATGAGTCGTGTCATTTCAATTGAATTGAAATGAACAACTACGTACAAGATCAAATTAGATTATAGAACATGAAATAGTAATCAGGCATTGACTATTCATGTGTGATAATCGCATTTGTCGTTCGAGTTTTATTTTAAAACTCTTTTATTATACTTTGTTACATCCAAACGGGTTGTGGAGACAATTGAACCCCGTTAAAGTGAACACGGATTAACATTGTATTTGCCCATAGTTACTTGTATGAGGTGACGTCTCGAAGTGACTAGAGTGTGATGCGATTGATGGCAAGTTCAAGTGCCATAGAGTCATGTGAGATGACTAGTCGATCACGTAGGCGGTGTTAGGAACATTTTGTCGGGCGCGACCGCTTATAGAGTTCTCGCAAATTTATAAAGCCTGGTCGTGGCGAGAGCTACTATAGTATTCTAATGAGTCGATTCTTTTGACTAAAGACTGTTCGCCTAAGATGGCACAGTTTCAGATTAACTTTGATTTGTGTTACTACGACCTTCGTAAATGGGGTCAAATGGGCATATTTTGGGTTATGATGGCTGTGGCTAGTCGAAGGGAATAAGTGCGATAGGAATTGTCCACCCCCTTGTCAGGGTTAAAACAATATCTCAGGGCCACTCGAGGAGTAATGAACTGGAAATGCGTGGCCACGCTCGGAAGGTATCTATGATAGATAAATCCGGTCAATCAGTTATTCTCCAGATCGAGGAAACCACTCTCGATATGATCACTTGCAAGTACGACCCGAAAGACACCTTGCATTGAGTGGGAGATAGTAATAGGACAAGAGAATTGGTGACGCACACTTGTCGAGGACAAGTGGGAGATTGTTGGGAAAAGTGTCCTCAACAATAGTGCGATCATATGATTTAAATATCATTATTAAATCTCATTTCAAGAATACGGAAGGGATGATACATTACATATATATATAGTCAACTGGTCCACACATATCGGTAATGATTGGTCAAGCTAGAGTTTGACATTACTGTCGTGCGACGGTGGTGATCAGTTGATCCCTTGAGGTCACACCTAAAGGACGATTCCCTTAATTGAAAAGGTTAATTAGTTGTATACCGATACAGATTAATTAATTCCTTAAAATTGAACAATTCAATTTGTGAGAGAGAATATTGACATCTTATTGTAATGTGATTAAATAAGATTTATTTTAGTAATAAAATGCTTTGTTGCTAAAATTATTTATTGTTTGAGAAACAATAAAGATAAGAATGAATGGTTAATTATAATTACAAGAAGTTGTGAATTATAACTATATGACCCATTTTATTTATGTGATCAAGTATCACTAGTCAATTTGTTGTATGAAATTTAATTAATTCATGAAATGATATTTATGTGATAAATATGCATTAAATTAATTAATAACATGTATCATACTACATGTGACATATTGTGTGACAAATGACAAATTGACAAAATAAAATGGTAGTCCATTTTATGTACATGGACCGAAAAATGGAGGGTGTGTTAGTGGGTTTTGGTTGTTTTATTTTAATTGATAAAATAAACATAATGATGCCTACCTACTACTAGTCTTACACATCTACTATTTTGAGAAGAGAAAAAGAAAAGTAATGATGCCATTTTGGCTCCTAAAAACCGTGACACTCCATCTATATTGATGTGAGTTGGTTGCTTTATTTTTCTCTTACACTATCATTCATTCTAATAAATAACATGCAAGTTGTTCATGGATTTTCCTCTCTTCTCTCTCCTTAATATTCATTAAAAAGATGAGTATTTGATTAAAATTGTTCATATAAATTACTAAGATTACTAGAAGTAGTATATGAGTATTAGTAATAGATTTTAAGGTAAACTACAATACAAACATCTAGTACATGTTTATTTGTGGGATTAAGGGATAGTTTTGGGTGCTACTAATTGGAGAATCTCTACTTTGGGATTTTTGTATGTTCATCCATTATTGGAAAGCTCAAGAACAAGAGAGAAAGGTGATCTCTCTTGTGCCCATTAAATCGAAATATCCAATGTAAGAATATGATTTCTTCTCTTTTATTATATTGTTTGCATGCATAAAATCCACATTTAATTTTATAACAAATTAATTTCGACATATATGAGTATGTTAGTATGTATATGAATCTACATTTTCTTCAAAATATTCTTCTTGATTGCGGATTTAATTACCATAATTATATGATAATTATTCCATATAATGCTTAATGACTTGGTCAACTAATATCTATATATTTGACCGTTGTCCTCTCCTCCCTGGTGCCAAGCATGAGTTATCGTGAGGCTTCTATTCTGAACATCAGGCCAGGGCATGATAGTACCCTGAACATATCGTGGGAATATCAGTCTTAACAATTGCCCCTTTATCTTTTCATTGTCGCTTAGTCAGGTCAGTAGAGAAGATAAACATCATTAAGTAAGTTGCTTTAGACGGTTGAGTGTAATTATTTCAAAGAAACGGCTAGTTTATTTAAATGCGACAATTGTCTATTTACAGCAACTTCCTAAATAACTGCGTGCAACTTGCAGTAACACTAGGTTTTCACCGCACTATAAATATTCTTTTTACTCTTGTTCCATTCTTCACCAAAAACCCGATTAATTCCTCTGAAATTCTTCTGATTTCTTCTTCAATCGTCATCTTCAACTTCCGTTCATCTTCCCATTAATTACCATAAAATAAAACAATGGTTGTAAAAAGGGAATCAACTAGGGGAGCACTTGCTTCTGTTACTCCTGACGATCCAAACTCTAAACAAACCTCTAAAAATAAACCCGAGTCTTATGAAATCCCATCTGGTACTCCTGCTATGGAGATGGTATCTATCTTTCATGGCGACTTTGAATTTAAGCCAACAAAAGCACTTAGCGAGCACCTTAGCCTTCCCAACCGCCTCTAACCTGGGTTTGAGGGTATTTTGAAGGATAAGGGTGTTATCCCTGCTGATTGTGAGGTCTGGATCTCTGAAGATTTACCAATCAAGACTTACTGGGCTTGTCCGGGGTTGTTTTGTATTCACGATTGGGCTTTTAGAGATGGTTGCAAATTGCCTCCCTCTTCTTTGATGGTGGAAGTAATTAAGTAGATCGGTCTTCCGCTGTATTAGATTATGCCTTCAGTTTGGAAGGTGATTCATCCAATCAAATTTCTGTGTGAGAAACACAACCTAAGTTTTTCTTTAGGCAACCTGAAAAGTTGCGTCATTCAATCAGATTATGCCTTCAATTTGGTAGGGTAAATTTCAAGGCTAGGCCTTCGACTACTTCTATTTTCAGCAATTTGGACAGCGGTGTTGATAAAAATTGGGCTGCTGGCTATATGTTTATCAGGACCAATTCTGTTGGGTTTGACCTGCTATATCTCAATTATGATGCTTACGTTGCTGGTGAGTTCTTTGTTATTTTGTCTTCCCTACACATGTTTTGTTAGTAAAAAAGGAAAGAAGGAAATATTTAACAGAGTGTAGCTTTCTTTTCAGTGGATGATTGGGTGTGCAATGTAGATTACCCTTCTGAGAGGGTAACTGATTTCTTGGCTCTTCCTTCTATTGAAAGGTCGTGGCCATATTGTAGCGGGGCTGCTTATTTTCCACGTTGCTTGAAAGCTGAAAATGTCCCCAGGGCTCTCAAGCCTGCCAAGCCTGCTCAGGTCTCTATTTCTGGTGGTAACGTTTCTTCTCTTTTAATCTTTTTCTCAAGGGAATTTGCTTATAGAAACCTCATCCTTATTGTTGATATAGTGTCCCATGTTGCAGCTACCAGGTTATCTTCTAGGCATGGCAGATTTGGTGCGGCTAATCTAAATCCCAGGCTTGCTCAGATCAAGGAAGAGGGTTCTCAGGGCAGTGGTGGTCCTGGTACTGAAGCTGACAAGCCAATTGACCTGACTGACGTGCCTGCTGTCCCGGTTACTCCTGTTGCACCTTCTATAACTGTTGAGACATCATCGGCAACTCAAAAGAAAAAGCAGGATGCGACTGGTATTGCTTCTCCTGTCAGGGAGGTCAAGGCCAGGGTGGATTATATGGATGTTGCTAGGGAGAAGATCTAGGAGTTTGCTACCTACATCTCCCCTTCAACCCTGTCAATGGATCCTGTTAAATATTCTACAAAGGCAGTTGCCGTGGTGGATCATGCTGTCAATCTTGTGATAAACGCTCTTGCATCTCTGGGAGAGGTAGCTTGATTCTTCTTTTAGCCTAATTTTCTCTTGGCACCTTCTTGATTTGTGTTGTTGATAGGTTGGTTTTATCTCCATATCCAGGCTGCGATGACATGCCTTCTCAATGCTTATCAATCTACATCACTGGTGGCTAGGGTCAATTCTCTTAGCTCTGAATTTGATAAGATGAAGTCTGAGTTTTCCTTTGCTTAGGCTGACTTGGCTGCTGCCAGGGCTGATTTGAAGAGGGCACAGATTGAGTGTGATGCTGCTAAGTTGGAGGCTGGATCTGCCAAACAGCTGTTGCAGGAGGCTTTGAAGAGGAATGAGGAGCTCAACATGGATTCTCTGGTAGAGCAGATTGTTGAGGTTGCCAAAAAGGACGAGGGTGATGTTGCTGATGCTACTTCTCAGGAGAAGTAGTAGTTTTTAAGAAATTTTAATATCTTTGGTTTGGCCCATCCAGGGGGGATGTCCGTAGATAAACAATCTGATATTTTGGTTCCTCTTGTACGGGAAGGTATCCCTGACAAGTTAAACTTTTCTTTGCCTTTGCCCCAGGGGGTGAGGGTTTGGTATTAATAGCAAGCTTGCCTTTCTGGCTTGCTTTTTATTTCTGGATTTTTCATTTCGTTGCTTCTTGACTTGTTAACTTGATAAGTTTTTCTTCAACATGTTAAAAATATTTTTGAACCTGTTAACCTGCCACTTGTTTTTATACGGTGTTTGATCTTTAATCATATACTGTTTTTCTGTTATGATTGAAGTGGGTGGGATCCGGCCTGACTGGAGGGCTTATTGATACTGTCGTTTCGTAACAAAAATAAATACCTAAGTTACTACTAACAGAAGTCAGCGGTAAGTAGGGTCGATCTCCACAGGGAGGCTAAGTTGCTATCTATCTGTTTAATTCGGTCTGTCGAGGTGTCACGAAAATGGGGTTTTGATTGTATTGACTAAAACTATTAAGAGGCTAAGGAAGGAGAGGTAAAAATAGAAGGATTTAACAATAAAGAGAAGGTAATATGCTAGGAGTCGGTCCACCGTGGCAGCTATACTATCGGAAATACTAAGGCGATTAGACTATTGATAAGAAGAGCTATGGTCGTCACCTTTCGGTCCTTAAACCGCCCTAGAGCGTAAATAGCTTAGCTTTCACCCTCACTACAATACCCTATTATAATTAAGCAAGCCTTCCCTTCTAATCTTTCGATCCAGGTCGGGGTTAACTAAATTTATTGGTCTCCTGCATGCATTTATTCGACCAGATAACAATTAAATTGCCTAAAAAAATTCTTATCGCAGGCTAATCTACTCAAGTCAATTAAAACATGCTACCACGGCTTCCATAATCCTAACATACTACGGAATTAGCTAGACATAATAAAAGGGGAAACGAGAAATAAAGGAAGAACAATAAACATAAACAATAATTAAGAAGAAAAGAAAGAGAAAGAATTAATACTGAATTATTGATCCGGAATTGAAGAACAAAAGTAACAGTGAAAGTGACAGAAGAAAAATAACGTGAGAAGAGAGAGAGAGAGAGAGAGAGAGAGAGAGAGAGAGAGAGAGAGAGAGAGAGAGAGAGAGAGAGAGAGAGAGAGAGAGAGAGAGAGAGAGAGAGAGAGAGAGAGAGGGAGAGTTTAAATGACGTCCTAAGCTTCCTATTTATAAGAAAATAGGATTAGCTAAACCTAATTGACGGAGAATAACTAAAAAGCCCAGCCCGTAGCAAAATCCACTCGATCGAGTAGAATAAAACCACTCGATCGAGCAAACCTAGCCAGAAACTGCTCGATCGACCGAAAAAATCACTCGATCGAGTAAAGGCACAAAAAGAACTGGTCGATCGACTAGATTAAGTGCTCGATCGACTGATTATTCATCCTAAAACCACTCGATCGACTAGAAAAGCACTCGATCGAGTGGATCTTGACTTCAGCAGCTCATAAATCACGTTAGTTTGACTTTGACTTGTCCTTTTAGCTCCCGAAACAGCTTCACGCATCCCAAGACAGCTATAATTCCCGCTCCAAATCTACTCTTCCTCCAAATGCATGCAAAACGGACGGCAAATGGCTTGATTTCACTACTTTATGGTCCATTCCTGCAATTAAGACAAAATACACCAAAGTAACATATTCGGGGCATTTCGTAGCATAAAACCACGATAAAAGCATAGAAATACGTGCATAAAATAGGCTAAAAAGACTATATAAAATGCACGTATCAAATCTCCCCAAACCAAACCTTTACTCGTCCTCGAGTAAACTAAAATGCAACTAATGGAACGGAAAAAGATAACTCAAAGCTAGCTACAAATGCCCACTTAAGCCGATTTAATGCAAGCAAACTAACTCTTATAGCAAACAGTCAAATGCAAACGAGTTATAGGACGTTTATAAATAAAGCTGAACCGTCGACCTTGCAAGACCTTTAACAATGGACTCTCACGGGTCACTCTTCTCTCATGAAGCAAAGGGTAAGCATATGAATGTAAGAGAGAAAAAGAAAAATAGTCACTCACCCAAACTACGACCCACATAAACATGCATGCAACTAATATGATAGACAATTCTAGCTACCGTACACACATTCCAACCAAAAAAATCCTGTCACAGCCGAGGGCTCACAAAAATATGGTAAAGTGAGGCAATGGGTAAGAAAAGGCAAAACATTTTATGGAAATGTGGAGGTATAGGCGGCCAAGCTAGTACCTAAACAAAACCATATATCAACATCCGTTTCCAACTCAATTATGAATTAAGTACATGCCCTTCATTTGGCATAAAAACTCACCAAACCGAACTAGAAACACTCCTCAAATGATATAAGATAGAACATAGGAGCAGAAACCGTCAACAACCAAACAACATCTTTTTTTTTTCGAAATGTTTTTTTTTTCAACTTTTTTTTCAACTTTCTTTTTTCTTCTTTCTTTCTTTTTCACGTTTTTTTTTTCAACTCTTTTTTTTTCAATTTTCC
Source organism: Silene latifolia (assembly GCF_048544455.1). Taxonomy (NCBI): domain Eukaryota; kingdom Viridiplantae; phylum Streptophyta; class Magnoliopsida; order Caryophyllales; family Caryophyllaceae; genus Silene; species Silene latifolia. The sequence continues at coordinate 359,123,082 of NC_133538.1, forward strand.
TCCTTTTCTTCGTAAATACCAACTCCAAAACAATAGATATAAGCCAAACTTGATACAATAGACAATATACCGCAAAAACAATCTAAACTAGCTTGACAAGGCAGGCTAAATTTGGAATGTAGTTAAGGGTCAACAGGCAAATTTGGCTAATGTGGAGTTAAATGGGTAAAAATGAAAGAAAGGGAAATTGTAAGCACCTCCCTGCATGTGACACCAACCACTAACCCGAATGTATGACGGCAAAAAGCAATTGAATTTCATATACGTGCAAATTAATGAACATGCTATGCAAGGAGTAACTACTCACAATCCTACATGAAATCGGTCATAAATGACACCAGTTTATAAGGCTCTAATCCTTAGAAATTATAAGTAGGTTGCCAAAATTTCAGGTCAAGTCTATTCGTTCAGCTAAATTTTAACATAAACTCGTAGATATGCAATAAGACAAAGCTAAAAGATATTAATTAATGCAAGGCTTAAGCAAAAAGATAAATGCGGTGCAATTTCATCATAGAAATCTACCGTTCCGACTCAACCTATATGCTAAAATAAACGTGAAATTTTTGAATTTTATCAATTTTTTCAATTTTTATGGAATTTTTGAATTTTAACAAAAATAAACAACAATGCAAACATAAATTAAACGTGGTAACATAAATGCAATAAAGACAAGATGCAGACACAGATATGGATGCATAACCTCCCCAAACCAAACCGTACAATGCCCCCATTGTACCAAAACATGGAAAGGAAATGCAAACTAAAGGAGGAAAAGAGTAAATACGGAAAAACTCTCAAAATGCGCGAATAAGGGGACCTCCCCAAACCAGCCTGCAACGTGGGAGGTTGCTAAAGGCCCGGAAACCGTCTCAGGAAGCTAATCCAAGTCAAAAGCATGAAAGGGCATCCAAAAACTACTCGATCGAAGAGAATTGTGGTCGATCGAGTAGTTTCTCATCTTGCAGGTGGTCGATCGAGTAGATATTTCACTCGATCGAGTGAATTCGTCAGCAAAAGTGCTCGATCGAGTAGAAAAACTACTCGATCGAGTGATTCTCAGCGTGTTCTTGCAAAATGCAATTAAAAACAGCCCGCAAACTAACAGGACAAGCATACTGAGAAAGTCTATGGTATAAAAACCATTTATTACAACTGAAATGAAATAAAAATGCACAATAAAATCGTCGGGTTGCCTCCCGGATAGTGCTAGCTTCAGTCAGGTCCCAGCTCGACCTTCTTTTTCTTCGAGCCTCTATAATCAGCTACAATCAAAACAGCTCAAAGCGCGCAGCATTAGATCGTATATCTGCGCATGTGCTACACAAAAATGTAAGTAGCACCACAGTGGAATAAAGAAATAGGAAATAAAAGTATATAAACATTTAAGTCTAACGAATTTCCTATGAGAGCTCCTAAATTTATCCCCGAAACATAGGAACTCGGGAGCAATTAATGATAATCTAGGGCTCCATTTCAGATTAACAATTTTGTGATGATGGGGATGGTGAAAAATCATTAAATTGTACGACCTACTAGGAAGGGGCAAAGCATTAGAATGCAAAGTGTAAGTCAAACGAGGCAATTTACTATTTAAACAGACAATAATTGAATTATCGTTCACCACCTCAGGTTGATCGCTCTCAATGACGGAATCGTAGATAAAAGAATTTATTACCTCATCCGCTAGGAGTAATTACATCGACTCGACCTCTTTGTCACCCTCCTCAAGAGATTTCATCCCGTAAATCGCAGCCTCAAGTGCATCTAACTCGGCTTTGAATAAGGGAGACTCACCATAACCGTTATCATCATCAAAATCGTCATCTAAATCAAACCCATATGACGAATCAAAGCTCCCAATGGCCAATTCAGTCGATCGAGCAGAATAATCACTCGATCGACCAGTTTCCTCCTGAATTCCACTCGATCGAGTGGAAATATCACTCGATCGAGCACCTTCTCCTGGCAAATCACCCGATCGACCAATATTAGTCACTCGATCGAGTGATTCCTCCTGTACAGCACTGAAATCCTCGTGTGGGGTGGTGAAATGTGATAGAAACTCGTCGTCTGAGTCATAAAAGTCATCCTCGGCATTGGGCAACACGGTTTCTTCATGGGAAAAACCGCTCTCGAAGGTATACCTCTTACGTTGCCCATTATCCGACTCATTTTGCTAAACCGAGCTATTTGTGACTCAAGCTCAAGGATTCGAGCGTCCATATGTCTGTCACTCTCTTGCACTTTGGATACAAGCGTCCCCATTAAATATGTCGACTCATGCGATCTCTTCTATCTCGTATCTCACCGCTAACCGAGCAATTACAGACTCGAGCTTATCAACTCGCGAGACATATTCTTGCGCTTGGAATGCAAGTGTCTCCATCAAGGATTTCAGCTCTGTAATCTCTTCTTCTTGTATATCAGGAAGACCTTGTTGCGGTGGCCATTGATAGGGTGGATGTGGCGGCACAACTACAGCTGCTTGACTAGCTCAACTACGCTGTTGGAACGCGTAAACTTCGTCATTCTCTGCCAAACAAGAAACTGCATTATGCCCAGCACCCACATCTCCATGCAGAAATCACCTGTTTGTGCCATATAATGGGACATTGGTGATGGGTCAAAGGTACTCAAGCCTTCCCTTTAACGATCTTTCACCTAGAACTGTCTAGGTAGAACCTGTAAGGCCTATCAAAACAGCACTCAAGGAAAAAGATTAAACGGCCTCAAGGGAAAAATCCCCTGAGGCTAGAAACAGATAATATTAAACAAATAAATAAATAGATTGCCTCCCCGGCAACGGCGCCAAAATTTGATACTGTCGTTTCGTACCAAAAATAAATACCTAAGTTACTACTAACAGAAGTCAGCGGTAAGTAGGGTCGATCTCCACAGGGAGGCTAAGTTGCTATCTATCTGTTTAATTCGGTCTGTCAGGGTGTCACAGAAATGGGGGTTTTGATTGTATTGACTAAAACTATTAAGAGGCTAAGGAAGGAGAGGTAAAAATAGAAGGATTTAACAAAAAGATAACGGAATATGCTAGGAGTCGGTCCACCGTGGCAGCTATAATATCGGAAATACTAAGGCGATTAGACTATTGATAAGAAGAGCTATGGTCGTCACCTTTCGGTCCTTAAACCGCCCTAGAGCGTAAATAGCTTAGCTTTCACCCTCACTACAATACCCTATTGTAATTAAGCAAGCCTTCCCTTCCAATCTTTCGATCCAGGTCGGGATTAACTAAATTTATTGGTCTCCTGCATGCATTCATTCGACCAGATAACAATTAAATTGCCTAAAACAATTCTTATCGCAGGCTAATCTACTCAAGTCAATTAAAACATGCTACCACGGCTTCCCTAATCCTAACATACTACGGAATTAGCTAGACATAATAAAAGGGGAAACGAGAAATAAAGGAAGAACAATAAACATAAACAATAATTAAGAAGAAAAGAAAGAGAAAGAATTAATACTGAATTATTGATCCGGAATTGAAGAACAAAAGTAACAGTGAAAGTGACAGAAGAAAAATAACGTGAGAAGAGAGAGAGAGAGAGAGAGAGAGAGAGAGAGAGAGAGAGAGTGAGAGAGTTTAAATGACGTCCTAAGCTTCCTATTTATAAGAAAATAGGATTAGCTAAACCTAATTGATGGAGAATAACTAAAAAGCCCAGCCCGTAGCAAAATCCACTCGATCGAGTGGAATAAAACCACTCGATCGAGCAAAAACCTAGCGAATCGCTTTCGATCGACCGAGAAAATCACTCGATCGAGTAAAGGCACAAAAAGAACTGGTCGATCGACTAGATTAAGTGCTCGATCGACTGATTATTCATCCTAAAACCACTCGATCGACTAGAAAAGCACTCGATCGAGTGGATCTTGACTTCAGCAGCTCATAAATCACGTTAGTTTGACTTTGACTTATCCTTTTAGCTCCCGAAACAGCTTCACGCATCCCAAGACAGCTATAATTCCCGCTCCAAATCTACTCTTCCTCCAAATGCATGCAAAACGGACGGCAAATGGCTTGATTTCACTACTTTATGGTCCATTCCTGCAATTAAGACAAAATACACCAAAGTAGCATATTCGGGGCATTTCGTAGCATAAAACCACGATAAAAGCATAGAAATACGTGCATAAAATAGGCTAAAAAGACTATATAAAATGCACGTATCATTTATGTCCCCTGCCTGGCTAGAGGGCTTGGTATTAGGCCTGTCGGGAGGACATTTGGGCGGTTGTCAGGGTCTCTCACCTTCTTACACATCCAGTGCTGCGTCCAGCCATTGTAGAGGTCTGTAGTAAATACCTGTGTTGGGCAATTATGTCATGCCTGTATTTACCGTGTCTGGTATGGGTTACCAACCTTCGTTTGGGCGCGACAGGGTGCTGAAAATTTTTGAAAGGCACTTTTACAGTACAGCTATAATAGGGTAGCCCTCAATCCTGAAGATTTTATTCATGCAACAACAATTCATGTATAATATTTTCAGGATTCAAAAATTATATTAAAGTATGTATAAGAAAGTTTGAACATATAAGTTTTTTCATATAGGGTACACATAGAATTTTCATATTGATCATATAAGGCAGGCAATTTCATCAGGCAAAGTGAACAAAAATCAAATAGTTATAAGTTTAAATTTGAATTTTACCTTGTCAGGATAGGGTATAGCTGTTTTGATTCATAGAATCATATATGAAATAGTTTCAAATAAGTTACATTCCAGGACCTTGGGATCATTTGTCCTTCTAAGGTTTGTAGCTTGTATGCTCCCTGTCTGAGGATTGAGTCTATAAAGTATGGACCTTCCCATGCAGGGGTTAACTTGCCTGCTGATTTTTCTTTTTTTGTTTGGGAATACTTTTCGTAGAACAAGGTCTCCTTCCCTGAAAACTCTGATTTTGACATTCTTGTTATAACTTTTAGCTACTGTTTGTTGATATGAGGCAATCCTAATTTTAGCAGACTCGCTAAGTTCTTCTGTCATGACTAAGTTGTCTTGCATCAGGTTGGCATTTGCCTCGATATTGTTCAGGTTATATCTTGAGGTTGGCACGTGAACTTCTGCAGGGATGACTGCTTCACAACCATACACCATGGAATAAGGTGTTTGGCCTGTTGATGTGTTTGGAGTTGTCCTGTCTGCCAAGAGTACTAGTGGAAGTTCTTCAGCCCATCTGCCTCATTTACTCTTCAGCTTCTTTTTTAGGCAGTTGATGGCTACCTTATTGCTTGATTCAGCCTGACCGTTTGCTTTTGGATAGCCAGGGGTTGAAGTCACCAGGTTGATATTTCATTCGTCAAAAAAAGCCTTGGTTATTTTCCTAACGAACTGAGTGCCATTATCGCAGACTATCTCTGAAGGGACTCCATAACTGCATATGATATTTGTCCTGATAAAGAATATTACTTCCTTCTCAGTAACCTGCCTGAAAGAATCCGCTTAAATCCATTTGGAGAAGTAGTCAGTCATGGCTAACATGACCAGTTTTTGGCCAGGTGCTACAAGGAGTTTTCCTACTATATCCATGCCCCACTTCATAAATGGCCAGGGTGCAGAAATTGAATGTAGTAGTTCTGATGGCTGATGAATAATCAGGTCATGTATTTGGCAGGCTTCACACTTTACATAATAGTCTAGACAGTCAGCCCTAACGGTAGGCCAATAATAGCCAGTCCTGAGTACTTTGCTTGCCAGGCTTCTTCCTCCTTTATGGTTGCTGCAATATCCTTCATGAATTTCTTAAAGTACATGTTTGGCTTCATGTGGCTCAAGGCACCTTAGATAGGGTCCAGCCTGAGATCTTTTAAACAGAGTGTTATTGATGATGGAATAAGAAGAGGCCCTAATTTTAAATGCCCTGACTTCGTGCCTGCCCTGAGGTAGTACGCCTCACAGGAATCAGTCATAGTAGGGTTTAGTCCAGGAGTCACTGTTAGTGTTTACAGTACAAACTTGTTCAGATTAGCTGATAGCGGGTTCAAGTATATGAACAATAGGTATCTTATCAAAAATAGCAGGTGTAAAATTCGAACCAATGCTGGCCAAAGCATCAGCCTGGGTATTCTGGTCTCTTGGTATTTGCTCCATGTCAAATGAAATGAATTTATCGCAAAGTTTTTTTAGCATATTCTAAATATAAAATCATTTTTTCATCCTTTGTTGTATAAATTCCTTTTATTTGATTTTCAATTAGAAGTGAATCAGTTTTTACCTTTAAGTTTTGAACACCGAGATCTAGACATACCTTGAGTCCTACTATGAGGGCTTCATATTCAGCCTTATTGTTAGTAGCTTTGAATTCACGACTCACAACCTAGGCTAAAGTGTCCCTTTGTGGCGATTTTAGCACTAATCCTAACCCTGTACCTCTTACGTTGGACGCGCCATTAGTGAACAGGGTCCACTGTTGGTCGGAGGTTTTATTTTCTAACCGGTTTTCCTTGGCCAGCTCTGATTCTAGGTTAGGGCTGAAATCAGCCACATAGTCTTCTAAGACCTGTGATTTAATTGATGTCCTAGGTTTAAAGGTAATATCATAGGTACAAAGCTGGACTGACCATTTGGCCATCTTGCCTGACAGTTCAGGCTTGCGTAGGACAGCTTTTATGGGTAGGTTGGTCTTAACTATTATTGGGTGAGACTCAAAATAAGGACGCAACTTGGCACAAGACATGAACAAAGCTAAAACATACTTTTCAAGTAAGTTATACGTCATTTCTGCATCTAGTAAGCTTTTACTTACATAGTAGACAGGGTGTTCCTGGCCTTCCAGTTTCTTTATTAAGACTGCACTTACCGCGGTTTCAGTGACGGAGAGTTATACTGACAGGGATTCTCCCTTTTTTGTCTTGGCCAGTAAAGGTGGAGATGACATATATAATTTTAAATCTAGAAAGGCTTCTTCATGTTCAGGGGTCCATTGGAACTGCTTATTTTTTCTAAGTAGGTTGTAAAAAGTTTTACACCTTTAAGATAATCTGGATATGAACCTGTTCAGGGCTGCTACTCTTCCTGTCAATTTTTGAATGTCCTTGACAGATTTGGGTGACTGTAACTCTAGTATGGCCTTCATCTGTTCAGGGCTGGCTTCTATGCCTCTTTAGATCACCATATAGCCTAGAAACTTCCCTGCAGAAACTCCAAAGTGGCATTTAGCAGGATTGAGCTTTATATTGTACCTTTTTAGGATTTGAAATGCTTGTTCCAGGTGCTTCACATGATCTTGTGCGTTTTTGCACTTTACTACCATGTCGTCAATGTAGACTTCCATGGTGTCCCCAATCTGCTCTTTGAACATCATGTTGACCAGGCGCTAGTATGTTGCCCTTGCATTCTTTAGACCAAATGGCATAGTAGTGTAACAGAATATATCCCGGTCAGTAATAAATGCAATGCTCTCCTGGTCAGCA